>NC_092713.1:124376473-125632266 GCF_047496885.1 Scyliorhinus torazame
GTAGAGAGCGATGCATCAGACATTGCCCTGGCTGCTACCTTTAATCAGGCAGGCAGACCAGTAGCGTTCTTCTCACGGACCCTCAGCCATTGTGGAGGCTGTGCGGCGGTGGAGGCACTACCTAGCCGGTAGGAGATTCACCCTCGTCACGGACCAAAGGTCGGTCACCTATATGTTCGATAACACGCAACGGGGCAAAATAAAAAACGATAAAATTTTGAGGAGGAGGATCGAACTCTCCACCTACACGTACGATATCAAGTATCGTACAGATGAACTCAACGGGCCCCCAGGTGCCCTGTCCCGCGGCACATGCGCCAACGCGCAGGACGACTGCCTGCAAGCCATCCACAATGACCTCTGCCAACCGGGGGTTACCCGGCTCGTCCATTTTATCAAGTCCCTCAACCTACCTTACTCAACCAAGGAGGTCAAGGCCATGGTCAGGGCCTGCCAGATTGGGCAGCACGGTAGCATTGTGGATAGCACAATTGCTTCACAGCTCCAGGGTCCCAGGTTCGATTCCGGCTTGGGTCACTGTCTGTGCGGAGTCTGCACATCCTCCCAGTATGTGCATGGGTTTCCTCCGGGTGCTCCGGTTTCCTCCCACAGTCCAAAGATGTGCAGGTTAGGTGGATTGGCCATGATAAATTGCCCTTAGTGTCCAAAATTACCCTTAGTGTTGGGTGGGGCTACTGGGTTATGGGGATAGGGTGGAGGTGTTGACCTTGGGTAGGGTGCTCTTTCCAAGAGCCGGTGCAGACACGATGGGCCGAATGGCCTCCTTCTACACTGTAAATTCTATGTTAAATTCTATGTTAAAATCTGTGCGGAGTGCAAACTGCACTTCTACCGGCCAGACAAGGTTCGGCTCTTGAAGGCCTCTGGGCAGCGACTGAGCGTGGACTTCAAGGGGCCCCTCCCGTCCACCAATCGTGATGCCTATTTCCTCACCGTTATCAATGAGTTCTCCCGTTTCCCATTCGCCATTCCCTGCCCCGACATGACCTCAGCCACCGTGATAAAGGCACTGCACAGCATCTTCACTCTGTTCGGTTTCCCCACTTATATCCACAGCGACCGGGGTACATCGTTCATGAGCGATGAACTGCGTCACTATCTTCTCAGCAAAGGCATCGCCTCGAGCAGAACGACCAGTTATAACCCACGGGGAAACGGGCAAGTGGAGAGGGAGAACGCGACAGTGTGGAAGGCTGACCTTCTGGCCCTACGGTCAAGAAGTCTCCCAACTACCTGCTGGCAGGAAGTCCTGCCCGATGCCCTACACTCCATTAGGTCACTCCTCTGCACGGCCACGAATGAGACCCCTCACTACCGATTGTTTTCCCCAGGAAGTCTACCTCAGGGGTCTCGCTTCCACCTTGGCTGACAGCTCCCGGACCTGTTCTTCTCCGGAGGCACACGAGGAGCCATAAAACAGTCCCCCTGGTCGAAAAGGTCCGATTACTCCACGCCAACTCCAGTTACACCTACATCGAGTACCCCGACGTCAGGCAAGATACGGTTTCCCTCCGGGATCTGGCACCCGATGGATTCCCCACTACAGACACCCGTTCCCGCGCCGCTCCGCTGCAGGACCCGGCACCCCCTACAACACGCCCCACTCCCCATTGGTGAGCACCTACCGCGCACGCCCCCTAGCGCCCCCCCCCTTTACACACCCTGCCGGCGCCGGCATCGCTACCCCCGGCCCCGCCTATTCTCCCTGCGCCCTGTTCCCCTGCCCTGACCCGGGCCGAAGCTCCGACCGCCGTGCTCCCGGACGTACCCTCAACCAAGACGTCAGTGCCGCCGCACCACCGCCCGAACTGAGGAGGTCGATGAGGACGATCCGGCCACCGAGACGGATGGAATTATGATGGCACTTCACCCCCGCCGGACTCTTTTTTAAACAGGGGGTGAATGTGTTGAACGGTTACTGTAACACCCTTGTCATCATGTAAGGTGATGTCCCCTTTAAGATCGGGCTTGGAACCCTGGGGAACTCCGCCTCCGGCTCCACCCATCTGGGAGCTGTATATAAGGGGCCGCCTTGTGGGCAGCGTAGCTGTTAGCACACGTCTCGGCACCAGTCTAGTTCTTAGTTTATTAAAGCCTTCTTTACCATTTATACCCTAAGCGTCGTTATTGAGGGTACCACAAACCCGCCCACTGCTAGTTGAAACAGAAAATAGATTTCTCAGCATTGCTATCTCAGAGATCATGAAAAGAAACGTGTTGACGCTGGCTTTCCTTACTCTGAATTTTTAAAAGCTATTTAATGTAATTATAAAGTTGGATTTAAAACTTAAATGCTGCTCTAGAATTATCTTCAAAAAGACGATTCTTTGCATTACCTGTAGGGTGAGAAAGAAAGTACCTCAGGCCCTTCAACTGTGAAAACTATTTATTTTAAATGATAACTGTTAGGGACAAATTGGCATACATAGAAAATAGACGCTGGAGGAGGCTGTTTGGCCCTTCGAGCCTGATCTGCCGTTTATTATGATCGTGGCTGATCATCAAGTTCACTCCCCTGATCCACACCTCTTCCCCCCATATCCCTTAATCCCTTCAGCTCCGAGAGCTATACCAAACTCCTTCTTGACTTGCTAAACAGCAAACAAATAATCTTGCTTCATCAAATCCTAGATTGTGTCTGAAAAAGGCATGCTAATCATTACAGTCCTTGTGGTCCTGTGCTGCTGGCCTAGTCACAGGCAAATGTAGGAAATGGTTATGGTAGGTCCGGAACATGGAACAAAATATCACATAATTGGACAGACCTGTCATTGTGCGCAGGAATGAGGCAATTTTCATTCTCCATTTGGGTAGCAGCCATTGTCAGCATCGAGCTATGTCTGGTCAAGTAGAACACATTCAGGACAAATTCCTTCTTTACCTAGGCACACAAGCACACCTCAAATGCCAAGTTCACAATGGGCACCTGTACTGAAATGGTCATCCTTGTTATTTACCTGGGCGCACTGCCTATTTCTAACAGACAGTGGGGCTGATGTGGCCCCGTTGATTTGCCACCAACATTTATCTACTCAAGAGGGTTGAACCTGCCAACGTTTGGTTTACTTTACAGTTTTAGAAGCTGGAGGGAGGATTTTCAACCTATTATGCCGGATCTGATCCCAAAGATAAGAGGCCATCTTAGCCCAGTTTAAAACGCAACCTGAAATTTCACATATTAAGAAAAGTGTATTTTGCTTTCAGTGAGGTTATATTCAGGTTGGTGGGGGCAGAGGGTGAGTGGGAGTGTTAGGCATGGCAGGGGATAAGGAGTGAGAGAAACTTCAGTCAGGTAACTGAGAGTTTCCAATGTGCGGAATAAAGTTGAAAGGATTGTGAACTCAAGTTAAAACCAGAGTGCTTCACAACATTTTAAAAAAATCATTTACATTTGTTCCCTGATGTGCTTCTGAAATACTTCCAAAGAAAACTACAAGCAATACAATTTTCTGCCAGCAGATGTTGCAGAAAGGCTTTGGGAGACATTCAGTAACTACAACTGGACTGCACAGTTTAACAATTAAAACTCCATCAGGATCGAACTATTGATGGGTCAAGTTCAAAATATCCATGAACCTCAACACAAACTTCGAAACAGTTGCGAACATGGAGGAATACACATCCTTCATGGTGAGATGTCCCTGTAGTCAGGCAACATTGAAACTGAGAGTACAACCAGTTGGTGCCACATACTGGCACACCGTCCAGGAGTTGAGCTGAATTCCAGCCCAAGTTGAAAGTCTCCATTTTAGCACTGAAATAAGTTTCGGGAAGCTCATCTCCAAGTGAAAAAGCTGACAGTACAAAACTGTCCCCAGGCCAATGCATATATCTACCCAGTTATCTCCCCAACATAATAGTGTATATTAAAGAGGCCTACCCTTGAAACAGGTCATCAGTTTGGCCGTCCAGTAGTAGCTCTCTTTAAAAATGGTGGAGCTGGAGTGTTGCGCAGAGTAGTAACTATGGTCTCCATTTTGGAATCTCAGTACCACTGCTAAGGCCAAATGGCACCAAGGATTTTTACTTTGACTTAGGAGGGGAAAAGAGGCGGGACAGTTTCCGCCCCATTTTTCTTTTAAACCGTACAAACTGGGGCGGGATTCTCTAAGCGTCGCGTTTTACAACGGCGTGAACGAGCTGCTGCCAGGACCAATTCTGGCCCTTACAGGGGGCCAGCATGACGCTGGAGCGGTTTGCACCACTCCAGCTGCCGATCCCGGCACGAACTGTGCGCCGCGGGATCTTTGCATGCTCAGTGGCACCGGCGCCAACGCGCGCATGCGCAGTGGCCTCCTTCAACGCACCTGTCCCAACCCAACATGGCGCAGGGCTACAGGGGCCGGCGCATAGGAAAGGAGGCCCCCAGCTAGAGAGGTCGGCCCGCCGATCGGTGGGCCCCGATCGCGGGCCAGGCCCGCCCCCCCACAGCGGGCCAGCCCCCCCCCCTCCCCGGGGTCGGACCCCCCTCCCCTCCCCCCACAGACCGCCACCCGACCCTGCAACGCTGAGGTCCCGCCTGCTCAGAGCAGGTGAGAACGGCGCCGGCGGGACTTGTTTTTTTTTCACAGCCGCTCGGCCCATCCAGGCCGGAGAATCCCCCTGACCAGGCCACGCCGCCCCGATGCCGGCACGCGATTCTCTGTGGAGCTGAGAATCGGTGCCATTGGCGCTGGCGTGGTTGGCGTGGCGCGGGCCACTCTACGTGGACCCCCCGCGCCATGCCAATGCCAATGGCACCGATTCTCAGCTCCGCAGAGAATCGCGTGCCAGCATCGGGGCAGTGTGGCCTGGTCACGGGGATTCTCTGGCCCGGCCCAGGACTGTGAGAATCCCACCCCAGATGTTTGCCCCATAAACAGATAACAGTCCTTTCATATCTAATGCATAAATCTACATTCATCCACAAAAGGGACAGCTTTCATTGATGGACATTGGTAGCGGATTGTTGCCAATTTCCTTTTAATGGTTGCCTTCTAAACCAAATCCAGGCATCAACTTCCTTTCCCACAGACTGAGGAGTGATGAAAATACTGGTATGTAGACTTTTTTTTATTGTAATTGGCAGGAACCTGGAGAAAATGGAATCCTAAATCTACACCCGCATGGGCATAAATATCACTAAAACAGAAGTGACACCATTCATTGTCCTAACATAGAGCAAGCCTGCTTAAAGTAATAGTAAACTCTGTTTTCATGGGTTTTGCTAAATCATTTACATTTGTTGCAACATAGATGTGATAGTTAAAACTATATAAGATTATATCTCACTTTCTAAGGCTACCATTTATTTATTTTACTTAATTTTTTGAAGTGAGAGCATCGTTGGCAAGGTCAAGATTTATTGCCTTTCCTTCATTATCCTCGAGAAGCCAGTGGTAATCTAACATCTTGAAGCGCCGCAGTGCAAATAGATGCACCACAGTGGATTTGGTTTTATCCTATAATAGATTTATACAAGTGAATGGCTTGCTGCACGATTTCAGAGAGCAGTCAAGAATCAATGACGTTGCTGTTTATCTGAAGTTACACGTAGGCGAGGCCAAGGATGGCAGATTTCCTCCCCTGAAGAACATTAGTGAGCCAGATGGGCTTTTCTTTTGATAATCTAGTAGTTTTGTGATCATTATTGATGACCAGCATTTTATTACAGATTTATTACTTGAATTCAAAATCCCCCAGTTGCCATGGTGAGATTTGAACTCGTGTCTCTGAAGCATTAGTTCAAGTCTCTAGTCCAGTAACATTTCCACTGTGCTATTTTCTTATTCGAGGGTGTACCTAAACAGCCTATGCTAAGTTTACATTTCCAGAGCAAGTGCCTGCTGCCTTTTAGCTGCTGCAAACATCAATATACATTTGCCTGATGACAATCACAGACCAGTTGCTGTTGGAATTGGCAGTAATACTGGTCCAATTAGTTTGTAGTGTAGTTTTCTGAGCTAATGCAGAAATATTATTGCTTCTCCTGCTTCCAGGATATTTCCACTGCAATGGCAGAATAACTGAACAATCCTCCACTACTGGTGGCTCGCTACAAATTAGCTCCCAGGCTCACCTGTTGGCAAACTGGTCATTGATTGACTCTTCATGACTGGATGTTAATGATGATTTGCTGATGATTAACTGGCCAACTGAGGCTTACTACCTACTGCTGCTCGATACTGGCTGTGGATATGTAATTACTGATAATTGGCTGGTGATCGTGGTGATTGGTTTGTCATTGCCTGGGTAATTGGCTGGTGGGGCAGTGGTAGTTAACTCCTTACAGTGGCAGTTGGCTGGTGGTGGCTACCTCGCTGGTTGCTGGTGATAAATGGATAGCTTATTTTACTGGATACAGGTTATGGAGGGGTAGCTTCTGATGACTGGTGGAGATGGCTGACTGGTGGAGATGGCTGACTGGTGGAGATGGCTGACTGGTGGAGATGGTTGACTGGTGGAAATGGCTGACTGGTGGAAATGGCTGACTGGAGGCTGGGGCATGATTACCTTCTTGATCTCTGTGGCTCTGTCAACCAATACATAGACTTACTGAGCCAACGGAACTAGTTTTGTGCATTTTCATTTCATGTCCTATTGTCGTACATCTGAAATATTATATCTATGCATCATAAAGTATTGATGCATGTGGTAATGCCAGGTATTGCAGTACCTGAGAGGTGGATGCCCATTGGCCAGACCTAGGAGTCTGCCATTGGCCAAAGTACGTAGCTCCACCCTGAGAGGCGGGGAAAATAACCCATGCCATCCCAGCAGCCTTCACTTTCTGTATCGGAGCTGCTGGGTACAGTTCTAGCTGATTAAAGCCGATTAGTATGACTCTCCTTGTCTCACGAGTAATTGATTGTGCATCAATTTAATCAGCTATTACTTCTGAAAGGATGGACCTCTGCATCAAGCCGGAGTGCCTTCAGCTCAGTCCCCACGCAGACAACTCCGCTTGTATTTTTAAGCACTGGCTGGCGTGTTTTGAGAGCTTCATCGACACAGCCACCGACACCCCCACGGAAAGGCAGAAGATGCACCTTCTACGCTCCCGAGTCAGCCCTGCAGTCTACCGTCTGATCGAGGAGGTGGAGAATTACGCTGCAGCTATCAAGCTGCTAGAAGGACATTACATCCGTCCTCTGAACCAGGTCTACGCCCGTCACCTGTTGGCAACTAGAAGACGAAATACTGGAGGACTTCTATCGGGCTCTACAAGTGCTGGGCCGGAACTGCGGCTGCCCGCCAGTCACGGGGAATGAGCACACGGAACTTTTAATTCGGGACGCTTTCGTGGCAGCTATGTCTTCTCCCGACATCCGCAGAAGGCTCCTTGAAATGGACACGCTGGGCCTCACTGAGGCACGGGCCCTGGCAGGGTCTATGGACGTTGCATACAAGAATGCACTGGCTTTTGCTCCCGGGCGCACGGCACCCCCCTAGGCTGTGTGGCACCCCGTCGCGGCAGCCCCCCAGACTTACGCGCAACGTTCCCGTATCTTGATAACGTCACCATCTGCGGCCATGACCAGCAGGACCACGACACCAACCTCCAAAAATTTCTCCAGACCGCGCACCTCCTTAATCTGACCTACAAGAAGGAGAAATGCGTGTTTAGCACCGACCGTCTAGCCATCCTAGGCTACGTAGTGCGAAATGGAGTCATAGGCCCCGACCCTGAACGCATGCACCCCCTCATGGAGTTCCCCCTCCCTCACTGCCCCAAGGCCCTAAAGCGCTGCCTCGGCTTCTTTAGCTACTATGCACAATGGGTCCCTAATTACGCAGACAAGGCTCGACCCCTGATCCATTCCACAACCTTCCCCCTGTCAAGGGAGGCCTGCCAGGCCTTCTGCCGCATCAAAGCGAACATCGCAAACGCCACAATGTGCGCCATCGATGAGTCCCTCCCCTTCCAGGTCGAGAGCGACGCGTCCGACGTAGCTCTGGCGGCCACCCTCAACCAAGCGGACAGGCCCGTGGTTTTCTTCTCATGCACTTTCCATGCCTCCGAAATTCACCACTCCTTGGTCAAAAAGGAGGCCGAGGCCATAGTCGAAGCTGTGCGGCACTGGAGGCATTACCTGGCCGGCAGGAGGTTCACTCTCCTCACGGACCAACGGTCGGTGGCGTTCATGTTCGACAATGCACAGCGGGGCAAGATTAAGAACGACAAGATCTTGCGGTGGAGGATAGAACTCTCCACCTTTAATTACGAGATCTTGTACTGTCCGGGGAAGCTAAATGAGCCTCCTGATGCCCTGTCCCGCGGCACATGTGCCACCGCACAAGTGGACCGCCTCCGATCCCTCCACAAGGACCTCTGCCACCTGGGGGGTCACTCGTTTCTTTCATTTCGTTAAGACCCGCAACCTGCCCTACTCCATCGAGGAGGTCAGGACCGTCACCAGGGACTGCCAAATCTGCGCGGAGTGCAAACCGCACTTCTACCGGCCAGAGAGGGCGCACCTGATAAAGGCTTCCCGTCCCTTTGAACGCCTCAGCATGGATTTCAAAGGCCCCCTCCCCTCCACCGACCGCAACACGTACTTCCTTAACGTGATTGACGAATACTCCCGGTTCCCATTCACCACCTCCTGCCCAGACATGACCACAACCACCGTCATCAAGGCCCTCCAGGGTATCTTTACACTGTTCGGTTTCCCCACGTACATACACAGTGATAGGGGGTCCTCCTTTATGAGCAACGAACTGCGTCAATTCCTGCTCAGCAAGGTCTCTGGAAGACCGTCCTGCTGGCCCTTCGGTCCAGGAATCTCCCAGTCTCCCTTCACTCCATTTGGTCGCTACTCTGTACTACCACAAACTTCCACCTCACGAACGTCTCCTTGTCTTCCGCAGGAAGTCCTCCTCCGGGACCTCGCTCTCAACCTGGCTAGCGACACCCGGACCCGTCCTGATGCGGAAACATGTGAGGGCGCACAAGTCGGACCCGTTGGTCGAGAGGGTCCACCTGCTGCATGCCAACCCCCAGTACGCCTACGTAGCGTTCCCTGACGGCCGCCATGACACGGTCTCCCTTCGGGAACTGGAGGGTCAGTACTGCCGCCGCCCCTACTCAGCGCCGAACAGGCACCAACGCCCACTACAGGCACCCCTCCCCCTGCCCACTTTTCACCCCAACAGCACCACCTAGGGGTGACGAAGCTGCCAGGGAGGAAGACGCCACGTTCCCGGAGCCACAACCGCCGCGGCCTACACCAGGATCACCGCCGAAGCCCAGACACTCCAGAAGGACGACCAGGCCACCCGATCGGCTGATTGCTGCACCATAAAACAATAAAAACTTTCTCTGTTACCCTCGACATCATGGTTGCTGCAATACCTGGTCCTACCATGCAAAAGGCTACAGTAACACTGGCCATCACCCCGCTGGGTTCTTTTTTAACAGGGGGTGAATTTAGTAATACCAGGTATTGCAGTACCTGAGAGGTGGATGCCCATTGGCCAGACCTAGGAGTCTACCATTGGCCAACGTACGTAGCTCCGCCCTGAGAGGCAGGGTATAAGAATCCATGCCGTCCCAGCAGCCTTCACTTTCTGTATCGGAGCTGCTGGGTACAGTTCTGGCTGATTAAAGCCGATTAGTATGACTCTCCTTGTCTCACGAGTAATTGATTGTGCATCAATGCATAAACTAGAAAAAATGTACACCAAAATGGTGGGGAGTGCAACAATCAAAGTTGCAAAATCAACAACCAGCTCTAATGCCAGAAGAATTTCTTCTTGATTATTAGTAATTATTACATTGGCATTATTTGCAACTTACCACATGGGACAAAAACTGGCATTACACAGCAACTGCCTGTTAGAGAAACCAATAGAAAATCTGGCAGTTGATCTGCAAAATCAGTTTTATGCCAAGCACGGGTTGTAAATCTACCCCATTGGCTTTTCCCATGTTTTAAAAACTGCACGAGTTGAGTGGACATCCCATGATAGATGGAAGTCTCGATTCATCCAGAAGCCAATTCTGAGTGAACACAGACTACATTATTAAATTTTATGTGATGTGGCAGGATTTGATACTATATCTGCAATAATATTCAAAGAGGCCATTGAAGTAGTCATTGCTGTCAACTGGATGAGACCGAATGGTCCAAGAAGGTTATTCCCCTGATGTTAATACATGCACATTACTGGAGCAATATAAAATAAACTGTTCTGCATCTGAACATGCTGTGTCCGAGGGCTGGTGGGCAGTATTGGAACAGTCGCCGTTTTTATACCAGACAGGTTGGATGATGAGGTGCCAATTTGCAATCACCATTATCCTGCCACCACCAAAGTTAAAATTAGGCCTGATGTGTAAAGTATGGTCAATATTTCTATTTGTCTCAGCTGTGGCTCTGAGTCAGAAGCTTGTGACTCCAACACGCACCCAAACATTGATCCATAATCCAGGCTGACATTCCAGTTCTGTACAGAGGGAGTGTTACACTGTCGAGGTCTTTTGAAGTCCAACCAATTAAACAAAATAAAGGACAAATCAAAACAGGCCAGTCCTGATAGGTGCACTGCCCAAACTAAAACAAAAATCAACTGAAAGTTTAAAACAAAACGTGATCAAAAGGGTCTACAAAGCACCCCAGACCCTTTGGTGCCCACCAAGCATGGAAGGCCATAATGTTGCCAGTGGACACCACATGCTCCCTCTCCAGGGACACCCAGTCGCAAATTAAGCCGCAGAAGAGGGACAGACTGTCGGGCTGAACAACCCCTTTGGTCGCCCGCTGCCTAGACCTGTTAATGGCAAGTTTCGTCAAGCCCAGGAGCAGGTTCACGAGGAGGTCCTCATCCTTCCCGCCCCTCTCCACACCGGGTACCCATAGTTCAGGAGCAGGGGACTGAAGTGCAAACAAAACTTTAATAAAAGATTTGATAAGAAACTGAAAAAGGTTCGCAGCCTAAGACATTTAACTTAGACATTGTCCATAGACTCTACAAGGCCGCAACAAATGCAGGCACCTGAGGAGTCCATGAACAGGTGCCAATGATGGCTGCATGGCACTGCTGCATGCAACACCCTCCACCCCATGCCCTAAGATTGAGGGGGAGGATTCCTCCGCAGTGAGACCTCTGCCAACAGACGCAACAAGTGTTAAATCCTCAGTTTCTTTACCCGTCAGTCTGGCCTCAATAAAAGTCGAGATGGATTTGCAGGTACAGCATTAGTTATTTTATTAGACTTGCAAGTCTTTCTCAGTTCACAGCAGCACAGATCACCTCTGCTCTCTGTACCTCCGGAATCAAGTGAGGCTATAAGACAAAGAGCTCTGTACTGATACATTCAAATGGCATCAGGTTTCACATACTCGACGCCCATAGGTCATCCTATGTCCCTCCTGACCTGTTTGATCTATTCTGATTGGCTCACTTCCAATCCCTTCCTCTGGCCCCTATTACTCAGCATCACTTTGGTGGACACACCTCTTCCTGCTTTTCCATGCGGTCTGAAATCCTTTGTCTGTGAACTAACCAGAATTAAACTGGCCTATTTCTACATTACATTAACTAATATCTCTAAAGTAACTATTTTATATCATATTCGTCACAAGGTGCACCAAGGCGTGTCTGGGCAATGGCAAGGAAGTGAAATGTGTGCAGCAGCAGCCTATGCATGAAACCCCTTCAGTGCGGAAGAGCACGGAGGGCAATTCTACGAGGCGGTTGGGGCTTGGGGCCAATGCGGATTCCATCCGAGCACGGGTTCACTCAGACGGGAGTACACCTGCATGTCCTCGAGACCAGGAGTGGCATCGGGCCAGAGGATGTCCATTTGGAGGTCAGGGTGGCATTGGCTGCGAGCTGGACACCCACAGCTGCTCGATGTGCCAATTCGCAGGATGTCATCCAGTCCACTCCTCCGCCAGCACGTCCCTGACCCTGGGTCACCCGGAAGCCAAAGCACTCCACTCCGCCAGCCACTCAAAACAGTACTGGTGGAGGTGCGGATTCCAGAGGAGCTGTTCCCTGACGACAGCCATCGCTCTTGATGGAGGAGTGCTGCGATGCGAAGGGGCCATGGTCCAAACTTTGAGAAGACGGGCAGCATCTGCAGGGAGTAACGAAGACCCCTCGGGTCTACGAACAAGAGGTGCAGAAGTTCAGGCTGTGCACCTAGTGGAAGAAGTACATCACCAGGGCACACTATCGTGGGGGACATTCAATGTAGAGGGTCCGAAGGCGGATTATAAAGTCAATACAAATTAAGGAATTCCAATAGCATCTCCAAAAACAGCAGCTTCTTGTTGTTTGCAGCTCCACTTGCTCCCTTCAGGCTCCAGATAGATGAGCAAAAAGAGGCAGTAGATACCATCTGTGTGCGAAGGCACATCAGCGCCTTGTCATCTTTCAGGTGAAATGTTAAACCATGGCCTCCTCCAGCTGTCCTGATGGATTGTAAAAATCCCACAATGTTATTTCAAAGAAACTTCATTTCAGTCAAAGTGGAGAGCTGTTCAAAGAGCTTTAACATCATGACGAACTGGATCATCATGACGAACTGGATCTCTTCTAGTCCGCTAACATGCAGCTCCTCATTCTAAAAGCAGCCGATTGGATCACTCTGGGAATCAAATCACATCTTACCGGGGCTCCTAACTCCAAGAGCAGAGTTGTCAACTTCTGGGCAATTAAAGAAGCTGATGTGCAGAAATCTGCTGTGTTCAAAATAGATCAGACTCACATCCATGTCCCTCATTAACATGGGTGCTAAACTCAAATGTTCTGAATACGCAGTGTCCAAGTCATCATAAACGGGTAACTGAGATTCAAATACAGCAACGAGTTCCGCAGTTTGCAATGACCAACTCGAACCCCAAGGCTTGAATTCTGATTAATGATAGGGATATTGAGCTAGGCAAAAAATGTCCTTTTTCACTTGCCACAGTCCCAAACAAGAAGTCAAAAGACTGAACACAAGATTACGCACATGGACTCAGCGGGATTGAGGGGTGGTAGGAGTAAATAAACACACCATGATTCCAGTGCTTTTGATGTGGGTGTCAGCAACAGCTATGAGGTTGGCCTCTTTCCCGAGTCTCAAAGATTGTGAGTTCAAGTCCCATTTTGAGGAGCTGGGCTGATACTCTAGTGCAATACTGCTGAAACAGGTCTTTCGCCAATTTTCATTTCATTTTGTAATCGTTGTGAAAAATTTCCCTGAGATGGTGATCACCTGCAAATAGGCTCTAGGGTAAATTTATCACACCAAAAGGAAGTAAAGAGTTACTGTAGAAAGAATTTAATGAAGGGATCATCACCCTTTCATACAGTTGGCATCTACTGCCTCTCTTTGCACACCTATCTGGAGCCTGAAGGGAGAAGGAGGAGCTGTAAACACCAAGAAGCTGCTGCTTTTGTAAATGCGATTGGAATTCCTTAATTTGTAATGATTTTATCATCTGGTGAGTTATGAAGTGATACGATGAAGGAAGTATTATGTTAACAAGAGCATAAGAAATAGGAGCAAGAGTAAGTCAATTGGCGTCTTGGGTCTGCTCCACCATTCAATAAGATTGTGTATGATGCCACCTTCCTTCCAGGCCTCCCATATCCTTTGACTCGCTTGTGGATAAAATGCAATTGAGTTCTTCCCAAACGGGTTTATGATTTTTTTTAATACATTGTACACGGAGGAAATCCTCTCCTCACGGCTTGCCCCTTCAAGGAATCTAAAAGATTGAAATATAAGCTTGACCAATAGATGATGCCACACAGGGGAGAAAGAAGTACAGACATTTATCATGTTTCTCTGAAATGGTTTGTTCTTGTGTTTTAGTGATGGCGTTTAACAAAAACAGCACATGAAAACAATGTTAGATGTAAAATAAGGGTTTGTATGCTAGCATTCTGTGGCATCACGTTTGTTTAAAAAACACATCAGTGGAACATTACTAACTAATTTGTTTTTAAATTATTGTCATGAAAATAATTCAAAATGGAAAATTATTGAAAGTGAAACAAAAGAAAGAGGTGTAATACTTTGTACTTCCTGTGTGACCTAGTGAGCATCAGAGACCACAGCAGCCCCGATGAAAAATTACAATAGACAGTAAACAGTGCTCCAGCAACCTGGTGGTACTAAGACTCTCCAATGCTCATAAAGATGTGAAGATATCATGACAGAGTTGTGTAAAGTAATCCCAACTGTTTCACCGGGACTGAGAGGTACAACTCCTGATTAGCAGGGGGCCAAGACAATGTCCTCTAACCCAATGTACATCACAACACCACAGTAGACTTGAGTAACAACTTGCACTTATATAACACCTTTCGTGTAGACAATCGACACAAGGCACTTAACAAAAGCATTACCAATAAAACAGTTCAACCGACCGAACCTGCAGGAGATGTTCGGACAGATGATCTAAAGTTTGATCAAAGAGGGGGGTTTAAACGAACATCTCAAAGGAGGAGAGAGAAGTTTAAGGAAGGAATTCCAGAGCTTAGGTCCTGGCAGCTGAAAGTACGGCTGTGCATGATGCAGTGATTAAAATGAGGAACGCACATGGACAGAATAGGGATTGGACAGAATAGGGATCTTGGGTGCTTATAGGGCTGAAGGAGGTTACAGAGATAGGGGGGGTTTAGAACACGGAGGTATTTGAAAAAAATGATGAAAACGTTAGAATTGAGACACTGTCAGACTGGGAATGATGGGTGAATGGGGCTTGATGTGAGTTAAGATATGGGCAGAGTTTTGGATGAGCACAAGTTTACGGAGATAACAAGATGGGATACTGACCGGGGGAAGTCTAGAGGTAACATTGATGGGAGTATCAGCAGCAGAAGATTTGAGTCAGGGTGGAGTTGACTGATGTTACATTGGCAAATTTGATGATGGAGTGGATATGAAGTCGGAACCTCAGCTCAGGATCAAATACAACAGTAATGTTGAGAACAGTCTGATAGTTATATCTGGGGGAAAGGCAATTATGATGCGATGAGGCAAGACTTAGGATGCATCAGGTGGAGAGGAAAACTGCAGGGGATGGGCACAATGGAAATGTGGAGCTTGTTCAAGGAACAGCTACTGCGTGTCCTTGATAAGTATGTACCTGTCAGGCAGGGAGGAAATGGTCGAGCAAGGGAACCGTGGTTTACTAAGGCAGTCGAAACACTTGTCAAGAGGAAGAAGGAGGCTTATGTAAAGATGAGACATGAAGGTTCAGTAAGGGCGCTCGAGAGTTACAAGTTAGCTAGGAAGGACCTAAAGAGAGAGCTAAGAAGAGCCAGGAGGGGACATGAGAAGTCTTTGGCAGGTAGGATCAAGGATAACCCTAAAGCTTTATATAGATATGTCAGGAATAAAAGAATGACGAGGGTAAGAGTAGGGCCAGTCAAGGACAGTAGTGGGAAGTTGTGCTTGGAGTCCGAGGAGATAGGAGAGGTGCTAAATGAATATTTTTCGTCAGTATTCACACAGGAAAAAGACAATGTTGTCGAGGAGAATACTGAGATTCAGGCTACTAGACTAGAAGGGTTTGAGGTTCATAAGGAGGAGGTGTTAACAATTCTGGAAAGTGTGAAAATAGATAAGTCCCCTGGGCCGGCTGGGAGTTATCCTAGGATTCTCTGGGAAGCTAGGGAGGAGATTGCTGAGCCTTTGGTTTTGATCTTTAAGTCATCTTTGTCAACAGGAATAGTGCCAGAAGACTGGAGGATAGTAAATGTTGTCCCCATGTTCAAGAAGGGGAGTAGAGACAACCCCGGTAACTATAGACCAGTGAGCCTTACTTCTGTTGTGGGCAAAATCTTGGAAATGTTTACAAGAGATAGGGTGTATAATCATCTGGAAAGGAATAATTTGATTAGACATAGTCAACACGGTTTTGTGAAGGTAGGTCATGCCTCACAAACCTTATTGAGTTCTTTGAGAAGGTGACCAAACAGGTGGATGAGGGTAAAGCAGTTGATGTGGTGTATATGGATTTCAGTAAAGCGTTTGATAAGGTTCCCCGCGGTAGGCTACTGCAGAAAATACGGAAGCATGGGATTCAGGGGGATTTAGCAGTTTGGATCAGAAATTGGTTAGCTGGAAGAAGACAAAGGGTGGTGGTTGATGGGAAGTGTTCAGACTGGAGTCCAGTTACTAGTGGTGTACCACAAGGATCTGTTTTGGGGCCACTGCTGTTTGTCATTTTTATAAATGACCTGGAAGAGGGCATAGAAGAATGGGTGAGTAAATTTGCAGATGACACTAAAGTCGGTGGAGTTGTGGACAGTGCGGAAGGATGTTACAAGTTATAGAGGGACATAGATAAGCTGCAGCGCTGGGCTGAGAGGTGGCAAATGGAGTTTAATGCAGAAAAGTGTGAGGTGATTCATTTTGGAAGGAATAACAGGAAGACAGAGTACTGGGCTAATGGTAAGATTCTTGGCAGTGTGGATGAGCAGAGAGATCTCGGTGTCCATGTACATAGATCCCTGAAAGTTGCCACTCAGGTTGAGAGAGTTGTTAAGAAGGCGTACAGTGTGTTAGCTTTTATTGGTAGAGGGATTGAGTTTTGGAGCCATGAGGTCATGTTGCAGCTGTACAAAACTCTGGTGCGGCCGCATTTGGAGTATTGCGTGCAATTTTGGTCGCCGCATTTTAGTAAGGATGTGGAAGCATTGGAAAGGGTGCAGAGGAGATTTACCAGAATGTTGCCTGGTATGGAGGGAAGATCTTATGAGGAAAGGCTGAGGGACTTGAGGCTGTTTTCATTAGAGAGAAGGTTAAGAGGTGACTTAATTGAGGCATACAAGATGATCAGAGGATTGGATAGGGTGGACAGTGAGAGCCTTTTTCCTCGGATGGTGATGTCTAGCACGAGGGGACATAGCTTTAAATTGAGGGGTGATAGATATAAGACAGATGTCAGAGGTAGGTTCTTTACTCAGAGAGTAGTAAGGGTGTGGAATGCCCTGCCTGCAACAGTAGTGGACTCGCCAACACTAAGGGTATTCAAATGGTCATTGGATAGACATATGGACGATAAGGGAATAGTGTAGATGGGCTTTAGAGTGGTTTCACAGGTCGGCGCAACATTGAGGGCCGAAGGGCCTGTACTGCGCTGTTATGTTCTCTGGTTCAACTTCACACCCAGGGAGAGAGAATTAAATGGCGGTCAGGGATTGGGGTGTTCACAGCAGGGACCAAAAGACAATGGCTTCTCGAACCAAAATATTTAGTTGGAGGAAATTTCTGTCCATCCAGTATGTCAGATAAGCATTCTGACAAATCAGAGACAATGGAGAGGTGGTGCTAAGGTGGAGATAAGTGCTGTCAGCATATATATGGAGCTTGATGGTGCATTTTTGGATGATGCTGCTGAGGCGCAGGGTGCAGATGAGAAATGGGAGTAGGCCGAGAATAGATCCTTTGGGACTTGAGAGGCAAGAGTTGGGAGTGAGGAGAGAAGCCATTGACTGCGATTCTCTGACTATGATTTAATAGATGGGAATGGAGTCAGGCAAGTGCAGCTCCATCAAAGCTGGACATCGCAGGTGAGATATTGGAGTAGGGTGGCATGGTCAACCATGTTGAAAGCTACAGAGAGGTCACAAAGCATGAGAAGGGGATGTTTCCCATGGTCACAGTCACAAAGGCTGCCATTTTAGGCTTTCAATAAGGGTTTCTGTACTGCAGTGGGGGCAGAATCACAATTGAAGGGGTTCAAACATGGAATTCTGGGAAATATGGGCAACATTTTGGAGGCCACAACACACTCATGGACTTTGGAGAAGAAAGGTCAATGGGAAATTTGGTGGAAGTTTGCCAAGTCGGAGAGGGTCAAGGATGATCTTTCTGAGGAGACCGCCACAAGGGTAACTCCTGTGTGCAGAACACAGCAGTGGGTTGTTAGATATTCCCCTAAATGTACAGCAGAACTGCTGTCCATATGGCTGCACAATGTTGATGCTTGAAAGAGGACAGAGTGAACATTGGAGGTGAAAAACATCTTCCAGCCAGTACAACTGCAATAGAATCACTGAATGTGCTGCACGAATACCAGCATTGAAATCTGGTCCATCATCCGGCTTAAGACAAAATAGATAATGTTAGCACTGTGGATTCACAGCGCCAGGGTCCCAGGTTTGATTCCCCACTGGGTCACTGTCTGTGCGGAGTCTGCACGTTCTCCCCGTGTCTGCGTGGGTTTCCTCCGGGTGCTCCGGTTTCCTCCCACAGTCCAAAGTCGTGCAAGTTAGGTGGATTGGACATGCTAAATTGCCCTTAGTGTCCAAAAAGATTAGGAGGGTTTAATTGGGTTACGGGGATAGGGTGGAGGTGAGGGCTTAAGTGGGTCGGTGCAGACTCGATGGGCTGAATGGCCTCCTTCTGCACTGAATGTTCTATGTACCCTATGTTCCAAAGAAAAGGAAACGTTGACTTTCGAAAGCCACTGATGGGATTTGAAAACATCTAATGTCCAACCTGCCAAGATAGGAACCTGCTCGTATACTGAGGGACTTTACTGTTTTTTTAAAGCAGGTCTGATTGAATGTATTTTTTGCCATTTGTGCAATGAGAGCTATGCGTTCCCTAAGTGAGATTGCGTAGGTTATTTTTTCAAACCTTTCAGAAATGCAGAAGCTCTTGCTGCAGCCGGCATTGACTAGCATGACCCACTTACCTCCGACAGGAAATATATGCAGATCTGTGGCTTCTGTCGCAGCTCCTCATGGGGATGGGCCAGCTAAACCACGCATGTTAAAAAGTGCACTGTATGCTTGTGCAAACTTTAGCACGCTGCAGAACTGAGATAAAAAAAAACACCCACATCCGGAGAAAATATAATTATTCACTTAACTGAGGCTGGAAGCGAAGAACGTGTCTTGAATTTGTTTGGAACAAAAAGTGAGGCCTAAAGCACTCGTGGCAGTTTTGTCTCTATTGATAAATCGAGTCATCATTAATTATCAGGGCAAAAAATACATTTGGTATGTTCTTCCACGTCCCTGAACTTCAGCTGACATTTCGAATCCACACTCGCAAGATACTATCGTAACTTGAATCAAGAGAGTTTCGAGGATGTAGAATTCAGTTCCATGTGGGGATGTTGAGGCAAACAGCAATGATGTATTTATGGAGAGGCCAGATAAACACAATGCCGGAGCCAAGGACAGAAGGATATGGTGATAGGATTATGGGAAATAAGTTGGGAGGAGATTTGTGTGGAGCAGAAACACCAGCATAAACCTGTTGAGCTGAATGGCCTGCGTCTGTGATATAAGACTTTATGAACAATAAATATTGAGTCAACAATCCAAATCATGAGAGGAAACAAAAACATGTTTTGAACTGAAAACAGTCAGGTATAACCATCAGCTTCAACTTGTTGGAGATTTATGGATCACTGCACATTTTGTGTGCCTGTATCTCTCCCTCTCGGCTGTATGGACTGAAAACTTGGCAGCTGCTAACACAAATAATGGTTCCCTTATTGCAAAGATCTTTTTTTAAAATCTGTGACCATGTTATGACTTTACAGCAAGTGAGGAACTGTTATCTAGGCTGCCTGCCCAATACCTAACAGATCAGAGAGTTAAAAAGGAAAATTGTACTGACAAACTTTGATGCAATCAGGTCGAAAATGTCAACACAATTCAGCTAACCTCAGCATGGAGGCAAGCCAACTGAGTAACCTGATCATGGCGACAATCATTTTACAACACTTACGGTATGAGTAAAAGACTGCCCCTTCCCACGGTAACTGACAATTCACATGGCAATGCTGCTTTATTTATAGATAACCCCTTTCCGAATGCACTCCAGTCAGCTGGCTCTCTGTGGGGAAATGGAAGGTTTAGCACCTTAGGTCATTGCGTATCCAGTATATGGCAATTGTGAGCGGTTTACACAAGAAAGGGCAATTTCAAAATATTCTTTCATAACATAAGGTGTTTTGACAAAAGTTAAGAAGCGGAAGTTTGTTTATACCATTTCTCTCTTTATGGAACCATTTCCAAGAAAGCAAGCTAGGGAATGGAGTTTGAAACTGTTCAAAGATCGGCCTTCGCAGAATGACTGGGTACAGCGATTATTTCGTTTATTGTCAAGAGTGATGAATTTGGTTAGTTCTTGGTCAGGTTTTCAAGTATCATATCTTGTGGAGAAAGACTTCATTCCATCCAGCTGGCCCGGTAGAGCCATAATGAATGAGTTGTGACACGAGTCTGGCAGGCTCCTGATGGTGCTGACAAAATGTCGCTGAACCATGCAGAACAGGATATTCCCACGTTCGATCCTCACTCAATTATGAGTGGGTTGAACTCAGTCAGGGAGGTTGTAGAGGTGCTGCAATAGGCTCAGGGTTAGGGAGGATAAATTTGGGAAGCAAAGGCTACATAGGCAGCACAGTAGCACAATGGTTAGCATTGTTGCTTCACAGCACCAGGGTCCCAGGTTCGATTCCCGGCTTGGGTCACTGTGCACGTTCTCCCTGTGTCTGCTCCGGTTTCCTCCGGGTGCTCCAGTTTCCTCCCACAAGTCCCGAAAGACGTGCTGTTAGGTAATTTAGACATTCTGAATTCTCCCCCTGTGTACCCGAACAGGCGCCAGAATGTGACGACTAGGGACTTGTCACAGTAACTTCATTGCCGTGTTAATGTAAGCCTACTTGTGACGATAAAGATTATTCTTATTATTACTGTATTTTTATCATGTTCCTCGCTCAAGAGAACACCTGAGCCTCACAAATAAAAAAATGGAAAGGTGAATTTTGAGGGGAGGGGAGAGAATCGAAGATATGGCGAGACAGAAGGTTCAAAGTTCCTCAAAGAGAATAATTCACAAATAGTGGACTGAGAACGTGGTGAGATTGGAAGATAGTGGGTGGAATTCTCCCATCCCGCCCGCAGCAGGTTTGGTGATGGGCAGGAGGAGAGAATGTAGCAGCAGCAGAAAAGTCGCAAACCCACAGGCCTAAAATTACATTGTAATTCTCCCAATACCAGGTTAATGACGGCTTGGTCTTCTCCCTGGCAGGTGGCGTGAACGCCATTTGCAATCATTTGAGTAACATGAATGCTCATTAATGACAGTTGCCTGTCAGCACCATGTCAGGCCTTCCAATCTTGCATCGCACCAGTGTAAATTCATGTTGGCATCAAACCCGACGTGCGCAAGGAGGTCCTCAGTCCGCCAGAGAGGTGAGTGCAGCAAATTCTTTCTGCCATAGCACAGTGCTGCTCCTGATGCTCTGTACATCATTCCGCCAGGCAGGCCCATTCCTGCCTTCTATCTCCAAGCTGATCTTCATGGACAGCACTGTGCAGCTGGTCCCTCTTGTGTGACCGAGTCAGATCAGTATTCACCTGGGGTTGGAGAGTACAGGGGTCTCCTACCCCTAGGAGCCACACACCAGTGTCTTTCTGGACAGCACTGGGCTGCAGGGCTCATGCAGCCACCGCAACAAAGATATGGGGCTGGATTCTCCGATTTTGAGGCTATATCCCCACACCAGCATGGGAAGGGTGCTGTTTTCCGACAGAAAAAATGGCATAAAACAGCCACTGATCTTCCATTTGGCTGGGGGCTAGCATCAAGGCAGCGTGTAGCATCCGGCTCTAGCTGCCGATACGGGCCAGAGAATTGCCGGGTCGTTGGTCACGCATACGCACGGCGGTGGCGTGCAGCGGCCTCCATGGCCGTGCTGTGCAACATGGCGCAGGCCGCTCGGGGTCTCAGCCTGTGAAATAGTGCCCCCCCTTTGGCCGGCTCGCACGCCGGACCTGCTGCCCTCAGTGCCCCCAGCCCCTGGCAAATTCCGCCCTGCCCGCGGATCAGCCCTCCCCTGACTGTGGCGGCGCTGGACTGAGTCCGCAGCCGCTACGCCGAGTTTCCGACAGATGAGACCAGGTGAGGCCCACCCCGTCGGGAACTCGGCCGGTCGGGGGTTGAGCATCGGGGGCGGGCCTCAGGCTGCTGGCCCGCCAGGTGACTCGGAGGGGAACTCGCCTGTGCATAATTAATGAGGTTCCAAGTGCTGAATCTGAGGCAGCATCCCACCATTCCGGCCAATGGCAAAGGCACCGCTCAAGCCGCCCACCATCACGCTTAGTCTTCAAATATGAGAATTCTGCCCGATGATCTTGGAGGCAATTCGCTGATGGATTTTGGGGCCTGTGGGACTTCAGGTTTTAAGAACATTAAGAAGGACTGGATACAGGTTTCAGAATTAGCTGAAGTATGGGAAAGGTAGAAGTTAGAAAGTTGATGGACAGTGATTGAGCAGTCTCACTGAGACAATTCCAATGCTTTTCAGGCCACTCTCCCACTTTCTACCCTCCATAAACTTGAACTCATATAAAGGTCTGCTTCTGGCCTCTTAACTCACACCAAAACCTGTACACCCAGCACAACAGTCCCTACTGGCCTATAGTGGATCTTAGTCTGACAACACCATGTGCGATTCCCTCTCCTTTACCATGCTAATTGATGCATAGGCGAGAACTCACCAGATTTGATCAGAATCCAGGTATCTAGCCGCCATTTTGAGGGGGCGGCCTAATACAGAGGTCTGGCGGCAGACTCCCCACAATCCAAATTCTGGCCCCTCCATACTCTGAAAAGTAGGGGCATCCTACCTCCAGCACACCGCCCCCCCCCCCCCCCCCCCCCCCACCCCGCATGGTGTATGGCTTGCTGCCACGGCGGAGCGGAATATCAGAACAGGATTGGCACCTGGCACCCGTCCTGTTTTTCGTCCAACACTCCAGAGTCCGTGCAGGCAATATCCCAGAGGTGAACGAATACAACATTGCGACAAACTAAGAATGGAGCAAAAATCGCATGTTAGAGTTAAACATGAAATGGTTTCACACCATTGGATGTAAAAGCTGAAAGAGCAGTCGAGGAGGTTGATAGAGTGCAGTTCAAAGCACATAGGCTGCTAGTGAGATAGATCACTTTCATTGTTCTTGTGTTGAAGGAAAATATGACTCACCCAGGACTTCCTCTCAGACAGGCAATTGGAAAAGGTAATAAGACCCTTGTAGCTGCCACTGACAGTGAAGAGCTCAAGTTGGGCACCGTCTGGAAATTCGCCTCACCCTTGCATAGGAATCCAACAACCCAATTTCTGATTGCTTAAAGGTGACCCATTGCTGAAGGTTCATACAAACAAATTAAATAGGAACAGAAGTAGGCCATTCGGACCCTCAACTTGCTTCGCCATTCAATAAGATCATGGCTGCGCTGTTGTGTTTCAGGTTTTACATTCTCATCTACCCCTTAATAATTTGATTTCCTTGTCTAACAAGAATCTATCTATCACTGCCTTAAAAATATTCAATGCAGAGTGTTCCAAAGTCACACAATCCTCATATAGAAAAAAATTCACCTCATCTCTATCCTAAAAGGGTGACCCCTAATTTGAAATCAGTGCTATGGTCCCTCCCCCATGATTCTCCAACCCCGCATGACTCCAGCATGTCTGCGCATGAGCACGTGGAGATGGAGAATCGAACCCAGTAACCCTGAAAGAAGTACGGCAGCTTGCGACTGGAGGATGAGAACTGAGATGTAGGGCTGGATTCTCCAGTTCCCCAGCCGTGTGTTTCTCGCTGGCGCGCATTCGCTGGCTGCGGGATTCTCTACTCCCACCGCTTGTCAATGGAATTTCCCATTGAAGCCACCCCACGCTGCCAGGAAACCCGCGGGTAGTGGCAAGGGAAGAGAGAATCCCAATGGCTGGAGAATTCCAGCCATGATGAGCACATAAAAAAGGGGAAGGAAAAATGGAGGGCAGGATTCTCCAGACCCCAGCTGCATGTTTCTTGACCCTGCGCCATTCACTGTTGGCGGGATTCTATCCTCCCGCCGCTTGTCAATGGCACTTCCCATTAAAACCACCCCATGCCACCACAAAACCCGCTAACGGGGGTGCGCTACCAGGGGGAAAATGACTCTCAACGACCGGAGAATTCTAACCAGAGTCACTGAGGAACCTAGACAACTGACAGAGATTACGTGGCGCAATTGTAACATGGAAGGGGACAGGGAAAAGAATAATAAGTAAAAGAACAATTGAAAGAAAGAGGAGAAAGTCAAACAAATAGCTCTGGATAAGGTTGTATTCATTAGACCAGCTTCTTGAAGTATTTATACAATAAAAGCCACATTTTAGACAAGAACCCAAGTTTTCATTATCTCAATCGGAAGGTACAAATATCAAGACCTGGATTCTCCAAAAATGGGGCTATGTCCCCGCCGGCATAAAACCGCTGGCGTTTCACCCCCCAGTTTCCTGCAAAAAATAAACGGTTATTCACTTACCTGCAGGGGGCTAGCAGAGACCCAGGGAGCTTCACCCAGCTTTGGCTGCGGATACAGGCCCCT
The DNA here is from genome assembly GCF_047496885.1 of Scyliorhinus torazame. Taxonomy (NCBI): domain Eukaryota; kingdom Metazoa; phylum Chordata; class Chondrichthyes; order Carcharhiniformes; family Scyliorhinidae; genus Scyliorhinus; species Scyliorhinus torazame. The sequence goes on from NC_092713.1 coordinate 124,400,835, forward strand.
GCTCTTCCGGTTCCAAGTCCGCGCATGCGCACGACGGCGGCCTCCAGCGGCCGCACCGAGCACCAAGGGGGACCCGGACCGCGGACCAAGACCAACAATCAAGGCACTGGCCGTGTGCTGCTGCATCGGACTAGAACGATGGCTGCTCTGGCCGCCCATAAGCCCCCCCCCCCCCGGTGCTTGATTCCCCCCCGCCCCCCCACCAGGGCGGCCATGGACTGAGTCCGCAGCCGTCGCGCGAGAGTCCCGACCGGCCATACCACATTAGTTCCACGGCTGGTCGGGATCAGAGTATCGCTGGGAGCGCCTCTGGCAATGGCCCCCAAGCCGCGCACCGTATTTTGCAGATGAGCGATTCTCCGGGGACAGGAAAATCGCCGAAGTGGCGCCAGGCCTAATCCAGTTGGGAACAGACGAATGTGATTTTGACGCAGGGCTGCGGAGAATCCAGCCCGCAGTTTCTAACCATCTGACAGTGCCAATCTCAAAAAGAAAAGTTTTGTCAGCCATTTTGTATAGATAAGAACGCAAGGTACCAATGAGATGTTTCATCTTCAGATAGGAAGCCATGCTTGAACTGGATGTGCCCTACTGTTCTAACCTGTAGTGAAGGCCTTGCACCTGCTTGTGTTGAGGAGGGAAAAAATAAATTTCCATTCCAAAAGGCAGCTAATAATAATCAACACTGGAAGATAGGAACAGGTTGAAGCTGTTTTTTCTTTTTTTAAACATTGTTCCCGAATGTCTATAAATTTCAGTGTTGAAATTTTGGCAAGTCCATCCACTATGAGAATAAGGATTCAATGGCCTGTGAGCACTCCTGTACGTGAGAATTAGTTGATGTGCATACTTAATCCGTTACACTTCTGTGGGTCACATTGGCAGCCACCTTACTATGCAAAAGCACTAAGACAGGGAACAGTGTGGGGAAAGAATTTCCAGTCTTAGAGAAAGGTTACTACTTGTGCCTCTTTTGGACTGTCTCAACGAATAACATAGAAAACCCTCTGATGGAGCCAATCTGCTTCCAAATATAATCCGATGGTACAGCATAATACAGCATAAGGGCAGCACGGTAGCATGGTGGTTAGCACAATTGCTTCACAGCTCCAGGGTCCCAGGTTCGATTCCGGCTTGGGTCACTGTCTGTGCGGAGTCTGCACATCCTCCCCGTGTGCGCGTGGGTTTCCTCCGGGTGCTCCGGTTTCCTCCCACAGTTCAAAGATGTGCAGGTTAGGTGGATTGGCCATGATAAATTGCCCTTAGTGTCCAAAATTGCCCTTAGTGTTGGGTGGGGTTACTGGGTTATGGGGATAGGGTGGAGGTGTTGACCTTGGGTAGGGTGCTCTTTCCAAGAGCCGGTGCAGACTCGATGGGACGAATGGCCTCCTTCTGCACTGTAAATTCTATGATAATCTATGATAATCAACTGGTAAAAATACAAGCAGCTCAGTTACTAGAGTTGAGTTTGGCAAAAAAAAAAAACAATTTGGAATTCTCTCTCTCCGAGCGCTATGGAAATTCAATCATTGGGCTGGATTCTCTTGACCGTCGACGCGTGTTTCATGGCGTTGCGCCGTTCGCTGGTGGCAGTATTCTTTCCTCCAGCTGCTTGTCAATGGATTTCCCATTGAAGCCATCCCACGCCACTGGGATACCCGCGGGCGGGGGGACACAGCCAGCGGGAACCGAGAATCCCAATGGCTGGAGAATTCCGGAGAAAGTGGAAGGACCTCAGCCATGATTATACTGAATTGCCAAGCAGGCTCCAGGGGCAGTCTGGCCTACTTTGCCTCCTATCTCTTGTTTTCTTATCCTGGGTTCAAAGGGCAGAATCTGATGACACTGTTCAGGCAGAGGCGGAGCTATAAAATGCAGGGAGCAGCTCAAATGTCCATTATCTTTGACAGAACCGGAAAATCCAAGGGGCCATAAAATTCTGCCCAAATTCTCAAATGTTCATTGATCTTATCTATTATAAGAGGAGAAATTAGTTTTGTAACTAAGGATTTGGGTCAAACCAAAGACTGTGCTGAGTGCTTCCAATACTCTTCTGGTGTACATACTCATGCAATTCTGGAATGGAAAATGGAGGCTGGCACGACAAGGGCATTCATGACTAAAGAAGGCTAACTTCCATACACATTTGCACTTAGCAAGGGATTTGTTTCAAAACATTTCCAATATTACTACAGCAATGCCACTTCATAAGTTCTTCATTGGCTTTGAAGCACAATGAGACATGCAAGTTTGAAAAAGGCACTGTAAATGTGTAACTTTTCTTTAATGCGTCAATTCTCTTCTGCCTACCTCCCTGCACACACTCAAGGATGGGCAGATAAAACAGATTAATCATTTCAGAATCCAAGCACTAAAATTGCTCAAGATTCCTGCCCAAAACAAGTAGGAGCTAGTAAAATATTTAAGTCAGGAACCTGCACTAGTATCGGACTTTGATGGACTTTCTGAGATATAAATGTTAACGATAAAAAGAACATGAATTTATACAAAAGCAAATTACGGCAGAGCTGGAATCTGAAACAAAAACAGAAAATACTGGACAATCGCTGCAGGTCGGTTCAGCATCTGTGGAGAGAGAAGGGAGCTAACGTTGAGTCTGGATGTCTCTTTGTCAAAACTGGAGAGAACGGTTGGAAATAGGGTCAGATTTATTCTGTTGTGGAGGGGGGTGGGGGGGTGGGGGGGTGGTTGCAGTGGTGAAGCTGGATAGAGGAGCCAGCGATAGTTGGAGATTGACAAAGATGTCGCAGACAGGAAGACAAAATAAATGTAAATAGGGGTGACTAATAGAGTCATAGAGTCATAGATGTTTACAGCATGGAAACAGGCTCATCGGCCCAGCTGGTCCATGCCGGCCAGTTTCTATCACTAAGCTAGCCCCACTTGCCTGCATTTGGCCCATATCCCTCTATACCCACCCTGTCCAGTTAACTGTCTGACTGCTTTTTAAAGGGAAAATTGTACCCACCTCTACCACTGCCTCTGGCAGCCCATTCCAGATGCCCACTACCCTCTGTGTGAAGTAATTTCCCCTCTGGTGTCTTTTATATCTCTCTCCTCTCACCTTAAACCTATGCCCACTAGTTCTAGGCCTCCTCCACCTTTGGGAAAAGATGTCAACTATCTACCTTTTCAATGCTCCTCATTATTTTATAGACCTCTATAAGATCACCCCTAAGCCTCCTACGCTCCAGGGGAAAAAAGTCCCAGCCTCTCCTTATAACTCAAGACCATCAAATCCTGGTAGCATCTTCGTAAATCTCTTCTGCATTCTTTCTAGTTTAACAATATCTTTCCTATACTAGTGTGACCAGAACTGAACACAGAATTCCATGTGAGGTCTTACGAAAGACTATTAAGTCTAAGAAGGGTGCTGATAGTAGCACATAAAGAGATTAGAATGTGTGAATGGCAGACCAAAGTTGAGCAGTGTGTCAAAGGGCAACTAGGAACAGGGAACATATGGTCTAAGTGGGGTGGGGGGAGGAGGGACAATGGTGAGGGAAAAACAGATCAATGAAATAAATGAAAATTAATTGATAGAAATAAAAATGGAGTGAAGGTGGAGGCGAGAGTTCACAGTCTGAAGTCGTTGAACTCAATGTTAAGTCTGGAAGGCTGTAACGTGCCTCATCAGAAGATGAGGTGCTGTTCCTCTAGTTGGCACTGGGCTTCATGGGAACATTGCAGCAGGCCAAGGATGGACATGTGGACGTGAGAGCAGGAAGGTGAGTTGAAATGGCAACTGAAAGGAAGGTCTGGGTATTTATATGAATTTATATGGTGCCTTCCACAATCTCAGGATATCCCAAAGCACTCATGACATTCAGGACAAAGAGCAGCCTAACAGGTGATCCTTAAGGGAACCATTGCTGAACACATTCAAAGAAAAACCTTCAGCACTGATTTAATGAGTCTAAGCTCCTCTTGGGCTACAGAAAACTTGCAACCCATACTGATGGCTGTTGAGTGTTCACTTACCCTTCAGGACTGCCTCCTCCCCATTTGATTACTTCCAGCTTGGCTCTGAAGAGGTCACACCAAACTCCCTAGCTCCAGAATTGGAGAGCTCTCTGCACTCTGCTCTTTTAGAAGGGCAAGCTTGCTGACTTCATTCAAATGGAACCCAATCTCAAAAAGGTTCATGCCTCTTGCTAGTGACACTGAGCAGATAGATGCTTCCCCCTGCATCATCAGCCCAATACGTTTGGACTTCAATTCTGAACAACTGAATTGGAATCAGTGATATTACAATTGTAGTAGTGAGAGAACGTTTGGATCTGAAAACAGTACTTATCCAGCCAGCCAACCAAGTAGTGAGAAATAAAATCAAATGTTTTTTGATTGGATTCTTTGAATCTAAAATGGAAGCACTCTGTCACCAGTTCAACAGTTGCAGGCTCAAGAATGTACCTTGCTACATGAAAGGTTTGCCACAAATCAAATGTGCAACTATATAGCTGAAGGAATCGGTGTTAAACTCTGGTCTGGACTAAAATATGAAATGCTTTAATAGGACAATGTATTAATTATCAAATAATCCTTCAGAGCTTAATTTTCTTTTTCTTCATAAATTTAAAGTACCCGATTCTTTTTTTTTCCAATTAAGGGGCAATTTAGCGTGGCCAATTCACCCACCCTGCACGCCTTTGGGCTGTGGAGTTGAGACCCATGCACGCACAGGGAGAATGTGCAAACTCCGCAAGGGCAGTGACCCGAGCCCAGATTGAACCCGGGTACCCGGCACCGTGAGGCAGCAGTATCAACTACTGCACCACTGTGCTGTCTCAGAGCTTAATTTTCTGCACAAACCTTCACACTATTAGAATCTATCATTCATCTTTTTCAACCTCAATGATGTCTGCCATGCCACCCTAGAGAGGCTACAAATGATTACCAGTGGTTAGCCACTGCCTGAAAAAGGTAAAAACAAAGTCATTGTTTCCATGATGATTAATTATTCATATCGCAACTAAAATCACCTCAGGCAATATGGAAGATTGCAAATAGTGATATGGAATGCATCTTGCATATCATCTATTTTGTGAAGAACTTGTCAACACTTCAGAACACTGTCAACTTACAATACTCATTAAAATAGTCATGTAAAAATATACTAAAATACAATATTTCCTACTTCTCTTTAATCTTTTGCCCTAAATCCCTACTGCTGCCAAAAACCGTTGTACTTCCTCTTCAATCAAGGAAGCAGGACTGTCTGAGCCACACCTGACACAGAACCACAGTCAAATGTTTTCCACAAAAAACAGCAAGTATTGCACTTTCCCTGAGTAAAGGTTACCTTCTCACTGACTCTTTTTCACGCCCCTCCCGGAATATTCTACCACTAGAAGAATCTGCATCTAGAAGTCAAGCCAACCCGTGTGTAAATATTTGATGAAGGTGGGAATTGGCAGACGGATGCATTAGGTAATTTTAAAGAGGCTCCGACTTAATGCGAACGTGCCGGACATATCTGAAGGATAAAGTGGGCATCATGCATGCGATTTACAAATAGACATGCCTTCCCTTGCCGATGCCATAACTCACCAGGTCATCTGCCGCAGAGTAAAGATTTGATTATGGGAGAGTTCAGCTTCTCAGCTTTGCAGTTCCATGGCCACAGAAAACAAAAAGGGTGAGCCAGATGGAGCCCTCAAGCAGCATAGTGCCGGAGCTCTCGGAGAGGCTTGTGACTAAATAAGCAAGATGACACACGGGGTTTGAAGATGAAAATTATTTTCAATGAATGTCTTGATCTTGTTCCAAACTTTCAAAAAGTTCACCTTTAAGACCATGCAAACGCTAATATTTAAGAACTTATGTGGGAATAAAATCACAGTCCATAATCAAGGAAAAGCACACACACTGGACAAAGTTTGCTGTGGAACTTATAACAACTCTGCGGCAAAATATGATATCCACTTCACAAAATATTCTGTTTCTTCACTGTAAATTTAAATTAAAGTTGAATATAATTTACATAATATGATTGAAAAGGAAGCCTTGCTCAATGCTCAAAGGAACAAAATGGTGCAGTTCCTGCTCACGTTACTCAGTTGCTACTAAAAGTCCTTTCTGAAGCAAATTCCAGATTTTAGCCAAACTGTCTCGTTGCATAGTAGTTCTGATTGTTCAGTTCCAGTCTACCCTCATTCAAAAACCAGTAGTATCATCTGGTCTGTGCCATGGAAGTAAGAGTGGAATCTGCAAAAACAGAGCATGAGCTCTTGTACACCATTAATCCAGATTGGCATGATAAATCAAAGGGGGAATGAGGGAGCCAGCATTAATCACTCAGTGAGGTGGAGTAAATCTCTTAAGGGAACTGGGAAACCACAATGGCAGCCTTAGTCCTGCACCCAAGAATACAGAAGATGAGATTATAATAGATTTGATGCCAGTTAGGGCACATTTACACAAGCGGGCATCAATGCAAATGATTTCACTCCACACCAACGTACAGTTGGTACATAAAGTTAGCCTTTATCCAAAGGAAAGGTCCAACAACATGCTGGGTGAATGAAATGAAATGCTACCTCAGCTTAAGAGTCAGGTTGAGCCTTAACTGTTGATTTACACTACACAGAGGTTGAAGCACGTAATCACAGCCGACAGTCCAGTGGATCACAGAGAAAGAGGAAGCTGTGGAAGCTGCTGCCTTTTGGGCTGGACATTAAACTGCCCTGAGTCTATCCTCTCAGGTGCGAATACAAGGTCACATGGCATCATTTGTATAGGGGGAGGGAAGTTCTCCTGGCATCCCGACCGATAGTTACCCCTCAACCAACATTGTTAAAAGAGATGACCCTGCCATTTAATTCATTGCTGCATCTGAGAGCTTGCTGCTCCATTTTCTACAACAGTGACTACACTTCAAACATATTACCAAAATGTTTGGAGCCAACCTGAGGTGGTGAAAGATGCTATATCAATGCAAGTCTTTCTTAATTCTCTTAACAGTGAGGAGCACAGCAACATATTGGGCCGAGTGATCTACTTCTGCACTGTATCACTTCTGAGATATTCACCTACTTATTAATGGATTAAATGCCTAACTGGAAAATCTAACTTTCAAACCAAAAACTAATCAGTCTGACAGATTTAATCAGGGGCTCACAAAAGCACTGATCAGCTTTCTTCTCTAGTAATAATTAAAATAACCAAAATTCACTTCACAATCAACTTCCAACTCAGCTAAATCACTTAAAGGGATTATTTTGCAATTAAACGTTGTGATAATATGTGTTCCTAATAACATGTATTTCCAGAACTACTTTTCACTAATCTACCTGGTTTGAGACTCTGATGCATTCTTGAGTCAGGTAGTGTTTATTCTTTTTGAATCAGTAGTTTCCTCATCATATTTAAGCTCGTGGTGATGGGAACTTGGTGGCAATCCCAGCAGAGAGTTACTGCACCTAAAGGAGCTCGAACTGTGACAGCCGACTCCAGTTAAAGCAATACTCCCCTTCCTGACTCACACTGGAAACTTCTCTTAAATCTGACTACAGTTTAGAAATCCGGACCTTGAGTATGACGGGAGGTTGCAACATTTCTACAGCCAAGTTACAGTGACCAGTCTTGCTTTCTCTGAAACTCAGAACCACAGCTGTGGAAGTACTTTGATTTGTAATGTGCAGTAGTGCTGAGTTGTGGTAAAAGTAAGACTAGCAAGCTGTGTGGGACCAGGAAAGCCTGGTTGGTGAAACTAAGATGAGTGTACTTCCTTTGCCTACACTTAGGAAGTTAGGAGTAATAATTATGTTACTTCCTGTGAAATCAGGAATTGCTTTGGAATAATTGGAATTGGTACTCATGCAAATCCCATTGGAAACTCAATACCTGTATACAGCTGACCACAGTATCTGGTGGATGTAAAAGTCTAACATAGGCAATGGGTTTGCACCATTTTGGTTGTTGTTATGACCCAGGGTCTCAATTACTCTGACTGCACCTTTCTCAGTCTCAGTGACAGATCAGCATGTTTTTTAAAAATATATATTTATTAAAGTTTATAACACAATTTTTCTCCCTTACAAACAATAACCGCCCCCCCCCCCAACCCCCCGTAACAAAAAAAAAAGAAACGAGAAATCGCGCGGAGCAAGATATATGCATGGCAAAATAGTATATTTACATAGCTTTGTACACTGGCTCTCTCCCGTACGTGCCAGTTTCCCCGACTCTTCATGTTATCTCTTGCTCATTAACCTCCCCCCCCAGGCAGCTCCCCTCCCCCCCCCCTTCCCCGGACGTCCCCACCGCCCACCCCCCCGCCCCCCCGGCACCGCCCCCCGCCCCAGGTTGCTGCTGCTGACCGACCTTCCTCTAATGCTCCGCGAGATAGTCTAGGAACGGTTGCCTCCGCCTGTAGAACCCCTGCGCAGACCCTCTCAAGGCAAACTTAATCCTCTCCAACTTTATGAACCCAGCCATATCGTTTATCCAGGCCTCCACGCTGGGGTGCTTCACCTCCTTCCATATTAGCAAGATCCTTCGCCGGGCTACTAGGGATGCAAAGGCCAGAACACCGGCCTCTTTCGCCTCCTGCACTCCCGGTTCGTCCACTATTCCAAATATTGCTAGCCCCCAGCTTGGCTTGACCCGCACTTTCACCACCTGAGATATTGCTCCCGCCACTCCTCTCCAGAACCCCTCCAGAGCCGGGCATGACCAAAACATATGGACATGGTTCGCCAGGCTCCCTGAGCACCTTCCACATCTGTCCTCTACCCCAAAGAACCTGCTCAACCTCGCCCCCGTCAAGTGAGCTCTGTGAACCACCTTAAATTGTATCAGGCTGAGCCTGGCACACGAGGAGGAGGAATTAACCCTACCCAGGGAATCAGCCTACAGACCTTCCTCGATCTCCTCCCCCAGCTCCTCCTCCCATTTACCCTTCAACTCTTCCCCCTCTTCTTTCATCTCCTGGTGTATTGCCGACACCTTGCCCTCCCCGACCCATGCACCCGAGATCACCCTGTCTTGAATTTCTTGTGCCGGGAGCAACGGGAATTCCCTCACCTGTCTCCTCACAAAAGCCCTCACCTGCATATATCTAAAGGCATTTCCCGGGGGTAACTCAAACTTCTCCTCCAGTGCCCCTGAGCTCGCAAATGTCCCGTCAATGAACAGGTCCCCCATTCTTCTAATCCCCGCCCGATGCCAGCTCTGGATCACCCCGTCCATCTTCCCCGGAACAAACCGGTGGTTACCTCTGATCGGGGACCATACCGATGCTCCCATTGCGCCCCGGTGCCATCTCCACTGGCCCCAGATCCTTAACGTTGCCGCCACCACCGGGTTCGTGGTATACTTTGTTGGCGAGAGCGGCAGCGGTGCCGTCACCAATGCCCCCAGTCTCGTTCCTTTACAGGCCGCCATCTCCATCCACTTCCATGCCGCCCCTTCTCCCTCCATAACCCACTTGCGGATCATCACCACATTTGCTGCCCAGTAGTAGCTCCCTAGATTTGGCAGCGCCAACCCTCCTCAGTCCCTACTGCGTTCCAGGAACCCTCTCCTTACCCTCGGGGTCTTATTCGCCCACACAAACCCCATAATACTCCTACCTACTTTCTTAAAAAGAGCCTTGGTGATCAAGATGGGGAGGCACTGAAACACAAACAGAAACCTCGGGAGGACCACCATTTTGACCGACTGCACTCTACGCGCCAGCGAGAGCGGTAACATGTCCCATCTTTTGAAGTCCCCCTCCATTTGCTCCACCAATCTCGTCAGGTTCAGTTTATGTAGGGCCCCCCAACTCCTGGTTATCTGGATCCCCAGATATCGAAAGCTCCCCTCCGCCCTCCTCAGCGGTAGGTCCCCTATCCATCTTTCCTGGTCCCCTGCCTGTAATACAAAGAGCTCACTCTTCCCTACATTGAGCTTATAGCCTGAAAACTCCCCAAACTCCCTCAGAGTCTGCATGACCTCCACCATCCCCTTCATTGGGTCCGCCACGTACAGCAACAGGTCATCCGCATATAGCGACACCCGGTGCTCTTCTCCCCCTCGGACCACCCCCCTCCATTTATTAGACTCCCTCAATGACATGGCCAATGGTTCGATCGCCAATGCGAACTGCAGGGGGGACAGGGGGCACCCCTGTCTCGTCCCTCGGTACGGTCGAAAGTACTCCGACCTCCGCCGGTTCGTCACTACACTCGCCACCGGGGCTCTGTAAAGGAGCTTAACCCAACTAATAAACCCTCCCCCGAACCCAAACCTACGCAGCGCCTCCCAGAGGTACTCCCACTCTACTCGGTCAAAGGCCTTCTCCGCGTCCATAGCTGCCACTATCTCCGCCTCTCCCTCCTCCGATGGCATCATCATCACGTTTAAAAGCCGCCGCACGTTTGTGTTTAATTGCCTGCCCTTTACAAATCCCGTCTGATCTTCATGGATCACCCCCGGGACACCGTCCTCGATCCTCGTGGCCAGCACTTTTGCCAGCAACTTTTGCATCCACATTGAGGAGCGAGATCGGCCTGTACGATCCACATTGCAGTGGGTCCTTGTCCCGCTTTAAGATCAAAGAAATTGTCGCTTCTGACATTGTTGGGGGCAGGGTCCCCTCCTCTCTTGCCTCGTTAAAGGTCCTCACTAGTAACGGGGCTAACAGGTCTACATGCTTCCTGTAGAACTCCACCGGGAACCCGTCCGGTCCCGGGGCCCTCCCCGCCTGCATACTCCCCAAACCCTTGCTCAGCTCCTCCAACCCAATTGGTGCCCCCAAGCCAGCCACCTCCTGCTCTTCCACCCTCGGGAATCTCAATTCGTCTAGGAATCGTCTCATCCCCTCTTCCCCCGCTGGGGGCTGGGATCTGTACAGCTCTTCATAGAAGGCCTTAAATACCTCGGGCGAAATTCTCCGGAAACGGCTCAATGTCCGCCGACTGGCGCCCAAAACGGCGCAAATCAGATGGGCATCGCTCCGCCCCAAAGGTGCGGAATGCTCCGCATCTTTGGGGGCCGAGCCCCAACCTTGAGGGGCTAGGTCAGCGCCGGACGAATTTCCGCCCCGCCAGCTGGCGGAAAAGGCCTTTGGTGCCCCGCCAGCTGGCGCGGAAATGACATCTCCGGGTGGCGCATGCACGGGAGCATCAGCGGCCACTGACAGCTTCCCACGCATGCGCAGTGGAGGGAGTCTCTTCTGCCACTGCCATGGCGGAGACCGTGGCGGAGGCGGAAGGGAAAGAGTGCCCCCACGGCACAGGCCCGCCCGCAGATCGGTGGGCCCCGATCGCGGGCCAGGCCACCGTGGGGGCACCTCCCGGGGGGGGCCCCAGGACCCCGGAGCCCGCCCGCGCCACCTTGTCCCGCCGGTAAGGTAGGTGGTTTAATTTACGCCGGTGGGACAGGCATTTTAGCGGTGGAACGTCAGCCCATCCGGGCCAGAGAATCGAGCGGGGGGGCCCGCCAACCGGCGCGGCGCGATTCCCGCCCCCGCCGAATCTCCGGTGCCGGAGACTTTGGCAACCGGCGGGGGCGGGATTCACGCCAGCCCCCGGCGATTCTCCGACCCGGCGGGGGGGGGGGTCGGAGAATCTCGCCCCTCGTTTATTTTCGTCGCACTCCGAACCGTGGCTCCCCTTCCATCCTTGACTCCCCCTATTTCTCTCGCTGCCATCCTCTTACGGAGCTGGTGTGCCAGCATCCGACTAGCCTTTTCCTCATGCTCGTAGATCACCCCCTGCGCTTTCCTCCACTGTGCCTCCGCCTTCCCTGTGGTCAACAGGTCAAACTCCGTCTGGAGCCGTCGTCTTTCTCCAATTAATCTTTCCTCCGGGGCCTCTGCGTATCTCCTGTCCACTCTCAAAATCTCAACCACTAACCTCTCCCTTTCCATGCCCTCTGTCTTCCCCCTATGAGCCCTAATGGAGATTAGCCCTCCCCTGATCACCGCCTTCAACGCCTCCCATACCACCCCCACCCGCACCTCCCCGTTGTCATTGGCCTCCAAGTACCTTTCAATACACCCCCTCACCTTCCCACACACCACCTCGTCCGCCAGCAGTCCCACATCCAGCCGCCACAGCGGGCGTTGGTCCCTCTCCTCTCCCAGTGCCAGTTCCACCCAGTGCGGGGCATGGTCCGAAACGGCTATGGCCGAATACTCCGTCCCCTCCACCCTCGGGATGAGCGCCCTGCCCAGAACCATAAAAATCTATCCGGGAGTAGGCTTTGTGTACATGGGAGAAGAAAGAAAATTCCCTGGCTGCGGCCTTGCAAACCGCCATGGGTCCACTCCCCCCATCTGATCCATAAACCCCCTGAGCACCTTGGCCGCCGCCGGCCTCTTTCCAGTCCTTGATTTGGAGCAGTCCAGTGCTGGATCCAACACTGTATTGAAGTCCCCTCTCATTATCAGGCCTCCTATCTCCAGGTCCGGAATACGCCCGACATGCGCTTCATGAATCCTGCATCATCCCAGTTCGGGGCGTATACGTTTACCAACACCACCCGCATACCTTGCAACCTACCACTCACCATTACATATCGCCCTCCATTGTCCACTACAATAGCCTTGGCCTCAAATAACACCCGTTTTCCCACCAATGTTTCCACCCCTCTATTTTTCGCGTCCAGTCCCGAGTGGAATATCTGTCCTACCCATCCCTTTCTTAGCCTGACCTAGTCCGCCACCTTCAGGTGTGTCTCTTAGAGCATGACCACGTCTGCCTTCTGTCCCTTTAAGTGCGCAAACACTTGAGCCCTCTTCACCGGCCCATTCAGGCCCCTCACGTTCCACGTTATCAGCCGGATTGGAGGGGCTCTCACCTCCACCCCCCCCCCCCCCCCCCCCCCCCCTCCCCCTCCCCCTGCCGACTAGCCATCTCCTTTTCTGGGCCAGTCCCGTGTCCACGCCTCCCTCACCCTCCAGTCCCCCAGACGGGGGACCCCCCTCCCGACCACCTCTTTTATGTCCCATTCCCTTTCGGCCAGTGCAGCAGCAACCCTTCCCCCCCCCCTTCCCTCCCCCCCGCTATACCCCTGTCTAGCTTTTTTGCTCCCCCCATGTCACTCCCGTAAGTCAGCTGACACCCCGGCTACCCCCGCTATCCCATTGACCTCCCCGTGTGGGAGTTCCCCCTCCCACCTTTCTTCCCCCGCGCGGGAAAAACAAGAAACCCCGCGCTTTCCAAAGCCCGCTCCGCCCCCTCTGGCGCAGCTCCTGTCGCGGCCTTGTCTCTCTCCCCCAGCCCATGTAACATTTCCTGCGCGTGATTGTGATTGACCCCCTATATACAACAACCATCACACATCAAACCTCAAATATCCCCCCCACCCTCACAAACCCTCAGTTAGAATCCATCTTTTCGGTTTGTATAAATGTCCACGCTTCTTCAGACGTTTCAAAGTAGTAGTGTTGACCCTTGTATGTGACCCACAGTTGCGCTGGCTGCAGCATTCCGAATTTCACTTCTTTCCGGTACAACGCCGCTTTGGCCCGGTTGAAACCCGCTCTCCGCTTTGCAACCTCCATGCTCCAGTCCGGGTATATTCGGATCTCTGCATTGTCCCACTTACTGCTCTGCTCCTTCTTGGCCCATTTCAGGACCAACTCTCTGTCTGTGAACCGGTGGAACCTCACCACCATCGCCCTTGGCGGCTCATTTGCCCGGGGCCTCCTCGCCAGCACCCGGTGTGCCCCGTCCAACTCCAACGGCCTCGAAGGGGCCTCCTTGCCCATCATCGCCCCGAGCATCGTGCTCGCGTATGCCCCAGCATCGGCCCCCTCCGCTCCTTCAGGGAGACCCAGGATCCGCAGATTCTTTCTCCTCGACCTGTTCTCCAGGTCGTCGAGTCTTCCCGCCCACCTCCTGTGTAGCGCCTCGTTCTGCTCCACTCTCACCACCAGGCCCGAGATCTCGTCCTCGTTCTGACCAACTCTTTTTTGTACCTCCTGGATCTGAACCTCGTGGGCCTTCTGGGTGATCCCTAGTCCTTCGATTGCCGAAAGCATAGGCGCCAGCATTTCCATACGCATCTCCTCGCGCTGCTCCTCGAAGCAGTGTTTGATAAACTCCTGCAGCTCCACTTTGTCTCTGGCCGCCACCATTTTGTCTTTTTTCCCCGGTTTTTCCCGTTGCTCCAATGCCACTTTTGTGGCTGTTACGCTTCGAGTCCGTTTCATAAAAGTTGGAGGGGGACCTCCCTCTTACCTTCCCCACGGGTTAGTATCAAACAAAGGTTCCGTTGGGGCTCTTCTAGCGAGCCCGAAAGTCCGTGGTAGCGGGAGCTGCCGAATCGTGCGTCTCAGCTCCGAATAGCCGCACCTGGAAGTGTCAGATCAGCATGTTATAAGTAGGGGCATCGGGATAATGTCAATCATCGTTGAATCAACGACAGTGTGTAGCGCGGCCCATTGCACTGTTCAGCTCCAGGCTTCTCCACAAGTCAGATCCTTCTGATGCACACACTTTCCTCATATCCTTTTGAATTTAATTCTTCAAGTGTTTGTTTATGTAATTTCCTCCTCAATGCTGTGATTGACTCTGTTCCAAAAATCACTTCTGGCTAAAGCTTTCCTTTCACTAATCATCCATCAAATGAAAAGAAAATGCTTCTGCTCTTCCTCTTTTGGTTTCGGCGCTAAACCTAAGGGCATCTCCCCTTATTACTGATTTATGACCAGTGGAAATAATATTTCTCTGATAGCACCTCAAACCCTTTCATTGTTTGAACTCCTTCTGTTCGATCCACCTCTCAACCTTCACTATTGCACAGAATGCAGCCCAAGTTTTTGCAGCCCCTCCTACCCATGGCATCATTCTCAGGACAGTTACCTCTGTGACATCAATCACTGAACTAATTTGTGAAGTACCTGAAGATGTTCCTCAGAGATATGTTAAAGTGCAATACAAGCGGAAATGTATCTTCTATTCATATGCCCAATATCCTTTCTCTAAAGGAGTATCTAAAACTCAGACATAATCACAGAATGTTCTGTACAAATTCATCACCACCTTCTTCCTGTTAAATGCCTGAAACAAAACCCTGAATCTCACTTGCTCTTTTATACTTCTGTGTTTTTAAAAAGCGTTGGGAGTAATTTTCACCTTCACAACTTGGTCGATTAACAGGCAAAACGAGTAGCCTGGCTGATTTTTATTTCTGCTAAAATCCTCTAAGAGTTTTAATGAAGTATGACCTGACCTTTAACAATCTATGTTGAATGTCGCTCATTCCTAAGTGTTCGCCAGTGTTATCCCTGATTGTGTCTCTAGTAGATTTCATATTATCAATGGAATTCTGCTTGGTCTGTAATTCCCTCACATTTTCCTTTCCTTGCTAAAATCTAGTCAATTTCAGAATTCAAAGAATTTTGTAAAAAGATGATTGGTCCCTCTACTATTTCATTACAAAGCTCACACAGTATGAACTTTCAGATACATGAAGCCTTTTAGTACAATATCTTGTTATATATTTTATATAAAATAGTTCTTTCAAAACATGCTCTGCTACTTCTGCAAGGTTATGAATGGAATTTATATTGCGACAATGTTATTTATAATGTCATAAATCAGAATCAATGACAATCTGCATAATTAGGATGGATCAATGATTAATAATAATAATAATAATCTTTATTATTGTCACAAGTAGGCTTACATTAATACTGCAATGAAGTTACTGTGAAAATTCCCTAGTTGCCACGCTCCGGTGCCTGTTCGGGGTAAACTGAGGGAGAATTCAGAATTCACTTAACAAGCACGACTTTCGGGATTTGTGGGAGGAAACCGGAGCACCCATAAGAACATAAGAACTAGGAGCAGGAGTAGGCCATCTGGCCCCTCGAGCCTGCTCCACCATTCAATGAGATCATGGCTGATCTTTTGTGGACTCAGCTCCACTTTCCGGCCCGAACACCATAACCCTTAATCCCTTTATTCTTCAAAAAACTATCTATCTTTATCTTAAAAACATTTAATGAAGGAGCCTCTACTGCTTCACTGGGCAAGGAATTCCATAGATTCACAACCCTTTGGGTGAAGAAGTTCCTCCTAAACTCAGTCCTAAATCTACTTCCCCTTATTTTGAGGCTATGCACCCTAGTTCTGCTTTCACCTGCCAGTGGAAACAACCTGCCCGCATCTATCCTATCTATTCCCTTCATAACCTTATATGCTTCTATAAGATCCCCCCCATCCTTCTAAATTCCAACGAGTACTGTCCCAGTCTACTCAGCCTCTCCTCGTAATCCAACCCCTTCAGCTCTGGGATTAACCTAGTGAATCTCCTCTGCACACCCTCTGCACAACCCAGAGGAAACCAATGCAGACACGGGGATGCAGACTCCGCACAGACAGTGACCCAAGCCGGGAATCAAAGCTGTGACCCTGGCGCTGTGAAGCAACGGTGCTATCCAGTGTGCTACCGTGCCGGCGAATTATAATACAGTATTTTAAAGTGCTGTGACATTCGTAAGTGAAAAGTAAAAAGTGAAAAAAATTTCAAAAATAAACTTGCATTTATATAGCCTTCCATTTAACATAGAAAAACAACCAGGAACAGCAAACAAAATGCAACAGCAAGCCACAAAAGGCAATATTAGGACAGGTGAACAAAAGCTTGCTCAAACAGGCGTGCTTTAATGAGCATCTTTTACTCTCTTCTCCTCATTTGAGAGTTGACGAGTTTCATGAAAGCAAATCCAGAGGGTAGGACCTAAGCAGCTCAAATCGGTGCTGCCTGTTATAGAGTGATTAAAGTAAGGGAGGAGCGCAGAGATATTTGAGGGTTGCTGACATGAGATTCCAGAAATAGGGACAGGTGATGCCATGGATGGATTTGAAAACAAGGATGAGGATGATGGAAGTGAACCGGCAACTCACGAAGGAAAGCGAGCACAGGAATGATGAATGATTGGGATCTAATCCAAGGCAGGATAAAGGAAACAGAGTTCTGAATGAGTTCAGGTTGATGGAGGGAGGAAAGTGGTTAGGCTGGGGTGCAATGAAATAGTCAAACTGAAGTGCCCTCAATAATGATGCTTAGAGATTAAACTGTAAAGAAGGTTTTATTAGGCTAATAACTATGCTACAGATTTGGACGAGAGCTGACTGCTATACAGACCATGAGGCAGGCCTTTATGTATGGCTCCCAGATGGGCGGAGCCAGAGGCGGAGTCCCCAGGGTTCCAAGCCTGGTCTTAAAGGGGACATCACCTTACATGATGATAAGGCAGTAACCGTTCATCACACAAACCTAGAGGCAACAGGAAATGGATAAGAGTTTCAGCAGTTGATGGGATGAGGCAGGGATAGAGACAGACAATTTTACAGAAGTGTAAGCAGCGTGTTTTGGTGATGGAACAGATGAGTCAGAATCTCATTACAAGGTCAAATAGGGTGACACGGGTCGTGTTAGGTCTGCTTGAGTGTTGGACAGTGACCAGGGATAGGGATGGAGTTTATGGGCGGGGAACAGAGTTTGAACAGAGCGGGAACCAAAAAAGCCAGGATTTTCCTGTTGAATGTCAAGGATATTTAACTGGGGCCACCAAATTCTCTGGCTTGCCTGCGACAGGCCCAACCGGAAAATCCCGGTCAAAAACTTGGGCTCCCTAAAGTTTAGTTCGATTAAATTTCTTCTCACCTGCACTGAAGAATGGACAGATCAGAATGTGACAAATCAGAGATAATGGAGAGTTAATAGAGGTGGTGTTGAGGTAGAGCTGGATGTCATCAGTGTACATATTGAAACCCTTTATGTCTTCCAATGATGTTGCTGAGAGGGAGCATATCGATTGGAAATGGGTTTTTTAAAAACGCATATTATTCAAACTTGAATCAAAGTAGGTTACAGCAAATAAACACCCCGGGAAACATTCTTCCCAACAATCAACTATACAGCTTTAAAGATTTTTCTCTTTTTTCATCCCCCCCCCCCCCCCCATCACCCACTCCCCTGCGACAAACAGCTCCTCAAACACGGTCACAAACATCCCCCACCTTTTCTCAAACACCCCTGCTGAGCCCCTTAACTCATACTTTATCTTCTCTAACCACAAGACATCATACAGGTCACCCAACCATGCTGCTACCCCCGGTGGCGATGCCGACCGCCACTCCAGCAAAATTTGTTGCCATGCATTCAGAGAGGCGAAGGCCAAGACAACGGCCTTCCTCCTCTCCATGAGCTCCGGCTTCTCTGAAACCCCAAATCGCCACCAAAGGTTACGGGTCCACTCCCTTCTCCACTATCCTGGCTAAGGCCGCGAACACTCCCGCCCAGAATCTTCCCAATTTTTCACAACCCCAAAACATGTGCGCATGATTCACTGGCCCCCGCCCACACGCCTCACACTCATCTGCTACCCCCTGAAAGAACCCACTTATTCTCACCCGAGTCATATGTACCCTATGCACCACCTTAAACTGTATCAGGCTCATCCTTGCACAAGAGGAGGTCCCGTTTACCCTTCGCAGTGCCTCACTCCATACTCCCCAATTGATCTCCATTCCCAACTCCACATC
Source organism: Scyliorhinus torazame (assembly GCF_047496885.1). NCBI lineage: Eukaryota > Metazoa > Chordata > Chondrichthyes > Carcharhiniformes > Scyliorhinidae > Scyliorhinus > Scyliorhinus torazame. The sequence goes on from NC_092713.1 coordinate 124,419,347, forward strand.
CCATTTCTCCTGGATCTTCGCCACCTCCTTGCTTCCCCAGCCACTTATATAAATCCCCAATTCTTCCCTCCCCTCCCACATCCGGAAGCAGCAGTCGCTCCAGCAGGGTGTATCCCGGCAATCTAGGGAACCCCTGCCAGACTTTTCATGCAAAGTCCCGAATCTGTAGATACCTGAACTCACTACCCCTCGGCAGCTCTATCCTCTCCCTTAGCTCCTCCAGACTGGCGAACCCTTCCTCCAAATACAAACCCCTCACCTTGACCAGCCCCACTTCCCTCCACCTCATGTATACACTAACCATCCCCCCCGGCTCAAACCCATGATTCTCGCACAGCGGCGTTAGCACCGACATCTCTTCTTCCCCAAAATGCCTCCTCAGCTGATTCCATGGGCGGGATTCTCCCGTACTCAGCGGGGCGGGGGGTCCTGGTGGGACAGAGTGGCGTGAACCACTCCGGCGTCGGGACGCCCCAAATGTGCGAAATCCTCCGGCGAGATAGGGGCTTGGAACCATGACAACCGGCGCCGAAGGGCCTCCACCGGCCGCCGTGAGTCGGCGCATGCGCGGGAGCACCAGCGCGTGCTGGCGTCATCCCCGCACATGCGCAGGAAGGTTCGTCTCTGCATCGGCCATCTGCCACCAATCCCGCCAGCATCCTCGAGACATACCTCGTGGCACTCACACCTTCCACTCCTTCAGGCAGGCCCACTCTTCGCAGGTTCTGCCTTCTCGGGGCATTCTCCTGCTCCTCCACCTCTGCCCTCAATGTTTTACAGAGGTCTCCTAGGAGCCCCACCTCCGCCTCCGTGATCACTGTGGTCCGAGATCATTCCTTCAATATCCAGAATCTGTGACCCCTGCAGCTCCAAACACCTCTCCATCCACTCCAAAGTACTCTTCAGGGTGCCACAGCTTCTGCAATGGCCTTTGCATGATCCTCATGCATTTCTTTCCTCTGTTTATGGAATTCCTCCTTGATAAAAGTCATCAGTTCCTGTATCTGGGGCCTTACAGCTTGCCCCTCCCCTGCCTGCATGCTGGAAGAAACTGTCTATGAAGCACAAGACTGTTTCAACTTTCCAGCCAAACCTCTCACTGTTTTCTGCCGGATCCGGTGATCAGAAGACATACCATTCCAGGGGTAAATTACTCCTCTAACATTCACCTACGCCTTTTCATCAAAATTCCACCCGGATCTGGGTAAAAAGAGCCCTTTTCTGTGACTTTGAACAGGAACAGTCTTTTATGTGACCAATCACTACATGGTCAAAAGCGGAACTTATTGATGGGAAATGTAACGATGCCAAGGATAGATCCAGATGCAATGGTGCAGGAGCAGGAAGAGAAAATATTACAGCTAATTCTCTGGCTATGATTGGTTAGATAGGAATGAAACCACACAAGTGCAGTCCCATGGAGGAGGATGGGGTGTGGTCAACATCTCAAACACTGCAGACAAGTCCAAAAGGGTGAAAAGGGATAGATTACCTTTGTCACAGTCACAAAGGAGGTGATCTGTAACTTTAAAAGGGTTTTTTTCAAGGCAGACACCTCATTAGAGGAAGTTTCAGGAAAGATGGGCAAAATCCGGGAGGTGGCAGCATACTCAAAGACTGAAGAGGAGGTTGGAAATGGTTCAGTAGTGTGCAAGGATCAGAATAGCCAACAGTGTTTCTTTTAAAGAGAGGTGTGATGATAACAAACTAGGAGCAGCCAAGGACCGGATCAACATCACCAAGGAGATCAAGTACAAACCTTTCTTTATTAATTTATAATAAATATACATTTGTTCTTTCAAAATCACTTCCAATCATTTTTAACAGATTTTGGGTCACACATTTGCGTCCTTTGAATATCATTACATCAGACTGAGTGTGCTACTTGGCATTAGACAATTCAAAGATCAATTGCTTCCATCGATTGTGTGAGGTACCTGGCAATGTAGGATATAGCTTTCATGCAACTTTGTAACTTGTGATTAAACCAGAGAATAAATCACATTAATGTCCTCACATTTAGAGCCTTGGAAGAAGGATGTTTAATTGTCATTTATGGTTTATTTTAGCCAGTTTATTTTATGTAAAGTACCAATAAATCAGTAGCAATTATGTTTCAAAGTAAAATCCATTTCCTTCTATGACTGGTTTGAACAGTGTCTGCATCCATTCTGTACAGAAATAAAATGGCTGCCTAAAGCAGATGCGTGCTTTACTGAAGAACCGTAAAGGTCACAATGTCACAACAATTACAGATAATAGCAGAATCCCAGAAAGGAAAATGTCCCAGGGATGAAGTTTATCCTGCATTTCCCAGAGTGAAGTTTACCCTGCATTTCCCAAGGGTTGAGTTAATCCTGCATTTCCCAGACGTGGAGTTAATCCTGAATTTCCCAGGGTGGAGTTTATCCTGTATTTCCCAGGGTGAAGTTTATCCCAAATTTCCAAGGGTGAAGTTAATGCTGTATTTTCCAGGGGTGAAGTTTATCCCGAATTTACCAGGATGAAGTTTATCAAAAATTTTCCAGGGGTGAAGTTTATCCTGTATTTCCCAGGGTGGAGTTTATCCTGAATTTCCAGAGGGTGGAGTTTATCCTGCCTTTCCTGGGGTGGAATTTTCATTCCGCACAACTGAAAGCTGGGGTAAGCATTTGCTCAGAGGTGACATCCTCACTTCTGAGTTCAAAGATGTTGGGTTTGTGACCCTCAGCCCTGGTGAGTGGAGAAGCAACTTCCAGTCTCTGAATACAGGGTTGATATCCAGTGGAGTTCTCATGCCCCACGACAATGGGTGAGGTCTCCTCATTGTAAGCCTTGGGAGCCAATCCGGCCTTCAAATAGTGGGATTAAATCCAGCATCCAATGGGAATAGAGTGGCAAACACCGATCACAGATGGTTGGTAGTCCCTGGTCAGGCTAACACTGAACACTCTCGACATGTTCTGCTGGATGTAATGACAGTGGTAGAAATGGGAGGCCTTCTCTGCCACAATGAGTGGACGAGTGCTTGCCACTGCTAACTTTTGTCACATCCAATACCTTTTACAGTGAAAAGTAATTTGTGTTTGTAGTAAATCTTGTTATGGTAGAAATAATTTGATAATTCATTGTTTACCCCCCCCCCACGAGCAACATTCTCTAAACCAACATGTTCAAAGTTATATATGACTGGCTCATTGCCGTCTACATTTAATTACTAAACTGAAAAGTAATCATGAAAGAAAACTAACAATGTGTGGCCAACATCCAAAATCCTGGGCCTGAGCTTGTCCTTTCTCAACCACATCCTTTGTCGTGATCAGCCATGGGCACCCTTAATAGCTACAAAAAGTAACACCTATAATTGACAGCTTGCTTCAAGCCTTCTTTCACTGTTTTCTGAAAATGTACCACAGCCTTGAATATTGGCAAAGCAGTTTCTGCACACTTCAGAAAGCTGATATTCCAATCTCAATCAGCCAAAATCTAATTGTTCAGCTATGAACTAACCAAATAGTGGAGCAGATTGGAGAGGCTGAATGTTTTTTTTCTGATACTGAACTGGCAAAACAGCAAAGGCACAAATGGAGGCACACATAACGGGCATTTAGCTCACAAATATGTCCTTAAGTGGTTACTGAGACTCCAGAAATAAAACATGACATTTTCCAGCCTAAATGAGCCAGCCAGCAGATTCAAATTGAAAAATAACTCCATCTCATGTTCGACCAACATACACCAGTACAATCTTCAGCCTGGTCACAAAATTGGCTGTTACACTTCCTGCCAGAATAGGTAAGAGCCAGTTAACTGCCTGTGCCAGTTGTGAGACCCTGCTTGTAATTGACAGTGTGAATGAGTGGAGTGCTGGGTCCTTAAATGGATTATGTTTCAAGCCAGGAATTTAGCATGGCCAATCCACCTAATCTGGACATTTTGTAATTGAACCCATGTCCTTGGCGCTGTGAGGCAATAGTGCTCTCTGTGTCATCTTAATGGAACCTTCCCCTAATATTGGTAATTTTAGAAAATTAAAATCAATGCAGCAACCATCTCATTAGACACTTCTTTCAAGTCCTTTGGGTAAAGTCCATCCTGACCCGGGGATTTGTCAGCCAGAATGCACCATCTGAAGAAAAATGTATTCTCTGACATTCATTGTGTCCTGTTGCATCTCAATTCCTGTCAACTGATTATGAAAGGCACCGAAAGCAAATACAAAGAAATCATATCCCACAAAGAGTTCCTGAAAATAAAGACAAGAATAAGGAACTGTGTCTACTAAGTTGCAGGATGCTATGTAAATCTGATTAAGTGTAAATTCACTTCTAAAAATCTTGTTGTCTTTGATGCGCGATCAATTACACTCAAGACGAAGTGATTTCATAACTGAAGGCTTTAATCTACTAGAACTTGTTCCCCGCCTTCAGGACAGAGCTACGTAATACAGCCAATGGTAGACTCCTGGGTCTAACCAATGGTCATCAGCCTCTTAGGTACCGCAATACCTGGTACTACCACAGTCTTTACTATCTGTAACTCAAACAGGAACAGCACATGGGATACAACTCCTACACCTTATCAAGCTTGTTCAATGCACTGGCTTTTGGTACAGGATGTCAATCCTTCTATACTAAAACTCCCTTCTGATTAAGCTGTTACAGTACCATACTTCTCTTTCCTCCAATATGACGGTTAACCATGTTACAGTTTTCTCATAAAACTACAGGACCAAACACTAGGGAGAAGTGAGCCACTGGCTTTCGCAAAGGCCATGTTTGATTATGTGGCCTACACCAGGCAATGCAGCAGACAGCTGCGGCACTACAAACTATTCACACAAAACTGGTTAAGGTGACAACGGGTAGATGGGGGAGGGGAGAGATAAAAGTGAGCCAGGAAAAGAAACTGAATCAATTGGATTGAAAATAATTCCTATTGTTAACTACAAAACTGAGAGCCTGACATAAAGAGCCACAAGATCTGCAGCAGGGCTTTGAGCGCACCATTACTATTGAAGTTAATTTGCCTAATGTATAATATCAAATCATGCCCAAGTATCTTCGCAATATCTTTAGAATTTAACTTAAATAAACCTTGAAAGGACAAAACCAATATAAACAATCAGAGCCCTCAAAATCTTCAAAACCCCTATCATATATTCCTTCTTTAAGGACATTGGTTTAAGCTTTAACCCATTTAATCATCATTCATAAACATCAGGCACAGCATGTTTAGAAACTAGAATCGGGGAAGCTTTTTAATGTGACTTAATTCTTTGGCAATATAACTTTATTGAAAGGAACCAAAAAGATTGAACAGATCTTGTAGTGAAAATATTTTTTGAAACACCAGAAGAATTATCTTGTTTCCAGCTGTGCCTGAAAAGCTGGTTGTAGTATTGAAAGACCACTCTCCCTGAGCAAGTGCAATTTAAGAATGGCCAGCCACATTGGAGAGTCAGGGGTGTGGTTACATTTGTGGATAGAGATTCATTTGGGCAGTGTGTGAAGGATGGACATAAAAGATCAAGGAGACTTGGGCGTATTGTAGCTATGCGTGTAACTCACTCACTCCCTAAATTCCGCCATCTTTTAATCCACCCAATTGGTTTGTGTGCAGAGATTACATGACTGTGTGAGCGCAACTGCAGAGGAAACTCCTGGTCTTTATGTTTATTAAGCAAGTTTGGCAGTAATAATGTTTCCAGTAAAGTCTGCAATTTTCACATTAATGGTATATTTTTGATATATGTATCGGTGGCCTTTTAACATTAATTTATGATATAGACAACCTGTCCAGCACATACTTTGCTTTCAGGTAAGGCAACTACTGGAGTATTAAGAAGACCCTTATCTAGTTAATGTCTGCAAACAACAGACATGATCATATTTACAAATTATGAATCAGAAAGAACAATAGCAATTGCGCTGGAACACTTTGTTAAAAGGTAGTAGTAGGCATAAAATTCACAGCATCCCTAAAGTACAGGAGGTCATTCGGCCAATCGAGTCTCCACTGACCTTCCAAAAGAGCACTCTGCAAGGTCCACGCATGTGGAACAGATAACCAGTACTTGTGGTACCTTCATAGATATAGATAGGATTCAAAGTTATTTAGAAAGCATCAAGAGAATGCTGTCATTCAATGGGCTGAAGGAACTGAAAGCCTACTGCCCCCTGAAATTGTTTGACTTTCATGCTTGGGAACTGACTAGAGGATAAATCTTGCAGAAGGCCATTCTATATTTGCAATGCTCACTTTATTTTCAAGACTATTGACTCACCATGAGGAAAACAAGCTTCAAACTATTCATTTAAAATGTCTTTGGTGATAGCTTCATTGTTAAAGAGTAAAGGCCCACTAAACCTGAACTTGTAGCTCTTTCCTGATGATCAGGTGGATAACCGATGGAAAATTGAAGTTGAATCTAACTTTAATTAACCTTTTGTATTTTATTTATATTTTAACAGTTCAATAACTACCTTCTGCATTAGCATGACTTAGCCACTCATCCCAGTTTTGTCTTTATTTTATATGGCGCACTAATCTGATACACAATAAAACTGGATTATGAACGTTATTTCGAGTGCATTCTAACTTTAAAAATAATTTTAATGCAGCAGTATATAGTTCTCCCATTGAATGAGTATTTTAAGGCACATCATGGGATTGTCATTGAATTTTTCTTAAATTTCACACTGTATTATCAGCCTGTTCATAACACATGGCTCACAACGTGGTTTCCATTTGCCAACCTGGAGTGGTAGTACTTCCACCCCCCCCAGCTTTTTTGGTTTGTACACACATTGGTTACATTTGACAGTAAATAGGGCAGTGCCAGCTAATGTCAGATCTTAGAGGATACCAGGTTACTTTGGAATTTAAAGGCGCTAGAAATCCTAATTTCTTACATGATACGTTGATGCTACATAACTAACCATGATCTTACATCCAGTGTATTAAGCCAGTCAGTATCAATGATACATTCAATCTCATCAAATGTTGGAGCAGGCTTTTTAATAATTTTTTAAATAATAATCTTTATTGTCACAAGTAGGCTGACATTAATACTGCAATGAAGTTATTGTGAAAAGCTCTGAGTCGCCACATTCTGGCACCTGTTTGGGTCCACAGAGGGAGAATTCAGAGTGTCCAAATTACGAAACAGCACGTCTTTCAGGACTTGTGGGAGGAAACCGGAGCATCCGGAGGAAACCCTCGCAGACATGGGAAGAACATGCAGACTCCGCACAGACAGTGACCCAAGTCGGGAATCGAACCTAGGACCCTGGAGCTGTGAAGCAACAGTGCTACCCACTGTGCTACCGTGGTTGAGGAGCTGAATGGCCTTTTGCAGTTCCTAGGTTCAAAACGTCATGAAAATCCATCAGATTTCAACTTTCTTATCCCCTCATACCCAAAATTGAGAAAATAATTTCTGAGATGCCATTGTACTTCTGAATGACCAAAGCTGAAATCTGGATTGCCTGCCTCAACTGAGGGTATATAAGGACGTCACCATCCAGTGGATTCTAAAGCCACACCTATTGCTACAGTACACCTTGCAACCTGTTACAGCAGCTACATTTGTCAAAGGTGAAACTACAGTCACAGACCAGCCAGCCACTTACACTTGTGGAGGCAAAAGCACTTATACAGACAGACTGTACAAGTTTGCAAGCTTTGGCTTCTAATAACAAGATTCAAACATGCTGCAACTTTTCATCCCTCTAACACTAGAAATTACAAACATTCATATTCCAGAGTCTTGAGCACCTACTCTAGATTGACATTCCAGCGCAATACTGAGAGAACATGAACCTCAGAGATGCCGTCCTTTGAGTGAGAAATTAAAATGAGATCCCATTTCTCCTCAAAGACGAAGGCACGGTTCGAAAAAGAGTAGAGGAGTTCTCCCTGGTGTCCTGGCCAATATCATTAAAATATATTATCCAGTCACTTATTTAATTGCTGTTTGTGGGACCTTGCTTCATGCAATTAAACTCCTGTGTTTCTTGGATTACAATAGTGATTACACTCCAAAAGTACTTCATTGGCTGTAAAATGCTTTGGGATATCCTGAGAGTCTCCCTTTTTTCCTTTGTTCTGATCCATAACTATAAGTTGGCACTCCAGGGATTGATTTTATTTGACATATGATGGTGTGTACTTTCCATTACCTGTTACAAGCAGTACTAAAACACAGTGCTTACTGCCAAAAATTAATGTGTCATTTCATGTACTATGACTAGGATTTAGAGGTTCCCATGTATTTCATAATGCACAAAATAGCGTAATCAAGAAATATTTTATTTGGAACTTTGGTTCCACTATTTAAAGGATAAATCATTTAGTATTCAAAGTTATCAATGCTATTTTACATGGGAATTGGTTTTAAAAAATCGATTGCAAAGCAGTACCATCTGAAGTACACACCGCAACAGAGATAATATTGGCTCTGTTCACTGAAACTTTCTTTCCCTCTGCCTTCAACACCGTCCTAAAAATTATTTGCTCCAGCCACGCTTCCACGCCCTCATATTTCTCCCTACTTTTCTCCATCCTTTCCAATGTCCACTACTTCTGTTCACACAACTCACAATGGAAATATAGGTAATCCTAATGTTTGAGCACGCAATCTTCATGGGCGGAAAAATATGGACATTAATGACCCAATTAAAAAGTTAAGTGCACATGGCCCCACAAAATTTAGAATTACTGATTCAACTTGCTGTATTCATTTGGTATAAAGCATTTTGGGGCTATATAAATGCAAGTCTTTTATCATTATTTTGGTTGTTAGGAATAATCAGTCAAAGAAGGATCAATTTAGCTGCCGAATAGATGATGATTTGTACAGAAAAATATCTTTTGAACCACTGCCTGCATTTAACAACTCCACTGACAACAGATAACCATTTAATAGTTTCTCATTGCTACACCAACGTCTTCCTTTTGTAAAGTTCAGAAATGTACATTTCTGAAGTGCTCTTTCTGCTCATAACTGAAACCAGTAAACCTTGTGTTTAAATACACTGGAAACACTAGATGGAGACCAGATATCAAGCCCAATGCATTGCGGCATGAGCAAAAAACATTGTCAAAAGTCCCCAATATGGAAGGCATAATTCAAGGAAGATGGGCGTTTACCAGAACAATTAAACCGAGATTAGCAAAGGAGCAGATAACATCAGAAGCAAACAACAGAATAAAACAAATCCTTTCAAATATTCTACAGGTATGCAAAATTCTGCATCTTTCCCTAAACTTTGTCGATAGATGGCACCTGTCCACTTGAACCAAGGTAACATAATTTCCCAGGGACGTGGAGGGAAAAATGTGCTCCCCTTCAACCAAAACGTTGGCTCAGTCTTGAACAATTTGTCAATTAAACATGAAAGAATGATGAAGATTCTGCACAATCAGAGAATAGACACAGAACAAAGCACCCAAAATATATCACAGATTTGGATTCAACATGGCTCTTGGAAAAGAACCATGAGTACAGGCATGACAAAATCTATCTATATAAATTAAAGTTTAAAAAGAACAAAATTGATTAATGAAACTAATGAAATTTTGGTCTCTTAATTCCACTGCCAAAACTATAATATAAACTGTATTAATCATCCGAGTACAATCCGAAGCACAATGCCGTACATTTTTCTTTTCATGCCATCATTATCCGCACTGTCTTAAGTCCCAATATATCCAAAATAACATTTCATTGACTGATGTAGTTTAAAAAATCAGGCTTTTATTAAATGTGAAAGGTGCTCAACTACCAGAATTTATCAGCCAAGGCTGCAATATAGTCAGTTTTAGGCATTAATTACTTCATAAATATATATATATATGAACAAACAAACGGTCCATTTGGTTGCATTGTAGCAAGGTGCAAATTCTCACTGTTGCAAAAAATAAAATTCACCCCATTCTAAACAATGAAGAGAATAGAAGAGGGAAACTAATGATTTGATAAAGTGATGTGCTCACCCACTACCACCTCCACCCCCAACCCCCCCCCCCCCCCCCCACACACACACACACACACATACACAGTCATATTATCTGTGTAAAGTGAGAATGTTTCTAACCTCCAGGGAATTTGGTAGAAATTTCCGATTATTCGGATTTATTTAAAGGATTAATTTCGTCTTGTCACAATCTATCATTTCCGTTGATTAATCGGAATGAGGTACCGTTCGGTGGGTCTATTATATATATATTAAAAACTGTAAAGGAAATTAATGTCTGACCACGGCTCTATTGAACAATTCACCCTTGTCATTTACAAACAGAAAATCCAAACGATTTGAATAATTTGCTAAAACATATATATTTCAGAGAACGAAGCACGTAAGTCATTTTCGTTTTACCTTGGGCGTCAACAGTTGCACCCAATAGTGCAGCGGCAAGAGCCAAGTATTTCAGCCAGGAAAACTTGCTCATGTTTTAATTCTGCTGGTGATCGGCAGTAGTTAAAGACCATGCGTCCTGTCGAGAAATAATACAACTATTATTCGGTGGGTGGTCAAAATAAAGAACAAAACTTGATAGTTCCCTCTAAAGTTCAAAATAACCCATCTTAAGAAGGGCGCATACGTTTGCCTTGCTTGATGTTCGATGAGTGCAACTTCCTCCAAATTTAGCAGAACCCTAAAGCACTTGCCCCTGATATACAAGTGATGTAAATTACAGCTCCGCCGCTAACACTATAGGTTCTCAGCAATGTCACCAGGAAGTCACTTGCTTGAGCAAATGCGTCGAAACTTCCCCAAAATCTTCCAACACTGCAAAGTGTCACGAATAAATATGTAAGTTCTGGATTCACATCGAGATGGCGAGCAGAGGCCTGAGACTCTGCGTGAGAACGAGGAGGGGGGCTAAAAGTTCAGGGTGAATCCTATCTTAAATTAATCTGCATCATATACAACTTCCATTCGTCTAGAAGCAGGAGGGTTCTTTAGCTGTGTTAGATGCCAACCCGGACAAATGCAGGTGTAATCTTGCTGCTGTCAAACATGAAGGTGCTTTAGCTGGCAAACAGCAGAGTATGTGGGCCTCCCCACCCCCGCCCCCCTATAACTCCAATGACGTAAAATCAGAATCGTCAATCTGATATTTCAGGCCGGAAATGTAGCTATTTTGTCAACTGGAAACATGGCAATCGAAAGACAAGTGGTGTCACAATAATTAATACTGCACCATCCAGAACAGAGCTTTTCTGAAGAATGCTGCCACTGATGGGGTGTTCACATGGCTGTACAATCATGCAAATATCTCCTGTTCCTTCACCTCATATTAACTGGATTTCAGAATATTTACATATAGCTCACCCCTGGGGGATTAAACCCAAAATGTCATGCAACCCTAGAGTTCTAAATACGTTCCAATACCTTTGACTACATCATTTGTGATTTGTAGAACATTTTTAAAAAAATAATAAACAGTACACCCACATTTGAATGGAAGTTGAAAAAAATAACTTTTGCTGAATACCACATGTTGCTGACAGTAACAGGAATTTCTAATGAAACCTTAACTCTGTTTCTCTCCACAGATGCTGCCTGACCTGTTGAGTTTTTCCAGCTTTTTATTTTGTTCTTATTTCAGATTTCCAGCATTCGCAGTGTTTTGCTTTTATAGTTTCAGGTAAATTGGCAAAGCACTAAACTAACAGGTCGACACTTGAATTGGATTTTATTTTTTCTCCAAAAGTTAGCAAGAGTCAATTGTTTTACTGCTTTTTGTTGCCTCCATTAGGATTGACCATCCCGACTGCCAGCCCGACACATTCCTCTGCTCCATACTATGCTTGATCCTTAATGCGCTAAAGTTTTCTAGCTACTTTGTTACGAAGACACATTACTCAAGAAGCAGGTTCAATGCCACTTTTTCAACACCACTTCCTTCTCAGGGCAATTAGGGATGGGCAGCAAAAACCCAATTAAAAACATTTATATAATTAGGGATGGGCAGTAATTATAGCCTCCGGGTACCACCCACATCACATTGATTGATCCTCACAAATGTCTATCAAAGCTTTTGAATTTGAAATGTCCAGAAACATGAAGCACATCTGTGCAGAATGACAATATATTCCCAAGGATTATTTACTCGGAGTGTCTTCTCAGCAACATTACAAGTGTAACAAAGCAGTGCTTTGGATAGGAAAATGTTCAAGGCTCCTGTTTTTTTACTTGTTCATGGGTCATGACGATCACTGGCATTTATTGCCATCCCGAATTGTCTTTGTCCTGAGTGTTTGCTCGGCCAATTAGGAGGACATTTAAACCAGCACGGTAGCACAGTGGGTCGCACTGTTGCTTCACAGCTCCAATGTCCCAGGTTTGATTCACGACCTGGGGCACTATCTGTGTGGAGTCTGCACGTTATCCTTGTGTCTGCGTGGGTTTTCTCCAGGTGCTCCCGTTTCCTCCCACAAGTCCCGAAAGACGTGCTGTTAGATGAATTGGATATTTTGAATTCTCCCTCTGTACACGAACAGGTGCCGGAATGTGGCAACTAGGGGCTTTTCACAGTAACTTCATTGCAGTGTTAATGAAAGCCTACTTGTGACAATAAAGATTATTATTAAAAACCACATTGCTGGGGATCTGGAGTTGGAGTAAGGATGGCAGGGTTCATTCCCTAAAGGACATTCTTGAACTTGCTGGTTTTTTTTACGACAATTAACAATGGTCGTCATTCGAATTTTCCTTCCAGATTTTTATTGAATTTAAATTCCACCATCTTCCATGGTGGGATTTGAACCCAGGTCCCAGATCAGTACCCTGGTTTTCCGCATTAGTCGTCCAGAAAGAATATCACTACACCACCAACTGCTACATCAACAATGTGTTTATATGAGACTTCTTCGTAAGAAAACATCGCAAGGCATTTCAGGGAAGCATTATAAAATAAAATATGACATTGAGCTGTTGAGATAATACAGCAAATGACCAAAAGCTTGGTAAAAGAGGTTTAACGGAATTCTTTAAGGATGCGATAATGAACAGAGATGGAGAGGTTTGGGGTTGGAATTCTAGAGCTTCTGGCCCAGGCAGCTGAAGGCACAGCAAACAGTGATGGCATAATTCAAATTGGGGATGTGCAAGAGGCCTGAATTAATTGAGTGCAGGTATCTCATAGGGTTGGGGAGCTGAATGTGATTACAGCGATAGGGCAGAAATAAGTTAAAAAATAGGAGGATATTTTTAAATCAAGGCATTCCGTTGAAACATATAAGATCCTGAGGGGTCTTGACAGGGCCAATGCGGAGAGGATGTTTCTTTTTGTGGGAGAAGTGTCGCTGTGTAAAAATAAGGGGACATCCATTTAAGACAGAGAGGAGGAGAATGTTTTTCTTCATAAAGTTGTGAGTCTTTGCAAATCCCTTCCTCAAAATGCAGTGGAAGCAGAGTCTTTGAATAATTTTAAGGTGGAGATAGATAGATTGTTGATGAGCAAGAGGGTGAAAGGTTATTGGGGGTAGGTGGGATGTGGAGTTCTGGGGCGGGATTCTGCGGGAATCGGCAGGTGGGCAACTCCGGCGCGGAGGAGTGGCGTGAACAACTCTGGCATCGGGCCGCCCCGAAGGTGCAGAATCCTCCGCACCTTCAGGGGCTAGGCCGGCGCCGGAGTGGTTTGTGCTGTGCCGGCTAGCGGGGAAGGGGCTTGCCGCCATGCGAACCGGCGCCAAGGGGCTTCCACCGGCCGGCGCGAGTTGGCGCATGCGCGGGAGCGCCAGTATGAGCTGGCTGGCGTCATCCCATCGCATGCGCAGGGGGGTTCATCTCTGCATCGACCATCGCGGAGGACCACAGCGGCCAATGTGGAAGAATAGAGTGCCCCCACGGCACAGGCCCGCCCATGGATCGGTGGGCCCTGATCGCGGGCCAGGCCACCGTGGGGGCACCTCCCGGGGCCAGATCCCACGGCGCTCTCCTGAGAACCCCAGAGGCCGCCCGCGCCAGTCGGTGGGACCGACCGAAAACAGGCGGCCACTCGGCCCATCGCGGGCCGGAGAATTGCCGGGGGGGCCGCTGCCAGCGGCCGCCATCCGGCGCGGCGCGATTCCCATCCCCGCCAAATCCCCGCCGCCGGAGAATTCGGCAGCCGGCGGGGGCGGGATTCATGCCGCCCCCCCGGTGTTTCGCCGACCCGGCGGGGGGTCGGAGAATCCCGCCCCAGATTACAATCAGATCAGATTACATGGAATGGAGGAGCAGGCTCGAAGGGCCAAGTGACCTACTCCTGCTCCTGATGTTTGTGTGTACATATGTTGATGCTGAAGCAGGATCAAGTGAAGGCTAGTTAGCACAGGGAAGATGAGTGAACAGGACTCGATGTGAGTTTGGAGACAGGCAGCAAAGGTTTGGTTAATATCGGGCACGATCTACTGGCCACACTGTGCCCAAGAAAGCAACATGCCATGGCCAGTAAATTGTGGGAGACCCAACTCCTGGGATCTACGCGGCTTGCCATGCCTCACGAGATCTAAAGCAATGTGAAACCCGCTCATTCTGGGCGGATTCACTTTTGACAAATCTGCATTTAGAACTAGATAGCTAGTCTCACTCTAATATGCAGTTCCCTGAGATAACTAAGGCGGTGGGATCTAACCCCTTTGCCTCGGAGACCTCGTGCAAGCACCGTTCAGTACTGGTCTCCACGAACAGGGACCAGCTGGAACAGTACTCGTGGGGGTCTCCCAGGGGATTGGAGGCCTCCAGGTGCTTGCCCTCTGGGCAGGGTGGCAACCTGGCACTGCTAATTCCATCCTGGCAACCTGGCAATGCCTGCCTGACACTGCCAGCCTGACAGTGCCAGCTGAGTGCCAGCCTGACATTGCCAATGTGCCCAGGTGGCACTGCCAGCTGGCATCTCGATTGCTCCCTGCACTGAGGACTTATGGTGAGCAGGGCTCCTCAGTGCAGCGAACAGGACCAAGTGTGGCCTCGTCTATGCGTTCCCCACTGAGGCTCCATCACGTTAGATAGCGTTGTGTTTCTCAGCGCTGCGCGTGCCAGGGAACATGTGGCTAAACGCATTCACTATGGAATATAGTTCCCATTTGGTTCGATAGCGCCTGATCATGTTTACAGAGTGCAAGTGGTCAGCCAGGAATGTTTTAGAGTGGGACGTCCGGTGGTGGCCACGGTGTGAGTGGTTGTACAGAGGGCAGCACCTGTTTGAAGGCATAGAAAAAAGCTCCTTTTACCCAAAACTGGGTGCAACTTCGACAGAAAAGTGTAGCTGAAGGTTGAAGAAGAAGTTCCATCCAGGAGTGGTATGTTTGCTGGTTACCGAACTCGGTAGAAGAAGGTGAAAGATCTGGCCAATGAGTTGGAAGAGACCTTTGGCGGCGCAACAGCCGGTGGAAGGATAGCGGAGAGGGAAGGGCTGGTGCAAGTAGCAAAGCTCAAGATGGAACAGTCGGCCTTCATCAAGGAAGAGTTTCGCCAGCAGAGGAGGGAGATGCAGGATGATCGCTCAAAGGCCTTTGAAGCGGCTGTGGCACCCCTGAAGGGCTCGATAGAGAGGGTGAAGAAATGTTTGGAAGCTCAGGGGTCACAGATCTGAGAGATTGAAAGGGTGATGTCGGTCCACAGTGATCAGGTGGTGGCATTGGAGGCGGAGGTGGGGCTCTTAGGAGGCCTTTGCAAGACGTTGAGAGCAAGGGTGGAGGAGCAGGAAAACAGGTTGAGAAGGCAAAATCTGTGGATAGTGGGCCTGCCTGAAGGAGTGGAAGGTGCGAGTGCCACAAGGTACTTTTCGATGATGCTGGTAGTGGAGGGGGTGTTGGTTAAGCCCCTGAAGTGGACAGAGCACACAGGTCTTTGAGGCAGAAGCCTAAAGCGGGGGAGCCGCCGCAGGCGGTGATCGTGAGGCTCCATAAGTTTGTGCAGAAAGAGAAGATTCTGCAGTGGGCCAGGGAGAAGCACAACTGCGATTGGGAGCGGAACAAGGTCTGAATATACCAGAACATTGGAGCTGAGCTGGCAAAACGACGGGCGGGATTTAACAAAGCCATGGCGGTGCTTTCTCGACGGTAGATCAGATTTGCGGTGCTCTACCCGACGAAGCTTTGGGTGATGTATGAAGGCCGGGAATGCTATTTTGAGACCCAGAAGCGGCCAATGACTTTATCAAGGAGCATAAACTGGGGAGAACTGAACAGAACAATCCTGGGAGACTGAGGGGCTGGTACTTTGAAATAATTGGGAATATGGGTAGACTGGGGGTTGAAGGGGGTGGGGGGGGGGGGTTTCTTTTCCTCCAATATGGAGGGGTTTTTGCTTTTTTTTTACAGTTGGGTTGACAAAGGGTCGCAGGGGTGAAAGGTTTGGAAGGGGACAGCTTACCCCATCCCCCCTCCTGCTGCCTGGGGCTGTGTTTTTTTTTTTGTTTGTTTGTTCTTGGGGAAGGTGACCTGTGGTTCGAGATGAGTCTTTGTTTGGATGGAAAGGGTGAGGTCAGCGTGAGCCTTCTTCTCGGAACAGTGAGGTGAGTGGGGGAAGGGCTGGGGGGGGTCAGTGGAAGACTCCTTTGGGCAGGAGTAGCCACATTGGCAGGTAATGCTGGGTGAACGGAAGTGAGGTGGGGGAGAAAGCTGAGAGAGGTGGCCATGGGGGGGGGGGGGGGGGGGGGGGGGGGTGATGCGACAAGGCGAGGTTGGAGAAGAAACATGATCAGGGGTGGAGAAAGGGACCAGGTATAGGGTGAAATTAATGGGGTTAGAGCCAAAACGGGATGATGGTGGACGGTAGAGGGGAATGAAGGCATAAGCCCCGGGTAAGGCTGATAACGTGGAACGTGCAAGGGCTCAATGGTCCCGTCAAAAGATCTCGGGTCTTTGCACGCCTCAGGAGCTTGAAAGCGGAGGTGGTTTTTCTGCAAAAGACACACCTCCGCGTGAAGGACCAGGTTAGACTAAGGAAGGGATTTGTGGGTCAGATTTTCCACTCGGGGTTTGCTTCAAAGTCGCGGGGAGTGGCAATTTTGATGAGTAAGAAAACAGGGAAGTGAGGGACCCAGGTTCGAGATATGTGATTGCAAGTGGGGTATTAGAAGGGACGTGGTGTTGATGAATGTGTATGCGCCAAATTGGGATGATGTCGGTTTTATGAGGGGGTTATTGGCAGCAATCCTGGACTTGGCCACGCACCAGTTGATTGTGGGTGGAGATTTTAATTGTGTCCTAGAGCCAAGAGTAGATTGATCGAGCCCCAGGTCAATGGGTAGGTTATGAATGGCAAAGGAGCTGGGTGGGTTTATGGAAAAGATGGGTTTGGTGGACCCATGGCACTTAAAGAACCAAGGGGAAGGGAGTATTCCTTTTTCTCACATGTGTACAGGGTATATTCCAGAATTGACTTTTTTGTGGTGAGCCAGGAGATTTTGGTCAGGGTGGAGGGGGCAGAGTACGCGGTGATAGTAATCTCAGGCCATGCGCACCATTGGCTGGTTATTAGGCTTAGATTGGGGCAGGAACAGAGGCCAGGATTGAGGCTCGATTCAGGGTTGTTGGCAGATGGACGGTTTTGTGCCAAAGTGCGGGCTGTGATTAAAGATTATGTAGAATTGAACCAAAAGGAGAGGTGTCAGCGGCCACTTTTTGGGAAGCTCTAAAAGCAATGCTCCGAGGGGAGATTATCTCATTCAAGGCACATGAGGATAGGGAAATGAGGGAGGAATATGAACGGCTAATGAACAAGATAGTGCAGGTAGATAGGGATTACTCAAGGGTGCCCACCTTGGAGGAATTGGCGCGAGGAAAAAATTTGATAAGCTGATGACGAGGAGGCGGGAGGACAGCTGCATAGGGCAAGGTGGCGCAGTACAAATATGGGGAGAAGGCGACTCAAATGTTAGTGCATCAGCTGCGGAGGCAGGCAGTGTCCAGGAAAATATTGAAGATACGGACTGAGGCAGGGGATGTGGTGTCAGAGCCGGGGAAGATAAAAAAGATGTTTCGGGATTATAATAAGGAGCTGTATAGGGTGGACCCGGGGGTTGAAGAGCGGGACATAGGACGGTTCTTAGACAAACTTGAGTTTCCACAGTTGGAGGAAGAGAAGAGGAAAGCGCTAGAGGAACCCCTGGGGCTGGGGGAGATATTGGACAGTATAAGAACATGAAGTCGGGGAAGACTCCAGGGCCCGGTGGCTACACGGCGGAATTTTATAAAGAGTTTGTGACAGAGCTGGCACCACATCAATGGGGGTGTTTAATGAGGCGCTGGTGAAGGGGGAGCTGCTGGATGATGCAGGCAACGATCACGTTAATACTTAAAAAGGGGAAGGACCCGTTGGAATGTGAGTCATATAAACTCATATCGCTTATAAATACAGACGTGAAAGTGCTGGCTAAGTTGGTGGCAGGAAGAATGGAAGGTTGTGTCCCAGGGGTGGTTGCGGAGGACCAAACAGGCTTCATAAAGTCAGGCAGCTTTCTAGTAATATCAGGAGGCTGTTTAATGTGATTATGACCCCATTGGGAGCTCAGGTACCAGAGGTAGTGGTGTCCATGGATGCGGAGAAGGCATTCGACTGGGTAGAGTGGCAATACCAGTTTGAGGTCCTGGGAAGATTTATATTTGGGCCGAAGTTTGTGGCATGGATGCGCCTGTTATATGGGACACCGAGGGCGAGTGTGCGGACCAATGACATGGGTTCACAGAACTTTGAACTACACAGGGGAACAAGGCAGTGGTGCCTGATGTCACCACTGCTGTTTGCGCTGGCTATAGAGCCTCTGGCAATGACTCTTAGGGGGTCGGCAGAGCGGCAAGTGATTATGAGGGGACAAAGGGTGTTACTCTACGCTGACAACCTACTATTGTATGTTTCGGACCCGTTGGACAGCATGTAGAGGATCACAAGCCTGTAGGGGAAGTTTGGGGCGTTCTCGGGATATAAGTTAAATGTAGGGAAATGCAAAGTGTTCCCGGTGAATGAGTTGGGTCGGCGAGCCAATTTAGGGGGATGCCAAAAAAGTGACTAGAGACCGGTTTAGATACCTGAGGATCCAGGTAGCGAGGGAATGGGTGATGCCCCACAAATGGAATTTAACAAAACTGGGCTAGGGAGAAACTCAAGATATGGGACACGCGGCACTTGTCATTTGGCAGGAAGGGTCCAAGTGGTGAAGATGAACACTCCGCCGAGGTTCCTGTTAATTTCCAGACACTCCCGATCTTTATACCGAAGGCCTTCTTTCGGAAACGGGACACAATTATTTCGGAGTTTGTATAGGCAAAGAAGGTGCCAAAGGTTAAGAGGACCCTGTGGCAGAGGCAGAGGCAGCAGGAAGGATTGGTGTTGCCGAACCTGCTACGTTACTATTGGGCGGTGAATGTGGAGAAGGTGAGGCGATGGTGAGAAGGAGAGGGGGTAGAATGGGTTAGGATGGAAGAGGAATCCTGTAGAGGGTCCAGCTTAAGGGCTATGGTGATGGCAGCATTGCCAATGGCACCGAACAGATACTCAGGGAGCCCGGTGGTGCAGTCCATGGCAAAAATCTGGACCCACATGAGGAGGCACTTTAAGATAGAGGGAATGTCGGTGTTAACGCCGTTGTATGAAAACCACGGTTTCGTGCCGGGGGATAGATAACACATATAGGAAATGGAGAGAAATGGTGGTGGTTCAGGTGAGGGATTTGTATCTGGAAGAAGGGTTTACCAGTATAGATGAATTGAAGGATAGGGTAGAGGTTCTGAGAGGAGCCTGCAGGTAAGGGATTTTGCGAGGAAGGGTTGGAACGAGTTCCCCAGATTGCCGAGGTACACCTGCTGGAGTGACTGCTGCTTCCGGATGTGGAAGGGGAGGGCAGGATTGGAGACATATGTACAGGTAGCTGGGAGAGCTGGGTGGTGAGCAGGCGGTGAAGATTAAGGAGAAGTGGGAAGGGGTGCTGGGAGGGGAAATAAACTGGGAAGTATGGAGTGAGGCACTACAATGAAATGAAAATCACTTATTGTCACAAGTAGGCTACAAATGAAGTTACTGTGAAAATCCCCTAGTTGCCACATTCCGGCGCCTGTTCGGGGAGGCTGGTACAAAGGGTAAATGCAACCTCCTTGTGCGCAAGGATGAGCCCGATACAGTTCAAGGTCATACACAGGGTACATATGACATGGGCAAGAATGAGTGGGTTCTTTCACGGATTGGCAGACAAGTGTGAGAAGTGTGGGTGCGGACCAGCGAATCGTACACATATGTTCTGGGGCGGTGATAAATTGGAGAGATTCTGGACGGGAGTGTTTGCGGCGCTAGCGAGGATAGTGTGGGAGGAGGTTGAGCCGGACCCTTTGGTGGCAATATTTGGGGTATCGGAGAAGCCGGAGCTGATGGAGAGAAGAAAGGCCTCTCTGACTGCCCATGACAAATTTTATTGGAGTGGCGGTCAGCAACGCCATTGGAGGTAGCGGCCCGGCTGGAGGACTTACATGACTTTCTTTGGCTGGAAAAGATTAAATACGAGTTAAGGTGTTCAGCGGAGATTTTGAGGCAAGGTGGAGATATTTGCGACCGTGTTTGAGGAGTTGTTCATTGCAGGGGGACGTGGGGTGGGGGTGGGGGGGGGGGGGAGGGAGGGGGAGGGTGAAAAAGGGGAAGCATTTGTACAAACTGTGTAGTTGTGTGTTGGGAAGTTTGTTTCCCGAACTGTTTATGTGTTGTAACTTTTTGTAAACGTTTGGAATAAAATAAATTTTTTTAAAAAAGGAATGTTTTAAAGTAATACAGAGATAACAAGGACTTTGATGACGGTTTCAGGAATGGATGAGCTGGGGCAAGAATAGAATTAGAGTTGAATAGTAATGAGCATACATTTCCAAGCTAACCATCATTGTAGAGCCGAGAAACTGTTCAGGATACTGATTTGGTCATTGTTTTTACTGGGTCAACTGGGTGGAAATCCATTGGAACTTGTAAGAGATGCCAAACCAAGCTAGTCAGAAATCCATCCAGTTTCTGTTTGCCCAGTAGGAATAATACTTCTTCTGCGGGTAATTAAGGAATAGGGCAGGGATAGTAGGGGACGTTGTTTTCTGTTTGTTGTTCGTTTAGGTGTTTTGCGTGTGTCGGCCCACGCGGTTGTTGAAGAAATGTTAATGTGTTAAGCTGTGAAAATTACAAATGCTTCAATAAAATATTTTCTGAACAAAAAGGAATAGTACTTCTTCTTTTTGGGGACATACTTCATTCTTCATGGACAGAAAGATTGGTTCTGAAAATTCACAGAGGTTCTCCTGATCCTTTGCCATAGAAGGGAGAGAGATAGAAAGCCCAGGAAATTTCAGGAGTCACATATGCATGTTGACAAATAAAACCACATGAACCAATGCTTGGCACTGTTACACTTCTTGAAAATGGCCCTAGCAGGACCTTCCTACCCATTCAGACATTTAAGGAATTTTCCACAATGGAGTGAGAAAAATAACAGCACCTTCATGACAAGTCTACTCCACCAGCTTCCATGCATCCCCAGGTCAATCCCAAAAAGTGCCTGTGAGACTGCACACCTGCCTGACATCAATGTCAAATCATCAAATCTAGCACAATGGTTTGATTTGGTTCTTAAATTTCCACTGCTAAGTGTGTCAACTTAGACCCATGTTGACATATAGTGACCCCACTCACCTCCCTCGTGCAAGTAGCCACCATTGAGCAACTGACAACTGAGGGTTTAAGCCCTTGCTAAGCAGGCAGCAGTAAATTGAAGTTCGCCACAACTGACATGGTGGTCAGCACAACCCACCACAAACTTTCCACAATTCCCTTTCACACACACCAAAACACATGGCTGGTTCTACCAGTTGGAGACCTTTGCAACTCTTTGTCTCTCTACAACATCCTGAGCTACATAAAATTGTAGCTCAGGATGTCGATTCACCTGAGGAAGGAGCAGCGCTCCGAAAGCTAGTGACATCGAAACAAACCTGTTGGACTTTAACCTGGTGTTGTAAGACTTCGTACTGTGCTCACCCCAGTCCAACGCCGGCATCTCCACATCATGGCTACATAAAATTGAAAGAGCCTTACGCAAAATATGAACATGTTTGGTTTTCATCTGGCCATGACCTCAGAATATAATCAAATAATATTTATTGATTAACTGTACTGCCTATATTACCAAATCACTCTTACATATTTCAATGTGTCCGCTGAGTGTGCCCATTTGTTTGTCTGAAGGATTTCTTCTCTAAGCCACAGTGAAACTAAACATCCTTTCCACCAATTCACAAACTAATTACTTTGCAATTTTGAGACATTTCATTTTAATTTCCCTGCCTCCTCCTTGATCTGCACTTGGATGGGGTGTATTTCACGTTTAGCACAGATCAGCAGAACATTTACTTTGACCTTTAGGCTCCATGCACTTTATCTACTTGACAATCAGCTTCCAGCATGGCAACGATGACAGTACTTTCCAACCCACTTCAAGGATATGCAAGAATGTTAGTCTATGACTGAAGGGCCAAATACTGTTACTTCAAAGCAAAGCTAGCAAACACTTTAAAATGATTAAAACTGCCACCATATAGGAAATAAACTCAATATTAATGAAGAGAAGAACCCCCCACACGCCCAGCCTTTCTCCTCTGCCTTGCACCTGGGAACCTTCTATTCCCTCAGCACAAGAGAACAGAAAAACCTGTATTCTTGGTCACGCTTTTCTCTTTCAGTATGCTTAGTGGCCGCAACAATGTTACATCAACACCGGTACGAAAAAAAAGCAGCACGTACTCCTGAAAGAAGGAAAACACTGGAAGACAGCATCGCCAAGTTACAATGTATTCCATTTCAATTTGCTTTTCCACTGATTGTTCTCAACCCTTCCATTTTCATGAGGTAGACTATACAAAGTTTATTCCTGCCTTGCAGAGGTGAACCAAGTCAAACTTTGTAATATACATCACTGTGTATCCCCAATATTCTACATCCGTTTTGACCATGGCTTTGTGATCCCAGCAATCTACTTATAACCATTCATTTTTGTTCTTTATCATACTGATTCAGCTCTCTTATAAAATCGGTATTTATTCTATAGCTGGGCATCTGTTCCACACATCCATTATTTCATGAGGAAAAAATATTTTATTTCTAAATTTAAAGCTTGCTAGAGGATAATGTTGTTCCTCCTGTTCTGTATTCACTGTGAAAGTGAAATAACCACTGGTAGCTACATTATCCACTTCCTTCACCTTGCTATGAACCTTGTCTGGTTTCCACAGAATCACAGAATGGCTGCAGAACAGGAGGAGGCCATTCAGCCTGTCTGTAAGAGTAGGCACAGCTAGTCCAATTCTCCTTTTTTAATAATAAATATTTATTTGTGTCACAAATAGGCTTACATTAACACTGCAATGAAGTTACTGTGAAAACCCCCTAGTCGCTACACTCTGGCGCCTGCTCGGGTACACAGAGGGAGAATTCAGAACATCCAATTCACCTAACGAGAACGTCTTTCGGGACTTGTGGGAGGAAACTGGAGCACCCGAAGGAAACCCACGCAGACATGGGGAGAACATGCAGACTCCGCCAGACAGTGACCCAATCCGGGAATCGAACCTGGATCCCTGGCGCTGTGAGGCAGCAGTGCTAACCACTGTGCTACCGTGCTGCGCGATATCCCTGCAGTTTTGTGATCTCATCAGATGCTTATCAATACCCTTTAAAAAAAATATTTGTTATTAGCTTTTTCCCTTTTTTTAACAATAAACACAACAAATAACAGAAAAATTGGCGCAAAACAGGTACAGATAGAACAAGAGTTACTGCCAGTATGAATACAAGCAAAACAGTACAGAAGAGGTTCGGAACAAGACATTTGAAGGACCAGAGCCTCCAGATTAAATGCCAGACCAATCCAGCAACAAGCTAACACAGTAAGTGGGGAAAAGAGGGCAAGATCATATTAATACAGAAAGAGAATACAGGCCACGCATCCCAAAGAATTGTGATTCACTCTAACAACTTGAGATGAATTAAATTGATTTGAAATGAGGTGAATTCGCTCATGGAAAGCCCAACAGGAGCAAGTCAGCCGAAGTGGAGCCTATGAACTTAAGGTAGGGGTCTCATACTTTAAGGAATGCATTGGATTTAAAGTGGAGGACAACGGTCAAGAAACTCCATGGGGTTTAATTCCATAATCAGCCTGTGCCAGTTTTGGATAGAAGGATATTTGCCTCAAATCCAGGAGCATTGGACATTCATATGAGCAGCAAAGGTCAGAATATTATAGTGGGCGTGATTCAGCACCAGGCCAATCACGGTTCACCCGACTTGCTCCCCCCAGCGAGATCTGGATCATGCCCTCGCTGGGCAAGATCCAGATAAGCATATTTAAATGAACTATTAGACTCATTTGAATACCCAGACGCTAGTCTCACCCGGCGCTCAGAGTCAATGGCCATGCCTGTGAGACCTCACCAAGGCGTTGTTTAGTACTGGTCCTCACAAACGTGGAGCAGGCGTAACGGCAGCTCGGAGGGGTCTCACAGACTATTGAAGACCCCCGGGCGGTCGGCGACAGGGCAAAACGGTACTCTGGTTACTCCCTGGCACCTGGGCACCTTAGCACTGCCAGCCTGGCATCCTGGCAATGCCACCAAAGAATTGCCAGGGTGCCAGGCTGGCAATGTCAGGGTGCCTGGGTGTCAGTTTGGTACTACCAGAGTTCAAACCTTGAAGGCCTTGACAATTAGAGGGGGGGGGGGGGGGGTAAGGGAGGGTTCCCAGAGACCACAACAAGGTTGGGGAGAGTGAGGGGGGTTGATAAAGTGGGAGGAGGCTGAAAGGGAGGTGGGGAGAAGATCAGGGCTGTTGATCAAAATGGTGCCCTGATCTGCGAACAGTCAACCCTGCTGGCAGGAAATCCCTCTAAATGCGGTCTCAGTGGGGAGAAACTCCCCAAGGCCAAAAAGAATGGCAAAGTTCTGCTGAACAGTGGGGTGTTTCTTGGTGCTGCATCCGCCGAGAAACACCCCGCTAAACGCACCCAAAAGCAGACTTGGACATTTATCCCCTGAATCACACCGATAACCTTTTTTCATTAGAATCAGCAATTCTCCCCTCTGGGAGACCCAGAAACAGAAATAGAGGATTAACCTCTAAGGCTCTATTTAAAAATCCTCTCCAGTTTCCTGACCCCACCTGAATAATAGGATTGAATCTTCGCACAGGCCCATAGACAATGTAAATCTCGACTACCTAGCACTTAAGGCACATTAGGGCAGCACGGTAGCACAGTGGTTAGCACCATTGCGTCACAGCTCCAGGGTCCCAGTTTGATTCCCGGCTTGGGTCGCTATAACTCTGTGCGGAGTCTGCATGTTCTCCTTGTGTGTGCGTGAGTTTCCTCTGGGTGCTCCGGTTTCCTCCCAGTCCAAAGATGTGCAGGTTAGGTGGAGTGGCAATGATAAATTGCCCTTAGTATCCAAATGGGGTTACAGGGATAGGGTGGAGGCATGGAGTTAAGTGGGGTGCTCTTTCCTCAGGGCCGGTGCAGATTCGATGGGCCAAATGGCCTCCTTCTGCACTGTAAATTCTATGATCTATGATCAAGGATAAAAAAACAGCATCAAAGTTGTGCCTAAGACGAGGCATAATATGAATGTGTGTACTATCTAAAACTGGGTCTTCTTCATCTTATTGCAAATTAAAATTTTACCGGCATCGGTCAAAATGTTACCTCATGTCGCCTCATCAATCTTGATAGCTAAGTCATTTTCCCATGCCTGCAAGGCACGATATGTAGTGATGCAGGCTCTGGAATTCAAAACATCATTGAGCCTGCTCATCAACTGTTAGGCTCCACAGAATTCAGGATTCTTTCCAGCGGGGAAATTGAGGAATCAAGACGCAGGGAAGTCTTGTTAAGGATAAAGTTTCTAAGCTGTATGACTTAAAAAAGGATTGTCTTGGGTGCAAAATAGCTGACATACTGCTCAATGGTTGACAGGGAAGCATTTCTGAACACATCTCCCTACAAATGCCTGTATCTCTTCAGGTATGGAATCCATGGTCGATTAGACCAGGTGGTAAGTCTGGACTGCCCTCGATAGGAGAGAGAGCGGAAGTCAATTTAGACCTCCCTTCTAGTTGGCGGATCAACCGCCATTCTCTAAGGGCACAATTCTCCGGCCTTATTGCGCTCTCGTTCGAGCACAATGAGGCTGGTGAATAGCGGGAGAGGCCGAAAACAAGAACCGTACCAGGCGCCAAACACTTTGCGATGCAACCAGCCCACTCCCGTAGGTGAAATCGGGATCCTGCCGTAGAGTGGCAAGAAACCAATTATCACCACTTAAGCACTATTTCCATACAAATAAAGGGAGCCACTCCATATCCAACAGCCTTCCGTGGTTCCCGGCCTCCTCAGCAAGTGGTCATGCGGGTGCCGATTAATTCTACTTTTTAAAAACATGGACCTGGTGGAAGGGCTTCTGCGGGGAGCCAAGGAGGTGATTAGCTATCCTTGCTCACAGGCAAAGAGTCTGGGAACACGGAGCATGCCACCCCACTGCTTGGCAGGGATTGGCATGGGTTTGGGTGGGGCACCTCGACTGGGGTGGTCTGCCATGGTAGGGGGGAGGGGTGGCTGCTGGGTGGGGCAACCACACGCGGCTCCACCATACCAACCCCTGGATGTGTGCACCCCTTCCGGGCGCAACCCTTGTCCCTGCCCATCTGTCCCACCGACCATCCATAAACCTCACTGACTGCTGAGGCCTCTGGCCGTGTGGCCGAAGGGTATTGCTAATGGGGAATTGGCAATTGTAGTTAACATGAGCACTGCTGTCATGGGAATGTCCCTTTAGAAATGGTTTTGTCTTATCACATGGCTTCAGTGATGTCATTGTGTGGGGGGAGCTGGGCAGTTTGTTTTGCTTTTGCTTTGAGTTTGAACTGGTTTTGTTCTGCACAAGTTGAAAGAAGGTTTTTTTCTCGATATGCATCTTGAAAGCTGTATCCAGACTGCTTGATAACTTGAAAATAAATAACTGTTTACTGGAAGAAATTAAAACCTGCTGTTTTGGAAAGGAAACAGGAGCATCCGTCCCAGGTCTTGAGTGTTATGTGCCGGGCCAGCCCTTTGAAAAAGTTTTCTGGTTTATGGGATCTTGTTATGAAATTGGAACAGCTAAAGGGGGAATTTATTCAGGGTTATACATAGAGTACTGTAGCTGTGTGGGGTATTTATGTTGGTAGTTGATAAAAATGCTTTCTGTGTGTGTTTATAAAAATGTTACCTAAATTCATAGAATAAACTTTGTTTTTGATAAAAGTTCTTAAGATCTCTGTTGAATAACACCTGAAAGGCAGGCCCTTGCACTCATCGTACCCAAAATCAATCAACAATTGTAGGTCAGGTGAACTCCATGATATACTTTGGAGTTTTCTAAACGCTGGCCCATAACAAATTGGGGGCTCGTGGGATAAAAGTCTATCTTTTGTGATTGGGTTGGCTTAATGAAATTAAAGACAGTGAGAGGTGAGCATATTTGTGTTTGCTTCTCAGGTGGTTTATTCCAGTTTAAGTAGAGAGTGTGTTATGGACAATGGCTCTTTCAGAGGCTCAGAAGTTTTTGGGGTTGGAGAAGGTCACATGCAGTACATTACAAACAGAGACTAAAAAAAGGCTTTTAGATTTGGCAAAAACATTGCAGTTAACATTGCCGGACAAAATACGAAAAGAAGAGGTAATTGCGGTGATAGGTGAGCATTTAAAATTGCCATAATTTAAAAATACACAGCCAGAATCATTGGAAATGGCAAGAATTCAATTACAGATCAAGCAGCTTGAACATGAAAAAGAACTAAAGCAGCTTGAATGTGAAGAAAGGGAAAAAGAAAGAATAGCTCTAGCAGAGCAAAACGAAAGAGAAAAGGAGGCACAGGTCAAAGAAAAAGAAAAGGAGAGAAAGGGAAAAAAGAAAGAATAGCCCCAGTAGAAGAAAAAGCGAGAGAAAGGGAGGTACAGTTCAGGGAAAAAGAAAAAGAGAGAGACTTTGAACTTCAGAAAATGGCCATGAAACGTGACAATCAGTTAATATTGGTGGATGTAAAAAGAAAATTTGAGGATAGTGAGAAAGAGCAGCATAGTCGAAGGATTGGTGGGATCTATTTAAGTATGTCCAAGCACTGCCAAAATTTGATGAGAAGGAGGTAGAAGCATTTTTCATTTCATTTGAGAACATAGAACATAGAACATAGAAAATACAGCACAGAACAGGCCCTTCGGCCCACGATGTTGTGCCGAACCTTTGTCCTAGATTAATCATAGATTATCATTGAATCTACAGTGCAGAAGGAGGCCATTCGGCCCCCTGAGTCTGCACCAGCTCTTGGAAAGAGCACCCTACCCAAACTCAACACCTCCAAGGGCAATTTGGACATTAAGGGCAATTTATCATTGGCCAATTCACCTAACCCGCACATCTTTGGACTGTGGGAGGAAACCGGAGCACCCGGAGGAAACCCACGCAGACACGGGGAGGACGTGCAGACTCCGCACAGACAATGACCCAAGCCGAAATCGAACCTGGGACCATGGATCTGTGAAGCAATTGTGCTATCCACAATGCTACCGTGCTGCCCTTAAGAACAAATAAATCTACACTATATCATTTTCCCGTAATCCATGTACCTATCCAACAGCTGCTTGAAGGTCACTAATGTTTCCGACTCAACTACTTCCACAGGCAGTGCATTCCACAAGGTAGCTAAACAAATGAAATTGCCACAGGACATATTACTGATTCAAACAAAGTTGGTAGGCAGAGCTAGTGAAGTTTTTGTATCACTATCAGAGGAGGTACCTGGGACATATGAGGAGGTCAAAAAATCCATCTTAGGTGCATATGAACTAGGACCTGAAGCCTACAGACAAAGGTTTAGAAATTTAAGGAAAGAACCTGATCAAACATACATGGAGTTTGAAAGGATCAAAAGAGTAATTTGATAGGTTGATAAGGGCTTTGATAATAGACCAAACGTATCAGGCTATTAGAGAAATGATAATTTTGGAGGAGTTTAAAACTTCAATTCCTGATGTAGTGAGAACTCATGTGGAAGAGCAGAGGGTTAAAACTGTGAGATTAGCAGCAGAAATGGCAGATGATTATGAATTAGTTCATAAATCAAAGCTTGTTTCCTACATCAGTTTCAGCCTGTGAGGGATTGAAACTGTGGAAAAGAGAAATACTCAAGTGGTAAAGGTAAAGAGGATCTGATGGGAGATAATAAGGAGAGTGTACCTCAGATTAAAAAAGAAATCCAGGAGGGTGGAAGAGAAATGAAAATTTTCAAATGTTTTTACTGTAATAAACTAGGCCATGTAAAGTCACAGTGTTGGTGGTTGACGAACAGCACTGGGAAGGCTGATGTGTAAAACAGGATAAGCCAGTGGCGTCTGTTAAAGGGTAAAGGGATGCCTAATTGAAGCAAAGGAGGTGCAAAAGATTGTACAGCCTGATCAAGAAGTGATTGATAAGAAGGTACCAGATCTCTTTAAAGAATTTACTTGGGTGGGTAAAGTCTACTCATGTGTACCAGGAGGAGAAGGTAAAGAAGTCAGAAATTTAAGAGATACGAGAGCTAGTCAATCTTGATATTAAGAGATGAGAAGTTTTGTAGTTTGGGAGGAATATTGCCAGAAAAGGTGGTAATATGTGGAATTCAGGGTGAGAAGAGTTGTGTTCCATTATATAAGGTAAGGTTGGAAAGTCCAGTGAAAACTGGTGAAGTGGTAGTAGGAGTAATAGAGAAACTATCTTGTCCAGGAATATAGTTTATCTTGGGTAATGATATAGCTGGATCACAGTTAGGAGTGATGCCTACTGTGGCTGACATGCCAGTGGAAAATCAAACAACTGAATGTTGAAGGACGAATATCCTGGGATTTTTCCAGATTGTGTGGTAACAAGGTCGCAAAGTCACAGGTTAAGACAAGAGGAGAAATCAAAGAGTGAAGATGAAGTTGAAGTGCAATTATCAGAAACAATTTTTGATCAGATGGTTGGAAAAGAACAAGAACAGGTGGAGGATGAGGCGGACATTTTTAGTTCAGGAAAATTGGCGGAGTTACAACAGAGAGATATAGAAATAAAACGGATGTATCAGAAAGCATACAAGGAAAAGGAATCTGAGTGTATACTAGAATGGTATTATCTTAAAAATGATGTCTAAATGAGAAAATGGAGACCTGTACATATGCAGGCAGATGAATAGTGGGCAGAAGTTCATCAAGTGGTATTGCCAATAGGGTATGGAAAGCAGGTGTTGCGAGCAGCCCATGAGGTATCAGTAGGAGGTCATTTGGGAGTAAGGAAAACTCAAGCTAAAATATAAAAAAACATTTTTACTGGCCTGGACTACATAAAGATGTAGTTACATTTTGTTTATCATGTCACACATGTCAATTGATAGGGAAGCCTCAAGCGGTGATTAAACAAGCACCATTGGGTGTCTTAAAAAATATTAAGGTAGATAAGTCCCCAGGGCCTGATGGGATCTACCCCAGAATACTGAAGGAGGCTGGAGAGGAAATTGCCGAGGCCTTGACAGAAATCTTTGGATCCTCGCTGTCTTCAGGGGATGTCCCGGAGGACTGGAGAATAGCCAATGTTGTTCCTCTGTTTAAGAAGGGTAGCAAGGATAATCCCGGGAACTACAGGCCGGTGAGCCTTACTTCAGTGGTAGGGAAATTACTGGAGAGAATTCTTCGAGACAGGATCTACTCCCATTTGGAAGCAAATGGACGTATTAGTGAGAGGCAGCACGGTTTTGTGAAGGGGTGGTCGTGTCTCACTAACTTGATAGAGTTTGTCGAGGAGGTCACTAAGATGATTGATGCAGGTAGGGCAGTAGATGTTGTCTATATGGACTTCAGTAAGGCCTTTGACAAGGTCCCTCATGGTAGACTTGTACAAAAGGTGAAGTCACACGGGATCAGGGGTGAGCTGGCAAGGTGGATACAGAACTGGCTAGGCCAGAGAAGGCAGAGAGTAGCAATGGAGGGATGCTTTTCTAATTGGAGGGCTGTGACCAGTGGTGTTCCACAGGGATCAGTGCTGGGACCTTTGCTCTTTGTAGTATACATAAATGATTTGGAGGAAAATGTAACTGGTCTGATTAGTAAGTTTGCAGATGACACAAAGGTTGGTGGAATTGCGGATAGCGATGAGGACTGTCGGAGGATACAGCAGGATTTAGATTGTCTGGAGACTTGGGCGGAGAGATGGCAGATGGAGTTTAATCCGGACAAATGTGAGGTAATGCATTTTGGAAGGTCTAACGCAGGTAGGGAATATACAGTGAATGGTAGAACCCTCAAGAGTATTGAAAGTCAAAGAGATCTAGGAGTACAGGTCCACAGGTCATTGAAAGGGGCAACACAGGTGGAGAAGGTAGTCAAGAAGGCATACGGCATGCTTGCCTTCATTGGCCGGGGCATTGAGTATAAGAATTGGCAAGTCATGTTGCAGCTGTATAGAACCTTAGTTAGGCCACACTTGGAGTATAGTGTTCAATTCTGGTCGCCACACTACCAGAAGGATGTGGAGGCTTTAGAGAGGGTGCAGAAGAGATTTACCAGAATGTTGCCTGGTATGGAGGGCATTAGCTATGAGGAGCGGTTGAATAAACTGGGTTTGTTCTCACTGGAACGAAGGAGGTTGAGGGGAGACCTGATAGAGGTATACAAAATTATGAGGGGCATAGACAGAGTGGATAGTCAGAGGCTTTTCCCCAGGGTAGAGGGGTCAATTACTAGGGGGCATAGGTTTAAGGTGAGAGGGGCAAGGTTTAGAGTAGATGTACGAGGCAAGTTTTTTACGCAGAGGGTAGTGGGTGCCTGGAACTCACTACCGGAGGAGGTAGTGGAAGCAGGGACGATAGGGACATTTAAGGGGCATCTTGACAAATATATGAATAGGATGGGAATAGAGGGATACGGACCCAGGAAGTGTAGGAGATTGTAGTTTAGTCGGGCAGCATGGTCGGCACGGGCTTGGAGGGCCGAAGGGCCTGTTCCTGTGCTGTACATTTCTTTGTTCTTTGTTCTTTGTATTAATACCCATTGCAGCGTCTGAGGAACCTTTTACAAGGATCTTAATTGATTGCGTAGGACCACTTCCTAAAACGAAAAGTGGGAATCAATATCTTTTGACTATAATGGATGTGTCTACTAGGTTTCCAGAGGCCATTCCAGTACGCAATATTACAGCTAAAAAGATTGTGGAGGAGTTACTTAAATTCTTTACTAGGTATGGACTACCCATAGAAATACAATCGAATCAAGGATCAAATTTTACCTCAAGGTTATTCAAGGAAGTTATGGATAGCTTAGGAGTAAAACAATTTAAATCAACTGCGTACCACCTAGAATCGCAGGGAGCGTTAGAACGGTGGTATCAGATGGTAAAGACAATGTTGAGGGCTTATTGCCAATATTATCCAGAGGATTGGGATAAAGGAATTCTATCCATACTGTTTGCAATTAGCGATGCACCTAATGAGTCAACCAAATTCAGTCCTTTTGAACTAACTTTTGGTGATGAAATAAGAGGACCACTTAAATTGATTAAGGAGAAATTGGTGAGTGAGCGGTCTGAAATTATATTATTGGATTACATGTCAAATTTTAGGGAACAATTAAATAAAGCAGGTGAATTGGCCAGAAAACACTTCAAAGTTGCATAGAATGTGATGAAATAGGTAGCGGACAAGAACGCAAAAGTTAGTAGTTTTGCCGGTAGAGATAAAGTTTATAGTATTGTTACCACTGGTAGGTGAACCTTTAAAAGCAAGGTTTGTGGACCTTATCGGATTTGAAAGGAAATTAAATGAGATGAATTATGTGGTAAGAACGCCAGATAGAAGGAAACTCACCGAGTGTGTCATGTGAATATGCTTTAAAAGTGCTTTGAAAGTGAAAGAGAGCAAAAGAAGGGGGTTTTCCTGATTCTAACGCAAAGTGAAGAACCGAATCCAGATGAATTTGAATTTGATATTCCTCAAATTAAATTGGATAACAAGGATGTTCTTAAAAAATGGGATAAATTGTTGAGTTACCTTCCAGAGGAAGAACAAACCGACCTGAAAGAGTAATTAATATCACATGGGTGGAGATAAGTTGGGACATACTAAAATGGCTATGAATGATGTAAATGTGGGAAATGCTGTTCCAATTAAACAACATCCATGTCAACTTAACCATTTAAAATTGGAACAGGTTAACAAAGAGATTGAGAGTATGCTTAAAAATGGCATAATTGAAGTGGGTTGCAGCCAATGGCGCTCACCCATAGTGATGGTACTGAAACCGGACAGTACCCAACAGTTGTGTGTGGACTATAGAAAAGTCATGCAGTTACAAGAACAGACTCTTATCCTATTTCACACTTGGAGGATTGCATTGAGAAAGTGGGACAATCAGCTTTTATCTCCATCTGAATTTAGTTAAAGGTGTCTGGCAGGTATCTTTATCCGAAAGGGCGAAGGAGATTTCAGCTTTTGTGACCAGATCGTGTGTACCAATTCAAGGTTATGCCATTTGGCATGAAAAACATCCCAGCCACATTTCAATGTTAACTAACAAAAGTCGTTTCAGGATTACCCAGTTGTGCGGTATACATCGACGATCTGGTGATTTTTAGTCAGACATGGAAAGAACATTTGAAGCATCTGATGGAGTTATTCGATCGACTTCAGGAGGCGGGCTTGGTGGTAATCCTAGCCAAAAGTGAATTTGTAAAAGCCCAAGTCACGTTCTTTCGCCATACAATTGGACAGGGACGAATGGTCCCACGGGATGTGAAAACAAAAATTATTGGGGAGTTTCCAATACCCTCAACACGAAGGGAAATAATGCGATTTCTTGGCATGAGTGGATTTTACCGAAAATATGTGCCGAATCTTAGCAGCGTGGTTGCTCAACATGATGGACTTGCTGAAGAATTTCAGTGGATGTCAGACTGTCAACAGGCATTTGACGGCCTGAAGGCTGTGTTAACCACTGCTCCTGTGTTGGTCACCCCAAATTACACAAAACCATTCAATGTGGCTGTCGATGCGAGAGATGTAGGCGTAGGAGATATGCTCTTGCAAGAAGACGACGAAGGAATAGAGCAGCATCTTGGGTATTTTTCCAAGAAATTGAATGATCACCAGAGGAAGTATTCAACAACTGAAAAAGAGACTTTGAGCTTGGTGCTGGCTTTGCAACATTTTAACATTTATGTTATCAGCAATTCGCCTGAAACAATTATATATACTTCTCATAATCCATTGACGTTTTTGGAGCGATTGAGGAATAAAAATGCCAGACTGTTTCGATCGAGTTTATTGTTACAGCCATTTCATTTAAAAATTAAACATGTGGCAAGAAAATGTGATAGCCAATGCTTTGTCACGAATGTGATGGAGAGAAGCAGGTTCGATGGTGGAAGGCGAAGAACTAAAATGGACTGTATTATTATCAATGTTTGCCTGTTTTGTTTTTGTTTAAAACATGTATATTTATTGTCAATTGTTCTTAATGGAAAAGTGAAAAGGTGAAAAATGAACCCTCTTTGAAGTTGATGGTTTATTTTTTACTTGGGGGCAAGTGTCATGGGAGTGTCCCTTTAAGAATTTATTTTGTCTTATCACATGGTTTCAGTGATGTAATTGTGTGGGTGGAGCTGGGCTGCGGCTCTGGGAGTGGGTTTTACTTTCGCTTTGAGTTTGAACTGGTTTTGTTCTGTACAAGTTGAAAGAAGGTTTTTTTTCTCCATCTGCATTTTAAAAACTGTTTCCAGACTGCTTGATAACTTGAAAATAAATAACTGTTTACTGGAAGAAATTCAAACCTACTGTTTTGGAAAGGAAACAGGAGCATCCATACCAGATCTTGAGTGCTTTGTTCTGGGCCACCCTTTTGAAAAGGTTTTCTGGTTTATGGGATCTTGTTATTAAATTGGAACAGCTAAAGGGGGAATTTATTAAAGGTTATACATAGAGTGCTGTAGCTGTGTGGGGTATTTATGGTGGTCGATGATAAAAATGTTGACTGTGTGTGTTTATAAAAATGTTAACTAAATTTGTAGAATACATTTTGTTTTTGATTAAAAGTGCTTCAGGCCTCTGTTGAATAACACCTGAAAGACAGGCCCTTGTGCTCCTCGTAACCAAAATAAATAAACAGTTGTAGGTCAGGTGAACTCCATGATATACTTTGGAGTTTTCTAAACCCTGGCCCATACCACTTCATACAACCCAAGTGGATTTCTGTGGGTGGGCGGGCCATGTAGTATGTGGGAGTCATTGCCTAGAATCCCAATCAGACCGTGATGCCTGGACATTCGAGAGGCAATACCACATACGCAACAGCCAAAATCCGAACACCCAGGGGATGCACCCCAGCACCGGGAACATGCCACGTCAGAGGGTGGATGAGCGCTACAGGGAGGGGACCAGCGCCCGGTCCACGTGTCTGAGGTACAGAGTCTGGGATCCATTGAGAGGGCACACTGCGGCTGGGAGTGCATGGGCAGGACGTGCCGGGTATAGGGGAGGGGTCAGGATGGGTGGGATCAATGGGGGAATGAAGGGTCCCGGGCTGGGAGCCACCGCTGTTTATCAATCTGACATCCATTGCTGGTAGGCCGGGCGGCCAGACGCCGGAGATGGTGTCAACAGCAGTGTCCGTAGAGGCTCGAGGTGGTGGCCCCAGTGCAGGGACCCGCCCCACACCCTGAGGACCCAGCTGCCTATCAGGCAAGGGTGAGACCCAGAGAGGGAGGCCCACAACTGCCCAGGGTGTACAGACGTCGCTTGTCCTTTGAACAAATGACAGACAGCACGAGCCTCAGGAGGCTCTGCCTCAACAAGGTGACAGTGCGACACCTGTGCCATGTCTTTGCAGACTTGGCACCACATGGAGGAGAAGAACACTGCTCTCTTGTATCTGTATCTGTCACGTCCATCACAACCTTGCAGCGGGATGCTCCGATGGCGGGATCCTCCGCTCTGCCGGCAGCGCACTCACGCCCGTGGATTTTCTGACAGCGTGGAGGTGGTCCCTGCCACCTCCATTGGCTAGCTGCTGGGACAGAGATTCCTGCTGCAGGAGGGGGAGCGCCGTGTCAGAAAACGCGTCTGGCGGGACGGAGAATCCCGTTTTTGAACGTTTACGCCTTGGGATCATTCCAGGGTTCGAGGTGGGACCTGTGAGGCATCTCGCAGGCCGTAGCCCACAGGTGCATTTGACAGGTCATGGATGCCCTGTTTGCCCGGGTGGAGAATTATATAAACTTTGACATGGACCAAGCCCAACAAGATGACCAGGAGGATTATCTGCCATCGCCGGGATGCCACAGGTCCAGGAGCTGATAGACTGCCTTGCGCTCACCGGGCTGCCTGGGAGTGTCCTACGTCAACAGGAAGGGGTTCCACTTCCTGAACATACAGCTCCTGTGCGACCACCACATGAAGATCATGCATGTGTGTGCACGCTTCCCAGGGAGTGTGCACGACAGCTACGTCCTGGGACAGTCAGACATACCCGGCCTCTTCAATGACCACCCCAGGATGGGCAGCTGGATCTGGGAGGATAAGGGGTACCGACAGAGGACCTGGCTAATGATGGCCAGTACAGAGACCAGAGACCGAAGTGGAGACCCAATGCAGCGAAGTTCATGTGGCCACCCGGTCTGTCATGGAGCGGTGCATCGGAGTGATCAAACTGCGGTTCCAATGCCTCGACTGCTCCAGTGGTGCCCTGCAGTACACACCCCAGAGGGGAGTCCACTTTGTGGTGGCCTGCTGTGTTCTCCACAACCTGGCACAGCAGCGGGGCAAAGTGCTGGAGGTGGGGGTAGAGGAACATGCACCCAGCTCCGGGAAGGACGACGACGAGGATGATGAGGAGGCGCTTTACCAGCAGGAGGCGATTCCGGGAAGGAACCGGAGGACAAGCCAGAGGGTGCAGGACAGCAACAAGGGTCCGGCAAGCCCAGAGGACCAGGGAGGCCCTCATAACCGACCGCTTCACTTCGGACGTGGCCTGGTTCATAATCACTACCTTCCCCACCCCAACTCCCCCATTTCTCACCCGCCTAGGGTGTGGGTGGCATCATTCCAGGGTGCTAGCACTGAGTCGACACTGTCAGCGGGTCACAGTTGAAGGCAGGGGGGTGATGATCACTCGCAGAGAGCTGCGCGCTGATGCTCCTCAATCTATGCCATAATCTGACCCTGCCAGTCTGCTGAGTGCTCGCTCACACCCATCACCTGCAGATGGTATTCCCGGGCGCAGGCCGGTAGGAATGCCTGGAGTGATGGGCCAAGGCTTCGGAAGTCAGCCCAAATTGCGGACGAAAGTGACAGAGGCGCCATACAGGTTGTGGTGCAGGATTTTTAATGTTTCACAGGTGACCAACAATGCCCCACTCTCCTGATGGTGCCGCCCCACTGCCCCACTCTCCCCACCATTCCCTCGCCCCCGACCTACTCTCCCCCCCACCCCCCCCCCCCCCCCCCCCCCCCCGGTGCCCTCAGTAGTCCTCAATGTGCTTGGCCTTCCTTGCTCTACCGCTACATCTAGGTGTGTCCCCAGGATGCGCATCAGAGGTGGAGGCAGCCAGCTGCTTACTATGTCCCGGGGCCTTCGATGCCCCTGGCGGGCGTCCTCTGGGGCCCCGATGCACTTGTCGGCGGAACATGCATCGCCGTGCCGCTCTGTCTGGTGTGCGAGATTGAGATTGACCTCTCCGGTCTCTTCAACGAGCGTAAAATTCCACAACCTGTGACTGCTGAAGCCAATCTGGCACAACTGTGCGAAAACCAGCTCTCCCTACCAGAAAAATAGCTTAATAGTAATCAGAAGGATGGAACTCGGGGGATCTGGTGGCCACCATCCCCACTCTATGGGACATAACTGGGTTGGCACACAGTGCCCCCTCCTCCCTGCCAGTGCACATAGGACGGTGGGGCTCACCTCGGGCCAGAGGGGCAGCTCGTTCGAGCCCCGGCTGCCCCTGCATCATCTGGCTCTGTGAGCCCCCGTGGCTCCCCAATGGCTGCATCAATGTGTCAACGCCCTCAGCGATGCTCATCAGTGACTGGGACAAGCTCCTCAGCATCTATGCCCATCTGTGAGCCGGACATTTCCCACAGCACCTCAACAAGGTCAGCCTGGCACTGGGTCACATCCCCCAGTGAGTCCGTCATTCTGCCAAGGCCCTCAGCCATGGCCGTCACCGACTGCGCGACACCTTGGACATCTTCACTAATGGTGCTGAAGTGCACTAGGCGCTCCACTGCGGTCGCCACCCTAGCAGTGTTGGCCTCGGTGCCACGCATTGCCGGCGACATCTCCAACGCCCCTAGCCTCTGGGACTCCTCTAATCGGCTATGGATCTGCTGGAGTATCTCTGACATCTCCCTCTGAATGTCCCAGCCTCTCCCTAACATCTTTATCAACTCTGGAATAGCCTGGTCCATAGGCTCAATAACTGGCTGGGGTCCAGCTGGGTCCTGGGATCCAGTAGGTCTCCGACTGCTGTCTCGCCTGTGCGTTACTGCCTCCACCTGATGTACATCAGCAACTGTGTGGTGCTCACCAGATTGTGCCCCAGAAGCCTAACGTTGCCCACTGAGGTGTGTGTGTGTGTCTGCACAGATGGAGGTAGGGATGACAGCTGTGATGTGTCGATCATGGCATCCTCGGAGCTCTCCTTCAAGGTCGCCTCATGAGTCTCAGGGGCGGGGCTATCCCGGATGGACCGGTGCTGTCGGCTGGAGGACCTGCGAGAGAATGAACACATAGTCAGTGGAAGGGATGGGTCAGTCTGTGTGGCATTAACAACTCACGTGTGGCAAGTCCTCCGGGTGGAGCCGGGTAGATACTCACCTCTGCCAACCTCCTCCTTGGTAACCGTTCTGTCCTTGGCCACCCCCGTCACCTTCAGGGCCCATTCCTCGAAGATCATGAGGATTCTTATGTCCAGCACCCCTCTTCCAGTCTGGGCCCTCACCCAGCGATTGTGGGAGAGCTTCTCCTGCAGAGACACAGAGGGGGCATTGTTTGCTGCACGCATGGTTCACAGTGGTGGGGAGGGGCATGGTGAAGGAAGGGTTGGGAGGTGTTGAAGGGAGAGGGGGGTGAAGTGAGGGCTGGGGGCCACATGGAGGGTTGGCGGGGATGGATGTTCGCGTGGGGGAAAGGTCTCGGGGGGGGGGGGGTGCGCGGTGTTGTCAACTCACCCATGCTGCCCGGTGTAGGTTGTTGACCTTCTTGCAGCACTGGAGTCCAGTCCTCCTGGTCACGCTTCCCGAGATGCTGGCCGTTGCCACTTCATCCCAAGCGCACTGGCTGCCCAGTGACTCACCCTCCAGGACAAATCTTGGGCCCGGTCTTGTCGGCCTCGAGCTGAGTGGGATTGGCTGTACAAGTGCTGTTTAAGTCCTGCTTGACCTTGTTAGCGGGGGGCTGGCGAGCGCAGTCCCGGCGAAGTGGCTGGCGAGCCTTCATTTGTGGTGTGAATCCCGTGGGGCCTCGTTTAGTGGACCAATTAATGTTAAATAGCATTCCTGGTCTCACTGGGCCAATCGCCGGGAAGCTTGCAGGTCCCGCTCGCTACCACACTTCAAAATTTTACTGGCGAATCACGCCCTAAGATCACATCCGATCAACTGACCTCCGCCAATGGCTCAATGGCCAATGCAACCAACAAGGGGGGCAGAGGACAGCCCTGCTTTGTCCCTCTCTGAAACCCAAATTTTGATGTCCTTAAACTGTCCACGAGTACTGCTGCTACAGATCTGTGATATAGTAATTGAATCTGCTTGATTATAGTCCTCACTCAACCCAAAGCTTTGCAACCTATACATCACATAATTCCATTCAACTCGGTAAAAAGCTTTCTCTGCATCCAGGAAAATAACCAGCCCATCCAGTGCACACTTCTGAAAAGCCTGTATCATGTTCAGCAGCCTTCTAATGTTATTACTTGAAAATCTTCCCCTAATAAACCCAGTCTGGTCGTCCAGCTTGACTGTTGCAAGGACATCCTCCAATCTTTGGCCAGTACTTTAAATAACAATTTCAAGCCGACATCCAGAAGAGATACTGGCACTTAAGAGGCACACACCTCCGAGTCCTTGCCTGCCTTCATAATCAAAGAGATATTAGCCTCACATGGAGTTGGTGGCAACATTCCCCACTTAAAAGAGTGACAATACATCCCTGCCAACGTGTCCAACAACAAATCCTTAAACTCCCTATAAAGCTCACACCCAAAGCCTCCAATTCCCTTTTGAAAGTCACTTTTGAATCTCCCTCAATCCCACCCTCTGGCTGTGCTTTGCAGATCCTCACCGCTCACTGTGTAAAAAGGTTTCTCCTCATGTCTTTGTTGTTTCTCTCGCTAATCACCTAAAATCGGTGGTTCTCACCCCGCCGCTAATGGGAAGAATTCTCCCCATCTACTTTGACTAAACCCCTCATGATTTTGAATTTCCAATTCAAAACATGTTCAATTCTGCCGCTTATCCCTCAAAGCTCCCCGAATTCCAGAACTCACCACATTGAAAATAGGAAGTCTAAAACTTCAATAACAATTCCGAAGTTTGACTTCTTAACAGAGCCTTACTACATGCTGTGGGTAAACCTAACACAGCGTGTGACAGGCCTACCATTAAACAAAAAAATGGTCAAATCAGCATAATCTGTGCTGCTAATATTTGGCTGGACTAAATATTTTTGTGAAGTAAAATCAGGCTTCAGACCCCATGGAGTACAGAAAGAAAATAGAAAAGACTTGTATTCTTTACCACGACTGAGAAGCATTTTAAAATGTAGTCGCCACATTTGTCATAATTATATTACATCATTCATTTTATCTTAAGCATGTTGAGGACAACAATGAGGAAATAGACCAACTAATCTGTAGATAAAGAGAAACATAGTCTATTGTGATGTATCGAATGAAGGATTGGTTAACAGACAGGAAACAAGATAATTTCAAGTTAGTAGATGGTAATCAGTGGAGTGCTGCAGGTACCAATGCTGGGACCTCAGATATTTGCAATCTTTATTAATGACTTAGAAGAAGGGACCAAGTAATGCATCCAAGTTTTCGAGCAATACAAGTTAAGTAAAACTGTGAGGAGGAAGCTGCAAAGGTATATAGTCAGACTAAGCGAGTGGGCAACATGATGGTAGACAGAGAATAATGTACAGGATGTGAGATTATTCATTTTGGTAGTAAAAATCGAAAGCTGAATTTTTTTTAAAGGTGGATGATCTTTTTAAATTTTGATGTTCAGAAAGATTTTAGTGTACTCATACAAAGAACTAAAAATTAGCATACAGGTACAGCAAGCAGCTAGGAAGGCAAATGACATGTTGGCCTTTCTTGTAAGTTAGTGGTGTGCAAGAACAAAGAAGTCCTGTTACAATCGCATAGGGCTTTAGGGAGACCACATCTTCAGTACTGCGCACAGCTTTGGTCTCCATATCTAAGGGAAAATATTCTTACCTTGGAGGCAGTACTGCAAAGGCTTAGATTGGTGTCAAGGATGAGAGGGTTGTCCTATGTTGAGAAGTTGAATAAATTGGGACTATATTCTCTGGAGTTTAGAAGAAAAGTTATATAACTGAAACACACAAGCATATGCAGGGGCTTCACAGTGTAGGCAATGAGAGGTTGTTTCCCCTGAACTGGGGAATCTAGAAGAGAGGGGCACAGTCTCAGGGATAAGTGGCAGAATATTTAGGACTAAAATGAAGAGAAATATCTTCACTGTGAATCTTTGAAAATTCTCTACCCCAGACAGTTTGAATACTCCACTATTGAGTTTATTCAACCTAGAAGATGGTTGACCTCTCGAGTAATCAAGGTATATGGGAGAGGAAGGAAATATGGAAGTCAAGCAGAGGGTTGGCCATGATCGTACTGAATGATGGAGCAGGCTCAAGGATACGTACGATCTGCTTCTGCTTTTATTTCTTATGGATAACTACATAATGTTGGACCTGCGTTTTATGCAGGCCAATCTAGCGAGAGGATGGCAGGACCCTTCTGAGTCAGGCATTAGTAAACCCATTTTGTTTTCACAACAGTCCAGCTGCTTTCATGGCCATGCTAAGACTTTAGTCCACAAGTGACCAAATTTGTAGCATAAAATCTCGTGACTTATCAGGATGGGATTTAATTTGTTAACTACACGTTTGCAGTATACTGGCTATCCGGTTATAGCAAAATGACAATGATATAATGACATATGACTATTAATACCATAACTAACAATGCAAACCTACACTGCCTTGTAACAACTATTGAATGACAAAATGTAATTTCAACAATAATATTTAATATCTATTATTAATATATATTTCATATATTTGTTACAACACTGTTCGAGACCATTAACATGTTAAAGGTAGTCTAAATATCTCATATTTGACACAACACCGCCACAAGATTTCATGTTTTTTTATGAACAATGAACTTTACTGTACACTGAAAGAGTTATACAAAGCAAGCACTTGAGATTATAAGTATATTATAAGTATTTATGTTATGAACTCAGTTCGAATTTATACTTTCCCCAAGAATTTCCTGACACAATACAAGAATCTGGAAGTTTCATTCACTTCTTTAGAGACCAACCCAAAGGCCTTCCATAACCCCCCAGAATTCACTTTAATTCTCCTCAGAGTTCCAATTAACCTCTGAGGTAGGATTCTATGGGGGTCCTTCCATTTTGACTATGTAACTCTCCACCTTTTCTTTACAGGCCATACGTCTGTGGATACCTCATCCCCTTGTTCTGGTTACTGCAAGATACCCAATTACCTTCCCATAGCTTTTGAGGTTAATTCTGTTGACTGCTTTTTGCCACAAAGCTCTGTGAGGATCACTGTAGACTTCTTCCATTAGCTGCAAGCTATAGAAAATCTTCCAGCTGCCTTTCCTTCAATAAATTCAAATTGAGAGAGCCCCTCCAACATTCCACATCATGAGTGGGATTTTCCATGCCCCGTGGCGTGTTTCACTGCGGCAGAGGTAGCCCGCCAATCACTGACGGCAGGATCTTCTGATCTGGGTTTCCCAATCGATGCACCCTCTGCCACTGGGAAATTTACGGTGGAGGTTCGCTGTCAACAGAAGCAGAAGATCGCACTGACGAGAATGGCTGGAAAATTCTGGCCAATGGATGATGAAGTTAATCTTTTCTCTGCTTGAATTGCAGGCATAACTGACTAACATTGATTTTCTTCAGCTCTTCCAACTCACTTGAATAAAAACTTCAACTACATCTGTCTGTTCCCAAACCAACTGCTTGCTTCTGTCAGCAAATACACACAGATAACCTAAACAAAAGAACCTTCTAATTAAGACTCCATTCTGAATTCCTATTATTATGTAAACAAATTATTTTACCTTCAGCACAACTCTTTGATTCTGCAATCCATGTGAACACTTTCTAAATTTAATGAAGTTTTACAACCTTTTCTGATTCCTTTACAAAATTAGCAATGGGTAATTTATCATTCAAATTCTTTCCAAAATAAACATTGACTTTTGGGGATAAACACAGCTTAATTAAACATAGGCTTGTTTGAGTTGTTTTTACATTAGGGTTGTTTATCAGTTTCTCAACCAGCCTTTTCTACTCATCTCATATTTAAAACTTTGATCACAAAAAACAGAAGTTGTAGTGTAAAACATATAAATACTGAACACACCAGATTATTAAGTTTGTTGAGCCTCTATCTTTAGCACATTGATTAATACCTACAAACTAAATTCATGTTCCAACCTTTTCTGCACAGTGATTAAATTGCCTATACCACTGTGGTTAATTATAATAAGATGATTAATACAAACATATTTTCCATTGTGGGGATTAACCACGGGATAAAGAGGTCAAGGTAGCATGGTCTGTGTTGTCGTATTTTGTTGGGCTGGGACTGGTTTGGTGGACCAGCTGGTATTTATTTGTCCTTTTATCATATGTTTATATGTATAAATCTTGTGCTGCTTTTGTAACCTATAACAAAAGGCCCACCAACACATTCTCAAGCACAATTAGAGATGGGCAATAAATGCTGGCATAGGCAACAACACCCACATCCTACGAAAGAATTCTTAAAAATCATAATTTTAAATAAAAACATAAATGACACAGTGAAGTGGGAATTTAACAGTCCATAAATAGGGACTAATTAGATAATTTGAATTGAGTAACTTTGGCTAGAATTTTACTGCACCCAGGGGTGGAATAGGTACATAGGATGTAAAATTTGGTGGTATAACAGGAGCAACTTACCCTTTGTATCCCATTGGAGGGTGAAGTGTCAGCCAACTGAGGCACTGGAGTTACAGATCAATAGGCATTTAAGAACACCTTCCCTCTGTCACTCGTATACTACCATGGGCGGGGCATTTCCACCCCATGTGGCGTGACCTCCAGATATAGCCAGCATGTCCACCACATATAGCGTGACCTCCAGATATAGCCTGCCTAAATGCTGGCTTCGTGAGGGAGGTCCCTCCTGTTTGGACACTCTGTGCTGCAGGAACAATAACCCCCTACCCCCTAGTGGAAAGGGCCTCACCCACTTAATTCCGATTGCCACCCCCAACTCCCAGAAGAGTCCTGACTGACTGACCCCAGTGAGGCCTCCACACCTATCTGCTTCTCTGGCCTCCATCA
This sequence comes from Scyliorhinus torazame, assembly GCF_047496885.1. Taxonomy (NCBI): domain Eukaryota; kingdom Metazoa; phylum Chordata; class Chondrichthyes; order Carcharhiniformes; family Scyliorhinidae; genus Scyliorhinus; species Scyliorhinus torazame. The sequence goes on from NC_092713.1 coordinate 124,464,058, forward strand.
CTGCTCCTACTCAGAGACTGGCTGCAGTGTATTAGGACGGAAGGGCTACCAGCTATCTGATTGGCCAGCAACCCTTGGAGGGGGGGACATGATTTTGCCTTAGGGGGCATACGCCATGGCTTCAGACAACTAATTGCCTGATGGACATAAAATCCAGTTATGGCTTCCAGGGCTAGTTTGTACCGACTTACCAGCCACTGGCGAGAGCCGCCATCTCCATGCTAAATCCCAGCCTTTAAATGAATAGTGAACAGTATTGTTCAATCTACTACTGCGTCATTGGCATAAACTATAGGGTTGCTACCCAGAAAGGTTTCAAAGATTCACACCCACACAGGAAACTCAACCAGAAGAGCTAAATATGAATTCATGTACTTTGACTCATTGTGAATGTACTAGAGAGAAACCCAGAGATTATCACATGAAGAATAGATTGTTTCCCAGGCCATTTTACACCATACTATATCCAAATGCCTCTTTGTGGCGCTGAACTAATGTATTTTCTTTTCAAGTTACATCAAATAAATATAATTAAATCCAATAAATTAATGCAGATTGTGCTAGTAAGAAGAACATTTTAAAACACTGAAAAAGTTCAAGTTATTTTTTAACAATATGAAGAACAAAACCAAACCATGACTAACCCCAGAATGTCCAACATAGGAGCATAGGATCAGGAGGAAGCCATTCAGCCCATTGAGCCTGCTCCACAATTCAGTATGGTCATCCAATTCAATGCCTTTTCCCCACATTATCCCCATATCCCTTTATGTTATTGGTATTTGGATATCTGTCAATCTCTGCCTTAAACACCCTCAATGACTGAGCTTCTACAGGTCTCTCTGATAAAGAATTACAAAGATTCACAACCAACTGAGGAGAAATAATTCTCCACATCTCTGTCCTAAGTTGCTTCCTCCTTCTTTTGAAATTGTGTCCCCAGCTCCAGACATGCACCCCCACGCACCCCTCCCCCCCTAACCGGGTGAAACATATTACTTGCCTATCTTACCTTACCTACCCTGTCTATCTCTTTAAATATTTTGTAGATTTCATTCTTTGAAACTCTAGAGGATTCAGGCCCAGTTTCCCTAATCTCTCCTCATAGTCAGTCCCACCATCCTTTTTTGAAAAATAATTTTAAATAATAAATTTGGAGTATTCATTTTTTCCAATTAAGGGACAATTTAGCATGGCCAATCCACCTACCCCACACATCTTTGTTTTGGGGGTGTGGGGGCGAAACCCACGCAAACACGGGGAGAATGTGCAAACTCCACATGGACAGTGACCCAGAGCCGGGAACGAACCTGGGACCTCAGCGCCTTGAGGCAGCAGTGCTAACCACTGTGCCACCGTGCTGCCCTAGTCCCGCTATCCTGGGAACAAGTCTGGTGAACCTTTGTTGTACTCCCTCTATGGCAATAATATCCGTTCTAAGATATGCGGACTGCACACAGTACTCCAGGTGCAGTCCGAACCAAGTTTCTGTACAATTGCAGCGCAATTCACTCATCCTGTGCTCAAATCCTCTTGCAATATAGGCCAACATACCATTGGTCTTACTAGCTGCACCTGCATGTTAGCTTTCATTGATGTATTGATGAACACATCCAGATCCCTTTGTACGTCTACACATTGTAATCTCTTACCATTTAAGAAAAAAACTCTGCACATCTGTTCCGTCTACCAAAGTGAACAACCTCACATTTGTCCACACTGTATTCCATCTGCCATATTCTGGCCTTCTCACAAAGGGCGTAATTTAACTAAATGGGAAGAAAGTCCCACACTGAGCGCATTTAGCTCTGCTCGCCGGAACTCCTCGGTGTAGGGAGAGATCAGGGCGCCATAGTTGAATGTTGTCCCGATCTCCGAGGCTCCGAAACAATTCCCGACCCCTCCTAACCCCCAACACACTATGGGAGGGTCCCCAGACCCGCCCCCCTCCCCCCCCCCCCGCAATCACCCCAACACCCACGCAAGGAATCCCTGGCCTGATCGCACCTGCACACAAAATGCTAGCACCCAGGTGGCACTGCCAGGGTGCATGGTTAACAGTGTCAGGGTGCTACCCTGTCCAAAAGACATGCACTTGGGGGGCCTCTGATCCCCTGGGAGACCCCTTACGAGTGCCGTTCCGCCTGATCCTAGGTTATGGAAACCAGTGCTGAACGTTGCTTACCCGGGTCTCCAAGGCGAGGGAGATTGATCCCACACCTCGGGTAACTCAGGTATCTGCACCTTAAAGTGAGACAAGCTTTCTCGCTTTAATATGCAGATTTGCCTAAAAGCAATCCTGCCACAGGCAGGATTCACATCGCAACATCTCACAAGATCGTGTTAGATCTCGTGAGGTGTTGCGAGCTGGGTAGATCCTGGGAGTGGGGTCTCCCAGCTTTAATCGGCCATGCTGCACCACGGCAGGCTGCTTTTCGGGTGCAGCGTGGCCATTAAATTGCAGCCAAAGTCTGTTCATTCTCTTGAAGCTGCTTTGCATTTTCCTCACAACACACATTCCCACTTAGTTTTGTGTGATTCACGATCTGGAAAATCTAACATTTGGTCCCCACAGCAAAATTGTTGTGAACACCTGGGGCTCAGTTACCGAACCTTGTGGTACCCCACTGCTCACAGCCTGCCAATACGAGAATGACCTGTTTATTCCTACTCTCTGTTTTATGCCAGTTGACCAATTCTTAATCCATGCCAATATATTACCTCCTAGCCCAGATAGTAGCAGTCCCGTGGCACTCTTTTCCCTTGGTTTCTGTGGCTAAACACAAGTTTCATTCCCTCTCCCCACAGCATAAATATCTCCCACTTTCTGGGCGGGATTCTCCGACCCCCCGCCGGGTCGGAGAATCGCAGGGGGACGGCGTGAATCCCACCCCCACCGGCCGCCGAATTCTCCGGCACCAGAGATTCGGTGGGGACGGAATCGCGCTGCGCCGGTTGGTGTGCCTCCCCCCGGCGATTCTCCGGCCTGCGCTGGGCCGAAGTCCCGCTGCTGTAATGCCGGTCCCGCCGGCGTGAATTAAACCACCTCCCTTACCGACGGGACCAGGCGGCGCGAGCGGGTTCCAGGGTCCTGGGGGGGGGGGGCGCGGGGCGATCTGGCCCCGGGGGGTGCCCCCACGGTGGCCTGGCCCGCAATCGGGGCCCACCGATCCGCGGGCGGGCCTGTGCCGTGGGGGCACTGTTTTACTACGCCTCGGCAGTGTAGGTCTCCGCCATGGCTGACGCGTAGGTGACCCCCACTGCGCATGCGCAGGGATGACGCAGCAGCCGCTGACGCTCCCGCGCATGCGCGGTCTTCCGCCGCCCGGCAAAGTCCCTTAAGCCCCGGCTGGCATGGCGCCAAATGCCTTCCACGCCAGCTGGTAGCCCCTAAAGGTGAGGTCTTGGCCCCTAAAGGTGCGGAGAAATACGCACCTTTGGGGCGGCCCGACGCCAGAGTGGTTCACGTCACTCCATCCCGCCGGGGCCCCCCACCCCGCCGGGTAGGGAAGAATCCCGCCCTCTATGTTGTTTAGCTTTGACAAAGGGTTATCTGGACTCAAAGCATCAGCTCTTTTCTCTCCCCACAGATGCTGCCAGGCCTGCTGAGACTTTCCAGCATTTTCTCTTTTGGATACACATGTACATAAATGTTCATTACTGGCAATGAAAAATTTATATCTGAAGATGGCTTGGACCAAAAATGTTTCCTCACCACCCCAGGCTCCTCCTCCTCTCCTGAAACATCGGAATTATTTTATAAAGTCCAGCTGAATTGAATTTCTGTTACATTCGGTATACAAGTGTTAGCTTGGCTCTAATAGTAGCTCTCTTGACTCTGATTTCGAAGCACCCAGTTCTGAGTTATGCAAGTAAGCCAAGCCAATACTTCATTCGATTGCGAATTGATGACTGCACAATGGAAAATGCTTTCACCTGCACCTGCCTTCTCAATTGGACATAAAAGATCCCATGGCACAGTCTGACTAAGAGCAAAGAATTTTCCTGGAGTCTTGTCACAAATTGCCCCTCAAACAGCAGCACCAACAAAATCTAAATTTGATCATTCATCTTATTTGCTGCTTGTAAACCATTCTGAGTACAAATTGATGGAAAAAAGTGAAGATATAAAAACTGTGCCTACGCTACAAAATTAACATTTTAAAATTTTGCTTTATCCAGAAGATGTAGTTAAGTGCTTTATAAATCCAAGTTCTTTCTCTGCAACCACACTGGGATATGTGTATAATTCCTTTTTTGATGCAACTATAATAACCCTGACAGTTAGGAAATAAGGAGACCAGTGTACCAGGCCGTGTCTTATACTGCAATGAGACCAAGAAAGACAGCAACTATTTTCAGTAATTTTGAATGAAGTTATCTGGAGCATGAAAAATGAAATGAAATGAAAATCGCTTATTGTCACAAGTAGGCTTCAAATGAAGTTACTGTGAAAAGCCCCTAGTCGCCACATTCCAGCGCCTGTTCGGGGAGGCTGTTACAGGAATTGAACCATGCTGCTGGCCTGCCTTGGTCTGCTTTCAAAGCCAGTGATTTAGCCCTGTGCTAAACAGCCCCAACAACAGCATAGACCAGGCGTTCAAGCCCAGCATCAACAAAACAGTCGCAAGTAAATTCCACATCCATATTGCCAGTGCCAAGAGGGAACTCAGCATCTCCTTGAATGGCAAGAGACTGAATCACAAACAATATCCCCTTTATCTTGATGTTACCCTTGACCGAACACTGAGATACAAAAACACATCTGAGCAAGGCAGCAGCAAAGATCAAAAGCCAAAACAACCTCTTCAGTGAACTTGTTGGCTCTTCATGAGGTGCAAATGCTCAAACCTTAAGGACCTCAGCTCTTGCCAGTGTCTACTCACAGAGTACTGTGACCCCAGTAGGGTACAACTCATCTCCATACCAGTTTTGTAGATAGCCAGTTCACTACAACAACCCGTATCATCTTGGGTACCCTCCCCTGGCTCCCAGTCCTGAGCAACATCCCACCCCTCACATTAGGAGGGAGATTGCAACAAGAAAGCTCTGGAAGAAGGACATCACCCAAAGCCTGCCGCTACACAAGGGCCTCGGCAATCCACCTGCTTCTCGCCTCCCATTACACCAGCCTGTATGGCTCAGAACACCGTGCCAAGAAATAGTAGCAGAGACCTATGGCAGCAGGAATAGAAACAACATGCCTTTGTGCAGCAAATCAGCACACTGGGGCTTTGCAGGGAACCTGGACTGCTGCTGTGGTGCACTGCAATTAATGACCTTTTCACTGACAAATGCTGCCTGACAAAATGTTTAATTTTATTTTTTATAAATTTAGAGTACCCAATTCATTGTTTTCCAAATAAGGAGTAATCCACCTACTCTGCACATCTTTGGGTTGTGGGGGTGAGACCTACACAAACACGGGGAGAATGTACAAACTCCACATGGACAGTGACCCAGGGCCGGGATCGAACCTGGGACCTTGGCGCCGTAGGCAGCAGTGCTAACCACTGCACCACCATCCCGTCCCGCCCCCTGACAAAATTTAGCGGAGGGCGCGGCCTGTACCTGGCCTCTGTAGTGCTCCGCCATGGCCGGCACGGATAAAAACGCCCCTGCGCATGCGCGGCACCACACCAGTGGTTCTGCGCATCCGGCAACTCGCGCCAGCCTGGCGCTGGTCTAGCCCCTGGAAGTGCACAAATTCCGGTTGGCCCGATGCCGGAGTGGTTCCCGCCGTTCTTGCCGCCGGTGTCAGGCCATTCCGGCAATTGCGGGAGAATCCCACCCAATGGTTCCGTCCACAATGGGCAGGATTCAGATTGCAACGTCTTACGGGATTCCGTTAGATTTCATGAGGCGTGGCAAGTCGGGTAGATCCCATCGTTTCAGGTGGATATCCATAATTTTCTGTTTTTATTTCAGATTTCCAGCATTCACAATATTTTGCTCTAACATGAAAGTCTTTATTCTAAGGAAGTTGGAGTTTGATTCCAGACTTCTGCCCTGTTCAGAGATTGGTCAGCAGAACTGCCAATCACAGCTTACACCATGCTTTCCGCTCTGAAATTAGCTTCATGCAAAGAGTAACAGGAAGCAGCCCTCCTGGGGTATTTGTGAGATTAAATAATGATCCCTTTCCTATTTCATAGAATTTACAGGGCAGCAGGAGACCATTCGGCCCATCGAGTCTGCACCGGCCCTTGGAAAGAGCACCCTACTTAAACCCACATCTCCACCCCATCAAAATAAAATGGAACAAATTGCAGCCAGAACATCAGAGCTGAACAAGGAAGAGAGTAGTTCTCGACATGAACCTAGTGGGAGGATGTTTACATTTTTACAGGCACTTCCAAAATCTGATTAAAGGGAAGCTGAAGCATTTTTTAATGCCTTTGAGAAAATAGCTAGTCAGATGAAATGGTCACAAAATATTTGGACATAGCTCTTAAAAGTAAACTTGTAGATGGGGCTAGTGAAGTCTATGCGTCTTTATCAGAGGGAAGATCTGGGGAATATGAGACAGTGAAGAGAGCGAGACTGAGTGCTTATGAATTTGTACCAGAGGCCTACAGACAAAAGTTTCAAAATATACGAAAACAGACTCGACATACTTATATTGTATTTGAAAGGGTTAAACAAAGCCATTTTGATTGATGGGTGAGAGCATTAAAAATAGAAGAAACCTATGAGACCCCTAGATAAGTAATTCTGTTGGAAGAATTTAAAGGTTCATTACCTACAATGATAGGGATTCATGCAGAGGAACAAATAATTGGGCTGGTTTAGCACACTGGGCTAAATCGCTGGCTTTGGAAGCAGACCAAGGCAGGCCAGCAGCACAGTTCGATTCCCGTATCAGCCTCCCCGAACAGGTGCTGGAATGTGGCAACTAGCCCTTTCAGACTCGGCTTTTCACAGTAACTTCATTGAAGCCTACTTGTGACAATAAGCGATTTTCATTTCATAATTAAAACTGCAAAGTATGCAGCAGAACTTGCTGACGATTATGGGTTCATTCATCGGTCAAAGCGTTTCTTTCGATACTATTTTAAATCTGAGAAAAATAGAAAATGGGAAGGTGCGAGAAAGGGCAGTCAAACAAGAGAGGAACTGGTTGCAACTTCCAAGGAGACTTCACCTCAAAATAAAAAAGTTAGTGCTGAGGTGAAAATATAATTTGTTTTTAATGTAAAGTATCCAATTCATTTGTTTTACAATGAACGGGCAATATAGCATGGCCAATCCACCTACTCTGCACATTTTTGGGTTGTGGGGGTGAGACCCACGCAGACACAGGAGAATGTGCAAACTCCACCAGACAGTGCGGAGCTGGGATTGAACCCGGGTTCTTAGCGCCATGAGGCAGCAGTGCTAACCACTGTGGCTCCATGCCACCCGGGATAAGAAAACTGAGGAAAGCTACATGCTTTTAATGTGATGAACTAGGCCATATCAAATCAGTATTCTGGAGATTACATGGAAAGCTGGTTGGAGTTATAAATCTTAAAATGGGAAATATTAAATTAGAGGCTGAAGAACAGGCGAAGCAGGGAGGATTTCTACACAGCCAAATACAGCAAACAGTAGGAATGAAAATGTGGAGGGCGTCCGGTGGCGGCATGTAGGTGGAGATCGCACATTAGGTGGCTCCCGCTAGAGTCCCTGGTTTTTGGACCTTTATATCTGTTTTGGGGGTAGTTTGTGTATGAGTTGTTGTGGGAAGTCATAAGGAAGTCGAACAATGTCGAAGCCCCAGAAGAAAGATGCTGGAAAGAAAGGGGTGAGCGAAAGACTGCCGGTGAGTGCGTCTGTGACTCCTGCGGGAAGAAAGATTGCGGGGACTGTGTCACTCTTACTGTGGTAATGTCGGTGGAGTTGGCTGTTTGCCAAGCAAATGGAGATGCTTCGGAGGGAGATAATGACCGCGATGAAAGAGTGGGTAGAGGAGGCAATTCACCCGGTAAAGGCGGCAGTGATGAAGACGTCGGTCGAGTTGCGAGACCAAGGAGAGAAGTTTGTTGGGGTGGAGGAGGCATTGTCCCAAATCAGCGACCAGCTCACCTTGATGGGTGAGGAGCTGTGGAGTATGACGAATGTCAACAAAGAGCTCAGAGCTAAGGTGGAGGACCTGGAGAACAGGTCGAGGAGGCAAAACTTGAGAATTGCCCGAGGGGGTGTAGGGCCCAAGGCCGACCGAGCACTTAGCCAAGATATTTGCAGAGTTGATGGGGGAGGAGGAAGAATCCTCTGGTTACAAGTTGGACAGGGCACATTAGTCGCTCAAGCCTAAGCTAAAGTAAATGAGCCACCAAGGGCGGTTCCACATGAAGGAGAAGGTCTTGAGTTGGGCGAAGCAGAGATGCGATGTGAAGTGGGAAGGCGATCGTATATTCATATACCAAGATCTGACGGTGGAGTTAGTGAGAAGGCAGACAGCCTTTGTATGGGGGAAGGCGGCACTGTACGGCGGCGGAATAGGATTTGGAGTGCTCTACCCAGCGACGCTGAGAAAGACTCACAATTCAATGGACTTTTATTTTGAGCCGGTGGAGGTGGCAGAGGTGTTAGTTAGGGCTGAAGGATTGGGGCTGTGATGAGAGTTGGAATTCGGGCTCAGTTGGTGGGGACGGGAAAGGTGTTTTCCTTTTGAGGGTTTTCTCTTAGACTGGGGTTTTGTTTCTGTCTCTTAAATGGGGATGTTTGTTCACATGTGTTCTGGGTGTTGGTTTTCTTTTTTCCTTATGGGTGCGGTTCCGTATTGTTTCACGGTTTAAGCGAAGTGGATTTCGGACACATGGGGCTGGGTTACTGGGGAGGGTGAGGGGTGGAGGGGGAGGCTCTGGCAGGGGTCTCCGCACCAACAAATGAAGGTTGGCTAGTGAACGGGAGTGTGGGAGGGGGAGGGGCCGGGGTTGTTGGAGCCTGGGCGAGCAGGTTTCGATGGACCCGAGAGGTGTGAATGGTGAGGGGACGGGATCGATACTGGGTGAGGTGTTTGCAAGAAGAAGTGGATGGAGGGATTCTTGGGCACGGTGGGGGGGGGGGGAGATCAACGGTAACAAAAGTTTGAGGCGGGCATGGTGGATGGGCAGGTCCTGGGGTAATGGAAATGGTGGATAGTAGGTTAAGAGACCCCCGGTCAGAATGGTGATGTAGAATGCGACAGGATTAGGGGGACCGGTGAAGAGAGCGAGAGTGTTTGCGCACTGTGGTAGTATGTATTGGGGGTCATGTGGGACTGGAAGCCCTAATGTCATTGGCTGACAGATCCCGGGTCCTGGTTGGCCGTTGACCTCAAGCTCTGCCCTGAAGGTGGAGTATAAGAAGCCGGAGTCTTCCCCCGCAGGCCAGTTTACTATCGAGCTGCGGGGGAACAGACACGCTTAATAAAGCCTCATCGACTTCACTCTATTCGTCTCACGGAGTCTTTGTGCGCTACACGCACCTGAAGAGTTTAAGCTGTGATGATGCTGCAGAAGACCCATTTGAGGGGTGAAGGATCAGGTGAGGCTTTCGAAGGGGTGGGTGAGTCAGGTGTTTCATTCGGGGTTTGATAGTAGGGCTCAGGGGGTGGCGATCTTGGTGGGCAAGAGGGTGAGGTTTCAGATGGAGAAGGTGGTAGCGGATCAGGAGGGCAGGTACGTAATAATGACAGAGGCTGGTGGTGCTGGTAAGCGTATATGGCCCCGATTAGGGTGATGCAGGGTTCGTGAAGGGAGCGTTGGGTGCCACGCCAGACCTGCATACCCATGAATTGATAGTAGGGGCGATTGGAACATTGTGCTGGAGCCGAGGTCCCAGTCGCGCTCGCTGACCCAGGCAGGAGGGGCAAAGTCATTGGCAGGGATTATGAGGGAGATGGGGGGTTGGTTAGGGGGGCGGATGGACCCGTGGAGATTTTTAGACCCAAGAGATCGGGAGTATTGGTTTTTCTCCCCAGTGCACAAGGTGTTCTCAAGGATCGACTTCTTTGTGGTGGGTAAGGCGCTGTTCGCCAGAGTTGAGAGTTGTACTCAGCAATTGTGATCTCGCATCATACACCGCATTAGATGGGTATGGTATTGGAGAAGGGGGCAGCCCAGAATCCGGGGTGGAGAATGGATGTGGGGTTGTTAATGGACCGGAGCTTCTGTTTCAAGATAGGGAAGGTGATTGAGGAGTATGTGTCATTTAATTGTATGGGGTCTCACGGTCGATGGTCTGTAGGTTCTGAAGGCAGTGGTGAGGGGGGAGATAATCTCATTTAAGGCTGAGGTGGATATGGAGGAGTGGGAGGAAAGCCTGATAGAAGAGATTTTGGAGGTGCATGCGAGGTACGCAGGGGACCTGGACCGGGGCTCCCTGCAAAGAAGGAGGAGTTGCTGGCGAGGTTCACGGGGAAAGTGTTGCCTTGTTTGAGAAGGATGAGGGGGCAGCTTATAAATACGGGGAGAAGCCAGGGTATATGTTAGCAGGTCAGCCCCGTGGGGAAGCCATGGCTCGGGAGATAGTTCGGGTATGGAACAAGACGGGGGAGTTGGTTGTGGCTTCGGAACAGATGCTTAAGGGGTTTTATAGGGACTTGATAAGTCGGAGCCAACAGAGGAGGATGGGGAGCTGAAGGAGTTTCTGGGGGCTAGAGTACCCGAGTTTGGGGGAGGTGGATGGAGCAGGGTTAGAGGAGCCAGTGGGCGTGGAGGAGGTGAAGGTGGCAATTGGGAAGATGCAGGCGGGGAAGGTGGGACCCAACGGGTTCCGGGTCAAATCTTATAAAGGTTTTAAGCATAGGCTGGTGCCATTGATGGGTGGGAATGTTTGAGGATGCAATGGACAGAGGTGTCTTGCAGCAAACAGTGGGGCAGGCCTCCATCTCATTGTTGCTTAAGAAGGATCAGGATCCGGTGGAGAGTGGGTGGTACAAGCTCATATCTCTGCTGGATGTAGACACCAAGATATTGTCAAAGATGTTAAGGTTTGAGGGGTGCCTTCTGATGGTGACTAAGGAGGATCAGACGGGGTTCGTTAAGGGCAGATAGTTGTCCTCGAATGGGAGAAGACTGTCGAATGTAGTGCTTTCTTCGGCAGAAGGAAGGGAGACAGAGGTGGTGATGGCATTGGATGCGATGAAGGCATTTGATTGGGTGGAATAGAGTTATTTGATGACGGTATTGGAGAAATTTGGAATTGGGCCGTGCGATGAAACGCATAAAGCAATTCTGTACATACTATTATACATGACCTCCGACCACCAGGTGGCAGTATGAACATACCACATGACCCTATGTCTGGGGAGTTGGGAATAAGTCATGTCGGTGGATAGACATATTTTGCAGTAGCTCTACAAAAGTTAATTAGTGTTAGTAGTTTGTTAATTATTTATTCTAGTTATCTTTTTAAAAAATATATTTTTATTCAATTTTTTAAACATATTTTCAAATTACCCTTACAGAAATAAGAAAAAACAAAGAACACATAAATAAACAGCTTATAGCTATGTCACGTATTTCCCCCAATATACAAGCCCCCCATTAAATGATAATAAACACAGTAGTAAACACCAAGTACCCCCCCCCCCCCACCCCCCTGGGTTGCTGCTGTTGCTGACCACCTCCTAACGCTCCGCTAGAAAGTCTAGGAATGGTTGCCACCACCTGAAGAACCCTAGCACAGATCCTCTTAAGGCAAATTTTACCCTCTCCAATTTTAATGAACCCTGCCATGTCGCTGATCCAGGCTTCCACGCTTGGGGGCCTCGCATCCTTCCACTGTAGCAGAATCCTCCGCCGGGCTACCAGGGACGCAAAAGCCAGAATATCGGCTTCTTTCACCTCCTGCATGCCCAGCTCGTCCGATACCCCAAATAGTGCGAGCCCCCAACTCGGCTTAACCCGGGTGTTTACCACCTTAGACACCGTCCTTGCAATGCCCCTCCAGAACTCATCCAGCGCTGGGCACGCCCAGAACATGTGGGCATGATTTGCTGGGCTCCCCGAACACCTCACACACCTGTCCTCCACTCCAAAAAACCGAATTAGCCTTGCCCCCATCATGTGCGCCCTGTGCGGAACCTTAAATTGTATCAGGCTAAGCCTGGCGCAAGAGGAGGAAGAATTAACCCTGCTCCAGGGCGTCCGCCCACGTACCCTCGTCTATCTCCTCCCCCAGCTCCTCCTCCAATTTACCTTTCAGCTCCTCCACCGAGGCCTCCTCCTCCTCCTGCATCTCCTGGTAGATCGCCGAGACCCTGCCTTCTCCAACCCACACCCCCGAGAGCACCCTATCCTGGGTCCTACGTGCTGGCAGCAGCGGAAATTCCCTCACCTGCCGTCTTCCAAACGCCCTTACCTGCAAGTGCCTGAAGGCATTTCCAGGGGGGAGCCCAAATTTTTCCTCCAGTGCCCCAAGGCTCGCAAACGTCCCATCTATAAACAGGTCCCCCATCCTTCTAATACCTGCCCTGTGCCAGCTCAGGAACCCCCCATCCATTCTGCCCGGGACAAACCAATGGTTCCCTCGGATCGGGGACCACACCGAAGCCTCTGCCTCCCCACTGTGGCGTCTCCACTGCCCCCAAATTGTGAGGGTCGCCGCCACCACTGGACTCGTGGTGTACCTTGGCGGCGGGAGCGGCAGCGATGCCGTCACCAGCGCTCTCAGGCTCGTGCCCACACAGGATGCCAAGTCTAACCTCTTCCACGCCGCCCCCACCCCCTCCATTGCCCACTTGCGTATCATCGCCACATTGGCAGCCCAGTAGTACCCACACAGATTAGGCAATCCTAGCCCTCCTCTGTCCCTGCTCTGTTCCAGAAACACCCTTCTCACCCTCGGGGTCTTTTTCGCCCATACAAACCCTATGATGCTCCTGCTGACCCGTTTAAAAAAGGCCTTAGGGATCAGGATGAGGAGGCACTGGAATATAAAAAGGAACCTCGGGAGCACCGTCATCTTCACCGACTGTACCCTACCCGCCAGGGAGAGTGGCAGCATATCCCACTTTTTAAACTCGTCCTCCATCTGCTCCGCTAGCCTCGTCAAGTTGAGCTTGTGTAGGGCCCCCCAGCTCCTGGCCTCCTGGATCCCTAGGTACCGAAACCTCCTTTCCGCCCTCTTCAGTGGAAGCTCGTCAATCCCCCTTCCCTGGTCCTCTGGGTGTATCACAAATAACTCACTCTTCCCCATGTTGAGCTTATGCCCGGAAAAGTCTCCAAACTCCCTGAGGATCCGCATCACCTCCGGCATCCCCCCCACCAGGTCCGCCACATACGGTAACAGGTCGTCTGCATACAGTGATACCCAGTGTTCCTCCCCTCCCGCACCAGCCCCCTCCAGTTCCTGGATTCCCTCAAAGCCATCGCCAAAGGTTCAATTGCCAACGCAAATAGCAAGGGGGATAGGGGGCACCCCTGCCTCGTCCCCCGGTACATCCGAAAGTATTCCGACCTCTTCCGATTTGTGGTCACACTCGCCACCGGGGCTTCGTACAGTAACCTAACCCAACTAACGAACCCCTCCCTGAACTCGAACCTCCTCAACACTTTCCACAGGTACCCCCACTCCACCCTATCGAAGGCCTTCTCCACATCCATAGCCGCCACTATCTCCGCTTCCCCCTCCACTGCAGGCATCATGATTACATTTAGGAGCCTCCGCACATTGGTGTTTAGCTGCCTTCCCTTCACGAAACCCGTCTGGTCCTCATGGATCACCCCCGGGATACAGTCCTCAATTCTGGTAGTCAACACCTTCGCTAACAGCTTCGCATCCACGTTGAGGAGCGGGATTGGCCTATACGACCCGCACTGTAAAGGGCCCTTGTCCCGCTTCAAGATCAGCGAGATCAGCGCCCTGGACATCGTCAGGGGTAGGGCCCCCCGTCCCTCGCCTCATTGAAAGTCCTCACTAGTAGTGGGCCCAACAGGTCCATATACTTCCTGTAAAATTCCACCGGGAACCCATCTGGCCCCGGTGCCTTCCCCGCCTGCATACTCCTCAGCCCCTTAGTCAGCTCCTCCAGCTCTACCGGTTTTCCAGGCCCCGCCACCTGCCCCTCCTCTACCCTCGGGAACCTCAGCCGGTCAAGAAAATGACGCATCCCCCCCTCCTCCGTCGGGGGCTCAGACCTGTACAGCCCCTCATAGAAGTCTCTAAATACCCCATTTATTCCCACCGCACTCCGCACCGTGTTGCCCCCTTTATCCCTAACTCCCCCAATCTCCCTCGCCGCCTCCCGCTTCCGCAGCTGGTGTGCTCGCATCCGGCTAGCCTTCTCCCCGTGTTCATACACCGCCCCTTGCGCCTTCCTCCACTGCACCTCCGCCTTCTTGGTAGTCAACAGGCCGAACTCGGCCCGGAGGCTTCGTCGCTCCTTGAGTAGTCCCTCCTCGGGGACCTCTGCATACCTCCCATCTACCCTTAAAATCTCCCCCACCAACCATTCCCTCTCTCTCCTCTCCTTCCCCTCCTTGTGGGCCCCAGTAGAGATTAGCTCTCCCCCGATCACCGCCTTCAGAGCCTCCCAGACCACCCCTACCTGCACCTCCCCATTATCGTTCACCTCTAGGTATCTTTCAATGCACCCCCGGATCCGCCCGCTCACCTCCTCATCCGCTAGCAAACCCACCTCCAGGCGCCACAGCGGGCGCTGGTCCCTCTCCTCCCCTAGCTCGAGCTCCACTCAGTGCGGGGCATGGTCTGACATGGCTATGCCGAATACTCCGTGTCCTCCACCCTCGGGATCAGCGCCCTGCTCAAAACGAAGAAGTCAATCCGGGAGTAGGCTTTATGAACGTGGGAAAAGAAAGAATTCCCTGGCCCCCGACCTAACAAACCTCCATGGGTCCACTCCTCCCACCTGGTCCATAAACCCCCTCAACACCTTGGCCGCCACCAGCCTCTTACCCGTCCTGGACCTAGAGTGGTCCAATGCTGGATCCAATACCGTATTAAAGTCCCCCCCCCCCATTATCAAGCCCCCTGCCTCCAGGTCCGGAATCCGGCACAACATACGCCGCATAAATCCGGCATCGTCCCAATTCGGGGCACACACATTCACCAAGACCACCCACACCCCCTGCAGCTTACCACTCACCATCACGTACCTACCTCCATTGTCTGCCACGATGCTCAGCGCCTCAAATGACACCCGTTTCCCCACCATAGTCGCCACCCCTCGATTCTTTGCGTGCAACCCCGAGTGGAAATCCTGCCCTACTCACCCCTTTCTCAGCCTAACCTGGTCTGCTACCCTAAAATGCGTCTCCTGGAGCATGACCACATCTGCCTTCAGTCCCTTCAGGTGCGCGAACACACGGCCCCGCTTGACCAGCCCGTTCAGGCCTCTCACATTCCAAGTTATCAGCCGGATCAGGGGGCTTTCCTCCCCCCACTGCCGATTAGCCATCTCCCTTTCTAGGCCAGCCGCGTGCCCGCGCCTCCCGCCCTCTCCGTTCCCTCCAGCGGCAGACCCCCGCCCCGACTCTCTCTTCAGGCTCCAGCTCCCCTTTGGCCAATGCAGCAGCAACCCAGTTCCCGCCCCCCTCCCCCCCAGCTAGGTCCCCCCCTTGCTGCGTTGCCCCCCCATAGCACTCCCGTAGGTCTGCTGACCCCGGCCACTCCCGCCACTCCATCGAACCCCCAGTGTGGTAGTCTTCCCCCCCCACTCCTGTCCATCAGCGGGTGCTCCTCTCCAGCACCACCCCTCCCCCTGACCACGCCCCCTTCCATCCCTAGCGCGGGAAAAAAAAAAAGTGCTTTCCACCAGGTTGGCCCCACTCCCTCAGGCGCAGCTTCCTTTCGCGGCCTGATCCCAGCTCCCCCACCTCGGGCCTCCCCTCTCCCCTCTCCCCTCCCCCCAATGGGGCCCCCTCTTCCAACCACCGACGCCCACACTCTCACCAAGCCCCAACTACGAACCTTTTCACCCTACCCCACCCAGCATCCAAAAAAATACTGTACCAAACAGAACAGAACATCCCCCCAAAACACAACAATCACATCAATCCCCTTTCGACATCCCCTCGAACCAACCCTCAATCGGAGTCCAACTTTTCGGCCTGGATAAAGGTCCACGCCTCCTCCGGCGTCTCGAAGAAATACTGGCGGTCCTTGAAAGTGACCCACAGTCGCGCCGGCTGCAACATTCCAAATTTCACTTCCTTCCGATGCAGAGCCGCCTTAGCCCGATTGTACCCAGCCCTCTTCTTGGCCACCTCCGCGCTCCAGTCCTGGTATATCCGAACCTCTGCATTCTCCCACCTTCTGCTCCGCTCCTTCTTTGCCCACCTTAGGACACACTCCTTGTCCACGAAGCGGTGGAACCACACCAGCACCGCCCGCGGCGACTTGTTGGGCTTGGGCCTCCTCGCCAGGTTTCGGTGGGCTCCCTCCAGCTCCAGGGGCCCGGGAAGGCCTCCGCGCCCATCAACGTGTTCAGCGTCGTGACCACGTATGCTCCGGGAGACCCAGAATCCGCAGGTTCTTCCTCCTCGACAGGTTCTCCATGTCCTCGAACTTCTCCTGCCATTTCTTATGCATCGCCTCGTGCGCCTCTACCTTCACCGCCAGGCCCAAGATCTCATCCTCGTTCTCCGAGGCCTTTTGCCGCACCTCCCGGATCGCCGCCCCTTGGGCCTTCTGGGTTGCGAGCAGCTTGTCTATCGAAGCCTTCATCGGCTCCAATAGCACTGCCTTCAATTCCGTGAAGTAACGCTGAAGAAACTCCTGCTGTTCCTGTGACCACTGCGCCCACGCTGCCTGGTCTCCACCCGCCGCCACCTTGATTTTCCTCCCTCGCAATTTTCGCTGTTCTAAAACTATTTTTTTCATCGCTCCACTCCTGGTCCAATCCATACAGTGCCAGGGAAATGTTACTATCACCTTCCCACACTGGGAACCATCAAACAAATGACGCTGGGGACCCTAAAAAGAGCCCAAAAGTCCGTTTCTGTCGGGAGCTGCCGAACGTGCGACTTAGCTCCACATAGCCGCAACCGGAAGTCTATTCTAGTTATCTTTACCACACAGTTGTTTCATAATAAATTATTTAAACTAGATGTTCTGTAGTGCATCATTTACATTGGCCGGTCCACAGAACGTGATATGGTACCAGGATTTATGATTGACTAAGAACAAGAAGGATCTGCAAAAAAGAGTCCGAGCTATTAAAGATATCTTTGAAGAAGACAGAAAACGCATTTTTTCTATTAACCTTACATGCTACTGGCAACTGGTGCTCAACGCGCGGTAAAACCTCAAAGCCCAGGGTGGAAGGTATCAAGGCACCGCAACAGCTTTAGATTACTGGTAACGTAGATGAGAATTGCGGGTGTTTAAGTGGCAGTTCAAATTATACGTTGCAGACCTTGGTCTGCAGGCACAGCCTGACGAGAGATGTATCGTGTTGCTGCTCACTGTAGAGGTCTCCAAGCAATTGATATTTTCAACACATTTGTTTTCGAAAGTGAGGCAGACAGCAAGAACTTTGACGAAGTTCTCAAGCAATTTGATCGGCATTGCTCTCCTAAAAAAAATGAAATCTTTGAGTGCTATATATTTTGCACACGCACCCAAAACACAGGTGAGGCATTTGATAGTTTTCTCACCGACTTGCGATTGAAGGCACAGTGGTTCAATTTTAGTACCCTCCAGTCATCAATGATCCGAGATCAGATCATTTTCAGTATCTCCAATGTTGACGCGAGAGACTTCTAAGGGAACCAGAGCTTCAACTCGAAAATGCTATCCAAATGTGTCATGCTCGTGAGCTAGCAGCAAAAATAGATCAGCACATTGAATCTGTCATTTTGAGCAAAGGTCGAAGAGGCAGCCAATGCCATTAGCATGGTGACGCAATTGATGAAAAAACATGCTCCCAATAAAGGCAGCCATTTTGAACGGCCGACCCAATCCTCCATTTTGTGCCCACGATGTGGCAAATGGCATTTGCCACGACAATGTCCAACGTTTGGAAGGACATGTTCCAACTGTAATGGCAGAAATCATTTTGCGCCACAATGCTTTTCCAGGAAAAGGCCTGAACAAACAAAAGTTATCATCACAGTTGATGAAGTGTGCCTCGAGGACACATTTGTTATCGACATGATTTCCAGTGAGAACAAGGAGACTCAAGACATGCCAAACGACAATGTGTTTTTAACAATTTGCAGCAATAGTGAATTAAGGGCAAATAATCAAAAGGATAAATGGACAGTGCTTTTAAAGATAAATGTCACAGTTATAGCAGTCAAACTCGTCAAGGGTGCAAGGGCGAACCTCATCAATTTGTATGATGTCAAAAATCTGCAAACTGAACAAAAAGTAGTTAACAAAACAGTACTGTTAAGCGATTACAATGGTAATGAAATCACGACGTTAGGAGCACGCGAGCTTGATGTCAATGTAAAAAACAGAATTCACAAGTTGAAATTTCCCGTTGTGGTGGCGGAACGAGAATCTTTGATTGGAGTAGATGAGTGTGAGGAGCTACAGCTAGTCAAATGGGTCAACAGCACAGACAGCCCTGCAACATGCCCTCATGCCTCAGGAGACTCCATGCTAAATGATTTCCCTGATATTTTCCAAGGTTTTGGTACTCTACCATACACGTACAAAATCCAATTAAAGGAGAACGCGAAGCCAGTGATTCACGCACTGAGACGTTTTCCAGCTCCATTGAGAGATAAATTAAAGACTCAGCTAGAGAGAATGACAGCTTTAGGCGTAATTAAGCACGTAGAAGAACCTACAGACTGGGTAAACTCTATGGTCTGTGTCAAGAAGCATGGAAACCTAATGAATCTGTATGGGCAGTCAAGATTTGAACCTCAATATTAAAAGGGAACATTCCCCTATACCAAAAAGGGAGGAAATAACATGCAAGATGGCAGGTGCAACTTGTTTCAGCAAATTAGACACGTCACAAGGCTTCTGGCAACTTAAATTAGATAAAGAAAGCACTAAATTATATACAATCAACGCACCCTTCGGAAGACATTGCTTTTTAAGAATGCCACTTGGCATAATTTCTGGTTCAGAAATTTTTCATCGCGCCCTGGAGCATATAGTTGAATGGATTCCAGGAGTCCGAGTTTACGTGGATGAAATAAACATTTGGGGATCGACACGGGAAGAACATGGCTTGAAGTTGAACAGGGCGAAATGTCAAATCGGTGTGCACAGCATCACCTTCCTGGCACACAAACTCTCTGCACAAGATGTTCAGCCTGAACAAGATAAAATATGGGCAATTCTGCAGATGCCACGTCCCACTGATAAAAAAAAGGCATATTAAGAGTGCTAGCAATGATACATTTTGTGGGCAAATTCATTCACAACTTGGCAGCTAAAACTGCACACCTTAGGGAAACCTTAAACTTTAATACAACATTCCAGTGGTCCACCAGCCATGAACAAGAATGGCAGATATTGCACATTTCGTTGACCACAGCGCCAGTTCTGACATTTTTCGACACAGCAAAAAATATAAAAATGTTGATGGACGCACCAAAGGATGGTTTGGGAGCGGTCCTACTCCAACAAGATCTGGAAGGAAACTAGCTTCCAGCAGCATATGTATCCAGGTCAATGTCTGATACATAAGAACTAGGAGCAGGAGTAGGCCATCTGGCCCCTCGAGCCTGCTCCACCATTCAATGAGATCATGGCTGATCTTTTGTGGACTCAGCTCCACTTTCCGGCCCGAACACCATAACCCTTAATCCCTTTATTCGTCAAAAAACGATCTATCTTTATCTTAAAAACATTTAATGAAGGAGCCTCTACTGCTTCACTGGGCAAGGAATTCCATAGATTCACAACCCTTTGGGTGAAGAAGTTTCTCCTAAACTCAGTCCTAAATCTACTTCCCCTTATTTTGAGGCTATGCCCCCTAGTTCTTCTTTCACCCGCCAGTGGAAACAACCTGCCCGCATCTATCCTGTCTATTCCCTTCATAATCTTATATGTTTCTATAAGATCCCCACTCATCCTTCTAAATTCCAACGAGTACAGTCCCAGTCTACTCAACCTCTCCTCGTAATCCAACCCCTTCAGCTCTGGGATTAACCTATGCGCAAACTGAAAAGGAATGCCTCGGGAATTTCGTATGGTTTTCCAACGTTAGTAGTGGAAACAGACCACTGGTCACTATCATAAAAAAAATCTTATTTTTGGAAATTTAGAGTGCTCAATCCATTTTTTCCAATTAAGGGGCAATTTAGCGTGGCCAATCCACCTAGCCTGCAAATCTTTCGGTTGTGGGGGCGAAACCCAACCAAACACAGAGACAATGTACAAACTCCACACGGACAGTGACCCAGAGCAGATGTCAAACCTGGGGCGTCGGCGCCGTGAGGCAGCAGTGCTAACCACTACGCCACCATGCTGCCCATAAAAAAAATCTGAACGAAATCTGAACTTATGGGCAGCACGGTAGCATTGTGGATAGCACAATTGCTTCACAGCTCCAGGGTACCAGGTTCGATTCCGACTTGGGTCCCTGTCTGTGTGGAGTCTGCACATCCTCCCCGTGTGTGCGTGGGTTTCCTCCGGGTGCTCCGGTTTCCTCCCGCAGTCCAAAGATGTGCAGGTTAGGTGGATTATCCATGATAAATTGCCCGTTGTGTCCAAAATTGCCCTTAGTGTTGGGTGGGGTTACTGGGTTATGGGGATAGGGTGGAGGTGTTGATCTTGGGTAGGGTGCTCTTTCCAAGAGCCGGTGCAGACTCGATGGGCCGAATGGTCTCCTTCTGCACTGTAAATTCTATGATCTATGATCTATGATATGTCTCAGAGGATTCAGCGAATGATCATGAAGTTGCAACGGTATGACTTAGAGCTGATTTATACACCGGAAAAGCATCTCACTATTGCTGATACTCTATCTAGAGCTGCAGGCAAAGAAGAAACACACCACTTGGATGAGGATGGGCAGGTCCATGTAAACCTGGTCACTGAGTCTCTGCCAGTATCTGACAACAATTCGAAAATAATGAAAGAAGAAACCACCAAAGAAACAGTCCTGCAGAAAGTGAGAAAATATCTCCACAAAGGATGGCCCAGAGGATCCTGCTCAGGCTTTTACAATGTCCGAGCAGAGTTAAGTGGTGCAAATGGCTTTTTGCTGCGGAACCAATGGATTGTGATTCCGCAGTCATTAAGGTCAATGATCCTAATGAAACTGCGTGAAGGACACTTGGGGATGGAAAAGTGCAAGTGTACCCGGAGAGTACCCCGCCCTCCGATGCTCCGCCTCCGACTGGCCGAGTTCCCGACGGGGTTGGTCATGTGTGGTCTCATCCGTCGGGAACACGGTGTGGCGGTTGCGGACTCAGTCCAGCTCCGCAATAGTTGGGGGAGGGTCGATCTGCGGCAGCGACACTGTGTGTGTGTGTGTGTGTGGGGGGGGGGGTAATCCGGGGCACGCGAGCCGGTCAAAGGGGGGGACTATTTTGCGGGCCGGGTCCGTGAGCGGACGGTGCCATGTTGCGCGGCATGGCCGCTGCAGGACGCCGCCATGCGCATGCGCGGCCATGGATCCGGCAATTCTCCGGGCCATATCGGCAGCTAAAGCCGGGTGCTGCACGCTGCCTTGATGCTAACCCCCATCCAAACGGTGGATTGATGACCGTTTTACGCCATTTGTTCTTTCGTAAAACGCCCCTATTCCCACGCCGGTGTAGGGACATAGCCTCAAAATCAGAGAATCCAGCCCCCGATCTCTCAAAAAAGCAGAAGGGATTCTACAATAGATCTGCGAAAAGACTCCAATATTTGCAGCCAGGCGACAGGGTTAGACTGGAAGATTCCAAAGGGAATGGATGGTCTAAGCAGGCGAATGTACTGCAACAAGCAGGTCCAAACTCGTATCTCATCATTACAGATGAAGGTATTGTCTTAAGAAGGAACAGAAGAGCTTTACAGAAAGTTCGGCAAACTTTTGTAATGCAACCACTAGAAGAAGCATGCAACAGTCCTAAAACAGCAGAAGAACATACAGAACAGCATAAGGAACAACAAGATTAAGACACAATCATACAGGAAGAACAACAAGCAGCATCAACAACTACAAAGGAGGATGAAGTAACTTCACAAGTTCAGCAGCCACTCAGAAGATCAACAAGGCTAAGATGCAAACCTGAAAGACTGAATTTATAACAGACTAAATACTTTAAAGATGTAATAGTTATGCATATCATATTGAATTGTAAAAATAATCTAATGAATGCAAATAATTACGTTTACCAAAGGAAAGAGGATGTGATGATATGCATAAAGCAATTCTGTACATAATATTATACACAACCTCCGACCACCAGTTGGCAGTGTGAACCTACCACATGACCTTGTGTCAGGGGGAGTTGGAAGTAAGTCGTGTTGGTGGATAGACGTATTTTGCAGTAGCTCTATAATAGTTAATCAGTGTTAGTAGTTTGTTATTTATTTATTCTAGTTAGCTTTACCACATAGCTGTTTCATAATAAATTATTTAAACTAGGTGTTCTGTAGCACATCATTCACATCAGCCAGTCTAGAGTACATGTGGCATGGGTGCAGCTGCTATATAAGGATCCGATGGTGAGTGTGTGCACAAATAGTATGAACTCAGGGTATTTTGCATTGCACCGGGGTACAAAGCAGGGATATTCCATGTGTCCCATTCTGTTTGCATTGGCTGTAGAGCCCTTGGCCATTGCGCTGAGGTGCTCGGGACTGTGGAAGGAGAAAGTGAGATAGGGGTTAGAGCATCGGGTGTCCTTGTATGCAGATGACTTGTTGTTGTATATTTCAGAGCCAAGCTCTTCACTGGGGAGCATATGGGGTTGCTACAGAAATTTAAGACATTTTTAGGGTACAAATTGAATTTCGGAAAAAGTGAGTACTTTGTGGTCTCCCCTCTGGGAATGGGACCATGGGTGGGGGGGCTTCCGTTTTGTCTGGCAGCGTCTCATTTTAGGTATGTAGAGGTGCAGGTGGCCCGGGATTAGGCTGGGCTTTGGAAGTTTGATTTCACTAGCTTGGTGGGAAGGGTGAAGGCTGACTTGCTGAGGTGGGACAATCTCCTCCTGTCGTTGGTGGGCCGGGTGCAGGCAGTAAAGATTACCACTTTTCTTGTTGTTTAAGTGCCTGCCAGTCTTTCTGCCCAATGTTATTTTAGGGGTGTGGACAGGCTGATCTCCTTGTTTGTTTGGGTGGGGAAGGTGGCTAGGATTAGGAAGGTGATACTGCAGAGGGGACGGCAGACGGGGTTGGGGGGGGGGGGGGGGGTGCTAGGCATCCCAAATTTGATGTATTGTCATTGAGCAGCAAATGCAGAGAAGATTTGGGGATGGAGCAGGGAGCAGGCAGCTTTGTGGGGAGGATGGAGGTGGGCTCTTGCACGGGGTTGGGGTGGAAGTCGCTGGCAACAGCGCCACTCCGATGGCTCCAACAAAGTATTTGGTGAGTCCAATGATGGTGGCCGTGTTGAAGATCTGGAGGCAGTTTAGACAGCATTTTAGGTTGGGAGCTGGGTCGGGGGGGGGATGCAGATTAGGGGGAAATGAAGGGTCTGTTTCTGGGAGGGCAATTTGCACGTTTGGAGGAGCTGGGTGAGAAATATGGGTTGGCTCAGGACAGAGGTTTCAGCTACATACAGGTGCAGGTCTTTGCGAGCAAGGTCTTCCTGACATTCCTGATAAGGCCAGCGTCCTTATTGCTGGAGGCGATGCTGTCAGCCGGGAGGTTGGAGAGGGGGTCATTTTGGCGATTTACGGGAGGAATTTGGAGGAGGGTGGGGTGCCAATGGAGGGGGTTAAGGCGAAGTGAGTGGAAGAGTTGGGGTAGTGCTGGAGGAAAGACTGTGGTGCGAGGTGCTGCGGAGGGTGAATGCTTCAACTTTGTGCACGATACAGCTGAATTCAGCTGATACAGCTGAAGGTGGTGTACAGGGTGCACAAAATCTCACAAAATCTAAGATGAGCTGGCTGTTTGAGAGGGGTGGAGGATGTCTGTGGGATTTGGAAGGGGCCCTGTGAACCATGTGCATATGTTTTGGTCCTGCCCGAAGCTGGAAAGGTTTTGGAGGATGGTGTTCAGCACCATCTCAGGGGTCTTAAATGTGGATGTGGAGCCCAGTCCCCTAGAAGCCATATTCGGGGTGTCAGATCGGCCTGAGCTGCAGGCGGGTGCGGGGGCAGATGTTTTGGTCTTCGCCTCGCTGACTGCTCGCAGGCAGGTCACGATCGGGTGGAGGTCAGCTACTCCACCCTGTGCCCCGGCGTGGCAGGGGAACTGCTGGAGTTTCTGACCCTGGAAAAAGTGAAATTTGCTCAGGGTGGGGGGTGATGGATTCTACAATTGTTGGGGTTTGTTTATCATGCATTTCGGGGAGTTGAGGGGCGCGGGGGTGGGGGGTGATTGGTGGGTCGAGGGTTTTGTGGAGTTGTTGTAAATTGTAAAAATGCTGAAAATTTGTGGACTAAAAATACTTGTAAGAAACATTTTCAAAAACAAATGAAAATGCGTGTCCAAATTGTAAAGGAGCAGAATGACTAGTGGGTGGCTGATGTGGTTAAAGATTTTGTGTGCAAAGGTCAAGTATTCCCAAGTGGACAGCCCAAAATTGGGAAGATATTAAAATCCTCAGAGATACAGGAGTGGGTCAATCCCTAATGGTGTGGGATAAAGATATTTTTAGCCCAGAAGGAAGAGGTTCTGATCAGCAGCATTCATGGTGAAAACAAAATATTCCTTTGGTAGAAATAAATATAACGAGTAGCTTGAAGACTGGAGAAATACTTGTTGGAATAGTAGATGCATTGCCCATTTCAGGGATTCAATTCATTCTAGGGAATGATCTAGCAGGATCACAGATGATAGTGATGCCTACTGTGGTTGAACAGCCAATTGAAAACCCAGACCAAGAGAAATTACAGACAGATCAGCCGGGGTCTTTTCCTGATTGTGTAATGAAAAGATCTCAGGCTCATAAGATAAGACAAAAGAGTGAGGAGTGGCAAGTACAGGATGAGATCAGTGAGATCAGGTTATCTGATATGATTGTTGGCCAGTTGAATAAAGAGAAAATAGATAAAGGGAAAGGTGCAGATATATTTAATTCAAAAAGACAGGGTGACTCCAAATTTACAACAGGGCGACCCCAAATTTAAAAAAAAACTTAGCAAACTCTTACTCAACATCTGAAGCTCAGTGCATTCCTGAATGTTATTACATTTAGGACCAAATACTAATGAGAAAATGGCACCCACTGCACATTAGTGCAGAGGACAAATGGGCAGAGCTACACCAAATTATATTACCTCCTGAGCAGAGGAAAGAGATCTTAAGGTTAGCTCTAGAAATTCTATTGGAGCACATCTTGGAATAAGGAAAATCCAAGCAAAGATCCAAAAACAGTTTCACTGGCCCGGATTATCTAAAGATGTAAGTAATTTATTTTTTAAAATATATATTTATTCAAAAAAATGCTCAATTATAACATACAAAATGATCAAACGAAGTTATACAATTTTTGTAAAAGTATCCCCACAGCCCAGTCCCACCTATCTTGTATTTACCCAGAAACACCCCCCCCAACCTCCCTCCAACCACTCTCACCTAATTGCTGATGGCAACCAGCTCCTTAAAGAAGATAATGAACGGCAGCCACCTCGAGTAAAACCTCTCCTACGATCCCCTTATGGCATACTTTACCTTTTCAAAATGCAGGAATTCCGACAAATCCCCCAACCATGCCGAAGACTTAGATGGCGCTCATACCCTCCATCCGAACAAGACTCGCCTCTGGCCTATTAGAGAGGCGACGGCCAAGGCATCAGTCTTCTTCCCCTCCTGCATACTCAGCAAGCCAGACACTCCAAAGATCGCCACAATTGGGCAAGGCTCCACTCTAACTCTCAAAATCCCTGACATTGTTTTGAAGAAGGAAGCCAGAACTTAACCAACTTAAACCAAGGCCAAAACATTTGCGAGTGGTTCACCGGCCCCCTCGAACAATGCTCACATCTGTCCGCTACACCTGGGAAGAACCCACTCACACGTACCCTGGTCAAGTGCGCCCTATGTACCACATAAAATAAATCAAACTCAGCCTTGCACATCCAACCAACCCTGGTTTGTTAACTTAACGAACAAATTAAACAAAACATTCCCCCCCTCCGGATAACCAGCCACAGCTCTCTCCCCCACTTCGCTCCCATTAACTAGTATAAGTGTAAACAGGGTGACTCCCACCTAGGGAAAAATCAAACTTATAACGCAATGGATCAGCAAACAGCCCCCCTACCCGAACCCATCTTTAATATAAAACATTTCAGGAAAGAAATAAAAAACAACACATAAATTCACATCCAATCCCTCTCCCCCAAACATTTCCACCAGTACAGTGAAAGAATAAACAAACAAGCCACAAATCCAGAAAGTAGGCAAAGAAATGAAAAAAACCACATTAAAAAACAACAATCAGGTGTAATCAACAAAATCATTCAATTCTCCCCCAGTCCACGCTTCTTTACAAAGTCATTTGCCTTCTCTGGCGCGTGAAAATAATAGTCCCGATCTATGACCGCAACCCAAAGGCGAGCTGGGTACACCACTCCAAATCGCACCTCGCTCTTATAAAGAGCCATCTTAGCCTTGTTAAACTCTGCACACCTTTTTGCCAGTTCTACCCCGACATCTTAATTAATTCTGATAGAATGGTCCTTTTAACTACATTCTCGCGTGTCCTTCGCCCACCCCAGAATCCTCTCCAGATCCAAGTATATGTGGAGTTGGACTATAATCGTCTGTGGTGGCTCCCCAGGCTTGTCTCAACAACTGGAGGACCCGATCCACTTCAGGAGGGTTTGTGACGACCCCCTCCCACCAGCATCCCAAACATCTTTACCACATAATCGTATACCTCATATGCCCTCCAGCAGACCGACGATCCTCAAATTCCGATGCCTGGAGCGATCCTCCAGGTCAACGGTCTTGGCCTTCATTATTTTCTGTCTCTCTGCCAACATCACCACATCTGCCTTCATAGAGGCAATCTGCTCACTATGCTCCATGACTGTCTCCTCCACCTTCTGAATCATCGAGGCCTGCACCTCTAGCCATTGTTCCACCCTGTCCAAAGTTACACGAATGGGTACCACTGGCACCTCAATCACCTTCACCAGGTCATGAGAGACTGTTTGACTCTGTTTCTTGAACTCCTGTGTAAGGAATTCCATCAACCTCTCAGTTGTTCACTGAGATGGCAACGGCGACACATGTGCAACGCCATTTTCTCACCTCCTGCGACATGAGGGCCTTCCAAGTCAGACGAAGACCCCTCATTCAATTAGTTCCTCGTGTTATAACCTCCAGTCATCACACGCTGGAGTACGGCCCAAAGCTTTCAACTTACGCCTCTTATCTCTCCAAACAACACCCATTAAACAGGCAGAAAGGGCTAAATACCAAATCCCCAAGCAGTAGCCACCTATGCGTGACTGTTCACCTCATGGTTGCCAACGCAAGTCCAGATGTAGGTAATTTCTGTGAACTTGTCACACTTGTCAAGTCATTGGGGAACCACAAGCTGAAACAAAACCAACAACTTTGATCCTTATTGCAGCTTCTGAAGAACCTTTTACAAAAGTAGGACCGTTGCCAAGAACACAATGGGGAATCAATACTTGTTAACTATTATGGATTTATCCACTAAGTCTGCTGAAGCCATACCATTAAGGACAATTACAGCCAGGAGAGTGGTAGAGGAATTACCAAAGTTCTTTACTAGATATGGCTGACCCAAGGAGATACAATCTGATCAAGGGTCAAATTTCATGTCAGGATTATTTAAAGAGGTCATGACGAGCCTGGAGATGAAACAATTCAAATCATCAGTATCTCATGCAGAGCCACATGGAGCATTAGAGGAGAGGTGCCATCAAGCTTTGAAAACTATGATGATAGTGTACAGCCAAGATGACGCTCATGATTAGGACAAAGGCATTTCATTTTTATTATTCGCCATGAGGAATCACTGAATGACTCTACCAGATTTACCCGAGATGGAGGAAAGTTCATTTTTCTTTCCAACCTTCCCAGCACCCAATTCCACCAGCCTAAAAAGAGGCTGAATAAAAGAATGGGCTCATTCCCACCCGAGGCCCTTCCTACCCAACCTTGAAATTACATCTGGGTTGGGGAGGGTGGGATCCTGGGGGAATCCTGTCCATTCAATTCCCCCCCTCCCCCACCTTCCCCACCCACCTGACTCTGAACCTGCCTTGTGGGGAGCGTGAAATTCTGCCCTGTATGTATGCAAGTCTTTGTTTCTTTGATGTCGTTCTCCACCAAAGTATACGTATCAAAACCAAGGCAAAACAATCTATTTGCTCTGTGAGTTATCTTGGGTGCAGTATTTGAGATGAATGTACAATAAGTGTCAATCCCTTAAAACAAAGGGCTGGATTTTCCAGCCCCTCCGCAGCACCTTTTCCAGCAGTGGAGGGAGCTCACCATTGCCCGCCGGCAGGATCTTCCAGTCCCACCGATGTCTGCGCCGTTCTGCATGCTCGCCCACTGCCGGGGAAAACACCTCAGCGGGGGCCGCCTTCGGCAGGACTGGAAGGTCCCACCAGTGAGAATGGCCAGAAAGTCCGCACACAGATGTGACAGTTCTGGGGTTGTGAGCAAGCACATCATATCACATGGTTTTAGGAACGTTCTCGGTGTTCATTCAGAAAAAACAGCATTTCTACTCATCATAAGTAATTGAGGACCTGGGGTTTGTTTACTCAGTTAGTTGGATGGCTGGTTTGTGATGCGGAGCGACACCAGCAGCACAGGTTCAATTTCAGCTGTGGTGATTCATGAAGGCCCCACCTTCTCAACCTTGCCCCTGAATTGAGGTGTGGTGACCCTCGGGTTAAATCCCCACAAGTCAGCTCTGAAAGCGGAGAGCAGCCTATGCCTCTCTTGGACTGTGGTGACACTTAGTTGAGGACCTACATGAAGAATTGGTCCTTGGAATGTTATGAAATTCAAGAGCCACATAGTTTGTATGGATGGCGTTCTGGACAATTTTTTAAAAATCCGAACACTAAATGACAAAGAAGGTTTTCAGCGTTTTGAAAAAACTGATACATACTTTCCCAAAGGTGAAAATATATCAAAGAAGTTGCATAATTGTTTTGTAAATGTCCAATGAACATTTAAAAATATATATTTTTATTAAAAAGTTTTCATTCATAACAGCAAACAAGATACACAATAACAGCATGGAAAAACAGCTATTAAAAAATACGGTATTAGAAAAAAACAGAACCAACTATACAAAACCCACATAGGAATAAACAACCCTTCCCCTGACAATGTGAACTAAGAACATAGAAAGCATCACAGCCTGGTATGGCAACTGCTCGGCCCAAGACCACAAGAAATTTCAGAGAGTCGCGAACACCGCCCAGTCCATCACACAAACCTGCCTCCCATCCATTGACTCTATCTACAACTCCCGCTGTCTGGGGAAAGCGGGCAGCATAATCAAAGACCCCTCCCAACAGGCTTACTCACTCTTCCAACTTCTTCCATCAGGCAGGAGATACAAAAGTCTGAGAACATGC
This sequence comes from Scyliorhinus torazame, assembly GCF_047496885.1. NCBI lineage: Eukaryota > Metazoa > Chordata > Chondrichthyes > Carcharhiniformes > Scyliorhinidae > Scyliorhinus > Scyliorhinus torazame. The sequence goes on from NC_092713.1 coordinate 124,493,643, forward strand.
ACAAACAGATTCAAAAACAGCTTCTTCCCCGCTGTTACCAGACTCCTTTTTGTTTTAAATGTATTTTAATACAAACATATATCAAAACAGGTTACAGCGAATAAACACCCCAGGAAACATACTTCCCAATAATCAACTATACAGTCTGTACAGATTTTCCCCCTTTTTCACATACAACCCTCCCCCGCGACAAACAGCCCCTCAAACACGGTCACAAACATCCCCCACCTTTCCTCAAACCCCCCTGAAGAGCCCCTAAACTCATACTTTATCTTCTCTAATCGCAGGCAGTCATAGAGGTCACCCAACCAAGCCGCTACCCCCGGTGGCAATGCCGGCCGCCACTCCGGCAAAATTCGCCATCGTGCAATTAGAGAGGCGAAGGCCAAGACATCAGCCTTCCTCCTCTCCATGAGCTCCAGCTTATCTGAGACCCCAAATATCGCCACCAAAGGGTACAGATCCACCTCCTCCTCCGCTACCCTGGCTAAGACCGTGAACACTCCTGCCCAGAATCTTCCCAATTTTTCGCAACTCCAAAACATGTGCATGTGATTCGCTGGCATCCGCCCACACCTCTCACACACATCTGCTACCCCTGAAAGGACCCACACATTCTCGCCCGAGTCATATGCATCCTATGCACCACCTTAAACTGTATCAGGCTCATCCTTGCACAAGAGGAGGTCCCGTTTGCTCTACGCAGTGCCTCACTCCATGCTCCCCAATTGATCTCCCCTCCTATCTTCGCTTCCCATTTCTCCTTGATCGTCACCACCCTCTCGCCTCCCTGCTTCCCCAGCCACTTGGAAATGTTCCCAATTCCTCCCTCCCCTTCCACATTTGGTTACCAGACTGCTAAACGACCCTCTATGGACTGACCTGATTAATATTACACTCCTGTACTCTTTACCCGATGCCGGTGTCTATGTATTTACATTGTGTACCTTGTGTTGCCCTGTTATGCATTTTCTTTTTCTTTTCTTTTCTTTTCATGTACTAAATGACCTGTTTGAGTTGTTCACAGAAAAATACTTTTCACTGTACCACGGTATACGTGACAATAAACAAATCCAGTCCAACTAAACCCCCTCCCCGAACAGCTAATGGTGATGAACTCGAAGTAGGAAATGAATGGCTGCCACCTCAGGCAGAACCCTTCGACAAACCTCTTGATGGTGTGCTTGACCTTTTCTCGATGTACAAATTCCATAAGGTCACCCAACCAGACGGAGGCACGGGTGGAGCACCAGATCTCCATCCCAGCAGAACTCGCTTTCGGGCTATCAACGAGGCAAACGCAAGACAATCCACCTTCATCCCTGTCAGCAACCCCAGCGAGTCTGATATCCCGAAAATGGCCACCAAAGAACAAGGCTCCAGATCAACATTAAGAATTGCTGACATGGTGCTGAAGAAGGAGACCCAAAAGCTTGCCATCCTGAGACATGAGCAGTACATGTGGGTGTGATTAGCAGGTCCCAAAGAACGCCGCTCGCACCTGTTTTTCACTCCCAAAAAGAAACTGCTTATCCTAGCTTTAGTTAGGTGAGCCCTATGATAATAATAATCTTTATTAGTGTCATAAGTAGGCTTACATTAACACTGCAATGAAGTTACTGTGAAAAGCCCCTAGTCGCCATATTCCGGTGCCTGTTCGGGTACACTGAGGGAGAATTCAGAATGTCCAATTCAATGATCAAGCACGTCTTTTGGCACTTGTGGGAGTACCTTCAGCTGAATTAGACTAAGCCACGCATAGGAGAACATGGAGTTCACCCTACGATGGGTCTCATACCACACATCTTCGTCTAAGATAGGTCCCAGTGCTCTCTCCCATTTGTCCGCATCCTGCCGAACAGGACCACCTCCGCTGACAAGATTTGCCTATAGATGTTGAAAATACTCCCCCACCAGACCCTGCAAGCAATAGGATCCTACTCAACAAGCAGGGTTGCGGAGCTGAGGGGAATGTAAGAAAAGCCTTTTCAACAAAATCACGTTACTGGAGCTAATGGAACAACTTTGTCCCAGAAGTTGAAACCTTCCCGATAATACCTGTAAACTAGCAAATCGGCCGCCCACAGATTAGAGCCCCTACAGAAGATTGCCTCCATCCGTCCTCACATGGGACCCGGCTCCCCAAATCATCCCAATATGATCTCGAAGTTAGCATCCTAACAATAAACAAGTAAGTTGGATAACACTGGACCCCCTGATTGCCGGTCTCTCTGAAGGAAAGCTCAATAGACTCTTATCTGTCCAAATAAAAGAGGCCACAAATTTATTAATCTTAGCAAAAAAAGATTTGGGGAGAAAAATCGGGAGACACTGAAAAAGAAATAAAACCCTGCAGAATATTCATTTTTATAGTCTGGATCAGGCCCGGCAAGGACAGAGGCAGGTTATCCCCCTGTTGCAAGTCAGACCTCACCCCGCTCACCAGATTAGTGTAGTTTAATCGATGGAGCAATGGACAATTGTGGGCCACCATTTACCCAGATAACAAAAGCTACCTCAGGCTTGAAGAAAAGGAATAACCCCAGGTCAGTTCCCCTTCCTGGGGGTTAACCAAAAAACATTCACTCTTCTCCAGGTTCAGTTTGTATCCTCAAAAAAGAGCCAAATCTGGGCAGCACGGCAGTGCAGTGGTTAGCATTACAGCCTCACGGCGCTGAGGTCCCAGGTTCGATGCCGGCTCTGGGTCACTGTTCATGTGGAGTTTGCACATTCTCCCAGTGTTTGCGTGGGTTTCGCCCCCACAACCCAAAGATGTGCATGGTAGGTGGATTGGCCATGCTAAATTGCCCCTTAATTGGAAAAAATAAATTGGGCACTCTAAATTTATTGAAAAAAAAAAGAAAACGAGCCAAAGCTCCTGAGTAATTTCATTATTTCACCCATAGAGGAGACAGGGTTCATAATATATAGAAGCAGATTGTCATTATATAGGGACACCTTTTGCAGTCCAAGGAACATTTAAGCTTGTAGCAGCCGCAGCCACTTTACAACGAATAGATTTATATGTTCCCCATGGGGTTTTATTTTAATCGTCCATTTCTGCACGAACCTGCTTTTTAACTGTTTTAATGCTTTTAACAAATATTAGAAGAAAATTAAAACTAACCTGTTATAATCCCCATGGAGGTCAAGGAATAAGGACAATCTGATTCCCCGTGATTTCCACAGAATATGAACTCCCTTGTAACGGAGACGGGGCTTCACCTTAACAAGTGAAGCCCTCCCGGAGTGCAGGAGGTGAAAGAGGCCGGTATTCTGGCCTTTGTGTCCCTGGTAGCCCGGCGGAGGATTTTGCTACTATGGAAAGATGCAAAGCTTCCCTAGTGTGGAAGCTTGGATCAATGACATGGCAGGGTTCATTAAGCTGGAGAGGATAAAGTTTGCCTTGCGCGGGTCTGTGCAAGGGTTCTCCAGGTGGTGGCAACCGTTCCTAGACTATCTCGCGGAGGGTTAGGAGGAGGTCAGCAGCAACAGCTGCCCAGGGGCGGGGGGGGGCATTTGGGTGAAGGTAGTTTTTTCCCCCTCTTTTGTGCTTTTAAATGTTATATGGGGGGTTATTGTATATGGGGGAAATCCAATGTTTAATATCTGTTTGTTGTGTTTTTGCTTCTTTTTTCTTCTTCGGGGGGGGGGGGGCGGTTTTGTTGAAAATTGGTTGGAAAATTTGAATAAATATATTTTTAAAAAACAAACAAGTGAAGCCCTCATGAGTATAAAAACCCTGACCTGGGTGCAGGTCAGGGAGGGAGACCCTTCGGGGAGTGGAGAGTTGATTGCATTGCAAATAAACCTTGTTCGTTGTTTTCTACCTGCTTTTTCATGCGTGCTGCTTTCGCGGATTCAACACTGGTGACAAGGATAAAGTGGAGCTGCCGATCCACTTCGTCTAGGCCTCAGGAGGCCTCCCAGTCACCAGCTGAAATGCTGCACATCGAGAAAGTAGAATTGTTTACTGCAGGTACCGATGACTGGTGCAATATGTTGAGTATATGCAGTATTTTTACCGCATGGGATCATCAGGGACAGAAGACAGATGGTGATACTGTTAACAGCTTGCGGGGGCCCACCTACAGCCTCCTCAGGAGCCTAACCCATCCAGATGTGATGGATTCATGGTCATTCGCCGCTTTAGTGTCCCTGGTAGGGAAACATTTTGACCCCGAGCTGCCTTTGATCATCCAGCCATTTAGGTTCCACATGGCCACTCAGGCCTAAGCTGAATCGAGTAGTGACTTCCTGGCCCTAACTGAGAAAGTTGGCCGAAACTTGTGAGTTTGCTGCTAGACTCAATGAGTCCCTATGTGACCTCTTAGTATGTGGAATGACCCGACTCAACTACACAGAAAAAAATGTTTGTCTGAAACTAACCTGGATCTGCAGCATGCGGTAGAGAAAGGTGAACAAGAGGTCCAGGAACTCCAAGGGGTGGCAGTGCTGAGTTTGGTCACCAAAATGTACTCTGTTCAAATCCACCTCGGACGGAGGATCGAGCCCCCGACAGTGGGACAGCTACCGCAGAGTCATTGGCCATTGCCATCGGGGCCCAAAGCGCCGCCGCTCATTTTCCCCTGACCAAAACAACCCAAAGTACAGGTACCGACCGACAGCCACTGGGCACAGAAACTACAAAGGACAATGACACCGCGAGGTACCACACCCTGCCATCCCGCCAGGCACGATCGCTTTTCTTGTGACCAGACTCACTGCATGGAGGACGACGGCAGCTCCTACCAACAATTGCACTGCGTAGCATCACCGCGGGTCACCCCAATTCAGGTTTCCCTGCACGTAAATGAACATTCGATTTGGATGGCGCTCGTTGACCGGATCAGGTCCGGCCTCCAAACAGTGACCCTTCGAGACACCAACGCCCGCCTTGCCATTTATATGGTGGAATCCTTTGCGAATGCGGGCACCTCAACGGCCCCAGTCGAATATGGGCAGCAGTTGGAAAATCTACCTTTGGTAGTAGTGCATGACAGCGGGTCAAGTTTGTTTGGACAGAACTAGTTGTGCCACTTGCATTTGGATTGGCAGTGGGTCTGCCGAATGCACCTGCACAGCAAGAAGAGGTTCTGGTGAAATTTCCGTCCATTTTCCAGGATGGTTTGGGCATCATAAACGGAGCCTGGTCTGCATCAGTGTCAACCCTATGGCACAGCCATGTTACTGTCATGCTCAACAGGTCCCTTATGCATTGTGACCTAAAGTGGACACTGAGGTCCTGAAAAGCACACGGCCTGTCCAATACTCTGACTGGGCGGCACCGGTTTTGCAAGTCATTAAACCTGACACTTCCGTATGCTGATGTGGCGACTATAAAATGACGGTGAACCGCGTCTCTCGGCTGCACCCCTATTCCATCCTTTGGATAAGAAGACTTATATGCTAAACTAGGCGACAGCTGTTCCTTTACCAAAATCGACATTAGCCATGCATATCTCCAGCTGATTTGGCCCCAGAATACCAGAGATTTGTGACAATAAACACACACCGCGGACTGTATAAATATACCTGACGGCCTTTTGCGGTTTCCTCAGCATGCCTTGATGGAAAATGTCCTGAGGTGCCTATCACACGTGGCTTTGTACCTGGTCTTGATTGCGGGCTCATGACAGTGCTTAGGGCAGCACGGTAGCACAAGTGATTAGCACTGTGGCTTCACAGCGCCAGGGTCCCAGGTTTGATTCCCTGCTGGGTCACTGTCTGTGCGGAGTCTGCACGTTCTCCTGTTGTCATAATATACACCAGTATATCATGGTGCAGACACACACTGATGGACACACAGTGGGACCAATCAACATACACAACACCGCAGCCAATCACCAGTGAGAGCACACGCACTATAAAGACAGGGGGCATCAGAGTTCCCACTCATTCGAGTAGCAGCCAGCTCGGAGCACAGAGCTCACAGCCTGCAACACAGACATTCACCATGTGCTGAGTGCATCAACTGGTTAGGACAAGGCACAGGTCTTTAGTTAAAGCTAGTATTGTATTTACCCACAGTTCAAGTATGTTTAAATAGTTAACCTTCTAATAAAATAGTGTTGCACTACTTCAAGTGTTGGTGACCTGTATGTGATCCAGAACACCCAACACATCACCCGTGTCTGCGTGGGTTTCCGCCGGATGCTCTGGTTTCCTCCCACAGTCCAAAGACGTGCAGGTTAGGAGGATTGGCCATGATAAATTGACCTTAGTGACCAAAAACGGTTAGGAGGGGTTATTGGGTTACAGGGATAGGGTGGAAGTGAGGGCCTAAGTGGGTTGGTGCAGACTCGATGGGCCGAATGGCCACCTTCTGCACTCTTCTGCGTTCTATGTTCATCTGACTGGGAACATTTAGAGAATCTGGCTGAAGCCCTCCGTTGATTTGAGGAGGCTGGTTTCCGCCTCCGGAGGGAAAAGTGCATTTTAAATGCAGCCGAAGTCACTTTCCTGGGCTACCATATGGACCTTCATGGATTGCATCCCGTGGAGGAGAAGGTACAGGAGATCCCGGCAGGCCCCCGTACCGAGTGGGCCGACAGAACTCCGCTCATTTTTAGACCTTGTGAACTATTATAGGATGTATTTCATGTACCTGACCACACTATTAGCCCCTATCTATTAAAAAAGGGACAGCTGTGGTAGTGTGTCCAGGCACAGGGCACAGCTTTTGCAAGGGCCAAGCAGCAACTATCGTCCTCAAAACTGCTGACCCACTTTGACCCATCCAAACCACTACTGCTGACATGCGATCCTTTTCCCAATGGAGTTGGAGCTGCCTTCGCCCACCGAATGGATGACAGATCGGAGTGCCTCATCGCATTCGCATCACGGACGCTTGCCAATGCTGAGAAGAATATGCACAGATTGAAAAGGAAGGATTAGCTGATTTTGAGTGAAAAAGTTTCAACAATATGTCTACGGACATCCGTTCACTGTTTTCACGGATGACAAGCCTTTACTCAGTACGTTTAAGGAAGATTGGGCAATTCCATCCATAGCCTCTGCTAGGATCCTATGTTGGGTGCTATCGTCGTTAGTAGGGAAGTTGCTGGAGTCCATTCTCAATGATTTCATCGCACAACATTTGGAAAGCAGTGGTGTAATCAGACAAAGTCAGCATGGATTTACAAAAGGAAAATCATGTTTGAGAAATCTACCAGCATTCTTTGAAGATATAACTAGTAGAGTTGACCAGGGAGAACCGGTGGATGTGGTTTATTTAGACTTTCAGAAGGCTTTTGACAAGGTCTCACACAGTAGATTACTATGCAAAGTTAAAGTGCATGGGATTACAGGTTGTGTCTTGAGATGGACAGAAAGCTGGTTAGCAAACAGGAAGCAAAATGTTGGAATAAATGGATCCTTCTCCAATTGGCAGGCAGTGACTAGTGAGGTACCACAGGGATCTGTGCTAGGACCCCAACAGTTCATATTATATATTAATTATTTGGATGAGGGAACTAAACGTATGATCTTCAAATTTGCAGATGATACAAAGTTGGGAGAGGGTGAGCTGTAAGGAGAATGCAGAGATGCTTCAGCGGGATTTGGACAGGCTGAGTGAGCACATGCATGGCAGATGCAGTACAATGTGAATAAATATGAGGTTATCCGCTTCAGTAGCAAAAATAGGAAGGCAGATTATTATTTGAATGGGTGTAAATTGAGAGAGGTGGATATTCAAAGAGACCGTGGTATCCTCGTGCATCAGTCGTTGAAAGTAAGCGTGCAGGCAGGCAGTAAAGAAGGCAAATGGTATGTTGGCCTTCATAGCGAGAGGATTTGAGTATAGGAATAGGGATGTTTTACTGCAATTGTACAGGGATTGGTGAGGCCACACCTGGGGTACTGTGTGCAGATTTGGTGTCTGAGGGAGGATGTTCTTGTTATGGAGGGAGTGCAGCGAAGGTTTCCCAGGCTGATTCCTGGGACAGCAGGACTGTCATAGGAGGAGAGATTAAATCAGTTAGGATTATATTCATTGGAGTTTAGAAAAATGAGAGGGGATCTCATAGAGACTTACAAAATTCTATCAGGATTAGACCGGGTAGATTCAGAAAGAATGTTCCTGATGGTGGGGGAGTCCAGAACTAGGGGTTATAGTTTGAAGATAAGGGGTAAACCTTTTAGGACTGAGGTGAGGAAAGGTTTCTTCACGCAGCGAGTGTTGAATCTGTGGAATTCACTCCCACAGAAAGTAGTTGAGGTCAAAACTTTGTGTAATTTCAAGAAGAAATAAATATAGCTCTTGGGGCCAAAGGGATTAAGGGATATGGGGGGAAGCGGGATCAGCGTCTTGAACTTTATCATAGACTAATCTTTATCATAGAATTTACAGTGCAGAAGGAGGCCATTCGGCCCATCGAGTCTGCACTGGCTCTTGGTAAGAGCACCCCACCCAAGGTCCACACCTCCACCCTATCCCCATAACCCAGGGCAAAGAAGGGCAATTTAGCATGGCCAATCCACCTAACCTGCACATCTTTGGACTGTGGGAGGAAACCGGAGCACCCGGACGAACCCCACGCACACACAGGGAGAATGTGCAGACTCCGCACAGACAGTGACCCAAGCCGGGAATCGAACCTGCGACCCTGGAGCTGTGAAGCAATTGTGCTATCCACAATGCTACCGTGCATCCCTTGATGGCCAGCTTGATGACCAGCCATGATCATAATGAATGGCGGAACAGGCTCGAAGGGCCAAATGGCCTCCTCCTGCTTCTGGTTTCCATGTTTCTATTAGCAGTGTACGTGAACATGCTGGAGCACCGTTCCGGCAACAAAATTCTCAACGCTGTTGCATTGAACTGCCTTTCACTCCCCACCAGGCTGTCCGCACCGGCATCGACTGATTACGTCATCGCCGTCCTCCATTTTATGGATCCCTTGCCAGTCGCGGCATCTCAGATTCAAGGCAGGACCCAGTCGGACCCGCAGTTGTCCCATGTCAAGCACAGTATACTCTATGCAGCCCAACACCATGCCTTGCCAGGTGATTTGAAGGCATACAGGATACAGGAGTTAAGCATTGGAGAGGGTGTTATCCTGTGGGGAACACACATGGTGGTTCCTGAGCGAGGGCGTGGTCCACTCCTGCAAGACCTCCACAACAAAGTGTCAAAAATGAAGATGCTGGCCTGCAGCTATGGTGTGGTGACCAGGGATTGGCGCCGACAATAAAGCATTGGCCGAGCTCTGTGCTGCATGAAGGAGCCCCCAAAAGCTACCGCCGGCAGTGCCGCTCCATTCATGAGAATGGCCAGGTCGACATTGGTCTCGCCTCCACATAGACTTTGCGGGACCTTTCCAGGGGTTAATGTTCCTCATCACCGTGGTCGCCCACTCGAAGTGGATGGAGGTCCACTAGATGCGGGAGATGACCGCTCGAGCCACCGTCGAACGTTTGCATCAAATGCTCGGCACACACGGCATACCTTTTTTTAATAGATTTAGTGTACCCAGTTCATTTTTTCCAATTAAGGGGCAATTTAGCGTGGCCAATCCACCTACCCTGCACATCTTTGGCTTTTGGGGGTGAGACCCACGCAGACATGGGGAGAATGTGCAAACTCCACACGGACAGTGACCCAGAACCGGGATCGAACCTGGGACCTCGGCGCCGTGAGGCAGCAATGCTAACCACTGTGCCACCGTGCTGCCCAACACATGGCATGCCTGAGATGCAAGTTTCCGAGTGGCGTTCGCAAGTGCGGAATTTGGGTCATTCATGTCCACAAATGAGATCCGCCCCGTACCACCCGGCATGAAATGGATTAGCGGAGCAGGCGGTTCAAACATTTAAGCTCGGGATGAAGAAGCAGATCTAGGTTTCCTGGAGACTCGATTGGCATGTTTTTTTGTTTTGTTACCGCATGCCACTGCACCCCAGAACGGCGGTCACACCGGTCGTGTTCTTGATGGGCCATCACCTCCACACCCGTCTGAGTTTGATCATCACTGACATTGGCAGGAAGGTCCACCGTGTGTAGGGCAGAACCAAGGCGGTGGTAGGCCGGCATATGCCTTTGCGCATGTTCGCCCCTGGCGATCTTGTGCATGTCTGGAATTTCTGCGAAGGGGCCGCATGGATCCCGGGAAACATGCTGGCACAAACTGGACCAGTCTCTTATTGGATGCAGGCATAGGGCCATGAGTCTAATCAGACCGTGGACCATCCCCACTGCCATGTTGCTGCTGGACCCAGTTCCTGATTCAGGACCGTCTACTACCTTTGTTGTCACCGCTACCACTGCTGACCCCAGTTGTACCAGCCAACGAGAGTCCAAACACCAAGGTTGAAGACACCGAGGTGCCAGAAGAAGTCCCCCATAGCTCTGATTCCGAGTCAGACATGAATATGTTGCCGCTGTCGGAATCTGTCGTGCCAGGTCCCACAACCAAGCAAGCCTTGCCAGCCTACTCGCGAAAGCGCCACTCCCCAGGCAGTTATTCACATCCGGATAACACACGGACGATGCCCAAAGGCCGTCCCAGGTTAAAGAAGCAGAGAGACCCTCGGTGTCAGGCCACCAACATGGACGTCACTCCGGACCTGCATGGGGGAGGGGTGTTATAATGTCTACGGAGGTCAAGGAATAGGGACAATCTAATTCCCCATGACCTCCATGGAATATGAACTTTCCTGGTAATGGGGGTGGGACTTCTCCTAAACAAGGGAAGCCCTCACTACTAAAAAAAACCCTGACCTGGGTGCAGGTCAGGGAGGGAGACCCTTTGGGGGTTTTACTGCTAATAAACCTTGTTCATTGTTTTCTCCCTGCTATTTCATGTGTTTCTGCCTTGGTGGATTCAACATTAACAAATTCATAGATTTGTCTCCTAACAATTCAGTAGCTAAAAGGTACCAAACTAAAATCGTAGCTTAAGAAAGAGGAGGCTGAAATTTCTGTCCTTTGGCCCAGTGAAGCAGGGCAGAAGCACCCGAACAATGTTGAGTAATGACCTATCACCCTTGTATCCATACCAATGTCCGCAGGGACCTCTCACTGGGCAGCTGAAGTGGCCCTGAATCAACCCTTCAAAATGGAAATCAGGATCTTGTAACATTCTAGAAGCCTGTTTGCCATTCCTGGATTGAAGCTCTGCCTTGTACATTCCAACTAGTGTCAGCAGAAGACCCGACTGAACAAAATGTTGAACATATGTTCCTCTTTCCTTTTGTGGGGCTGGAAGTAGGAGCAGGGAAACTCTCCTGGCCCCACAAATGCAGGCCCCAGGTTCACCATTGATCCAGTGGTCCACCCACTCCAAACTACCACCCACAAAAACCAACCTTCTTGGTGAGAGTACCAACTCTGGACGTCCTTCTGAATGTTTCCTCACACAATCTCCCTCCCAACTGTCCCAAGCGGTGAAACGTCCAGGGCGGTATTCTACCACCACCAGCCCCCCCCCCCCGCCGGGTGGGAGAATCGGCGGGGTGCCGTGCGAATTGCGCCATGCCTCACCGACCCCCGCATGCGATTCTCCCACCCCCCCCCCGAAACCAGTGTGCGTGAATCGCGCCGGGCCGCGCGTAAACGGCCTAGTCCTGCCGGCGCTGTCTACACCTGGTCGCTGCCAGCGGGTACTCGTTGCGAAGGCTTGGGGGGGGCGACCTGTGGGGGGGAGAGGGGACCACCGTTCCCGGGGGGGAGCCTCCGGAGTGGCCTGTACGCGATTGGGACCAACCGATTGGCAGGCCGGCCTCTGTCGGTGGGCCGCCTGTCTTCCGCCGGCGAGCCTGGATCCATCCGCTATGTTTGTGCAGGGCGGCCTGGGGGAGGATGGCCACCACGCATACATTAGTTGATGCCAGCCCAACTGCGCATGCGCGGGACCCAAGGCGCAGGGTCTCTGTCGTTGCGCCGAGGCCCCGTAAATTGCGCGACGCCCCTGCTAGCCCCACGGAGGGGGGAGAATAGGGGTCTGGGAACGGGCGTCGACGACGTAGTAAAACACTCCGGTTTTACTCCGGCGTCGGCACTTAGACTTCCGTTGGGAGAATCCCGCCCCCAGTTCGCTCATCTCAAATATTTTTGTATCTGCCATGCTGACAGGAAATTGTGACTCAGTGATATCTACCTATAACTGCACCAGCTAACCAAAAACATACTGAACTGTTTAAAAAGGATCTTTTTTTTTTAAGACTGGAAAAGGCAGTGAAAAAGATGGTCGCCACAAGTTACCTGATGTCAGGAATTGTCGGTTGACCGCTTTTCTGGGAAATTACCATATGAATTGCGCTGCAGACAAGCTCTGACATGTTGCTAATGGAATTTCACAGCCGAGGGTGCAAGGGTCCACTTCAAAAAGGAACTATTGAAAAGAATGGGACATGGCATTTGCATCTTTATAGGCCTACCTCTCCAACAGAGACAAAACGTCTACCAGGACAGCAGCTACCCAGAAGAGGGTGATTAAAATGGATAATGAATGCTTCATGAAGTCATCGAGGTCTACAGCACTGAAAATGCCCTTCAGCCTATCACACCTGTGCCAGTCAAAAACGACCACCAACTATTCTAACCCCATTTCTCAGACCTTGGCCTTCTATGCCTCGGCATTGAATGAGCACATCTAAATACTTCTTAAATGTTATGAGTGTCGCTGTCTCCCCCAACCTCATATCTGGTAACTGTGCATGTGTGAAGTTGTGTCTTTTATTATTTTCTACCTTGGGTTTAGTGGCTAATAAACTTGCTCTTTCTTTGACTCAAGAAAATCTAGTTTGGTTGGCTTCTCAGTGTTCACTACATAGCTCGTAAAAAGTACTTTTGGATTTGGAAAGGCATGGGGTGGGGTGGGGTGGGGGGGGGCAGAATTAAAACCTTTGTTGTGACCACCTGACAAGGCTGAATGGAGGGGAGCCAGTTCGCTCCTCCTCACCTGGCCGGAACATATCGAATAAATACAAAAGTTAAACGGAACTGAATAGAACTCAAACTTCTTTGGTGCATCTATGGGTTCCAAGGTTGATCGCAGGGGTGGTAAGAAGATTAATTTCCAATTTTTGGATTCTCCTGGGAATCCAGCTCCTGTCATGTGGCAAGTGAATTCCACTAGCTCCAAGCCCAATTGAGTATGGGAGCGGGGGGTGAGGAGGGGTAGCAGGTGGAGGAAGGGGGTGCTTTTGTGGAAGGGGATACAATCCACCCCTTGGCAATTTTACCTGAAGAAGATTGTACCTGGCTTTTTTTCAGTTCAATACTGAACTTTACGTTATTGTACTGACCTAAGACACTGTATATGTTCATGGCTTTGGCTGATGTATGTGAATACAGTAGGATGTTTTTCACAAATATCCAGTTCAACGCTTATTACAACTATGGCACATGTTTTCAATGTGCAATCGCTCAAACAAAGAAGCCCTGTTCGTACTACTTCCTGCATCCTTGCGAAACTGTTTCCAGTAACAGGAGCAGAATAGCAGAAATGGTTTCTTTTTACAAGCAGTTAAATGAACAGGGCTGACATTGGACTCAAAGCTCTTCATGTGAGCTCTAGAAATTGTTGCTTGTGCAACAGGGCTTTACCACCTACATTTTAACAAAGGAAGTTACTCTTCAACAAGAATTACTTGTTATTGTTGATAAGATCATAAATAAAACAGGTTGGGAGCTTTATAATCTGATTTTGATGGACTCGCCTCACAATTACAGTAACTACAAGTCTACAGTTAATTTTTTTTAAAAGTGCAGACCTGTTTGTACACTATGGAAGGTTCAGGGTTATTACTCATTTCCAGCTTATGATTTTTGGTCATGGATTAGTTAACTATTTTCAGTTTTGACAAAATGACTAGATCAAAAGCAGTCGAGAACAATGTTTTTTTTCAACTGCGAAGTTCTGGTTTCCTGTGTGCTCACATTGAACTTTAGGCGATTGTTGCTGCATCGTAAGTGCAATCAAGAGTGCATCAGAATGTAATTATTTTGGTGCACGGTTGATTTTAACTCGCCTGCCTGATCGAAATTAGGTTGGAGGAAGGGTGGGGGTGGAAGTGGCAGTCACACCCATCCCTTTTCCCGCCATAATCTGGCCGACTGGCAGATGGTGAGGACACCTGTTCCAAGCCATGAGGTCCTTTTTAAATATGCATAACAGAGTTCAATGGCAGCATCAGGGCCCAATCTGCTATTTAAACCTCAGTGAGGGGCCTGCCAAGAGAAAAATCAGTCAGGTACAGCAGACAGGTCAGAAAAAGCCCAGCAAGGAGAAATAAATAATTATTTTAAGGGAATCAGCTTTCTTAATGAGCCATATGTGTTACTCTCTGGCCCCACAAGAAAGCCTTGAGCCCCCCCCCCCACCCCCTCGCTTGTCCTGAGCTTCCTCCCCGCTCACCCTCAAACACCAATTGGGATTACTCTCCTGGAGCACTGATCTTTTACAATACATCGCCATATAATACATCATCATAAGCAAGGAGCAAAAAAAAAGCTCAGCATACACAAATACAGAGAGAGACAGAAGAACAACATCACAACTGTCTCGCTCTAATTATGGAATATGAGGGATTCCCAGGGACAGTGAGGTCCTCGGAGTAAGTGCAGAGAAATCACACACTTGTTTGATTGGCATGCCTCCAGTGCTTGGAATACACTTATCTCTTTGATGTGGTCAATGTTTACCAGCATTTGGGTTTCACCACTTGGGCTACTGAACTGTGAAGGGATATGAATGGATCAAAGCTGCAGATGGTTTGTAGAAGCTGTCAATCACAGACGGCTACTCAAAAGATGTGAATGGCTAGCAGCTAATGGATCTGTGGGAATCAAACGTAGGGACAACTGCTCTCCTTCGGGGAATGGCCACGTGGATCTGCAAGATAAGTATTACAGCTATAATGCTTCCCACTGCCCATATCTGGACAGCTCGCTAGCTTCCAGACAGGGGTTACTTTTCTGGGGGGAGGCATCTGTGTGTGGGGTGGGATCTGTGGAGGGGGTTCCTTTAGGCAGGGGGCCCCTCTGAGGGGCCTCCCTATTACAGGAGTCCCTGTGTTGGGTCTCCCTATTACAGGAGACCCAGTGGGGGGTGGGAGAATGGGGGGGGGGGGGGGGTTCTGGTAGAAGAGGTATGGGTAGACAGTGCATTTTTGGGGGGGGGGCCTTGAATGGTCGTGGATGGGCTGGGATGGGCTCACGCAGCGTGGTCCTTGGCCCATTGCAAGGTCCCCCACATCAGTGCCACACTGGTAAAAACCACAAGTGATCTGCGCCTGCATAATTCCTGGCCGTTGGGGCCGAGGAATGGCGGGAGGCCTGGCGGGCGGCGTGGACTTGTTTCCCGCCAACAGCAGGGGGTCGACATCGATCCCGATTTTGGCCTGACATCTGATTCTCCGTCCCATCGGGGAACAAGATCCAGGAGTCCCGTCCATGGCAAAATGGTGCACACCCTGCCATGCCTTGTCAGTTCACAATTACTAAGAGAAACCAGGATAAATTTTTCACGCCACGTTCGGGTGCACACCAACGTTTATCTCCCTCAACTCTTGCAACACCAAAGGTGACGACCCACCATAGTCTCTTCTCCTCGGATATCAGAACCATCAAAATTCTGAAGCAAAGAATTAATCTCTACTTGGAAAGGGATGGATTGTTCAGGGACAGTTAGCATGGCTTTGTCAGAGGGAGGTCATGCCTAAGAAATTTGATAGAACTTTTTGATAAAGTGACCGAGTGTGTGTATGAAGGAAGGAGTGTGCGGGCTGATGAAGTTTGTATGGATTTTGCACAGCTCCCTCACGGCGTTGAGGACCCAGGTTCGATCCTGGCCCCATGTCACTGTCCGTGTGGAGTTTCCACATTCTGCCCGTATCTGTTTGGGTCTCACCCCCACAACCTAAAGATGTGCGGGGTCGGTTGATTGGCCAGGTTAAATTGGCCCTTATCTTATCAGATTTTTTTTTTTTAAACAGTGAAGAAGAGGATCGTATGTTACAGGAAGATATAGATGGTTTGGTCAGATGGGCGGAGCAGTGGCTGATGGTATTTAACACTAATAAGTGCGAGTTGATGCACTTTGGAAGAAGAAACAGGCCAAGGGAGTATGTAATGGATGGCAGGACACTAGGAAGCTCAGCGGAACTGTTGGATCTTGCAGTGCTTGTTCACTGAAGGCAGCATAGCAGGTGAATAGGATAGTTAAGAAGGCATATGGGACACTTGCCTCTATCAGTTGTGGCATAGAATATAAGAGCAAAGAGATTATGTTGGAGCTGTACAGAATGCTTGTTAGGCCACAGCTGGAGTATAGCGTGTAGTTCTGGTCACCTCACTGTAGGAAGAAGGTGATTGCACTGGAGGGGGTACAGAGGAGATTCACCAGGATATTGCCTGGGCTGGAGCATCTGAGCTATAAGATAGACTGGATAGGCCTGGACTTTTTTGTTTAGAGCAGAGAAGGCTGATGGGGGATATGATTGAGGTGTATAAGATTATGAGGGGTTTGGACAAGATAAATAGGAAGCAGCTGTTCCTCTTGGGTGAGGGGTCAATCACAAGGGGGCATAGATTTAGGGTGAGGGGTAGGAGAATCCGAAGGGATTTGAGAAGAATATATTTCACTCAAAGGGTGTTGAGAATCTGGAATGCACTGGCTGGGAAGGTAGTGGAGGCTGGATACCTTACAACCCATAAAAAGCACCAGATGAGTACTTAAAATGCCATCACAATCAAAGATATGGGACAAGTGCTGCAAGTGGGATCAGCGCGAGGTTAGTGTAGTTATTGTTGGTGCAGACGCAATGGGCCACAGGGCCTTTCCTGCACTGTATGACTCTATGACTCTATCAGCCCCCATGTCGGAGCCAAGCATGGATTCTTCATACCTACCCTTACAAAAGCAAAACAAAATTCACAAAAGCCCCAGTTCTAAGGGGAGTTACATCTATGCCACACAACGCAACTTAACCTCAAAATAAGGCCCAGTGCAGAATCAACATCATTTCATTCTATTATGCAGATAGGACCGGCGGTGTTCGGACTGGGATCAAATGTTCAGAACCTCCCAGGAAAGGAAGAAAAAGAAAAAGAAGGGAAAGCTAGAACTACCATAATTCCCCCATAGGATAACAAGGGATCAAGTTCCAATCGAGGCTCCATATTTCTCTGGTGCACGCCAAGCAGCCACCAATGAAGAAGAGAATGAAATGAAATGAAAATCGCTTATTGTCACAAGTAGGCTTCAAATGAAGTTACTGTGAAAAGCCCCTAGTCGCCACATTCCAGCGCCTGTTCGGGGAGGCTGTTACGGGAATTGAACCGTGCCGCTGTCCTGCTTGGTCTGCTTTCAAAGCCAGCGATTTAGCCCTGTGCTAAACAGCCCCGTTGTTCAATCAACCAAAAAGGCATCCCACCACCAAGGGGACAACAGGATATCCACATATCATAGGATTCAGCTCATTCCCAGGCCTCTGTGCACCGAAGAAACAAATCCCAACCTCCCAGGATGCCCCAACATGCACCCTTGAGAAGGGATATCTCCAGCCCCCAGGGGCACAGGATATCAGTCACAGTACCGGACATGGCCTAGCCCAGCACCTCCTGACACACAGGAAGCCATACCCCCAGGCCCTCCAGCACAGCACAAAATCTGTACCTTAGCCGGACACATGCCTCTTCCACCCCACCGGAGCAATGCACTGGCCCCAATAAGGGCAGTATAGTGGCACAGTGAAAGTTAGCACTTCTGCCTCACAGCACCAAGTGTCTGTCCATGTGGAGTTTCCCGGTGTCTGCGTGGGGCTCATCCCCATAATCCAAATGTGCAGGGTAGGTGAATTGACCATGCTAAAATAGATACTGCACCCTGCTCACTCTGATGAAGAGAAAAAGAAAGAAAACCCCCATGGGAGAGATTAGCCAATCTTACCTCAGCATGCGCCATTATCAAATCTTCTTGTTCTCATAGCTCAAAAGAGGACCACAGAGAGAGAGAAACCAAGCAAAACAAGGCCTAATGTCAAGGAAGAGTCAGAAGGTACACAGTCCTCCTCAGAATACAAAATCTGCCCAGACCACGAAGGCACGAATTCTTAAATTCAAGTAATATAAAAAAAACTCCAACTGGGGGGCTATCTGTGATCTCAGTGAGGACTGAACCAAAACCACCAACGCCAATCATCCACCCTTCACCCCGCTCCAGTTCCACTCATCTTCCTTATAAACAAGTAGGGGTGATAAAAACAAAATACTCTCCTCTGCAATCATAAGGGTTATAAGGCATAATAACAAAAAGGAGTAAAACTGTACACAGGCCAGACTTCAAATAATGCACTCAATGTGATTTTGCTCGAACAGGATCATCAACAACACTCGCCCTCATGCTCACATATTTCGCATCCTTGCAGGAAAAAGGACAACAATAATCACAAGGGAATAACGTCTAGGATTCTAGACGAATTGCAGGATAAATTGCAGGATAAAGACACCATCCATATTGCACGAGAAGATAAAGGATATGCCAGGATCAGCAAGCACTCTTAAGGATCTCTCAAGGATTCCAACGATCAAAGTATGAGGCACCATCACTTCCACCATGTCGTCTCTCTGATGCCCAGGTGGTCCACATGCCAGCCCCTGGCCGAGGTGGGATGACTCGACCCGTTCGACCACCATCAAACCCTCACAAGCATCAAGAATAGGATGGTGTAGGACCCGCAATCAGTGGGCCCAATTGACCCCTGGCCATGAAGATCGGATTCATTGTGCTCCATTGAATCTGATGAACCCAGCCTCTCCAAATCAAGATTATCAAAACATGGCAACCAATTTTCGAACTCAATCAGGAACTTGCCTCTCAGCTCCCACCAGGCCCACGGATACACCATGCCCAACCCCCTACCTCCCGGGCCTGTCAGGATAAACAACACATCATGCAGTAGGGTGTCAACAATACAAAGACAGGCCTGCACCAGGGAAAGTCCTCTTTCGAGTGCAAGAACTCTCTCATGCGTCTTCACTGCTTTCCTAAAAGTACCCTGCAATCCATCAAAGTGAGCTCTAATGACCTGCATCGTGGAGTCGCCATCTTCAACCAAGACAACATTTTCAATGGCGGCCATCATCCAGAGGCACAAAGCACTGCCGAAGTGAGAGCCTGCTCCGCAGTAACTATGCCACTGCAAGCTGGGCCCCACCCCACGAGCAAGCGAGGATTTTTATGATTTATCCCGGTTCTTCTTCACAAAACCTCCAGATATGAGCTCAAGCCACATAATTCAAGAGAAAGCAAATATGAAATTTTCTGCAGAGTAAAATGAAGGATTAAAACGTGAGCAGAGTCAGAGCTCGTGAAAATGTAAACATCACGTGACCCCCATATTTTTCTTTTTAATGAGACTGTCCACCACCCTGAATTGTCAACCCTCCAGAAATTGAAGATCGATCTTCAGGACACTGTTGCCTACAACCTGGAGAAAAATCATCGGGGCATCAAAACAGATTGCTTTTTTGTTATTTTCTTTGAACATTTCTCTTGAAAAAGTGGGAGAAAAGGCTGTTTGGTTGACAGTCAAGCATCATCAAACTGGGTGATGAGTCTTTTTGCTTTCCAATTGGGGTACAAAGGCCGTGCATCAGAAGGATGGATGTGTT
The DNA here is from genome assembly GCF_047496885.1 of Scyliorhinus torazame. Taxonomy (NCBI): domain Eukaryota; kingdom Metazoa; phylum Chordata; class Chondrichthyes; order Carcharhiniformes; family Scyliorhinidae; genus Scyliorhinus; species Scyliorhinus torazame. Next base: position 124,513,264 of record NC_092713.1, read on the forward strand.
GGCTGACGAATGTCTGGAGCATGGGGGCAAGTCATTGGGCAGCACGGTGGCAGAGTGGTTAGCACAGTTGCTTCACTGCTCCAGGGTCGCAGTTTCGATTCCCAGCTTGGGTCACTGTCTGTGTGGAGTCTGCATGTTTTCCCCGTGTCTGCGTGGGTTTCCTCCGGGTGCTCCGGTTTCCTCCCACAGTCCAAAGATGTGCAAGTTAGGTGGATTGGCCATGATAAATTTCCCTAAGGATAGGTGGGGTTACTGGTTTACGGGGATTGGGTGGACGTGAGGGCTTAAGTGGGGTGCTCTTTCCAAGAGCTGGTGCAGACCCGATGGCCCAAATGGCCTCCTTCTGCACTGTAAATTCTATGATCTATGATGAAACCTCCGGGAATACATCACAGTTGGCAACCCTACACTGACCATGCTCAATGGGATCTGCATCAGTACGTGCAAAGATGTGACGATCAATCTTGCAATCCCACCCTTCAATTTGATTGGTGCCTCTCACTTGGTGATAGTGTTCGTTACCTCATTAATTCCCCTCCTCCAACTCATGCTGGAAATCTTAAAGAACAACAGAAAGTGCTGGAAGGACTTCCGGGTGCGGCTATGCAGAGCTAGGTCGCATATTCGGTAGCTCCTGCTTGGAACGGACTTTTGGGCTCTTTTACAGGGCCCCCACGGCATTTGTTTGCCATTTCCCGGTGTTGGAAGAAGGCTGCAACATTCCCCCGACAGTGTCCCCCAGGAAGGGTATGTCTCTTGGTTGCCAGACACGGCAGAAACAGTAAAAGATTTGGCTGCAACTGCAGGATAAACAGGGCCTCTTCCAGCATTCAGGCGGGGGAAGGGCAAGCTTAAAGCTGCAAGCTGACCTGAGGGCCTGTATCAAAGGTGAATTCTAGCAGCAGAGGGAACAACTGTGAAAAGATCTCATCAAGGCCACTGAACGGACTTCCGGTTGCGGTGATGCCTAGCTAGCCGCACGCTTCGGCGGCTCCAGCTCCGACGGACCTTCGGGCTCTTTTAAGAGCCCCAACGGGGAATTTTTCCGTTGGGAAGATCACACGCAACCCGGTGTGGGGTGTGTGAGAAGGGAGTCCCCCCCAAACGAAGGAGGAAAAAACCGGCGGCGGCGGCTGCAGCGCGAGGAATCGTCGACCAAAGGGTCAGAAAGAGAGAAGTACAAGATGGCGGCGGAGAAAGCGCAGGCGACATGGGGGCCTGAGCAGGATGAAATTGTGAGACGGTGCGTGGAGCTGCTGAAGAGGGAGGTGCTGACCCCGATGCTACAGGAAATTGAGGGGCTCAAGGAGACATTAAAGACCCAGGAGACTGAGCTCCGCGTGGTGGAGCAGAAGGTGACAGATATTGAGGACGAGATCCTGGGCCTGGCGGTTAAGACTCAGACGCACGAGGCACTTCATAAAAAGTGTACTGAAAGGATCGAAGCCCTAGAAAACGGAGTGCGAAGGAAGAACCTTCGGATACTAGGTCTCCCTGAGGGTGTGGAAGGAGTGGACTGTGGAGAATACGCAAGTAAGATGCTGAGCTCACTGATGGGTGCTGAGGCCCCTGCGGGCCCCATGGAGGTGGAGTGGGCAGGTTGGATCCCAGCGAGAAGACCAAAAGCGGGAGAACCACCGAGGGCGATAATCGTGCGATTTTACCATCTTAAGGTCAGAGAAGAGGTCCTGAGATGGGCTAAAAAGGTGCGGAGTAGCAGATGGGAGAATGCTGTGGTACGGATATACCAGGATTGGAGTGCGGAGGTGGCGAGAAGGAGGGCGAGCTTCAACCGAGCCAAAGAGGTGTTGCATAAAAGGAAGGTGAGGTTTGGGATGCTGCAGCCGGCAAGACTGTGGGTCACGTATCAGGAGAGACACTATTATTTCGAGACGGCGGAGGAAGCATGGTCCTTCATCAAAGAAGAGAAATTGGACCGGAACTGAGGGACTGATGCTGCAGGAAATGTTATTGTTATTGTTTTTGTTAATGTTACGGTGGAAGTTAAGTGAGAAGTAAACAGGGAAGGGGGGAGACATTGGGGAAATGTGGGCGCCGGTGAGGGGGGAAAGACGGGACATAGTCGGAGAATGGGGAAGGAGAGGGGGAGGGGAAAGGGAGCTGCGCCATAAGAGGCGGGTCAGGTAAAGGGATGTTCCCGCGCCAGAAAGAATAAGGCGGGAAGACAGGCGCAAGGGAGTTCCCCCACACGGGGGTGGTCGAGGAGTGAGCAGGAGTAGCCGGGGTCAGTTGAAGCCAGCTGACTTACGGAAGTGATATGGGGGGAGCAATCATGCTAGATAGGGATCTAGCCGGGGGGGGGGGGAAGGGGACAACTGGGTTGCTGCTGCGGAAATCCAAAAGGAAATGGCTAAAGAGTGGGTGGGCGGGGATGGTGTGCGACGCTGGGGGAGCGAGCGGGAGCGCGGAGGCGGGATATGGGACTAGCCTAGAGAAGGTAATGGCTAGTCGACACGGGAGGGGGGCAGGTAGCCCCCTAGTGAGGCTGATCACGTGGAACGTGAGAGGCCTGAACGGACCGATAAAAAGGGCCCGAGTGCTCGCGCATTTGAAAGGACTAAGGGCAGACGTGGTTATGCTCCAAGAGACGCACCTAAAGGTGGCGGACCAAGTTAGGCTAAGGAAAGGATGGGTGGGACAGGTGTTCCACTCAGGACTGGACGCAAAGAACAGAGGGGTGGCCATTTTGGTGGGGAAACGGGTAGCATTTGAAGCAAAGAACATCGTAGCAGATAGCGGAGGTAGATATGTAATGGTGAGTGGTAGGCTGGAGGGAATGGAGGTCGTGTTGGTTAATGTGTATGCCCCAAATTGGGACGATGCGGGATTCATGAGACAGATGCTGGGGCGTATACCGGACCTGGAGGCAGGAAACTTGATTTTAGGAGGGGACTTTAATACGGTGCTGGACCCGGGGCTAGATAGATCCAGCTCAAGGACCGGAAGAAGGCGGCAGCGGCCATGGTACTTAAGGGGTTTATGGACCAAATGGGGGGAGTGGATCCATGGCGATTTCTTAGACCTAGGGCTAGGGAGTTTTCCTTCTTCTCCCATGTCCATAAAGTGTACTCCCGGATAGATTTTTTTGTGTTGGGAAGGTCGTTGATCTCTAGGGTGGAAGAAGCTGAGTACTCAGCCATAGCGGTTTCGGATCATGCCCCACATTGGGTGGACCTGGAAGTAGAAGAGGACAGGGAGCAGAGAACACTCTGGCGATTAGATGTGGGACTGATGGCGGATGAGGGAGTGTGTGCAAGAGTGCGGGGGTGTATTGAGAGATACCTGGAGGTCAATGACGACGGCAAGGTCCCTGTGGGAGTGGTCTGGGAAGCATTAAAAGCGGTGGTCAGAGGAGAGCTGATCTCTATTGGGGCCCACAAAAGAAAAACAGAGGCCAAGGAAAGGGAAAGATTACTGGGGGAGATTTTAAGGGTGGACAGGGAATTTGCAGAGACCCCGGAGGAGGAATTGTACAGGGAGAGGAGACGACTCCAGACGGAGTTTGACCTTCTGACCACCAGAAAGGCGGAGGTACTGTGGAGGAAGGCACAGGGGAGGAGGTATGAATATGGGGAAAAGGCTAGTCGCCTGTTGGCGCATCAATTGCGAAAGAGGGCAGCAGCGAGGGAGATAGGAGGAATTAGAGACGAAAGGGGAGACACGGTGCGAAGGGCAGGAAAGATAAATGAGGTGTTCAAGACCTTCTATGAGGAACTGTATAGGTCTCAACCCCCAGAGGGAGAGGAGGGGATGCGGCAGTTCCTGGACCAATTGAGGTTCCCGAAAGTGGAGGAGCAGGAGGTGGCAGGCCTGGGGGCGCCGATTGAGGTGGACGAGGTTATTAAGGGACTGGGAAGCATGCAAGCAGGGAAGGCCCCGGGGCCAGACGGGTTCCCGGTGGAATATTACAGAAAATATGTGGACTTGTTGGCCCCGTTGATGGCGAGGACGTTCAATGAGGCCAGGGAAGGGGGGACTCTACCCCCGACGATGTCGGAGGCGACGATATCGCTAATTTTGAAGAGGGACAAAGATCCGTTGCAGTGCGGGTCCTATAGACCTATTTCATTATTGAACGTGGACGCCAAATTGCTGGCAAAGGTACTGGCATCGAGGATAGAGGACTGTGTCCCGGGGGTGGTGCACGAAGACCAGACAGGGTTCGTAAAAGGGAGACAACTGAATGTTAACGTGCGACGACTATTAGGGGTGATAATGATGCCCCCAGTGGAGGGGGAGGCAGAGATAGTGGCGGCAATGGACGCAGAGAAGGCATTTGATAGGGTGGAGTGGGAGTATTTATGGGAAGTGTTAAGGAGGTTTGGGTTTGGGAACGGGTTTATTAGCTGGGTTAGACTTCTTTATGGGGCTCCAACGGCAAGCGTAGTTACAGGTCGACATAGATCGGAGTATTTCCGATTATATAGGGGAACAAGACAGGGATGCCCGCTGTCTCCATTGTTGTTCGCGTTGGCAATTGAACCTCTGGCCATGGCGTTGAGAGACTCCAGGAAATGGAGAGGGATGATTAGAGGGGGAGAAGAACACCAAGTCTCGTTATACGCAGATGACCTATTGTTATACGTGTCGGACCCAGCGGGGGGATGATAGAGGTTATGCGAATTTTGAGGGGGTTCGGGGATTTCTCGGGGTATAGGCTAAACATGGGGAAGAGTGAATTATTTGTGATACATCCAGGGGACCAGAGTAGAGAGATAGAAGGCTTACCGCTAAGGAAAGTGGAAAGAAACTTCCGATACCTGGGGATTCAGATCGCTAGGAGCTGGGGAACCTTGCACAGACTTAATCTGACACGGCTGGTAGAACAAATGGAGGAGGACTTCAAGAGGTGGGACATGCAGCCTCTATCGCTGGCGGGCAGGGTGCAAGCAATTAAGATGATGGTCCTCCCGAGGTTCTTATTTGTATTTCAATGTCTCCCTATACTAATCACCAGGACCTTTTTTAATAAAATAGATAGGAGCATCACGAGCTTCGTGTGGGCAGGGAAAGTTCCGAGGGTAAGGAGGGGGTTCCTTCAGCGTAGTAGGTACAGAGGAGGACTGGCACTACCGAACTTGGGTGATTACTATTGGGCCGCCAATGTGGCAATGATACGTAGATGGATGATGGAGGGTGAGGGAGCGGCGTAGAAAAGACTGGAGAGAAAGTCCTGTAAAGGGACGAGTTTAGAGGCGCTGGTGACGGCGCCGCTACCGTTCTCACCTAAAAAGTTTACCACGAACCCGGTGGTGGCGGCAACACTGAATATCTGGGGACAGTGGAGGCGACAGAGAAGGGTGCGGGGAGCCCTGGTGGGGTCCCCTATCAGGAACAACCATAGGTTCGCCCCAGGAAGAATGGATGGAGGATTTCAGAGCTGGTACCAGTTGGGAATTAGGAAGGTGGGCGATTTATTTATAGATGGGACCTTTGCGAGCTTGGGAGCATTGGAGGAAAAGTATAAGTTGCCCCGGGGAAATTTCTTGCGATATATGCAGGTGAGGGCGTTTACTAGGCAACAGGTGAGGGAATTTCCGTTGCTCCCGACACAGGGGATACAGGACAGGGTGCTTTCAGGGGTGTGGGTCGGAGAGGGCAAGGTGTCAGAGATTTATAGAAAGTTGAGGGAAGAGGGGGAGGAGTCGGTGGGCGAACTAAAAGGAAAGTGGGAAGAAGAATTAGGGGAGGAGATAGAGGAGGGTATGTGGGCTGATGCCCTAAGCAGGGTAAATTCCTCTTCCTCATGCGCCAGGCTTAGCCTGATTCAATTTAAGGTGCTACATAGAGCACACATAACAGAAGCAAGATTGAGCAGGTTCTTTGGAGTGGAGGACAAATGTGGGAGGTGTGGCGGGAGCCCGGCAAACCACGCACATATGTTTTGGGCGTGCCCGGCACTGGAAGGGTATTGGAAGGGAGTGACGGGAGTGATTTCGCAGGTGGTGAAGGCCCGGGTCAAACCAGGCTGGGGGTTAGCTCTATTTGGAGTTGCGGAAGAGCCGGGAGTGCAGGAGGCGAAAGAGGCCGATGTCGTGGCCTTTGCGTCCCTAGTAGCCCGGCGCAGGATCCTACTCATGTGGAAGGAGGCGAAACCCCCCGGACTGGAGGCCTGGGTAAATGATATGGCGGGGTTCATTAAACTGGAGCAGATAAAGTTTGCGCTGAGAGGATCGGCTCAAGGGTTCACCAGGCGGTGGCAGCCATTTCTCGACTACCTAGGGGAACGTTAGAGGGAAGACAGATGACCAGCAGCAGCAACCCAGGGGGAGGGGGGGGTTTAGTTTAATTTAGGTCAATAGACAATGGGGTTTTGTTACCTGTGTATTGTTAAAAAATTCTGTTTTGTTATTGTTTCGTTTGCTTTGTAAGAGGGAAAAATTGTTGTTTGGAAAAAAATTTCAATAAAATATATTTTTTTAAAAAAAGAAAGTGCTGGAAATATTCAGCAGGTCTCTGGAGCAGAAGAAACTAAGTTAATGTTTAAGGTTTGTGAATATTCATCAGAACTTGATTCTCGCTGGGAGGGCTCTCGTGCCAGATCTTCCATTTTTCAGCTTATTTTCAGTTTATACATCAGCAAGGGGCTCGCCGAATCCCGTGGCAGGGCTGGCAGTGAATCATCTGCCCCGCCACTACTCCAGGGGATCGAAGGACTTGCCGCAATATTTAAACGGTACCCACACCCACACACACATGCACTCACTGCAGGACAAGTGTGTGCTGATGAGTCAAACCACAGCACCGAAATAAAGCAAACCCTCAGCTCCAGGGTTCAGCGAGGCCTCCCTGGGGATTTTCCTTCAGACTGTCCAGGGAGGACGTCTTTCCAAGGGATGGGAGCAGGAGTGCCACACACCTGCTCTCGACAGCCTGGGAGGTGGTTGCCAGGATGATCAATGCCTGTGGCCCGCCAAAAAGGAATGCCCTGCAGTGCAGGAAGGGAATTAATGATTTAATTCGCTCTGCCAGGGTAAGTGAACCTTCCCCCCCATTTGAAGCTCACACTCTCAGAAGGCCATCAGGCAGTTTAAGAGTTAGAGACGACAGGGATGTCACACGCTACCAGCAGATGGGATATCAGCACTGAACTTCTGAAAGCCACTTTAACATTACCATCTCCTGCACAAATGCCATCTGCATCTCATACTTGTGAGGACTCTGAAAACAACAGGCATGCATGTTTCTGAACTGTTGTTTCATCTGTAGTACTCAGTCAATCTATCGGTCTTTATGCAGGAGAAAACTCCCCTCAACATGGGGGAGAGATCCAAGACAGGAAGGGGAATTCAGGGCACTCTACATTTTGATGAGGAACGGGCGGCAGAGCTGGCTGGTGGGGACAGAGATAGTTCCTGTGCAGAGGTGAGATTGTGCCTTCCTCAGCAACCCAGTGAGGATCCATCCAGTATGTGTTGGCCACATGCGGACAATGACTGTGAGTGGCCTACAGTATAGGAGCCTGCCTCCGCAATCACTCATGATCTCTACTCTCTATTCCAGTCGCCAGCAAGATAAGTGGAGAGAGAGTTTCAGAAAGCATGTCAGCTTCACTCCCCAGAACATATAACGTGAGAAGCATCAGATGAAGTTGCATCACTGTATTCAACTGCACCCTCCACCAGTGCACACACCCCAGTGGGACCTGGTTCCAAGCTCGGGTTCATTATCTGATTATCACCTCACAGGCACGTGTCCATATCAGGCGGAGGCAGTAACAGCCAGTGTCTATGGGATGTCGAGTGTCGATGATCCCAGGAATGGTAGGCCTAACATACGATGAACGTCTGAGGATCCTGGGATTATATTCATTGGAGTTTAGGAGGTTGAGGGGAGATCTAATAGAAACTTACAAGATAATGAATGGCTTAGATAGGGTGGACGTGGGGAAGTTGTTTCCATTAGCAGGGGAGACTAGGACCCGGGGGCACAGCCTTAGAATAAAAGGGAGTCACTTTAGAACAGAGATGAGGAGAAATTTCTTCAGCCAGAGAGTGGTGGGTCTGTGGAATTCATTGCCACAGAGGGCGGTGGAGGCCGGGATGTTGAGTGTCTTTAAGACAGAAGTTGATAAATTCTTGATTTCTCGAGGAATTAAGGTCTATGGAGAGAGAGCGGGTAAATTGAGTTGAAATCAGCCATGATTGAATGGTGGAGTGGACTCGATGGGCCGAATGGCCTTACTTCCACTCCTATGTCTTATGGTCTTATGGTCTATGGCACTCGGAGAACTGCTGGAGACCTCCAGAAACTTATTCCAATAATGATCCCCTGAAATTGGCCCTGAAAGAAATATTGGAGGCACAGAGACAGTCAGTGGAACAATGGAACATCAGGTAGAATTGTCAGAGGCCGCCAACACGTCAGAACAAAGCCTAGAGGAGTCTATTCACATTCTGTCTGATGTTGTGTCTCCAGGATGCAAGCACATCAAAGTCTCCATTGGAAAGGCAGCTGCCGCCTTTGAAACACAAGTTCAACAGGTAGGCTGGGATTTTCCAGTCCCCCCATGGCCGGTTCCCCTGCTGGGGAGGGGGTTCACCATTGACCGCCGGCAGGATCTTCTGGTCCCACCCACAGTTTCTGCCAGATTTGCACCTCATCCTGCATACCATCACTCTCGCCAGGGAGGGGCCCACAGGGTGGAGGAGCATCAGCCGGACACCCCGGGCACATCCACCCAGGACACTCCAAAGCTACGTAACTGCTCCAATTCCGCTCTGCATATGATCCCATCAACACCAGCTGCTCAGACCGAGGAGGGTGCATCTGTCCCTGGGCAGGAGACCCTTAGCAGGCTGAGGCTCTCCAGGCCCCAGGCCACCAAAGGACACCAGCCAAAATCATTCAGACAAGAGGGCATAGCAATCAGCAGGCTGCCTCAATTTCTGCTGTGGAGCTGCACCAAGATGCAGGGGTAGGGTAAAAAAATTAAAACTTTCCAAATGCACAATTTCACTTACTGAATATACTTTGCATGTTTGTAAATATATTTTGCTTCTTTCCCTATCAGGTATTCAATGGTTCTTCTATGTTCACTTACTGAATATACTTTGTTGTTCTCTAAACCCTGGCCCATAATAATATGGTAACAAAATGTTCCACCCTCATTCAAGTGCAACAGATGCCCCCCTCTTCTTTGCAAGTATCTCCCATTGTGTCTCTCTGTTCCATGTTGTTTCACTCAGTCTCTGTTCAACCAGCCTTCTTTAGCTCCATATAAGTGACATAATTTGATGAAACTGTTGAAAATGAGGAGAATAAAAAGATTTTTTAAAAAGTGACATAAACAAAGGCAGTTCCGATATGAACATGATGGTGGGACAATGTACATGTAAGCCCTGCATCAGCTGATCATATAATGTGGCTTCATGAGTATTCTTGGAAGGTTATTGATTATCCTGTGTAACGGCACTGAAGTCTGGGGCAAAATTCTCCGGTATCGGCGCGATGTCCGCCGACTGGCGCCTAAAACGGCGCAAATCAGTCAGGCATCGCGCCGCCCCAAAGGTGCGGAATGCTCCGCATCTTGGGGGGGCCGAGCCCCAACCTTAAGGGGCTAGGCCTGCGCCGGACGAATTTCCGCCCTGCCAGCTGGTGGAAAAGGCCTTTGGTGCCCTGCCAGCTGGCGCGGAAATGACATCTCCGGGCGGCACATGCGTGGGAGCGTTAGCGGCCGCTGACGGCATTCCCGCGCATGCGCAGTGGAGGGAGTCTCTTCCGCCTCCGCCATGGTGGAGACCGTGGTGAAGGTGGAAGGGAAAGAGTGCCCCCACGGCACAGGCCCGCCCGCGGATCGGTGGGCCCCGATCGCGGGCCAGGCCACCGTGGGGGCACCCCCCGGGGCCAGATTGCCACGCGCCCCGCCCCCAGGACCCCGGAGCCCGCCCGCGCCGCCTTGTCCCGCCGGTAAGGTAGGTGGTTTAACCTACGCCGGCGGGACAGGCATTTTAGCGGCGGGACTTCGGCCCACCAGGGCCGGAGAATCGCGGGGGGGGGGGGGGGGGGGGCCACCAACCGGCGTGGCGCGATTCCCGCCCCCGCTGAATATCCGGTGCCAGAGAATTCGGCAACTGGCGGGGGCGGGATTCACGCCAGTCCCCAGCGATTCTCCGACCCGACGGGGGTCGGAGAATCTCGCCCCTGGACTTTGTTTATGCTATAGGTATTTATCGCGACCTGCATTGCAGTTATTCCAATAAAGTGCATTTTGCAATGGTCTACATTTGGTTTTGATTACAGAATAATTAATCATTGAGGGCCATAGCCTTTCCTGCCTGCCTGCAGTGTTATTTTGTTACCATATTATTATGGGCCAGGGCTTAGAGAACAACAAAGTATATTATGGAGTTCACCTGACCCACAATTTTTAATAGATTTTGGTTATGGGGAGCACAAGGGCCCACTTTACAGGTGTGATGCAACAGAGATCTAAAAATATTTTTAAACAAAAACAATGTTTATTCTATGAACCCAGTTAACATTTTATAAACACACAGTAAACATCTTATCAACCACCAACACACGTAACCCCACAGATACAATACTTGATAGATAACCCTTAGTAACTTTCCTAACAACATCCATAAGTTAAACCCTTTTTACAAACACAGCATGTTTAAATTCTCTACAGACACAGGTATTACTTTGAAATCATTAAGTGATCTGGAGACATTCCTTTTCATGAAGAGAGAGAGGCCAAAATACATCTGCTTGGGCTTGGTTCAAATGGGCAGCTCTCCAACTGAAGGTGAAACTAAGACACACTAAGATTCTCTGAGCCCCGCACCGGACCGGAGATCGCCGCAACCGCGCCACGACGCCCCAACGCCGGTGCACGATTCTCCGAGGTGTGGAGAATCGGTGTCATTTGCACCGTCACGTTTGCCGTTGCGCCGGCCGCGGGCAGCTGGAATCGGCGGGGCCGCCGCTTCTCCAGCCCAGATGGGCCGAGCAGCCGCGCCGATACAACAGAGTCCCGCCGGCGCCATTCACCCCGGTCGCTGCCAGCGGGAACTCTACAGGAACCGTCGGCGGGCGGCCTGTAGGGGTGTGGGGGGCTCCTTCACCGGGGTGGGCCTCCGATGGGGTCTGGCCCACGATCGGGGCCCACCAACCAGCGGGCCGGCCTCTCCCCCCCCCCCCGGGCCTACTTGATGGCGCGGCCGGCCCCTGAACACCTCCGCCATGTTGGTCGGGGCTGGCGCGCTAAAGTCCCCCGCGCATGCTCAGGTTGGCACAGCCCAACTGCGCATGCGCGGGTTGGCGAGGCACCCATTTGGCACCACGAAAGGAGGCTGGAGTGGCGCGAATGCCTCCAGCGCTGTGCTGGCCCCCTGTAGAATCGGTTGTGCCAGGGCCCGCTTCACGCCGCAGTGAAACGTGAGGGCATTCACGACAGCGCGAACACTTCGGCTCCATATCGGAGAATTGCGCCCTATAGTTCCCAGCTCTAAACAAAAGTAAAAAGACAGGCAGACAGCCCAGCTCTACCCACACTCTGACATCAAGGCAGCTATTTGCTAAACACCCATTTCTTAAAGGTACATCCACCTGACAATATGTAAAGATGTACTTTCATAGACTTCATCCGTGGACAAAAAAAGCATTTATTAATAAGAATTGTACAGCAGCCTCGTGGCTGTAGCTAGCTCTAAAAATGTCTCTGCCTAGGAGAACTCCCCCACCTGGGGTGATTCCCTACTCTGTGTCCCCATTGGTCACCGAGGCCATATGACTCTTACCCAGCTCTGTTGCCCTTAAAGAGACAATCACCACACCAGTCATGTTTATGGTTGAACATCATATTTTATTAGTTCCCATTCTCCACATGCATGATGCAGAGCACTGCAAGTTGGTTGCACTTGGTGACATTTGAAATGTCTGCTAGCTAGCAATGAGTGTGTGATGTCAGAGGTGCGTGCCCAGCCTGATGATGCTGGCCTATGACATGTGAAGATGTTAGTTAGTTTGCGCCTGGTGTTGCTTGATGGAATTGCTGTGTTAGGCCTCAGGAGGACAATCAATATGGATTTTATTATGTGACAGACCAGTCAGAGTCTTAGGGTTCCTCGTACATATTGTACTCTGGTAGATTGAAAATGTGGAGGACTGAAATGGGATGAAAACAATGCTCCTGCACATCTCCTGAATGCTCTTCAGTATTTATGAGAGTACAAAGTTATTATTACATGCTGTGCCAATCCTGACGAGGCCACATCTCTCCCAAACGCCAAGGCAATGCCGGGTGTTAACTTGGCTTCTGATGAAGGCAGGATTATGATTGCTTGTCAATGATCACACAATAGTTCTTGCTGAATGCCTCTCTGTGTTTACAAAGGTAGCCTGAGGTAGCCTAACTCGAAGGCGTGCTGTAGATCACATCGTCCTGAAGAGGAAAGTCACCATGGGGCTCAGTATCAGGACACAACCTCACCAATAGTCATGCATGAGAGGTGGCAATTGGAGAGATGGTGCTGTCTAGATTTAGATCTGTCTTCAGGCAGTCAAGTGATAACCATTGACTTATGGTTTTCCTCCTTCAGCCACCTTGTTGAGCTCTTGTCATCCTGCCTTGAGTGCATTGATGTTTGCAGCACTGTTTCTACCTACTGAAGGATACCATGGCCAGTGAAACGTTGGAACCATGGTTGAAAGGACCGCACAATGTGTAATTGTTTCATACTGAGCGCTGGTGGAGTGCTTAGCCCATTTCAGAATAGCCACATAATAATAATAATGTTTATTAGTGTCAGAAGTCGGCATCCCCATTTGCGGCGCCATTTTTCGGGCGCCGGCGGGATTCTCCGGACACCGATGGGCCGAGTGGCCAACGAGTTTGGCCGAGTCCCACCGGCGTAGATTACTCACCTCCCACACGGCGGGACATGGAAGGTGAGAGTGCAGGGGCCGTCCTGGAGGGGGGACAAGGGTATCTGACTCCAGGGGGGGCCCTCACGGTGGCCCACGATGGGGGATGGCCGCCGTACTTCCATGCTTGCGCGGGGGTTCCCTTCTCTGCGCCGGCCCCCGGGCAATATGGCGGGCCCTACAGGAGCTTGGCGCAGAGTAAAGTAGGTCCCCACGGAACCAGCCCGCCCGCCGATCCATAGGCCCGGATCGCGAACAAGACCACCATGGCACCCCCCCCCCCCCCAACCCCCCCCACCCCCGGGTTTGGATTCCCCCGCCCCCGGAAAATCCCGGCCATGAGCTCCGTTGCACAGACCTGCATTATCTGATTTCAGTGATCACAGATCAGCTTTCTATTGATAAACCCTGGAGAGCTTTTAATGCTACATGTTTGCTGCCGATGGCACCCTGCACTTGCGGGAAGCCGGAGGTCGCTGCAAATACCACAGCTCTGGCATGACTGCACATTAACACAGGGGGTTTGAGCAGGATGAATATACCCATGTGCTTATACAGATTTGTGCCCTAGCCCCTAACGCTATACTGTGCCCTGCACCATGCCAACTTAACTGTTGTATTCCAATACTCGTTGTCTGCAGGGGATGAAAGATGCGCATCTGGAGGTAGAGTTGACCCCGTGCAGTGCTTCGTTCCAGAATCCCCACTGTATTTTAAGCCCCAAGTCCTCCTCCCACTTTTCTCTCGTCTCGTCCAGTTGGGTGATAGCCCAGCTCGTAGTCACTGGTACATGTCGCCACAGTTCCCTTCCCCTAGGATGTCCGCGTCCAGTAGGTCCTCTTGCAGTGATTGTTGTGGGGGTCATGGATACGTCCTTGTTTCCCTTTGGAGGAAGTTTTTGATCTGCAAGTACCTTAGTTTGCTCCCCCCATCAGCTGCAATTTTCTGTCAGTTCTTTGAACGTTGTCAATCTGTTGTCAGTGTAGAAGCCCCCAACTGTGGAGAACAAATGCGAATGGTGCCAAGGCGGCCCGGCCAACCACGCCCATATCTTCTGGTCTTGCCCCAGACTTGCTGGGTTCTGGACAGCCTTCACCGAGTCAATATCCAAGGTGGTAAGGATGAGGGTGTAGCCGGGCCCGAGAGTAGCGGTCTTCGGGATCTCTGAACAGCCAGATCTATTCATGAGGAGGAAGGCGGGTGCCCTTGCCTTTGCCTCCCTAATCGCCCACTAGAAAATCCTGCTTGCTGGCGGTCGGCAGCACCACCTAAAGCTGCAGACTGGCTGTCTGACCTATTGGAATTTCTCCAAATGGAGAAAATTAAATTCGCCATCTGAGGTTCGGGGGAGGGCTTCCACAAAACGTTCGAGCCACTCACCCGGTTGTTCCAAGATGTGTTCGTAGCCAACAGCCAATAAGAATAAGAATGTCCACGCTTATCCTTGTTCTGTATACTACAAAACCTCAATAAAAACATTTTTTTTTTAAAATCGATGCATTGTGCCGACTGGGCATATAGGGCCTCCATGATAGCATGGATGTACCTGTGCACCAAGCACTGTGAGATCCCGAACAGGTCCCCACTCGGTGCCTGAAAGGAACCCATTGCGTAGACTTTCAGGGTGACCGGCACCTTTACGACCACCTGGAGCGGGTGTCCTCCCCCATTTCACTGCGGTGCCAGGTGTGCCATGATCTGGCAGATATGTAGCACTCTCCCCCTGCTTAGCCGGCGTTTTCAACGGTATGAGCCCGGTCCGGCAGTTCCTTGAATGACAGGCGCTGCCGATACACACAAGGCCTCATGTGGCTCCTCCTTTGCACCTCCTCCTCTGCCTCCTCCTCCACCTGTTGGGAGGTCGGCTCTCCGTCCTCACCAGCTGCCTCCTGTTCTTCTGGGGCAGGCTCTGCTGTTGCAGATTCCTCCTCCTCGAGCAGCTTCAGCTCGCACAGCCTCAGCGCATCCCCCAGGGCTGCAGCAGCTAGGAGGAAGGCCACCATTGCTGGTTGTATTCCAATACTCATTGTCTGCAGGGGATGAAAGACAGGCATCTTAGCATGGTCCATACTCCCGTGCCCAATTAAGTCCAACAGGCTAGACGTGGCCCTGGTTAGCTCTGCAGATCCTGCCCCCGCATGTTCCCTCTCTCCCTTCTCCCCCATCTCCGCACCCCTGACCCCACCAGTGGCTGGCACCCTGGGGCCCTCTGGCCCTGGCACCGACCCTACTGCCAGGGGTCCCATCGGCTGGTGCTCCCCTTGCCAGTGGGATGCTCTGTGGCTCCTGTCTGGCCCCCCCCTGTCGGGGCTACAGTGGGCGCTGCCCTTGGGTGGGCCATGTGAGTGGTTGGGGGGGGGTTGGGGGGGGGTGGGGTGGTATGGTGCGAGGGTATTGGGTGGGGGCACCCATATGGCCAATGGCACTTTGCAGAACCGCGGGCCACGGTGGGTGTGCAGTGGGATGCGAAGCAAGATGGCTGCCTTGCAGGCTAAAGAAATGGCAGTCCATGCCTGGATGCCACCCCAGTCACATGGGGTGCTTTCCCAGCCTCACGGCCCGTCTCCTGACCACTTCCCGCCACCCCCCCCTGGCCCTGACAGGGCCACCCCCTTACCCCTCAGCCAGCACCGCCAGTGTCAAGATCGGCAGCCCCCTGTCATGCCTCTTGTGTCCTACACCCTCTCTCCCTATCATCAGCCACAGTGCCTGTTTCTTGATTTTTAAAAGCACAAGTGAATCTCGCCGTCGGGAATTCTCCTGTCGAGGCGGAGGATCGCGGTGAATGTTTGCTATAAATGAAAATTGTTTAATACAAATATTTTTAAAAATACACACATATCCTCCTCTCCTGTGACATCTGGGGCGAAATTCTCCAGAAACGGCGCGATGTCCGCCGACTGGCGCCCAAAACGGCGCAAATCAGACGGGCATCGCGCCGCCCCAAAGGTGCGGAATGCTCCAAGTCTTTGGCGGCCGAGCTCCAACATTAAGGGGCTAGGTCGGCGCCGGATGAATTTCCGCCCCGCCAGCTGGCGGAAAAGGCCTTTGGTGCCCCGCCAGCTGGCGCGGAAATGACATCTCCGGGCGGAGCATGCGCGGGAGCGTCAGCGTCTGCTGACAGCTTCCAACGCATGCACAGTGGAGGGAGTCTCTTCTGCCTCCACCATGGTGGAGACCGTGGCAGAGGCGGAAGGGAAAGAGTGCCCCCAGGTCACAGGCCCGCCCGCGGATCGGTGGGCCCCGATCGCGGGCCAGGCCACCGTGGGGGCACCCCCCGGGGCCAGATCGCCCCGCGCCCCCCCAGGACCCCGGAGCCCGCCCGCGCCGCCTTGTCCCGCCGGTAAGGTAGGTGGTTTAATTTACGCCGGCGGGACAGGCATTTTAGCGGCGGGACTTCGGCCCATCCGGGCCGGAGAATCGCGCGGGGGGGCCCGCCAACCGGCACGGCGCAATTCCCACCCCCGCCGAATCTCTGGTGCCGGAGACTTCGGCAACCGGCGGGGACAGGATTCACGCCAGCCCCCGGCGATTCTCCGACCCGGCAGGGGGGTCAGAGAATCTCGCCCCTGGTTACTTTTCATTTCCCAATTCTATTCTCTCAGTCAGTGAGATGCTGTTTCTAGGAGGTGCCTCCCTTAATCGCTTCCTGCTTTCAAAATCCTTGTTACGTTGCCTACAGATGAGCTACACAAACGCCCTCCCCACCCAGTTTCCTAAATGCTTCAACTCTCACTCCCTTTTCCCATCTTCTTAGCCTCCACTGTTTATTTTTCCTTCATCTTGTTAAAGAATAAGCCACTTGCCTGCACAAGAGAAGCACTGTGCAGGTACCTATTTCAGTATCAGGGCTGAGAGAGTTAATATGTGAGATGGGAGAAACAGTACCTGCATGATGATGTAAGAGTGAGTCACATGACTAAGAAAGAGAAAGCTCATATGACTTAAACTAAGTAAAACCTGTAGTCTTGTATATCTGTAAATAGTCATGTTCATACAATAAACCAGTTACTGTTCAGACATCTCTATGTCTCTACTATTGTTCTGTAGCCAGTAACAACATGGTGGCACACCGCAAATCTCTGAAAATCAACTTTAAAAAGGTTTGCAAGCCTGGCCTGTATAAAGGTGCCAAAACTGAAGACTTCGCTGAGGCAATGGAAAAATCTCCAAAAGACCTCCTTCGTGGGTGTGGAATCTGAGAGGCAGAGAAAGAAAATTGTCTGTTTAGATTATTAAGGGCTACACCACGTGGTGGCCCATGAAGCATCCTGATCTAGCAGCAGAGTCAAAGAATCCGACGATGATCGAGAAGGGGTGAGCAAACCTTGATAAAGGATAAAAATCTTCAGATTAATGGTGCCATCAGTAGGCAAACTGAGAAAATTCCATTTTAGTGATCATGGGTTTCAGTACGACCCACAGGCCGGGTCAGTGCCATTGCCTGTGATGACCAGGAAGACTCTATTACTGCAGTGGAAGTTTAAAAAGTCCAGGCAGATGTCCTAATTTACCCTGCCAAAACAATTTGCGTGTGTGGAAGGGCCAGACTAAGCACAGAATTGGGCAATATGGAGGAAGAGATTTTTAAGTTTAGAATTGCATCTGGATTGAACAGTCAATCAGAAAAGTCAATACATTATTGTACGCTATTGGAGCAATTACTCATGATGTCATAGCAAGACAAGTTATCCATTCAAAGAGGACTTAAAAGTCTTTGATAATTATTTCCACAACTGCATAACAAGATATTAGAATGAGCCAAGTTTAACTAAATTGCTAAGAAACCTAGTGAATCAGTTGATATCTTTATCAAGTGACCTGTATCGACTGCCTGTAGGTTGACAATGTGATGATCTCAAAGCAGAACTGATATGGGACCGCATCATAGTCGGGGTAACTAACGACACCCTATCTGACCCACTGCAATCCAAAGAAGACTTAGCTTTGGAGAAGACAATACAGTTAGTTAGACAATCAGAGGTTAATCAGCAAAATTGAGCCACAGTAAATGGAAAGATAACCCACGGTTCAGAAAACGCTCAATGACAGTATAGCTTATTAAACAAAAGAATGTCAAAGGCCCTCCAGGGAAAGTCACTTTATGGAACAAAATTGCAAGATGCGATTAAAACATGCCAGTTTAATTGTGCCATTAAGCCCCACAAATGTGAACAGTGTACTGTGCACACTGCAGAATGCATTCGTCGTGAAACGTCTTACAACATCAGGTTAAAGTCCAACAGGTTTGTTTGGAATCACTAGCTTTCGGAGTGCAGATCCTTCATCAGGTGAGTGATGAAGGAGCTGCGCTCTGAAAGCTAGTGATTTCAAACAAACCTGTTGGACTTTAACCTGGTGTCAGACCTCTTACTGTGCCCACCCCAGTCCAACGCCGGCATCTCCACTTCATTATAAAAGGTTTGGACACTTGGGAAGGGTGCGCACAACTAAAACAGCTAGTTACACAGAACATAAGAGGAGAATATTTGCACATTAGGTCATTAATGAAATAGAGGAGTCACACCAAAAAGAGCAACAACGACGTTTCCCAGGCGAGATAAAAAAATCCAATTTACATTTTCTGCAATGGGGATATTTATGTCAATGGACACATTACTAATTTCAAATTGGATACAGGAGCAAGTGTGACAGCCCTGTCTGATAAAGAACCATGGCTAGTAAAGCTATGGCTAAGGACAACTGAAAACCCGTTACATGATCCACAAGGGATCAAACTACCAATCATGGGCATGTTATAAGCAGTTCTTGGGGGCCGATTTATCACAATTAGCTCGACAGCTGATGCAGAGCAGCGTAAGTTCAATTCCTGTATTGGCTGAGGTTATTCATGAAGTCCCTGCCTTCTCAACCTTGCCCCTTGCCTGAGGTGTGGTGATCCTCAGGTTAAATCATCACCAGTCAGCTCCCCATCAAAGGGGAAAGCAGCTTATGGTCATCCAGGGCACTGGCAATTCTCCAATACGCAAAGAAACAAATACTGGAAACCCCGCAATCGGCGGAATGGCCCGCGCTGGCGCAAAGAACGGCACAAACCACTCCGGCGCCAGGCCACCTGGAAGTTGCGGAATCCTCCGCACTTCCAGGGGCTAGGCCAGCGCCAGAGGGGTTGGCGCCATACAAACCGGCGCGAAAGGGCCGCCGTGGTCCCGCGCATGCGCAGAACCGCCGGCGTGTTATGGCTCATGCGCAGAGAGTTTCTCCTCCGCACCGGCCATGGCAGAGCCCTACAGAGGTCGGCAGGGAGGGAAAGAGTGCCCCCACGGCACGGGCCCATCTGCCGATCGGTGGGCCCCGATCGGGGGCCAGGCCACCGATGGTGCCCCCCCCCCCGGAGACGGATCCCCCCCGCGCCCCCTCTGAGGACCCCGGTAGACGGCCGACAAGCCAGGTCCCGCCGTGATGGACCATGTCCATTTCACACCAGCGAGACTGTCCGTAAACGGGTGGCCGCTCGGCCCATTGGGGCCCGCAGCATTGCTGGGGGGGCCGCTGCGGGGAGCCGGAGAATCCTGCGGAATAAATGTGATTCACAATCAGAAATGTTCTCTTCTGAGGGAAAGAAACCTGTGTTGACTTCAAACTCATCAAAACAGTGGTCGACATCAATTAACTGACAGTCATCGATTATGCCAAATCTGAGCCCCTCAAATCATCCAAATGCCATGATGGCCTTGATTGGTGCTTCAATGCTGATATTTTGACACTTCACTGAGGCTGATAATCCAGCCTTACTCCAAGAAGCTGCACTGGGGACAGAGAGTAAACTTGTTCTTACTGAGGTGGTAATGAACCAAGGGGAGCAACGAAGACCTGAGTGCAAGCAACTATCTTCATCACTGTGTGTTGGCTGAGTAGGTGGAAAACAAAACTCAGGCGACAGAATACACTTTAGCACTACCACATTCATCTTACAATGGTGACCCTTTGGTAAGTACAACCATGCTATCCATCCTCCAACGATGGTATCCAAGGATTCAATTGTAATATTCTGCACAGGACCTACAAGGTGGGAATGATTATCATTGCTGTGATCCTCGCAGAGAACGGGCTCACCTGTTAGGGGTGGGGGAACTTTAATTAATCAATGTAGAAAAGGTTGGCCAGTAAGGCACCGACCAGACAGGAACCTGGTAGGGATCTACAGTGTACTGTATATACCGTATTGTAAATAAATCTAGTTCTTTACTCTACTCTGCGTAGACTTCCCATCTCCTTACTACACAGGCGACGAGGAGTAAACTGGTTTATTGTTGATGCTGCAACCTACTCGGCTGAGCCACCTCCCCGATTTTCTGGACCCAGGTTGGAACAGATTATTTTGCCATGACTCTGTTTGGATGCATGTGACGCCGATGCTGAAGATTGGAACCAATTTGCAGAAAGGAGGTGCTACTGCTTCCAGGCCAACAACGTCACGGAGAATGAGCGCCAGATGGTTATACTATTGATGGACTGCGGAGCGCATACGTTCAGGGTGACCGGAGTCTCACATACCCCGCGGTGCCCGATACGCATTAGTTCGACCAACTCATGGCACTAGTATCGCAACACTTTAACCTGACCCCCTCAGTGATCATTCAAGGGTATTGATTTAATACAGCAACAAGGCCCCGCGCTGAGTCCAGCAGTGTGTTCATATCACGGCTAAGAAGTTAGCCAAGATTTGTGTATGGAACTGCTTTATCAGATATGCTCCGCGATAATTTGGTCTGTGGTATAAATAATATGGAAAAACAGAAAAAACGTTTGGCCAAAACATCCCTGACATTTCAATAGGCGCTGCGGAACTCTTTGTCCCAAGAAAGCGTGGAATGCAGTGTCCAAGAGATACCAGGGATGGAGGGAAATGATACCCTCACGTGGTATCCACACAACCCCAACTGACCACCACGGCGACTCTGGCCTCATGGCGAAGAGCCAGCCATCGGGACGTGGGACATCCTCGGACTTGGCTGAAGGCGAATCCAGCTCGTATGCAAATTGTGGGCACCGATCTAGGCGTAACCACAGGCAACAGGAGGGCCAGTGCTCCAGGCACCATGGTCAAGGTAGGCGTCAGCCCCAGAGCCGGGCCTTGTAACTGGATGACTGAGAAGAGGCCACGGATTTGGCTGAGATGCAGCTGAACTATTTGACAGTGCACCATGTGACCCCTATTCGTATCCCGATACAGGTAAATGGCCATATGCTCCAAATGGAGTTGGATACGGGAGCTGCCGTTTCTGTGGTGGCGCAGAGCACCACCATCTTATTAAACGAGTTGTGCATACTTTGACTTTAGCTGAGAGGGCGGCTTGTTTGGCCACTTATACGGGGGAATACTGAATATTGTGGGGTCCATCCTTACTTCGGTAGTCTATGGGTGCCAATCTGCTCCCCTCATTGTTGTGCAAGGTAGTTGCTTTAGCTTGTTGGGCTGTGATTGGCTGCACCAGCTCCAGTTGGATTGGCAACTATTCCTCCAAGTGGGATCTGTTGGTCTTGTGCGGTACTGAGCAAGTTCCCCAAGGTTTTCCAGTCCAGCTTGGATACTATTCAAGGAGCGCTGACCAAGATCCAGGTGACCTGGAGGCCCAGCCCCAATATTTTCGTACCCACCCGGTTCCCTACGCTTTAGTGGAGAATGTTGTGAATGGGCTTCGTCACTTGGAGAGTTTGAGCTTCACTGATTAGACGCCACTTCGAAGACTATAAATTGACGTGAACATGGCTTCGAGGTTAGACCATTATACTTTGCCATGCATTGAGGATCTTTATGCCACATTGGCTGGAAGCTGAACATTTACAAAATTGGATATAGAACATAGATAGAACATTACAGCGCATTACAGGCCCTTCAGCCCTCGATGTTGCGCCGACCTGTGAAACCACTCTAAAGCCCATCTATGAGCAACTCTTATCTACAACTGGAGCTCAATAAATCGTCACGGAGGTACATCATGATCAATACGCACAAGGGTCACTATAAATACACCCGGCTCCTGTTCGGATTATCCTCGGCATGCGCAGTCTTTCAGCACGTCATGGAGAACATTCTGTGCGGATTGCCGGGCATTGTGGTTTATTCAGATGCTGTGCTAGTTATAGGGACCACGGACCAAGAACATTTGCAGAACCACGAGGCGGTGTTGAAGGTTTTTCGGAGCATGGGGCCCTCCTGCGAGGTGTGTGTTTCATGTGAAATAAGTCACATATTTGGGGTATCGGGTCGGCCTGACCCAGTTACCGAGAAAGTGACTGCCATCAAAATGGCCCCCACCCTGTGAGATGCCACAGAGCTTTGCCCTTTTCTTGGAATGGTAAACTACAATGGCCGGTTCATCTTGGAATTTGACAAACATCCTGGCCCCCTTCCACTTGCTCCTCAAGAAGCACCATGGCGTTCCTGATGCAGATGACGTTCACAAGCAAAGTATACACTGACTGATCCGGCACATCAGGTAAATAACGATTTGCTGGAGTCAAAGAGAGTCCAAAGTCCTCCACCTGCTCCTCCTCCTTGTACTCATCAGTCCTAAAGGGGGTCTTCGGACTTTGAGGGGGAGGAATGTAATATCCCGCACAGGACATACATGGTGGGAAGGATTATCTTGCCCGTGGTCCTCGCAGAGTACAAGCTCCCCCGCTGGGGTCGGAGGAATTCGAATTAACCAATGTATAAAATATCGGCCAGTGCGGCACTGACCAGAGAGGAACCGGGTAGGGATCTATCGTATTGTAAATAAATCTAGTTTACTTTACTCTGTGTGGACTCCCCATGTCTTTATTAAAGCAAGCAGTCAAATAAGCTCAGCACCAGAGAAAGGACTAAGCCAGGCAATATCCATTTCTTCCAGGTTAGAAGAAATGGATCTCACTGCTACACCAGGGTTATAGGAGTTTGGAGGAATAGAAGATGTTGATTAAGTGCCTTCCTTACAGATTCCTGTCCTGCCCAAACAATTAGTTCCAGAGGCAGCAGTCCATGATCACCCAATACTTCATGAACCAAAGGCTGGAGGAGTCATTGCTCAAGAAGTAAAGAAAGACAGACCAAACTGTCAGCAGAAACCAGGGTCCCCTCAACACACAAGGATAGAGAACACAGTCAACCAAAAAAAATGATAAACCCACAAACTCCAATCAGAAGACACAACCAATAGGTGGGGAGAGGTACAATAGCAAGGAGAGGAAAATTAATCAAGTCCAGATCTAGATAAAATTGCATTTTGGAGAACCAGGGGCGGGATTCTCCACAATCGGCGTGATGTCCGCTGACCGGCGCCAAAAACAGCGCGAATCAGTCCGGCATTGCGCCGCCCCAAAGGTGCGGAATTCCCCGCACCTTGAGGGGCCGAGCCCTCACCTTGAGGGGCTAGGCCCGCGCCGGACTGATTTCCGCCCCGCCAGCTGGCGGGAAAGGCCTTTGGTGCCCCTCCAGCTGGCGCGGAAATGACTTTGCCGTGCGGCGCATGCGCGGGAGCGTTAGCGACCGCTCACGGCATCCCCACGCATGCGCAGTGGAGGGGGTCTCTTCTGCCTCCGCCATAGTGGAGACCATGGCGAAGGCAGAAGGAAAAGAGTGCTCCTACGGCACAGGCCCGCCAGCGGATCGGTGGGCCCCGATCGCGGGCCAGGCCACCGTGGGGGCACCCCCCCAGGGCCAGATCGCCCCGCGCCCCCCCCCAGGACCCCGGAGCCCGCTCGCGCCACCTTGTCCCGCCGGTAAGAGAGGTGGTTTGATTCTCGCCGGCGGGACAGGCATTCCAGCAGCGGGACTTCGGCCCATCGCGGGCTGGAGAATCGCCGGGGGGGGGGCCAACCGGCGCGGCGCGATTTCCACCCCCGCCGAATATCCGGTGCCGGAGAATTCGGCAACCGGCGGGGGCGAGAATTCACAGATTAGGTCAAACCAAACAAGTCTCAATGGCGAGCACTGATCTTCCAAGTCTCACAATGGCACGATCAAGGAGAGTCTTAAAACCACCAGACTGATTAAATCTATGACGTCAGACGGCAGGATCCCCCCCCCCCCCCCTCCCCCCCTCCCCCGGCCCCCTCCACCCACCCAACCCCCCACCCAGGCGTATTTTCCAGCAGTGGAGGCAACTCGCCATTGGGTGGTGAGGGGACCTTCTGATCACGCTGATGTCTAAGGGGCTTTGCATGCCCCGCACCCTCTGTCACCGGAAAACAGGCCGCAGGGAGTTGCCATCGCAGGGCCGGAAGATCCCACTGGCCGGAAGGGCTGGAAAATTCCAGCGAGAGACTTGTGGGAAGAATTGTATGTAACGATAAAAGTAAAATATATTTGGGGCCAACGTAGCATTAGGATGTTAGGGCTAAAATGGTTAATGTGTGGGATGGGAGACACAGTGTCACCCACATGATGATGCAAGAGAAGGGCATGCGGTTAAGAGCCTAGAAGGAGAAAGCTCATGGCTTAGATTGAGTAACATCTGTAGTCATGTATATCTGTAAATAGTTATATTTGTACAATATTGTTCTAACATATCTACGTCACTAACTATTCCTTAGTCAGTCACAACCAAATAAACACATCAGTTCTGTTATTTGTTAATGGACTGTTCATGCCTAGAAACTGAAAGATCATTAATGTTGCATCGCTGTAGCAGATGACAGAGGATTGTACTCAGTATTAGTGTGCTCCATTGACAACCTGTTTTTCCAGCAAACAAGGAGTATATGGAAAAATATCCACTAATATTAGATACTAATATTAGATAATAGTATGAGAATTTCCACTGAAACACTGTTGTACATGCAACTGCACATTTTGTTTCAATTAAAAAATATTCAGAAAGCTTTCTGTTTCCGATTTCATTAGCTTCCTGTTAAACAGCAGCAGAAAAAACCCTGGTACTAAACAGCCAGTTCAGGACCCTGGATTTTCAGAGTTTATATTAAACACCAATCGCATCTGATTATAAAATGAAAGAGGGAGAGATTTGTTGACGTAGCATTCTGCAAAGCAAGCCTACATTGATTTTTTAGGTTAGGCAATGTTGCAGGCCACTATGTATCTAATCCATGTTGCATTCATCAGTGATATCAATGGAGTTTCAAGAAGCGACACTACACAAGCAATATTTTTCCTCTTGAACGTCTTAACAGCTTTGTAGAGAGCTCATCATTCTAAATGACTGAACTCTGCACCTTAATAGTGATCAGGAATATTCACTGTTACAGCCAGAGCCATAAAAGTTAGGAGATAGTGGATTTGGGTCCAAATCTCTGAAGTTGTCCTTTCTTGGGGGCATAATTTATAATGTTATGCTCCTGGCAGAAGGAAATATTCCCAGAGTTCTATCTTTTACAGACTGTACACAATCAACGATGCCGATCATCAAGAATATAGGCCGCGATTTATCGGCCTCATCGCGCCCGACTCGATATGCGACAAGGCCGTTATATCTCAGCCTCGTTACACCTCGCGAGATCTAACGAGATCTCCTTCCCTTCCCAAGCGTAGTCCATTTTTCACATAATGAATGCAGATCAGAGTATCTGCAGGATATCGAGTAGTGGGAAATATACCAGATGGGCCTGATTCTGTCCTTGCCTGAGCTGCACAAATTCCCTAACAGGATAGGTAGCAGAGGTAACGTTTTTCCCTCTCGCAAACCCGAGGGATGTTGCAGTAATAACTATATCGCTGCCACCGCTAAGATGTAATCATTCACCACAGATTGCATCCAGACCCTCCTTGATATGCATCTCATCTGTTTACCAGGTAATCTTGCTGAGTCAGTTGGGAAATCATGTTGATTAGACCTCAGCTGAGTATTGTATCCAATTCTGGGCACCACACTATGGATGGACGTCAGAGACTTCGAAACGATTAAGAGGAATTGCCAGCATTGTACCAGGAATGAGGGATTTTAGTTTACCTGGAAAAGTTATGGAAGCTGGAGTTGTTCACCTTGGAGCAGAAAACATAAGAACATAAGAAATAGGCGTGCGACTCGGCCAACGTGGTCTACCTCATACGCTGCAGGAAAGGATGTCCCGAAGCATGGTAAATTTGGCGCGACCATGCAGACGCTGCGACAACGGATGAACGGACATCATGCGACAATCGCCAGGCAGGAATGTTCCCTTCCAGTTGGGGAACACTTCAGCAGTCAAGGGCATTCAGTCTCTGATCTCCAGGTAAGCGTTCTCCAAGGCGGCCTTCAAAACGCGCGACAACGCAGAGTCTCCGAGCAGAAATTTATAGCCAAGTTCCGCACACATGAGTACAGCCTCAACCAGTACCTTGGATTCATGTCACATTACATTCACCCCCCACCATCTGGCCTGGGTTTGCGAAATCCTACCACCTGTCCTGGCTTGAGACAATTCACACCTCTTTAACCTGGGGTTACCTCTCTCTCTGGATCTGTAAAGACTTCATTACCTGCAAATACTTGTATTCAAAGCATTGTCTTGCATCTTTGACTTTGTCTTTATATATGTTTCTGGAATCTCCACATCATAAGGTGTAGGAGCAGGAATAGCTCATTCGGCCCCTCGTGCCTGCTCCACCATTCATTAAGAACATGGCTGATCTGATTAGGGCCTGAACTTCACTTTCTAGTCTGTCCCTCATAACCCTCGACTCCTCAGTTAAACAAAAATAGAAGTCAGCCTTGAATGTATTCAATGACTCAATCTCAACTGCTCTGGGAAGAGAATTCCAAACACCAATGATCCTCTAAGAGAAGAAATTCCACCTCATCTTCGTCTTAATTTGGAGACCCCCTTATTTTGAAACTGTGCCCCTTACTCATAGATTCCCTCAAACGAGGAAACATCCTCTCAGCATCCACCCTGTCTAGCCCCCTCGGCATCTTATTTGTTTCAATAAGATCCCCTTTCATTCTTCTCAGGGGAGATTGGGGTTTGAAAACCATGACAGCGTGTATGAGGAGAAACTAATTTCAGTAGCAGAATGGTTGGTAACTGGAGGAGGCAGGTAGGAAATATTTGGCAGTTAAAAGAGGGAATATTAAGAGAAAACTTTTATGCAGCAAGTTGTTTCTTCCTAAAATGCACTGCTTTTGAAAGGGTGGTGGAATCAGATTTTGTCAAAAAGAAATTGGATAAATACTCAAAGAATAAAATCTTGCAGAGCTGTGGGTAAAGAGTAGGGAATGGACTCACTGGATATGCTAGGATCCAGTTAGGGACCAAGTAACCTTTCAAAGTCGACAAAGTTTGAAATCCCAGTTACATGAGAATAAATCCACAAGATTGAATGGTTTAAAAAAAACTTTACTATACAAGGTTAAAAAAGTGAAACAAATTATTCTTTCTATTGGATAGTCTAACATTCATAATTAGCATGAAGTAAATATTAATTAATAGCAAACTATTCTCGGACATGCTACACTACACATTAAATGGCAGATATAAACAAGACAAATCCTATCCAGACATCAGCGATCACTCTGAGTTGCAATATCTCTGTGGTAGTATGTATTAGGGGTCATGTGGGACTGGAAGCCCTAATGTCATTGGCTGACAGATCCCGGGTCCTGGTTGGCCGTTGACCTCTAGCTCCGCCCTGAAGGCGGAGTATAAGAAGCCGGAGTCCTCCCCCGCAGGCCAGTCTACTATCGAGCTGCGGGGGAACAGACACGCTTAATAAAGCCTCATCGACTTCACTCTATTCGTCTCTCGGAGTCTTTGTGCGCTACAATTTATTAAGCGTGCCTAAAAAGGACTATGAAGCTCAGGATCATCCCGGAATGCCTGAGGATCAGCCCCCACGCAGTGAACGCGGCAGCAGCCTTCAAGCACTGGCAGACTTGTTTCGAGGCCTACCTCAGAACGGCCACCGGCCGGGTCACAGAAGACCAAAAACTACAGGTCCTGCACTCGAGGTTAAGCACGGAAATTTTCTCCCTCATCGAAGACGCGGGGGATTTCCAGACGGCGTTCGCAGCACTGAAATGTCTCTATGTCCGCCCAGTTAACCAAATCTACCCGCAGACGCCGCCATTTTGGGTCCCGGCCACCATGAGGGGAGGAAGGCGCCGCCATCTTGGACCACCCCAGACCTGTACGACGCATGGGGGCGGCCATTTTGTCCACCCCCGCCGCCATCTTGTGACCCCCCAGCCATGTGCGATGTATGGGGGCAGCCATTTTGTTCATCCCCGACGCCACCTTGGACGGCAACAACGGACCCCAGTGTCGACGGCTCCACGGGGTTCGAGGAAGACGCTCCACTACTACAACCACGTCTCGCTTCAATAACGCTCGACCAAGCTCGGCCCCGGACACTCCAGACGACGACGACAACGGTGCTAATAAACGGGCACGAGACACCATGCCTAGTCGACTCCGGGAGCACGGAGAGCTTTATCCACCCCGACACGGTAAGACGCTGTTCCTTGACCACCTATCCCAGCGCACAAAAGATTTCCCTAGCTGCAGGATCCCACTCCGTACAGATCAAAGGTTTCTGCATAGTTACCCTAACTGTGCAGGGAAGGGAGTTCAAAAACTACAAACTACACGTCCTTCCCCAACTCTGCGCCCCCACATTACTGGGATTAGATTTCCAGTGCAATCTACAGAGCCTTACGTTCAAATTCGGCGGCCCAATACCCCCACTCACTATCTGCGGCCTCGCAACCCTCAAGGTGCAACCCCCGTCCTTGTTTGCGAACCTCACCCCGGATTGCAAACCCGTCGCCACTAGGAGCAGACGGTACAGCGCCCAGGACCGGACTTTCATTCGGTCCGAAGTCCAGCGGCTACTAAAGGAAGGCATAATCCAGGCCAGCAATAGTCCCTGGAGAGCACAGGTGGTAGTAGTGAAGACAGGGGAGAAACAAAGGATGGTCATAGACTATAGCCAGACCATCAACAGGTACACACAACTAGACGCGTACCCTCTCCCCCGCATATCCGACATGGTCAATCGGATTGCCCAATATAAAGTCTTCTCCACCGTGGACCTCAAGTCCGCCTACCATCAGCTCCCCATCCGCCCAAGTGACCGCAAGTACACAGCCTTCGAGGCAGACGGGCGATTATACCATTTCCTAAGGGTCCCATTTGGCGCACAAACGGGGTCTCGGTCTTCCAACGGGAGATGGACCGAATGGTTGATCAACATGGGTTGCGGGCCACGTTCCCGTATCTCGACAATGTAACCATCTGCGGCCACGACCAGCAGGACCACGACGCCAACCTCCAAAAATTCCTCCAGACCGCCAAAGCCTTGAACCTCACTTACAACGAGGACAAGTGCGTTTGTAGCACAAACCGGCTAGCCATCCTGGGCTACGTAGTGCGCAATGGGATAATAGGCCCCGACCCCGAACGTATGCGCGCCCTCATGGAATTTACCCTCCCGCACTGCTCAAAAGCCCTGAAACGCTGCCTGGGTTTTTTTTCATACTACGCCCAGTGGGTCCCCCAGTACGCAGACAAGGCCCGCCCCCTAATACAGACCACGACCTTCCCTCTGTCGACAGAGGCTTGCCAGGCCTTTAGCCGCATCAAAGCGGATATCGCAAAGGCCACGATGCGCGCCATCGACGAGTCCCTCCCCTTCCAGGTCGAGAGCGACGCCTCCGACGTAGCTCTAGCGGCCAACCTTAACCAAGCGGGCAGACCCGTGGCCTTTTTCTCCCAAACCCCCCACGAGGACCTCTGCCACCCGGGGGTCACTCGGTTTTTCCACTTTATCAAGTCCCGCAACCTCCCATACTCTTTAGAGGAGGTCCGTACAGTCACAAGGAACGGCCACATCTGCGCAGAATGCAAACCGCATTTTTTCAGGCCGGATGGTGCGCACCTGATTAAGGCTTCCCGCCCCTTTGAACGCCTTAGTCTGGATTTCAAAGGGCCCCTTCCCTCCACCGACTGCAACACATACTTCCTTAATGTGGTGGACGAGTACTCTCGCTTCCCATTCGCCATCCCCTGATCTGACATGACCGCGGCCACAGTCATTAAAGCCCTGAACACCATCTTCACACTGTTCGGTTGCCCCGCATACGTCCACAGCGACAGGGGGTCCTCTTTCATGAGTGACGAGCTGCGCCAGTTCCTGCTCAGCAAGGGCATAGCCTCAAGCAGGACGACCAGCTACAACCCCCGGGGGAACGGGCAAGTAGAGAGGGAGAACGGCACGGTCTGGAAGACCGTCCTACTGGCCCTACGGTCCAGGGACCTCCCAGTTTCACGGTGGCAGGAGATCATCCCGGACGCTCTCCACTCCATCCGGTCGCTATTGTGTACGAGCACTAATCAAACGCCTCATGAGCGTCTCCTTGTCTTCCCTAGGAAGTCCTCCTCTGGAACGTCGCTGCCGATCTGGCTGGCGGCCCCAGGACCCATCTTGCTCCGAAAGCATGTGCGGGCACACAAGGCGGACCCGTTGGTCGAAAGGGTTCACCTCCTCCACGCGAACCCGCAGTACGCTTACGTGGAGTACCCCGACGGCCGACAAGACACAGTCTCCCTGCGGGATCTGGCGCCCGCCGGCAACACACACCCCCCCCCCCCCCGATACCATTCACCCAAACCCCTCCCTTCCTGCCACCGCCGCACCCCGTGACCGCCCCCTTCCCAGGAGGATCGGTTCCCCTCCCCTCAGGCCCGACCAAGAATAAAGCCCAAGCTGAAACCGTAAGGCTCCCGGAGACGACAACACCGGAACAAGCACCACCACCACCACCGGGGCCGAGGCGATCGACACGGACGACCAGAATCAATATATGGACTTTTCACAAGAACATTTTGCTTTTTCTCCCGATACCTTCTGTAAATAGTTGAAACAGGACAAAATTGTACATACTGTATTGCCATATGAATGTTTTCCTCCCAGGACCAGCCCTGTAAACCCTTACCACCATGCGAAGCATCACCCCGCCGGGTTCATTTTTGACAAGGGGTGAATGTGGTAGTTTGTATTAGGGGTCATGTGGGACTGGAAGCCCTAATGTCATTGGTTGACAGATCCCGGGTCCTGGTTGGCCGTTGACCTCTCGCTCCGCCCTGAAGGCGGAGTATAAGATGCCGGAGTCCTCCCCCGCAGGCCAGTCTACTATCGAGCTGCGGGGGAACAGACACGCTTAATAAAGCCTCATCGACTTCACTCTATTCGTCTCTCGGAGTCTTTGTGCGCTACAATCTCCTTAAAGCTCTGTCTCCAACATGGGGGATGTCAACTCTTCACTTTCAAAGATACAGGGCGGGATTTACCGACTACCCCGCCACATGTTTTTTGCCGTGGAAGGTGGCCTGCCAGCAGGATCTAACGATCCCGTCGCCGGGAAACTCCTGTGTGCCAGCATGGAACTGGAATTTCCTGCCGGCGTAAACAGCCGGTAAATCATGTCCTAGGCCTCTGCATTTCGTCAAAAACTACACCAACTCAAATTGCTTCTATGATTGCCCATCTTCCAGTGTTTCAATCTCTTCACCTGAGACTGGGTTCTACGGGAGTCACAAAGCTGCGCTCCCACCACTAATTACCGGCACACTTCCAATTCTTTCACAGACCGCTAAGCTGGCTTGGCCCCAGGGTTTCTCTGAACTCCAGTCTCTTGGCTGCACCCAGCTATAAATGGCTCCCAGAACTTCTCTGAGCCTTAACTGCCTGTAGCCTGCTTACAGCTCCCAGGCCTCGCTGTGAGTCGCAAACCACTGAGATCCAAACTGCATCCAATTCTCTCTCCCAACAAATGCACAAATAAATTGAAACCAGAGGACCATCTTAAGCTCCATGATGATGTAGCTGTTCAGAGGTGACTGAATGTTTTTAAATTAATTTAGCTCTAACTCGCAAAACAAAACATCTCTCTATACTGCACTTCCTTGCAAGCAGTGTTGACATCACCTCTCCAGTTATGTAAGTTCACCTACTGTTTTCTGGTTCCTGCTCTTCTTCTCTGACTCTATTAAACAAACAAGGGTAACCTTCTGAGCTGCCA
Source organism: Scyliorhinus torazame (assembly GCF_047496885.1). Classification (NCBI taxonomy): domain Eukaryota; kingdom Metazoa; phylum Chordata; class Chondrichthyes; order Carcharhiniformes; family Scyliorhinidae; genus Scyliorhinus; species Scyliorhinus torazame. Next base: position 124,545,117 of record NC_092713.1, read on the forward strand.
TTTTCTTTTAGGTGTTCTTCCAATCTCTAAAGCCCAGCATTTTATCACCCTACCTTCACAGCAACAACCTTCCTAGAATTAAACATTACCGCTAAAATATTAACACAAACCATGAACTAAATAATCGTCACAGATAACTCTTTTAAAGGTCCACAGCAGGCATGTATGACCTCCTTCGGTGCTATATTACTCTATGTCTCTGTGATTACAATGGAGCATTTTTGTAACACAGAGGACGGTGCAGAATATTTACCTTATTTGGGTCTCCAGCGCTGTCATGGAAGCTCATTCAGGATCAGCTTCCTATTGGATTCCATGAAAACCTTTCCATCTGGTTTCAGGGGAAAGCTGAAGACATGGGTTTGTGATTAAAATGTCCTGGAAGATTTCCACAGAAATAAGCCTGTAAAGTATAAAAAGTGAAGACAGCTGAATACATGAAACAAATGTCCTGTAGTTTTCAAAATACACAGCAGGTCTGGCAGCCACTGTGGAGAGAGAAACACGAGTTCGCATTTTGAGTCAAACATGACACTTACTCAGCTCTAAATGCTAACTCTGTTTCTTTCTCCCCATATGCTGCCAGATCTGCTCAGCATTTCCTGCTTTTATTTCAGATTTCCAACATCTGCAGCATTTTGTTTTCCCTTTAATCGCTTTCTTTCATCAAATGGGTCAGGTAGAAATTAAAGAAAGCTTTATCTGCTTAGATATTTAACCTGTTATTAATCACCTCCATGAGATAAATAAATTGAAGAGCAGAATTTTCCCTGGTGTTCTCGCCAATGGTTATACCGCAAGCAACATCACTGAACTGATGACCCTGTTGTTATCACATTGCTTTTTGTGGGAGAGAGCGGTGCGCAAATTGGCTCCTGCGTTTCCTGCAGTGTACAGGGTTGCCAAGGCGATTGAATCTCCTCCTGGAGGTTTTGTCACATGACTTGCCCCAGGCTCCAGCCATTAAATGGGCAACACATACTGCCTTCCTATGCCAATTGAAAAGCAGAAGTCCCAATACTCAATTGGATGATGCTTGACTGTCAGCTGGACAGCCTATTCCCCCTGCCATTTTCAATATTCTTATATTTGGTAAAGGGTAATATTCAAAAAGGATGGTAAAAAGTATATATTTTTTAATAGCCTGATGATTTTTCTCCAGGATAAATATTGCCCAGGACACCATGAATAACTCACCTGCTCTTCTTTGAAAATATGCCATAGAACCTTTCATGTCCACCTGACAAAGAAGAGAGGTTTTTGGTTTAACACCTCATCAGAAAGGTGGCATCTCCCACTTTGCATTGCTCCCTCGGTAATGCATGGGGATATCAGCTTTGATTTTTGTGTTCAAGGCATGGAGTGGGGCTTAAATCTGCACCCTTTTCCTCACATCAGATTATCTGGTCATTATCATATCATTGCCCGTAGGCAGGAACCCCTGACACCAAGTAGCCAGGCGCCAGGAACAGGCACTCGGCCTACACTGCACCTGCCGCCGCTGCATGAGCAGTTCCTACCACCGCTGATGTCATTGTCTTTTCCGGGCAGCTCGTTTGCCTCTTTCGATATATATTTCTCCTCCTGTCACTCACAAAGACTTGAATCCCAGGTAGTAGTTCTGCGATGCTGGTCCCTGCCACTGCTGAATAGCTGGAACCCCCACGAAGGAGAAACAGTGGTGTGCAGTGATCTCCCACACAGCACAGCACAGCTCAGTGAGTAGATAATGGGACTCTTAGTCCCAGGGTTGTGGGTTCATGATGATTTTTTTCTGAAAGGATATTTTATTCAGCATATGTTGCTTATTGATTGTTTTTTACTAACTCATTAATAGATTATAAATTGAAAGACTTAAACGGATTTGAGAATTGTCCTTGCCAGTATCAGCTCCAAGATTGGTCTGGATTTGGTCCACAATTTGTTCATTATTGATTTTTAAATAGCTTACTTCATTATTTATTTTTAAATATGGTTTCACTGCTACTCATTTCACCCAATGCTGCCACATTTATTTATTTATTTTATCGTCAGAGAATTATGGAATCAGTTTTCTAATCCAGCCAGTCAGGATGTCACTGACAATGATGTCACTGACTGCATCCTTGGGTGACTGTGTGGAGTTTTCATGTTCTTCCCGTGTCTGTGTGGGTTTCCTCCGGGTGCTCCGGTTTCTTCCCACAGTCCAAAGATGTGCAGGTTAGGTGGATTTGCCATGCTAAATTGTCCTTAGTGTCCAAAAGGTTAGGTGGGGGTAGGGTGGGAAGTGTGAGCCGAGGTAGGTTGCTCTTTCAGGAGGTCGGCGCTGACTCGATGGGCCAAATGGCTTTACTGCACTGTAGGGATTCTGTGATTCTATGATCCGCACATGTGCAGGAAGTGCTCCCCCTGGTGTTCTGGCAGCAACACATTCAGCACTGTGGGAACTTGCTGTGTACCAATTGGTTGCCATGTTTTCTACATCACAACAGTGACTACAATTCAAAATGACTTCTTGTGGTCATGAAAGTGCTACAGAGACGCATGTCTTTCTTTTTATTTAGCCATTGGATAGGCCAAAGGCCATATATTAGATGGTCTATTGAAAGGAAAGGCTTTAACCATTGTACAGCCTTATTATGCAAAGTAACAGCACAGAAACAGATCATTTGACCCAACTAGTCTATGCCAGTTGTGTTGCTCTCTGCCTTGCTCTAACCAGATGGCTTTGATGTGTAGTGTTGATCAGGGATCGAGTCTTGTAAACTAACAAAACTATTTATTTAACACTACAATTGGATTCAACACTTATCTCTAAGAACTAAACAGTTGATTAAATACACATAAACTATATTCATCTAACATCTAACTCACTAACTAATTTACTACTCTTGCTCTGTCACTACCTTCAGTACTCCTAGCTCAGCTCCTGCTCCTCCCACCTACTCCAACCTTCTGACCTGCAAGGCTCAGCGTCATCCCTTATATACTTCAAGATTGCTCCCTCTTGTGGCTGTCCGTATGCATTTCATTAACCCTTACATTACCTTCATGTATGATAATACCACACCAGTGTTTATGCATATTCATCTATTCCTTTCTCCCTCATGCAGCTGCCTAACATTCCCTTAAAGACTGATGCCAGTTCCACATTCTAACCACTCTCCGGTAAAGACATTTCTCCTGAAAAGTTTATTGCATTCATTAATGATTATCATGACTTCCAGTTTTGGACTCCAAGTAGAGTCTCTACATTTACCCTATCAAACCCCTTTTACAATATTAAACACCTCTATTAAGTCAACTATTGTACTTCTCTTTTCCAGAGAAGAGCCATAGCCATGATTTTTCTTGCTAGGTATCAGTAGGAGGGAAAATGGAGACTCTTAGAAAATATCAACAGATTCGACAAAGTCAACATGGATTTATGAAAGGAAAATCATGTTTGACAAACGTACATGACCTTTTTAAGGACATCGCTAGCAGTATAGATAAGGGTGAACCATTGGATGTGGTGTATTTGGATTTTCAGAAAGCTTTTGATAAAGTCTCACTTAAGGTGTAAGTGTGCAAAAATAAAGCACATGGAATTGGGGATAATATATTGGCGTGGATTGGGAATTGGTTAGCAGACAAAAAACAGAGTAGGAATAAATGGGTCTTTTTTGAAGGGCAGATAGAGACAAGTGCAGTACCACAGGGGTCAGTGCTTGAGGTACAGCTATTGACAATAAACATCAATGATTTGGATGAGGAAACCAAACGTAATATTTACAAGTTTGCTGATTACACAAAACTTGGTAGGAATGTGCGTGGTGAGGAGGATGTTAAAATGCTTCACGGTAATTTGGACAAGTTAAGTGAGTAGACAAATGCATAGCAGATATCTTATAGAGTGGATAAATGTGAAGTTATCTACTTTGGTTGGAGAAACAGAATGGTAGAATATTAATTAAATGATGATAGATTGGAAAATGTTGACTGTAATAACCCTCATGAGACCCACAGGGACACCTCGCTGATCTCCACTTGGGACTCATGGAATATGAGCTCCTCCGTTAGTGGGCGGAGGCCCGCCCTGCTAGGTTTTGTAAATCTGCCTGATAAAAGCTGGCCTGGACTCGGGCCGCCGTTTTGGTAGTTCCGGTTGGAGCCTTTGGACTGTAAACCACATTGCAATCTTTACTTTGTCTTGGTTTATTAAATACTCTAACTTTCTCTCGAGCCTCCTGAGCTTTAATTTTAGCAACGAGGAAAATGGCAACTGTGATTCTGGACTCCCTGACCACAACAGAAGACGCCAGAACGGGAACGAGGTCAGTGGGTGTTTGAAAATGCCACTTTTCATAAGGCTAGATGCTTTTGACGAAGACTGAGTGGATGTGGCATTTTTTCCAGACAAATGGTATTGTTCTAGACCACCAATTGAAGGTAATATTCCTGACCACCTGCGGGGCCCCAACATTCCGTGTAATCAAGAGCCTGGCTGCCCCGAACGCCAGGACATTTTGCGAGCTTGTGGAACTTGTCACGAGTCATTACGACCCTCGGCTGTCAGTAATTATGCAGAGGTACCAATTCAATAGGGCCAGACGAATCACAGGGGAATTGGTTTCGGAATTCCTGATGCACTTTTGCAAGCTAGTTGAACATTATGTTTGGCCCATCCCTTCCTGAGATGTTTAGAGATTGTTCGTTCTGTGGCATCACCAATATGTTGGAGCAGGTCTTGGGCCTGGAATGGACCATAGAGCTGTCACTCTCCTGCGAGAATGCAGAAAAGTGAGTCCAGGAGCTCCAGAGTTCCATGGATTATGGCATTTACATTGTTGGCCGGCACCCATTCTGAAGGGGGACTTCATTGTCCATCACCAAGAGTGACTTAATAGCACCACTACTGTCGGAGCTGGCTGAGTCCCAAGGAAATATCTGTCAGTGGGCCTCCGTGAATGAACAATAGGGAAAAAAATCAATCTAAAGGAAAAACCTATTCTACCTTCCATGCCAACAAATAAATCAATATCATCAAAATTAATATCTCTTGTCAATTCATTCTCAATGCTTAAAATTATTAAGTAAATTGATCACCCATCACAAGCCAGACAACTTCTGGACAGAAATGTGTCAACCTTTTACCTATTGCCCCTTCCCTCAGAATGAGGAAGGTTTGAGCAAGTGTCTAAACACCATCTGTTAATGTTTGTCTTCTCCACGGATGTGGCCTGTCTCACTGAGCTTTCCCTGTATTTTTTGTTTCTGTATCAAGAATCATTACTCTCTCTCAAAGCCTGGTTGGGAGTAAATAAAAGTGTCAAACAGCCATAAACGATTCCGGCAAACACTGAAATTCATTAAATTACCACTAATAGCAAATTGCTGTGGAGAAGTAGTAGCAGAGATAGCTGCACATTCTGACTCCAATGTTGAGTACAAGCACATTAAACATCAAGCCCTGAGAGATTATGAATGGTTGCTTTTCTATTTTAGTTTAAACTGAAGACCTCAATTCTTCCTGTTATGCTATTTGTATAGAAATAATCTAAATGAATAATACAAAATGTGGAATTAATTCAAAGAGAATTGATAAAATCCATCTTAGTGACTGTTATAATTTCTCCTCGCAGAAAGCTAGGTGGGAAAGTATATTGTGAGGAAGATGCAAAGTGACTTCAAGAGCATTTGGACAAACTTGGTCAGTGATCAAGAACATGGCAGATGGGATATAATGTGGAAAAATGTGAAGTTATCTACTTTGGTAGGAAAAACAGCATGTCAAGTTGTCCAGTGATAGCGATTCAGGGCGGAGCCTTGGTTAGAAGGTTCTTTAATTTGATTTATCTGTATGTGTTTGCTGATCGAAGTCGGTAGTTCAGTTTTGGAACAGACAAAGGCAGTTGCATTTTGCTTTGGTATATATTGCATCTCTCCAGATTGAGAAAGCCAGTAGAAATGATAGTGAGCTCGGCATGCATTTCAAGTAGACAAATGATTAACTTTTTCATTCGCCGCACAGGTGGGGCTCCATCTCAGTTTGGATTTCATAAGGGAAAAGCAGCTCGAAGATTTTCTCCAACTTGCAGCTAGTGGGAGAGATCTACAGTGGTGCTCACAGAGCCTTGTGGCAGAAAGCAGTCAGCAGAGTTAATGTGGGAAGCTGGGGAAAGGCAGTTGGATATCTGTCAGCAAACGCAAACAGGTAGTTTTTTTTTAGCAAATGTTACCCTTTGGGGAATCATGGGGCAGAAGTGATAGACTGTGCCGAGTTGACTATTATTTCATTGAACTGTGTTGAAGGCTCTGTAGCCACCTGGGATGGCCACTTACGACAAGAAAATGGACGTTCGCAAGGCCTAAAGCGAAATGTGGACAATGTAAGATTCAGGCAGGCTCAGAGCCTGAATGTATATTTGTGAGCAAAGAATCCAGACAGCATCGAAACCCCAAACCGATTAGCATTTTGATGGCCCATCTCCGTAAGACAAAGGACTGATACTCGAGTAACCGATACAATCCCAGACATTTCGGCGCCACTCCCTTTACTCAGGAAGCCTAAACAACAGGGTCAATGACCGCTTAGGACACGCCCAGCCATCAAGGCACCCGCCCCTTTATTGGCTCAAATCGAACACAGCGATCGAGGACTACCCAATTAATGGGGTCCAAACCGAAGGACCACCCAAAAGAGCGCAAAACTCCCCAAGGATAAAGAGAGACGCTGCCAATTGTTCGTCCTCTTTTGGACCTGGCGCTCCGGCAACGTCCACCTCCAATTGCAGCGCCACCACCAGAAGCAAGTTCAAGTTCAACGCTCGCTACCAGACGGATGAGCCCAGCTGTGCAGCAGTTACTTCTCCAGACCCAGTAGATCCAGATTCGAACAAAGGCCACTGTTCCTCTGACCTAGGCCGGGTGCCTGAAGCTAAGTACAGGTTGTCATAGTTGTTAGGTGTAGTTTAACTAGTAGTGTTTATGTTGCATGTGCATGTTAATCTTGTGTGTAAATTAAGTACCCTTGATCTTGAACTAACGAACTGGTGTTTGGCTCTTTGATCGATATCCGGTTGAACCTTGTGGTGGTATCATTTGATACCTAGCGACTCTGAGCAATATAATATCGAGATCTAAAAAAAGAAGGGCAACCTTATTGATTGTCATATTTATAGCAGGTAAAAAAAGGCAACAGCTCCTTCCCTGGTCAACAAGCCCTGGCATTTGACTCGAACCCAGAGCTTCTGTTCCAGGGGGAGGAATGCTACCACTGCACCACAGGGAGCTGAAGCATCCACAATTATGAGATCAGTACAGGAAAAGACAGAGGATTACATAGCCAAAAAGCTAACGGAATAGAATTTTACCTCGGAGCATAGCTGGAACTCTGAAGAGAATTAAAATAAATTCTGAAAGGCTGTGCCATAACTTTTGTGTTGGTCCCAGGTAAAATGAATGAATCTTCAAGATTTGGTAAGATAACGTGTTAACTTGGTACTGCTTGCTTTGTTTAATTCTTCTTTATGTACACAATAAAGTTTGTTTTGTTAAAAAATGCGAAATATTGTCAGTAAGTAGCTGGGTGTTTGGATTTTATCTTCAAACATTGACAGTCTATAACAGGATCGTAACAGTGGATCAAGATTTGATTCCAATGATTACCCTGGATATCAATTTGCTCTTTGCTACCAAATCATGCCTGCTTTTCTCCCACTAAATTGCTGAGAGAGAAACAGACCTAAACTTTTAGGTCAATGACCTTCAATCCAAACAGGAAATGTAAGACGGGTTATAGGTTTTAAGCAAGTGAAGCTGGATCGTTGGGGAGGCGGAGGGGGTGGAGGGTGGGGCAAAGAAAAAAGGAAAGCTGAAAGGGGGAGGGGAGGAAAGGCTAAAAGACGAAAGAGTTGATGATGCAAAGTCAAAGGGAATGGTCATAGGCGAAGTAAAAACACAAAAGAGGAAGTGGCAGAATGATGAACAGCTACTGTCTGAAAGGAAAATGAGAGAAAAATAAAAAAACAAAACCAAAACCAGCAATGCAAAATTAAACGAATTGGGGGCAGAGGTTGATGTGTTGGGTACTCTGCTACACAGACGAACCAACACGGTTGCGAATGGTACAACTCAGTTTTATTGCTAACATTTATTTACAGTGGTAAACTGGTTACTGAGGTTCGATCATAACCCTAGAATCTGTGGACCTATTCCTAAGACGATCTTGGAGTGACACTCAGCACATGGTGGATGTTTGAGTGGCTTGCTATGAGCTCTGTGCCCTGAGCTGCCTCCTGCTGGAATGCCCAGGAAGTGTCGTGTTCCCTGTTTTGTACTGTGTATGCTCTTGCCTGTGATTGGCTGTGGTGTTGTGTGTGTGTTGATTGGTCCATTGATCTGTCCATCAGTATGTATGTGCTATGATGTCTACCTGAATATCATGACATCCCCCCTTTTGTACAAGAACATGTGCCTATGTGGTTATAAATAGAGATGTGTACTGAGTGCAGCTGAATGTGTGTGTGTGCAATATCTACAGCATGTATATGGGGCTAAACTATTGTAGCCACGTAAAATGGCTGATTCCCGATTAGAATGGTCAAACCCCGATTTAAAAAGGCGAACGGAAGAGGCTGATGGGAAAATCAGCCAACAGGACTCAAACGGACAGCTGCAGGTAAAACAGTGTATTCGCCTCTGGGGAAGTCAGTCCAGACCGATACCTGCAGCCATCAACATCACAACAACCCAGCCATCTGCATATTAATCAGCCATCCCCTGGAACAATTGCTACAAATTAGCAATTGAAAGCCGACCCAGACCTTTTGGCGCCAGCAGGGGCTAACACAAAGAAAGGTAAACGACCACCCCCGATCAAGGAATCGCTCCAGTATTGGAGTATATCGAACCAAGTGATTGGGACCAAGTCCGATCACTTGGAACCAGGTACAAGGTCCGCCCCGGGAGGCGGGAAGCCCCTGGGGACTATAAGAATAGGGGCCAAGTTCAACTCGACCCTTCTCTTCCTGCTCGCAACCTTCGAGACCCTTCTACAAGAAAACGTAAGTTTTACTCCAGCGATCGTTACCAGATAGGCACTCCTGACTATCGACTTGTACCAGCTTTTGAATCCCGCAGGCTCAGAACCAATTCGAAAGACCATTCGTTTCCCTGACCTGGTGGGTCATTTCCAAAAGTTAAGTATTGGCCTTTAGTGGTAGGTAGCAGTCTAGAAGTAGGATTATTGTATATAAGTATTAATTGCTGTATATAATAAATGAGCATTGATTTAACTCTTACTAAGCGGTGTGTTGCATTATTAATCATTACTTGGACTTGAACCACGTGGCGGTATCAGAAAGATAGCTGGCGACTCATGAGCAAAGGTGACAGAATTAGAGCAAATAAACTAAGGCTAAAACGAGCAACACTATATACAAGGGACGATGTCGGGTGCGACATAACAACGAGGTTGTACCATAAACAAAGAACGGGGAAATGTTGAACGACAAAAATGAGCTCCTGTAACGACAAGGAAGAACAGAAACATATTAACACAGTGGTATTATGAGTTCAATGTACAAACAGGCTCATAAGTCCAGTCTAGTAGGTGGGCGACGAATTTGGGTTGACCGTTAGGGTGGCACACCATTCATCACCCGGATTGACAGTGTTCACTTGCAACGGCTGGTGGGTCCTGGCTGGAGACATTCGGTTCCCATCAATGATCGCAACACGGAAGGCACCCCGGTCGTCTGTGTCACTGGTCTGGATATCGTCTGGGCACGATTCGTAGTAAGGAGGCTGAATGGTCCGCACATCCCTGCGAGGTTGTCAGAATTGGGGAACATTGGCAGGTTGAGCTGCTCGACAGCAGGCAGCGTAGTGGCCCATCTTGCCACAGCGGAGGCATTGTCGGTTTCTTGCGGGACATTGCCGCTTTAAATGTGCGGCTCCGCAGTTGCCGCACGTCGTGACGTCATGGCGTTCATTGCGCCTCCGCGCATGCGCTGTTAGGTCTTGCGTCGAGCGAGCAAGCGCATCACGTCCCTCTGTGTCGACGTCGTTTTTGGCGCGCACAAATGCGGGAGGTCTCGAAAAGCTCGCGAAATGGCCGTCCTCGTCCGGGCCGCGGGCCGGGAGGAACTCGATTGCTTGGACCCGTTCGGCCTCGTAGGACGCCTGCCTCGCCGATCCGGCCGCCTGAAATTGGGAGTAGCGGCTAGTCACGTTTTCATGCAGGACACAGGCTTCGATTGCGGAGGCTAGGGTGAGGCCTTTTATTTTTAAGAGCTGCTGGCGTAGGGTGCCCGAGGTGATCCCAAAAACGATCTGGTCCCGAATCATGGAATCGGAGGTGGTGTCGTAACTGCAGGACTGTGCGAGGATATGGAGATGCGTAAGGAAGGATTGAAAGGGCTCAGCCTTACCCTGCAGGCGCTGCTGGAAGATATACCTCTCAAAACTCTCGTTGACCTCGACGTTGAAGTGTTGGTCGAGTTTGAGAAGGACCGTCTTGTACTTGGTCTTGTCCTCACCTTCCGCGAACACCAGTAAGTTGTAGACATGGATGGCGTGTTGACCTGCCGTGGAGAGGAGGATGGCAATCTTTCTGGTGTCCGAAGCACTCTCCTTTTCGTTGGCTTCCAGGAAGAGCTGGAAGCGCTGTTTGAACAGCTTCCAATTAATGCCGAGGTTTCCAGCGACTTGTAGCGGCTGCGGTGTGCTGACGGTGTCCATGGCGCAGGATGGCAGATTCCGGAGGATCCGTAGGTAGGTCCCACAGTGACTCCTGGTACTATGATGTGTTAGGTACTCTGCTACACAGACGAACACGGTTGCGAATGGTACAACTCAGTTTTATTGCTAACATTTATTTACAGTGGTAAACTGGTTACTGAGGTTCGATCATAACCCTAGAATCTGTGGACCTACTCCTAATACTATATTGTAGTGGCACTCAGCACATGGTGGATGTTTGAGTGGCTTGCTATGAGCTCTGTGCCCTGAGCTGCCTCCTGCTGGAATGCCCAGGAAGTGTCGTGTTCCCTGTTTTGTACTGTGTATGCTCTTGCCTGTGATTGGCTGTGGTGTTGTGTGTGCGTTGGTTGGTCCGTTGATCTGTCCATCAGTATGTATGTGCTATGATTTTTACCTGAATATCATGACAGATGTTATGATCAAAAATTTGCTGAACTCAACATTGAGCCCGGAAGGCTGTAAAGTGCCCAGTTGGAAGATGGGTTGCTATTCCTCAAGCTTGCATTGAGCTTCAACAGACTTTGCAGGAAGCTGAGAGGAAGGTGGAGAATTAAAATGGCAGTCAAGTTCAAGGTCACGTTATGGATCGAATGGAGGTGTTCTGTAAAATGGGCACCCAATCTGCATTTAGCCTCCCTGGTGTAGAACACACGTCATTGACAGCAGTGAGTATACTCAATTGAAAGAAATACAAGTAAATCACTGTTGCACTTGGAAGGACTGTTAGGTTGTAGACTTCTGTTCCAGGATGACATTGCTGGGGCACTGGAAGCACATCGCTTCTAAGCACCCCCACCCTGGAATGTAAATGATGAATACGATTAGAACATCAAAATGAAGGAAATGAAGCAAACAAAATTTAGGGAAGTTTTTCTGTCACAACAAAAGAGGAAGCGGAGTTCCAACCACTTAAACTTTCCACATTTCAATCAGGCAGTCATTCAAATTGGGAATGTATCTCAACCCGTTCACCATTACCATGATTATCAACTTCCATGTCAATGTTAACAGCAAGTTAAGTACGCTGGCAATTGATTGAGCACCACATTTAGGCGCTGTTACAATACCTAATCTGCTCTGAGCGGCTTTGGTCATTACTAAATGTTTTTAAAGAAATTGCAAATGTGTGAAGAGGCAACCTTTCAAATTCAGTTAGATTTTGTTAATCAGATTTTATTGGCTGAGGTGATGTCCGAAAACCATTTTCAGTACATCCTGACTGTAATGATTCTGTGTTGAACAGTTTGGAATTAAAACCATTCTTTAGTTCCCCATGTTTACTCATACAGAAAGCAACTTATCAAGTTTTGTGCACAGCAAATAAATACTGTGAAACACATAACTCAAAGATCCGGGGCTGGATTCTCCACTCCCCGACGCTGAAATCGCGTTCGGCGAGGGGACGGAGAATCCATGATGACGTCAAAGTCAGGGGCGGCACCGCTTTTGCGATGCTCACCCCTGAAAAGCTCCGTACTCTAGGAGTACGCCGCGCCATGTATCCACGGTCTCAGGCCATTGCCTGAGACCCGCCACACGATGCTCCGTCCCCGACCGGCCGAGTTCCTGACAGTGTGGCGGACATGTGTGGTCTCACCCATCGTGAACTCAGCGTGGCGGCTGCAGATGCAGTCCGGCGCCGCCACAGTTGGGGGAGGGCCTATAAGTGGGCAGGGGGGGGCTTCATTCGGGTTTGGGGGCACTGTGGGCGGGCAGTCTGGGGCGCGCGAGTGGCCTAAGGGTGGTTGATTTTTTTGTGGTCCGGGTCCGCGGGCTGAATCCGCCATGCAGCGTGGCACAGCCACTGCTGGCCGCCACCGTGCGCATGTGCAGCCACGGACTCGGCATCTCTCCAGGCCATATCGGCAGCTAGAGCTGAGAGCTCTTTGCTGCCTCCCTGCTAGCCCCCAGCAAAACGGTGAATCGGTGGCCGTTTTGCGCCAGTTTTCCTGATGCAGAACACCACTGTTTTCACGCCAGCGTGGGGACTTAGTTTCCCAAACGGAGAATCCAGCCCCAGTTTTATGGTTACCACTGCTGCCTCACAGCGCCAAAGACCTGCGTTTGATCCCGGCCCTGGGTCATTGTCCGTGTGAAGTTTGCACATTCTTCCCGTGTCTGCATGGGTCTCACCCCACAATCCAAGGATGTGCAAGCTAGGTGAATTAATCACACTAAACTGCCGCTTAATAAAATAAAATATCAGTTTTATTAGAAGGAGGAAGAATCAAAAGGGAGGCAATGAGTCATTTAGGCCGGGTTTCTCCGACCCGGCACCGAGAATCGCACACGGCTGCCGGCTTCCCCATTCTCCGGTGCCGTTTACCAGGCACCCGCAGGATCACCGATCGGGGGACGTTGACAGCGGCCCCCCTCGCGATTCTCCGGGCCCCAATGGGCAAGTGGACAGCAAGTTTGGCCGAGTCCCGCCGGCGTGGATTACTCACCTCCCACACGGCGGGACCTGGAAGGTGAGTGTGCGGGGGCCGTCCTGGAGGGGGGGGGGGGGGGCGAGGGGGATGGCCTGGCCCGCGATCGGGGCCTACTAATTGGCAAATGGGCTGTTTCCGTGGGGGCCTACTTTACTCTGCGCCGGGCCCCTGTAGGGCTCCGCCATATTGCCCATTGGCCGGAGCCGAGAAGGGAACCCCTGCGCATGCGCGGAAATACAGTACAGCAGAGAAAGCTGCTCAGAAATAGTCTGGCTGCAGACATGGGTGATGTGATAGGTTTCACCTTCGGGATGCTCCTGGTCAGACTCCCCATCTTTAACTCTCCGTAAGTTTCAGCTCATCCAAAGCCTCACTGCCTGCATCCTAACTCTTGCCACGACCTGTTCACTGCCACCCCTGAGTTCACTGCCAATATTTGCTCCTGGTCTGCCAATGCCTCAAATTTAATATTCTCGACTACTATTTCAATCCTTCCAGGGGTTCATCCTTTCCTATCTCTGTAACCTCCTCCAGCCCTGTCACTGAGAACGGTCTCCAAATCTGGCTCCACCATTGGCGGCAGTGCCTTCAGCTGCCGAGATGTTAATTCCCTCCCCAAACCTCTCCACTCTTTTATCTCTTCCTCTCCTCCTTTAATAAACATCCTAAAATCCCTGGGTGGGATTTGCTGCTCCTTCCGTAATCAGTCGATTTCGGCGGCGTGAGAGCAGCTGGTTAGTCAGTTTCAGCGGGAGCATTGCGGAAGGAGGTTGCTGGGAGGTAAGTCAACCTTTAAAAGCACTTCTCTTTGCAGGGGCAGGCCAGTCGATTTCGGCGGCGTGAGAGCAGCTGGTTAGTCAGTTTCAGCGGGAGCATTGCGGAAGGAGGTTGCTGGGAGGTAAGTCAACCTTTAAAAAGCACTTCTCTTTGCAGGGGCAGGCCAGTCGATTTCGGCGGCGTGAGAGCAGCTGGTTAGTCAGTTTCAGCGGGAGCATTGCGGAAGGAGGTTGCTGGGAGGTAAGTCAACCTTTAAAAAGCACTTCTCTTTGCAGGGGCAGGCCAGTCGATTTCGGCGGCGTGAGAGCAGCTGGTTAGTCAGTTTCAGCGGGAGCATTGCGGAAGGAGGTTGCTGGGAGGTAAGTCAACCTTTAAAAGCACTTCTCTTTGCAGGGGCAGGCCAGTCGATTTCGGCGGCGTGAGAGCAGCTGGTTAGTCAGTTTCAGCGGGAGCATTGCGGAAGGAGGTTGCTGGGAGGTAAGTCAACCTTTAAAAGCACTTCTCTTTGCAGGGGCAGGCCAGTCGATTTCGGCGGCGTGAGAGCAGCTGGTTAGTCAGTTTCAGCGGGAGCATTGCGGAAGGAGGTTGCTGGGAGGTAAGTCAACCTTTAAAAGCACTTCTCTTTGCAGGGGCCGGCCAGTCGATTTCGGCGGCGTGAGAGCAGCTGGTTAGTCAGTTTCAGCGGGAGCATTGCGGAAGGAGGTTGCTGGGAGGTAAGTCAACCTTTAAAAGCACTTCTCTTTGCAGGGGCAGGCCAGTCGATTTCGGCGGCGTGAGAGCAGCTGGTTAGTCAGTTTCAGCGGGAGCATTGCGGAAGGAGGTTGCTGGGAGGTAAGTCAACCTTTAAAAGCACTTCTCTTTGCAGGGGCAGGCCAGTCGATTTCGGCGGCGTGAGAGCAGCTGGTTAGTCAGTTTCAGCGGGAGCATTGAGGAAGGAGGTTGCTGGGAGGTAAGTCAACCTTTAAAAAGCACTTCTCTTTGCAGGGGCAGGCCAGTCGATTTCGGCGGCGTGAGAGCAGCTGGTTAGTCAGTTTCAGCGGGAGCATTGCGGAAGGAGGTTGCTGGGAGGTAAGTCAACCTTTAAAAGCACTTCTCTTTGCAGGGGCAGGCCAGTCGATTTCGGCGGCGTGAGAGCAGCTGGTTAGTCAGTTTCAGCGTGAGCATTGCGGAAGGAGGTTGCTGGGAGGTAAGTCAACCTTTAAAAGCACTTCTCTTTGCAGGGGCAGGCCAGTCGATTTCGGCGGCGTGAGAGCAGCTGGTTAGTCAGTTTCAGCGTGAGCATTGCGGAAGGAGGTTGCTGGGAGGTAAGTCAACCTTTAAAAGCACTTCTCTTTGCAGGGGCAGGCCAGTCGATTTCGGCGGCGTGAGAGCAGCTGGTTAGTCAGTTTCAGCGGGAGCATTGCGGAAGGAGGTTGCTGGGAGGTAAGTCAACCTTTAAAAGCACTTCTCTTTGCAGGGGCAGGCTAGTCGATTTCGGCGAGAGTGGAGCTGGCTGGTTAGTCAATTTCAGCAGGAGCTGAGAATTTTTCTTTTTTTTAAAATTAGTTTTTTAGGCGGGAACAGGAAGTCGACCCGCGGACGTCTGGGAAGACCCTCACCAATAAATTCTGGTGGAGAGGAAACCCGAGACACTACACGTGTAGTGTCTCCCACCCGCCCTCCTCCTCTAACCTAATAATAAAACCCTTTGGTCTGAGGTAAGTACCATATTTTTATTATATTATTATTATTTTTTATAAAAATTTAATTTAGTTGTTAGCCAGATCTTGGTAGAAAGTTAGAGGAATGGCAGGGAAGGGAGTGTAATGTTCCTCCTGCCGGATGTTTGAGGTGAGGGATGCAGTTAGTGTCCCTGCTGATTTTACCTGCAGGAAGTGCTGCCATCTCCAGCTCCTCCAAGACCGAGTTAGGGAACTGGAGCTGGAGTTGGAAGAACTTCGGATCATTCGGGAGGCAGAAGGGGTCATAGATAGCAGCTTCAGGGAATTAGTTACACCAAAGATTGGAGATAGGTGGGTAACTGTAAGAGGGACTGGGAAAAAACAGTCAGTGCAGGGATCCCCTGCGGTCGTTCCCCTGAGAAACAAGTATACCGCTTTGGATACTTGTGGGGGGGACGAAGCCATGGGGTACGGGCCTCTGGCACGGAGTCTGTCCCTGTTGCTCAGAAGGGAAGGGGGGAGAGGAGCAGAGCATTAGTAATTGGGGACTCTATAGTCAGGGGCACAGATAGGAGATTTTGTGGGAGCGTGAGAGACTCACGTTTGGTATGTTGCCTCCCAGGTGCAAGGGTACGTGATGTCTCGGATCGTGTTTTCCGGGTCCTTAGGGGGGAGGGGGAGCAGCCCCAAGTCGTGGTCCACATTGGCACCAACGATATAGGTAGGAAAGGGGACAAGGATGTCAGGCAGGCTTTCAGGGAGCTAGGATGGAAGCTCAGAACTAGAACAAACAGAGTTGTTATCTCTGGGTTGTTGCCCGTGCCACGTGATAGTGAGATGAGGAATAGGGAGAGAGAGCATTTAAACACGTGGCTACAGGGATGGTGCAGGCGGGAGGGTTTCAGATTTTTGGATAACTGGGGCTCTTTCTGGGGAAGGTGGGACCTCTACACCTGGTCTACATCTGAACCTGAGGGGCACAAATATCCTGGGGGGGAAATTTGTTAGTGCTCTTTGGGGGGGTTTAAACTAATGCAGCAGGGGCATGGGAACCTGGATTGTAGTTTTAGGGTAAGGGAGAATGAGAGTATAGAGGTCAGGAGCACAGATTTGACGTCGCAGGAGGGGGCCAGCGTTCAGGTAGGTGGTTTGAAGTGTGTCTACTTCAATGCCAGGAGTATACGAAACAAGGTAGGGGAACTGGCAGCGTGGGTTGGTACCTGGGACTTCGATGTTGTGGCCATTTCGGAGACATGGATAGAGCAGGGACAGGAATGGATGTTGCAGGTTCCGGGGTTTAGGTGTTTTAGTAAGCTCAGAGAAGGAGGCAAAAGAGGGGGAGGTGTGGCGCTGCTAGTCAAGAGCAGTATTACGGTGGCGGAGAGGATGCTAGATGGGGACTCTTCCGAGGTAGTATTGGCTGAAGTTAGAAACAGGAAAGGAGAGGTCACCCTGTTGGGAGTTTTTTATAGGCCTCCTAATAGTTCTAGGGATGTAGAGGAAAGGATGGCGAAGATGATTCTGGATATGAGCGAAAGTAACAGGGTAGTTATTATGGGAGACTTTAACTTTCCAAATATTGACTGGAAAATATATAGTTCGAGTACAATAGATGGGTCGTTTTTTGTACAGTGTGTGCAGGAGGGTTTCCTGAAACAATATGTTGACAGGCCAACAAGAGGCGAGGCCACGTTGGATTTGGTTTTGGGTAATGAACCAGGCCAGGTGTTGGATTTGGAGGTAGGAGAGCACTTTGGGGACAGTGACCACAATTCGGTGACGTTTACGTTAATGATGGAAAGGGATAAGTATACACCGCAGGGCAAGAGTTATAGCTGGGGGAAGGGCAATTATGATGCCATTAGACGTGACTTGGGGGGGATAAGGTGGAGAAGTAGGCTGCAAGTGTTGGGCACACTGGATAAGTGGGGCTTGTTCAAGGATCAGCTACTGCGTGTTCTTGATAAGTATGTACCGGTCAGACAGGGAGGAAGGCGTCGAGCGAGGGAACCGTGGTTTACCAAGGAAGTGGAATCTCTTGTTAAGAGGAAGAAGAAGGCCTATGTGAAGATGAAGTGTGAAGTTTCGGTTGGGGCGATGGATAGTTACAAGGTAGCAAGGAAGGATCTAAAGAGAGAGCTAAGACGAGCAAGGAGGGGACATGAGAAGTATTTGGCAGGAAGGATCAAGGAAAACCCAAAAGCTTTCTATAGGTATGTCAGGAATAAGCGAATGACTAGGGAAAGAGTAGGACCAGTCAAGGACAGGGATGGGAAATTGTGTGTGGAGTCTGAAGAGATAGGCGAGATACTAAATGAATATTTTTCGTCAGTATTCACTCAGGAAAAAGATAATGTTGTGGAGGAGAATGCTGAGCCCCAGGCTAATAGAATAGATGGCATTGAGGTACGTAGGGAAGAGGTGTTGGCAATTCTGGACAGGCTGAAAATAGATAAGTCCCCGGGACCTGATGGGATTTATCCTAGGATTCTATGGGAGGCCAGGGAAGAGATTGCTGGACCTTTGGCTTTGATTTTTATGTCATCATTGGCTACAGGAATAGTGCCAGAGGACTGGAGGACAGCAAATGTGGTCCCTTTGTTCAAAAAGGGGAGCAGAGACAACCCCGGCAACTATAGACCGGTGAGCCTCACGTCTGTAGTGGGTAAAGTCTTGGAGGGGATTATAAGGGACAAGATTTATAATCATCTAGATAGGAATAATATGATCAGGGATAGTCAGCATGGCTTTGTGAAGGGTAGGTCATGCCTCACAAACCTTATTGAGTTCTTTGAGAAGGTGACTGAACAGGTAGACGAGGGTAGAGCAGTTGATGTGGTGTATATGGATTTCAGCAAAGCGTTTGATAAGGTTCCCCACGGTAGGCTATTGCAAAAAATACGGAGGCTGGGGATTGAGGGTGATTAAGAGATGTGGATCAGAAATTGGCTAGCTGAAAGAAGACAGAGGGTGGTGGTTGATGGGAAATGTTCAGAATGGAGTACAGTCACAAGTGGAGTACCACAAGGATCTGTTCTGGGGCCGTTGCTGTTTGTCATTTTTATCAATGACCTAGAGGAAGGCGCAGAAGGGTGGGTGAGTAAATTTGCAGACGATACTAAAGTCGGTGGTGTTGTCGATAGTGTGGAAGGATGTAGCAGGTTACAGAGGGATATAGATAAGCTGCAGAGCTGGGCTGAGAGGTGGCAAATGGAGTTTAATGTAGAGAAGTGTGAGGTGATTCACTTTGGAAGGAATAACAGGAATGCGGAATATTTGGCTAATGGTAAAGTTCTTGAAAGTGTGGATGAGCAGAGGGATCTAGGTGTCCATGTACATAGATCCCTGAAAGTTGCCACCCAGGTTGATAGGGTTGTGAAGAAGGCCTATGGAGTGTTGGCCTTTATTGGTAGAGGGATTGAGTTCCGGAGTCGGGAGGTCATGTTGCAGCTGTACAGAACTCTGGTACGGCCGCATTTGGAGTATTGCATACAGTTCTGGTCACCGCATTATAGGAAGGACGTGGAGGCTTTGGAGCGGGTGCAGAGGAGATTTACCAGGATGTTGCCTGGTATGGAGGGAAAATCTTATGAGGAAAGGCTGACGGACTTGAGGTTGTTTTCGTTGGAGAGAAGAAGGTTAAGAGGAGACTTAATAGAGGCATACAAAATGATCAGGGGGTTGGATAGGGTGGACAGTGAGAGCCTTCTCCCGCGGATGGATATGGCTGGCACGAGGGGGCATAACTTTAAACTGAGGGGTAATAGATATAGGACAGAGGTCAGAGGTAGGTTCTTTACGCAAAGAGTAGTGAGGCCGTGGAATGCCCTACCTGCTACAGTAGTGAACTCGCCAACATTGAGGGCATTTAAAAGTTTATTGGATAAACATATGGATGATAATGGCATAGTGTAGGTTAGATGGCTTTTGTTTCGGTGCAACATCGTGGGCCGAAGGGCCTGTACTGCGCTGTATTGTTCTATGTTCTATGTTCCTCCCGGCAGGATGTTCTGGTCCCATCTAAGGCAAGCCACTGCAGTGTCTTCCTTGGCAGCGGGGTTGGCGAGCCGTACCAAACAGTAGAGACCTCGGTGGAGCATGAACACCCGGTCGGCTGCCTCCACTGCTGGAAAACACACCACGAAAGGGTCGGAAAATCTCAGCCATCTTTGATTCAGCTTTTGGTTATCTGTCCAAAGACATTCTTTTGTTGCTCAGTGTCAGATCTTTACTGATCACACTCCTGCCAAGAGCTTTGGGTGTTTCACGACATTAAAGACATTACCGAACTATAGGTTCCTGATGACTATGAGGAAATGGAGGAAGGAAGAGGAGACCCATGCTCCCACCAACCAGAGCTCTTTGTGACCCAGCTTCACCTAAGTCAGCCCTTCCGTTCCCCATTCACCAACTGCGCCTTTTCACTTTTCTTATAACCACCATTCAATTGCCTTCCTTCACTTTAGGCTAATGGAACTTCTCCTTACTTCACCTTGAAAATAAAGTAATAAATAATACCAAATCCAGAACAAAAATCATATTTATCAAACAAATATTCTAACAGTATGTCAGCGTCAACCAAAATGCTGACTCCCTCAGATGTCAGCTTTTAAAGTCTGTCTTGTGTGTCTGCTCTCCCATCCCATGAACTCCTATAAAGTGCATCTACAATGGTCACAACTTGCGAGATGGAAGAGATAACTGTGCTTGCATTGAGAAGCACTTGGAGGATGTCCTCAAACAGCACCTTGCGGAAAGGACCCAGCTGTCTTGGCATGAGCTGCAGCCACCTGGGGTGACCAGATGTGTGGCACTCTCAAGGGTAGTAGTGGCAGTGCGATTTATCTGGTCCCTTGAAGAATTCCCTGCAGCAGAACTATAATGTGAGCCAGTGAGATGGCACTTGTGGTGTTCGATTGCCCTTCCACTTGCCTGGTCCCTGAGCACTTGCGCCTGGTGAGTCATCACATGTAGATACTTCCTGTGACCTAGCCTCTAAAGCCCACAAGGTGGGAATATCTGACCTGATGCCTTTAAAAGGCAGATCAAGTGTTGGTGCACCATCTGGAAGGTTAGATTCCTCTTCCCTGACATACTCAGCAGCTGAAATGAAAGAGGGGGACAAGAGTTAGATCGTGGTGTCAAGGGAGAGCAGAGAGAAAGAAGTGGGTTGTAAAGTGGAACTTATCATTTAATGTATGTGTGTGTAGGAGGGGGGTGGGGAGGGGGGTGGTCTAAATTTCAAAAGGGTAGACAAGATTAAGTTTGAAGAAACCTTGCGGAACATTCCCTCCAGTTTTGTGAACCGCCGCAGCCCATAAATGCCAAGCACACTTTCTCTGAGGGAGGAAAGGATTTTGCAAGCAGAATTTTCCTCCTTTCATGTCAACCTGCTACCTGATACCGTGTGCAAGAAATGAGTCTGTTAATGAGAGCTGTGTGAGGTGTTCAGAGAATCTGGTTATCATGATGGAATTGTGTGTGAGATGAGAGAGTCTTAACAGTGAAAAATGTGTGTGAATAAGGAGAAGTGAGGTGAAGTTTATAGTAGTGATTGGAGGAGATTGACAGTAATGGGAGAAGTTTCGAGAGTCCTGTCAGTGTTCTTATTCATGAGACTATAAGTGGTATAGTTGTGAACAGAGATTTATATATGAATGTTTTTTATCTTAATATCATTATATCATTGAATTTCTAGGATCTTGGTGCCGTGCCACGGATGCAATGCACTTGCTATTGGCATGTTTGCAAATGCCTTCCCACTATCGACAAAATAGATGCTTGAGTGCTTCCTGTCCTCTGAGGATGTGAGGAGAGGAGAGGTGTCCCTCCTACTCGCTACTCTTTACACCAGGGCCTCCTTGCTGCCTCCTTCATCCATTTGTTCGCCACATGTACTTGCTTGGTGTATGTAGCCAGAGTGCACTTCCTCTTTAAAAGGTGTTGGCTGGCATCAAACAGTGTCCGGGTTGCCCATTAATTTTGATGCCACACCCCACCCACTCATCCTTTGCAAGGCTGTGACCAAAGCGTAACGCGTGATGCTTTACCGGCATCATTATAATCAGCTGGCAGCAGGAATATTACAAACCACTCACATCGGTGTTAACAGACAAGCGCAGCATTTCTGGGTGCAATCACATTTCTAGGCCTGAAATACTCCATCAGGAGTCATATCAAATGCACTTGAGTGTTTCCTTTCAAAGTCAGTTTCTCAATTTTTCTGAATGTGGCACTTTGAGAATCTTTTCCATTTATGGTAGCAGGATGAAACTTACATTTATACAAACAAAAACATACTTCGAAAAGCACCAGGCCAAACCAGCAAACAGCAGTCAGTCACTACTGAAAGGCCATCTTGTTCAGTTCAAACGGTTTGAGTTTTTAACATTTCATCAGACAAATCACTGTATTTTCTCCTCATCGTGCTGCCAGGAAGTACAGTCTGAGAAGGGATATAAAGAATGCTTTCAGAAGGAGATGAAAAAAAAGGAAAGCAAACTGCGTTCAGTGCAGAAGCATGTGTCAACAGACTGGAAAGCTCAGTGAATCAGGAATTTATGCTAAGTTATTTCCATTATACCTCACCCTTCAGACAAGAAAAATGCCTTGTTTTCTTCACCAGTTCGCTCTGAAAATTGTATTGTTCCCCAAAACAGTTAATTTCAATTCAAAGGCGGCTCTACAGAATTATCAATCTTTCCTGCCATCTAATGTACGGTACAGGAACATCTTGGAATGTACCGGCAGGCTTCAAACATTTTCACTGTTCACTGGTGAAAAGACAAAACATGTTAAAAACTGGAAACCCTGTCACATAGGCCGATCTTAAGTATGGTAGCAACTCATTCTTCGTCTGCATATCATCAGTGTTCACGACGACCGGGTCAAAACCAATACTGCACATTATCATTGACGTATAATTTAGCTTCATCCATTATAACGCCCTGCTCCTTAATTGGTGCAACATCAAAGCTACAGTATTTCCTCATGCTTGATGGTTCAACAGCCGCAGCTTTTACAGTCATTGCAAAATATCATAAAATTTTTCTATTCAGTCAATACAGCGATAATGGATGCCAGTGCCAAGTATCGACAAGAGACATCTCTACTACAACAGCCCTTGGAAAGCAGAAACATTTTGTAAACATCCAGTACTATGATCTGCAAACATTTGAATGAATGGCATTAACTAAATAGAAATAGTCAAACGTACTGTCTTATATACATTCCTCATTTCCAACTTGTGATATTTTTAGTGCAGACTTTCACTGCAATGCTCAAAGAATTGGCTGCACAAGCTGGCAGTCCATCTTGCTAAGTTATATTTAGTAGTTTTTAAAAAAAGAGTCAAGACAACTTTTGTACTGGCTGCATTTGTTCTGGGTTTATGCCCTGAGATGACAATTACTTCATGATAGAATGCTACTTACTGGGCACTAACTTGCTTGTTTACATGATTGGTTCCTAGTTTGCAGAAACTGTGAGTGTGTGTGCTGGGGAGGGGGTGCCTTTATGTCTGTGTTAGTGTGTGTATGCTTATGCATGCATGCTTGGACGCACATGGCCAATGTGTGTTAGTGTTTGTTTGCTGGTACATGTTTGACTATGTGTGTGTGTGTATATATGTTTGGCTGTGTACATCTGCCAAATGTCAGACTGTAAGAAAGTGAGTATGATACATTAACTTCCTTGCTTGCTGTATCCCTTATTTCTAAAATTAGCTTATTTTCCTCCTGAAAAAAACTGTTTTCAGTAGAACAGCACAAAATACACCACAAGTATTTGGCAGTGGGCACACTTGCAACTGTAAATGGGAAGTTAATGTTTTGCTGACAAAAGTTAAGTCTTTTTTCCTCCTTTTAGAAATCATTGAAGATTTAAAAGTTCTGTGTTTATTGGCTCAGTTCTGCCCTGTACCTGAATTATCTTTCTCCAGCTTACCTGAAACGTCACTTCTGCACAGACATGTCAACTCCTTTATGCATATTAGTTCCAGCTGCTCTGTTAAGATGCAACTGGCCTTGCCCATGCAGCTGACATGACTTGTTCCTCCGAGTTCCCGCCTCTATTTTCTCAACTGCTTCTGACCTACGTCTCTGCCACTAATAACCACATCCTCTCCAGTCCTCCATTTCACCATTTTCTTGCCAAAATACACTGCTCCTCCACCCAGTCAAAAGAATTAGTTCTCTGCTGATGTCAGACACAGATTTTAATGCATTAACAGCTGACTTCCCTGTGAATTTGACAAATTCTGCAGATAAAATGGATTTCTCTTAAGACAAAGACCAATGTAGGTAAATTCTCCATTGATAAGATTACTGTTGTTTCGTTCATTGAGCAGGGTAAATACAAACAGCTTCCAAGCTGTATTGCAAATTACTCTTAGGCTTGTCGGTTTTAATAGATGAGAAAAATTAAAAACGCAAAGCCACGATGTTAATTGAAAATGAGATATTTCAATAGGAAAATCCCAGGAACAGCAACGAAGAGAGACTGCTGACAGTATTGGTATTCAACTGTCTTATCTTTCTCC
The DNA here is from genome assembly GCF_047496885.1 of Scyliorhinus torazame. NCBI lineage: Eukaryota > Metazoa > Chordata > Chondrichthyes > Carcharhiniformes > Scyliorhinidae > Scyliorhinus > Scyliorhinus torazame. The sequence goes on from NC_092713.1 coordinate 124,569,251, forward strand.
ACACGTGTTTGACAAATATGATGCACATGTTTCACAGAAACATAGAAAATAAGAGCAGGAGCAGGCCATTCAGCCCTTCAAGCCTGCACTGCCATTCTTTATGATCATGGCTGATCACCCAACTCAGTAACCTGTTCCTGCCCCCCCCCCCCCCACCCCCACCCTTTGATCCCTCTAGCCCCAAGAGCGATATCTAACTCCTTTTTGAAAGCATACAAGGCTGGATTCTCTGGCATCCCAGCTGAGTGTTTCCCGGCAGCAGGAGGTGGCGCAAAGTTTGCTGGCAGCGGGATTCTCTGCTCCCGCCACTATCAGTGGGAATCCCCATTGAACCACTCCGCCGGGAAACCCGCAGGAGGGGGCGTGCTGCCGGCAGGACCAGAGAATCCCAAACGGCTGGAGAATTACGGCCCAATGTTTTGCCCTCAGCTGCTTTCTGTGGTAGTGAATTCCATTGGCTCACCAGTCTCTGGGAGAAAAAAAATGTCCTCAGCTCACCCTTTTTTGTGCGAAAACACATGATTAAATAAATACCGGGTTCATCACTCAGCATGTCCTGAAGGATAAGGCTGCCAGCCTAAACTTACATCAGGTGGTCAGAGAATCAAGATAAGGAAGTCACTTAATACATGTCAATGTCACCAGACTATCGCGGACAGCCAACCAGTCAGTCAATGTTCAATAATTCTACATCACCATCCCTGGGTATATCCTGTCCTCACGAGGCAGCAGTCCAGTTGTATACAATCCATAGAAGCCCGACAGTGTGGAAGGAGGCCATTCAGCCCATCGATTTTGCACCAGACTTTCGAAAGAGCACTCTACCAAGGCCCACTTGTCCTCACTATCCAAGTAATGCTGCACATTGATTATGCCCAACCCAACTAACATGCATATCTTTGGATATGAAGGGGCAATTTAGCATGGCTAATCCACCTAACCCATACATCTTTGGACAATGGGAGGAAACCGGAACACCCGGAGGAAAACCACGCAGACACGGGAAGAACGTTCAAACTCCACATGGACAGTCACCAAGGACGGAATGGAACCCACGTCCCTGGCGGTGTGAGGCAGCAGTGCTGACCACTGTGTCAGTGTGCCTCCCATGAACAGTAACCAACCAGAAGAACAAAATAATTATTTAAGAGGAAGGTTTAAATCACTTGAAAAGAAACCTGAAAGGTCCTGAAATGTGGGTCTCCAGAAACTTCTGTACTGAGATAAAGAGCTAATTGTTGGATAAATAATTTTTGTTTCTCATCTTTTTTGCCCAACTAAAGAATCGTAGGTATATGTAACCATCCGCAGGGCAACAGTTCCCAATAGGATGGGGGTGCATGCGAATATTTTTAAGTATGACATTTAATAGGAGAACAACTTTGAATACTCAGTCTCCAGTTTGTTGTTGATTACTTTGAGGAAAGCAATGATACTCACCAAGTCTCAAAAAAATGACGGGACCAGCTCCAATGTAATGTGGGCCGAATCTTGTGGAGTCGATAGGGGTCTTGTCCATTTGCTGGCCAGCAGGTGGGACCTCCACACTGCCTCTTTTTGGGGCAACCTGCCATACCTTGTGCCAATCAGACATTTAGCAGGCCTAGCCCTGGAATCAAGAACACTGGACCAAATCCCTGCCCTCTGAGAGCTGCCCAGCTAATTAGAGGCTGGCAGCTCTTCTGTGATCATCAGCACCAACAGGGTGGCAGTGGCTGCTGCCAATACAATTCCTACCTGAGGCCTTGGATCGAGAAGTGGCCCATGCAGGTATAGGTGAGTTACAGCGGGAAACGGATCATGGGGGAGTAGGATCAACAATGGCTCGGAGGTTGTCCCTCATTCCTGATGCTGGACTCACTCAGGAACTGAGAGCTTTTGAACAAGGGAGCCCTGTGCCCCCCGAAGGTTGCAAGTACGCATGTCAGGGTTTACTTATCTTGCTCCTTGCTTGGCGAGCCGCTTAAGGACCTCATTTGGCAGCAGGGCAGGAAGGCCTTCCATATGTTTTCCTGCCATGGCCTTAATAAGGATGGAGGCAGGAATGTGGCAGAATCACCACCCGACATCCATCCCACCCAAAGAAATGCCTCCCATGCCACTTGTAGCGCACAAAGACTCCTGAGAGACGAATAGAGGTGAAGTCGATGAGGCTTTATTAAGCGTGACTCGTTCCCCGCAGTTCAGCAACAGACTGGAGCTGCGGGGAGAATTCCTGGTTCTTCTACTCCGCCTTCAGGGTGGAGCTAGAGATCAACAGCCAAACAGGACCCGGGATCTGTCAGCCAATGACATCACGGCTTCACAGTCCCACATGACCCCTAATGCATACTACCACATTCACCCCTTGTTAAAAATGAACCCGGCGGGGTGGTGCTTCGCATGGTGGTAGGGGTTTACAAGGCTGGTCCTGGGAGGAAAAAAACTTTTGCATGTCATTACAGTGCCCTACACTGGGCTATGTACAGGGTTTTTTGTTTTGAACTATTTACAGTATTCGTAAGAGGGAAAAGGAAAAAAAAACATTCTCGTTAAAGTCCACAACATTCTAGTGTTACACCGATGCCACGAGTCGGGCGGGCGGTCTGGTCGTCCTTGTCGATCGCCTCAGCCCCGGTGGTGGTGGTGCTTGTTCCAGTGTTGTTGCCTCCGGGAGCTTTACGGTTTCTGCTTCATCTTCACTTCTGGTCGGACCTGGGAGGAGGACCGATCCTCCTGGGAAGGGGGCTGTCGCGGGGTGCGACGGTGGCAGGGAGGGGGTGATTGGTGTCGAGGGGGTGTGTGTGTTGCCGGCGGGCGCCAGATCTCGCAGGGAGACCGTGTCCTGTCGGCCGTCGGGGTACTCCACGTAGGCGTACTGCGGGTTCGCATGGAGGAGGTGAACCCTCTCGACCAACGGGTCCGACTTGTGCGCCCGCACATGTTTCCGGAGCAAGATGGGTCCTGGGGCCGCCAGCCAGGTCGGCAGCGACGTTCCAGAGGAGGACTTCCTGGGGAAGACAAGGAGGCGCTCATGAGGCGTTTGGTTAGTGGTGGTACACAGTAGCGACCGGATGGAGTGGAGGGCGTCCGGGAGGACCTCCTGCCACCGTGAAACTGGGAGATCCCTGGAACGTAGGGCCAGTAGGACGGTCTTCCAGACCGTGCCGTTCTCCCTCTCTACTTGCCCGTTCCCCCGGGGGTTGTAGCTGGTCGTCCTGCTCAAGGCTACACCCTTGCTGAGCAGGAACTGGCGCAGCTCGTCACTCATGAAGGAGGACCCCCTGTCGCTATGGACGTATGCGGGGCAACCGAACAGTGTGAATATGGTGCTAAGGGCTTTAATGACTGTGGCCGCTGTCATGTCAGGGCAGGGGATGGCGAAGGGGAAACGGGAGTACTCGTCCACCACGTTCAGGAAGTATGTGTTGCAGTCGGTGGAGGGGAGGGGCCCTTTGAAATCCAGACTGAGGCGTTCAAAGGGACGGGAAGCCTTGATCAGGTGCGCACTATCCGGCCTGAAAAAATGCGGTTTGCACTCTGCGCAGATGTGGCAGTTCCTTGTGACTGTACGGACCTCCTCCACGGAGTAGGGGAGGTTGCGGGACTTTATAAAATGGTAGAACCGAGTGACCCCCGGGTGGCAGAGGTCCTCGTGGAGGGTTTGGAGACGGTTAATTTGTGCGTTGGCACATGTGCCGCGGGATAGGGCATCGGACGGCTCGTTCAGCTTTCCGGGACGGTACAAGATCTCATAGTTGAAGGTGGAGAGCTCGATCCTCCACCTTAAGATCTTGTCATTTTTAATTTTGCCCCGCTGTGCATTATCGAACATGAAAGCTACCGACCGTTGGTCAGTGAGGAGAGTGAATCTCCTGCCGGCCAGGTAATGCCTCCAATGTCACACAGCTTCCACTATGGCTTGGGCTTCCTTTTCCACTGAGGAGTGGCGGATTTCTGAGGCGTGGAGGGTTCGGGAGAAAAAGGCCACGGGTCTGCCCTCTTGGTTAAGGGTGGCCGCTAGAGCTACATCGGAGGCGTCGCTCTCGACCTGGAAGGGGAGGGACTCGTCGATGGCGCGCATCGTGGCCTTTGCGATATCCGCTTTGATGCGGCTGAAGGCCTGGCAAGCCTCTGTCGACAGAGGGAAGGTCGTGGTCTGTATTAGGGGGCGGGCCTTGTCTGCGTACTGGGGGACCCACTGGACGTAATATGAAAAGAACCCCAGGCAGCGTTTTAGGGCTTTTGAGCAGTGAGGGAGGGGAAATTCCATGAGGGGGCGCATACGTTCGGGGTCGGGGCCTATTATCCCATTGCGCACTACATATCCCAAGATGGCTAGCCGGTTTGTGCTAAAAACGCACTTGTCCTCGTTGTATGTGAGGTTCAAGGCTTTAGCGGTCTGGAGGAATTTTTGGAGATTGGCGTCGTGGTCCTGCTGATCGTGGCCGCAGATGGTTACGTTGTCGAGATACGGGAACGTGGCCTCCAACCCGTGTTGATCAACCATTCGGTCCATCTCCCGTTGGAAGACCGAGACCCCGTTTGTGACGCCAAATGGGACCCTTAGGAAGTGGTATAATCGCCCGTCTGCCTCGAAGGCTGTGTACTTGCAGTCACTTGGGCGGATGGGGAGCTGATGGTAGGCGGACTTGAGGTCCATGGTGGAGAAGACCTTTTATTGGGCAATCCGATTGACCATGTCGGATATGCGGGGGAGAGGGTACGCATCTAGCTGTGTGTACCTGTTGATGGTCTGGCTATAGTCTATGACCATCCTTTGCTTCTCCCCTGTCTTTACTACTACCACCTGTGCTCTCCAGGGACTATTGCTGGCCTGGATTATGCCTTCCTTCAGTAGCTGCTGGACTTCGGACCGAATAAATGTCCGGTCCTGGGCGCTGTACCGTCTGCTCCTAGTGGCGACGGGTTTGCAATCCGGGGTGAGGTTTGCAAACAAGGATGGGGGCTCAACCTTGAGGGTTGCGAGGCCGCAGATAGTGAGTGGGGGTATTGGGCCGCCGAATTGGAAAGTTAGGCTCTGCAGATTGCACTGGAAGTCTAATCCCAGTAATGTGGGCGTGCAGAGTTGGGGAAGGACGTAGAGCCTGTAGTTTTTAAACTCCCTCCCTTGCACCGTTAGGGTCACTATGCAGAAGCCTTTGATCTGTACGGAGTGGGATCCTGCAGCTAGGGAAATCTTTTGCGCACTGGGACGGATGGTCAAAAAACAGCGTCTTACCGTGTCGGGGTGGATGAAGCTTTCTGTGCTCCCGGAGTCGACCAGGCATGGTGTCTCGTGTCCGTTGATCAGCACCGTTGTTGTCGTCGTCTGGAGCGTCCGGGGCCGTGCTTGGTCCAGTGTCATTGAGGCCAGACGTGGTCGTAATGCTTCAGCGTCTTCCTCGAACCCCGTGGAGCCGTCGATGCTGGGGTCCATTGTTGCCGTCCAAGATGGCGGCGGGGGTGAACAAAATGGCCACCCCCATGCATCGCACATGGCTGGGGGGTCACAAGATGGCGGCGGGGTGGACAAAATGGCCACCCCCATGCGTCGCGCAGGGCTGGGGGGTCCCAAGATGGCGGCGCCCCTCCTCCCCTCGTGGTGGCCGGGACCCAAAATGGCGGCGCCTGCGGGTCGCACATGGGGCGCTGGGGGTGTTGGGGAGCGTTTGGAACGCGCAGGACTTCTTCTTCTCCGGGGACAGCGGCGACCCCCCGGGACCGGCACACAGCCGCGAAATGGCCCCTTTTCCCGCAGCTCTTGCAAATCGCTGCGCGGGCCAGGCAGCGCTGCCGGGGGTGTTTCGCCTGGCCGCAGAAATAGCATCAGGCTCCCCCGGGACGACTTGGCGTCTGAACCGCGCAAGCCTGTGGGTGGGGGGGGGGGGGTTTGTCGCAACGGGGGTCCACGGAGCCCAAGGGGCTGCCGCACGGTTGGGGCCGTAGGTGCGGGCGTTTCGCGCGGCCACCTCTAGTGAGGCTGCAAGGGCCCGTGCCTCTGAGAGTCCTAGCGACTCTTTTTCTAAAAGTCTTTGGCGGATTTGGGGAGAGTTCATACCAGCCACAAACGCATCGCGAATTAACATGTCCGTGTGTTCAATCGCGTTTACCGGCGGGCAGCTGCAGGCCCGTCCCAAAATTAGCAGCGCTGCGTAGAATTCATCTAGCGATTCTCCGGGACTTTGCCGTCTCGTTGCGAGTTGGTAGTGTGCATAGATCTGGTTCACTGGGCACATAGATGCTCTTTAGTGCTGCGAACGCCGTCTGGAAATCCTCTGCGTCTTCGATGAGAGGGTAAATTTCCGGGCTTACCCTCGAGTGCAGGATCTGTAGTTTCTGGTCTTCTGTGACCCGGCCGGGGGCCGTTCGGAGGTAGGCTTCGAAACAAGTCTGCCAGTGTTTAAAAACTGCTGCTGAGTTCACTGCGTGGGGGCTGATCCTCAGGCATTCCGGGACGATCCTGAGCTCCATAGTCCTTTAAGCACGCTTAATAAATTGTAGCGCACAAAGACTCCCGAGAGACGAATAGAGGTGAAGTCGATGAGGCTTTATTAAGCGTGACTCGTTCCCCGCAGTTCAGCAACAGACTGGAGCTGCGGGGAGAATTCCTGGTTCTTATACTCCGCCTTCAGGGCGGAGCTAGAGATCAACAGCCAACCAGGACCTGGGATCTGTCAGCCAATGACATCACGGCTTCACAGTCCCACATGACCCCTAATGCATACTACCACACCACTAAACCCACAAAGAGGAGAACACAAGATTCTGCTCAGTGTTATAAGATGGTTAACAGATTAACAGTGACGCAGCTGGGTGGCACGGTGGCACAGTGGTTAACACTGCTGCCTCACGGCACCGAAGACCATGGTTCAATCCCGGTCCCGGGTCACTGTCCGTGTGGAGTTTGCACATTCTCCCCGTGTCTGCGTGGGTCTCACCCTACAACCCAAAGATGTGTAGGGTAGGTGGATTGGCCACGTTAAATTGCCCCTTAATTGGAAATTTAAAAAACAATTGACACAGCTATCGACATAGTCATAAGGAAGGGGAAACTCTAAATTTAGATTATCTATTTTTTAGTGATTTTGATTTATTTTGATTCGTTCTTGGGATGTGGGCATCTCTGTCTGGGCCAGCATTTGTTGCCCAATATGAGCTCCCCCACGAGGGGCGGGGGCCTAGCAGCTGGAGCTCGTGAATCTAGTTTTTACAAGCTGGCCTGGATTGGGACCGGCATGATCGGTAGTCCTGGCTGGGACCTATATGCTGTATGCCACGATGCAGCCTTTACTTTTGCTTTCCAAATAAATCTTCTTTTGTGTAAGTTTCTCAGGAATCCTGAAAATATTATTCTGGCAACGAGAAAAAAATGAGATTCTGGACATTCGGACCACGTTTGAGTTCCTCAGCACAAGAGCAAGGTCAGAGCAAGTTTAAAAATGCCTTTAAGCTTTCAACGCAGGAGTAGAAGATTGGTATTTCTGTCAGGTGAATGCAATTTTAGGAGCCGACTGACAAAGGTAATAGTCCTGCCCGCTGTGGAACTCCAAGCTTTACCTACACAGATGGGCCAACCCCGGGGGAGATGATCACAGAATTCCTGACACGCCAATACAAATTGACCGAGCATTGCGACTATGGGCCATAGTTTCAGAGGTGTTGCGAGACTGCCTCGTGTGTCACATAAACAACATGGCAACCCAGCACAAGTTTTCTTTCTTTTTTCTTTTTTTAAAAAATATTTTTATTCTCCTCCTTTTTCAAATTTTCTCCCAAATTTACACCCAACAGTAAAGAATAATCAGTAACGAATGTAATGTCAATCCCCATATCAATAACAACGATCCCATCCTCCCACCAAACCCCAAACCATGTTAACAAAAACAAATGACAAAAAGGAATCAGGAATCACCCACAGTTACCATTAACACATACAGTCCCTCTCCCCCCAACCCTCCCAGTGCCCCCCCCCCCCCACCCCCACCCCCCGCAATGTTCGATGTGATCCAATTCTCAAAAGTGCATAATGAATAACGCCCATGAATTGTAGAATCCCTCCATCCTTCCCCTCAGTTCAAATTTGACCTTTTTAAACGTCAAGAATTCCAGCAGGCCCCCCCGCCACGCCAGGGCACAGGGTGGAGAGGTTGATCTCCACCCTAACAGTATCCGCCTTCGGGCAATCAATGAGGCGAAGGCTACAACATCTGCCTCCGCTCCAGTGTCCAACCCCGGCTGGTCCGATACCCCGAATATGGCCTCCCGAGGGCCAGGGTCCAGTTCCACGTGCACCACTTTAGAGATTACCCTAAAAACCTCCTTCTAATAATCCTCCAGCTTTGGGCAGGACCAAAACATATGAATGTGGATGCAACCCAGCATAAGTTGTGAGCAGAACCTTCTTTCAACTTAAAAAGGGCCATATAATTAACCCTCTTGCGTGAAAATGTGGAAAAGGGAGTTCAGGAACTCCAGAGCTCCATGGATCTGGATGTACATAACATTGGCTGCTCCTGCATTCCGGCAAGTAATTCCCTCCAAGAGCAAAGCCTATGGGACACATCCGTCACCCGAGCAATGCCATGGTCAGACCCACTGGCCAAGAGCCACCAGAGCCTGACAAGATATCTCTCCTCAGCTCCAAGAGGAAGATTCACAACGGTGCTGCACTTATGATCGCAGGAACCATGGGAGCCAGGAATGTCAGAACCGACTGCGGGCGGGTCGCCCTGGTCGTTTGACACATCTATGCAGAGCCAGGGATTTACACTTAGTACAACCCGATGAGGATGACTGCACGCAACTAAATTGTATTATGGCACTAAAAGTAGTTCCCATCAAGATCATCATCCAGGTAAACGACCACCCACTAGAGATGGAAATAGATATATGGGCTGCTGTCAAGGTCATTGGACAGCAAACGTACCAGAAAGTCTATACGGAGATCCAACACCTAGGCCTAAGGGATTCTAAGGCACGATTATACCGGAGAGCTATTAACCATCATTGGAACAGTGACGACTCGGGTTACTTATGGGCAACAATTAGTTCACCTGCCACTGATAGTGATTCAGGGGCCCAGACCCAGTCTGTTGGGCCACAACTTGTAACAGAGGCTCCTCCCAGACTGGCAGCAGTCATTTTAAAAATGGGTACAGGCAGGTAGGTTTTCCAAGATGGTTTGAGGAAGATAAAATGAGCCATGAGCCACGACCAAACTTTACGTGAACCCAGAAGCCCAACGCAAGTATTTCAGGGCCGAATGAGTTCCATATGCCCTCCTGTTGAAAGTGGACAATGTATTGATTACTGTAGCCACTGAGAAGGAACACCTAGATAACTTACATGAAGAACTCCGCCGTTTCCCCGAGGCAGGTGTCCGGTTGAAAGGGGGCAAGTGCGTCTTCAAGGCGAGAGACGTCTTATACCTGGGGTGCCAGGTTGACAAGGATGGTTACATCCAGTGGAAGAGCTATCAAGTGGGCCCCAATGCCAGAGAATATGACGGGCCTAAGGTCATTCCCAGGGCTCATAAATTATTATGGAAAGTTAATTCCAAATCTGGCGACCATACTTGCACCATTATATGCAATCTCAAAGTAACATCAGAAATGGGCATGGAAGGAGCCACAAGAGGAGGCATTTGCCAAAGTAAAATGCCAACTGTTGTCCTCTAAGCTACTAACACATTACGACCCTTCCAAGCCACTCATAATCACGTGCGATTCCTCCCCATATGGCATCAGGGTGGTTTTGTCCGATCAGGTGGACAACAGGACAAAGAGGCTGATAGCCTATGCTTTGAGAACCGTGGCTGATGCAGAGCGCAGGTACCTTCAGATTGAAAAGGAACGACTGGCCGTGATTTTCGCGGTCAAAAAGTTCCATCAGTACGTCTATGGACGGCACTTCACAATCATCATAGACCCCAAACTTTTACACGGCACTTCAAAAAGGACAAGGTGATACCACCAATAGTGTCGACCAGGATCCAGCGACGGGCATTACTATTGGCAGTGTATGAGTATATCTTCGAGTATCGCCTGGGCGTGCAGATTGAACTCGCACCCCCCGTCCCCACCAGTAGCGGACAAAGTCGTGCTGGTGTTACATTTTATGAACATGTTGTCTGTCACAGCCCCACAAATTCATGAGTGGACACAAAACAATCCTATATTGGCAAAGTTGCGCCACATCGACCTACATTGGAGTCTACAGGGGAAACTGCCTGAAGAATGTGTGTTTTCACAACCAAGCAACAGGAGCTTAGCGTTGAAGACTGCATTCTCCTCTGGGGAGTCCATACATTAGTCCCAAGGTAGGCCGGAAAGCCAACCTGCAGGACCTGCACAATGCACACCCAGGGGTGTCCAAAATGGAAATGCTCGTCAGGAGCTACCTGTAGTGGCCATGGTAGCAGGAGGTTGGTGCAGCAGTGTACAGCATGCCAAGCACATCAGAAGCTCCCGCCATCAGTCCCACTCCACCCCTGGGAGTGGCCAGGCTGGCCCTGGGTGTGGTTACATGGCGATTTTGCCAGGCCTTTCTTAGGTCAATGTTCCTACTATTCATCGACACCCACTCGAAATGGATGGACGTTTACCGGATGTAATTCACCACTTTGCGAACTACCATAGAGAAGCAACGTCAGTCGTACAGCGCCCATGGTATGCAAGAGGTGCTCATCACCAATAATGCCACCCCTTTCACCAGCGAGGAATTCTTGAAGTTCTTGCAGGCAGATGGAGTGAAACACAATCGGACCGCCCCGTACCACCCCTATTCTAACTGCTTGGCTGAACGAGCGGTACAAACCTTCAAGAGGGACATGAAGAAACAAGCCACAGGGTCAGTTGAGCCAAAACTGGTGTGTTTTCTGTTCAACCATCAGACCACACCGAATATGGCGAGTCGGGTAGCACCGACAGAATTGCTGATGGGTAAAAGACTACAAACCTATTTCCCAATCTTGGTGAGAAGGTGGAGAAGAAACAAGGGGCGTCATTCTCCGACCCCCCGGCGGGTCGGAGAATGGCCGTTGGCCGCCGTGAATCCCGCTCCCGCCGGTTGCCGAAGTCTCCGGTACCGGATATTTGGCGGGGGTGGGAATCGGGCTGCGCCGGTTGGCGGGCCCCCCCGCTCGATTCTCCGGCCCGGATGGGCCGAAGTCCCGCCGATAAATTGCCTGTCCCGCCAGCGTAAATTAGAGTCCCTATTTACCGGCGGGACAAGGCGGCGCGGGCGGGTTCCGGGGTCCTGGGGGGGGCGCGGGGCGATCTGACCCCGGGGGGTGCCCCCACGGTGGCCTGGCCTGCGATCGGGGCCCACCGATCCGCGGGCGGGCCTGTGCCGTGGGGGCACTCTTTCCCTTCCGCCTCCGCAGCGGTCTCCACCATGGCGGAGGCGGAAGAGACTCTCCACACTGCGCATGCGCGGGAAACTGTCAGCGGCCGCTGACGCTCCCGCGCATGCGCCGCCCCGACATGTCATTTCCGCGCCAGCTGGCGGGGCAACAAAGGCCATTTCCACCAGCTGGTGGGGCGGAAATCCCTCCGGCGCCGGCCTAGCCCCTCAATGTTGGGGCTCGACCCCCAAAGATGCGGAGCATTCCGCACCTTTCGGGCGGCGCAATTCCCGTCTGATTGGCGCCATTTTGGGTGCCAGTCGGCGGACATCGCGCCGTTTGGGGAGAACTTCGGCCAAGATCTCCAGAATACGTGCCATGACCACCAGAAGCAGGACAAAGGGTTCAAGACAGGGTACACTTGTACATCCGTAATTTTGAAGATGGTGCCTGGTAGATACCGGGGACCGCAATAGAGAAGATTGGACCAGTCTCTTGTGCCCAGCACAGCAGCACAGTGGTTAGCACTGTTGCTTCACAGCTCCAGCGTCCCAGGTTCAATTCCCCGCTGGGTCACTGTGTGTGCCGAGTCTGCACATTCTCCCCGTGTCTGCGTGTGTTTCCTCCGGGTGCTCCGGTTTCCTCCCACAGTCCAAAGATGTATAGGTTAGATGGATTGGCCATGCTAAATTGCCCTTAGGTGTCCAAAAAAAAAGGTTAGGTGGGGTTACTGGGTACGGAGATAGGGTGGAGGTGTGGGCTTAAGTAGGGTACTCTTTCCAATAGCCAGTGCAGACTCGATAGGCCAAATGGCCTCCTTCTGCACTGTAAATTCTATGATTCTATGATTCTTACACTGTCAAAACCAGGGAACGCCGGTATGAAAACGTGTGGACCATCTCAAAGGCAGGGAACCTGTACCAGAGGCAGTCTTGCCAGATTAATCAGTCCCTCATCCCTCTTGCCTATCAGCCATGAGCCAGGGAGCAATACTCCCCAAGGGCCAGAATACAGATCCACGCAAAATGGAAGATTCTGGTTCAGGCATAGAGATGGAATCATCTCTAATGTCAGATGACAGTTTAGGTCAGAGAGAGAGTGTCAACAAGGCCCCCCCAGAAGGTCGGCACGGAAACAATGCTCCCCGATGCATTACAAAACCCCCGACCCAGCCCCACAGTCATTGAAAACAACTGCGGACAAAGTGGCGAAGTGGACCTCTTCCACCTCCAACGACGGACTTTGGAGGGTGGGATGTAATAACTCTCACGAGACCCATGGGAATGACCAAATTGATTGCCCCGTGGGACCCGTGGAATACGAGCTCCCCCGCTGAGAGGTTGAGGCCTAGCAGATGGGGCTTGTGGAATCTAGTGCTTAAAAGCCAGCCCAGATCGGGATCGGCATGATTGGTAGTGCTGACTGGGACCAAGTGCTGTATGCTGCGTTGCGGCCTTTACCGTTGCTTTCCAAATAAACCTTTGTTTGTGTAACCTGTGGGCGGCACGGTTAGCACTGCTGCCTCACAGCTCCAGGGACCCGGGTTCAATCCCGGCCCCGAGTCACTGTCCGTGTGGAGTTTGCATATTCTCCCCATGCCTGCGTAGATCTCACCACCTCCTCCGCCCCAAACCCAAAACGATGTGCAGGGAGGTGGATTGGCCACACTTTTGAGGTCCACCAACAAAACAGAAGAAAGGAACCAAACTGAGGGACAAAGCAAAAAAGGGCCACTCCTGTTAGGGGCTGCCCGAACATAACAAAGATCAACGGAAACTTAAAAGCATCAAATAAGAGTGAAATTAAAGGAGTCATAGGCGGATTGGCCATGCTAAATTGCCGAGGTGTGGGCTTAAGTACGATGCTCTTCCAGGGGCTGGTGTAGACTCAATGGGATGGATGGCCTCCTTCTGCGCTATGACTCTGTGAACCTTCGTGGGACTTCTGAAGACTTTATATGCTTCTTCCAATGTTGCCATAGAATGTTTATGTTCATTTGCGAGGTCAAACAGGGTCTCAGCAATTCAGGAGTTGTTAAGTGCTTCACTGAGAGCATTAACTTATGTTACGTGCTCAAGTCTTACGAGTGCGAATTGGATGACTTCCAGTGGCAGCCATGGAGTGAGTGGTCGTACATTTGGTGACTCCACTCGAGGAGGAATTCTTTGGCCCTTTTAGGGGGTGTTGATTGGTGAAAGGTGCATAAGCACCGAGGGATAATGGTGCTCCATCGGTGAGTCCGGTTTATGGTTTACTTGACCAGAAATATGACGAGTAGGACGCAGCAGCTTGAGCGAGAGAGTATTCAAAGTGTGACACAAGAAAGGATGGCAGAGAGTTTTGGGGCAATGTTCCCGCCCAATGGTCTACTGAGCAACTGGTGAAGTTCCTGAATGCAAAGTTTCAGCAGCTGAAACTGGAGGCCTCAGAGCCTTGCGTAGGTGGTGGAGCCACTGAGGGCGGCGATCGGAGTGGAGCAGAGGTCGGTGGTGCAGGGCCAGGTGCTCCAGAAAATGGAGTTGGTGGGCAAAGATGAGGAATGGCTGACCTCGAGGAGGTTGAGATGGTGCTTTTATTGGAGAGCCAAAACAGGGTCAATGTGGAGAGCCCCAGGAATCGGGATAGGAGGCAGAAGCTACGGATTGTGGGGCTGCCTGACGGATCGAGGGAGCTCAGGACACAAAATATATGGAGAACATGATCGAGAGGTTGGTGGGGGAGGAGCTCTTTGACGGTCCCCCACCCCCCGCCGTGGTGGATTGAACACACAGGGCACTGAGGAGGAGGCCGAAGGAGGGGGAGGTTCCGAGGGTGATGATGGTGTGACTGCATCGCTTGCTTGACAAGAAAAAGATTTTGAGGTGGGCGAAGCAGACAAGAAAGTGTCCCTGGGAAGGTAACAAGCTGAGGATTTACCAGGACCTGGGAGCGGAGTTGGCCAAGAGGCTGTCCGGGCATAATTTCATCAAGGCTGCCCTCTACAAGGAGGTGGTGAAGTTTGGGGTGTTGTACCCCGCTCATTTGTGGATCACAAATCAGAACCGGGGGTTATATTCCGACATGCCAGTGGAGGAGGCAAATTTATGATAGACCGTGGACTGGGTGGTGTGTGAGGACATTGAACTATGGAGATGTTAATGTGGGGAATGTGGATTTGTACAATGGGTGGATGGGTGTATTTAACAGTCACAGTTGCGGAGTGGGTGAGTGTGTTCTTTTTGACTTTTTTCTCTTTTTCACTGTGGGTTGGGGCGGTTGTGGGAAGAGGAGGTGGGCTTGGGCCTCGATCAGGGGACCCCCATGCTAGCTGGTTGGCTAGTTAACGGGAGTGAAGTGGGGATTCAGGTTGTGGAGGGAGTTGGGGCGGGGGGGGCGGGGGGGGGGGGGGTGGCTGATGGTTGGGTTTCTTTTGTTATTGTTTCTGGGTTTGGGGCAGAGGGAGGGGGGAGGGCAGGGAGAATGACCTGGCGGAGTTGGGGTGGCGCAGTGGGGAAGGAGGAGATGGCAGCGGAGAGTTTGAGGAGAGCCTGAGGGCGAGCAAGATGTGGACCTGGGGGAGCTGGTTGAAGAGGGATTATGGTTGACTGGTGACAGGGGGGAGGGGCGGGGCATCCCCCGACCCAAATGATTATGTGGAACGTCCAGGGCTTGAATGCACCGGCCAAAAAGCCACGTGTTTACGCTCCTTTATTGGAGTGGCGGACCCGTGGCCGTTTGAAAGGCCGAGGTCAAAGGAGTTTTCTTTTCTTTTTACGTGCACCAGGTGTACTCCCGTATTGATTTCTTTGTTATAGACAAGGTGTTGGTGGTGGGGGTGGTAGGGTGGGAGTACTCGGCGATTGTGGTCTCAGACCATGCGGCGCACTGGATGGATTTGGAGGTTGTGCAGAAGCAGGCCCAACGGCCACAATGGAGGCTGGATGTGGGGTCACTGCTGGACAAGGGGGTTTACGAGGAGCTGAGGGTGGCCATTTGGAATCATGTCGATGTGACTAAAATGGGGGGTGGTGCAGAATAAGCTTCTATCCGAGGATGTGATTGGGGAGGGCAGAGTGGTGGATATATATGGGGTGTTGATGGTGGAAAGGGATGGCTTCCCTGTGGAGGAGATCAGGCGTAGGTGGGAGGAGGAGTTGGGAGAGACGTTGGGGGCTGGAATGTGAAGGGAAGCTTACGGAGGATGAAGACGTCCCCGTCGTATTCGGGGCTAAGCCTCATTCAGTTTAAGGTGGTGCACAGGGCCCACATGATAGTGTCGAGGATGAGCCTGTTCTTCTCACGGCAGCATGGTAGCATAGTGCTCAGTACAGTTGCTTCACAGTTCCAGGGTCCCAGGTTCGATTCCAGGCTTGGGTCACTGTCTGTGCGGAGTCTGCACGTTCTCCCCGCGTCTGCGTGGGTTTCCTCTGGGTGCTCCGGTTTCCTCCCACAGTCCAAAGACGTGTGGGTTGGGTGGATTGGCCATGCTAAATTGCCCTTAGTGTCCAAAAAATGTTAAGTGGGGGTTACTGGGTTACGGGCAGAGGGTATATACGTGGGCTTCACTAGGGTGCTCTTTGTAGGGACTGGTGCAGACTCGATGGGCCGAATGGCCTCCTTCTGCACTGTAAAGTCTATGATACTATGATTCTCGGGAGTGGAGGATAGGTGTGGGCAGTGTGCAGGCGGCCGTCAAACCATGTTCACATGTTCTGGGCTTGCCCAAGTTCAAGGGATTCTGGAAAGGCTTTTCAGGGGCGGGATTCTCAGCGAACCGGCAGGGCGGGCAACTCAGGCGCGAAGGAGTGGCGTGAACCACTCCTGCGTTGGGCCGCACCTTCAGGGACTAGGCTGGTGGCGGAGTGGTTGCGCCGCGCCGGCTGGCACGGAAAGGGCTTGGCGCCACGCCAACCGGCGCCGAAGGGCCTCCGCTGGCCGGCCCAAGTTGGCGATTGCACGGGAGCACCAGCGTGTGCTGGCACCATCCCAATGCATGTGCAGGGGGGTTCATCTCCATGGCGGCCATCGCAGACTGTTACATCGGACAACGCGGAGGAATAGAGTGCCCCCACGGCACAGGCCCGCCCCAGGATCGGTGGGCTCTGACCGTGGGTCAGGCCATCGTGGGGGCACCTCCCGGGGCCAGATCCCCCCGTGCCCCCCTGAGGACCCAGAGGCCGCCCCGCGGAGCCTGGTCCCGCCGGTAAGTACCTGTTGTAATTTATGCGATTCTCCGACCCGTCGGGAGGTTGGAGAATCCCGCCCCTGATGTTATGGCAAAGCTTTTGTGGCCTGAGGTAGCTTTGAGTCCAGATGGCAATTTTGAGTATCGGAGGATCCAGGAGTACAGGTGGGCAGAGAGGCCGACATCTCGGCCTTTTCCTCCCTGATAGCCCAGAGATGGATTTTGTTGTGCTCGTGGAACTCAGAGCCGCCGAAGGCCGGGGTATGGGTGGGCGACTTGGCAGAATTTCTGCAGCTGGAAAAGATCAAGTTCGGCATTCGTGGGGCGGAGGAGGGGCTCAGTCCACGGTGGAAGCCGTTTATTGACTTCTTTAAGGAGGATGAAGTCATCAGGGGTGGCGGGGGGTTGGGTTTTGTTTGGTTTGGGTTGTAGTCTCTGGTTTGGGGAGCACGACGAAAGGTTGGAAAAATAAGGCAGATGCCAGGGTGATTGTCAGGTGAATGGAGGGTTTCTCAGGAGAGGGAGGGGTTTTGTGGCTGGGTATGGGGCTTGTATTTCCGTTGTCCTTTAAGTTTTATCGTTTGTGTTTGTGAATATTTAAAAATGCCTTAAATAAAATGTTTTAAGGAATAAGGAGTGGGAATTGAACTTGAAATTATGAAACTCCTCCCCTTCAGTTAACCCCAGGTTGAATAAATGGGATTTTGAGAATGTTTTCAAAGGTAAAGAGAGATCATGGGCAGTGGGGTTGAGGTGAACCCCCATGGAACTGGGATGTCCAAGCACAGACTGCCATTGCCACGGCCTGCAAGGCAGCCATCTTGCTGCAGACATCACTGACCACCCACCGTAGCCCATTGGAGCGCAGGTTGCACCGGCCTTATGGGTGCACCATCACCACCATCCTCACATTTCACCCTCCACCTTCCATCCCACCAGCCGCCCTCCCCCCAACTAGCTGCCACCCACCAGTGGGGCAGTACACAACAGTGGCCACAGTAGCTCCTGTAAGAGGATGCCAAATGGGGGCCATGATGCGTACCACTGTTATGGGTAGCGCCAGCCACCGTTACCCCTGGCAGCCAGGGCCAGAGATGATGTCTGCCAGGCACCGATGGGCCCAGGTGTGCGGAGGACAGAGTGCCAGGGGGAACGGCCAGGTGTGGGTATGGGGATGGGAAGAAGGGGGGGGGTGTAGGGAACTTGAGGGGGCAGGATCTGCAGTGCAGACCCGGGCCACCGTGAAGCCCAGTGCACCTGGTTGGGCATGAGGATACACACCATGCTAACATATCTGACTTTTGCCCCAACAGACAATGGACTTCAAGTATCCAACCAGGAATGGTGGTCTTCATCCTAGTCACCACAACCCTGGGGGATGCACTGAGGCTGTACGAGATGGAGCTGCTCGAGAGGACCCTGCAGCAGCGGAGCCTGGCCCAGAGGAACAGGAGCCAGCTGGTGAGGATGGAGAGATGACCCCTCAACAGGCCAAGGAGGAGGTGGGACGGAGGCACCACATGAGGCCTCGTGTATATCGGCAGCGCCTGTCATTCGATGACCTGTCGGACTGGGCATGCCATTGAATACGTCACCTGAGCAGAGAGACAGTGCAACATATCTGCCAGATGATGGCACACCTGGCACCGCGGGGGTATGGGGGAGGACACCCGCTCCCAGTGGTCATCAAGGTGACGGTTGCCCTGAACCTTTACGCTACGGGGTCCTTCCAGGCGCCGAGTGGGGACCTTTCTGGAATCTCACAGACATCAGTGCACATATGCATCTGCGCCGTCATGGAGGCCCTATATGCCAGCTTGGCACAATGCATCAAATTCAATGTGGACCAAGCCCACCAGGATTCCCGGGCAGCAGGGTTTGCAGTCATCACCGCGATGCCCCAGGTCCAGGGGTTGATCGACAGGATGCATGTTCCCCCACGAGCACCGGTCCATGAGAGGTTGGTCTTCACAAATCAAAAGGGGTTCCACTTGATGTTCGTGTAGCAGGTGTATGACCATGAGATGTACATCATAAATGTCTGCGGTGGATACCCGGGCAGTATGCACCATCCTTCATCCTGGCACACTTGACGATTCCTGACATCTTCGAGGCGCACCACTGGCTGAGAGGTTGGCTCTTGGATGACAAGAATTATCCGCTGTGGTCAAGGCTGATGACACCTATCCAGAAGCCACAGACCAACCCTGTACAACGGCGCCTATGACGGGACCAGCACGCAATCGAGTGGTGCTTCAGCATTCTGAAGTTGCGGTTCAGGTGCCTGGACTGCTCTGGAGGGGCCCTCCAGTATAGCGCTAGGTGGGTCTCACACATCGTGGTGGCCTGCTGCATCCTCCATAACATTGCGCAGCAGAGGAACGACATGCTGGAGGAGGAAGATGAATGCCAGGCCCAGGCCTTGTCCGACGAGGAGGATGCAGGGGAGGGCGACGATGGGCAGGACATGGAAGCCGCAGAAAGTGTGCGCCTGGGCCGACGTGCATGGGACGCTGTAATCACCTCCAAGTTCACCGACTAGTGGGCCTGGTCATTGGCACGGACATCCCATCCCTCCATCCTACCCGTCCACCCCCCTGGCTGATCACCCTCTCGAATGAATACCATCTCTGTGCCATTCCCCAACCTCCTTGCAACCCCTCCGTTATTCCTACCTGCCTCACTGCTGGGTGCGAGCCTTGGGTTGGTAGTTACAGCAGGTCTGGTCGATGGGATGGAGGATGATGATGACACGCTCTGGGACCTGTAAGTCATCGACCCGCAGTCCTAGACACCCTGGAGCACCAGTCCGGGGACGACACTGACTTCCCGACAAAGCTGTCTCCACCAACCTCCACCATCCAGGGACACTCACCTTGGCTGGGCATGCTAATCAAGAGGGCAGCACGGTAGCATAGTGGTTAGCACAGTTGCTTCACAGCTCCAGGGTCCCAGGTTCGATTCCGGCTTGGGTCACTGTCTGTGCGGAGTCTGCACATCCTCCCCGTGTGTGCATGGGTTTCCTCCGGGTGCTCCGGCTTCATCCCACAGTCCAAAGATGTGCAGGTTAGGTGGATTGGCCATGCTAAATTGCCCTTAGAGTCCAAAAAGGTTGGTTGGGGTTACTGGATTACGGGGATAGGTTAGAAATGTGGGTTTAAATGGGGTGCTCTTTCCAAGAGCAGGTGCAGACTCGATGGGCCGAATGGCCTCCTTCTGCACTGTAATTGCTATGATTCTATGAAGAGGCTCCTGGGGCGCTATCTGATACACGCAACACATGTGCTGCAGTACAGCAGATGGAGGTAGGAACCCCAAAGGGGGCAGGCAGTTAGAGGACAGCTCGACCCCGGGGACTAGCTGCCGTCCAGAAGGGTTTTGGGCTTCTGTAAAGGGTGGGCCCATCGACAGTGCAGATACAATCACAGAGTCAGGGACTGCAATGAGGGAGTGTCAGCAACCATCTAGCACCTGCAGGTGCCGGAGTCCAACCGCTTGCAGGAGCAGGAGGCGGTGTTGACCATGCGTGCCACCCAGGCCAACACCGCACGAGTGGCGTCCACGGTGGAGGCCTTGGGAGCGATGGTTTCAGCCATGGGTCGAGATGTCCAAGGCCTGGGGCACTCTGTGCGGGCAATTACCGAGGCCCAGGACTGGGCTGCCCTGTCACAGGCAGCCATGTGCAAGGGCCACCTGGACATTGCAGCGGCGTTCCATGGCGTGGCCCAGTCACAGCGGGTCGTCGCTGAGAGCGTCGACGGCATTGCCCAGGCACTGGCAGACGTGGCACAGACCTAGAGGTTGGTGGCGCAATCCAAAAGGGAGGTGGCCCGCTCCCTGCGTTCCATGGCCGAGAGCATTGAGACCCTGATCGGGGCCGACGTGGGCTTTCAGGACTAGCAGCACCAGGTGGCGGGAAACCTCAGGGGTTAACTCCACTCATACCCCATGGAGTAGCCCAGGGGCCATTCGGCACCTCAAGAGATGAGGAAGTGATGGGGCCCGTGCTGGTGATTCCCGCAGGGGAGGTGCCGGAACACCACAATGCCTCAGACTCCCCACACCCCTTTTGTCCCTGGAGAATCTGATGGGCAACAAGCAAAACAGGATGCCACCATGCCACTCGGCAACCCCAAGCAGCAGCAGGGCCCATCCAGGACCGGTCGCCCCAGAAGGCAGCCGCCAAAGGTGACAAAGGTCACAGGGCGGGAATCACAGCAGGCCACCTCCATTCCTGATGTACCGCCCGGGGATCCATCTAGACATAGCATTAGGACCTTTAAGGCCCGAAAAGAAGACACTAGTTAAGTTTGCACGGATGCAGCACATAGTATAGAGATGGGGCTGAGGCGGTGGTGGGAAATGGGCAGATGTTGGGGGTGGGACCCCAATTCAACCAGCGCTCACCGCTCCAGTGCCCCACCCCTATCCTCTTTCATCCTATCCCTCCCGCCTCTCTCTCCCTCATTGGCCATGGTGCCTGTTTCCAGATTTTTGAAACCACGAGTGAAACGCGCCATCAATAATTCCACCCCGGAGGAGGTGGAGCATCGCAGAGGCGCCGGAGAATCCCAGTCAGGCTCATTAATGATACGCAGACAGCGTTTACTGTACGCGCGGAGTAGAACGCCTTGACACCGCACAAGAGGATGAAATTCTGGTGGGCACACAGCGCTGGCCATGATTTTGGCTTCATGACTGATTCTCCATCCAGTTGACTTTCCCGGTTTTGGCATCGAATGACAGAGGATCCCAGCCATGGGAACCAGGAAAGATAGGGAGGGAATTTCAGAGAATAGGGCTGAGGAATGTGACACTATTGCCACTATTAGTGGGCAACAGAGGAGGGGGAAATACAGCAAAGAGCAGCAGCGCAGGCCCAAAGGGGATTCAAAAGTAAAGAGTATGGCAGAAATTGAACTGTTTGCATTTATATAGCACCTCTAATGTAGCAACATGGCCCAAGGCATCTCACAGGAGCATTGTCAAATTGAATGGATCCTGAGGCATAGAAAGAGACATTTCGTACAGGTGAACAAAAGCTTGGTGAAAAAGGTATGAAGAAGGGCTGAAAGGAGGAGACAGAGGCAGAGAGCGTTAGGGATGGAATTCAAGAGTTTAAGTCAATGGTGAACAAATGAAAGAGGAGATTCACAAGAGACCAGAATTGGAGTAACACAGAGGTCTGAGGGCTGGAGGAAGGTACAGAGATAGGGAGCGAGAGAGGCCATGGATGGGGTTGTAAACTAGAATGAGAAATTTAAAATTGAGGTATTGCGTGACCAGGGGCAGGATTCTCCTGTCCCCCAGCCGCGAGTTTCTTGGCAGCACGCCGCTCGCTGGCGGCGGGATTCTTTCGTCCTGCCGCTGGTCAATGGGATTTCCCATTGAAGCCACCCCATGCTGCCGGGAAACCCATGGGCGGGGGGTGCGCTGTGACGGGAGCAGAGAAACCCAATGGCCGGAGAATTCCGGCCCAGGAGTCAGCAAGCATGGGAGCGATCGATGGCCAGGACTTGGCATGGGTTAGGATATCAGTAACAGGGACATGAAGGAAAGGAGTTTGAAATTCACACTTTGGAGCCACGTTTGGTGAGTTAAGGGTAGGCGTGAGGGGTAAGTGAAATATGGGACAGAAACCTTCAGGCAGTTAAACATTGGATACATTGGACTTTGTGAAGGGTAGAGTCTGGGAGGTCAGCAAGGGAGGTGGCGGACATTGAGAGAAAGAGTTTTGGTGATGAAAGTGTGATGATGACAGAAAATCATGACAGTAAATATTAGAGAATAAAAGCTGCTTTAGATTCAAGACTTTTAAGAATATAAATACATATAGGGCTCAATTTAACCTGAGGACTTCCAGCTTTATGATGATCTGCTGTGCCCTCCACAGCCTGGCACAGTAGCAGGGCGACATGCTGGAGGTAGAGGGGGAGGAATATGTGACCACCAAGGCGGAGGAGGACCAGGAGGCATCGGACCAGGAGGGGCTGGAGGACGAGCTTGGGGAGGGCCCGCAGGACCAGCCAGAGGATGGAGTACAGGCAGGTGTGGCATGGGTCTGGCAAGCCCGGAGGGCCATGGAGACCCTCAACCTCGCCCGATTCACATAGGACATGGCCTCATCCGTCATTCCCCCTCTCCCCATTCACCCCTTCCCGCCCACGTCTCTCAGCCTTCCCCCCACCTTCACCATCTTCCCCGCCCCCATTTCCCACCCTCCCAGGGTCTGTGTAATATCACTCCAGGGTGATGGGACTGTGTCGGCACTGTCAGGAGTCACGATTGAGGGCAGTGGGGTAATGGTAACCCATAGAGAGCTGCACATCAGAGGTGAACACAGCCTGCTGCTTATCACATTTGAATGGCCCTTGATGCCCCTGGCGTGCGTCCTCTGGTGGCTCTGGGGCCCGAGAGCCACGGCACACTTGCTAGCGGCACATGCCCACCGTGCCACATTGTACCAAGTGCAAACTGCGAGATGCACCGTTGTCAGGGGAGGTGGACTCGGGATAAAAGCAAATTACTGCGGATACTGGAATCTGAAACCAAAGAGAAAATGCTGGAATATCTCAGCAGGTCTGGCAGCATCTGTAGGGAGAGAAAAGAGCTAACGTTTCGAGTCCAGGTGACCCTTTGTCAAAGCTAAAGACAGAGAAAGTGGGAAATATTTATACTGTGGAGTGAGAATGAAAGATGAGTCATAGCCACAGAAACCCAGGAAAACCGGGTGCTAATGGCCACAGAAACCAAGGGGAAAGAGTGCTAATGGCAGTCACCAGGGAGAACAAAAGGTGTGTGTGGCAAACCACTGTTGAACCTGTATTAAGTGTTGTAAGGTAGGACCTGTACTACAGGTTCGCCGGTAGTCCCTGCCTGCTGGCTCCGCCCAGGAGGCGGGGTATAAATATGCGTGTCCTCCAGCTAGCAGCCATTTCGCCAGTTGCTGTGGGAGGCCACACATCTGCTAGCAATAAAGCCTCAGTTGGATTCAACTATCGTCTTTGTCCAATTGATCGTGCCTCAGTGTGAAAGGCCAAACTGCAGAGAAACTAGCATCAGACGGTAAACTGTGACAGATATAGATGTGGGGGGGAGGGGAAGGGGGAAGCAAAGGGGAGAGAGGGTAACAAAAGGTGGATAAGATGGGGGAGGGGAAATATATATAAAGAAAGACAAGAGAGAAAGAAATGGTAAAAAACAAATGAAGTGGCATGAAAACAAATGGGTTGAGGTGGGGTAGAGCTAATCATCTGAAGTTGTTGAATTCGATGTTGAGACCAGAGGATTGTAGCGTGCCTAACCGGAAGATGAGATGTTGTTCCTCCAGTTTGCGTTGAGCTTCATTGGAACATTGCAGCAGGCCAAGGACAGACATGTGGACATGGGAGCAGGGTCTTGTGTTAAAATGGCAAGTAACGGGAAGGTCAGGGTCCTGAATGCGCACAGACCAAAGGTGCTCAGCAAAGCGATCACCCAGTCTGCGTTTAGTTTCTCCAATATAGAGGAGACCACATTGGGAGCAGCGAATGCAACAGACTAAATTGGAAGAGGTGCAATGAAACACTGCTGAACCTGGAATGAGTGTTTTGGGCCTGGGAAGTTAAGCATGGAAGAGGTAAAGGGGCAGGTGTTACACCTTCTGCGAATGCATGAGAAGGTCCCATGGGTGATGGGAGAGGTGCTGGGTATGATGGAGGAGTGGACTAGGGGAACTGGTAGCTGCCATCGCCTCCTCCGTAGGATGGCTCCAGGTTGACACCCAATGCACTCCTCTCCTCCCAGTCGATAACCATGGGGCCCTGGGGTTCACCTCAGGACGGAGGGGCAGCTGTATCGAGCCCCGGCTGCCCCTCCTCTGTCAGCTCTGGCGGTTCCCAATTTCAGCAAAATGGTGTTGATGCCGTCGGCGATGCCCCTCAGTGACTGGAACATGCTCTGCAGCACCCCGCAATGCCAACCTGCGACTGGGCCACATCCACCAGCGACCGAGACATCATTTCCAGTGCCTCGGCTATGCCCACCTGAGCCTGGGACATGCCCCGCAGCATCTCGGCAATGCTCACCTGGGATGAGAACATGCTCCGCAGTGCTTTATCAAAATCCACCTGGGTGACATCCCCCAATGACGGGGACATGCTATTGAGGCGCTCAGCCATTCCCGTTACCGACTGTGCCACGCTTCGGACACCTCCACTCATGCTGCTGGCGTTGTGCACCAGGCTCTCCATTGCAGTCGCCACCCTAGCAGTGTTCGCCTTGGTGCCATGCAATGGTGGTGACATCTCCTGAGCCTATACCCTCTGGGATTCCTCCAATTGACTATGGATCTGCTGGAGCGTTGCTGACATCTCCCTCTGAATCTTAAGGCCACACCCTATCGTCTGCATCAGCTTCGGGTAAACCTGCCCAGAGGCTGAGCATCTGACTGGGAACCAGCTGTGTCCTGGGATCCAGCAGCACTCCGACTGCTGTCTCGCCTGGGTGTTACTGCCTCCACCTGATGTGCATCTACAACTTGTGGTGCTCACCAGATTGTGCCCCAGAAGTCTGTCCACTACTTTCGCCCACCAAGGATGTGTGTCTCTGCGCTGGCAGAGGGAGGGGATGACAGCTGTGCCTATTTTGGTGGTATCCTCGGAGCTCTTCTCCAAGGTGATTCTCTTGAGAGGCAGAGGGAGGTGGCCACCCCGGATGCTCTAGTGCCGTCTGCTGCAGGTCCTGCGGGTGAATGCAGATGTGGTCAGTGAGAGGGGTGGGTCAGTCTGTATGGCATTAACAACTCACATTTGACAGGTCATCCGGGTGGGGACTGGTGGATCCTCACCTTGACACATGTTCTGACTTGTATGGTAGTCACTGCTCGGTCCTCAGTCACCCCCACAACCTCCAGGGCCTGTTCTACAGAGGGGGTGAGGACTCTGACATCTGCACCCTGTCACCCATCTGGGCCCTCTCCCGTTGGTTGTGAGCCAACTTCTCCTGCAGGAACACAGAAGGGGCATTATTAGCCAAACGCGTGGTCACTGGTTGAGGAAGGGCTTAGGGGTTGGGGGCTTGGGGAGATGGGCTGCATGGGGATGGAGATGGGATATATGGCGGGGGGAGATGGGGCATATTGGGGGGGAGAGATGCAGCGCATGATGGGGAGATGGGACCTATGGGTGGGGAGATGGGTCCTATGTGGGAATGGGAAATATGGGGGGAATGGGGAGAATGGGGCAGAGACTATGGGGGGTGGGAAAGAGTGGGGGGGGGGGTGTTGGAGGTCTGGTACAAATTCATTGGAGCGGCCCGCTGGAGGTCGTTGATGTTCTTGCAGCACAGGATGCTGGTCCTCCTGGTCACGATCCCCGAGCTGACTGCTGCTGCCACTTTCTCTCAGGTGGCAGTGGCTGCCCTGTGGCTGACCCTCTGTGACCCTCGGGGGAACAGGGCATCCCGTCTGGCCAGGTCGGCATCGGCGTCCAACAGTCCAACAGTCTGGCCAGGTCGGCATCGGCGAATCGTGGGGCTGGTGTACTCAGAGCTGAGTGGGGTTGGCTGAACAGGAGCGTGCTAAGTGCTGCTCTCCCTTGTTTGCAGAGGGCTGGCGAGCGTGGTCCCGGCAAATCAGCAATAGGACCATGATTTGCGGCGAGAAGCTCATGAGGCCTCGTTAAGTGGACCAATTGCATTTTATAGCAGTGACAGCCTCACCGGGCCAAGCTTTGGGAAGCTCACAGCAGTTCCTGCTCGCTACCACACTTAGAAACATTTTGGTGAAACCACGCCCGTGATCACAATACTGATGAAAACAGATTTCAAAAGGATTAAATTCTTAAGATGGGTAGTTCATCGAACAAAACTTCAAAAGTACTTTAGAGAAGTCACCACTACATTACTTCAACATACTCTGCTTAAACTGAACAATGAAATCTTTAGTTATGATATCCCTTCATTGACACTTCAATACAGTGGCTATGAAAACCTGACGTTACTACGGCAAGAAAAAATGTATTTTGTTTGCCAACCTGCACATCACAATATGAACAGGATGCTTGATATGACGGGGATTTGAAGCAGTTTCTAAACGACCACAGACAACCAAAACAAAACTGATCAAAATGTAAACTCGTTCAAAGATGAGCAACAAAATACCCACTTATATTCTGCAAACTTTGCCAACTAACAGAAATGATTCCCCTCAAAAGGCACAATTGTCCACAAAAAAACAAAACTTTGAAAGGTTTTCTGCACTAACCATAGAGGCAATGAGTGAAGCCTCGTTACAAGAACAACAATTACATTTCAAGGCGGGGCAAGAATAGGGGGCGTCATTCTCCGACCCGGCGGTCGGAGAATGGCCGTTGGCCGCCGTGAATCCCGCCCCCGCCCCCGCCGAAGTCTCCGAAGGGAGAAAAGTCGGCGGGGCGTTAATGGCGCCGCTGCCGCGGAGAATGTCACGGGTCTGCGCAAGGCAGCCGATTTTCGGCCTGCCGATATTCTCCCTTCCGGATGGGCCGAAGTCCCGTCGACGTGATGACCGTTCACGCCGACGTCAATCAAACCTCCTTTTCATCGGCGTGACCCGGTGCTCCAGGCTCACGCCGACCAGCGAGGAGGTGAGTGACGGCCTGGGGGGTTGGCTCTGGGCAGGAAATGGCGTGGCCGCAGACTGATTGCGTGAGGAGAGGTGTGTCTCGGCTTGTGTGTGTGTGTGTGCGGTGGGGGGGGGGGGGGGGGAGGGGGGGGTGGTTAGAGTAGGCTGGGCTCCGGGGGAGTGCCGGGAGGGGGTCCGTGCCGGGGTGGAGGTTGGGGGGGGGGGGGTCCGTGCCGGGGTGGAGGTTGGGGGGGTGGTCCGTGCCGGGGTGGAGGTTGGGGGTTGGGGGGGGGGTCCGTGCTGGGGTGGAGGTTGGGGGTTGGGGTCCGTGCCGGGGTGGAGGTTGGGGGTTGGGGGGGGGTCCGTGCCGGGGTGGAGGTTGGGGGGGGGCTCCGTGCCGGGGTGGAGGTTGGGGGTTGGGGGGGGGTCCGTGCCGGGGTGGAGGTTGGGGGTTGGGGGGGGGGGTCCGTGCTGGTGTGGAGGTTGGGGGTTGGGGTCCGTGCCGGGGTGGAGGTTGGGGGTTGGGGGGGGTTCCGTGCCGGGGTGGAGGTTGGGGGGGGGGTCCGTGCCGGGGTGGAGGTTGGGGGTTGGGGGGGGGTCCGTGCCGGGGTGGAGGTTGGGGGGGGGGTCCGTGCCGGGGTGGAGATTGGGGGGGGGTCCGTGCCGGGGTGGAGGTTGGGGGGGGGTCCGTGCTGGGGTGGAGGTTGGGGGGGGGTCCGTGCCGGGGTGGAGGTTGAGGGGGGGGTCCGTGCCGGGGTGGAGGTTGGGGGTTGGGGGGGGGTCCGTGCCGGGGTGGAGGTTGGGGGGGGGGGGTCCGTGCCGGGGTGGAGGTTGGGGGTTGGGGGGTGGTCCGTGCCGGGGTGGAGGTTGGGGGGGGGGTCCGTGCCGGGGTGGAGGTTGGGGGTTGGGGAGGGGTCCGTGCTGGTGTGGAGGTTGGGGAGGGGGTCCGTGCCGGGGTGGAGGTTGGGGGTTGGGGAGGGGGTCCGTGCCGGGGTGGAGGTTGTTGGGGGGGGTCAGTGCCGGGGTGGAGGTTGGGGGGGGGGGGGTCCGTGCCGGGGTGGGTGATGGGAGGGCAAATGAGTTGGTCCACCTGGCCAGGTGCCAGCCTCCAAAAGTTGGACCCATGCGGTCCATGCCACCTGGCTGGGGGGAGGAGGGGATATGGGCAATGATGACATGTCGTCGTTCCCCTCCCCCCCACCAGGCCGTCATGTTTTCAGACCATCCAGCGATGTTGGCCGCCATGGTGGCAGCCGCTCATGTCTATGTTGCCCTGGATGAGGAGGAGGAGGAGGAGGAGGAGGAGCGTGCCAGAGATGGGGCAGGCGGCAGCCGCCCAGGCTGGAGGGACACCTGACCGACAGGACGAGGAGGGGGAGGAGGACGTCGCGGCCCCACGGCAACGGAGGCACCCGAGGGCGCCCCGTGTGTACCGGCCCCGGCAGTCATACCAGGACCTCACGGACCGGGAATGCAGGAGGAGACTCCGGATGAGCCGGGAAACCGTGGCACACATCTGCCACCTGCTGGCACACCTGTCACCGCGTGGCACTGGCGGGGGACACCCTCTCCCCGTGTCCGTCAAGGTTACGGTGGCCCTGAACTTTTATGCAACGGGGTCATTCCAGGCACCGAGTGGGGACCTGTCCGGCATATCGCAGACATCGGTGCATCAGTGCATCCGGGCAGTGACAGATGTCCTTTATGCCATGGCGCACCGCTACATCCGCTTCCCCGTGGACCGGGCCAGCCAAGATGCCCGGGCCGTGGGCTTCTCAGCCGTTGCCGGGTTCCCCATGGTCCAGGGCGCGATCGATGGGATGCACGTCGCCGTGCGGCCACCTGCAGAGAACAGGGCCGTGTTCACTAATAGGAAGGGGACCTATTCAATGAACGTACAGGATGTCTGCGACCACCGCATGATGATCCTGCACGTCTGCGCCCGTCACCCAGGCAGTGTACACGACTCATTCGTGTTGTCGCGGTCATCCATCCCCGGCATGTACGAGGGACGCCATCCCCGGCTGAGGGGCTGGTTGCTGGGCGACAGGGGCTACCCATTGCGATCGTGGCTGATGACACCTATACGGAGGCCACGCAATGAGGCGGAGAACCGCTACAATGATGCCCATGTAGCGACAAGGGGAGTGATCGAGAGGTGCTTTGGCGTGCTGAAGATGCGTTTCAGGTGCCTGGACCTCTCTGGGGGCGCCCTCCAGTATCGGTCAGATAGGGTCGGCCGCATCATTGTGGTGTGCTGCGTCCTGCACAACATAGCCCAGCAGAGGGGCGATGTGCCGCAGGCAGAGGAGGGCGGAGTGGAGGAGCAGCAGGAAGAGGCCCAGTCCTCCCCAGATGAGGGGGATGGGGGCAATGGTCAGGGCAGACGGGGTAGACACAGGCGGGTGGCTGTCCACCGTTACCGGCTGGACCAGCGGGCACGGGACAGACTGATAGACGCCCGCTTCACTGACTAGATGGGCGTGGGAATCGGGTAGTATGGCCACAGACCGCACACCATGACAACAGCCGACCACCCACACCCCCCACCCATCCACCCACCCAGCACCCTCACCCCCCTCCCCAACCCCACACACCCCACCCGCATGCACACCACCCCCCCACCCCCAATTGCCGATCCACCGGCGGCACAACGGGCCGGGCTCACCCAGTTGCGGGTGGACGCGTGTCTATCGCAGGCCATGGAGAATGATGACAACCCGCCTCCGATGAGCTCCTGGCTCTACATCGTTGGACTATGTCTGACCCATGGCCACAGTACCACCATCCACCCGGACCATCCCTGCATGCGGCTGTGACACTGCAGCGCACGGTCCCGTCCTCTGCCCGGGGGATGTTGATGGCGGCCCAGGGGGAAGGGGGCAGACTCACCTGGGGCTGAGGTAAGACCACCCCTCACACACACACTTGCGCTCAACGTACATGACACCCCCGCACACTTTGGACAGAGCACAAAGGCAGCTTCGGTAGGTGTAACATTGACTTTAATAACCAAACGAGTTCATGCACGTGCCCTAGCCCCTAAAACTCATCTGTGCCCTGCACCCGTGCCAACTTACTCAGTGTCTAATTGTTTGGCCTTACGGGCCCTTTGACTACGTCTACGTGGTTCCCCAGACGGTACAGCAGAACTGGAGGTGGACTCCTGTGATTCCTGCCCTCTGACACTGGATCCCTTTGGCGGCCGTTTCCTGGGGCGTCCTGACCTAGATGGGCCAGGCTGCGGCCCGGGCGACTGGGATGGCGAGCTGCCAGCCTGTCCTGCCCGTTGCCCACCCGATGCACCTGGGACGGAAGGGGGGGAGTCCGAGGTGTCGCGGTGTACCGGGACCTCCCCTACAGAGGGAGCCGGGATGGACCACACCACCTCCTCCTCCCTCGGGGTGCCCGATGGCCCCCAGGCCTCTACATGGGTGGGGGATGCGAACGGACTGGCCACCCGACGCGCCCCCGACATCTGGCGCTGCCAGTCCTGGAGGCCCGTACTGGTATCGACAGGGGTCTGCAGGTTTGCAGCCATGGAGCCCAGGGGGTTGTCGAACCCTGTCTGCGACAGTGCGACGCCAGCTCGCACATGGCCACTGGCGCCGATGCCCTCAGCGATGGCCTGCTGAGACTGGGCCATGGCCTGCAGAGACTGGGCTATGGCCTGCTGAGACTGGGCCATGGCCTGCTGAGACTGGGCCATGGCCTGCTGAGACTGGGCTATGGCGTTGAGCGCCTCTGCCATCTGGCGCTGGCACTGGCTCATGGCCTCCTGTGAGAGGGCAGCCATTTCCTGGGCCACAGACGGCGCCTGCACGGAAGGCCCCAGGCCTCGCAAACCGTTCCCCATGTCTGACACCGTCGCACCCATTGCCTCCACCGCGGACGCCACCCGTGCGGTGTCAGCCTGGGTGGCACGCATGACCGGGACCACTCCCAGCTCCTGGACGCGGGTGGACTCCTCCACCTGCGACCGCAGCCGCCGCAAGCCACCCGTCACCCTCTTCGCTCGTCTCCGTGTCGGTGGTTGCATCGGATCTATGTGTGGGTGTGGTAACTGCAGGAACCCGGGATCCATCTGGGCGGCAGATGTTCGCTTGGCCTGGGCTGCCCTCCGACCGCCCGGTCCCTCTGCTGCTCCTACCTCCACCTGCTGTACCGGGACGGCTGTGTTGTGCGCACCAGTGAGTGTACCAAACGCCTCATCACTAAAGTGCCCAACCGTGGTGAGTGTTTCTGCGATGGTGGAGGGTGTTGGTGACAGCAGTGGCGTTGTGTCGTGCTCTTCGTCCCACTCTGAGTCCATGGCACTTTGGGGTGGGGGTTCGTCTCCACCCATCCACTCTGAGTCACTGTCCGGTATTTCGTCTTCCCGGGTAGGGGTGTCCTGGGTAGTGCTGTCCCGGGTAGTGCTGTCCCGGGTAGTGCTGTCCCGGGTAGTGGTGTCCCGGGTAGGGGTGTCCTGGGTAGTGGTGTCCCGGGTAGGGGTGTCCTGGGTAGTGGTGTCCCGGGTAGGGGTGTCCTGGATAGTGGTGTCCTGGGTAGTGGTGTCCTGGCTCGGATGTGACGGGGGCCTGTGGCTGCCCCCTCATCGCTGGGTGGTCGCTACCGCACGTGACGGGGGTGTCGTCTCCCTGTTGCTCCAGGTCTCTCCGTCTCCCATGGTCTCCGAGGGGCATCCTGCGGGCGTCGCATGCTGGAGGGTGCGGGTCTCTCCGTCTCCTGTGGTCTCCGAGGGGCATCCTGCGGGCGTCGCATGCTGGAGGGTGCGGGTCTCTCCGTCTCCCGTGGTCTCCGAGGGGCATCCTGCGGGCGTCGCATGCTGGAGGGTGCGGGTCTCTCCGTCTCCTGTGGTCTCCGAGGGGCATCCTGCGGGCGTCGCATGCTGGAGGGTGCGGGTCTCTCCGTCTCCTGTGGTCTCCGAGGGGCATCCTGCGGGCGGTCTGCATCTGCGGGAATGGGTGCCTGGACGTTTGGTCCTGCGATACACAATGAAGCATGCATGGTTAGACATCAGGCAGTGATCAGGTGATACGGGGGAGGGGGATATAGGGGAGGGGGGATATGGGGACGGGCTGTTGGTGGCTCACTTGCTCGTGGGGCCCCGACCTCTGCATCAGCAACCTCCCGGTCCTCAGGTCCGCCAGCCAGTTCCAGGGCCCTTTCCTCGTGTACGGTCAGTGGCCTCTCATCAGCGGGCCCTCCTCCAGTCCTCACATGCTCCCTATTGTTGTGTGCGCGCTTCTCCTGGGGGGGGGGGGGGCTGGTGGTGGCAGGGGTAAAAGGCAACAGTGTTAGGCAGGTATATGAATGCACGCCATCGGTTGCGCGTGAATTGCAGAGGTTAAGGTTAGGGCTGGATTCACTTGGGGATATGGGGGAGGGGGGGATATGGGGGAGGGGGGATATGGGGGATATGGGGGAGGGGGGATATGGGGGAGGGGGGATATGGGGGAGGGGGGATATGGGGGAGGGGGGATATGGGGGAGGGTGGATATGGGGGATATGGGGGATATGGGGGAGGGGGGATATGGGGGATATGGGGCAGGGGGGGATATGGGGAGGGGGGATATGGGGGATATGGGGGAGGGGGGATATGGGGGATATGGGGGATATGGGGAGGGGGGAATATGAGGGATATGGGGAGGGGGGATATGGGGAGGGGGAATATGGGGGATATGGGGGAGGGGGGGATATGGGGGAGGGGGGATATGGGGGAGGGGGGATTTGGGGGATATGGGGGAGGGGGGATATGGGGGAGGGGGGATATGGGGAGGGGGTGATATGGGGGATATGGGGGAGGGGGGTTATGGGGGATATGGGGGAGGGGGGATATGGGGGATATGGGGGAGGGGGGATATGGGGGAGGGGGGATATGGGGGATATGGAGGAGGGGGGATATGGGGGAGGGGGGATATGGGGAGGGGGGATATGGGGGATATGGGGGAGGGGGGATATGGGGGAGGGGGGGATATGGGGGAGGGGGGGGATTTGGGGGAGGGGGGATATGGGGGGAGGCTCACCCCTGCCTGCTCTGACGAGGTCGTTCACCTTCTTGTGGCACTGGGTGCCTGTCCGTCGTGTTAGGGCCACAGCGGTGACGGCCTCTGCCACCTCCCTCCACAGACGCCGGCTGTGGCGTGGGGCAACTCTGCGGGCCGTGCCCGGGATACAGGGCGTCCCTCCTCTGCTCCACCGCGTCCAGGAGCGCCTCCACATCGCGTGACTCGAACCTCGGGGCTGAGCGACGGCCAGCCATCAAGTCGGGTGTTGCGGTCGGCTGTTCCGGTCGGGTGGGGGGAGCTGCGCGGCCTTATGAGCCGTCACGCCGTGCAGCGCGTATGACGCTGCACGGCGTGAACCACTGCGCAAGCGCGGATCCCGTTACGTCGCTGCTAACCCATTTCGGGCCGCAGACTATCGGCCCATTTTTATGACATGACGCAAGTGGGATTTGCGCCGTTTTTTCCGCCGATAATGGAGAATTTCGCCCAGGTTCTGTAAATATCTGACAGAACGGAACTATGCACATTTAAACATGTTGAGTGCTTATAACTGCACATGAAATTTTATTCATTTTTTTTGAAATGGAGACAAAGTACCATTTTGTGAGGGAGATCATTAATGTCACATCTGCAATTACAAAAAAATGTCACACAACAAGAACATTAATATCACCAACGGAATACTCTGTCGGTGGGATCCTCCGGTCCACTGGCAGCACACTCACGCGGGTGGGTTTCCCAACAGCGTGGGGTGGCCATAATGGGAAGCCCCACTGGCCAGCTGTGGAAACGAAGAATCCCGCTTCTGGCGGGGCCACGCCAGAAAATTTGGCTGGCAGACCGGAGAATCCCTCCCGACATCTTTAATGTGGATAAGTCTTTTGAGCTCTTGACACAGGCGCAATAAAAAAGGATGCTGAATCAAAGAAGTATTTATAAGATATGACAAAAAGACTAGTCAGAGAGGTGGGTTTGAGAGTCTCAAAGAAGAAGAGAATGAATAAGTAAATTCCAGAGAGTAAAGCTCTGACAAAACAATGACCAGTGCTTCGTCAAACAAAAAGCTATTGCCGAACTTTCATCACGAAAACAGGATTTAAATTTCTTCAAAGGCGATCACTATGTCGCTGGACAATTTTGCTGATGTGATAAAAAGACTGCATGCCCTTTCTCCCTGTCTCACAACAGGGCAGTAGGGTAGCACAGTGGGCAGCGCAGTAGCACAGTGGCTAGCACAGTTGCTTCACAGCTCCAGGGTCCCAGGTTCAATTCCCGGCTAGGGTCACTGTCTGTGCGGAGTCTGCACGTTCTCCCCGTATCTGCGTGGGTTTCCTCCGGATGCTCTGGTTTCCTTGCACAGTCCAAAGATGTACAGGTTAGGTGAATTGGCCATGCTAAAAGGCCTTTAGTGTCCAAAAGCTAGGGTGGGTTGGGGTTACTGGCTTAAGGGGATATGGTGGAGGTGTGGACTTGGGTAGGGTGCTCTTTCCAAGGGCCGGTGCAGACTCAATGGGCCAAATGGCCTCTTTCCGCACTGTAAATTCAATGAATCTATGATACCAACATCCTGATTCAGGCTGTGCCAACCACACATTCTCAATGAAGGTGCACTTTTTCATTTCATTTTTTCTTGGAAGGAGATATTTACTTTCTTAAAAATATAAGGAGTGAAAACCAACATATCTTCAATCCTGACTAAACTGCTGGGAATGGCCCAGCGATTGTGAGCATTCTCTTCACCGATATTTGTAGAATCGAAGGGCGAGCTACTGAACTTGCATAACTTGTGCCAGCACCCAATACACTAGGAGCATATCCTTGTTTCCTGCTAACCTGCAGAGAGAACTGGGCTGAGGGCCGTGGAGCATTAGCGGAGTCACTCCCTCCCCACTCTGGAGCAAGGAGACTCCACAGCCCGCAATGTGTACTGTAAAAATGTCCTCACTTATGTCTGCGGACCATAATCCAGGCCTTGATTCTCAGCTGGGCCCACTTCTACCAATCAGCAGGCTTTTAGGCCCACTTTCATTTGACGTAGCAACCCACCAATATCTCAAAGAGCAAGTGACATGGAAATTCCCAACCTACAAGTCCGTGCCACACCCCTCCTCCTACACCTCTGGCCTTGCTTGTGACGTGAGGCCTCCCCACAGAAACTCCCTGGGAAGGTTAGTTCCCAGCATAATTTGGTCCGATCTTAATTTGTGGCCATTTTACCATAATCCCAAGGAGTGAGTTGAAAAAGGCCAATGATTTCCAGCTTCACACTTTCCTCACAAGTGAAGCAGATTCATAGACTACAATAGAAAGTTTAAACTTTAAATGCTGAAAATACAGAAAACACTGGAAGCATTCAAAAAGCCTTTCACATTCTGTGAGGAGAAAAAAACAGGTTCTGACTTTCTCATTCAGATAAAAGATTGGACTACAGAAAGTCGTAACCTGTCTTTGTTCTTTACTCCTGTGGACTGCCAACATTTTTGACTTGTAAATATATTTAATAGTTTACTCACAAATAAAATCCCCCAACAAAACCTTCAGATCGCTGCTGCTCTGTTTGAATACCATTGGATTCTTTTCCACCGTCTGAGACC
Organism: Scyliorhinus torazame; assembly: GCF_047496885.1. NCBI lineage: Eukaryota > Metazoa > Chordata > Chondrichthyes > Carcharhiniformes > Scyliorhinidae > Scyliorhinus > Scyliorhinus torazame. The sequence goes on from NC_092713.1 coordinate 124,604,928, forward strand.
TGACATTGCTTCTTTTCACGCTGAACATTCCCAGCAGAAAAATGTAGCTTTCAGGAAAAGTAACTTCATAATGAAAAAAAAAATCATGAACCAAACATTAAAAGCCAACCGCCATAAAGACCCAAGTTAACAGTACATGAACTGAGCTTCATAGCAAACGCCAGGGCAGATGACAGAAATCAAACTAACTGTTCAAGACCTTGGCAGAGTCACAGACTCCGACTCCTCACCTATGTCAGATACATGCTCGCAACTAGAACTGGAATAGTGCCTGGAATTTGGTCAGCGGCAATGGAAAACTTTTCATGTTTCTCAGGAATTGTTTTTGGATTCAAGCATGTTTGAATATACTTAATCTTGGACGTGGATATATATATATACTGTTGTTCCTTGAATGTTACTGGGTCACACTTATATAAATACTTACTGCATACAAGCAGTCCATTTGGCATGCTTGCTTTGCACATTATAACTTGTGCCACATTATCAACATATCCTTTGATTATTTCCTCCCTCGTGCACAAATTTAGCTTTCCCTTAAGACATCTATGCTAATTGCCCCAGCTACTCCTTGTGGTTGCAATTTCTGTATTCTCGCCATTCTTACTTTCTCCCCGGGTTTCCTCCGGGTGCTCCAGTTTCCTCCCACAGTCCAAAGATGTGCAGATTAGGTGGATTGGCCACGCTAAATTGCCCCTTAGTGTCCAAACAGATTAGGTCGGGTTACTGGGTTCCAGGGATAGGGTGGAAGCCTGATATTAAGTAGGGTTCTCTTTCCAAGGGCCGGAGCAGACTCAATGGGCTGAATGGCCTCCTTATGCACTGTAAATTCTATAATTCTATAAAGCAGTTTCTCCTGAATTCCTTGTTGGATTATCGACAATATTGTAGTTTTGGAAATCCTGGATCTCCCGACCGAGCAGCCATGCCAGTGCACAAAGGACTGTGGCAGTTCAAGAAGGGGGTTCACAACCACCTTCAGAAGGCTAACCAGGGAAGGGTAATAAATTTTGGCCTTGCCAGTAATACCCAAATCCTAAGAACAAACTGAAAGGCATTCCACATGTGGAATCAATGCCTGATTGGGGGACTGGACATTGGGACAATGGCGGGGCCTGCCCTTGCTGCCAATCCCCCTCCGCACCCCTCTCCCCTCAAGCTCCACCACATGGAGCTACATTACATACCCTTGCCCTGGGTCGCTCCCTGATCCAGGGACTTGGCTGCCTGACCTTCTGGAAGCAGCTATGGCCTCTCCAGTGGTACTCAGCAGAAAAGTTTTGCGCCTCTGATTGGCCGGCAGATCTCAATAGGTGAGACTTCAGCCCCCAGAGTCTTGCCTTTTCAACCTTGCCTGAAGTGTGGTAACCCTCAGGTTAAATCACCACCTGTCAGCTCTCAAAGCGGAGAACAAACTATGGTCCTCTGGGATTGTGGTGACATTTTACTAATCCAGAATACATGAGTTCAAATGCAACATTGATATTTGAGAACTGCAATTCAGTTTACAATGAAATAAAAATCAATAAATGCGACCATGAATTTGTCAGATTGTTGGAAAAAGCCAACTGGTTCACTCATGTTCTTCCAAGCAGGAAAGCTGATGTCCTTCCTTGGCCCAGCCTTGATGTGACTCCAGTCTCTGGGTGGTTGTTGAGCTTTTCAGTATTTGACAGAATTACAAACAACTTAGTCATAAGTGAGCACTGTAGGATCAGTTTTTGTGCAGATTATACGTTGGACGGACAACTGTCTCTGCCTGCCCATGGTCTGCTTTGGAGGTCTTCAGAAACCAGTTTTTTAATACACAGTCTCACTGAGTAGCAAATTAACTGCTTCATTTTGAGAATGTCCATAAGAAACATCTATATAAAATTATACTACCTGTTTGGCAAAATCACCTGTTACACCTCTGGATCAACAACATCAAATCAGATACAGCAATAGGCAGCTCAGCATACTAAACATGCCTCCAACAAAATATTGTAGGCATTGCTTTAACACAGGTACGGTTCTTCGAGTTATGTAATCAACAGTGCTGAGTTACTCAGGATTTGGGGGAACAGGCCCCTGCATATATTCATGTCACCAAATGTGCACGGTTTCTGTCCAACTGCATTAGAAAACTGGCAAAAAGAAATGGTGAAGTTAGTGAAGAGAGGACTGGCCTTTCAACTTTGAAAACAATCCTTGAAATGTTTGTTTTACACTGCAATTGGTGTGAACACCAAATGTCATGAGGCCCTCTCCTGAACCTCATTTTGCGAAATTTGCATTGCACTCTGAAATGATTTCTCATACGACAAATATACACCAGTTTCTGCAATCTAAAATCTGCCTTCAGTGGATGAAGCAACTGCAGTAGAACTGACCCAATATAGTTCTTTGCCCACATTGTAAGCTGTCTCATTAATTTTGGTTGCTGATATGCAACTTAGAGAGTGAAGCAGTTTACGCAGTATAGAGGTAGTAACTTGCATCTTTCAATACGGCTTCCTTCCTGTGTGTTCCAACTAAAAAGGAACTTACCACACTTCACAGAATTACTGCAAACACATACCAAGCAACAGGGGCGACTTGTTTTGCAATGAGGAAAAATCTAAAAGTGACAGAAACCAGGGGAATTAAATTGACTCTCCCACCATTTTAATATGATTTAACATGATGCAACAGCTATTGACAGAATGTTTAAAGTCTATTTATCTCTGATAAAAGTGAAGGGTTGTTGAAAGTGCAGTAAAACACTTTCTTACACTGAATAGCTGCCACTCAGTCACTCTTCATTTCGTTCCCATTGGTTGGGGCTTTTTTTAGTATGTATTATGGCTATTTTAGTGGCCAACTACTGCAGTATATATTGTTTTAAAATTGGCATTTTGTCAACCGATGTTTTCTGTATTTTGCAGTAACTATCCTTCCACTGATCTTGGGGTAGCAAGGGTTAACTTAAGGCAGTGATAAATGGTTTCTCATAAATTCCTATGAGGAAGACAGATGACTAACCTCTACCAGGCCTACCTCAAAATCACCCCCATTAAAACCATTAAAACATCCGTTGTGAGACGTTGTGAGTTTAATTATTTGGGACATTGTGGTAGTCACCACTGTTGTATTGTATGTACCACATATGAGGGATATTGCGGTAAGGCCCCTGTACTACAGGTACGGGGGAAGATCCCTGCCTGCTGGCCCCGCCCAGTAGGCGGAGTATAAATGTGTGGGCTCTCCCAACTGAAGCCATTTCAGCAGCAGCTGTGGGAGGCTACACATCTCTGCGTAATAAAGCCTCGATTACACTCTACTCTCGTCTCATCGTAATTGATAGTGCATCAATTTATTACACAGAGATTTTACAACGATGGATCTCCGCATCAAGCCTGATCGCCTGCAGCTGCACCCTCAAGCAGACAACGCCAAGTCGGCCTTCGCACATTGGCTAGCTTGCTTTGAAGCATACATCGGGTCTGCGACAGAACCACCCTCAGAGGCACAGAAGCTCCAGATCCTTAACACGCGGCTGAGCTCCGATATCTTTCCCCTCATCCGGGACGTGCTGACCTCGCTGAGGCCATGGCGCTACTGAAGGAGAACTACACTCAGCAGACCAACAAAATCTACGCCAGGCACCTCCACGCGGCATCAACTCTCCGGTGAGTCTGTGGAAGATTTCTGGCGTGCCCTGCACGCCTTGGTGAGAGACTGCGATTGCCAGGCCGTTTCGGCCGTAGAACATTCTGACCTGCTAGTTAGAGACTCGTTCGTTACGGGCATAGGGTCGGCCTACATCCGCCAGCACCTCTTAGAAGGGGCTACCATCAACCTCGCGGCAACCAAGAAACTAGCAATCTCACTCACAGTCGCCTCACGCAATGTACAGGCGTATGCCCCCGACCGCACGGCCCACCCCGCCAGCGAACACCCCATCGTGGACCCCATCAGCGACTGCCCCCAACCAACCCCAGGCCTGCGCCGCGCGGCAGCCAACCAACCCTGGGGGACCCAAGTGCTTCTTCTGTGGGCAGACAAAACACACCCGGCAGTGCTGCCTGGCGCGGAGCATGTTCTACAAGTCCTGCGTGAAGAAAGGACATTTCGCTGCTGTGTGCCAGGCCCGCAGAGTATAAATGTGTGTGCTCACCGAGCTGCAGCCATTTTGGCAGCAGCTGTAGGAGGCCACACATCTCTGCGTAATAAAGCCTCAATTACACTCTACTCTTGTTTCATCGTAATTGATAGTGCAGCAGGCATAAAGTACAAGAATGAGGAAACAATGATAATTTTGTCCAAAAAGTTAGTTAGGCCACATCTTTAAAATGCCATGTGTAGCTTTCTGCACCTCTTTATGGAAAGGACATTAAAGTCATATATTGATTAGCCGGGTTGATTCCACAAATTGAGGATGCGATTTCACGGAACAATTTCTTAGTGTCATTTCGGGTGTGTTTTTGAGAGCAGTGTTGGCAAGATCGCGGCCCGTCGTTAACAGCACTGAGTGCTGAAAATGAGTGCCCACGAGCTTCTCGCCAGGACTGGTTGTATTGCCGTCTGATTCGCCAGGCTCGCGCCTCAGCTTCTCACTGCTAACAAGGAGGAGCTGCTTTCAAAAGCATCCTCACTGCTCATTCCAGTCAACACACGAGCATGGCAACACGCAGTCCTGCTCCTCGCTTTGACCTGGCCAGGCTTCTCAACACCGTCGATAAGAAACAGGGCATCCTGTTCACCCCAGGGGATGGGAGGACCAGCAGCAGGGTACCAATACCGCCTGGGAGGCAGTAGCAGCAGCTGTCAGTTCGGGCAGCATGACAAGGAGGACCAGCGTCCAATAGCGGAAGCAGGTAAACAAGCTTTTCCGAGCTGCAAGGGTATGTTACAATCTCCCTCCATTTAAAAAAATATTTTTATTTGCCATATTTTCACCATACAAAAGAGGAACAAAAACAACCCCAACAATATAAAAAAGAAACGTTGCCACCAAACCCAAACCCCATCTCAACAGTCAACTGTAACCAACTCCTGAAAGTGCATAATAAACAAACCCCCAAAATTGTAGAACCCCTCTTTTGCAACCCCCCCCCCCCCCCCCCCATCCCCTGTTTTGTTATGCTCTTGACGTAGCATAAGCTGCTTCCTTGATGTGCACTCTGACAAAGGAAGGTTCAGACTTGGAGATAGCTTTAACACATTTATTAAACTATTAACAATTCTCCTACTTGGATTCGACGCTACTGTTAATCCTTCTATAGCTACTCAGACTGACAAACCAGTCTGCTACAATCCACGTGGTGGGAGTGATGTTCAATCAACCCTGTGTCTGTACTCACTGAGAGTCTCCACTGGAAAGAGACTGAGCATGTGTGATGTGTCCTTTTATATGGGTTGGTGTAATGCCCTCCTGTGGTAGTGTCACCTCTGTGTGTATCGTGACTGCCCATTGGTTGTGTCCTATCTTACTGACCTATTGGTTGACTGCCTGTGTGTCATGTCTTTGGTGTTCCCTCTAGTGTCTACCTAGGTATAGTGTATGTACTGTAGCCACCTGGGTTGGCCAACTCCCGGCGTAAAATGGAGAACAGCAAAGGCTGCAGGGAAATTCAGCCAACACAGGCAGAAACTAGCAGGTGCAAGTTTACTGTGTATTAAACTCTGCAAAAGCCCAGACAGCATCGATACAAGCAGCCATCTGCATAATAATGTAGCAGCCATCTACATACTAATGAGCTATCCCCAGGTACAATCAAAACATTTGGGATAAACAAAGCTAAGCCAGACTCCTCGGCGCCAGCAGGAGCCAACACCGAAGCGGTTAACAGACACCTCAAGACCGCCCATCGATCAGGGAACCACTCCAGTATTGGAGAAATCGAACCAAGCGATTGGAACAAAGTCCAATCACTTGGAACCAGGTACAGGGTCCGCCCCGAAAGGCGGGAAGCCCCTGGGGACTATAAAGTTAAGCTCCCAAGTACAAATCGTTTTTCTTGACCGGGTCACTCAACCCTTGACAGTGACCGGTTCAGCTGCCGCCAAGATCCAGTAAGTCTTAAGTCAACGCTCGCTACGAGATAGGCGCCCCAGCTGCCAGTCCGTACCAACTTTGAATCCCGCAGACTCAGAACCCGAATGAAAGGCCATTTGTTCCCTGGACCTGGTGGGCCAGTCCGAAGTTAAGTATAGGCCTGTTAGTTGTAGAAGTAGCTTAGAAGTAGAATTTATGCATGAGTAGCGATTACTGTGTATAATAAATGTGCTTTGATTTGAATCTTACTATTGGTGTATTGAGTTATTGATCATTACTTGAACTTGAACCTCGTGGCGGTATCATAAAGATACCTGGCGACTCGAGAGCAAAGGTTATAAAACAGAGCCAATTGAACCAACCAAAAGTTAGCAACAGTACATTAACCCTTTGTATACTTACAGTGATGTTTGTCTCCACATCCCCCTCAGCTCAAACTCTACTTTCTCCAGGATCAAAATCTCCAGCAGGTCCCCCTACCACGCCGAGGCACAGGGTGGAGAGACTGACCTCCACCCCAACAGGACCCACCTATGAGAGATCTTCCCCCGCTCCCGCCTGCAACTCGGGCCGTTCCGACACCCCGAATATGGCTTTGAGGGGACCGGGCTCCACTTCCATACACAAAACCCCCGAGATTGAACTATATATCGTCCCCCAAAACCTTTCCAGGTTCGGGCAGGACAATACAAAAACATATTAACATGGTTTGCAGGGACCCTCCCACATCGCTCACAGACATCCTCCACCCCCTCGAACAACCGGCTCACCCTTGATTTTGTGAAGTGCACCCTGTGTCCGGCTTTCGGCTCTATCGGCCCCAATCTCGCACACGACCCTCCGCCGCATCTCACACCACAGTCCCTCTTCCAAGCCCCCCTTCCCAAGCTCCTCCTCCCACGTTGCATTAATCTACTCCGTAGACACCCTATCCACCTCCAGGATCCTCCCATAGATTGCCGAAACAACCCCCTTCTCCTGCCCTCCCGTCGACAGCACCACTTCCAGCAACGAAGAGGTCGGCGCTATCGGGAAGATCGGGAAAACCTTTCTTGCGAAGTCGCGAACCTGCATGTACCTAAACCCTTCCCCCTGCGCCAACCCGTACTTCTCTCCCAACTCCTCCAGACTCGCGAATCGCCCTCCAAGGAACAAATCCTTAATTTCATTGATCCCCCTCTCATCCCATCTCCAAAACCTCGCATCCATCCTCCTGGCCCGAACTCATGATTCCCCCTAATCAGCATTCCGCCTGACCCAGCCCCCAGCTTAAAATTCTGCCTTAAATGCCTCCAAATCTTCAACGTTTCCACCACAACCGGACTCACCAAGTACTTTCCTGGAGCCATCGGAATCAGCGCCACTGCCGGCACCCACAACCCCGACCCCTCCTGCATCTTAACCCATCGGGCCTGCCCCTCCTTGCTCCAGAACCAGACCTTCTTCGCATTTTCCGCTCAATAATAGTTTGGGAGGCCTAACCAATCCCCTCCACCGCACCCCCCCCCCCCACACCTGCCATCCTCTCTGCAGTACTACCCTGCTAATCCTCAACACCTCCCCACCCCCCACAGATAAACAAGGAGATCAATTTGTCCACCCCCCTGAAGAAGGACTTTGATGAAAAAACCAGCAGGCACTAGAATAAAAACAAGAATCGCGGCAACACATTTATGTTAACTACCTTCACCCGGTCTGCCAACAACAGAGGGAGGTTGTCCCACCTAGACAAATCGGCCTTCACCCTCCCCACCAAACTAGTAAAATTGTATTTTCGGAGCCCGCCCCAATCCTGGGCCACCTGCACCCCCAAGTACCAAAAGTGGGCTGCCGCCAAGCAGAGAGGCAGCCCCCTCTCCTCGCCCCTACCCCCGGCTTGGAGATCATGAAATACTCGCACTTGCCTAAATATAATTTATACCCTGAGAACATCCTGAATCTTTGAAGCAGCTCCATTATACTCCTAACCAACATGCTCGGTTCCGAGATATACAATAGCAGATCATAGGCATACAAGGACACCCTATGCTCCATCTCCCCCCCTCACTATCCCCTTCCACAGCCCCGGGCTCCTTAGTGCAATGGCCTAGGACCCTCTAGCCAGGCAAACAACAGAGGGGACACAGGAGAAGATAGTCCATAATCAGCAGGAAAGGGCCACGACAGGGGGTGGAGTACCAGAGATCCGCGTCCTCATCCCCTATCAGGAACTGGCCCTGGAAATCGCCAGCTGTGCCGCCCATGCCACCCCATAATACCACCATCTCGTCCCCATACTGCCTGCCTCCCCATATGCCCCAGCTCCCTACCCCCATCCTCCGCAGCCCCCTTCCTGTCCAACCCCCCCATATGGCCACCCCTCCTCCTTATGCCCCATTCCCCCCCCCCACCAAGAAACCCTCCTCCCCACCGAGCAATCCTGCCCTATGGAATCAAAGATGCATGGAACTCACAATGCCCTCTCTGTGTCCCTGCAGGAGAAGCTGGCCCACAACAGGAGGCTGAGGGCCCATATGAATGGTGGGGTGCCAGGCATTAAATTCCTCAGCCCCTACAAGGAACGGGCCCTGGAGGTTACAGGGATGGCCGAGTACACATCCGTCACCAGAAGTCTGAAGACTCGCACATCCAGACATAGGAACAGTTTCTTCCCCACAGCTACAAGACTCCTCAATGACTCCCCCTCAGACTGATCTGTTCCCTGTAAGGAATTCACTACACCCTATGCTGCTCTTGCCCATGTATTTGCTTTGTTTGGCCCCTTGTTCCGCACTGCAACCAATGGTCAATGTACCATTTGTCATTGTTCTCTGTTGATTATTCTAGTGTCTACTATGTACGTACTGTGTACGTTCCTCGGCCGCAGAAAAATACTTTTCACTGTACTTCGCTACATGTGACAATAAATCAAATCAATCAATCAATCAATCCTGCAGGTCGGAGCGCAGCGCAGAGGTGAAGATCCACCACCGGCCGCCACCCATATGACCTGTCACACGTGAATTGTTATTGCCATACAGACTGACCTATCCCTCCTGCTGACCACATGTCCATTCTCTCGCAAAATCCGCATCCGACTCTGCTGGCCCATCCGGGGTGGTCCACCCTCCCGCATTCCATGAGAACACCTCAGAGTAGAGTTCCAAGGACACCACTTTATACCAGTCCCAGCCACCCTCCACCACGCAGAGTCACACCGATTGTAATAGACAGGCTTTTGGGGCACATTCTGGTGAGCAGCTGCTGATGCACATCAGGTGGAGGCAGGAACATCCAGGGGAGGCAGCAGTCAGAGATCTTCTGGATCCCAGGACCCAGCTGGGTCCCAGTCAGATGCTGAGCCTCTAGAACATAGAACATAGAACATTGCAGCGCAGTACAGGCCCTTCGGCACTCGATGTTGCGCCGACCTGCGAAACCACTCTAAAGCCCATCTACACTATTCCCTTATCGTCCATATGTCTATCCAATGACCATTTGAATGCCCTCAGTGTTGGCGAGTCTGCTACTGTTGACCAGGTTTACCCGGCGCTGATGCAGACGATAGGGTGCGGCTGTGACATTCAGAGGGCAATGTCAGCGACACTCCAGCAGGTCCATAGTCGAATCGAGGAATCCCAAAGGCTACGGGTGCAGGAGATGGCGCCAGCAATGTGTGGCACTGAGACCAGCAGTGCTAGTGTGGTGACCGCAGTGAAGAGCCTGGTGCACAACGTCAGCAGCATGAGTGTCGGTGTCCAAGGCGTGGCTCAGTCGGTGACGGCCATGACTGAGGGCCGCAACAGCATGTCACATTCACTGGGGACCTGACCCAGTACAGATGGACCTTGATGAGGCACTATGGAGCATGTGCCAGTCTCAGGTGGGCATAGCCAAGGCACTCCAGAGCATATCCTTGTCGCTGGGGGCGTGTCCCAGTCTCAGGTAGGCATTTACGGGGCATTCCAGAGCATGTCTCAGTCACTGAGGAGCGTCAGCGAGGGTGTCGACACCATGCTGCAGACATTAGGGAACTGCCAAGGCTGGCAGAGCCAGGTGATGCAGGGGCAGCCTGAGTTCGATTCATCCCGAGGTGAACCCCAGGGCCCTATGGGCACTGACCGGGAGGAGGGGGCACTTGGTGCCAACCCGGAGCCACCCTATGGAGAGGGGTTGGTATGGGTGGAGAGAGTGTGGCGGCACTATCGGATGACTGGGGTAGGTGGGGGCACATGTGTTCATGAAAAAATAATCGTCAAGCTCGAACACTATGACACCACTGCCACCTTATTCCGCACTGCAGGCCGAGAAGCAATCCCATGCTCCAGCTCCCCTAGGTTTGAATGTCCCCCCCATCCATCTCCGGAACGCCCCCATCACAGTCACGTCAGACTATGGCATAGATTGAGGAGCACCAGTGTTCAGCTCTCAGCGGGTTATCATCATCCCCATCAGGCATTTTTCTGGGTCTGGTCCATGTCAAAGTATATATAGTTCGCTGCCCGGGCAAACTGGGCTCCGTTACTTCACAGATGCACTTGTTCGCTGTAGGTTGTGAGGGATTGGAGATGGTGTGAGACTGCCAATCAGCGTTGTCTTCCACCCTGCACCTTCCATTCCCCCATTGTTTCCCACCACACCCCACATCACCCAACCCCCTGCTATCCGACACTTCCTGGCCGCAATGGGGGCCCAAGCTCACCGAACCCCAGATCCTGTACCCCAGACACCTGCACGTAACGTTACCCGGGCGCTGGTTCCCTCCCCGGTGCACACACCAACCCTCTGGTCACCGATATGTCACCGGTGCTGCAGCCCAGCCCCTGGGTGTTTGGATATAGTGTGATGGATTAGTTTCAATAATAACAATCTTTATTATTATCGCAAGGAGGCTTACATTAACACTGCAATTAAGTTACTGTGAAAATCCCCTAGTTGTCACACTGCGGCGCCTGTTCGGGTACACAGAGGGAGAATTCAGAATGTCCAATTCACCTAACAGCACGTCTTTCAGGACTTGTGGGAGGAAACCAGAGCACCGGGAGGAAACCCACGCAGACATAGTGAAAGTCAATGCAGACATGATGGGCTGAAGAGATTGTTCTTGCTGTAAACGTTAGTGACTCTTTATCCTGGGGAAATCCCCTTACTGATTTTATATTTTTCCATCCATTATTCTGTTTCTCTCTTTTCCTCTGTTGTCATTGTAAAGACTCTCAATTTAATAATCCTGAATATGTAAGCCACCTTCCTGTCACTGCATGTACCCTCGGTATGTGACCTCTTTTCAGGCGGATGCCTGCCTCAGATAACCGGAGGAGGACTTCCTCTAAATTGTTTGGGTGCTCCTTACTGGTGGCTGTGGTGATCAGGACATCATCCAAATAACGACCACCCTTGGTACGAAGTCCGAGGAAAATACCTGGAAGCTTTCCATTATTGCCTGGGAAAAATAAAGGGAGTCGTGTCAAAATTTACAGAGACTTTGAAGATTAACTGAGGTATATTTAGTGCCTGCCCAGTTCCCCATGCCCTGCTGATGAAGGTGGATGACAGGCTCAGATGGCTGGAAAACCTGGAAATCATTAATCCTTTGCAGTTCACGAAATCGGTAGAACATGTAGCTCCGGTGCTGAAGCTGGATAAAACAGTCTGCCTGTGTGGCGATTATAAGTTAACAGTGAACAAGGTACCCGATGCTGCACATGGAGGATTTCTATGCTAAGTTGGCTGGAGAGTACTCCTTCCCAACTTTAGACATGAGTGACGCATACCTCCAATTGGAGCTATACATGGCATTCTGAAGGTTTGTGACCATCAATACCCATAGGAACTTTTACAATGATGCCACACTTCCAATCGGGATATGATTTGCCTGTGCAATTTTTCAGAGGGTCATGGAAAGCATCCTCCAAATGCTTCCAAGGGTGGAGTTTATTTGAATGATGCCCTGATCAATGGAGCCACCAGAAAGATGCACCCGAATAATTTAGAGGAAGTTCTCCTCCGGTTCTCTGAGGCAGGTGGCTGCTTAACAATGGACAAGTGCATTTTCAAAAGATGTCACATACCTAGGGTACGGGATCGACAGGTATGGTTTGCACCCAATAGAGGAGAACGTACGGGCCATCAAACAGGCCCCCAAACCTGCGATAGCGACTGAACTACAGTCATTCCTGGAACTCGTAAATTATTATGGCAAATTCACCCCGAACGTAGCAACTATTCCAGCACTGCTGCATACACTCCTTAAAAAGCCCACCAGGACTGGGCATGGAAGGCGGCGCAAGAAGAAACGTTTGCCTCGGTGAAGTGACAACTGTCGCCCTCGAGACTGCTGACACACTATAGCCCTTCCAGACCACTCTTGATCACATGTGGTGCCTCCCCATAAGTCATTGGGGCGATGTTGTAATGTGTTCTCGAGACTCCTGTGATTGTAATACATACAGATTGAGCAGACTAACAATGCGTAACTATTTATATGTGGTTATACACGCATTATGCTGTTGCAGTTGATGCACAGCCCATCACACTACCTCACCACCCACCGCCCCCAACCTTTTCGTTGAATAAAGATGAGTAACGAAGGCAAGTTGCAGACGAGCTGGTGACATCATCCTGGAATCTTATTTGGTTTGATCACACACCCTGGCCGTGTGTACCAAGCGGGCATAGGGCTCGCTGCACAGGCCTCTGGAGGAGTCTCCATATCCGCTCGTATAGGGGGCCTGTGCTGTAGGCCGGATGACTGGGATGCTGTGGCACCTGTTGGTGCTGGTTCCGACACCTGTAGGAGGTGACGGCAGTTGCGTACATTGTGGGCACCATCTGAGACTGGCACATAACTGTTCTGTTGTGGGGTTTGGCTGTGTACCACTGCAAACTTGTCATGGCCACATGCAGTCTGGATCCTGAACATTTGACCAGGTGTTAGAGGACCAAGTCTCTGGACATTGGTTTCAATTTTGGGCTGCAGCAGAGCCTTAGCAGTCTTGAATTGTGGTTCTGGTGCGCCTGGAAAAGAATGGTTGTGCTGATGAGGACACGGGGCTGTTTAGCACAGGGCTAAATCGCTGGCTTTGAAAGCAGACCAAGGCAGGCCAGCAGCACGGTTCAATTCCCGTACCAGCCTCCCCGAACAGGCGCCGGAATGTGGCGACTAGGGACACAGTAACTTCATTTGAAGCCTATTTGTGACAATAAGCGATTTTCATTTCATTTCATTTCATCTTTGGACTGTGGGAGGAAACTGGAGCACCCGGAAGAAACCCACGCAGATACGGTGAGAACGGGCAAGCAGGAATTGAACCTGGGACCCTCGACTGATGGCATAATCAACTTTAATGAAGCTATAGTGCTAACCACTATGCTACCGTGCTGCCCCCAAGAGGTTGTTTGGTGTGTAGTTTGAAAAATTAGGCTATTCAAAGAAGGTTGCTAATGGAATGTAATCTAAATCTGAAGACTGCATTAGATATTATCGTTTCAATAGAGCTTACAGCTAAGGAGGCTTTTCAGCTGGAAGCAAGCACGAAGATTCATAAAGTGACTGCTGCCCAGAAGAAGTCTACCCACCAACAGGCATGTCATCATTGTGCAAAAATGTGCCATTCACAGGCTGATTGATGGAACAAGGACAGCCAATGTAAAAATTGTGGCAGAACTGATCACACAACAAGAGCTTGCTGGGGTAAAATAACTTCTCCAGAGATGAATGCTCAAAGGAAGATACGGAACTAATTCAAAGGAAGAAACAAAACAAATTCAACTAAGAAAATTCATAATGTGGTGATGCACGATCAATTACACAGAGACGAGAGTTGAATGCAACTGAGGCTTTATTACACTAAGATGTCTGGCCTCCTACAGCAGCTGGCGAAATGGCTGCTGTACTGGGAGCACACATAGGGAGCAGACAGGGAACTACCCACGTACCTGTAGTACAGGACCTCACCACAAATCACCTAATATATACATCAGTGGTGACTACCACATTCACCCCCTGTTAAAATGGAGTCCGGCGGGGGTGGTGCAGAACTATATACAAGTACATGTTTAAAAATACAGAGAAAAAAAATTGAGTCCAGCGGGGGTGGGGGAGAATAATACAGAAGGATGAGGTTTTTAGAGTCCAGATCAAGTTACAGGTTCAGTCGGTCCGGAGCCTTGATCTGCCGTTGGGAGCGTCGCAGTGGTGACGCCGATTCCGGTGTTGGTCTGGTCCTCGGTGACTCCGGGAGCATGTCAAAATCCTCTTCATCCTCGGGCGTGGGCAGGGGGAGGACGGATTGTCCTGGGGGGGGGGGGGGGTTGCGGCTGGGTACGCCGGGGGAGTGGAGGGTGGCGCCGGGCCAGAGGGGTGTGTGTGTGTGGAACATGCTGGTGCCAGGTCCCTGAGGGAGACAGTATCTTGGCGGCGTACTGTGGGTTGGAGTGGAGGAGCTGTACCCTTTCAGCCAACGGGTCTGCCTTGTGGAGTCGTACGTACTTACGGAGGAGTATGGGTCCTGGAGCTGCGAGCCAAGTCGGGACCGACACCCCAGAGGTAGACTTCCTGGGGAAGGCGAAGAGACGTTCATGGGGTGTGTCATTAGTCGCAGTGCACAGGAGCAACCGAATGGAGTGCAGTGCGTCGGGGAGGACCTCCTGCCAGCGGGAGGCCAGGTGATTTCTGGACCGTAGCTCCAGCTGGACGGCCCTCCAGACCGTCCCATTCTCCCTCTCCACCTGCCCGTTTCCCTGGGGGTTATAGCTGGTCGCCCTGCTCGAGGCGATACCCTTGTTAAGCAGGAACTGATGCAGCTCATCGCTCATGAATGAGGATCCCCTGTCGCTGTGAACGTAGGCAGGGAAGCCGATCAGAGCGAAGGTGGTGTTGAGGGCTTTGATGACGGTGGCAGACGTCATATTGGGGCATGGGATGGCGAAGGGGAATCTGGAGTACTCATCGACCACACTGAGGAAGTACGTGTTACGGTCGGTGGAGGGGAGGGGCCCTTTGAAGTCCATGCTGAGGCGTTCAAAGGGGCGGGCGGCCTTCA
Source organism: Scyliorhinus torazame (assembly GCF_047496885.1). Lineage (NCBI taxonomy): Eukaryota > Metazoa > Chordata > Chondrichthyes > Carcharhiniformes > Scyliorhinidae > Scyliorhinus > Scyliorhinus torazame. The sequence goes on from NC_092713.1 coordinate 124,619,970, forward strand.
CCAGGCATGCACGGTCTGGCTGGTTGTGATGAATTGTTACTGCGCCTTTAATGTAATGATCCCTTTAAGACCGGGTTTGGATCCCTGGGGGACTCCGCCTCCGGCTCCACCCCCCAGTGAGCCATATATAAGGTAATGTTCAGTGGGCAGTGTGCAGTGAGCACACTTCTCGGTAGCTGTCTGGTTCTCTGCTAATTAAAGCCTTTGTATTACCAACCATCTCTCTCGAGTTGTAATTGAGGGTATCTCAATTTAATTAGCAGACTACTTCAAGATGGACAGCGGTCTAAAGCCGGAGAAGCTCAATTTGGACGCTCGGTCGGCGGAGGCCACAGAAATTTTTAAATACTGGTTTTGGTGTTTTGAGGCCTACCTGAACTCCTCAGACACTACAGTCGACGGACCTCGCAAGCTGAGCCTACTACATGCCCAGGTGGGCCACAGACTCTCCTCCGCGATCGAGAAGGCCACCACGTACGAGGCGGCGGTCGAAAACCTGCGGAAGCGCTTTGTTAAGCCAATAAACGAGGTACACGCCCGGTATTTGCTCTCAACCTGCCAGCAATGCTCCGGGGAAACATTAGACGAGTACGTGGAAAGACTCACCACGCTCGCTAGGAACTGCGACTACAAGGAGGTGACGGCAGAAGTCCATATGAACTTGCACATCCGAGATGCTTTTGTGTCCGGTATACGATCCACATACATCAGGCAGCGACTCCTCGAAGACAGAGCAAAAGACCTTCAAGGCACGATAACGCTCGCCTCCTCTCTGGAAGTGGCCCACCATAACTCCGCACGTACCCTGCGAGCCCCTCTCGGTCCCCTCCAGAATCGGATACGCTACAGGCCTGCGCCGCGCGGTGACCCGCTCACACCGGGGGCACACCGTGCTATTTCTGTGGGCAAGGCCAGCACCCACGTCAGCGTTGCCCAGCACGCTCCACTATCTTGGATTGGATTGGATTTGTTTATTGTCACGTGTACCGAGGTACAGTGAAAAGTATTTTTCTGCGAGCAGCTCCACAGATCATTAAGTACATGAGAAGAAAAGGGAATAAAAGAAAATACATACTAGGGCAACACAACATATACAATGTAACTACATAAGCACTGGCATCGGATGAAGCATACAGGGTGTAGTGTTAATGAAGTCAGCCCATAAGAGGGTCATTTAGGAGTCTGGTGACAGTGGGGAAGAAGCTGTTTTTGAGTCTGTTCGTGCGTGTTCTCAGACTTCTGTATCTCCTGCCCGATGGAAGAATTTGGAAGAGTGAGTAAGCCGGGTGGGAGGGATCTTTGATTATTCTGTCCGCTTTCCCCAGGCAGCGGGAGGTGTGAATGGAGTCAATGGATGGGAGGCAGGTTCGTGTGATGGTCTGGGCGGTGTTCACGACTCTCTCTATCTGCAACGACTGTGGAAAGAAGGGGCATTTCGCAAAGGTCTGCTTGGCTGGGCCCAAGGCCCAGAAACAAAAGTTTCATCGGCCCCAAAAATCGAGCTCCAGACCCACAGGCCCCGCAACGCGGCTGCCGCCGGCCGGACACGCCCCCTTCTGACGCGTCATCGGCCTTGTGCGAGTCATGGGGGTGGCAATCTTGGCGGTGGCCATCTTCAAAATCCGACATGTGTGACCGACGGCGGCGGCCATTTTGTGACTCCGGGTGGCCATTTTGTTAGTCCGACTCAGCTGAGGATTCTGACTACGCGCAACTGGGAGTAATCACCCTCGACCAATCACGGCCGAAGCACCTGCGGCACTCCATGATGCAGGTCCAAATCAACGGGCACGACACTCCCTGCCTCTTCGACTCCGGGAGCACGGGGAGCTTTATCCTCCCAGAAACAGTGAGGCGCTGCTCCTTGCGCACCTATCCTGCCTCCCAAACTATCACTCTCACCTCCGGGTCCCACTCGGTCCAAATCACGGGGTACTGTGGCGCGTACCTCGCGATCCAGGGCGCCAAATATGCCCGTTTCAAACTTTATATCCTCCCTCACCTCTGCGCCCCCCCTGCTACTCGGTCTGGACTTTCAGTGTAGCCACCGAAGCCTGACACTGAAGTTCGGCGGACCCCTGCCCTCACTCATGGTATGTAGCCTTGCAACACTGAAAGTTGCACCACCCCCCTCTTCGCGAACCTCACCCCTGACTGTAAGCCCGTCGCCACCAGGATTCGGCGGTACAGTGCCCAAAATATGACTTTTATCAAGTCAGAGGTTCAGTGGTTGCTGAAAGAAGGGGTCATAGAGGCTAGCAACAGCCCCTGGAGAGCACAAGTATTGGTAGTCCGGTCTGGGGAAAAGAAACGGATTGTGGTGGACTATAGTCAGACTATAAACCGTTTTACGCAACTCGATGCGTACCCCCTTCCCCGCATAGCAGAAATGGTTAACCAGATCGCCCAGTACCGGGTATTCTCCACGGTTTACGTAAAATCCGCCTACCATCAGTTCCCTATCCGCCCGGAGGACTGCCCCTACATGGCCTTCGAAGCAGCTGGGCGGCTTTTTCACTTCCTCAGGGTCCCTTTTGGCATCACAAATGGGGTCTCCGTTTTTTCAAAGGGCGATGGACCAAATGGTGGACCAGTACGGCTTACGGGTTACTTACCCGTACTTGGACAATGTCACCATCTGCGGCCATGACCGGCAGGACCACGACGCAAACCTAAAAACGTTCCTCCAGACCGCCCGGGCCCTCAATCTGACCTACAACAAAGAGAAATGCGTTTTCTACACAGCCTGACTAGCCATCCTCGGCTATGTCATGGAAAACGGGGTCCTAGGCCCAGACCCCGACCGCATGCGCCCCCTTAAGGAACTTCCCCTTCCCCGTAGCCTCAAGGCATTCAAACGGTGCTTGGGATTCTTCTCCTATTACCCCCAGTGTGTCCCCAGATATGCGGACAAAGCCCGACCACTCATTAAGACCACGGTTTTTCCCCTCACGGCTAAGGCCCTGTCGGCCTTCAGTCGTATCAAGGTTGATATCATCAAGGCCGCCATGCACGCGGTGAACGAAACCATCCCATTTCAGGTAGAAAGCGATGCATCAGACGTTATCCTGGCTGCTACCCTCAACCAGGCAGGCAGGCCAGTAGCATTTTTCTCCTGAACCCGCACCGCCTCGGAAATTAGGCACTCTGCAGTCGAGAAGGAGGCACAAGCCATAGTGGAGGCTGTGCGGCACTGGAGGCACTACCTAGCCGGTAGGAGGTTCGCCCTCGTCACCGACCAACGGTCGGTAGCCTTCATGTTTGATAACGCACAACGGGGCAAAATAAAAAATGATAAAATTTTGAGGTGGAGGATTGAACTCTCCACCGATGCGTACGATATTACATAACGTCCGGGGAAGCTCAACAAGTCCCCAGATGCCCAGTCCCGCGGCACGTGCGCCAACGTGCAGAAAGACCGCCTGCGGGCCATCCACGATGACCCCTGTCACCCGGAGGTCACCCGGCTTGCTAATTTCATCAAGTCCTGCAATCTACCTTCCTCCACCGAGGTCAAGGCCATGACCAAGGCTTGCCAGATCTGTGCAGAGTGCAAACTGCACTTCTATCGACCAGACAAGGCTCGCCTGGTGAAAGCCTCTGGGCCCTTTGAGTGACTAAGCATGGACTTCAAAGGGCCCCTCCCATCTACCAAACGCAACACCTACTTCCTCACTGTCATCGATGAATTCTCCCACTTCCCATTCGCTGTCCCCTGCCCCGATATGACCTCAGCCACCATAATCAAGGCACTGCACAGCATCTTCACCATGTTTGGTTTCCCCGCTTATATCCACAGCGACCGGGGTACATCGTTCATGAGCGTTGAGCTGCGTCAGTATCTGCTCAACAAGGGCATCGCCTCGAGCAGAACGACCAGCTATAACCCGCGGGGAAACGGGCAGGAGGAGAGGGAGAACGCGACAGTTTGGAAGGCTGTCCTTCTAGCCCTACGGTCAAGAAGTCTCCCAACCACCCGCTGGCAGGAGGTCCTACTTGATGCCCTCCACTCCATTAGGTCGCTCCTCTGCACGGCCACGAACGAGACCCCTCACAATCGCTTGTTTGTCTTCCCCAGGAAGTCCACCTCTGGGGTCTCGCTTCCACGCTGGCTGACGACTCCGGGACCAGTTCTACTCCGGAGGCACGCGAGGAGCCATAAGACGGATTCTCTGGTCGAGTGGGTCCAGCTGATGCATGCGAACCCCCAGTACGCCTACGTAAAGCACCTCGGAGGAAAGCAAGACACAGATTCCTTGCGAGACCTGGCACCGACAGCCCCCCCCTCCATAGCACACCTCCCCCCCCCCCCCCCCCCCCCACCCCCGCCGGCACCATACCCTTCCTGCTCTACCACGGGCAAAGACTCAGACCACCGTGCTCCCGGATATACCGCCACTGAAGACGCCCGTGTCCGCCGCACCACCGCCGAAGCTGAGAAGGTCAACAAGGACAATCAGACCACCCAAAAGACTGAACGTGAAATTCCACTTCACCCCCGACGGACTCTGTGTTTTCTTTAAAAACAGGGCGTGAATGTGATGAATGGTTACTGCACCTTTAATGTAACGATGCCTTTCAGACCGGGTCTGGAACCCTGGGAGACTCTGTCTCTGGCTCCACCCCCCAGGGAGCCATATATAAGGTCATGTCCGATGGGCAGTGAGCACACTTCTCGGTAGCTGACTGGTTCTCTGCTAATTAAAGCCTTTGTATTATCAATCATCTCTTTCGAGTTGTAATTGATTGAAGGTATCGCACTGGTAGAAGTTCGGTTTGCACTCCGTACAGACCTGGCAGTCTCTGGTGATTGCCCTGACTTCCTCGACGGAGTAGGGCAGATTGCGGACCTTGATGAAGTGGTACAAATGTGTGACTCCCGGGTGACAAATGTTGTCGTGCAAGGTCCGGAGTCGGTCCACCTGTGCGCTGGCACATGTACCTTGGGAAAGGGCATCGGGGGGCTCGTTGAGCTTCCCGGGGCGATACAAAATCTCGTAGTTGTAGGTGGAGAGCTTGATCCCCCACCTCAAGATTTTAGCGTTTTTGATCTTGCCCCGCTGTGTGTTGTTAAACATGAAGGCTACCGACCGTTGGTCAGTGAGGAGAGTGAATCTCCTGCTGGCCAGGTAATGCCTCCAATGCCGCACAGCTTCAACGATGGCTTGGGCCTCTTTTTTGATGGGGGGGGTGTCGAATTTTGGAGGCATGTAGGGTTTGTGAAAAGAATGCCATGGGCCTGCCTGCCTGGTTGAGGGTGGCGGCTAGAGTGACGTCTAGAGCGGCTAGAGCATCGCTCTCGACTTGAAATGGTAACGTCTCGTCGACTGCGTGCATTGCGGCCTTGGCGATGTCAGCCTTAATATGGTTGAAGGCCTGGTGAACCTCGGCCGTTAGGGGAAAAAGTGAATTCGATGAGTGGGCGGGCTTTGTCCGCATAATTTGGGACCCACTGGGCGTAGTAAGGGGGTAGTACCAGGTATTGCTGTACCTAAGAGGTGGATGACCATTGGTTAGACCCAGGAGTCGACCATTGGCTGTTGTACATAGCTCCGCCCTGAGAGGCGGAGTATAAGAACCAGTGCCATCCCAGCAGCCTTCACTTTCTGTATCAAAGCTGCTGGGGAAGAGTTCTAGCAGATTAAAGCCTTCAGTTATGAGTCACTTCGTCTTGAGAATCATTGATTGCGCATCAATTTAATCCCTCTACAACTTCAGTTGGAAGGATGGATCTCCGTATCAAACCGGAGTGCCTTCAGCTCAGCCCCCACGTGGACAACTCTGCTGCTATTTTTAAACATTGACTGGCGTGCTTTAAGGGCTACCCCGACACGGCCGCCGACACCCCCACAGAAGGACAAATGATGCATCTCCAACCCTCACGGGATCTACCCTCTTATCGAGGAGGCGGAGAATTATGCTGCCGCGATCGAGCTGCGAGAAGGACATTATATCCGCCCTGTGAACCAGGTCTACGCTCGTCACCTGCTGGCGACTAGGCGGCAAAGCCCCGAGGAAACGTTGGAAGACTTCTACCGGGCAGCCCCTCAGACCTTCCCCCTGACCCCGCAAGCCTGCGCGGCGAGACAGCCCGCTAACGCCGCCGGACCACGCTGTTTCTTCTGCGGGCAGGCGAATCATCCCCGCCCGCGCTGCCTGGCCCGCACCGCCACCTGCAAAGGGTGCGCCAAGAAGGGCCACTATGTGGGGGTCTGCCAGGCCCGCGCCATGGCCGCGGTCTCCAGCGACTATTGGCAACACCCCCTTCAGGCCCCGACCGCCCAGCGCTCACCGCCACCCCCCCTATCCTAAGGCCACGTGCGACCCGCGGGCGTGGCCATTTCGCCCCCCGGACACCACGCTGGACGGGTGGGCGCCGCCATTTTGTCCCTCGCCGCCGCCATCTTCTTCATCCCCGGACACTCTGTGCGACCCATGGGTGACGCCATCTTGGATGGGGCCCCAGGCCCCCAGCACAGCCGACTACATGCTGCCCGACCAGAACCCTCAATTACTTCATCTGGCCTCGGTGACTCTGGATCAGAGTCGGCCCCGGATGCTTGCAACAGCTACAACGACGATCTCCATCAACGGCCACGAGATGTCTTGCTTGATTGACTCTGGGAGCACGGAAAGCTTTGTTCACCCCGACACGGTAAGGCGCTGTTCTCTTGTCACCCATCCCGTAACTCAAAGGATCTCCCTGGCCTCCGGGTCACACTCGGTGGAGATAAAGGGGTTCTGCCTAGCGAACCTCACTGTCCAAGGCAGGGAATTCAACAATTTCCGCCTGTACATCCTGCCGCAGCTCTGCGCAGCCACCCTCCTTGGGCTGGATTTCCAGTGCCATCTGCAAAGCCTGACCTTTAGATTCGGCGGCCCTATACCCCCCCCCCCCCCTTAATGTCTGCGGCCTCGCGACCCTTAAGGTCGACCCGCCTTCCCTGTTTGCGAACCTCACCCCGGATTGCAACCCCGTCACCACCAGGAGCAGACGGTACAGTGCCCAGGACCGGACCTTTATCAGGTCAGAGGTCCAAAGGCTGCTGAGGGAAGGGGTCATCGAAGCGAAAAAACAGTCCTTGGAGAGCTCAGGAAGTGGTGGTAAAGACCGGGGAGAAACATAGGATGGTCATTGACTACAGTCAGACCATCAACAGGTTTACGTAGCTGGATGCGTACCCTCTCCCCCGTATAGCCGACCTGGTGAACAGGATCGCGCAATACAAGGTTTTCTCCACGGTGGATCTCAAGTCTGCCTACCACCAGCTACCCCTCCGTAATGGTGACCGCAAGTACACTGCCTTCGAAGCAGATGGGCGGCTCTATCACTTTTTAAGAGTTCCCTTCAGTGTCACGACCGGGGTCTCGGTCTTCCAGCGAGAGATGGACCGAATGGTTGACCGTATCTGGATAACGTCACCATCTGCGGCCATGACCAGCAGGACCACGACACCAACCTCCGAAAATTTCTCCAGACCGTGAAAATCCTTAATTTGACATACAATAAGGATAAATGCGTGTTTAGCACCGACCGTCTAGCCATTCTCGGCTACATAGTGTGAAGTGAAGTCATAGGCCCCGACCCTGAGCGCATGCGCCCCCCTCATGGAGTTCCCCCTCCCTCACTGCCCCAAGGCCCAAAAGCGCTGCCTCGGGTTCTTCAGCTATTATGCACAGTGGGTCCCCAATTACGCAGACAAAGCCTGACCCTGATCCAGTCCACAACCTTCCCCCTGTCGACGGAGGCCCGCCAGGCCTTCAGCTGCATCAAAGCGGACATTGCAAAAGCCACGATGCGCGCCATCGACGAGTCCCTCCCCTTCCAGGTCGAGAGCGATGCGTCCGACGTAGCTCTGGCGGCCACTCTCAACCGAGCGGGCAGACCCGTGGCCTTCTTCTCCCGCACTCTCCATGCTTCCGAAATTTGCCACTCCTTGGTCAAAAAGGAGGCCCAGGCCTTAGTTGAAGCTGTGAGACATTGGAGGCATTACCTGGCCGGCAGGAGATTCACTCTCCTCACGGACCAACGGTCGGTTGCCTTCATGTTCGATAATGCACAGCGGGGCAAGATTAAGAACAATAAGATCTTGCGGTGGAGGATAGAACTCTCCACCTACAATTACGAGATCTTGTACCGTCTGGTGAAGCTGAACGAGCCTCCTGATGCCCTGTCCCGCAGCACTTGTGCCACCGTACAAGTGGACCGCCTCCGATCCCTCCACGAGGACCTCTGCCACCCGGGGGTCACTCGTTTTTTTCATTTTATCAAGACCCGCAACCTGCCCTACTCCATCGAGGAGGTCAGGACAGTCACCAGGGACTGCCAAATCTGCGCGGAGTGCAAACCGCACTTCTACCGGCCAGAGAGGGCGCACCTGGTAAAGGCTTCCCGTCCCTTTGAACACCTCAGTATAGATTTCAATTGCCCCCTCCCCCGACCGCAACACGTACTTCCTTAACGTGATTGACGAGTACTCCCGGTTCCCATTCGCCATCCCCTGCCCAGACATGACCACAACCACCGTCATCAAGGCCCTCCAGGGTATCTTTACACTGTTCGGTTTCTCCGCATACATTCACAGTGACAGGGGGTCCTCCTTTATGAGCAACGAACTGCGTCAATTCCTGCTCAGCAAGGGCATCGCCTCCAGCAGGACGACCAGTTACAACACCCGGGGAAGCGGGCAGGTAGAGAGGGAGAACGGAACGGTCTGGAAGACTGTCCTGCTGGCCCTACGGTCCAGGAATCTCCCAGTCTCCCGCTGGCAGGAAGTCCTCCCTGTGACCCTCCACTCCATCCGGTCACTGCTCTGTACAACCACAAATCAGACACCTCATGAACGTCTCCTTGTTTTCCCCAGGAAGTCCTACTCCGGGCCCTCGCTCCCAACTTGGCTAGCGACACCCGGACCCATCCTGCTTCGGAAACATGTGAGGGCGCACAAGTCAGACCCGTTGGTCGAGAGGGTCCACCTGCTGCACGCCAACCCCCAGTACGCCTATGTAGCGTTCCCTGACAGCCAGCAGGACACAGTCTTCCTTCGGGACCTGGCGCCCGCTGGAGCCCCACGTGCATCCGAACCATTGCCCTCCCCCCCCCCCACCCTCCCCGCATCACCTGACTGGAGGGTCAGTACTCCCGCCGCTCCTGCCTAGTCCCGACCACACGCCAACGCCCCCTACAGGCGCTTTCCCCCCCTGTCCACCTTTTGCCCCAACAGCGCTGCCTAGGGGTGATGAAGCTGCCTGGAAGGACGACATCACGCTCCCGGAGTCGCAAACGCCGGGACCCTCATCAGAATCACCGCCGAGGCCCAGACGCTCCAGAAGGACGACCAGGCCACCCGATCGACTGATTGCTGCACTGTGAACACTTTGTAAATTCCCTCGACATCACGGTACTTCCATACCTGATCATACCATGCGAAGGGCGACTATTAACACTGGCCACCACCCCCGCCGGGCTCTTTTTTAACAGGGGGTGAATGTGGTAGTACCAGGTATTGCGGTCCCCAAGAGGTGGATGACCGTTGGTTAGACCCAGGAGTCTACCATTGGCTGTTGTACCTAGCTTCACCCTGAGAGGCGGAGTATGAGAACCGGTGCTGTCCCAGCAGCCTTCACTTTCTGTATCGAAGCTGATGGGGAAGAGTTCTAGCCGATTAAAGCCTTCAGTTATGAATCACTTTGTCCGGAGAGTAATTGATTGCGCATCAGTAAGAAAAGAACCCCAGGCAACGTTTGAGGGTCTTGGGACAGTGGGGGAGGGGGAGTTCCATGAGGGGACACATGCGGTCAGGATCGGGCCCCAGAACTCCGTTCTGGACCACATAGCCGAGGATGGCTAAGCGGTTTGTGCTGAACTCACACTTCTCCTTGTTATAAGCTAGGTTGAGGAGAGTGGCGGTGTGGAGAAATTTGGCAAGGTTGGCGTCATGGTCCTGCTGATAGTGGCCGCAGATGGTGACAATGTCTAGGTACAGGAAAGTGGCCCGCAGCCCGTACCGGTCAACCATTCGGTCCATTTCCCTTTGGAAAACCGAGACCCCATTGGTGACGCCGAAAGAAACCCTGAGAAAGTGGTAAAGGCGGCCATCTGCCTCAAGGCAGTGTATGGGCGGTCCGCCTGATGGATGGGGAGCTGGTGTTAGGCGGATTTAAGGTCCACAGTTGGAAAACCCGGTACTGTGCAATCTGATTGACCATATCAGATATGTGGGAGGGGGTGCGCATCGAGCTGCGTGTACCTATTGATGGTCTGGCTGTAGTCCACGACCATTCTGTGTTTCTCCCCAGTTTTCACCACTACAACTTGGGCTCTCCAGGGGCTGTTGCTGGCCTCGATGATGCCTTCCCGAAGCAGTCGCTGGACTTCGGACCTGATGAAGGTCCTGTCCTGGGCGGTGTACCGTCTGCTCCTGGTGGCGACGGGTTTGTAATCTGGGGTTAAGTTTGCAAATAGGGAATGTGGGTCGACCTTTAAGGTCGCGAGGCCGCACACAGTAAGGGGTGGTAGGGGCCCGCCGAATTTCAATATTAGGCTCTGGAGGTTGCACTGGAAGTTCAGGCCGAGTAGTAAGACAGCGCAAAGGTAGGGGAGGACGTAGAGGCGGAAGCCGGTAAACTCCACGCCCTGGACGGTGAGGGTGGTGATGCAGTACCCCAGGATCGCCACGGAGTGGGACCCGGAGGCCAGGGAGATTCTCTGATTGGCGGGGTGTACCGCGAGGGAGCAATGCCTTACCGTATCGGGATGAATGAAGCTCTCGGTACTCCCAGAGTCCAGCAGGCAGGAGGTCTCGTGCCCATCGATTTTCACGTTTGTAGAGGCGGTTGCTAGGTTGTGTGGGTCAGAATGGTCAATCGTGACCGAGGCGAGACACGGCTGATCGTCGATGGTGGCAGACGATGGGGTGCCCAGTGGGCATGGGTCCTGGTAAGATGGCGGCGCCCATGGGCCGCACGTGCCATTGGGGAGACATGATGGCGGCGCTTGATATTCCTGGGGAGGACAAGATGGTGGCGACCACGGGCCGCACGTGGTGGGGGTTGAACAAGATGGCGGCACCCACGGGTCGCACGTGGTCCGAGGAGTGGAAGATGGCGGTGCCCACTGGCCGTACATAGTCCGAGGAGGGGAAGATGGCGGTGCCCACTGGCCGTGCGTTGTCCGAGGAGGGGAAGATGGTGGCGCCCACTGGCCGTACGGGGGAGGGGGGTCGGAACAGTGGCGGTGACTGAACGGGCCTGGCACACCGCCGCGAAGTGCCCCTTTTTGCCGCAGGCCTTGCAAAGGGCGCTCCGGGCTGGGCAGCGTTGTCGGGGATGTTTTGGCTGCCCACAGAAGTAACATTTGGGGCCCCCAGGATTGGTTGGCTGCCGCGCGGCACAGGCGTGGGGTTGGCTGAGTGGGGTCCCCGATGGGGCGGCTGTCTGCAGAGTCCACTGTGCGTAGGAGGAGTGGGCCGCGCGGCCGGGGGTGTAGGCCTGAATGTTGCGCGAGGCGACCATCAGCGAGAGCGCAAGCTTTTTGGTTGCCGCGAGGTCGAGCTTGGCCTCTCCTAAAAGGTGTTGGCAGATGTAATCTGACCGTATCCCCGTAATAACAGCGTCCCTCATAAGCAAGTTCGAGTGTTCCGTGGCCGTGACGGCCTGACAGTCACAGTCTCTGCCAAGGGGAATTAGAGCACGCCAGAAGTCTTCTACTGACTCACCAGGGAGTTGACTGTGCGTGGAGAGGATGTGTCTGGCGCGAGCGTGTTAGTCCGCTGAGCGTAGTTTTCTTTCAGTAGCGCCATGGCTTCGTCGTAGTTCGGCGCGTCCTGGATAAGTGGAAAATCGTTGGAGCTCAGCCGGGTGTAGAGGATCTGAATCTTCTGAGCTTCCGGAATTGGGTCTGGTGCAGACCTGATATAAGCTTCGAAACAGGCGAGCCAATGTTCAAAGTCCTTTTTGACGTTGCCTGATTGCGGATCCAGCTGCAGGCGATCCGGCTTGATGCAGAGGTCGATCTTCTGAAAACTTTAGTGTCATAAATTGATGCACGATCAATTACACAAAGACGAGAGTTAAATACAACTGAGGCTTTATTACACTAAGATGTGTGGCCTCCTACAGCAGCTGGCGAAATGGCTGCTGTACGGGAGCACACATATTTATACTCCACCTACTGGGCGGAGCCAGCAGGCAGGGAACTACCCCTGGACATGTAGTACAGGGGCCTTACCACAAATCACCTAATATATACATCAGTGGTGACTACCACAGGTGGGAAAAAAGAATGACTAGCACAATGAAACTAAAGCAATTCATTCTGATGAAGAATTAAAGTTGATTATGCCATTAGTCCAGGGTCAATCACACCGTTTTTGTGCAGTGCCAAAGTTGGATGGGCAACCTATTAAAATGGAGGTCAATATAGGACTGAGACCATCTCTGAATGGAAACTTAACCATCTGCCTTTAAAGCCAGCAGAGGTGACCTTGAGGGCCTACACTGAAGAAATAGTTCCACTGAGAAGTTACATCACAGTCAAAGTTGAGCTCAGTGGACAAATTGCAGAGTTACCATTCCATGTGGTGCGAGGGTGTTTCCCAGCTCTCTTTGGTCGTTCTTTGCTGGAAAGGATTAAATTGAATTGGAGCTCTGTCAACAGCGTATTTGATTCAAAGTCAGACCATAATGAAAAAAATACCGCAGTGTTTCTGAAGACTCAGTGGGGTCAATGAAAGATGTACAAATGCCCCTGAAGATTAAGGAGAATAGCCAGCCGAAATGTCTTAAGGCTAGAGCTGTATATGATGCAATACATCCGAAGGTTGAATCGAACTACTGAGACTTGGGGAAACAGGAGTCTTAGAACCCATCTGTATTAATTGCTGGGCAACCCCGATTGTACCTGTCATGAAACAAGATGGTGCAATTCACATCTGCGGAGATCTTAAGGCAACAATCAATCCAGTTCAATGCATGGAGCAATACTTCCTCCTGTTGATTTGTTCACAGGCCTAGCAGGAGCTCAGAAGTTCAGCAAGATTGACCTATTGCAGGCTTACTCAAAAATGAATGTGGCGTTGAATCTCAACACCTGCTCACCATCATTAATCACAAAGGCCTATTCCACTAAAAGAAATTGCCACTTGGAATAACGTCAGCACCAGCTTTATTTTGATGCTCAATGGACCAGATTCTTAGTGGCTTACAGGGGGTACAATGTTATCTCGAGGACATATTGATCACCAGCACAAATGAGGAAGAACACTGACAACACTTAAAAGCTGCACTGAAATGTTTCAAATGCATGGGCTTTGTGTCAGGAAAGATAAATGTGATTTCTTCCCGACACCTATACAATATCTTGGATATGTAATTGATGGTAAGGATCTGCAGAAGGCAGCTAAAAAGATGGAAGGCATTATGGAAGCTCCCAGACCAACGAACATCATTTAACTAAGGCCATTCCTAGCGTTAATCAACTACCATGGAAAATTCATCCAAAATCTGGCACCCTATTGAAACCCTTATATACATTGCTGTGTGCTAAATAGGCATGGCAATGGACACCTGAATGTAAAAAAGCACATCAATCTGCAAAAGATGCATTGAAGAAGTCAGAAGTGTTGGGACATTTCAACCCAAAGTTACCATTACAACTTGCTTGTGATGCTTCGCATACGCTGTTGGAGCAGTGGTGTCATACATACTAACTTCAGGGGAAGAAAGGTCAATAGCATTTGCATCTTGTACGTTAACAAGTGCAGAATCTAACTACCCTCAGTTGGAGAAGGAGGCACTGAGCAGTGTATTTGGTGTATGGAAATTTCACCAATACCTGTGTGGTCGTCACTTCACCCTGCTGACAGGCCCTTAACAGCAATTGTTTGGGCCACAGAATGGTATCCCATCATTGGCTACAAGTAGACTCCAATGATTGTCGTTAACCCTATCGTCTCATTCCTATGGAATCAAATACCATCGAACTGAAAATGATGCCAAAGCTGATGCATTATCATGCTTACCTTTACCAGCTGGTCAGATACCACGGAGCCATGACAATATTTGTTACTTTTCACCGATTGAGAATGTTCCAGTGACTGCAGCTCAAGTCCACAGACATAACAGAGATTATCCTGTGATGGGGAAGGTACTGGAAATGATATTAAAGGGGAGGATAGCATGAAAACATGTTGAATTAAAACCATGCATTTCCAGGAGACATGCTACAGCACTTTATTTATTTTGTATTGTTAGTCTAAATATGCAAAGTGGGGTGCACTGAATCCCTGATGTCAGCGATGGTGATGGGGGCCTTTACCCTTTAAAAAGGGTGCCCTGATCTCTGTGAAGCCGACATTGCCGACATGTTGAGGCCTTACGGGCATGGCTCCACCCTCACATCCGCAACCCTGGACATGATTTGGAAAAAGGTGGTCCAGCATTTGATAAATAGGACCAGAACATCTGGGTGTGGTTGGCTGGGACTCCCTGGCACCGTTCAAATTTGTGCTCCACCCTTGGAAAGAACCCACCCAAGCATATTCTGGTCAGGTGTACCCTGTGCACTACCTTTCGCTGTGTTAGGCTCAGCTCTGCGCATGAGGAGGTGGAGTTTGCCCTAGCAGTGCTTCGATCCAGAGTCCTCCCCCTTTCTCCATGCCTCGCTCTTCCTCACACCTTTCCTTGTCTCAGCCAGCGGGGTCCTTACCTCCTCTAACATTTGATCGTACCATTCCCTAATTCTCCCAATGCTAAAAGTCTATCCAGTAGGGAATGTCCGGGTAACTGGAGGAACGTTGTGGTCTCCTTGCGGAGGAAGTTCCTCAGGTGCAGGTATCAGAGCTCATTCCATTTTTGGAGCTGGAGCTTTTCTGTTAGATCCCCAGGGTCGCTACTCTACTGTCTACATACAGGTCCCTTAATGTCAGTACCCCTTCGTCCTGTCTCCACGTTTTGAAGGAAGTGTCCATTGTTGCTGGGATGAATTTATGATTTTTGCAGATGGGAGCCATAGCGGACACCAAGATTGAAATGGTGCTTGAGCTGGTTCCAGGTCCTTAGCGTGGCCACCACCACGGAGTTTCTCGAATGTTTATCTGAGGGAAATGGGAGTGGGGCCATGGCCAGTGCTCGGAGGGTTATCCTCATACAGGAGGTCTCCTCCATTGCACCCATTCCACCTCTTGCTCTCTTATCCACCACCGTACCCTTTCTGTGTTTTCCGTCCAGTGGTAGAATAGGAGGTTTGGCTGAGCCAGGCCCCCCATATTCCTCCTTTGTAAGACACTTTTACGGATCCTGGGATTTTTCCTGCCCACACAAACACCATCATTAATTTATCTATCTTGGTGAAGAAGGCTTTGGGGATGAAGATCAGGAGGGATCTGAATAGGAAGAGGAATCTTGGGCAGCATGTTCATTTTTATTGTCTTCACTCTTCCCGCCAAGGAGAGTGGGAGCGAGTCCCACCTCTGCAGATCTCTCTTTACCTCTTCCACTGGGCTTGACAGTTTCCACTAATGGATCTGTGTCCTGACGTGGGCTATGTGGATCTCCAGGTATCGGAACTTGCTTTGGGCCAGTTTGAACGGCAGCGTCCTCAGCTCTGGTTCTCCCCTCTGAGTGTTCACAGGGAATATTTCGCACTTGCTCTGGTTACGTTTGTAATCCAAGAAGGCTCTGAACTCGAGTTCTATTATTCCTCCCATACTGGCTTGGGGGTTTGAGACATAGAGGAGCAGGTTATCCACATAGAGTGAGACTCATTGCTGTCCGTTTCCCCTTTGGATGCCTTTCCACCCCTTCGACGACCTGAGGGCAATAGCCAGTGACTCGATTGCCAGGGTAAATAGCAGCAGGGACAATGGGCATTCTTGCCTTGTGCTTCTGTGTAGGCGGAAGTATGCAGAGCTGGTGGTATTTGTCTATATGCTCGCCATAGGAGCACTGAATAGTAGTTTCAGCCACAAGGTGAACCTTGGTCCAAACCCAAACCATTCCAGCACTTCCATGAGGTACCTCCATTTGACTATGTTGAAAACCTTCACTGTGTCCAGGGAGATGATCAATTCTGGTGTCTCCTCCCTGGGTGAGGTCATAATCATGTTCAGCAGGAGTCGGATGTTCGCCATTAGCTGTCTGCCCTTGACAAAGCCCTTCTGATCTTCCATGACTACTTCTGGCACACAACTCTCCAGTTTCCTTGCCAGAGCCACCACCAGTACTTTGGTATAAGTGTTCAGAAGTGGGATGGATCTGTATGACCTGCACTCCGTCGGGTCTTTATCTTTTTTGGGGCTCAGTGATATTGAGGCCAGTGCCAGCGTGGATGGCAGGGCCCCTCTCGACAGCGAAACATTGAACAATACCCACAGCTGCAGCGCCAGTGCTGCCGCAAACATTTTATAGAAGTCTACCGGGAATCCGTCCGGACCTACTATCTTCTCCGACTGCATGGAGTTGATGTTCTCCATGCCCTCCCCAGTCCGAGCGGTGCTTCCAGTCCCTGGTTCAATGCCATTTGGTTGATTGGGTATTAGTTGGGGATGAGGTTGGGAGGATTTGGTTGTTTTTTTTGTATGACGGGTTATGATGGCCTGGTGAGAGGTTCCCAAGAGAAAGCCACCTTTTGTGTGACCGCTCAGCTTATGGCCGCCACCAGACAAAAATAAATTCAAAGTGTGGCTGGATTCCAATCAGGTTGCACCAATCCAACTGGTGGGAATCACAGTGTCCCTCGCCAGAATCTACACCTAGAAGTTTTGGGGGAGAATTGTGCCCTACATTTCTATCGGTTGTTCAGAGGTGGCTGGAATCATGCAATATGTGTGCCTCCTGCCTCGCTTACAAAATGCGGGTCAGAGGACAAGATTCTGGCTGTCAAAGGTCAAAGTCAAAGAGCCATAGAATCCCTACTGTGCAGAAGGAGACCATTTGGCCCACCATGTCTGCACTAATCAGCTGAAAGAGTGTGGCAGTCACCACTGTTTGTATATATGACGTATCTGAGATGTAATACAAGAAGGCTCATGTACTACATGTACGGGGGTAGATCCTTGCCTGCTGGCTCCACCCAGTAGGCAGAGTATAAATGTGTGTGCTCACCGAGCTGCAGCCATTTCGGCGGCAGCTGTAGGAGGCAACACATCTCTGCTTCATAAAGCCTTGATTCCTCTCTACTCTTGTCTCGTCGTAATTGATAGTGCATCAAAGTGCATTCCACCTAGGCACACTCCCCTATCGCTGTAATCCCACTACCCCACCCAACCTGCATATCTTTGGACTGTGGGAAGAAACCAGAGCACCCGGAGGAAACCCACGCAGACACGGGGAGAACATGCAAACTCCACACACACGGGGGATCTTCTTTGGTCCGTCAGCCATGTGTTCCTCGACAGCGCGCCCTCGCTGGCAGCGGGATTTTCCACCACCTGCCAATCGAATTTTGCACTGTGGCCACCCCACGCCGCCGAGACTGCCGCGGGTGTGGATGCGCTGCCGGCGCAATGGAGAATCCCGCCAGCGGAGAATCCCACCCAGAGTTTTCCAAAGCCAGAATTGAACCCAGGACCCTGGCACTGCGAGGCAGCAGTGCTAACCACTGTGTCACCATGCTGCCCACAAAATACAGATCTGAAAATGTTGCTCAGTTTAAGGACCAGACTTTTTAAAGTTCTCTCAGGAAAAGTAAGCACGGTCTCATAGGTTGCATTGTTATTGCCCATGATAAAATTGAAGACCATATTTGAAACAGCATGAGAAATATGGAGAGATTTTCTCCCTCCTCCCTGCATCCCTCCCCACCTGTCATTTCATACCTAGTACCATAATGCTCAGACAAAAGCAAAATACCACGGATACTAAAATAAAACTAAAAATACTGGAAATACTCCGAAGGTTAGAAAGCAACTGTGGCATGAGAACGTTTCAGGTCGATGACTTTTCATAAAAATGATCATCAGTCTAAAACATTACCTCATTTCTCTCTCACCATAATGTTCATGGTGCCTCATTGAATACATGAGAAAACGAGCACAGCATGATTAATGTTGTATTAAGCACTGCGATGGTTCTGTTGCCCTGTGGTTAACACAGTTAACATTCTGAAAACTGTCCACTTCTCTTCTCACGCAAGGAGAAGTAAGCAAGAACACAGACAGTGTCCACAGACAAAAGCTTGCCTCACAGCAGCCTGTGTCTCAATCACCAACTCTTCTGAGAACGGACACAAACAGCCCAGAGGGTGTAGCATGAGTAGAGTTACATAGGGCAAGATTGTGTTGTGTATTCATCTGCTGGTCTCAGATCCAATATGGTTACTAACTCTTCTGTGGCATTCAGAATCCAACTCTCATAGGTTGGTGCTTGCTAACTCATCTTCATTGGCTTGGCAAAGAGTCATCCAGACTCGAAACGTTAGCTCCCTTATCTCACTCACCGATGCTGTCAAACCTGCTGAGATTGTCCAGTATTTTCTGTTTTTGTTTCTTTGGTTACTTGTTTGCATGGAACACAGGCAGGATTTTGCACAGAACAACGCTCTCTGCTGTCAAACATCAAAACTCTGCCTCATCAATGACCAAACTCAACATCAAATCCAGGCCAACCCCTCAGTGCTACTAAATCCTCAGATCGCCACCCCCAATTCTGTGACCCAGAGCTCACCAATCTTCAAGTTTCTAAACCAACAGCAATTAAACTCTTGAATGGATATTTACGACGAGCAATTACATAGTTTTCCCCTTTCTAACCTTGAAGGGACTGGCCAGCTTAATTTCAGTTGGCAGAAAGTTACATTATGTTACATACTACTGCATGGACGGCATGGTAGCACAGTGGTTAACACTGTAGCTTCACAGTTCCAGGGTCCCAGGTTCGATTCCCGGCTTGGGTCACTGTCTGTGCAGGGTCTGCACATTCTCCCTGTATGTGCGTGGGTTTCCTCCGGGTGCCCCGGTGTCCTCCCACAGTCCAAAGATGTGCACGTGAGGTGGATTGGCCATGCTAAATTGCTCTTAGTGCCCTAAAAGGTGAGGTGGGGTTACTGGGTTACGGGGATAGGGTGGAGGTGTGGGCTTATTTCCAAGGGCTGGTGCAGGCACAATGGGATGAATGGCCTCCTTCTGCACTGTAAACTCTATGATTCTATGAAAGCAACTGTGGTAGTCACCACTGTTGTATATATCACATAAGAGATGTAATACGGTAAGACTCCAGTACTACAGGTACGGGGGTAGATCCCTGCCTGCTGGCTCCGCCCAGTAGGCGGAGTATAAATTTGTGTGCTCACCGAGCTGCAGCCATTTCGGCAGCAGCTGCAGGAGGCAACACATCTCTGCGTAATAAAGCCTCGATTACTCTCTACTCTCGTCTCGTCATAATTGATAGTGCATCAATTTATTACACAGAGATTTTACAACGATGGATCTCCGCATAAAGCCAGATCGCCTGCAGCTGCACCCTCAAGCAGACAACGGCAAGTCGGCCTTCGCACATTGGCTAGCTTGCTTTGAAGCATACATCGGGTCTGCGACAGAACCACCCTCAGAGGCACAGAAGCTCCAGATCCTGTATACGCGGCTGAGCTCCGATATCCTTCCTCTCATCCGGGACGCGCCTACCTACGCTGAGGCCATGGTGCTACTGAAAGAGAACTGCACTCAGCAGACCAACAAGCTCTACGCCAGGCACCTCCTGTCCACGCGGCATCAACTCCCCAGTGAGTCTGTGAAAGATTCCTGGCGTGCCCTGCACGCCCTGGCGAGGGACTGCGATTGCCACGCCGTTTCGGCCGTTGAACATTCCGAACTCCTAATTAGGGACGCTTTCGTTACGGGCATAGGGTCGGCGTACATCTGCCAGCGCCTCTTAGAAGGGGCTACCCTCGACCTCGCGGCGACCAAGAAACTCGCGATCTCACTAACGATCGCCTCTCATAATGTACAAGCGTAGGCCCCCGACCGCACAGCGCCCCCCTCCTGGACATCGTGGACCCCACCAGTGAACACCCCATCGTGGACCCCACCAGCGACTGCCCCCTGCCAACCACAAGTCTGCATCGCGCGGGAGCCAGCCAACCCCAGGGGACCCAAGTGCTACTTCTGCGGACAGACAAAGCACCCCCGGCAGCGCTGCCCGTGGAGTGAACTCTGCAAGGCCTGCGGGAAGAAAGGACATTTCACTGCTGTGTGCCAGGCCCGCTCGATCGCCGCTGTAACCAGGCCCATTGTTCCTGCAGACCACATATGCGACCCGTGGGCGCCACCATTTTCACCCCCGCAACCCACGTGCGCCCCGTGGGCACTGCCATCTTTCCCGTCTCAGGACCCCTGCCCATCAGGCACCTCATCGGGCCGCTCATTGCCTGCCGACCAGCCAGGGGCCTTCCAACACCAGCTACAGCTCACCTCCATCACGATCGACCAGTCCCGGCCACACAATCTCGCAACCGCGTCGATGACGGTAAAGGTCGATGGGCACAAGATATCCTGCCTTCTTGACTCTGGGAGCACAGAGAGCTTCATCCACCCCGATACGGTAAGGCGCTGCTCCCTCGCGGTACACCCCATTAACCAGAGAATCTCCGTGGCCTCCGGATCCCACTCCGTGGAGATCCAGGGGTAGTGCACCGCTACCCTCACCATCCAGGGCGTAGAGTTCAGCGACTTCCGGCTCTACATCCTCCCCAACCTCTGCACTGCCTTGCTACTCGGCCTGGACTTCCAGTGCAACCTCCAAAGTCTAACCCTGAAATTCGGCGGGCCCCTACCACCCCTTCCTGTATGCGGTCTCAAAACCCTTAAGGTCGACCCACCTTCTCTGTTTGCAAACCTCACCCTGAATTGCAAACCCATCGCCACCAGGAGCAGACAGTACAGTGCCCAGGACAGGACCTTCATCAGGTCCGAGGTCCAGCGGCTGCTGCGGGAAGGCATTATCGAGGCCAGCAACAGCCCCTGGAGAGCCCAAGTGGTAGTTGTGAAAACTGGGGAGAAAAACAGGATGGTCGTTGACTACAGTCAGACCATCAATCGGTACACGCAGCTCGACGCGTACCCCCTCCCACACATATCTGATATGGTCAATCAGATTGCACAGTACCGGGTCTTCTCGACAGGGGACCTGAAATCTGCCTGCCACCAGCTCCCCATTCGCAAGGCGGACCGCCCGTACACCGCTTTTGAAGCGGACGGCCGCCTTTACCACTTCCTTAGGGTTCCTTTCGGCGTCACTAATAGGGTCTCGGTCTTCCAACGGGAGATGGACCGAATGGTTGACCGGTACGGACTGTGGGTCACCTTCCCGTACCTGGATAACGTCACCATCTGCGGCCATGACCAGCAGAACCACAACGCTAACCTTTCCAAAGTCCTCCACACCGCCAAACTCCTCAACCTAATGTACAATAAGGTGACGTGCGATTTCAGCACCAACCGCTTAGCCATCCTCGGCTATGTGGTGCAAAATGGAGTTCTGGGGTCCGACACCGATCGCATGCGCCCCCTCATGGAACTCCCCCTCCCCCAGTGCCCCAGGGCCCTCAAACGATGCCTGCGGTTCTTCTCATACTACGCCCAGTGGGTCCCTAACTATGCGGACAAGGCCTGCCCACTCATTCACTCCACTGTTTTCCCCCTGATGGCTGAGTCTCACCAGGCCTTCAACCGTATCAAGGCCGACATCGCCATGGCCGCGAAGCACGCGGTTGACGAGACGCTCCCCTTCCAAGTCGAAGGCGATGCATCAGACGTCGCTCTGGCCGCCATCCTCGACCAGGCAGGCCCGTGGCATTCTTTTCACACACCCTCCATGCCTCCAAAATTCGGCACTCCTCCATCGAGAAGGAGGCCCAAGCCATCGTTGAAGCTGTGCGGCATTGGAGGCATTACCTGGCCGGCAGGAGATTCACTCTCCTCACTGACCAATGGTTGGTTGCCTTCATGTTCAATAACACACAGCGGAGCAAGATCAAAAATGATAAAATCTTGAGGTGGAGGATCGAGCTCGCCATCTACAATTATGAGATTTTGTATCGCCCCGGTAAGTTCAACGAGCCCCCGATGCCCTATCCCGAGGTACATGTGCCAGCGCACAAGTGGACTGACTCCGGTTGCGACACGACGCTCTTTGTCACCCAGGGGTCACCCGGTTCTTTCACTTCATAAAGGCCCGTAATCTGCCCTATTCCATTGAGGAGGTCAGGGCTATCACCAGAGACTGCGGAGTGCAAACCGCACTTCTACCGGCCAGACCGCGCGCATCTAGTGAAGGCTTCCCGCCCCTTTGAACACCTCTGCATGGATTTTAAAGGGCCCATCCCCTCCACCGACCGAAACACGTACTTCCCATGCCCCGATATGACGTCTGCCACAGTCATCAAAGCACTCAACACCATCTTCGCCCTGTTCAGTTTCCACGCCTACATCCACAGCGACCGGGGATCCTCCTTTATGAATGATGATCTGCGTCAGTACCTGCTCAGCAAAGGCATCGCCTCGAGCAGGATGACCAGCTACAACCCCCGGGGAAACGGGCAGGTGAAGCAGGAGAATTGGACGGTCTGGAAGGCCATCCAGCTGGCCCTATGGTCCAAAAATCTCCCGGTCTCCCGCTGGCAGGAGGTCCTCCCCGACGCCCTTCACTCCATCCCATCGCTACTTTGCACGGTGACTAATGCAACCCCCCCATGAACGTCTCCTTGCCTTCCCCAGGAAGTCCACCTCCGGGGTTTCGCTGCCAACGTGGCTGGCAGCTCCAGGACCCGTCCTCCTTCGCAAGCACGTGTGGGTCCACAAGGTGGACGCGTTGGTCGCGAGGGTACAACTACTCCATGCAAACCCGCAGTACGCCTACGTGGCGTACCCCGACGGCCGCCAAGACACAGTCTCCCTCAGGGACCTGGCACCAGCTGGGTCCCCACACCCCTCCCCTCTGCCCCGGCACCACCCTTCCTCCCACCAGCGCACCGCACCACAGCCCCCGCTCCAGGATGATCCGTCCTCCCCTTGGTCTCCCGGGGATGAAGGTGAGGACTACATGCTCCCGGAGTCACCGGCGAATGAGCCGACGCCTGCATCGCCACTGGGACTGCGGTGCTCACAACGGAGGATCAAGGCACCAGATCGGCCGAATTTGTGAACTTTCCCCAAAATGTTAACCTTATAATGCATGTAAATAGTTTTCCACCCCCCCCCCCCGCTGGACTCTTTTTTAACAGGGGGTGAATGTGGTAGTCACCACTGTTTGTATATATCACATACGAGATGTACTACGGTAAGGCTCCTGTACTACAGGTAAGGGGGTAGATCTCTGCCTGCTGGCTCCGCCCAGTAGGGGGAGTATAAATGTGTGTGCTCACCGAGCTGCAGCCATTTCAGCAGCAGCTGCAGGAGGCTACACGTCTCTGCTTAATGAAGCCTCGATTACACTCTACTCTCGTCTCGTCGTAATTGATAGTGCATCAACAACCTATTACTCAATTTACTGTGAGCAGGACTATGGAGCCAGAACCCATTCATAACATTACAAAAAGTATATGCTCTGAATACATTTTTAATCATTACACTCCTCCATCATGTGTCAATTGTCACAACTGAAACTGGTGTGACACACTTCCAAAAATAAAGATAAAGGAAGGAATTCTAACCTCAGGGAAGGCTTGGGTTTAGGAGGGGGATGAGGTGGGAGGGCAGGGGGGGAATGAAAGCCATGAAAAATATGAACACGATTGGAGGTCAGTTCCAAAACTCACCAGCATCCATGTTTAATGCATTCGGCTTGGGAGAGGTAGGTTGCCTATACCATTTAATAGATCAATTGAAGGTATTTGACTTTGGAGCTTAACAGGACAAGCCGAGGAACACAGTGACAACTGAGCGACTGAATCTAATCTGTCAAAATACTGTAATAGCTTACAGCTGCTTTACCTTTCAACCAAGTGCTGGGGTAAAGGGTTTGTTTTTGTGGAGAGTTGACTTCCTACACCACAGAGGTTTGCTCAATCACACCAGAATGGATGGTGCTTTGACTGCCACAGTCTGGACCTTGGATGAGGAGTTACTTTGACCAGCAGCAGCAATGGCGCCAGCATCAACAAGAGCAGTCTGCTAACCAGAGTACTGCAGCCGCACAGCTGAAAGAGGAGCAGCCAAGGGGTGAAGCACGCAGGAGACTCCCTATGCCGACACAGGGCAAAAGGAAACAGGCCGTGTTTCCTTGGTATCTCCAAACAGCAGTATTTTGTGAATCTCAGGCAATTGCATCAGGTGCCTCCACACTTTGCCAAAGTCACCAGTTCCCTCAACCTTTTTTTGCCTCCACGTCCTTCCAGGGTTGTGCCAAAGACATTATCAGGATCCTGCAGTCGGAAGTGCACACATGCACAAGATAGATTACTGATGGATCGTTTGCCAGAGCCAGAATGTGAGGATCTGTTCTGTGATGGCCCCAATGAGAATGAGTGGGCACTCAGGATTGTATCTCTGCCCGGCTTCCCACAGGTGCAGGGCGCCATCAGCTGTGCACAGGTGGCAATCCAGCCCCAGTCACCCAAGAGTGTTTGTCAACCACTCCATCAATGTGCAGCTGGCATGACCACAAAAAGATGCTCATGCAGGTGTGCACCAGCTTCCAAGGAGCTACCATGATGCTTTCCTCCTGCAGCAGTCCAAGTTCCCTTTGGCAGAAAGCGCTTGGCAGAAACTCAGCCAATGAATACCAACAGGGCTACAATGAATGCCGTACACCAGATCTGTGGTTGAGCAAGCCACTGGCATTATGAAAAGATGCTTCATGCACCTGGTGTCATGGAATCCGTGATTACTAAGTTTGTATGATGATTGAAGCAGCCCTGCGGTAGTATGGTCCCTTTAAGGGGTTGGGCCTGGCTGCCCACTTAACCGGCTCAGGACCAATCGTACGGAAGTGTGCGGACCCTGGCCAAACAGGAGTTGGTTTGGGATCCTGGGAGCAGGGATCCGGGAAGTGTGGATCCTGGAGCCAGGGACATAAGAACCATCCTATTGTGTTCTCTATCTATATATATACCAGCCTTTGCCTATCATTCATGAACTCCTTTTATTACTACTGGAAGCCTCCATAGTGTTACTCGAGCCACCACATTGGTGATGAGGTAAAAGGTTTAATCTTAGCCTGCAGTACTTCCTGATTCGAGGGGAAGAAAGGAACAATTGGAAAAAGAATGAGAGTTGGAAACCATGAAAATGTGAATGAAAATGCTTATTATCGGAAAACTAGACCTCTTTGACCAACGGAATAAAGATTGGAGGCAGTAAATAGAATGGGTCTGCTATTTCTTCACACGAACAAGATCATAGGGGAGACAAGAGAAGATGATGCTTCTGACAGTCTGTGGGCCCCAAACCTATAATTTAATTAGGAACCTCACGTCCCAGAGGCACCCAACTCAAAGACCTTTGGTCAGATAATCAAGTCTGTCAAGGGATACTATAATCCAAGACCCTTAATTATCCTCCAATGTTAGGGATACTTAAGAGTCCGTCTCAGCCTTCCCAGCCAGGCTTTGTCAGCTGACTGAACACTGCGAGTTCGGAACTGCACTTAGTGATATGCTATGGGATTGGTTGGTTTCAAATCCATAATCTCAGCATCCAAGAGGTACTCCTGATGAAACTATCATAACGTTGGAAAAAGTGATCAAGACAGCCCAGAGGATGGACTGCACTGAAAAAGGCACCACTGAGCTCCAAAGCGTGGCTCAGGGGGAAGTCAATCAAGTATGTGCCGGTATGGCCGTGAAATGTGCGACAGGGTTAACAGGTATAGCAGAGAGCCAGACTCCGCCCTTGGGACTGGACCGGAGTCAAAGGACCGGAAAAGAACAGGACATCAAACTAAGACAGAGGTAGTCTGCTCTCGTTGTGGGGGGGTCATTCCAAGAGACTTGCCATTGGCGAGAGTTTGTGTGTTTCCATTGTAATCGCAGGAGCCATATTCAAACACGTTGCCACACAAGGCAGAGTGTGAGAAAGCAAAAAGAAACAGTAGCAGCAGTCGACATTGCCACTGAACAAAGTGGAGAGGAGCTCTGAGGGGGAGCCCGCAATGTAACGTTTGACCACACTCCAGTTAAACAAGACGTTTCCAACTGAAATCGATTTAATGTATTTTAAATCATATCGGCGAGTAAACTCAGTCCATTTATAATTTCTGAAGCAAGGACCATTATACAACATGACAATGGATGGTATGCCATGCTGGACAAAGATCGATTTCACCTGTTGGAGTACACAACGAGCTGTTGCATTGGGCAACTGCACTACCTCTGGATAATCTGTGAAGTACCCGATGACAACCAGGTAGTCCCTCCCCAGAAAGTGGAACAAGTCCACACCGACTTTATAGCATGGACTGGCAACGGCATTGTCCACTTGCATGGATGTCTTGCCCTGTCTGCAACAAAATCTTTGACAGGTATCGCATTGCTCAACCATACCTGCTATGTCCTGGGTGATGCCTGGCCAGTGTATTGTCTCCCGGGCCCTACGTTTACATTTTTCAATGCCCTTCGTGAAGCTTTTGTTAGCATGAGCGGCCTCAGCAAATGTGGGATAACAATCCTGTGCTGCCTTAAAAGAAGGTCATTCACCTCACTGAGCTCACCACGATCATTATAGTATGGCGAGCAGGAGCCTTTTGGCCAATCTTCCTTGAGACACCTGCTGACATTCTGAAGTACCGGATCCTTGGCCATTTCTGTCTTGATTAGCCTCGACTCTACCAAGGTATGTCGGCGGGTGCCATGCAATCTGCGGTGTTACACCCTCTTGACGAGCCCGAGCTCTTCACATGCCTGCACCCCAATGAGCAACTTGTGCTCCGTTTCCACCACGGAGAATCATATTCTGCGCGTTACCTACCTCTCTGACGGTGACATCATGCTCACATTCTCTTAAAGTTAAGAACTGATGACCATTGTAGTCTTTCAGAAGCATTCCTCATGGAGTGATATGAGGTTCGACCTTTAGCCGCTGCATCGCCAAGAACGGGATCAGGTTTGCTCTCGCTCCTATATCAAGTTTGCACTTGATGGTCATTCCATTGAGTATGACTGGAATTGTCCGTCTGTCCTCAATGGTTCCTGCATTTACCTCACTGTGACTGCAGACTGGAAGCGTCATTTCTTTGTTTTGGCCTGCCGAACTGTTTGAACCATTCTTCATGACCAAATCCACATCGTCCCAGTTGTCCTTGCCTGGGCTCTTCTTTTCTGCCCGGACAATTGTGCGTCGGCGGGCAAAGTGATCCTTTCTGCCACATTTGTGACAATATCTTTTTAAAGCAGGGCATCACCTCGGCAAGTGTTTGCTGCATATTTTTGGCACAAAATGGCGGATGGGGCTTGTTGCCCAAAATGCCCACCCCAGCGAGACCACGTTTCTTTTGATGTTGCGTATCAGTGTGCTCAAGATGGCTGCCCCCATCAAAACCATGTTTCTTCTGATGTTGCATAGCGGTGCACTCAAAATGGCTGCCTGCACTGGGACCACGTTTCATGTGCGGCTGCATACCGGTGTGCTCAAAATGGCCACACGCACTGAGACCACATTTCTTTCTGAACTGCGTCGGGACATTTATGGCACCGGCATCGCTTTCAAGATTGGCGCCAACACTTACTGTGCTGTAGGCCCCAATCCGCTGCGCAGTCAGATCACTTGCCTGGCATAATCTGATGGTGGTGTCCAGCATGAGGTTGTCTTCCCTCAACACTTATTCTCGTAGCGAAACATCTGAGATCCCATAAACAATTTGGTCACGGATCACTGAAGACTGCACCTTTCCAAAATTGCACGAGTGGGCCTTTAATTTTAAATCTGTTTCAAAGTTGTCAAAAGATTTCTTGTCATTTTTGGCAGGGGAACGGAACATGTATCGTTCAAAAGTCTCATTTTTTGGGGAGAACACTTGAGATCAAAGCGCTGAATCACCTCATCATGGCTCTGTTCTTCGTATTCAAGACCAAAAGAGTTTACACAGTTCAAGTGCTTGAAGCCCTGCTGTTGTTAGCAGCAACATGCCTTTCATCAGGCAGCACCTAGAGGCCACGGGCCAAACATAGAGTTCAAACTGCTATTTAAAACCGCTCCAGTTTGTGTCCAGATTACACGAGACTTGAAGTTGGTGGGGTACCTTCAAACCATCCATCTCATACTTCACAATCTTGCGTTGCGCGGAGTCGCAAATCCTAAGTTTACCAGGTTGGGAGAGAGGTCATTTGTTCAGGTTGTTCTACTCTTCCACGTGGTTTGTTTGGTCTGTGATCATCTTTAGATCTTCATCATTCCTGGTACCATGTTGTGTTCTATAGCTCCCCTGATCATGAAGACGCGCGTGGAACGTGAGTGTATGGTTGTGAAAAGTATTTATTCGTAACACGTGGGGAGATAACCAACACATCTATGTACAGACAATTATATCTAAGTTACTGTAGAGCTAAGGTGAGATGCGACTGTCTTGTTGTCCAACTTGCTACCAAGAGCCCACGTCTCATCTGGCCCCGATATATATATGTGGTTTCATGTGTGTCTGGTCCCACCTACTGGCAGGAGGTCATAACTGTCACTACATGTATTGATCAAAGCTATATACATTGGTACTGTGATATACAGTTATATACATTGGTGCAACTATGTACAGTTATATACAAATATGCAATTATGCATATCACCACAAACCTTTCAAAATGTGAGTCACCATCAGGGCCTCAGTGACAGTTGTGAGGGAGTTGAGTATATTCATGACAAAACCCAAACTTTAAATTTGTGCAATACCACAGCCAAGCCTTCCACTTCCACTGTGGAAATGCTTGGCACCACCAACTCGCCAATGGCTTATAAAGAGCAAGAGGCCCATCTACCCCTGGTTGTTTTGGGATTCCAATTGGGAAGGGCCTAATTGCAGCAAATCAAACTCAATTGGCTGGAATTTTTTAAAATTTTCAATGATGTCCTTCAAGATGTCCTGAGAAGTTATGAGGACATTTTCCACAGCAAATTAAAGGCGAAAAAGCCAAAATTTACATATAAATCCGGAATCGACACCATGCTTTTAGAGCCCGGCCAATTCCTTATGCCCTACATCAAAAGGTTGAAGCTAAGCTTTTTTAAAATAAATTTATTGTACCCAATTCATTTTTTCCAATTAAGGGGCAATTTAGCATGGCCAATCCACCTACCCTGCACATCTTTGGGTTGTGGAAGCAAAACCCCCGCAAACACGGGGAGAATGTGCAAACTCCAAACAGACAGTGATCCAGAGCCGGGGTCGAACCTGGGACCTCGGCGCTGTGAGGCAGCAGTGCTAACCAGTGCACCATCATGCTGCCCTGGGTTGAAGCTAAGCTGAAGTGATTCAAAGTCCTGGGTATAATCAGACCAGTTCAGTTCTCCAAGTGTATGGACTGGGGTGGATCGCCCCCAACGATCAGGCTGTGGCCGGCGTTCACCCAGGGCTGGGGTCCGGGCTAACTGTTTAGAAGATCCAGAGGAGGAGGAAGAGCTCCTTTTACACTATGTCTCGACACCTCCAGTAGCCCCCATCACTGTTCCCATCTGGGTAAATGGCATCTATGACAAATGAAACTGGACACCGGAGCGGCGGTGTTGTAGGTTTTAAAACTTTGAAGAGATTCGAAGGGGGACCCGAGTGCTGGTCCTATCTAAGACGACGGCGCATCTCAGCATCAACAGCTATGCATTTCCGGAACAACAGCCCCCATAGTGTACAGTCACCAGGAGGCCTATTTGTCTGTTTTGGGGAAGCTCCCTGAAGTATTCCGTCCAGGGCTCGGCACCATCAGAGCAGCGGTGGCAAGGATTCACGTCGACCTTCTGGCCCAGCATCAATTTTTCCGGGCCCGCTCTGTCCCGTGTGACTTAGTTGACAAAGTTAATGCGGAGTTGGATCGTCTGGAAACATTGGACATAATCCAGCCTGTTCGTTTGGCCGATTGGGCCACTCCGGTTGTCCCTGTAATCAAGCCAGATGCTCCGCCTGTATTTGTAGGGATTATAAATTAACCGTGAATACGGCTTCCCCCCTGGACAAATATTTGCTTCCCTGAATAGAAGACCTTTATGCCAAACTGGCTGGCAGCATAACATTCACAAAATTAGACATGAGCAACACATATCTGCAGCTGGCTTTGGATAAGGCCTTGAGGCATTATGTCACCATCAACACCCAACAGGGCCTATTTGAATACATGCGATTGCCTTTTGGGGTGTCTCCAGTATGTGCCATTTTTCAGCGCACCATGGAAAGCGTGCTACCTGGATTGCCAGTAGTGGCCGTTTATCTGCATGATGCCTTGGTCACCAGCAAGTCAGACGAGGAACACCTGACAAATCTGGAGGAGTGCTCCACAGGTTCTCAGACTTCGGCATTCGACTGCGTCAAGAGAAATGCATTTTTTACGTGTGCAAAGTGGTTTACCCAGGGTATCGAGTAGATTGCGCTGGCCTCCACCCCGTGGCGGATGTGGTGAATTTCATCCAAATGACTCCGCTCCCATTGATGTCACGACTCTAAGGTCGTTCTTAGGTCTCGTCAATTATTATGGAAAATTTGTTCCGCCCCTGGCTGATATTCTGGCCCCTCTACATTCTCTTTTGAGGAAAAGCTTTTGGGACCCCCCCAACCAGAAGCCGCCTCCTGGCGAATTAAGAAGTGCCTGGCAACCTCGGGCTTGCTGACGCACTATGACCCTTGAAAACCTTTGATCATCACCTGTGCCGTCTCCCCGTACAGGATTAGAGCGGTGTTGGCGCAATAAATGCCGGATGACTCAGAGCAGGACCTTGTCAGCAGCCGAGCGCTATTTTGCGCACATCTAGAAATAAGGCTTGGCGGTGATCTCCGCCGGCAAGAAATTCCATCAATATGTATACGGACGGCATTTTGTATTGATCACTGTCGCCAAAAATCTGCTGGGCCTTTTTAAAGAAGATAAAGCCATTCTGCCCATAGCCTCGGCTAGAATCCAACACTGGGCGCTGCTTCCACTGGTGACCAAAGCATCATTCATAAGGCATAAGTCAGGGGTGTGATAGAATTCTCTTGCCTGGATGAGTGTGGCTCCAACAAAACTCAAGAAGCCAGAATCATCCAGGACAAAGAAACCAGTTTGATTGAGACCCTGACCACCACCTTAAATATTCACTCCCTCCACCACCGATGCACAGAAGCAGCAGTGTGCACCATACATGAGATGCATTGCAGCCACATACCAAGGCTTTTTGACAGCATCTTCCAAACTGCAATCTGTACCACCTAGAAAGACAAGGGCAGCAGATGCGTGGGGACACCGCCTCCTGCGTATTCCCCTTTAAGTCACACACCACCATGACTTGGAACTAAAATGCCATTCCTTCACTGTCACAGATGCAACGCCATCTGTAATAGCACTGTGGATGTATCTAAATTATATGGACTTCAGCGGTTCTAGAAGGCAGTGCACATTTAACCGTCTAGGGGACTTCCGGTGCGGTGGCATGGAGTAGCGGCCGCATCTCGGGTAGCTCCCGCAGAGGCTCCGGCACTTCGGGCTTATCTGCCCGAACGAAGGGAAACCCCCCTTTTTAAAAAAAATAAAAATTGGATATCCTCAGCAGGAAAACTGGCCATGGAGTTTGTGGCCCGGGGATTGTGGCAAAAGAGCAGAGGTGCCGACAAGTGTGGCTCAGGCAAGTTCAAGGCAGGGCCCAAGCTGGGCGAGTGCAGAGCTCAGATCCAGGCAGGTCAGCTAGACCAGGACGACTAAGTTCACCAACCTTCCCCTGAGAGAAAGAGGAAAAAAGTAAAGTAAACTAAAGAAAAAGAAAAAGGGAGTAGAGCGAGGAACATAACTGTTCCTTGGTGGGCATAAAAGAAAAGCTGACTTCCAAGTCCGGTGATGGTGATGTGCTGAGCAGACGCACATCAGGTGCCTTCCCTCTAAACCAGGACAAAAAAAAGCATTTTTAGTCGCATTTTGCCCAAATTTCAAAGGAAAAAACTCCTTTAACAGGAAAAGGTGGGCAACCAAGAAACGATGCCAGCAAACGGGAGCTTGAGGGGCCGAAGAGATGGCAGAAACGGCGGAAAGAGTCATGCCCAGAAGGCGGACGAGACGGCAGACACATGAGGCAAAAGCGCCGCAGCCACCCAGGAGAGAGGACAGTCGGCGACCCGAGCATCAGTCTCCACCCCACCGTCCCACCACCACCTGGAGACGGATGGAAGAGCATCCTGATGAAGCAGCTGACCGCCATGAAGCATGAAGGAGGCGATCAGAATAGAAATCCAGGTGACGGTCAAGGTGACGGTGGCAGAGGCGATAGCCTCCTTGCAGAAGGCAATCCATGGGCTGGGGGAAAAAGTGGCAACTCAGGGGAGGACCATCCTCGACTTGGAAAAGGCCTCGACGGGTCAGAGCAACAGAATCGTCGCCCTGGAGGCAGAAGTAAAAAGGTTGGTGGCGGCCCAGGGCAACTTAAGGGGGAAACAGGTACCAACGACAAAATATCCGGAGCGTGGGCCTGCCGTAAGGTATCGAGGGCAAAGGCCCCAATAGGACTACATCGCCCAAATGCTGGGCAACCTAGCCAGGAGAGACAGCTTCCCCAAACCCCCAGAGCTTGACAGAGCACGCAGGTCACTCAGGCTGAAAGCTTAGGCTGGGGAGCAGCCGAGGGCGATTATCGCAATGCTCCACCAATATCAGGATCATGAGAGGATCCTGCAGTGGGCACACCATACTGCACAAGCACCTGGGAAGGACACAAAATCAGAATCTACCAGGACATTGGAGCAGATCTAGCAAAACGCAGGGCCGAGTTTAACCAGGCAAAATCGACCCTGTACAAGGACGGGGTACGTTTCGGTATGCTGTTCCCAGCCAGGCTCTGGGTCACATACTAAAAAGAAAACAATACTTTAACTCCCCGGAGGAGGCAAATGAATTTGTCAGAACCAACGGCCTGGACAAGGGACAGGCATGACAATGATGAGGGTTGTGCAAGGAAAGACTGAAAGAGCAAAAGACTCATTAGACAGTGAGCATGTTTGTGCTGCCTCGTTCTGATCATAAGGGAATGACTGGGTTTTAGAAAGAGGCGAGGACTGGGAAAGGCAGGTGAGGGTTTAAACAGGGAGAATAGGGCAGTCAGCAGGCATAAGGAAGAGGCTTGACCAACCCCGGGAGGGGGGCCACCACATCAGCAGAAATAGCTAGCACAAGAAGACAGAAAGCAAGGGGGACCGCAGGGAGATAGGGACTGGTCCAAGGGGGGGGGCACAGGGTCGGGGAAGGGGAAAGAACAGGGGAGATGGGGAATGAGTGACTGTAATGACTTTGGCCAGGCCTTTGAGATTGGCCAATTAGAATACGAGTTCCCTGATTAGTGGCCCAATCAGGGAACCCCTTTCTGTGCATATAATATGGAGAGTCAGATCCTCTGCACTCCCGGTGTAGACAGCAGACTGAATGGTCATGGTTGTTCAGCTGTTGGGGTTGTAAATAAAAGGAATTCTGGTGACGGGACTTCTGCCTCCGTGGACCTATTACAGTGGCGACGAGGAAAACGGAACGACCCGAAGAAACCTGCTCATCAGCAGCTGCCGCATATTGAGGGTAAGCCACTGACAGGCAAAATGCCTTTATTCGGAAAGTTGGACTCTTTTGACCCTGCAGTGGAAGACTGGGCCCAATATGTAGAGGGGATGAAGTACTTCTTTGGAGCAAACAATATAATTCCGGATGAAAAGCAACGGATCATTCTGCTGACCGCGTGTGGGTCAGCAGCCTTTGCCATTATGCGCAGACTCACTTTTCCGGAGACACCGGATGTCATGATATTCAGGTAAACATCATAGCACAAACATACATACATACTGATGGACAGATCAATGGACCAATCAACACACACACAACACCACAGCCAATCACAGGCAAGAGCATACACAGTACAAAACATGGACCACGACACTTCCTGGGCACTCAGGACGAGACAGCTCAGGGCACGGAGCTTATAGCAAGCCACTCAGACATCCGCCATGTGCTGAGTGCCACTACAAGGTAGTATTAGGAGTAGGTCCACAGATTCTAGGGTTATGATTGAACCTCAGTAACCAGTTTACCACTGTAAATAAATGATAGTAATAAAACTGAGTTGTACCATTCACAACCGTGTTGGGTCGTCTGTGTAGCAGAGTACCCAACACATCATAGTACCAGGAGTAACTGTGGGACCTACCTACGGATCCTCCGGAATCTGCCATCCTGCGCCATGGACACCGTCAACACACCGCAGCCGCTGCAAGTCGCTGGAAACCTCGGCGTTAATTGGAAGCTGTTCAAACAGCGCTTCCAGCTCTTCCTGGAAGCCAACGAAAAGGAGAGCGCCTCGGACACCAGAAAGATCGCCATCCTCCTCTCCACGGCAGGTCAACACGCCATCCATGTCTACAACTCTCTGGTGTCCGTGGAAGGTAAGGACAAGACCAAGTACGAGACGGTCCTTCTCAAACATGACCAATACTTCAACGTCGAGGTCAACGAGAGTTTCGAGAGGTATCTCTTCCAGCAGCGCCTGCAAGGTAAGGATGAGCCCTTTCAATCCTTACTTACGCATCTCCGTATCCTCGCGCAGTCCTGCGGTTACAACACCACCTCCAATTCCATGATTCGGGACCAGATCGTTTTTGGGATCACCTCGGGCACCCTACGCCAGCAGCTCTTAAAAATTAAAGGCTTCACCCTAGCCTCCGCAATCAAAGCCTGTGTCCTGCATGAAAACGCGACGAGCCGCTACTCCCAATTTCAGGCGGCTGAATCGGCGCAGCAGGGGTCCTACGCGGCCGGATCGGCGAGGCAGGCGTCCTACGAGGATGAACGGGTCCAGGCGATTGAGTTCCTCCCGGCCCGCGGCCCGGCCGAGGGCGGCCATTCTTCGCGCTTTTTGAGGCCTCCCGCGTTTTGCGTGCCAAAAACGACATTGACACAGAGGGACGTGATGCTCAGGCACGCTCGATGCAAGACCGAACTGCGCATGCGCGGTGGCGCAACGAACGCCATGACGTCACGACGTGCGGCAACTGCGGAGCCGCACATTTAAAGCGGCAGTGTCCCGCAAGAAACCGACAATGCCTCCGCTGTGGCAAGATGGGCCAGTACGCTGCCTGCTGTCGAGCAGCTCAACCTGCCAATGTTCCCCAATTCCGACAACCTCGCAGGGATGTGCGGACCATTCAGCCTCCTTACTACGAGTCGTGCCCAGACGATATCCAGACCAGTGACACAGACGACCGGGATGCCTTCTGTGTTGCGGTCATTGATGGGAACTGGATGTCTCCAGCCAGGACCCACCAGCCGTTGCAAGTGAACACTGTCAATCCGGGTGATGAATGGTGTGCCACCCTAACGGTCAACCCGAATTCGTCGCCCACCTACTAGACTGGACTTATGAGCCTGTTTGTACATTGAACTCATAATACCACTGTGTTAATATGTTTCTGTTCTTCCTTGTCGTTACAGGAGTTTGTTTTGTCGTTGAACATTTCCCCGTTCTTTGTTTATGGTACAACCTCGTTGTTATGTCGCACCCGACATCGCCCCTTGTATATAGTTTAGCCCCATATACATGCTGTAGATATTGCACACACACATTCAGCTGCACTCAGTACACATCTCTATTTGTAACCACATAGGCACATGTTCTTGTAAAAAAGGGGAGGATGTCATGATATTCAGGGAAACATCATAGCACAAACATACATACATACTGATGGACAGATCAACGGACCAATCAACACACACACAACACCACAGCCAATCATAGGCAAGAGCATACAGAGTACAAAACAGGGAACACGACACTTCCTGGGCATTCCAGCAGGAGACAGCTCAGGGCACAGAGCTCATAGCAAGCCACTCAGACATCCACCATGTGCTGAGTGCCACTACAAGATAGTATTAGGAATAGGTCCACAGATTCTAGGGTTATGATCGAACCTCAGTAACCAGTTTACCACTGTAAATAAATGATAGTAATGAAACTGAGTTGTACCATTCGCAACCGTGTTGGTTCGTCTGTGTAGCAGAGTACCCAACACATCACCGGACACGAAAACTTTCCAGGAATTAACGGACTTAATAAAAGAGTACTGTGACCCTAAGCCACCTCTGATCCTGAGAAGGTACTGGTTTTACTCAGCATTCCGAGACACTGGGGGAGTCAGTAACAAACTTTTTAAACAAGATTAAGGCGATTAGCAGAGGCTTGCGAATTTGGCCTGACGCTAAATGAGATGCTCAGAGACCATTTGGTATGTGGAATAAATAATTTAGCAATACAGAAATGTCTGTTAGCAGAGGCCGAGCGGGATTGCAAACAAGCATACCAGTGAAACTGAGTTAAGGAACTACTGCTGGGGGATAGGCAACTGCATAGCCACCCTCAGGAACGACTCGGCTACTAAGTTAACCAGGCCCACTCGCAGAAGCCCTCACAAGAAAGGGAAAATTAGGTCCAGACAGACGGCAATCCCTGCAGCCTTTCGCCCAGCAAAATATTGTAGTTGTTGCCAGAGATCGGAGCCAGAAAGGAGAAACTGAAGGCCAAAACCAAATCTTGGAGATGGTCACATAGGCCGGGGTACAAGAGAATGCATACCCTAGAAGCCTCACCTACCTCCGACGAGGAACAACTAAATTGTGTAACGATGGTAAAATCACAACCCATTAAATTATCCCGAAGGTTGAATGGAAGTCCCACACTGATGGAAGTCGACACTGGAGCAGCCGTATCAGTGATAGGGGAAAATGTATTCAATAAAATTCGCACTGGACTCCAACCCTTATTCCTAACCAGGACCTCGGCAAAACTGAGGACATGCACAGGGGAACCACTGAGGGTGTTGGGCACAACGCATGTAACTGTGGCTTATGGAGAGCAACTGGTTAGGCTGCATTTAATGGTAGTGAAAAGTGTGGGGCCAAGCTTATTGGGACAAAACTGGCTAAAAGAGATCCAGTGGATTGGGTAAACATTTTCCAGCTGGAAAATGGCTGCCTGAGCGAACTCCTGTGCAAATACCCAGGGGTTTTCCGAGAAGGGCTCGGAACAATAAAGGGAGCAAAGGCAACATTGCATGTAGGTCCAGAGGAAGTCTCAAAATTCTTCAAGGCCTGACCAGCACCCTTCGCATTAAGGCAGAAAGTCGATATGGAAATAAAACGTTTAGAGTGTGAGGGAATAATAAAACCTGTTTGCAGAGTGGGCGGCACCCATGGTGCCTATCCTTAAGCTGGACGGCTTGGTTCGCCTTTGTGGAGATTTCAAACAAACGATTAATTGCTACTCACAACTGCACAAATACACAATTCCCCGGATTGAGGAGTTGTATGCAGAACTGGCTGGAGGACTCCTATTCTCAAAGCTGGATATGTGCCACGCATATCTACAGCTGAAGCTGGACGAAGAGTCCCAAAAATTCTCAACGATAAACAGCCTGAAGGGCCTTTTTCAGTATACAAAATTACCCTTCGGGGTATCGTCAGCTTCTGTGATATTCCAGAGGACAATGGAGAATATATTGCAAGGGCTACCACAAGTTGCCATTTACCTGGACAATGTCCTCATTATAGGAAAAACAAAGGCAGAACACCTGCAAAACCTGGAGGAAGTCCTTAGGAGGTTTTCAGCAGCAGGCGTGCGCCTAAAGAGGGAGAAATGTGTTTGCCCAGCACCTCAAGTAACCTATCTGGGGTGCAAGGTTAACAAATCAGGCCTACACCCTTTGGAAGATCGGGTGAGGGCAATTAAAGATGCTCCGCCCCCCACCGCAATCCAGGAGTTAAGGTCTTTTTTAGGACTTGTGACATATTATGGAAAGTTCATACAGAACAGAGCTTCCATCTTGGACCTCCTACACCAATTACTAAAAAAGGGGCAAGCCTGGGAGTGGTCCGCCCGCCAAGACAGGGCTTTCAAGAAGATAAAAGAACAGCTTTCCTCAGAGAACATCTTGGCTACAATCCCAGGAAAGAGTTGGTGCTCACGTGCGACGCATCTTCATATGGCGTTGGCGCAGTTTTGGCACACAGAGGGCAAAACGGACAGGAACGACCTATAGCATTTGTTACAAGGACGCTGGCAGCAGCAGAATGAAAGTATGCCCAAATCGAAAAGGAAGGACTGGCTGTGATCTTCGCGGTGAAAACTTTCACCAGTACTTGTACGGGCAGAAATTCACTAAAATTACAGACCACAAGCCATTGCTGGGTCTGTTGAAAGAAGACAAAGCAATACCAATAGCTTCGGCCTGGATCCAACGCTACTACTGGCGGCGTACCAGTATCAATGGGAGCATCGGCCAGGAACCCGGGTGGCAAACGCCGATGCACTAAGCAGGCTGCCATTACCGCACGCCCCGCCATTAGTACCCAAAAGAGAGGAAACGGTAATGACGTTACATTTCCTGGAGATCCGTCCAGTGGCCGCACAAAACATTCGTTTATGGACCCAAATGAATCGGTTTTATCAAAACTAAAACACATGGTGCTAACTGGGGAGATAGAAAGACCGGTCCAGGCGAAATTCCACCCTCACTGGAGCAGAAGAGAGCAGATCACCGTGGAAGATGGGATCTTGCTATGGGGGGCCCCGAGTAATAGTTCCAAGTCAAGGCCGTCGAGCCATACTGGCTGAACTACATCATGGGCACCCTGGAATCTCAAAACTGAAGATGCTGGCCAGAAGCTATGTCTGGTGGCCGGGCCTGGATACAGACATAGCTCCATTGGTAGGTCGGTGCCAAGAATGCCAACAAGGCAGAAGGTGCCACCGGCAGCCCCGCTGCACCCATGGGAATGGCCAGGTAGACCATGGTTGCGACTTCATGTCGATTTTGCAGGCCCGTTTATGGGTTCAATGTTTTTTATAATAGTAGATGCCCATTCCAAATGGCTGGACGTCTACAAAATGAACTCTGCAAATTCAACAACTACCATTGAAAAACACCACACCTCGTTCGCAACTCCTGGTATCCCGGAGGTGTTCGTTTCGGATAATGGATCGGTTTTCACCAGCCAGGACCTCACAAAATTTATGAAGTCGAATGGCATTCGGCCCATAAGGATGGCACCATAGCACCTGGCATCGAATGGTTTGGCGGAGAGCCATCCAGACCTTAAAAGTCGGGTTGAAGAAACAATCAGCAGCATCATTGGACACCAAACTGTCGTGCTGGCTATTTGACTACAGAACAACTCCACACACCACAACGGGAATAGCACCGGAAGAGATACTCATGGGCAGACGACTCAGAACCCGGCTGAGTCTACTATTCCCAAATTTAGGTGGCAGAATAGAGTGACACCAAGAGGCCCAATGCAGGGGCCACAACAACACTCGCCAAGAAAGGCAGTTCAACACGGGTGAAAATGTATGGGCCAAAAATTATACGAATGGCCCCACATGGGTAGCAGGAACAGTCAAGGCCAGGACAGGACCTGTGTCGTATGAGATACGTGTGGGGAAACATGTAATAAAGAAACACCTGGACCAGGTGTAGGCCTCAGATTTGCTTCCTCCTCCAGAGCTGACTCAGACCAGCATACCTAGGACCATGGAGAGTCCTCCCCGACAAACTATTCACGCCCCTCCAACACCACTGGTGAGGTCATCGGAATCAGATATGGACACCATGGATGATGCCGCAGCTGTACCCCTGCCGCCGGAGGAAAGGGGCGAACCGCCCCTCAGGCGCTCACATCGGAAAAGACGGGCGCCTAGCAGTTATACCCCCCCTACGTCAGTGGCCGAAGTGGAGGGGCGGGGCCCGGCTCAAAAACGAAGCAGGAGACCCATGAGTCACGAGGTCCATCGGAGCTCCTCGGACTTTTGGGGGGTGGGGTGTAATGACTTAGGGAAGGCCTTTGAGATTGGCCAATTAGAATACGAGGTCCCTGATTAGTGGCCCAATCAGGGAATCCCTTTCTGTGTATATGACAGGGAGTGTCAGATCCTCTGCACTCCCGGTGCAGACAGCAGACTGAATGGTCATGGTTGTTCAGCTGTTGGGTTTGTAAATAAAAGGAATTCTGGTGATGGGACCTCTGCCTTCGTGGACTTATTACAGTGAGGCAGGGAAGGGGGGGCAGGAGGTGGGGTGGAGAAAGGAAAACAAAAGGAACAGAGCAGGAAAAACGAGTTGAGTTTTGTATGGGCTTCGACAAGTGAGGAACAGGCTAAAGAAAGAACATGGCGCAGCAAGCAGCCACTTTGGAGGGTCCCTGAACAAGGGGAAATCCCGGAGTGCACCCACGTGGCATGTTGGAGTGCAGGGGCCCAAACTCATGGTGAGAAAGACGACCGTGACTATTTTGAATTGCCCCCTAATAAAGAGAAACCCCGGAGTGCAGGGGCGTGCCTACCAGGTAAGTATGGTTGATCCTGCCGGAGCGGGGGGGACAAAAAAACCCCACCAGGATTATCACCTGGAATGTCAGGGGACTTAATGGCCCAGTGAAAAGATTCAGGATCTTTGCCCACCGAAAAAGGCCTGAAAGCCAACATAGTCTTTCTGCAGGAAACACACCTGCGGGACAAGGACCGACTGTGGGTAAGAAAGGATTGCGTGGGACAGATGTATCGTTCATGCTATGGGGCGAGGGCTCGGGAACAAGCCATATTGATTATAAGAGCTCAAGGTTCACTGCAACACGGCCAGTTACGGACCAAGGGGGACGGTATGTCATGATCAGCAGTGCCCGAGATGGGTAACCGGTAGTTCTGGTAAAAGTGTACATGCCCAACTGGGACGACACAGGCTTCAGAAAAAAGACCATGGCGGAAATCTATGACATTGACTCGCGCCGACTGATCATGGGGGGCGACTTCAACTGTGTACAGGACCCACTGATGGATCGATCGAACCCCCGATCGGGGAAAAGGACAGGCATGGCTAGGGAACTGGGAGCATTCACGGCGCAGATGAGAGGGGGTGGACCCATGGCGGTTCCTGCACCACGGTAAGAAGGAATACTCATTCTTTTCGTTGGTGCACAAAGCATACTCGAAGATAGACTTCTTTGCAAAAGGAAAGCAGTGCTTCCAGGAATAGTAAGAGCGGAATATTCCGCGATAATTATCTCCAACCACGGTCCACATTATGTGGATGTGAGATTGAAGATGGCCCGTACCCAACGCCCCACGTGGAGAGTGATCATGGACCTGCTGGCTGATAAGGTCGTGGGCCAAAAAATATCACCAGCCATAGGTGAGTATGTTACTAATAACCGGAACAGGGAAATCTCACCTTGCACATTCTGGGAGGCTCTGAAGGTGGTGATTAGGGGAAACATTATAGCCTACAAGCCGCGCAGAGATAGGGAGAGAGGGCGACCAGGCAACAACTGATCGACTCCATTCTGGAGTCAACAGAAAATACTTTGAGGCCTCGACCGTAGAGCTTCTGGCGGAGAGGAGAAAGCTGCAGATGGACTTTAACCTGCTATCCACCAGGAAAGCAATGCACCAACTTCTCCAGACATGGGGGACCTTCTACAAACACGGGGAAAAGGCCATCGACTGGGTCACCAGCTGAGAAAGTAGGCAGCCATGAGGGAGATAGCGCAGGTGAAGGAGAGAAGAGGCAGACTAGTATTCAAGCAAAAAGAAGTCAACTAAACGTTTGAGACCGTCTACTGAGGACTGTTCACCTCCAAACCTCCCAATGGGGTTCTTCGATGGACCGGACATGCCAGTCATGGGGGACGATAGGCGGGGGAACTGGAAGCACCAATAGAACTGGGAGAGATCATGGAGAGTATCAGTTCCATGCAGGCGGAGAATGCGCCGGGACCTGACAGTTTCCCGTCGGACTTCCACCAGCGCTGGCCCCACACCTATGGACATGTTCGCAAGCTCACTAGCGAGTGGCACGCTGCCTCCTATGCCTAAACAGGCCACGATATTGCTGATACCCAAAAATGACAACGACCCGACGGAATGTGGACCATACAGACCCATTCGCTATTAATGTAGACGTGAAGATATTCACGAAAGTCCTGGCCAAGAGACTGGAGAACTGCAGAGGTGGTCGCAGAGGTCCAGATGTGCTTTGTCAAGGGTAGGCAGCTAACTGCGAACATCAGGCAGCTGCTGAATGTAACAATCAGCCCTTATGGGGAGTGAACACCAGAGGTGATCATCTCCCTGGACGCAGAAAAGGTCTTCGACAGAGTCGAATGGAAATACCTCATCGAGGTACTAGAGCGGTTTGGGGTGGGGACAGTCTTCACCTCATGGGTAAAACCCATGTACAACGCCCCAAGGCGAGCGATCGGACCAATACCACCAGCTCTGAATACTTCTAGCTGCACAGAGGCACAAGGCAAGAATGCCCACTGTCTCCGATCCTGATTGTCCTGGTAATTGAACCCCTGGCAATCGCTTTGTGAGACACAAAAAGCTGGAAGGGCATTCAAAGAGGAGGCAGAGAGCACAGAGCCTCACTCAATGTGGATGACCTGCTCCTGTACGTCTCAAACCCACAGAACGGCCTGAAAGCAATCATACAGCTCCTGGAAGAGTTCAGAACCTTCTCAGGCTACAAAATCAACCTGGGCAAGAGTGAGGCATTCCTGGTGAAGCCATACGGGGGGGGACGGGGGACGGGGGACGGGGGGGGGGGGGGGGGGGGGGGGGCTAACA
The DNA here is from genome assembly GCF_047496885.1 of Scyliorhinus torazame. NCBI lineage: Eukaryota > Metazoa > Chordata > Chondrichthyes > Carcharhiniformes > Scyliorhinidae > Scyliorhinus > Scyliorhinus torazame. The sequence continues at coordinate 124,662,704 of NC_092713.1, forward strand.
GAGCTGGAGGGACTACCATTCAAATTAGCCCAAAACAAATTCTGCTACCTGGGGATCCAGATAGCCCATGACTGGACACGGATCCACAAGTGGAATCTGACCAGTCTGGCGGAGGAAGTTAAAAAGGACCCACAGAGATGGGATGCACTCTCACTCTCCCTGGTGGGGAGAGTGCAGACGATCAAAATGAACGTACTGCCGAGGTTCCTCTGCCATAGCCAAGAGGGTGAGGGGATGGATACGAGAACCAAACAGGGAATGGGTGAGGCTGGAGGAATCCTCCTGCAAGGGAACAACCCTCCGAGCCCTCGCCACGGCAGCGCTCCCATCCCTCCCATCAAAGTACACATCCCGCCCAGTGGTGGTAGCCACACTGTCATAATATCCACTCATGTATGTAATGAGATGCAGACAGGCAGTGATTGACACACAGGATAACCAATGAACACACACGACACATAACAACCAATCACCAGACAGGACACCACCACTATAAAGCACACAGGGCATTGCGACTCTCTCTCTTTCTACAGGCCACAGCTACTGAGATAGTAAGAGTGCACAAGCCAGTGAGCACTATCACCATGAGGTAGAGAGTTAATCTGGTCAAGCCAGTAGGAGGTTATCAGTTAGATTGATAGAGTGTCAACTCACAGCAGACTATGTACAGCAATCAGGAAGTTCAATAAAACAGCGTTGGACCATCTCCTGTGTCAGAAGCCTGTTTCTAGTTTCACTGCATCCAGTTGCAGTCAACGTTGAACCAACTTACTTAACACATCACACTGAAGACGTGGAACCAAATGAGGCAGCATTTTGGTCTAACCGAGATGTCATCCATGGCCCCCATCTGCGGTAACCAGCTATGCTTGACGCTACCTTTACAAAAAGGAGACAGGACGGGGGGACGCGAGCAGGCAGGGACTTCTACATAGGGGACAGACTAGCGACCTTGGACGAACTGACAGAGGAGCTGGACATACCAACAGGAGAGGAACTCAGACACCTCCAAATTAAACACTTTCTTTGCAAGGATTCGGCAATGTACCCCAGATGTGGTGTTCATAAAAGTATCTTTCTCCAACTTTTCAAAGCTCCTGCTGTCACATCGAATGAGGCATCATTGAAGTGGGCACAGCCTTTCACTGTCCTGATGACATTCTGAGAATTCTTCCTCTGTTTTCCCAAATCCAAACGGCCACAAATTCCATTTTTGGATTGGCCCTTTAAATACTGGAGGCGAGATTGCATCATGTGCATACTCATCAATCCCACTGCCCCATAATCAATGCCAAAATCCAGACGTGAACTGATGATGAGGTGGCTGCATTAATAAGCCACCACCAGAGGGGTGCAGCAGACTTTTGGGTTTCCTAGGCATTATTGGAACGTCTCACCCCTCTGGGTTGATATCCGAGTCACCCAGAGATGCTGATTTCTAACCTTACTTAGAAGTTTCTGTCCGACCTTGTAACTGGGTCACGGATGCAGAACATAATCATCACCCAGTGGCCTGTGTCATGATATTCAAACACACACATCATGATAGACACACCAACAGACAAATCAGAACACACAACACCACAACCAATGACAGAAAGATATAAAAGCACAGACACAACCCCTGGTGGTCAGGAAGAGCGGCAGAGGAGAACCAGGACACAGCTATAGCCGGGGACACTCAGGGAGACAGCACGTGCAGAGTATCCAGAACGAACTGTATTATAAGAGTTATAATAAAATAGAGTTGTACCACATACAACTGTGTTGGCTCATCTGTGCACCAGAGCACCCAACACCACAGCCTGTACCTGCTGAGCATTAGCTAGTTTCCATCTGGTAAAACCAGGATACCAAGTGGCAGACGTTACCAGCGGAGTAACCAGCAGCATCCCAACCCAGCAGTCTAGGGCCAGCCAGACTGGCCTTGATAAAGTAGCAACTATGATAGATGTAACATTTCGTGCTGCTGGTGAGTATCACTAAAATGTAAAGTCTGGATCAGTAGCAGTACATCCTGGCCGGCCAACCAGGTAGGGGTTAGTGGCAGCATTGTTGGAACATGGACTTTAAACCCTAACATGCCTGGTGTACATGTTCTGTTCATTAAGCTTCCCACAACTCATGCACAATTCTCAGGAACTGACCGGTTAATTGATAAAAATGGCTAAGGCCAGGATTTTGCATATGCATTTCATGCGGGCACAAAGGGTGATGTGGACACAAAATCCTACGAGAGGCCAAAAGTGAGATTCTCACCGGAGAGATCTCACAGCCCGATCGTCCCCACACCCCACCATTGACAAGGTTCTCATCCAGGAAAGTCAGGAACCCTATTTAAATACTTTTTCTTTAATTGAAAGTGCCCAATTCTTTTTTTCCCAATTGAGGGGCAACTTAGCATGGCCAATCCAGCTAGCCTGCACATCTTTGGGTTGTGGGAGTGAGACCCACGCCGACACTGGGAGAATGTGCAAACTCCTCATGGATAGTGACCCGGGGTCGGGATCGAACCCTAGTCCTCGGTGCCCTGAGGCAGCAGTGCTAACCATCGCACCACCGTGCTGCCCCATTTAAACTACATTTAAATGTCATGAGGGGGTTTCCCTGCTCTATCATCCCCCGACATTGGGATATCCCCCTCACCGATGTGACAACACACCAGCAAGGTTTAGAATAGGTTTGTTTAAAAACGTGGGCCAGGCAAAGGGAGAGGAACATAACTGGGACATCCTTTCCTGAAGGCAGAGGGATATGCCCGGGCCCGGGCAATACCCTGGCACTTCCCTCTGGCACTGCTCCCTGGCACTTCCCCCAGCCCTGTTGCTTGCACTCCCTCCGGCCCCACCCCTTGGTACCACCTCCTGCCATCCTCACACTGCCCCCTCACACTGCCCTCTGGTAGTGCTCCAAGAAAGAGTGCCAGGGTGTCAAGGGGCAGTTCCAGGTAGGGGGTTCCTCCGGGAGCTCCATGGAGAGGGATGTGCTGGACAACATGGCGAGGAAAGTTGGTTGTGCAGACATGTGAGCTGCATGCCACTTTTTCCCACCTGACCCAGAACCTGCGGCAGAATTTTCTTCCTTTCTTCGAAGAAATTTCAGATGATCATTGAAGATCTTTAGGTTTGGATGGGTCACTTGTTTTCTCTTTAAGGGTAGTTGGGACCCAGTGATTCATTACAGGATGTGGATGTCACCGGTTAGGCCAGAATTCATTGCCAATCCCAGTTGCCCTTCAGAAGGTGGTGGTGAGCTGGCTTCTTGAATCAGGATGTTGCCCCAGTGACAGTGAAGGTGCGGTGATATATTTCCAAGTCAGGATGATGAGTGACTGAGAGGGAAACATCCAGGTGGTGGTGTTCCCAGGTATCTGCTGCTCTTGTCCGTCTAGATGGTAATGGCCATGGGTTTGGAAGGTGCTGCCTAAGGAGCGTTGGTGGGTTCCTGCAGTGCATCTTGTAGATGGTGCACACACTGCTGTCACTGATCATCTGTAGTGGAGGGTTTGAATGTTTGTGGAAGGGGGAGCAATCAAGTGGGCTGCTTGGTCCCGGATGGTGTTGAGCTTCTTGAGTGTCGTTGAAGCTGCACTCATCCAGGCAAGTGGAGAGTATTCCATTACACTCCTGACTTGTGCCTTGTAGATGGTGGACAGGCTTTGGGGAGTCAGGAGGTGAGTTACTCGCTGCAGGTTTCCTAGCCTATGACCTGCCACAATTTGTTTTTGATAAATATTTTTATTGAAGTTTACATTTTTCCGCTATACGGCAGATGCAGGAAAAGGTTATTATTTACAATTTACACGATGTTCCTTTTTGGAACTTCCTCTCCACCCCCAACCTTTGTTCCCCACGCCCCCCCCCCCCCCCCCACTGCACCCCTCTCCCTTTTCTACTGTCTCTGGGTCCTATCTTAGGCCCTTTCCTTCGCCGTAGATGGTTGGTTTGTTGTTTGTTTTGCTCTTATCGTTTTGTGGGGGGCCGTTTGGCCCTCGTGTGGGTGGATTCCCTCCTGGTGTTTCCTTGGGTCTTTCCCCTGTTCCCCAACCCCCCCTCATTCCTGTCTGGTTTCCGTGGCCCTGGTGGTTCCCGTGTGTCCTCTCTCTCCTCCCCCCCCCCCCCCCCCCTCCCGCCGTTATATCCATTGTTGGCTTCAAACAGGTCTTGGAACAGGCTGATGAATAGCTTCCAAGCTGTGTGGATGGCGAATTTGATCTTTTCCCGATGGAGAAATTCCAATTGGTCTGCCAGCCAGTCTGCAGCTTCACCAGCCGAGAAAGGTTCTCCGGCGGGTGATTAGGGAAGCAGAAGCCAGGGCTCAGCCCTCTTCCCCACATGAAGTTCTGGCTGGTCCAAAACCCTGAAGACTGCTAGTCTCGCGCACGGCTCCACTCTAACCCCTGCAACCTTGGACATTGCCTCGAAGAAGGCTATCCAGAACCCGACAAGTCTGGGGCACACCCAGAACATGTGGGCGTGGGTGGCTAGGCCTCCCTGGCACTGTTCATACTTCTCCTCCACATCCGGGAAGGTGCGCTCTGTGCACCACTTTAAACTGCATGAGGCTTAGCCTTGCACAGGAGGAGGTGGAATTGGCCCTGCTCAGTGCTTCGCTTCAGAATCCCAACCCTACCTCCGTCCATAATTCTACCTCCCATTTTTCCGTTCTTCGGTCAGGGTGAGCACTTCCTTTCTAAAAGTCATCCATGTATGTCCCTACAGTTCCCTTTCTCCATGCTGTCCACGTCCAGTAGCTCCTCCAACATTGTGTCTCTTGGGGCCTAGGGTACCTCATCATCTCCTTGCGGAGAATGTTTTTGGCTTGTAAGTGTCGGAGTTCCTGTCCGTTCGGTAGTTCCAGTCTCTCCATCAGCTCTTCTAAGGTCGCAAGTCTGTCTCCCGTGTAAAAGTCCCTTATCGCGTCCCCTCATCCTGTCTCCACCTTTTAAAAGTGGTATCGAGCATAGCTGCCGAAAATCAGTGGCAAGCGGAAGACCTGTCCTCAGTCTCCATTCCCGAGTCGCGTGTCAGTGCAGGATGCCCGCCACGCGCCTGCGGGAAGATGCAAACAGCTGATCTGCATGACTTTCAATGTCATCAACAGGCTGGAAGCCCAAATCTCTGGCCACTAGCTCCCCCTCCCCTGCCCTGTGTTATATTCCAACCCTCACAGCAGGAATTCCACCAGACGAGCTTTGGTGTGAATATTGCCAAGCATTGACCTGGGGACCATTGATCATGTGCCCCTCTGCCACTGCAAGGTTGCAAAGGGAGGGTCCCCAAGGGTCCTGGCGGTTGGATGGTCATTGGCTGAGGGTAAGGGGTAGACCCTGGGACCTTGGGATGAGGGTAAGGGGTAGACCCTTGGGCCTTCCTCCAGGATGGGGTCCAATGTCCCTTCAAGCCCTGGTCAACCTGAAAATCGCTATTGGCATGGTGATCGCAGGCAGCCCTCTGTTTCAATTCTTAATCCTGGTCAGGTCTGTTCAAACTCTGAAGTGACCTTCTCACTCTGAACTGCTTTGCCTGATAAGTGCAGAGCAAATCAGACAGTTCATTGAAGATTCAAAACAAGAAGACTTTCCCTTTCCTCCCACCCGCACCCTCACACCAATGATTTTGAAAGTGCTGCTTTTTAAAGTGTCAGGGCCTTCCGAGAAAATCCACAACTGTTCAAAAAGCTTAAAATCCTCTAAGATCCTTTGAAATGGTAAGCATTCATGCAATTTCACAGAACTGCACCTTTCACTAGCCTTTGATTGTCAATTTAAACACAGCTGCCAGAAGTTTTGATTATTTATCTATCCCTTCATGCTTGAATACTCCTGAAATACCCCCTCCCCTCAATGATTCTAACCTGGCTATAAACATTCTTATTATGATTGACAGCTCCTGGCTACTTCAACAATGCTAAGTGCTTTTTGCACTTAGAAAAGAGAAGTGAAACCACTTCGCTGCTTTGAGTGGTCAGGAGCTGTCAATCATAACAAGAATGTTTAGAAACATTGTGGTTGGATGCATAAATCTGTATAGCAAAGGTATGTGAATATCATCTAGCGGCTGCACCAGTCCCCTTTTCTGCTGGCGGAAGCACTTCGGGCGGGATTCTCCGTTTGAGAGACTAAGTGCCGACGCCCAAACAGAACGGTCCCAATGGCGGTGCCAGTCCCGGAGAAATTCAGGACAAGCTCATGGGCCAGCACCTGCGTCATGTGGAGCTCGTGTAATTCCACCTCATGCTGGCATCGGATTCGCTGGGGTCGGAATTGACATCGGAGAGCCTGATAAGCTGGAGCTGCATATAAGCACTCCACTCCCCACACTGTCATTTCAGCCAAGAAGTTGTCACCCCGGGGAGCGGCCCTGAGATTCACAGATGCTGAGCTGGAGATATTGCTCATGCCATAGAGGAGAGGTGGGACACCCTGTTCCTTGGAGTGGAAAAGAGGCAACCACCCGCAGACATCAACCAGGCCTGGGTGCAAGTGGCAGATGCCATGGGCCCCACCACATGAACTGGGCAACTGTACTGAAAGAAACTGCATGATTTCATCCGGGTGGCCTGGGTGTGTCCCTGGCATCACTCCCGTCCCACACCCACACCCCTCACCTCCTCCCCATCCCCCCAGAGGGCGACTGCACCCTACCAAATGGCAGCCCCATTTCACCCTACCCTGCACACACACAAGCCACCATTGCAGATTCCCTGCACTTCCTGAGTCCGAGTGTCTCTCCAATGTGTCCCCCCAGGAGGAGGCAACCCACAACCACAGGGAGAGAGAAAAGACCGAAGGGGGCCCACCAGATCTGTGGCCCAGTGTTAGACCTGGGCGGCGGGGTGTTAGAGCGGGCAATCGCAGAGGCGGAGGTTGGCATGAGACAACCAAAGTGAGCACCCAATACGTTGCGATGTCCCTATGGCAATTGAGTTCCCCCCCCCCCCCCCCCCCCCCCCCCCAACACCACCCACTTCCGCAATCTAACCATGCATCTTGTCACCACAGAAAATGAGGAACCGCTGGTATCCCCAGCCCCCAACTGCAACCCCACAGCTCACCTGGTGACGAGGTGGGACTGTCCGGGGCCCCATGCCCCATACCCCGCAAGCCTGCAACATCCCTAAGCACATGTCTGGGGATGACACCGTATTCTCATCACTGCTGTCACCAGAACTCTCCACATCCCAGAGGCACTCACCTCAGTTGGGCATTTTAGTGAAGAAGCTCCTGGGATACTATCTGGTGTGCACCACGTACATTCAGCAGTACATCAGGTGGAGGTAGGAACCCCTCGAGGGCGCGGGCGATTGGATAGTGGCCCAACCCCCAGGGACTAGCTGTCGCGCAGACAGGTCTAGAAAGGGCAGTCCCATTGATAATGAGATGCAGTCGCAGAGCCAGGGACTACATGAGGGGGTGCCAGTGAGCATTCACTGGCACTGGGGGATTCCAACTGCCTGCAGGAACAGGAGGAGGTGCTGATCATGCGTGCCATCCAGGCCAACATTGCACGGTTGGTGTCCATGGTGGAAGCCTTGGGTCGAAGGTTTCGGCCATGGTTCAGGATGTCCAAGGCCTGGGGCACAATGTGTGGGCAGTCACTGAGGCACAGGACAGGGCAGCTATGTGACAGGCAGCATGTGCCATGGCCGCATGGTTATTGATGCGGCATTCCAGAGCATGGCACAGTCGCAATGGGTCTTGGCTGTGGGCGATGAGAGCATTGGCCTTGTGCTGAATGACGTGAGCCAGTCACAGAGGGACTTTGCATAGTCCCAGAGGGACGTGGCACGGTCCTTGAGTGATGTGGCACAGTCCCAGAGGGATGTGGCACAGTCCTTTCGAGCTTGGAGGGAGGAGGGGTTGGAGAGGTTTGGTGATCTGTTGTTGATGATAAGCTTCTGAGTTTTGAGGAATGGCTGGAGAAATATAAGCTTTCAAAAGGCAACGAGTTTTGATATTACCAGGTGCAGAACTTGGCACACAGGAAGATTGCTTCCTTCCCTTTGCATCCCCCCCCCCCCCCCACCCACCCCCACGCTCCCTCATTAGTCATTAATGGACAGAATTCTCTCGGCAGCAATGGAGGGGAGGGAGGGGTTTTGGAGATCTATGGTCGGCTGATGTCGACGGATCAGATCCTGTTGGACAAGATCACAAGAAAGCGTGAGGGCGTGTTGGGCCAAGAGAGTGGGGAGTGGAGTGAGGTTCGATATACAGTCAACTCTACCTCTTCGTAGGGCAGCACGGTGGCACAGTGGTTAGCACTGCTGCGTCACGGCGCTGAGGTCCCAGATTTGATCCCGGCTGTGGGTCACTGTCCGTGTGGAGTTTGCACATTCTCCCAGTGTCTGCGTGGGTTTCACCCCCACAACCCAAAGATGTGCAGGGTAGGTGGATTGGCCACGCTAAATTGCCCCTTAATTGGAAAAAATGAATTAAGAAAAGCTGTAGCTTTTCGTGTGCTAGATTCAGCCGGATACAATTCAAGGTGGTGCAAAGGACGCATTTGACCAGGGCCCGAATGAGCAGGTTCTTTGCAGTCGTAAATAGGTGCGAGCGGTGCTCTAGGGGCACGGCACATCTTACATATATGTTCTGGTCCTGCCCTGGGCTCATGAACGTTTGGATTTCCTTCTTCAGCAGCACGTTGGGAACTCCTGGGGTTGGCTTGGACCCATGCCCTTTGGTAGATATTTTTGGGATTTCAAACTTACCGGAGTTACTATCAGGGCTCTTGCCTTTGCTTCCTCACTAGCCCGTAGGCTAGTCTTGCTTGACTCGAAGTCTTTGACCCTGCAGCGGCTTGTCTCGGCGACCTGATGGAATTTTTGTACCGAGAAAAAATTAAGTAAGTAACGAGAGGGTTGGCTGCGGGGCGTTCTACTTCAGGTGGCAGCCATTTACTTCCTTTTTCAGAGAGTTGGTCACCATCAGGGGCTCAGACGGGAGGGAGGATATTAGGAATTGGTTGTTGTTTCTTTTAGATTTGTGAAAGGTGGATGTAATCATTGAAATATTGTTAACTGTTGTACATTGATTGTGGTAGCACTGTTACTTCACAGCTCCAGGGTCCCAGGTTCGATTCCGGCTTGGGTCACTGTCTGTGTGGAGTCGGCACGTTCTCCCCGTGTGTGCGTGGGTTTCCTCCGGGTGCTCCGGTTTCCTCCCACAAGTCTGGACATTCTGAATTCTCCCTCAGTGTACCCGAACAGGCATAGGAATGTGGCGACTCGGGCTTTTCGCAGTAACTTCATTGCCGTATTAATGCAAGCCTACTTGTGACACTAATAAATATTATTGTTAGATGGTTGTAATGGTAATATTCTGAAAAATTGTTAACCAAATATTTTTTTGTTTAAAAACTAGAATGGGGAGATCGGTTGGGTGGCCAGGGATATTTTTGCATTTTATACGAATCTGGTGAATATTTTGTATGTTAGTAAACTAAAAATCATATTTTTAATAAAAGAAATGAGCTTTGATCTTCCATTGTCAAAGCTGTCAAGCTGCCATAGAAACCAGCGGGGTCCTGAGCACCTTCCTTACATTACAGCTTTGTTAGTCCACCATTGTTCTTGATAGTGTCTGTAGTCAGAAAGTCCAGTAGTCTATTGCCCTGATGTTTTGTAGAGTCTAGACAATGGCAGGTGTGATGTCAATCAGGGGGTATGTCTGTATCGTGGTCTCCTGGCAAATCCATGTTCAGAAGTTTCCAGCCTTGGCCAATGTGTAGGTCAGGTGACATGTGCAGCCATTTTGAAGTCAGTCAGCGGAATTCTCCGTTCCTGAGACTATGGGCTGGATTCTCCGTTCTTCATAGAATTTACAGTGCAGAAGGAGGACATTCGGCCCATCGAGTCTGCACCGCCTCTTGGAAAGAGCACCCCACTTAAGCCCACACCTCCACCCTATCCCCGTAAACCAGTAACACCACCTAACCTAAGGGCAATTTAACATGGCTAATCCACCTAACCTGCACATCTTTGGACTGTGGGAGGAAACCGGAGCACCCGGAGGAAACCCACGCACACACGGGGAGGATGTGCAGACTCCGCATAGACAGTGACCCAAGCTGGGAATCGAACCTGGGACCCTGGAGCTGTGAAGCAATTGTGTAACTACTGTGCTACCGTGCCGCCTCTGGAGACTATGTCCCCACGCCGGCATGAAGACAATGGTGTTTCACAACGGAAATATCATCGTGAAACAGCCACCGATTCTCCGTTCCAGGGGGGGTGGCTAGCAGCCAGGCAGCGTAGAGCTGCCAGCTTTAGCTGCCGATAAGGCCGGGAGAATTGCCGAGTCCGTGACCGCGCATGCGCATGGTGGCGGCCTGCAGCGGCTGCGCCGTGCTTCATGGCGGATGCCGCTCGTGGACCTGGTCCGTGAAATAGTGAAATAGCTGGCTCGCGCATCCCAGACCGCCACACCATAGTGCCCCCAGCCCCGAATATGTCCACCCTTGCCCGCGGATCGGCCCTCCCCCGACTGAGTCCGCAGCCAGCACGCCGAGTTCCTGACGTGTAAGACCCCACATTTCCCACGCCGTCGGCAACTCGGCCGGTTGGGGACAGAGCATCAGGGGGCGGGCCTCAGCCATGTACGGAGGCCGTGGATACTCAGAGTACTCTGCTTTTCAGGTGGCGGTGCATCGCGAAACCGGTGCCACCCCCAATTTCGGAGTCATCGGGGATTCTCCACCCCGTCGCCGAACACAAGTTTGGCATCGGGGGTCGGAGAATCCAGCCCTAAGTGTTGACGGCAGATCCGAATTCGTGGACTTCTACGACAGCAAAATTGGTGCTGCACCGGGACCGATTCAGTAACCATTGAAGGGCTAGCACTGCCGTAACGTGGAACATGGTCAATTCCAATGGAAAACGTGATTGCCACTTGAGAGGCTGACAAGCTTCAGACGCATATTAACACTCCACTCCTCACACACACACACACTCATCCCAGCCAATAGGATGGCACTGGCTGCTTTGGCGTGTGTTCATCCCATTGATGGTTCAGCTGGGGACTGAAGGCACCTGGGGGGGAACCTATATGACCCGTGGCCCTAAGTTCACAGTGGGCAGTCAGCAGCATACGCCGCTGTATGCTGCGGCAATGGTGTTCCGTGCCCATCCACCCTGACCCCACACACAGCCCACCTCCTGGTCACCCCCCACTTCTCCCGCCAGCCCTGGCAGAAGCTCCCCAGCTAGCGGCACAACTGTCAGCAAATTATGGTGAAGTTGGACACTTTCTGTACCCCCCCTCTCTCCCTATTCAGCCACGGCACCTGTTTTTTTTCACGATTTTTAAAAGCACAAGCGAACGTCGCCGCCAGGAATTCCCCTCAATGGAGGCGGAGAATCGCCGAGGCCCCGTAGAATATCAGGTCAGGCCCGCTATTGATATGCCAAGGGTGTTTACTGTATGTGCAGAGTGGAACGCATTGACACCGCTGTCGAGGCACCGGGGAATTGCGATTTGGCGTGAAACCGACGCCTGCCGCATTTCCGGCGTCAAAACCGATTCTCTGCCCAATCGCATTTCCAGATTTCGCCGTCGGCCAGCGGAGATCGCCGCCCAGTGTTTTTGCTCGGTCAAAGTTCTTTTAAAGAAGTTCAATATATATATATCTTACCAGCCAATGAAATGAAAGATTAATATTCCACACGCACGCATCACGTTGTCAGGACAGGGTGCCCACCTTCTGAGGGGGCACACGCCTTTGGAGATTGTCACTGTCTTAGCCCAGACAGAAGAGGTTATAGAACCAAGTTAGTGTGCAACATCCGAAGGACATTCCTTGCTTGATAAAGGCAAATGGCAAGATGACATGGTAGAATGTCATCTTTAAAAGAGTGTGAGCAATGTCACATGACAACCACACATGCAGATAGGACCAAAGTGGCACGGTAGCACAGTGGCTAGCACTGTTGCTTCACAGTGCCAGGGTTCCAGGTTCGATTCCCGCTTGGGCCACTGTCTGTGCGGAGTCTGCACATTCTCCTCGTGTCTGCGTGGGTTTCCTCCGGGTGCTCTGCTTTCCTCCCACAGTCCAAAGATGTGCAGGTTAGGTGGATTGGCCATGCTAAGTTGCCCTTCGTATCCCAAAAAAGGTTGTGTGGGGTTACTGGGTTATGGGAATACAGTGGAGGTGTGGGCTTAAGTCGGGTACTCTTTCCAAGAGACGGTGCAGACTCAATGGGCCGAATGGCCTCCTTCTGCACTGTAAATTCTATGATATAATTCTAGAAATGATAAACAGGAACATAGCTGAATCACTTCACAATTGAGAGATAAGTGTTCATATCAGTTAATAAAGCTTGAATGGAACTTATCAAGCAACAATAAATGACTGAACAGAAGCCTCGCTAAACCAGAAAAGAGATAACGATCAATGAGGAACAAGCTCAAGACAGAAAGAGGCCAGTTGCCATGTCTTAAGGCATAAAGAACAAATCTTGCAAAAGATCAAGATTCAGACATCAAGTCAAGGGATAAAATGGCAGAATCAATTCAATGTAAAATTGAAGCAGGTGAACTGAACAGAGTAGATTCATTAAACTGAGTATCGCCAGACCAGTATCACTGAATGAAAAAGACACTGTGAGCCGAATGGTAAGTTACCATTTAAATCCCAATTCGACAATTTCAATGTGACATTTTAATCAGTTCAGCCGTAATTAGTTTCTCTCCTCAGGCTTCATCTTGAGTGTTATTGGCAATCTTTTCTTCTCTCATGTAATGAATGTAAGGGGATATCAGAAAGCAGTGCTGGAATGTTCTTTAAAGGTATGCTGGTACATTCTCCTGAATGAAAATATCACAAAATTATGAATACAATCTGAACTACACGGAAAGTCTGGCCGTGATTCTCCCAAAATCCCTCAGCGAGCGTGTTTGGCCGCCTGTGTTCCAGCGCTTGCAGTGCCGAGGAACACATGGCTATTCAACGTACCTCGCGTTGTATAAGGGGCCTGAACGGGGAATGCACGGCTGAGGCCGTAGATAGCCCCGTTTTGGACAGTGGGGAGCCCTGCTCGCTGGAACTCCCCAGTGTAGCGAAAGATTGGGACTCCATTTTTAAATAGCCCCTGAAATGAACCCCAACCTCTCATCCAGCCCAAACACACTATAGGAGGGTCCCCTTATGCAGCTTGGGTACCAACCTGGCACCCTGGCATTGCCCCTGCCAGCACCACCTGGGCACCTTGGCAGTGTCAGGCTGACACCCAGGTGGCATTGGCAGGGTGCCAGGCTGGCACCAGCAGTGCCAGGGCACCCACCTGCCCACAATGCTTGCAGATGGGGCCTCCGATCTCCTGGGAGACCCCAACGAGTGCTGTTCCACTTGGTCTCCGTTTGTGGGGACCGGTACTGAACAGCGCTCGCCCGAGGTCTCCAAGGCGAAGGGGATGAATCCCATAGCCTCAAGTCACCTCGGGAATCTGCACAGTAGAGTGAGTCTAGCTGTTCACTCTAATATGCAGATTTGATTCAAATTGCAACGTCTCGCCCGAGGAAGTGGCACGAAGGTGCCAGGAATGTCAGAGTGCACCAGGATGTACGGGTTGTGCACGCTGCATGAGTATCGGGCACAGATGTGCATGATGTGCAGCTGGTGGTCGCACACCAACTGCACATTAAGGGAAAGGCACCTCTTGATGAACCAATGCTCGCAAGGAGACATGCGTGCCATCTATCACCCCCTGGACCTGGGGTATGCCAGCGATTATGGCAAATCCTTCTGCAAGGGCACACTGGTGGGCTTGGCCCAGAGTGAAGGTAATATAGTCCACTGCCCAGGCGCATAAAGCATCCATCACATTGCGGATGCACCAGTGTAAGGATGTTTGCAAGATCCCATCCAGGTCTCCGCTCAACTCCTGGAAAGATCCAGAGGCATAAATGTTCAGGGCGACAGTCACCTTGACGTTAAATGAGCGGGTGTTCTCCTCCGAAGCAAGACCTGTGCCAGATGTGCCACCAACTGTCATAGACACCACACAATCTCCGTGGTTAATTCAAGTCTTCGGTGGCACAGGCGGTCCAGCAGCTCCTGGAAGGACTGGTGCCAATGGGTTATATGTGCCCTCATATAGTGCCTCCTTCACACCTCCGCCTTGGCCAGTTGGACGGTTGGCACTTGAGCCTCACCGGCTGGCCCCTGCTCTTCTGGGGCAAGCACCTCTCATGCAGGGTCCTCCCTGTGTTGGCCCTGGTGCTCTAGCCTTTATGCATTCGCAATGGCAGCAACAACCAGGTAGATAGCACTCACTGCGGTGGAGGAAAGAGAGGAAATGTTAGTAAGATGAGTATTTCCTTGCCCATCCAAAGCCACCAGGTTACTTGGTCACCCTGAGTTATACTGCAGCGCCACCCTCAACACGCCCCGCCCCCCAAGTTCACCGCACCCCCACCTCTCACAGAGTCACCTCAATATGTTGCCGTCTGCACTGCACCCCTGTCCCCATCAGTGAGTGGCATCGGGCCTGTGATGTGGGGAGCCTCTATCCTCACCATCCATCCCGTCAACAGGGGTGCCAGTGATTGCCGCAACCCATGTCAGCAATAGTGTCTGTGACCCCTGCCCTGTTTCCCCCAGTGGACTCTACTGTGGGTCTTCTCACTGGGTGGGTCGTGTGTTATCCCAACAGCAGGGTGGCAACTGGCTGTGTGGTGGAGAAGGTCACCATGTGCCACCAATCACCACCATGTTTAGAGGCTTCTGTGTGGGCATGTCCTGCAGATGGGCGTGAGAGAGGGAGGTCTGTGAGGTCTGGAAGCTTAGTTGCAGTGTGACATGGGTCCTGGTTGTGACGCACAAGTTGTGACAACCTGACTGGGGGCAGGATGGTTGGTGTCACTGATGAGGCCTCTGACCTGAGAGCAGCAATGTACCAGTGAGGGTGCCAAAGGCCATGGTGCATGGGTCCTTTGTTTGGGATGATCTCTGCTATTCCTCTGCTTCCCGCTTCTGATGAGTGCACTGAGCAGTGCCAGCATCTGGTGTGCCACTGATTGAGCTTGGCCATGCAGATCCAGTTGATCGGTCAGCTGGGGTTGAGGGTTTCCAGAGGGGCGGCCTGGGTGGGCTCCCAAATGACGAGAGGCTCTCTGAACATTTGCAGCACAGTCAGCAGTCAGTAGTGTGAATGGCCAGGGGCCTGTAAGTAGCACCAAAGGGATGCGTTTAAAACACAGGCTGCAGCAATAGTGGACTGAGCTTTGCCACCCCGAGTTCACAGAATTTGCAGCAAGTCATTCCCCATTACTCCACCCAGCCCAGGCAGCCACACACCCCCCCCCCTCCTCCCCCCACCCCCCAACAAACCCGTAAATTTTGGAGAGTTTTTAAGAGTTTTATCTTCTTGCTGCCTCTCAACAGCTATGGAGCCCAGGTCCCACTTGTAAACACTTTCACCGATTCGTGCCTGCGTGACTGCCGCCTCAGAGAGGCGAAGCATCGTGGAAGGGTGGTGCATGAAGTGTCCAATCTGGTTTGGACACTGATGGGCTGGTTTAGCGCACTGGGCTAAATAGCTGGCTTTGAAAGCAGACCAAGGCAGGTCAGCAGCATGGTTCAATTCCCATACCAGACTCCCCGAACAGGCTCCGGAATGTGGTGACTAGGGGCTTTTCACAGTAACTTCATTTGAAGCCTACTTGTGACAATAAGCGATTTTCATTTCATTTCAATCCACCAATGATATTGAAATCCATGCAAATGACGGTTTGCATGGATCAGCCGGCACGGGACGCAAACTTCAATTTTGCTGCCAACAAGGGGCTGGATCATGGTGTCGGAACCGCCACTGGGCACAAACCTCAATTTTTCAATTTTGTGCATTTCTCTGCCCAAATGCAATTCACGTTTCTGGCATCGCGAAGCAGAGAATCCAGCCCAGGGAGTGGCGAAGCCAATGAGAGCTGCTTGACTAGGGACAGTCAGCGAGCACAAGTGTGATGAGTAGACCTGGACAGAAAAAGTTTGGAAAATCTCAAGTATGCCTGTGGCTGGCTGGCTAGGAATGCATTGGAAGAGTGAATCCTGGACCCAACAGAGTATTAGTTGGGTATTCTAAGAAGGTCATTATTTACTGAAAGTAGGCTCATTATTAAATTTGCACACGCATACCTTTTTTTAAGCGAGGACAAATCATTTCTCAGTAAGCTGAGATAATGATGACACACACATCATTAATATCTTTTCTCTGAATGCCATACCACAGTATATCTCATGGTCAGGTTACCACAGAAACCAAGACCTTAAATATACTCTAAACCAACAGCAAAATGGGAAAGGAATAATAAATACTCCAGTGTTCTTCTCCACTCTCTCTTTATTACCATCGATAACAAGAAGATATTTTTAACTGCCAAAGGTCTGGAACATATTAATAACAGATAGACAGCCTTAGACAATAATATTTCAGTCACTCCAGGGAATAGCAAGCATTTTTCCTAATTCTTTACTAAATTAATGCCTTCCTTGGCTTTAGTAAGGTTAAGGAGTACAATTGACTGCCAATTAAATAGTAAAGGGAGCATTTCCTGCACTGCAAACTCAACTTGCAGCAAAAACACAGAGCAGCAAACAGGATAGCAACAAACGAAATCAGCTTGCACAATCTTCTACTGTGTTAGCATTGTCCTATCTTTTTAATGCCTTGGTTAAACTGCATTCTTGGTGCCATTTTGACAGTCTTTCATTGATATCAAATGAACAGTATACTGGAGTTGGTTAGGATGGAGGAGGAGAGAGGAGAGAGAAACCTTGGGGTCATTCTATCCATGCAAAATAATCAGGCTCAAGGAACTCTGCACTTTGTGGTGGTATGTATTAGGGGTAGTACGGTACCTGTGATGCCGAGAGGCTATTGGTAGACAGACACTGGGTCCTGGTTGGATCTGACGCCTGCTGGCTCCACCCAGTAAGGCGGAGTATAAGAGCCCGGGTTCTCCCAGCAGCCGCATTCTGTAACTGAGCTGCTGGGGAACAAGTCTTACTTAATAAAGCCTCGATTGACTTCATCACTTCTCGACTCGTGAGTAATTGGTTGCGCCACAATTTATTAAGCAGACTTAAAAAGATTATGGAGCTCCGGATCGCCCCGGAGTGTCTGCGAATCAGCCGCCATGCAGCAAAACTCAGCGGCCGTATTTAAACACTGGCTAGCACGCTTCGAAGGATACCTCCGAATGGCCCCCCGCCGGACCACGGAAGACCAGAAAATGCAGGTCCTGCATTCCAGGGTGAACCCGGAGATCTACACTCTCATCGAAGACGCGGAGGATTTCCCGACGGCGCTCACCATGCTGAAAGGGGTCTACATTCAGCCCATAAACCAAGTCTACGCATGCCACCAACTCGCGATGAGATGGCAAATCCCCGAAGAATCCCTGGACGCGTTCTACAGTGCGCTGCTGATATTGGGAAGGAACTGCAACTGCCCATCGGTGAGCGCAAACGAACATACGGACCTCCTAATCAGGGATGCTTTTGTGGCAGGTATGACTTCTTCTCAAATTCGCCAGAGACTGCTAGAGAGAGACTCGTTAGGACTCAGAGGCATGGGCCCTTGCGGCCTCCCTCGACGTGGCCTCACAAAATGCCCGCGCCTATGGCCCCGACCGCACGGCAGCCCCTTGGGCTCCGTGGACCCCTGTTCCGACCGACTCCCCGGCACCCCCCACCCCTCCGCAAGCCTGCGCGGCCAGAGCACCAGACCATCTCGGTGGGCCCCGCTGCTATTTTTGCGGGCAGGCGAAACACCCCCGGCAGCGCTGCCCAGCCCGCTCGGCCATCTGTAAAAGGTACGGCAAAAAGGGGCACTACTCAGCGGTGTGCCAGTCCTGGGGGGTCGCCGCAATCTCCGGAGGAGAACGGGGACAGCAAACTCAACCCCCACAATGATCCATGTGCGGCCAGCGGGCGCTGCCATTTTGGGTCCCGGACGCCACGCGGGGAGGATGGGCGCCATCTTGTGACCCCCCCCCGGCCACGTGCAATCCATGGGCGCGGCCATTTTGTCCGCCCCCGACCGCGTGCGATCCATGGACGCCGCCATCTTGGCTGATAGCCAAGGACCCCAGCATAGACGGCTCCACGGGGTCTGAAGGAAACTCCCTGAAGGACCCCAGCATAGACGGCTCCACGGGGTCTGAAGAAAACGCCCCGATGCAACAACCACGACTGGCTTCGGTGACCCTGGACCAGTCGCGGCCCCGGACGCTCCAAACGGCAACAACAACGGTGCTGGTCAACGGGTACGAGACGCCATGCCTGATCGACTCAGGGAGCACGGAAAGTTTTATCCACCCGGATACGTTAAGACGCTGCTTTCATTCCATTCGTCCGAGCACCCAAAAGATTTTCCTGGCAGCGGGATGCCATTCCATAGAGATCAAAGGGTTCTGCATCGCGAACCTAACGGTGCAAGGGAGGGAGTTTAAGAATTATCGGCTTTATGTCCTTCCCCACCTCTGAGCTCCCACTCTCTTAGGGTTAGATTTCCAATGAAATCTCCAGAGCCTAACGTTCCAATTCGGCGGCCCAATACCCCCACTCACTATCTGCAGCCTCGCGACCCTCAAGGTTGAACCACCTTCCTTGTTTGCGAACCTCACTCCGGATTGCAAACCCGTCGCCACTAGGAGCAGACGATACAGCGCCCAGGACCAAATGTTTATCCGGTGTGAAGTCCAGCGGCTGCTGAAGGAAGGCATAATCCAAGCCAACAATAGTCCCTGGAGAGCCCAGGTGGCAGTTGTGAAGACCGGGGAGAAGCAGAGGATGGTCATAGACTATAGTCAAACCATCAATAGGTACACTCAGCTAGATGCGTACCCTCTCCCCCGCATATTCGACATGGTCAATCGGATTGCACAGTACATGTTTTTTTCCACCGTGGACCTCAAGTCCGCATACCACCAGCTTCCCATCCGCCCGAGTGACCGCAAGTACACGACCTTCGAGGCAGACGGGCGGCTCTACCACTTTTTAAGGGTCCCATTTGGCGTCACGAACGGAGTCTCGGTCTTCCAACGGGAGATGGACCGAATGGTTGACCAGCACAGTTTGCGGGCCACGTTCCCATACCTCGACAACGTAACCACCTGCAGCCATGACCAGCAGGACCACAACGCCAACCTCCGCAAATTCCTCCAGACCGCTAACGTCCTGAACCTCACCTATAACGAGGAAAAATGCGTGTTTAGCACCAACCGTCTGGCCATCCTGGGATACGTAGTGCGTAATGGAGTGATAGGCTCCGACCCTGAACGCATGCGCCCCCTTATGGAATTTCCCCTCCCCCACTGCTCCAAAGCCCTGAAACGCTGCCTGGGCTTCTTCTCGTACTACGCCCAGTGGGTTCCCCAATACGCAGACAAGGCCCGCCCGTTAATCCAGTCCACTACCTTCCCCCTGTCGACAGAGGCCCGCCAGGCCTTCAGCCACATCAAAGCGGATATCGCAAAGGCCACGATGCACGCAATCGACGAGTCCCTCCCCTTCCAAGTCGAGAGCGACGCATCCGATGTAGCTCTGGCGGCCACTCTCAACCAAGCGGGCAGACCCATGGCCTTTTTCTCCCGGACCCTCCACGCCTCAGAAATCCGCCACTCCTCAGTGGAAAAAGAAGCCCAAGCCATAGTGGAAGCTATGCGACATTGGAGGCATTACCTGGCCGGCAGGAGATTCACTCTCCTCACTGACCAACGGTCGGTAGCCTTTATGTTCGATAATGCACAGCGGGGCAAAATCAAGAACGACAAGATCTTGAGGTGGAGGATTGAGCTCTCCACCTATAACTATGAGATCTTGTATCGTCCCGGAAAGCTGAACGAGCCGTCCGATGCCCTATCCCGCAGCAATGTGCCAATGCACAAGTAGACCGCCTCCAAGCCCTCCACGAGGACCTCTGCCACCCTGGGGTCACTCGATTCTACCATTTTGTGAAGTCCCGCAACCTCCCCTACTCTGTCGAGGAGGTCCGAACAGCCACCAGGAACTGCCAAACCTACGCAGAGTGCAAACCGCACTTTTTCAGGCCAGATAGAGCGCATCTGATAAAGGCTTCCCGTCCCTTTGAACGCCTCAGTTTGGATTTCAAAGGCCCTCTCCCCTCCACCGACCGCAACACGTACTTCCTAAACGTGGTGGACGAATACTCCCGTTTCCCCTTCGCCATCCTCTGCCCCGACATGACCGCGGCCACAGTCATTAAAGCCCTCGGCACTATCTTTACACTGTTCGGTTTTCCCGCGTACATCCATAGCGACAGGGGGTCCTCCTTCATGAGCGACGAACTGCGTCAGTTCATGTTCAGCAAGGGCATTGCCTCGAGCAGGACGACCAGTTACAACCCCCGGGGGAACGGTCAGTAGAGAGGGAGAATGGTACGGTCTGGAAGACCGTCGTACTGGCCCTACGGTCCAGAAATCTCCCAGTTTCCCGTTGGCAGGAAGTCCTCCCGGATGCCCTCCACTCCATCCAGTCGCTGCTGTGTACCACCACTAATCAAACGCCTCACGAGCGCCTCCTTGTCTTCCCTAGGAAGTCCTCCTCCGGAACGTCGCTGCCGACCTGGCTGGCAGCCCCAGAACCCATCTTGCTCCGAAAGCATGTGCGGGCGCACAAGTCGGGCCCGTTGGTCGAGAGGGTTCACCTTCTCCACGCAAACCCTCAATACGCCTACGTGGCATACCCCGACGGCCAACAGGACACGGTCTCCCTGCGGGACCTGCCGCCCCCCGGAACCACACACACCCCCCCCAACACCAATCACCCCCTCCCTCCCACTGGCCCACCCCACGGTCGCTCCCTTCCCGGGTGGATCGGTCCTCCTCCCATGCCCGCCCAGGAGTAAGGAAACAAGGACAAACAGCGCAACGCTCCCAGAGATGACAGTGCCCGAGCCAGCACCTGCACCACCACCGGGGCTGAGACGATCAACGAGGACGACCAGGGCACCCGCTCGACTCGTGGAATCCGTGTGACAAAACAAAAATCTGTAAATAATTCTGACAAAACCTGTAAATAGTTAACTGTTGAGATCAATGCATAGCCACTGTATGGAAAATAATTCCAGGGCCAGCTTTGTAAACCCCTACCACCATGCGACCCACCACCCCGCCCTTTTTAACAAGGGGTGAATGTGGTGGTATGTATTAGGGGTAGTATGGTACCTGTGATGCCGAGAGGCTATTGGTAGACAGACACTGGGTCCTGGTTGGATCTGCCGCCTGCTGGCTCCACCCAGTAAGGCGGAGTATAAGAGCCCGGGTTCTCCCAGCAGCCGCATCCTGTAACTGAGCTGCTGGGGAACAAGTCTTGCTTAATAAAGCCTCGATTGACTTAATCACTTCTTGACTCGTGAGTAATTGGTTGCGCAACACACTTTTAAATATTTTGGCCATGAAATGGTCACAATGTGCATTGACCTCTCTGCTAAGTTGAGTCCTACAATCCATAATCTTAATGTTTCATTCATTGCCACTTTTCTTCTAGGAGTGCCCACTTTGTAGAAGTTCTGCTCTTCTCCCCGATAGGATTTCCATTTGCCTTTTCTACCCTGTTTACCTCATTACTTTCTTTGTTCCCTTCTCCTAGTTGTTCCTCCACCCACCTCCCCCCATTTTTCACTTGCTCCATCATCCTTCAGTTCTGCTGAAAGGCCATTGAACTGAAATGTTGGATGCGATCTGCTGGCCACATTGCACCTGAAGGTCAGCGCACCATGATGCAATATGACCAGTAAATATCGGGAAACCCCACTCCCGTGATCTACCCAGCTTGCTACGCCTCGTGAGATCTAACGTAAAAACTCGCAAAATGCCGCGATGTGAATCCAGCCCAATGTAGGCGGGATCACACTTTGACAAATCTGCATATTAGAGCGAGACAGCTGGTCTCACTCTAATATGCAGTTCACTGAGGTAACCAAGGTGTTGGGATCTATCCCCCTTGCCTCGGAGACCCCGCGGGCGAGCGCTATTCAGTACCGGTCTCCACAAACAGGGACCAGATGGAACAGCACTCGTGGGAGTCTCCAAGGGGATTGGAGGCCATCAGGTGCTTGCCCTCTTGGAGGGGTGGTACTCTGGCACTGCTGGTGCCAGTCAGGCACCCTGACATTGCCATCTGGGTGGCAACCTGTCATTGCAAAGATGCCCAGGTGACACTGCCAGGGTGCCAAGCTGGTATTGCCAAAGCACCAAGCTGGCATTTTTTTATTGACAGGGATCGGGCCCGGGAGTATCATGTGCACATGAGGTGGGGGGCCCGAAGACCCCCAAATAGGTGAGTTGCGGCTTTTGGGGGGGGCGGGGGGGGGTTCAGGGGTCGAGAGATCAAACGGCATTTTAAAATGGCATCCCGATCATTCCCTGCACCCAAGAGTTCCGGCGAGCGGGGTTACTCAGTGCAGGAAAAGGGACAAAGTGCGGCCTTGGCCGCGTGCTCCTTGCTGAGGCCCTATATCTAACCGGAGTCGCGTTAGATAGCATTATGTTTCTCGTTGCTGCGAGCACTGGGAATCACTCGGCTAAACGTGTCTCTCGGACGCTGTACCCATTTGGTTAAATTGGGCCCGTTAACTCTGTTATTGATAGACCTGCTGAGTATTTCCGCATTTTTATTTCTCTGACCAGAACCTTCATAGAATCTGTTCAGAGAAAACACAATCCTTCATTTCACGAGAAGGTTAATGTTGCCCATATGGAAGCTCTGAGGATCAAAAAGGCCCACAAAAATGTTCATGCTGCACCTAAAATTGTTATTGGTGGGGCATTTGTTGTGTGTGTGTTGATCAAGGTGAAGCATATTAGATAGGGATGAATGTAAGTTCTGGCATTGACCAGTTTTGCTGAAAGGCTTGTTTCGGTGATTTAATAATAATTCGAAAGAAAAAGATAATCCCACTACACCCTTTAGTCATTTCAAACTGTTGACTGGTACAATGTTTGTGAACTTAAAACACAAAATAGCTGGTCAGGCAGTTGACTCCAGCATCTCAAAATTTAACAATTTTGAAAAAGATTGACTGCCCCTCATCTCTTTATTGACATTTCACAAGTTATTGGAGGCAGACACCAGTGAGTTTATTTTAATTGCATGTGTGTGCAATTTTGATTTTCCTCATTCAGAAATGATGATGAAAGTGTAACCATGGCTGCCAAGGTCCTCAGTCACACCGTCAATCAAACCAGAAACTCCTCACGTATGGGACTGATGAAATAATGGGCGTTTTCATATTCTTTATGCGCACCACATTATGTTCATCATCACACAGAAACTCTCTTCCCTTTCTGCAATGCTATGGTAAAAGTGATCGTCACCTGTTCGACTTGCCAATCTTCATGGCTTATTTCAAGTTTACTAGTTAAAAATGTGGCATCATGGGTAATTCAAGTATGCTTAGAAATGCAGTGTTATTCTGAAGAATGAGTATATTGTTGTTTTGAACTCATATCTCAGTAGTAAACCAGATGAAAACTGTGCAATTTTTGGTATTTTCATTTAAAGGCAGTTTCTTGCAAAACCATTGGGCGGGATTCTCCGAAATGGCGGCTAAGTGTCGATGCTGGCGTAAACACCGAAAACGTTTCACGCCGGCGTCAACGGGCCCCTTGGCCCAGCAATTCACTTATCTGAAGTGGGCCAGCAGAACACCGGAGTGCTCCGTGCTGCTCCGGCTATCGGTACGGGGCCCTGCATTTCCGTCCACGGATCCGCTCATGCGCGCGGCAGCTGTCTGTGGCGGCAACCCCGTTAAACATGGCAGACCCACACAGCAAGCCGGCCCCGAGAATATACGTCCCCCCAGATAGTGCGCGCCTGCTGATCGGTGGCCCCCGATCGGAGCCCTGGCCTTCCTGGGTGACCACCCCGGTGATGGATCCCCCTGCCCCTCACCAGGGCAGCCGCGGCAACCGCCACTCCGAGTGCCCACCGGGTGGAACCATGTTAGAACCATGAAGACGGGAACCTGGCCAGCTGGCAGCAGAGAATCACCGCGGGGTCCTCTTTCAATGGCCCCCGCCCAACGGCGCATTGGCCGCGCTCATGTGACTGGCGGCGATTCTCCGGTCCGTGGAGAATCACGGAAAGGCGTCGGACCCGATCGCAGGTCTGATGCCCCATTCTCCATCCCCGCGCCAAGCGCGATTTCGGCACGGAGGCTTAGAGAATCCTGGCCATTATCGTTAGAGCCATGATCCTGGATTTTTCTCTAATCATAGTTCCTAAAGGCAACAAATCTACTACAATCTATAATTAGCGATGAACATCACTGCTGCTAATTGCCAGAATGAATTGTGTCCGCAAAATCTGTTGTCCCTTCTTTTGGTCTCAGTCCAGAGCAGAAATTTAGAAGTTGCCACAGTGATAAAAATAGTGAAACTTCCCCAAGCTCCTTAAAATGCTATTTAAGTAAATTCTCACACTTGGAGTCCTGAGAAACCATTACCAGGTTTACAAAACAGAGCAGCCAGCCCAAACCTGCTCAAATAGAAAGATAAGTCACAGAGATTTGTATACAAAGCAGATAGCAAAATGTAAATGTCCCCACAGTCCCGCAGGCTGTTCACCCTTTTGAGGGGGAGAGCTGACTGGTGGTGATTTAACCTGAGGGACACCATACCTCAGGCGAGGGGCAAGGTTGAGAAGGCGGGCCTTCATGAATAACCTCAACCAGTAGGGGAATTGAACCCACGCTGTTGATGTCACTACACATCACGAACCAGACATCCAGCCAACTGAACTAACCGACACCCAAAAGCAGATAGCATTATTGTTTTAACTAATGTTTCTTCATTTCCCTCTCAACAGATGTTGCCCGTCTCTCCTTTAAGTTGGCTGCCATCCCCCCCATCACAACACTTGACCCCCTTTGTTCTTGTAAACTACAGTCATATCTCCAACCTCCCTTTCCATTCCAAAGTTCTGGAATGTGCTGTCACCTCCCACATTTGTTCTCATCTTTCCTGGAACTGCATGTTTGAATCCATAGAATCAGCTATCACAGCACCAAAACATTATCAAAGTCACAAATGAAATCCTACGTGACTGTGACAAAGGTAAACTTCCCCCTCCTCAGTCTCCTCAATCTGTCTGCAATCTTTGGCAGCTTGACTACACCATCCTCCTCCAAAGCCTCCCTACTGTGGTCCAGCTGGGCACGACTGCGGGCTCCATTCTCATCTAGA
Source organism: Scyliorhinus torazame (assembly GCF_047496885.1). Taxonomy (NCBI): domain Eukaryota; kingdom Metazoa; phylum Chordata; class Chondrichthyes; order Carcharhiniformes; family Scyliorhinidae; genus Scyliorhinus; species Scyliorhinus torazame. The sequence goes on from NC_092713.1 coordinate 124,687,914, forward strand.
AAACCGCCGCCTGGGAATCACTTGCTTCTCTTCCGGCTCTGGTGACTTGACCTCTGGTGTCCCCGAAGGGTAAATCCTTCACCCCCTCCTATTTCTCATCTACTTGCTGCCCCTTAGTGACATCATCCGTAGGCAAGGCTTTAGTTTTCACACGTATGCTGACCACACCCAGCACCGCCATCTCAGTCAACTCCTGCACTGTTCTGAAATGATCAGACTGATTATCTAAATCCAGCACTGCATGAGCTTCCTCCAATTAAATATTGGGAAGACCAAATTCATTGCTTGGGTGCCCGTCCCAAACTCCGGTCCCTATCTACTGACTCAATCCAACTCCTTGGCAGCATTTTTAAATTAATCCAGTCTTCGTAACCTTGGTGTCACATTTGATCCACCAATTAACTTCTGACCACATCTTCACGCCATCTCTCAGACCTTCTATTTGCACCTCTGTAACACTGTTCAACTTCGCTGTCTCAGCTCACCTGTTGATGAAACCCACATCTGTGCCTTTGTTCCCGATAGATTCAACTATTCCAAAGTACTCCTGGCTAGCCTACCACATGGGCAGCACAATAGCATTGTGGATAGCACAATTGTTTCACAGCTCCAGGGTCCCAGGTTCGATTCCGGCTTGGGTCACTGTCTGCGCGGAGTCTGCACATCCTCCCCGTGTGTGCGTGGGTTTCCTCCGGGTGCTTCGGTTTCTTCCCACAGTCCAAAGATGTGCAGGTTAGGTGGATTGGCCATGCTAAATTGCCCTTAGTGTCCAAAATTGCCCTTAGTGTTGGGTGGGGTTACTGGGTTATGGGGATAGGGTGGAGGTGTTGACCTTGGGTGGGGTGCTCTTTCCAAGAGCCGGTGCAGATTCGATGGGCCGAATGGCCTCCTTCTGCCCTGTAAATTCTATGATCTAACTTCTGCAAACTTGAGGGTCCTCCAGAACTGCCATGGTATCTTAACTCGCATCAGGTCTTGTCCTGTGCCCCTGGGCTACAATAGTTCCCAGTCAAGCAACAACTTGATTTTAAAATTCTCATCCTTGTTTTGTTATTTTTTTTTAAACAGGTTTATTTAAAAAAATTAATTGCAATCAAAATAATATAAAACAATCAACCCAAGTTACATTATTAAAGAGCAAGACAAACCAACAAAGGCACAAATTAACTTAACCCCACAGAACTAAACTAAACTTAACCCCTTAACAAGTGACGTTGAATAGCTTTTTAAAAAAGGAAATGAATGGCTCCCATCGTACGTAGAACCCTTCTACTGACCCTGTAATGGTGCACTTAACCTTCTCCAAATGGAACAAAGACATGAGGTCACCCAACCAAGCTGAAGTACTGGGCGGAGTAGGAGACCTCCATCCAAACAGAACACAATTCCGGCTATTAACGAGGCAAAGGCGAGGACATTCGTTTTCAACCACATCTGGAGCACTGGCGAGTCCAACACACCGAAAAAGGCCACCATCGGACACGGCTCCAAGTCAACATTGAGTATCTCCAACATGGTGTTGAAGAAAGAGACCCAAAAGCTTACTAACCTGGGACAAGCACAGAACATATGAGTGTGGTTAGCAGACACCCAACAACAACGCATTCACCTGTCCTCCATCCCAGGGAAAAAAACGCTCATCCCCGCTTTAATCAGATTAACCCTGTGCACAACCTTATCCCAGACTAAGCCGAGCATATGAGGATGCGTGGTTGACCCTGTGAAGGACCTCGCTCCACACCGCATCATCCAGAATGGGACTGAATTCACCCTCCTACTTCATCTTTACCTCATTCAACAGAGTCCCTCCTGTAGTCTGATTCGTCGTTGTTTGAGATACGGCCCACCACAGTCGTATCATCCGCAAACTTTTTGATTCAGTTGGAGTTAAATCTTGCCACATAGTCATGTGTGTATAGGTAGTATAGTGGAGGACTGAGCACACATCCTTGCAGGGCCCCGGCGTTGAGGACTATTGTGGAGGAGGTGCTGTTGCCTATCCTGACAGATTGCAGTCTGATGGTGAGGAAGTCAAGGATCCAGCTGCGCATGGAGGGGTCAAGTCCAAGATTGCAGAGTTTGGTTCTTAGTCTTGTCGGGATAATAGCGTTGAAGATGGAGCTGTAGTCTTACATAGGTGTCCTTGTTGTCGAGGTGTTCGATAGTTGATTGTAGAGCCAGGGAGATAGCATCTGCTGTGGACCGGCTGTGGTGATAGGCAAACTGCAGTGAATCAAGACCGTCTGGGAGGCTGACAGTGATCCGTCTCATGACTAGCCGCTCGAAGCATTTCATGATAACAGACGTCAGGGCCACCGGTCAGTAGTCCTTGAGGTAGGCTACATTGTTCTTCTTTGGTACTGGTATTATGGTGATCTTCTTGAAGCAGGTAGGGACCTCGGAGCAGAGGAGTGAGGTGTTGAAGATGTCTGCGAATACACTCACCAGCTGGTCTGCGCAGGCTCTGAGTGCTCGCCCGGGGACTCCGTTGGGGCCTGTCGCTTTCCGCGGATTCAATTTCAAGAAGGCAGCTCTTACCTCTGAGGCTGTAATAGTGGGTATGGGTGTGTCCAGGGCTGTTGGAGCGGGTGGCACTGATACATTGGCTGACTGCTCAAAGTGGGCATAGAACTTGTTTAGTTCATCAGGTAGGGATGCTCCAGCCCCAGATATTCCACCTGGCCTTGCTTTGTAGCCTGTGATCTCGTGTTAGCCCTACCATAGTCGTCGTACATTAATATCGTTGGCCTGGGACTCTAGTTTGATGCGGTATTGTCTTTTTGCATCCTGATGGCTTTCCGTACATCGTACCTGAATTTCTTATATAGGTCAGGGTTGTCAGACTTGAACGCCTCCATCTGGAACTTCAGCAGGGAGTGAACCCTTTGGTTGAGTCAGGGTTTCCGATTGGGGAACACCCGCATTGTCTTCTTTGGTACACAGTACTCGACGCACTTACTGATGAAGTCTGTGACGGTGGTTGCATACTCGTCCAGGTTAACTGTTTTGGCCTTGATAACCACCTGAAGGACGTCCGAAGCGTACAAGGTGAGATAGACACACTTTTATTAAATTTAATATATTCCCCAATAGTGGTGGACATGCATTCATAAAATCTCTTGTCCGCTAATAATACCATATCCAAACTCTGTGGCGGACCCGGCGAGAGACCCGATTCTAGTGCCAAATAAACAAAATGAGGGGCATGGTCTAAAATAACAATCGCCGAGTAATCCATCTCCTCCACAAAAGGGAGGAGAGACCTATCCATCACAAAAAAGTCAATACGTGAGGAACCTGGAATTCCGGGAACGGCGCGATGTCCGCCGACTGGCGCCCAAAACGGCGCAAATCAGATGGGCATCGCGTCACCCCAAAGGTGCGGAATGCTCCGCATCTTTGGGGGCCGAGCCCCAACCTTGAGGGGCTAGGTCGGCGCCGGATGAATTTCCACCCCGCCAGCTGGCGAAAAAGGCCTTTGGTGCCCCGCCAGCTGGCGCGGAAATGACAACTCCGGGCGGCGCATGCGCGGGAGCGTCAGCAGCCGCTGACAGCTTCCCACGCATGCGCAGTGGAGGGAGTCTCTTCTGCCTCCGCCATGGTGGAGACCGTGGCGGAGGCAGAAGGGAAAGAGTGCCCCCACGGCACAGGCCCGTCCGCGGATCGGTGGGCCCCGATCGCGGGCCAGGCCACCGTGGGGGCACCCCCCGGGGCCAGAACGACCCGCCGCCAGAACGGGCATGTGCGGGCGCACAAATCGGACCCGTTGGTCGAGAGGGTTCATTTTCCGGGCGCCAGGTCCCGCAGGGAGACCGTGTCCTGTCGGCCGTCGGGATATGCCATGTAGGCATATTGAGGGTTCGCATGGAGAAAATGAACCCTCTCGACCAACGGGTCCGATTTGTGCGCCCGCACATGCTTTCGGAGCAAGATGGGTCCTGGGGCTGCCAGCCAGGTGGAACGTGACATTTCCGGAGGAGGACTTCCTAGGGAAGACAAGGAGGCACTCGTGAGACGTTTGAATAGTTGTGGTACACAGCAGCGACCGGATGGAGTGGAGGGGGTCCGGGAGGACTTCCTGCCAACGGGAAACTGGGAGACTTCTGGACCGTAGGGCCAGTAGGACGGTCTTCCAGACCGTTCCGCTCTCCCTCTCTACCTGACCGTTCCCCGGAGGGTTGTAACTGGTCGTCCTGCTCGAGCCAATGCCCTTGCTGAGCAGGAATTGACGCAGTTCGTCGCTCATGAAGGAGGACCCCCTATCGCTATGGATGTAGGCGGGGAAACCGAACAGTGTAAAGATGGTGCAGAGGGCTTTAATGACTGTGGCCGCGGTCATGTCGGGGCAGGGGATGGCGAAAGGGAAATGGGAGTATTCATCAACCACGTATGGGAAGTACGGTGTTGCAATCGGTGGAGGGGAGGGGGCCTTTGAAGTCCAGACTGAGGCTCTCAATCGGTCGGGAAGCCTTTATCAGGTGCGCTCTATCTGGCCTGAAAAAGTGCGGCTTGCACTCTGCGCAGATTTGGCAGTTCCTGGTGGCTGTTCGGACCTCCTCGACGGAGTAGGGGAGGTTGCGGGTCTTCACGAAGTGGTAGAACCGAGTGACCCCGCAGGTGGCAGAGGTCCTCGTGGAGGGCTTGGAGACGGTCCACTTGTGCGTTGGCACATGTGCCGCGGGATAGGGCATCGGACGGCGCGTTCAGCTTTCCGGGACGATACAAGATCTCATAATTATATGTGGAAAGTTCGATCCTCCACCGCAAGATCTTGTCATTCTTGACCTTGCCCCGCTGCGCATTATCGAACATGAAGGCTACCGACCGTTGGTCCGTGAGGAGAGTGAATGTCCTGCCGGCCAGCTAATGCCTCCAATGTCGCACCGCTTCTACTATGGCCTGGGCTTCCTTTTCCACTGAGGAGTGGCGGATCTCTGAAGCGTGGAGGGTATGGGAGAAAAAGGCCACGGGTCTGCCCGCTTGGTTAAGGGTGGCCGCTAGAGCTACGTCGGATGCGTCGCTCTCGACTTGGCAGGGGAGGGACTCGTCGATTGCGTGCATCATGGCCTTTGCGATATCCGCTTTGATGCGGCTGAAGGCCTGGCGGGCCTCTGCCGACAGGGGAAAGACGGTGGACTGAATTAGCGGGCGGGCCTTGTCCACGTAATTGGGGACGCACTGGGCGTAATAAGAGAAAAATCCCAGGCATCGTTTCAGCGCTTTGGAACAGTGAGGGAGGGGGAACTCCATAAGGGGGCGCATGCATTCAGGGTCGGGGCCTATCACTCCATTACGCACTACGTAGCCAAGGATGGCTAGACGGTCGGTGCTAAACACGCATTTTTCCCTGTTGTAGGTGAGGTTCAGGGCGTTAGCGGTCTGGAGGAATTTGCGGAGGTTGGTGTTGTGGTCTTGCTGGTCATGGCCGCAGATGGTTATGTTGTCGAGGTACGGGAACATGGCCCGTAAACCGTGCTGGTCAACCATTCGGTCCATCTCCCATTGGAAGACCGAGACTCCGTTAGTGACGACGAATGGAACCCTTAAAAAGTGGTAGAGCCGCCCGTCTGCTTCGAAGGCAGTGTACTTGCGGTCGCTCAGGCGGATGGAGAGCTGATGATATGCGGACTTAAGGTCCACGGTGGAAAAGACCTTGTACTGTGCAATCCGATTGACCATGTCGGATATGCGGGGGAGAGGGTACGCAACGAGCTGCGTGTACCTATTGATGGTTTGACTATAGTCTACGACCATCCTCTGCTTCTCCCCGGTCTTTATAACTACCACCTGAGCTCTCCAGGGACTATTGCTGGCCTGGATTATGCCTTCCTTCAGCAGCCGCTGGACTTCAGACCGGATAAATGTTCGGTCCTGGGCGCTGTACCGTCTGCTCCTAGTGGCGACGGGTTTGCAATCCGGGGTGAGATTTGCAAACAAGGAAGGCGGTTCAACCTTGAGGGTCGCGAGGCTGCAGATAGTAAGTGGGGGTATAGGGCCGCCGAATTGGAACGTTAAACTCTGAAGGTTACATTGAAAATCTAATCCCAGGAGAGTGGGAGCGCAGAGGTGGGGGAGGACATAAAGTCAGTAATTCTTAAACTCTCTGCCCTTCACCGTTAGATTCGCAATGCAGAACCCTTTGATCTCTACGGAATGGGATCCCACTGCCAGAAAAATCTTTTGGGTACTCGGGTGTGTCATGATATTCAGATAAACATCATGGTGCAAACACACATACACACTGATGGACAGATCAACGGACCAATCAACACACACGCAACATCACAGCCAATCACAGCCAATCACAAGCAAGAGCACACGCACTATAAAACGGGGAACACCACAGTTCCCGCTCATTCCAGCAGGAGACAGCTCAGGGCAGAGAGCTCACAGCAAGCCACTCAGACATACACCATGTGCTGAGTGTCTCTCTAAGATAGTGTTAGGGCTGGGTCCAGAAGTTAAAGGGTAAAGAATGAACCACAGTCATATGTTTACAGATGTTGTTATTGATAGGAATAAAACAGAGTTGTACCATCTGCAACCGTGTTGGTTCGTCTGTATAGCAGAACACCCAACACGACAGGGTGGATTGAAAGAAAACAGCATCTTACCATATCCGGATGAGAGTGTCTCTCTAAGATAGTGTTAGGGCTGGGTCCACAAGTTAAAGGGTAAAAAATGAACCACAGTCATATGTTTACAGATGTTGTTATTGATAGTAATAAAACAGAGTTGTACCATCTGCAACCGTGTTGGTTCGTCTGTATAGCAGAACACCCAACACAACAGGGTGGATTGAAAGAAAACAGCATCTTACCGTATCCGGATGGATAAAACTTTCCGTGCTCCCAGAGTTGATCAGACATGACGTTTCGTACCCGTTAACCAGCACCGTCGTCGTTGCCGTTTGGAGCGTCCGGGGCCGCGACTGGTCCAGGGTCACCGAAGCCAGTCGCGGTTGCTGCACCAGGGCGTTTTCTTCAGGCCACGTGGGGCCGTCCATGCTGGGGTCCTTGGATGTCAGCCAAGATGGCGGCATCCACGGATTGCACGCGGTCGGGGGCAGGCAAAATGGAGGTGCCCATGAATCGCACGCGGCTGGCGGGGCACAAGATGGCGGCGCCCATCCCCCTGCATGGAGTCCGGGACCCAAAATGGCGGCACCTGTTGGACGCACATGGATCGTTGGGGGGGTTGAGTCTGTGATCCCAGTTCTCCCCCGGAGATTGCGGCGACCGCCTGGGACGGGCACACCGCTGAATAATGCCCCTTCTTGCTGCAACTTTTATAGATGGCCGAGCGGGCCGAGCAGCGCTGCCAGGGGTGTTTCGATTGCCCGCAAAAGTAGCAGCGGGGCACCCCCAGGTGGTCTGATGCTCTGGCCGCGCCGGCTTGGGGGGTGCCGGGGAGTCGGTCGCGGCGGGGGTCCACGGAGCCCAAGGGGTTGCCGCGTGGTCGGGGACGTAAGCGCGGGCATTCTGCGATGCCATATCGAGGGAGGCCGCAAGGGCCCGTGCCTCCGTGAGCCCCAGCGAGTCTCTTTCCAGCAGTCGCTGGTGAATTTGGGATGAGGTCATACCTACTACAAAAGCATCCCTGATTAGGAGTTCCGTATGTTCGTTAGCCGTCACCGGTGGACAGTTGCAGCTCCTTCCCAATATTAGCAGCGCGCTGTAGAACTCGTCCAGCGATTCTCCAGGGATTTGCCGTCTCATCGCGAGTTGGTGGCGTGCGTAGACCTGGTTTACGGGCCGAATGTAGACCCCTTTCAGCATGGTGAGCGCCGTCGGGAAATCCTCCGCGTCTTTGATGAGCGTGCAGATCTCCGGGCTCACCCTGGAATGCAGGACCTGCATTTTCTGGTCTTCTGTAGGTCTGCCGGGGGCCGTTCGGAGGTATCCCTCAAAGCACGCGAGCCAGTGTTTAAATGTGGCTGCTGAGTTTGCTGCATGGGGGCTGATTCGCAGACACTCCGGGGAGATCCGGTGCTCCATAGTCCTTTAAAGTGTGCGTAATAAATTGTAGCACAATCAATCACTCACGAGACAAGAAGAGATGAAGTCAATCGATGGCTTTATTACGCGGACTTGTTCCCCAGCAGCTCGGTTACAGAATGCGGCTGCTGGGAGAACCCGGGTTTTTTTTTTAATCATAGAATTTGCAGTGCAGAAGGAGGCCATTCGGCCCATCGAGTCTGCACCGGCTCTTGGAAAGAGCACCCTACCCAAGGTCAACACCTCCACACTATCCCCTTAACCCAGTAGCCCCACCCAACACTAAGGGCAATTTTGGACTCTAAGGGCAATTTATCATGGCCAATCCACCTAACCTGCACATCTTTGGACTGTGGGAGGAAACCGGAGCACCCGGAGGAAACCCACGCACACACAGGGAGGATGTGCAGACTCCACACAGGCAGTGACCCAAGCCGGAATCGAACCTGGGACCCTGGAGCTGTGAAGCAATTGTGCTATCCACTATGCTACCGTGCTGCCCAAATACTTATACTCCGCCTTACTCGGTGGAGCCAGCAGGCGGCAGATCCAATCAGGACCCAGTGTCTGTCCACCAATAGCCTCTCGGCATCACTGGGTACTGTACTACCCGATACATACCACAACACTACCCCGATCCCCTCTTCCCCCACTCCTCGCCCTCAGATACTATTCCACCAAAACACACATATAGAAAACAGCAAGGCGAACACAAACAACTAAAACCTACTTCTAATAACTCTAACATCAATCAGAACAAAAACACTTAAGCTCATTGTATGAAACAGAACTATTTTACTGAGCTGCAGTCAACCCCTCAACGCGGCTCCCGTTAGCTAACTCTTCAGCTAGCTGGGGGAACCCCCCAGGGTGATAAAAATGCTTACAGAACCCCCCCCCCCCCACAATGTATAAAAAACTTTTAAACATAGTACTCCAACAGGAAGCTATATATTTTCACAACGGTCAGAACAAAAACCCACACAAAACTAAATCTAAGTCCAACTTATAAAACTTTCAACCTCAACAAGAACAGAAAAATGCAAACATGAATAAGGAACTCCAACAATTCCCCATATCAACATGCCCATCTCCAATATCTGAAAACCTCAATCACCCCACATCCGGTCCATGCTTCTTTACAAAGGAATCTCCCTCCTCCGGTGTATCAAAAAAAGTATTTTTCCTCAAAAGTCACTCTTAGCCGCGCCGGGTACACCACCCCAAACCGAACTCTGCTTTTGTACAGGGCGGTCTTGGCTTTGGTGAATGTGGCCTGCTTCTTTGCCAGCTCAGCTCCCAAGTCTTGGTAAATGTGGCCTTCACATTTGTAGTCGCGATCCTCCCTTGCCCATCTCCAGACCCGCTCTTTTTCTTTGAAGCTGTGAAACCTCACGATTACTACTCTAGATGATTCATCAGGATAAGGCCTCTGTCGGTGTGTCCAGTGCACTTGGTACAGCTCAAGGGGGGATATGAGTCCACCTTCCCCAACCATCTTCCCAAAATCTCCGCAAAATACTCTTTGGGAGTTGGGAATTCCATCCCCCCTGGCAGCTCCACAATTCGGATGTTTTACCTCGTGGAACGATTCTCCAAATCATTCATTTTGCTCTTCAGCGGTGTATTCGCTTCGGCCATCAAAGACATCTCAGTTTCCAAAAAGGCAATTTGGTCACTATGCCTCGAAAGGGCCACCTCCATGCCTTGTATTGTGACTCCATGTATCTTTACCGTTTTGTTGCTTCTCTCCAACGCCAAATGATTCCATCGATTTGCGGAAGTCCACAGACACAACCTGCCAGTGTTCGTTAAATTCTGTCGCGAAGGTGCTCGAAAGCATCTCGGCCATTAGTGGAGTGGCCAGAATCCCAAAGACTGCCTCCACCATTTTTTCCACCGACAAGCCCCGAGAGGCCTCTGACTCTGCCAATGAACTTCTACTTTCAGCCTTTTTTCCTCTGGGTCTTCTGGGCATTTCCTTATCCCATTAAATATGTGGGTTTTCAAATTAAAATACCCTCTGAAATTAAGTGAAACTAAGAAACTGCAGCAGTTATCATGAGGGATTTTAATCTACATGTCGATTGGTTTAACCAGGTTGGTCAAGGCAGCCTTGAGGAGGAGTTTATAGAATGTATCCACAATAGTTTCATAGAACAGTATGTAATGGAACCTATGAGTGAACAAGCGGTCCTAGATCTGGTCCTGTGTAATGAGACAGGATTGATTCATGATCTCATAGTTAGGGATCCTCTTGGAAGGAGCGATCACAATATGGTGGAATTTAAAATACAGAAGGAGGATGAGAAGGTAAAATCAAACACTCGTGTTTTACGCTTAAACAAAGGAGATTACAATGGGATGAGAGAAGAGCTAGCTAAGGTAGACTGGGAGCAAAGACGTTATAATGAAACAGTTAAGGAACAGTGGAGAATCTTCCAAGTGATTATTCACAGTGCACAGCAAAGGTTTATACCAACAAAAAGGAAGGACGGTAGAAAGAGGGAAAATTGACCGTGGATACCTAAGGAAATAAGGGAGAGTATCAAATTGAAGGAAAAAGCATACAAAGTGGGAAAGATTAGTGGGAGACTAGAGGACTGGGAAATCTTTAGGGGGCAACAGAAAGCTACTAAAAAAGCTATAAAGAAGAGGAAGATAGAGTATGAGAGTAAACTTGCTCAGAATATAAAAACAGATAGTATAAGTTTCTACAAATATATAAAACAAAAAAAAGTGGCTGAGGTAAATATTGGTCCTTTAGAGGATGAGAAGGGAGATTTAATAATAGAAGATGAGGAAATGGCTGAGGAACTGAACAGGTTTTTTGGGTCGGTCTTCACAGTGGAAGACACAAATAACATGCCAGTGACTGATGGAAATGAGGCTATGGCAGGTGAGGACCTTGAGATGATTGTTATCACTAAGGAGGTAGTGATGAGCAAGCTAATGGGGCTAAATGTAGACAAGTCTCCTGGCCCTGATGGAATGCATCCCAGAGTGCTAAAAGAGACGGCTAGGGAAATTGCAAATGGACTAGTGATAATTTCCCAAAATTCACTAGACTCTGGGGTGGTCCCGGCGGATTGGAAATTAGCAAACGTGACATCACTGTTTAAAAAAGGAGTTCAGCAGAAAGCGGGTAATTATAAGCCAATTAGCTTAACTTTGGTAGTAGTGAAGATGCTCAAATCTATCATCAAGGAAGAAATAGCGAGGCATCTGGATGGAAATTTAGTGGAATTTTTTGAGGACATTACCAGTGCGGTAGATAACGGGGAGCCAATGTGACAAGGTGCCACATAAAAGGTTGCTGCATCAGATAAAAATGCATGTCATTAAAGGTAAAGTAATAGCATGGATAGAGGATTGGTTGATAGAAAGCAAAGAGTGGGGATTAATGGGTGTTTCTCTGGTTGGCAATCAGTAGCTAGTGGTGTCCCTCAGGGATCAGTGTTGGGCCCACAATTGTTCGCAATTTACATAGATGATCTGGAGTTGGGGACAAGTGCAATGTGTCCAAGTTTGAAGACGACACTAAGATGAGTGGTAAAGCAAAAAGTGCAGAGGATACCGGAGTCTGCAGAGGGATTTGGATAGGTTAAGTGAATGGGCTAGGGTCTGGCAGATGGAATACAATGTTGACAAATGTGAGGTTATCCATTTTGGTAGGAATAACAGCAAAAGGGATTATTATTTAAATGATAAAATATTAAAACATGCTGCTGTGCAGAGAGACCTGGGTGTGCTAGTTCATGAGTCGCAAAAAGTTGGTTTACAGGTGCAACAGGTGAACCTGTAGTGCAGGTTCTACCATACAACCTCTAATATCAAAACACAGTGGTTTACCACATTCACCCCTGTTAAAATTGAGTCCGGCGGGGGTGGTGGATAACTATATACAATTTTTAATATTTACAGAGCAGTAAAAAAATGTCTCTGGTCATCCGGCGGGCCGGTCAGAGGTTCAGCCGGTCCGGCGCCTTAATGGTTCTTTGAGATCGATGAAGTGTTAACGGCGATGTTGGCGCTGTCGTGGTCGAAGTTGACCCCGGGAGCGTGCCGAAATCCTCTTCATCAACGGGGGTGGGAAGGAGGAGGACGGATGGTCCTGCCGGGGGGGGGGGGGGGGGGGGGGGGGGGGTGATGGGGTGGCGGGGAGGGGTGGGTGGCGCTGCGGGCGACGGGGATGGTGTGGGGGTGCAACCTGCTGGTGCCAGGTCCCTGAGGGAGACGGTATCCTGGCGGCCGTCGGGGAACGCCACGTAGGCGTACTGTGGGTTTGCGTGGAGCAGGTGCACCCTTTCCACCAATGGATCCGCCTCATGGAGCCGCACATGTTTACAGAGAAGCACGGTTCCCGGAGATGTGAGCCAAGTTGGGAGCGATATCCCGGATGTGGACTTCCTGGGGAAGGCAAAAAGACGTTCATGCGGCGTACTGTTAGTGGCAGTGCAGAGTAATGAGCGAATGGAATGTAGTGCATCAGGGAGGACCTCTTGCCAGCGGGAGGCTGGGAGATTCCTGGACCGCAGAGCCACCTGGACGGCCCTCCATACCGTCCCATTCTCTCTTTCTACCTGTCCGTTTCCCCTCTGCTGGAGGCGATATCCCTGCTGAGCAGGAACTGACGTAGCTCAGCACTCCTGAATGAGAACCTCCTGTCACTGTGGATGTAGGCGGGGAAGCCGATCAGAGTGAAGATAGAATTAAGGGCTTTAATGACGATGGCAGACGTCATGTCGGGGCATGGGATGGCAAAGGGAAACCGGGAGTATTCATCGATCACAGTGTGGAAATATGTGTGTCGATCGGAGGAGGGGAGGGGGCCTTTGAAATCCACGCTGAGGCGTTCAAAGGGACGGGAGGCCTTCACCGGGTGCGCACGGTCCGGCCGGTAGAAGTGTGGTTTGCACTCCGCACAGACCTGGCAGTCCTTGGTGATCGTCCTTACTTCCTCGATGGAGTAGGGCAAATTTTGTGCCTTAATGAAATGGTACAACCGAGTTACCCCTGGGTGACAAAGGCTGTCGAGCAGAGCACGGAGTCAGTCTGCTTGTGTGCTGGCACACGTACCTCGGGATAGGGCATCTGGGGGCTCGTTGAGTTTGCCAGAGCGATACTTAATCTCGTAATTATAGGTGGAGAGCTCGATTCTCCACCGCAAGATTTTATCATTTTTGATCTTGCCCCGCTGTGTGTTGTTGAACATGAAGGCTACTGACCGTTGGTCAGTGAGGAGAGTGAATCTCCTGCTGGCCAGGTAATGCCTCCAATGTCGCACAGCCTCAATGATAGCCTGGGCCTCCTTTTCGATGGATGAGTGCCGAATTTCAGAGGCATGGAGGGTGCGGGAAAAAAATGCCACGGGCCTGCCTGCCTGGTTGAGGGTGGTGGCAAGGGTGACGTCCGATGCGTCGCTTTCTACTTGGAAAGGAAGTGTTTCGTCTACAGCGTGCATTCCAGCTTTGGCAATATCAGCTCTGCTCCGGGCAAAAGCCTGTTGGGCCTCAGCCGTCAGGGGGAAATGAGTGGACTGTATGAGTGGGCGGGCCTTGTCCGCATAGATTGGGACCCACTGCGCGTAATATTAGTGGAACCCCAGGCAGCGTTTGAGGGCCTTGGGGCAGTGGGGGAGGGGGAGCTCCATGAGGGGGCGCATGCGGTCGGGATCGGGCCCCAGAACTCCGTTTTGGACCACGTAGCCGAGGATGGCTACGCGGTTTGTACGGAACACACATTTCTCCTTGTTATACGTGAGGTTGAGGAGAGTGGCGGTGCGGAGAAATTTAGCGAGGTTGGCATGGTGGTCCTGCTGATCATGGCCGCAGATGGTCACATTGTCCAGGTATGGAAACGTGGCCCGCAAGCCGTACCAGTCGACCATTCGGTCCATCTCCCTTTGGAAGACCGAAACCCCATTGGTGATGCCGAAGGGGACACTAAGGAAGTGATATAGCCAGTCGTCTGCATCGAAAGCGGTGTATGGCCGGTCTGATTTACGGATGGGGAGCTGGTGGTAAGCGAATATCAGATCCACCATTGAGAAGAGCCGGTACTGTGCAATCTGGTTAACCATGTCAGATATGCGTGGGAGGGGGTACGCGCGAGCTGCGTGTATCTGTTGATGGTCTGGCTGTAGTCCACGACTGTGGTAGTATGCATTAGGGGTCATGTCGGACTGTGAAGCCATGATGTCATTGGCTGACAGATCCCGGGTCCTGGTTGGACGTTGACCTCTATCTCCACCCTGAAGGCGGAGTATAAGTACCTGGAGTCCTCCCCCGCAGGCAGTCTACTACCGAACTGCGGGGGAAACAGTCACGCTGAATAAAGCCTCATCGACTTCACTCTATTCGTCTCTCGGAGTCTTTGTGCGCTACAATTTATTAAGCGTGACTAAAAAGGACTATGGAGCTCAGGATCATCCCGGAATGCCTGAGGATCAGCCCCCACGCAGTGAACGCGGCAGCAGCTTTCAAGCACTGGCAGACTTGTTTTGAGGCCTACCTCAGAACGGCCACCGGCCGGGTCACAGAAGACCAAAAACTACAGGTCCTGCACTCGAGGTTAAGCACGGAGATTTTCTCTTTCATCGAAGACGCAGAGGATTTCCAGACGGCGTTCGCAGCACTAAAAAGTCTCTATGTCCGCCCAGTAAACCAGATCTACGCTCGCTATCAACTCGCAACGAGATGGCAAAGTCCCGGAGAATCGATAGATGAATTCTACGCCGCGCTACTAATTTTGGGACGAGCCTGCAGCTGCCCGCTGGTGAACGCAAATGAACACATGGACATGTTAATGCGCGATGCTTTTGTGGCAGGTATGAACTCCTCCCAAATCCGCCAAAGACTTCTAGAAAAAGAGTCGCGAGGACTCTGAGGCACGGGCCCTAGCAGCCTCCCGAGACGTGGCCGCGCGAAATACCCGCACCTACGGCCCCGACCGCGCGGCAGCCCATTGGGCTCCGGACGTACCCGTCGCGACAAACCCCCCCCCACCCCGGACACCCCACAGGCTTGCGCGGTCCAAACACCAAGTCGCACCGGGGGCGCCCGCTGCTATTTCTGCGGCCAGGCGAAACACCCCCGGCAGCGCTGCCCGGCCCGCGCAGCGATCTGCAAGAGCTGCGGGAAAAAGGGTCATTTCGCGGTTGTGTGCCAGTCCCGCGAGGTCGCCGCTGTCCCGGGAGAACAGGGAGCCCTGCACGCCGCTGACGCTCCCCAACCCCCCCCCTGCGCCCCATGTACGACCCGCAGGCGCAGCCACTCTGGGTCCCGACCACCGCTCTCCCCGAAGAAGAGGGAGTTCTACGCGGCTCTAACGCCCCCCCAAACCCCCCCCCGCGCCCCACGTATGACCCGCCGGCGCTACCAATTTGGGTCCCGACCACCGCTGTCCCCAGAGATGAGGGAGCCCCGCGCGTTCCTAACGCTCCCCAACCCCCCCAGCGCCCCATGTGCGACCCGCAGGCGCAGCCATTTTTGGTCCCGGCCACCACGAGGGGAGGAAGGGCGCCGCCATCTTGGACCACCCCATTCCTGTACGACGCATGGGGGCGGCCATTTTGTCCACCCCCGCCGCCATCTTGTGACCCCCCAGCCATGTGCGATGCATGGGGGCAGCCATTTTGTTCAACCCCGACGCCATCTTGGACGGCAACAACGGACCCCAGTGTCGACGGCTCCACGGGGTTCGAAGAAGACGCTCAACTACTACAACCACGTCTCGCTTCAATAACGCTGGACCAAGCTCGGCCCCGGACACTCCAGACGACGACGACAACGGTGCTGATAAATGGGCACGAGACACCATGCCTAGTCGACTCCGGGAGCACGGAGAGCTTTATCCACCCCGACACGGTAAGACGCTGTTCTTTGACCACCCATCCCAGCGCACAAAAGATTTCCCTAGCTGCAGGATCCCACTCCGTACAGATCAAAGGCTTCTGCATAGTTACCCTAACGGTGCAGGGGAGGGAGTTCAAAAACTACAGGCTCTAGGTCCTTCACCAAATCTGCGCCCCCACATTACTGGGATTAGACTTCCAGTGCAATCTACAGAGACTTACCTTCAAATTCGGCGGCCCAATACCCCCACTCACTATCTGCGGCCTCGCAACCCTCAAGGTGCAACCCCCGTCCTTGTTTGCAAACCTCACCCCGGATTGCAAACCCGTCGCCATTAGGAGCAGACGGTACAGCGCCCAGGACCGGACCTTCATTCAGTCCGAAGTCCAGCGGCTACTAAAGGAAGGCATAATCCAGGCCAGCAATAGTCCCTGGAGAGCACAGGTGGTAGTAGTAAAGACAGGGGAGAAGCAAAGGATGGTCATAGACTATAGCCAGACCATCAACAGGTACACACAACTAGACGCGTACCCTCTCCCCCGCATATCCGACATGGTCAATCGGATTGCCCAATATAAAGTCTTCTCCACCGTGGACCTCAAGTCCGCCTACCATCAGCTCCCCATCCACCCAAGTGACCGCAAGTACACAGCCTTCGAGGCAGACGGGCGATTATACCATTTCCTAAGGGTCCCATTTGGCGTCACAAACGGGGTCTCGGTCTTCCAACGAGAGATGGACCGAATGGTTGATCAACACGAGTTGCGGGCCACGTTCCCGTATCTCGACAATGTAACCATCTGCGGCCACGATCAGCAGGACCACGACGCCAACCTCCAAAAATTCCTCCAGACCGCTAAAGCCTTGAACCTCACGTACAACGAGGACAAGTGCGTTTTTTGCACCAACCGGCTAGCCATCCTAGGCTACGTAGTGCGCAATGGGATAATAGGCCCCGACCCCGAACGTATGCGCGCCCTCATGGAATTTCCCCTCCCGCACTGCTCAAAAGGCCTGAAACGCTGCCTGGGTTTTTCTTCATACTACGTCCAGTGGGTCCCCCAGTACGCAGACAAGACCCGCCCGCTAATACAGACCACAACCTTCCCCCTGTCGACAGAGGCTTGCCAGGCCTTCAGCCGCATCAAAGCGGATATCGCAAAGGCCACGATGCGCGCCATCAACGAGTCCCTCCCCTTCCAGGTCGAGAGCGACGCCTCCGACGTAGCTCTAGCGGCCACCCTTAACCAAGCGGGCAGACCCGTGGCCTTTTTCTCCCGAACCCTCCACGCTTCAGAAATCCGCCACTCCTCAGTGGAAAAGGAAGCCCAAGCCATAGTGGAAGCTGTGCGACATTGGAGGCATTACCTGGCCGGCAGGAGATTCACTCTCCTCACGGACCAACGGTCGGTAGCCTTCATGTTTGATAATGCACAGAGGGGCAAAATCAAAAACGACAAGATCTTAAGGTGGAGGATCGAGCTCTCCACCTTCAACTACGAGATCTTGTATCGTCCCGGAAAGCTGAACGAGCCGTCCGATGCCCTATCCCGCGGCACATGTGCCAACGCACAAATTAACCGCCTCCAAACCCTCCACGAGGACCTCTGCCACCCGGGGGTCACTTGGTTTTACCACTTTATCAAGTCCCGCAACCTCCCATACTCCTTAGAGGAGGTCCGTACAGTCACAAGGAACTGCCACATCTGCGCAGAGTGCAAACCACATTTTTTCAGGCCGGATGGTGCGCACCTGATTAAGGCTTCCCGCCCCTTTGAACGCCTTAGTCTGGATTTCAAAGGACCCCTCCCCTCCACCGACCGCAACATATACTTCCTTAATGTGGTGGACGAGTACTCCCGCTTCCCATTCGCCATCCCCTGTTCTGACATGACCGCGGCCACAGTCATTAAAGCCCTGAACACCATATTCACACTGTTCGGTTGCCCCGCATACGTCCACAGCGACAGGGGGTCCTCCTTCATGAGTGACGAGCTGCGCCAGTTCCTGCTCAGCAACGGGATAGCCTCGAGCAGGACGACCAGCTACAACCCCCGGGAGAACGGGCAAGTAGAGAGGGAGAACGGCACGGTCTGGAAGACCGTCCTACTGGCCCTACGGTCCAGGGACCTCCCAGTTTCACGGTGGCAGGAGGTCCTTCCGGACGCCCTCCACTCCATCCGGTCACTACTGTGTAGTAGCACTAATCAAACGCCTCATGAGCGCCTCCTTGTCTTCCCCAGGAAGTCCTCCTCTGGAACGTCGCTGCCGACCTGGCTGGCGGCCCCAGGACCCATCTTGCTCCGAAAGCACGTGCGGGCGCACAAGTCGGACCCGTTGGTCGAAAGGGTTCACCTCCTTCACGCGAACCCGCATTACGCTTACGTGGAGTACCCTGATGGCCGACAGGACACGGTCTCTCTGCGAGATCTGGTGCCCGCCGGCAACACACACACCCCCCCGACACCAATCACCCAACCCCCCCCCCTTCCTGCCACCGCCGCACCCCGCGACCGCCCCCTTCCCAGGAGTCCTCCTCCCAGGCCCGACCAGGAATGAAGCCCAAGCTGAAACCGTAAGGCTCCCGGAGAAGACAACACTGAAACAAGCACCACCACCACCACCGGGGCCGAGGCGATCGACATGGACGACCAGACCGCCCAACCGACTCGTGGCGTCGATCTAACAGTACAATGTGGACTTTGTGGACTTTTAACGAGAACATTTTGTCTTTTCCTGACGATTATTGTAAATAGATTGAAACAAAAAAAAACCTTGTACATACTGTTATAACATGTGAAAGTTTTCCTCCCAGGACCAGCCTTGTAAACCCTTACCACCATGCGAAGCATCACCCCGCCGGGTTCATTTTTAACAAGGGGTGAATGTGGTAGTATGCATTAGGGATCATGTGGGACTGTGAAGCCATGATGTCATTGGCTGACAGATCCCGGGTCCTGGTTGGACGTTGACCTCTAGCTCCGCCCTGAAGGCGGAGTATAAGTACCTGGAGTCCTCCCCCGCAGGCAGTCTACTACCGAACTGCGGGGGAAACAGTCACGCTTAATAAAGCCTCATCGACTTCACTCTATTCGTCTCTCGGAGTCTTTGTGCGCTACAACGACCATTCGTTTTTTCTCCCCAGACTTAACCACTACCACCTGGGCTCTCCAGGGGCTGTTGCTGGCCTCGATGACCCCCTCCCGAAGCAACCGCTGGACCTCGGACCTGATGAAGGCCTTATCCTGGGTGCTGTACCGTCTGCTCCTGGTGGGGACGGGTTTGCAATCTGGAGTTAGATTGGCAAAAGAGGGAAGGAGGATCGACCTTTAGGGTCGCGAGGCCGCACACAGTGGGGGGTGGTAAGGGTCCGCTGAATTTAAGGGTCAGGCTCTGGAGGTTGCACTGGAATTCTAGGCCGAGGATAAGTGCAGCGCAGAGGTTAGGGAGGACGTAGAGTTGAAAGCCGTGGAACTCTACGCCTTGGACTGTGAGCGTGATCGTGCAGCACCCCCGGATCGCTAGGCGATGGGACCCGGAGGCCAGGGAGATACTTTGATTGGTAGGGTGTACCTTAAGGGAGCAGCGCCTTACCGTATTCAGGTGTACAAAGCTCTCGGTGCTCCCGGAGTCCAGTAGGCAGGAGGTCACATGGCCGTTGACTTTCACGCTGGTGGATGTGTTGGTCAGATTATGTGGTCGGGACTGGTCGATTGCCATGGAGGCGAGCTGTGGTTGATCGTCGGGTAGTGAGGCGGCCGTTGAGCTAAGGTCCTGAAACGTCGTTGGTATCCATGAGCTGCGGGGTGGCCAAGATGACGACGCCCGGAGATCCTGGGGATTACAAAATGGTGGCGCCCATGGGACGCACCTTGCGGGGGTGGAGCAAGATGGTGGCGCCCATGAAACGCATGTATTGTGCGGGGGAGAAGATGGCGACGCCCATTGTCCATGACCGGGGGTGGTGGGGGTGACCACGGCCCCTGAGTGGGCCTGGCACACCGCAGCGAAGTGGCCTTTCTACCCACAGGCCTTACAAAGGGCAGCGCGGGCTGGGCAGCGTTGGTGGGGGTGATTTGCTGGCCGCAAAAATAGCATCGGGGCCCCACGGAGATCACTGGCTGGCGCTCAGCGCAGGTGTATTGGGTAGATAGCGCCCCCGCTGGGGCAACTGCCTGTGGGGCCCATGAAGCATAGGAGGACGGTGTCCGCATGTCCGCACGGTTGGGGGCGTAGGACTGGACATTGCACAAGGTGACCGTCATGGAGAGCGCTAGTGTTTTAGTCTCTGCGAGGTCGCGCGTGGCCCCTTCTAGGAACCGCTGCCTGATAACATCAGAACCAATCCCAGTTACAAAAGCGTCCCGCATAAGGAGATCGGAGTGCTCCTTAGCTGTAACGTCCTGGCAGTCACAGTCCCGAACTAGTGGGATCAGGGCCCTCCAGAAGTCCTCGATTGACTCACCAGGTAGTTGAGTACGTGTTGCGTGCGCGTGTCTGGCGAAGAGCGTGTTCGTCTTCTGTTCATAATTTTCTTTGAGTCGAGTCATAACATCAGCGTAATTGGGCGCGTCCTGGATCAGCGGCAAGATTTTAGAGTTGAGTCTGGAGTACTAGATTTGAATCTTCTGAGCCTCTGGAACAGGGGTCGGCGCCGCGTTGATATACGCTTCAAAACAAGCTAGCCAGTGCTGAAAGTCCTTTCTGGCATCTCTTGCGTGTGGATCCAGCTGCAGTGATCTGGATTAATCCAGAGGTCCACCTTCTGAATCTGATACTAATAAATTGAGGCACGATCAATTTGACTGGAGACGAAGTTGAATCCAAACTGAGGCTTTATTAGTATCAGATGTGTGGCCTCCCTCAGCAGCTGACGAAATGACTGTGAGCTGGAGGCCGTGCATATTTATAACCTGGCTCCTGGGCGGAGCTAGCATGCAGGGGTCACAGGTGAACCTGTAGTGCAGGTTCTACCGTACAACCTCTAATATCAGAACACAGAGGTTTACCACAATCTCATTGAATGGCGGAGCAGGCTCGAGTGGCCAGATGGCTTATTCCTGCTCCTAGTTTTTATGTTCTAAGCGAAAAGGGCTAAATGTGCAGTGTCCTAGGGGAAGCCACCTCGTGCACTTCTTCCCTGTCCAAAACACCACCAGAAGTCTCATCCTTGTTTTCAAGTCCCTCCACAACCTGATGGCCCATTCATATCTCTGTAATTAATCTCCTCCAATCCCACAACTCTCTGTGATATCTGTGCTCCTCTAATTTTGGCCTCTTGTGCATTCCCAACCATAACCTTTGGTGGCTGTGCCTTCAGCTACTTTGGCCTCAAACTCTTGAATCCTCTCTCCCTACCCCTACACCTTGTTTTCCTCCTTCAAAATACTTCTTAAAACTACATATTTGACCAAGCGTTTGGTCACCTTCTGTAATATCTCCTTTGGTGCTCAGTGTCATCCTTTACAATTTTCCTGTGTCGCACCTTGGGATGTTTCATTGTGTTAAAGACACTAATAAATCTAGATTGTTTTTGTCTTTGCAAATAGAGGAGGGAGGTTAGAATATACATTGCTGGGCTCGATTACAACTCTGTATAACTGGTAGAGGTTTTAATTCATTCAAACCTATCTGATTACACAAGAGTTAAAATCAGTCCCAGTAAATGAGTTTTGAGTGAGTTAAAATCCCACCAACCATATCCAGAATATGTGAGTTATGTGGAATCTTCCAATCAGCCTCCAGTTTCCCGAGACAAGGAGGCAGGCATAGGGGCCAATGCCCCAACCAGGCTGATGGACTCTCCCTGTCTGACTGTGCTGCAGCTATGGCTGCCATGTGGAGCGATTTTTCAAGGCCCTGAAAGCCTATCTGCCACCTTTAATGAGTCAGGAAACGGATCACCATGTCAACTAAGGGTGCATCTTGGTCAAAATGCTAATGGGCAGCTGTGGTTAGCACTGCTGACTCACAGCGCCAAGGACCCAGGTTCGATTCCGGCTTGGGTCACTGTCTGTGTGGAGTTTTCATCCTCCCCGTGTGTGCGTGGGTTTCCTCCGGGTGCTCCGGTTTCCTCCCACAGTCCAAAGATATGCAGGTTCGGTGGATTGGCCATGCTAAATTGCCTCTCAGTGTCCAAAGGTTAGGGGGATGGGAGGGGGGGGCGTGGTTGGGGTCTAATAGGGTGCTCTTTCAGAGGGTCAGTGCAGACTCGATGGGTCAAACGGTTTCATTCTGCACTGAAGTGATTCTATGAAATATTGGATTCTAAGAGTGACCGTTTGCCGCCAGGGGTGGCTTCAGGACCCAGAAACAGTGTCAGCTCATATTTCCTGCTCCTAAAGCAAAAATTCAGTCCAGGCTCTTGAAAGTTCCCACTTCCAACAGCTAAAAAATACTTGAATGGCAGTAAAGTGCTTCCTGGTCTCTCCCGTTCTCTTGCTTTTTTTAAAACACTTTTTCTTTTACACTCTTTCTTACTTTTTCCCCCCTTTCATGCTGAGCTCGGTCATCCACATTTCGGTGAAATTTCTAAGTGGTAGTTAGCTGTAATGCATTACCCGTGTGAGACCAATTGGTGCAGGGTGTAAAGTGCATCTGGCGCTACCCGAGTTATGCTGTGAGTGTGAATCATTCCCTCTAACAGCCAGGAGATGGCAAAATACCAGTGTAATCCCACCATACGCAGAACTCCACTACTTGGCAATAAGTGATGTTTTGAAAATGCAAGCATTTACATTTACTTGCTGAAATGTTAAAATTCAACGCTGTTCACATTTACAAAATCTACTAGTTTGAGTTTTGCCATCAGAGCAGAAAGGATAATTGAACTTAAGTAGAATACCAATTTAAAGGCAAAATTTGGGTTACAAAAATGATTAAAATATGGGAAGGGGACAACATGGGCTCCTGAAACTGTAATTTATTATTTTCACAGTGTTCGCTTCATAAATTCACATGTGGCGGGTTGGATCCAGTGTTATTGTTTTATTTTGACAAGGGATAATGGGCAGTAAGTATTAGTGAGCTGTTCTGTTTCCAGTAGGTAGTAGCTGGCTGAGAGCGGCTGGTGATAGGAGCCGGCTGCTCCCATACGAGCAGTATCTGGACTGTCTTTGTTGTTCCCAACAACAGTGAGGTATCACAGTCATCGGAATCCCTATAAATTTGGACGGGGGCCTCTGATCAGCACCATCGGAGAGAGCCAGCAGACAGGGGAACATGACCAGTCACTCACAGGGAATCCATCAGCTTTTACAAGCAGAGAAACGGGCCAAAGAAAAGTTAGAGGAAGCCAAGAAGAGTGAGTAAATGGACTAATAATTGTTGGTTCACATAATGAACAGTATTTTCAGTATAACATGGAATCAAAGCACAAAGATAAGTTCATTGGAGGAAGATTTATTCAAGACGTTAAAGACTCTTAATAATCAGAATGATTTTGATTGTGCTAAAAAGAGTTGGCAAATGGTGCATTTAATTTCACTTCAAATTTAAGACTTGTACCTTTGTACTGGTCATAACCTGAGATCCTTTACAATGTTGCAACTATTCCACTTGGGAATGAAATGATGATCATGGGCGGGATTCTGTGATCCTGAGGCTAAGTGTTGACGCCGTTGGAAACGCCGTTGCGTTTCTCGACGGCATCAACACGGTCTCAGGATCAGAAATTCTGGCCCCTGCAGGGCCCAGCACGGCACTGGAGCGGTTCATGCCGCTCCAGCTGCTGATACCGGCGTCAACTAGTCGCCCCGGGATCGGCGGATGCGCAGTGGCACCGATGCGCAGGGGCTTCCTTTTCCGCGTCAGCCCCAGCACAACATGGCGCAGGGCTACAGGGACCGACGCGAAAGAAAGGAGGCCCCCAGCCAAAGAGGCAGGCCTGCCAATCGGTGGGCCAGGCCTCATCGGAGGCCCCCCAGGGGTCGGACCCCCCCCCCCCCCCCAAAGGCCATCCCCTGACCCTTCCACGCCGAGTTCCCGCCGGCTGAGAACAGGTGTGGACGGCACCGGCAGGACTCGGCTTTTTTACGATGGCCGCTCGGCCCATCCCGGGCCAAGAATCGGCGGGGGGGGGGGGTGGTCCGCGTAGAGCAGCCCCCGACCAGCGGCGTGCCAACCACACTGGCGCCAATGGCGCCAGCACGGCGTGGCGCGATTCGCGCAGGTCGCGGGGATTCTCCGGCCCGGCCCCGGGCTGAGAGAATCCTGCCCCCAATGTGAGAGGTGAACATGCCATGTCACGGATTCTGCTGAGCTCTCAGCACACTGTGCTGGAGAAGACATCACAGACAATGAATAATTTGCTCACACTGACATTATTGGTTGTGTCACCAACTGAAATTCTGCCTGCGGCAAGCTCAGGGTAAACTGTCGTGTCCTACATGGTTACAATTTGCATGGTACCCAGGCCAGTGCAGGGCTGTAAAATCATGGGCGTTTCTGGACCGATTTCCGGCATAGAAAACAGTGTAAGTCTCGGCGTTTTTCCACATGGAGCACCTAGACCCAAGTCAGGTCTTCACACGGGGCAGACTCTAATTCAATGCTTCGCAAGATCATTACAGGTGAGGATGGCCAGTTAGTCCTTCTCAATGACTCCATTCAGAGATATCTGACTCCCTCCCTTCATTGGTTCCAATTGGTTCTGGGGTTTTGCCACTGACTCCATCTGGAAGTCTATTCAGTGCATTTAACCCTCCCTGTGTGAATAAACAGCACGGAATTTTATCCACATTAACAAGGGGAACACTTGACTTTTCATGTCCAAACCCCCAGTTGTCCTATTCTTTAATCTAAAAGCAACAGGAATTTATTGTTAAATGTTTTTTTTCCTGCCCCTATTCTAGACACTGCCTCCTGCTGGGGTTAGGGCTTTATAGGTGCCAAGAACCCAGCTGTATCTCACAGAGCCAAGACACTGAGCATTGGCAGGTTATCTGTCTGTAAGGGTGGAGGGAGTGGAGGAGGTGGTGGAGGGGAGGGGAGGAAATCACAACAGAGGCCGAACTTGTTCTCCACTCACAGCAGCACTTCCTTTTCCCGTTGTGTCGAGCTCAGCAGGAAATTTCTGGCTCGGTTCCTCCAGCCAGAATTTCTCTGCTGATCATTGTCCTACTGGAAAAATAAATGCTGGTGCCTGGATGTCAAGCGAGGCCGGGCACGCTCCAGTTTGCAGCACCCCTACTGCCAGTTTGGCTGAGAACAACCACCTCAGCAGCAAGTACAAGTCAAAGCTTGGACCATCTGGTCTTATGTGGCTCCATTATTCGGCTGCCTTTACTAAATGATCCCATTCGGAGGGTGGGGGGCACCGAGGGGGAAGTACAGCAGACAATTTTAAGTCACGTTTCCTTTATCTTCCCAAGGTTGTGTTTTTACTATTTTTTTTAATTGAACATTTTAAATGTTGAACAATTATTTTCCCCGGAGATCCAGAGACAGTTCCACCTCCCACAAGCTTGGCTCCAAGTCAACTAGACTAGGAGCTAGAGTAGTGAGCTATCATCCCTACCACTGAAGCATTTGGGGTTAGGTGGGACTGGAATGTGCTCAAAATATATTAAATACCTAATTCAGATAACTGCTCAATGTCAGGTTGTTTGTGATGGAATATATCAATCTTGCTGCAAATTACAGTCACAGGCATTAGAAATCTATTTTTGGAGTATCCGTACAGTGCAGAAGATGGCCACTCAATCACACTGACCCTCCGAAAGAGCACAGTAACCAGGTCCTCTCCCACACCCACCCTATCCCCATAACCCCACCTGCACATCTTTGGACACTGAGGGGCGATTTATCATGGCCAATTCACCTAACCTGCACGTCTTTGGGCTGTGGGAGGAAACCGGTGCACCCAAAGGAAACCCACGCAGGCCCAGGGAGAATGTGCAAACTCCACTCAGTCGCCCAAGGCTGGAATCAAACCCGGGTCCCTGGCACTGTGAGGCAGCTGTGCTAACCACTGTGCCACCCTATGTGTACGAATACTTGTCAGTGCAGGGAGAGAAACAAACTTGTGTTTCTGATCACGAGTGCAGCTCCCACATAAAATCTAAATATTGAAAATGCCAGCATTTAAAATTTCGCACCCTGTGTTGAAGGGAAACCAAAACGAAGGGACCACACTTGGACAGTCCAATTCCCCTGGCAAATCTCTCCCCACTTCTTCCTCACACCAGAAGTCTCTCACTTACCCTCTGCTATGCTCAAGCAGGCTGATCCAGCGAGCTCAAATGGCTCAGGGCTCTCTTTTGCACAGTGAGAGAATCCAAATAAATAAATAACCATGTCAACATACACATGTGACATCAATTAAAATGATCTGTACATGTCAGATTAATACAATAATGTTTCCAGCAAGGAAATAATTAAAAATTCACAGAAAGCGCATTATGGATCTGGATTGTTTACTGAGGTCTGTCTGATCTTCCAAATGGGCACGTGTTCAGTATTAAACTCTGAACTTGAATGTGGCCATTTGGGATTAATTCCCAAATTGGCCACTTGATTGATCTGGACCATATTTGTTATAGATGAGCAAGTTACCACAGTGAATCCTTCCATGCTCTCCCATGGCTCAAGCAATGTTTGCATGGCAATTAGTGGGATTAGACTAGACTTCCACCTCTTGTTCCACCTGAACTACATTGCTGAAATGCAGTCTTCCCCACCTGTGTGAGATCACGGCTGTAAAAGCTTGCTGACTGTGTCTGTCACAAAACAAGGAGTGGATCTTTTACAGATCATGGAATGGATTCTGTCCCATTTAGATTTTTTTTAAATTCACTTATGGATAAACATTTTTTTGTAAGGGCCACGAAGAATCCAGCACGAGTTTTAAGGATACAAAGTAATAACATTTATTTACAAAAACATATATACATAACAGTAGCAGTAACTTCCCTTGCTACATACTCCTTCCTGCTGGTTCCTGAACTGGCCAGCTTTATTTATACCAGGAGGTTACTAGTGGTTTCTCCGCCCCCTCATTGGGGAAGCTCATACTCCCACAGGATTGTGGGATAGTCATTAGTCCCCAGCCAATGGTACATAGGCAGGTTATAACATCCCTCCCCCCCCAAAGTC
Source organism: Scyliorhinus torazame (assembly GCF_047496885.1). Taxonomy (NCBI): domain Eukaryota; kingdom Metazoa; phylum Chordata; class Chondrichthyes; order Carcharhiniformes; family Scyliorhinidae; genus Scyliorhinus; species Scyliorhinus torazame. Next base: position 124,714,861 of record NC_092713.1, read on the forward strand.
CAAGGAATCCACCGAAGACCCTGGCGAGGGAGGGCGTCGGACTCCTTTCGCCGCAGGCCGGACACCATTTGCACGCGGTGCTGGATCAGGCGGCGTGTAACGAGACGGAGACCGGCGCTTCCGTGATGAACGGCGCGGTTGTACATCCACGGCCCGTGGACCCGAGGATTCCCCCTCTGATGCATCCTGTGTCTTCATCTCGGAGTCAGAGTCTGCTGCCTCCGTCATGTCAGCGTCTCTATCTCCATTCGGTCCCGTAACGACCTGCGCAGGCTTCGAGTGAGGCACCAGTGGAAGATTGTGAGGACTACCTTCCCTTGTCTCTGCGGCTGTTGAAATGAGCTCCGGGGGCGGGGAATCTTTTGAGGGGATGGTCTTCTGGACCGAACGTGGTCTACATGTTTTTGCTGGAGACGACCCTGGGCTTGCACTTGGTAAGATATAGGGCCCGTTTGGCGAAAGATTACACCAGGAACCCATTGGGCACCACCAGCAAAATTCCGAACGAACACTGGGTCACCGGGCGCAAACTGCCGAATCGGCTGATACCGAGAAAATCCCTGTCCCTGCCGTTCTTGTGTGCGTCGTACTTTTGCGCCAATATCCGGGAAAACCATACTAAGGCGGGTGCGAAGTCTCCGGCCCATTAGGAGTTCTGCGGGAGCTACCCCAGTCACTGCATGGGGGGTGGTCCTGTACGCAAACAAAAAGCGAGCCAGTCTCGTGTCCATTGATCCGGAAGACTGCTTCTTTAGGCCTCTTTTGAATGTCTGCACTGCGCGCTCTGCCAACACATTTGAAGCCGGGTGGTAAGGGGCAGTGCGGATATGGCGGATGCCGTTCATCTTCCTGAACCTCGCAAACTCCTCACTGGTGAATGGAGTGTCGTTATCCGTGACCAGCACCTCGGGGAGGCCATGCGTACTAAACGATAAACGCATCTTTTCAATTGTTGCGCAGGACGTTGTCCCCTGCATCTTATGCACCTCTAGCCATTTGGACTGGGCGTCAATTAGTAGAAGGAACATGGATCCTTGAAAAGGGCCTGCGAAATCTGCATGCAAGCGTGCCCAAGGCCGCCCTGGCCATTCCCAGTGATGTAGGGGCACGGCTGGCGGAAGCTTCTGATGCTCCTGGCAAATGGAGCAGTTTTGGGCCACCTTCTCAATGTCGGTGTCGAGGCCTGGCCACCAGACATAACTCCGGGCCAACATTTTCATTTTGGTCACGCCTGGATGCCCATTGTGCAAGTCTGATAGTATCAGCTCCTGGCCTTTTTCCGGGACAATCACACGCGTCCCCCACAAGAGGATGCCATCTTCCACGCTGAATTCTGACAGCTTGGAGGAAAATGCCCGCAACTCGCCTGGGAGCTGTCTACGCTGCCCACCATACAGGACTATGTGCCGAACCTTTGACAGGACTGGCTCCGTCTGGGTCCACTCACGGATCTGTGATGCCGTGACAGGCAAGGTGTCCATAAAATTTAGGGTTGCAACCATCTCACCGGTCGTGGGGGTCGACATGGGGCCGGTCGATAAAGGCAATCGGCTCAGTGCGTCGGCATTTGCTATCTGCGTACCTGGTTTGTGCTCCAAAGAATACTCGTATGCAGCGAGCAACAAAGCCCAGCGCTGGATCCGTGCCGAAGCAATGGGCGGTATTGGCTTATCCTCTCTGAAAAGTCCCAGCAGGGGCTTATGATCAGTCACGATAGTGAAATGGCGGCCATACACATACTGATGGAAGCGTTTCACCGCAAAAACCACTGCCAGGCCCTCCTTCTCGATCTACGCGTACTTTTTCTCCGCTGCAGTCAATGTGCAGGAGGCGAAAGCTATCAGTCGTTCGGCCCCGTTCTCCATCTTGTGGGACAGGACGGCCCCAATACCATACGGGGATGCATCACATGTGACAAGCAAAGGCTTTCCAGGATCATAGTGGGTTAGTAACCCAGACGACGACAATTGTTGCTTTACCCGCCGGAAAGCGGTTTCTTGCGGCTGACCCCAAACCCAGGTGTGATTTTTCTTTAGCAGAAGGTGCAAAGAGGCCCGCGTAGTTGCCAGATTGGGGAGGAACTTCCCGTAATAGTTTACGAGACCGAGAAAAGAACGAAGATGCGAAGTGTCAGTCGGGGGCATGTTGAATTGCACGCACCTTCTCTGCGACGGGGTACAGACCTTCCCGGTCCACCCGATAACCTAGGTAGACTACTTCCTTTGCCTGAAATATGCACTTTGTGCGACGTAAACGGACTCCAGCCTCCGAAAGGTGTCTAAGGACAGCCTCCAGATTTTACAAATGTTCCTGCTCCGACGTCCCTGTAATCAAAACGTCATCTAGGTAGACAGCCACACGTGGTAAACCTCTCAAAATGCCCTCCATAACACGTTGAAAAATTGCGCAGGCAGAGGATACTCCAAAGGGCAACCGTGTATATTCATACAGGCCCCGGTGTGTATTAATCGTTACATATGGTCGGGAGGCAGGGTCCAGCTCCAACTGCAGGTAGGCGTGACTCATATCTAATTTTGTGAACGAGAGTCCACCTGCACGTTTCGCGTAGAGATCCTCTGTGCGAGGCATTGGATATCGGTCGAGTCGGGAAACCGTATTCACTGTAAGTTTATAGTCGCCACACAAGCGAACTGTGGCATCTGGCTTCATTACAGGTACAATTGGTGCTGTCCAGTCAGCAAAACGGACGGGCCTGATAATACCCAAACTCTCCAACGGGTGAGCTCCCCTTCTACCTTGCGCCCGGAAATAGCGCAGCGTGGCTCCTGGTTTAACTTGGATACGGGCTACGGCCCCTTTTATTTTCCCCAAACCAGGCTGGAATACATCTGGGTATCGTCCTAGCACCTCAGTCAACCCTTCAGAAACTGTTTGGAGGATGTGCTGCCATTGCAACCGCAAATGGTGCAACCAGTCCCAACCCAACAGGCTGGGCCCATGGCCGCGCACCACGATAAGTGGGAAACGCCCCTCCTGTCGTCCATAGACAACAGGGGTCATTGTAGTTCCTGCAATGTCCAGTGGTTCCCCCGTGTAGGTGGCCAACCTGGCCTGTGAGTCGGTTAATGTAAGGGTCTGTATACCCTGCTTGATGCGGTCGAATGTCCTCTGTGCGATCATGGAGACCGCTGCGCCAGTATCCAACTCCATCTCAAGCGGGTGGCCATTGACCCGTACTGTCACCTTAATGGGGGCGACACGGGGAGCTGCCACACAATGCAGCTGCAGGCAGTCGTCCTCCGACTCCACGTCCTCAGGAGTAGTCGCCGCAGGTTCATCCACATGGAAGGTACGGCCTCTGGGCTGGTCCCAGTTACGGCCCCTGGGCTGGTCCCAGTTTCGGTCGGAACGACGACGCCTCTGGCGCCCCCAGGACCGCCGTCCGCGACGGGGTCGGCGCCTACAAGTCTGACACGGACATGGCTCCTCATCCATTGGCTCTGGAGAAGGCTCCCTTCGGGGAGGAATGTCCGACGGCCACTGGCATCGGTCCGGACGTTGCCTCGCCCAAGGTGCCACAGGAGTGCGGGGGGACGTTTTCGGACGGAAGGGGTTGCGCCCCAAGGCATGCACTTCCATTCCCTGTAGCTCCTGTACTCCTCGCTCTGCGCTCTCTCGGGACAATACTATTTGAATGGCCTGTTGAAAAGTCAATGTTGGCTCCGCTAACAACTTTCTCTGGGTGGCCGCATTGTTAATACCGCAAACCAAACGGTCGCGTAACATTTCTGACAAGGTCTCACCATAGTCACAGTACTCCGCAATCCTGCGTAGCCTGGATAGAAAATCGGCAAGGGATTCTCCAGGGGTCCTCTCAGCGGTATTTAACCGGTAACGCTGGACTCTCGTGGATGGGGTTGGGTTAAAATGTTGCCCCACTATATTCACAAGTTTATCAAACGTTTTGGTGTCCGGCGCAGCTGGATCCCAAACGTATGCGGGCCGCAGGCGGTGAGCAATATGACCACCTGGCGCTCGTTTTCGGTGACATTGTTTGCCCGGAAAGAGTAACGCATCCGTTGTGTGTACTGGTTCCAGCTTTCCAGCGCAGCATCAAAAACATCCAAACGTCCGTACAGAGGCATGGTATAATAGAAAACAACTTCCAACCTGTATCCAACAAAAATCCAGGGAGGTGGCTTCAGCAGTGTAGACAGCTATTCACTTTAACCTTTGTCGCCAGTTTTGTAAGGGCCACGAAGAATCCAGCACGAGTTTTAAGGATACAAAGTAATAACATTTATTTATTATAACATATATACATAACAGTAGCAGTAACTTCCCTTGCTACATACTCCTTCCTGCTGGTTCCTGAACTGGCCAGCTTTATTTATACTAGGAATTTACTAGTGGTTTCTCCGCCCCCTCATTGGGGAAGCTCATACTCCCACAGGATTGTGGGATAGTCATTAGTCCCCAGCCAATGGTACGTCGGGCAGGTTATAACACATTTATTGCCCATCCCTAATTGTCCTGGAGAAGGTGGTGGTAGATTGCCTTCTTGAACTGCTGCAGTCCATGTGATGGACTGCTGTTAGGCAGTTCCAGGATTTTGACCCAGCGGCAGTGTGGAACGATGATGTATCTTCAAGTCAGGGTGGTGAGTGACTTGGAGGGGAAATTCCAGGTGGTGGTGTTCCCAGTTTTCTGCTGCCCTTGTCCTTCTAGATGCTAGCGGTCACGGCTGTGGAAGGTGCTGTCTAAGGAGCCTTGGTGAGTCCCTGCATCTTGTAGATGGTACACACTGCTGCCACTGTGCATCGGTGATAGAGGGAGTGAATATTTGTAGATGGGTTGCCAATCCCAAGCCGGATGCTTTGTCCTGGATGGTGTCAGGCTTCTTCAGTGTTGTTGGAGCTCCACTCATCCAACCAATTGGAGACTATATGGCATGCCTATTATCTCCATGGTATGCACAGTATTCATTTAAAACGTTATTTTTGAAAATCTGTAAAGAACATTTTTTTATTGGAATGGATACTGTCCAAAGCACAACAAGGTCAGCCTTCTAGAGAAGTGAGAACTGCAGAAGAATTTACCCTGCAACAAAGACGATATTCGGCTGGGTAGTCTACAACTAGAGGGTCATAAACCCAGAATAAGGGGTCAGCCGTTTAGTACTTTAGTTGAGGAGAATTTTCTGCACTCAAAGAGTTCTCCACTCTTTGAAATTCTCCAGACCAGGGAGCTGTGGACGATTAGTTATTCAGCATATTCAAGATAGAGATCGACAGTTTTTTGAATACACGGGGTATTAAGGGATAGAAGGATGTTACGGGGTAGCACAGTGATCAACACTGCTGCCTCACAGCGCCAGGGACCCGGGTTCAATTTTAGCCTTGGGTGACTGTCTGTGTGGAGTTTTCACATCCTCCCCATGTCTGTGTGGTTTCCTGTGGGTGCTCAGGTTTCCTCCCACAGTCCAAAGATGTGCAGGTTAGGTGGATTGGCCATGATACAATTGCCCTTCGTGTCCAGGGATGTATAGGTTAGGTGAAGTTACAGGGATAGGGTGGAGGAGTGGGCCTGGTTAGGGTGCTCTTTCAGGGGGTTGGTGCAGACTTAATGGGCCGAATGGCCTCCTTCTGCACTGTACAGATTCTATGAACAGAGATCGATGTAGAGTTGAGATAGAAGATCAGCCATGAGTGTATTGAATGGCTGTGCAGGCTTGAAGGGCTGTTTGGCCTTCTCCTGCTCCTATTTCTGCTGCTTAAATTGCAATATACAGCAGTTAAAGTCAAAGCATACAGAACACTAATCAGGTAATAATAGTTTGTCACATGTAACAACTTCTCAGAGTATGTCTGAACTCACCCTCCGACGAGAATCCTGAATTGCATGGTAAAGTTAGACGAAAGTTTGGAATTGGATCTTGTTAATACAAACAGGACTTTGTCACCCTGTGGAAGAAATAAGAATATGTTTTAAAATGTTTGTATTTTTAAATTCCCTTAACCCCCCCCGCCCCCGCAATCCTCTCACCTCAGGAGCCGCCGCCACCATTACTCCAACTGTTGTGCTGAACATATCATAAAGAAGCCACTATGCTACATCACCAAACATCACGCTGCAGATTACTGCAGCTCAGAAGAGTAATGGGGAATTCGAAAATAAACAGCAGCAACCTTCTACAATTAGATTTTGTAACTGGAAACCTAATAAAAATCATGCACAAAAAATGGAATGAAAGCAGCATCCATGAAGAAAATCAATGCATCATTGAAAAGAAATCATTCTAGACATAAGACAACATAACTCACATGAGCCTTATTAATCAGTCCAGCTTCATTCGACAGCTTCATTCTTGCAATCCATCGATTCTCTTTGTGTGAAATCTGTTTATTAGATTTGTGGCACGATTGGTATGAAACACTTATCAGGCATTTTCTTTGTGAACGTTGCTTCTAGGGAAAGGAAGACGGCTGAAACAAGCGAAGGATGAGGCTCAAGCTGAGATAGATCAATATCGTCTGCAAAGGGAGAGAGAGTTCAGACAAAAGCAAGACTCGGTGCGTATTAGTGCAAACGAGTGGATTTGTTTTAATCGCTGCCGCCTTTGTAAACTAGGTTGAATGAGCCATATTGTTAGAATCAATGGTTAGAAATGTAAAGTCCCTGCACACGGTTCCTTCTTAAGTAAAAGAATTGTGGCAAAGAGCAATGAGATTTAATACACGCCTTAATAGCAATGACGAAATAACAGATTTGTGGAGCTCTCCTTTGCTTCACAAGTGGAGACATTATTGAATCTAACTGCAAGCCACAAATCAGAGCCCACTCTATGTCATGATTTTATGTTTTGACAATATCATAAATATGTTAAGGTTCCCAAAGTAGCAGACGATGGTATTGAACATCCAGAGGATCCAATTCCGATGGATGCTATGGGATTATGTTTGCTGCTGCTCCCAGTGCTAGCCCTATTGAGTTATGTGAGATCAGTGTGCAGACATCAGTGTGCAACGTGTAGGACCCAGTTACTATCATCTCGGGTACAGAATGCTTCAAATCGCTTGGCGGAGCAACTTCCAGTCCTTCCTGAGCCAGTGAGAATTGAGGATGTCATCTCCTCAGGGCCCATCTTGGTGTCACGGGCCCTTAAAGGGGCAACTGCAGTTTATGGTAGGCGCTGTTTTCTGGTAGGTTTTGCTGGGCTCCTACTGGAATTATCGCAGGAATCCTGCAGGAAATCCCAAGGAAACTTTGGGTATGCAGGTTTTGAAAATGTTTCAGAAAAGATACACTCATAATTGTCCAGGGGTAAAAGAGTTGTGTGTGTTGTGGCGCGATCAAGGCCAGACTGAGCAATAAGAGCCCAGCATTTATATTTTGTTCAAGATGACATCAGCCAATGCTGTCAATGAGCTGTCACAATGGGACTTGTCTCTCTCTGCTTGATAGACCTGGAGTGATGGCAGACAGAGTTTCCACTTTACATGGCTACACATATGCCAAGGTACATATGCATAAGTTTGCCTCAGATAACCTCACTTACACAATAATATACTGCAAATGGTTGTTCAGCCCCAAACATAAAGCAGGCCATCTTGTGTATGGAACTCGAACTTTAACCAGCTGTGATCAGGAGATGAGTAGGGAGAGGGAGTAAGCTGGAGGGAGTTTAACTGGAACCGTCAATATGTACGCTGTAAATATCCCCATTCCAAGAATTGTAACCAAAATGCTTCCAGTGGAAAAACCCAGTGACGCGGCCTTCTGTTAACAATAAACATGTCTCTGTTTTATCTTAGATCATGGGATCTCAAGGTAACCTTTTAGTCAAAGTGGATGAGCAAACCAAAGCAAAAATCAATGGGCTCGTAAGCAACCATGAACAGAATAGCGAGAAGGTTTTGCAAGACCTCTTGGGGATGGTTTGTGAAATCAAACCAGAAATCCATATTAATTTTAGAGAAGCTGGCTTCCTTTGACTGGAAAATCAATGGTGAATTAAACTTATCAAACTTTGGATAACATATGTTTTTAATGAAAAGCTATGATGATGCTCTGACGTTTCAATTGTTTTTTGAGTACGCACCTTGAGATATTTTCCTACATTAAAGGCATGCTCTAAATACAAGTAGCTGTTGCTGGTTCCTACCTTCACCCCTTCTCCAGTGAGTGCCAGGGTCCATAACAACTCCTTCAAACAGGAGGTAATGTCAGTCACAGATATCAAAACGTCTGCCATCTAAGCTGCACTTCCTTCACCCATTAGGATCAGAGATACAGGAATGGGTAGGGATTCTCCGTAATTGGCGCGATGTCCGCCGACCGGCGCCAAAAATGGCGCAAATCAGTCCGGCATCGCGCCGCCCCAAAGGTGCGGAATTCTCCACATCTTGAGGGTCCGAGCCCTTACCTTGAGGGGCTAGGCCCGCGCCGGACTGATTTCCGCCCCGCCAGCCGGCGGGAAAGGCCTTTGGTGCCCCGCCAGCCGGTGCGGAAATGACTTTGCCGGGCGGCGCATGCGCGGAAGCGTCAGCGGCCGCTCACGGCATCCCCGCGCATGCGCAGTGGAGGGGGTCTCTTCCGCCTCTGCCATAGTGGAGACCATGGCGAAGGCGGAAGGGAAAGAATGCCCCCACGGCACAGGCCCGCCCACGGATCGGTGGGCCCCGATCGCAGGCCAGGCCACTGTGGGGGCACCCCCCGGGGTCAGATCGCCCCGTGTCCCTCCAAATGACCTCGGAGCTCGCCCGCGCCGCCTTGCCCCGCCGTCCCAAAGGTGGTTCAATCCACGCCGGCTGGCGTGGGTTGACAGCGGCGGGACTTCGGCCCATCGCGGGCCGGGGGATTCCCGCCGACCGGCGCGCCGCAATTCCCGCCCCCGCCGAATATCCGGTGGCGGAGAATTTGCGACACGGCAGAGGCGGGATTCACGCCGGCCCCCGGCGATTCTCTGACCTGGTGGGGGGTCGGAGAATCGCGCCCATGATCTTTCAGATCCACGAGTCTATTCCACCACTCAAAGAGGTTATGTCTTGTCTGTATCTCAATCCAGAAGATGCCCTGAGTAATGAGGAAAGCATTTGCTACCCCCCCCCAAACCTGCTGATCTTTAGTTTGATCTTAGGGAACCTGACAAATACCAGCAAACCGAGTCACAAAGGGAAGTTTTGTTTCATGTCATTTGAAATTCAGATTCATCTTTAGTCTCAATATGAAGACTTCCAGTTCTGATGTATTAAGATTACCAGATCACAACATTACCTATCTCTTACAATAGTTTACCTATAAATCAAATTCACTGAACAGTTTAATTAGAAATGGTTAACATGGAGAGAAACTGTCCTCGTACATCTTATTGTATGCAAGACATAAGAAATATGTGCCTCAATCTTGTGCCTAATGGTTTTGGTCCATATTTGACATCCAATAAATTGTTATTTCAAAACTTGCACATCTTGATTTTTATTTTAGGATTTGTTTTCCAAAATTTCAATTTGATTTTCTTTAGGTGTTTGTATGGTTGGAATGGTGCCGAGTTCAGTTCCCAGAATCTGTGTTATCCTCTTGCACTTTGAGCCACACTTCCAAGTAGTGACAGATTGTACATTTTCTGTGCTCTGCGTGATCACAGTTTGACGCATTTGATATCAATGCAACTGGGCAAACTTTCTACGTTTGATATCGACCAATGGATGTGCCTTTAGGGAAGTCACTTTATTTCAGACCATTTTTTAAAAAAGTATCATATTTCAGCTCCTCGTTCGGCCCTTCTAAAATATTTGAAGCCCCTTTTATTTTCTGGTTCAGATTTCTGGGAGGCTGCTGTCTCCGACACTGTTTTCCGAACTGCAGGCTCCACTTTGGGGAAGGGGGAGGGATGGCGATGGCGAGTGGGCCCACTAAGTCTTTCAATGAGAGAAGGGAGCAGATTTAGCTGTTTGTTTGGCATGAGTTTATTCATGGCAACCAGTTTCTTTTATACATACTAAGACAGTGCCAGTATGATAAAAGTGGTTTATGCCTTGTCTGGCCTGTTTTGAAAGGCCAGTTGCCCTGGTGACATCCTCTCGGTGGCCCAGAGATTCAATCAGCAGTTGCTGGTATTAATTTGCTTGCATTTCAACCTCTCAGGTGAAATTTATTTTCTTGATACCAGGGGAAAAGCTCTGCGTTGATGTGAACAGGACACAAATAGCCCATCCGCATCAAGCACCCATGATTTACATATTAATTAGTTATAATATGAAGCAGGGGATGGAGTGAGATGCTCAAGTGCTTGAAAATTGCTTTCCTGCTTATTTTTTGTTCTTTTATTTAAATATCAGAAACGTAAATGCGGATGGCTGCAAAAATAGCAATGCGCTAGCCTTTTGGGAATAGAGCCCTTTGTGTAGCAGGTAATTCATTTAAACGGTTTGATATATTAAGGTAGGCTTTTGTAATGAGTCTTTTTTGTGGTACTTGGCGTCAATGTTAAAAGATGGGATACAAATCAAAATGTCAGAGCAGCAACTCATTTGTGTGTTTTAGTTTCACTCCCTTAATAACCCAACATAAAAGATGCACAAGCCTGTATTGAGGAGATGGGAATCATATCAATTCTGCGGTTTATCTCCTGGTGGAACAGAGTAGTAATTTGTGACCCTCCACTGGATTGCAGGGATAATTAGTGAAAATGTGTGAATTAAGTTATCTTAACAGTCTGCTAATGTTCACATTGTGCAGTAAATTACCTTGAAGCACTTCCCAAATACTGGTTTATTTCTGTCAGGCGAAGGTGTATTTTGAAACCCTATTGTTCTTGTTCCTGTTACGTTAATTATGCTTATTTTTGTACATAAATCCCCAGATGGCATGACTGAAGTTCAACTTCGCAATAAAAAAAAAATGAGAACAAGTTTCTTTATGTCTCGTTTTTTCCCCCTGTAACTCGATCGAGCAAGCTCCTGAAAAATCTAACTTGAAGTCACTGCTTCATGAGTTCCTCAGTACTGTGTTAATGCAGTATTACAGTCCTGTAACAGGTGCCATCTGGCCTCACCTACCACCACTTTCAACTCTGAATCAGATAGTTATGGGCTAAGATCCCATTTCAGCACTTCAGTGCAAATTCTCGGCTGCACTGAGGTGATGATACAATCACATCTTTCTGGTAAGATAGTAAACGAGGTCCCTATCTACCCTTATCTTCCCTTCAATTGGTTGCTACGGATCCTTTGAAGAAGCGAGCAGGCTGTTCTGCTGGTGCCTTGGCCAATATTCCTTCTTCTACCTTAATTATCTGAAACAGAGAAACTGGCTATTCATCCATTAGTTAACTGTGGGATTTTGCCATGGGCAAAAGACTGCCACATTTGGCTACATAACAGCAGTCCCTGAACTTCAGAGAGTGCTGACAAGTGTGATAAAACACTCTTGTGGCCATTTGTGTACATATAACCAAACCAGAATAAACTAGTTTCAATTGGGTATTTGAATTTCATGTGTGTACAGCAGTCTCTTATTGTCTTGCAAAGGTATCACAAGCTGGCGATGAGGATAGGATTACAGATTCCTTAATCGATAAATTTGGCTGGAGAAGTTTCCAACAAACCAGCAGAGAAACTGAGGTTTTTTTACTGAGAAGTAGGTTTAAAAATCCAGAATTAGAGAAAATGCTGGTACATGTGGATGGGCTGACCTTTGAAGATGGCTGCATCGATAGGTAGTGTTGGACATCTGGGCGAGTATAACCATGGCTGAGATTCTTTCAGTGTACATTTGGAACAGCTGGAGGTGTTTTTCACTGCTCATAAAATCCTCAAATATCCTGATAATCCAGTTGTTAATCAGACAGGAGAGAAAAGGTAAACGGTGATCTTTATGATGGAAGTAGTGTAGCCACCTGGGCTGGCCAATTCCCGACGTAAAATGGAGAACAGCAAAGGCTGAACGGAAATTCAGCCAACACAGGCAGAAACTAGCAGGTGCAAGTTTACTGTGTATTAGACTCTGCAAAAGCCCAGACAGCATCGATACCAGCAACCATCGGCATAATAATGTAGCAGCCATCTACATACTAATGAGCGATCCCCGGGAACAATCGAAACATTTAAGGTAAACAAGGCCAAGCCAGACTCCTCGGCGCCAGCAGGAGCCAACACAAAAGAGGTTAACGGACACCTAAATACCGCCCATCGATCAGGGAACCGCTCCAGCATTGGAGAAATTGAACCAAGCGATTGGAACGAAGTCCAATCACTTGAAACCAGGTACGGGGTCCGCCCCGAAAGGCGGGAAGCCCCTGGGGACTATAAAGTAAAGCCCCCAAGTTCAAATCGTCCTTCTTGACAGGGTCACTCAGCAATGCAAACCAACCCTTGACAGTGACCTGTCCAGCTGCCCCCAAAGAACATAAGTCTCAAGTCAACGCTCGCTACGAGATAGGCACTCCTAGCTACCAGTCCATACCAGCTTTTGAATCCCGCAAACTCCGAACGCGAACGAAAGGCCATTTGTTCCCCTGACCTGGTGGGCCAGTCCGAAGCTAAGTATAGGCCTGTTAGTTATAGAAATAGCTTAGAAAGTAGAGTTTATGCATGGGTAGTGATTTACTGTGTATAATAAATGTGCTTTGATTTGAATCTTACTAATTGGTGTATTGAGTTATTGATCATTACTTGAACTTGAACCTCGTGGCGGTATCATAAAGATACCTGGCGACTCTCGAGCAAAGGTTATAAAACAGAGCCAATTGAACCAACCAAAAGTTAGCAACATATTACTGCCGACATCCTGATGGGACCTGATCTAGAAGTGGCTTAACCACTCCGGGAGAACCCAAAATTTGAATTAGAAATCCAATTGGGAACAGAAAAACCACAAGTGTTCAAGCAGTTCTGATCAATCCTCATAATTCGGAAGTGTGTAAATGCATGCGTAACTAACAGGGCGATAAGGTAATACTGATAGATTTTTTTGTTGCGACAAAACTGTCGGGAGTTTGTATTCCGGAAAATAGCGAAAGCCGTAATTACAGCACCGCCTTAGTCCCCCTTGTTCCAAATTTAAGAAAGCATTCAGATAGGAAAGATGGCAATGCAGGCAATGCAACGCCTCATGAACCCAGAAGAATTTGCGGTCGCAGCGACCAGCAGCAGTAGAGTAGGACAGTGTCCAGTTTGGGAAGAGGAAATCAGAAAGTACCTCCAAAGGGAAAGGATGGCCCCTTTTGGAGCGAATTCTGTGAAAATGAGGAAACAGGTCCCGGGAGTATAGGACATACTTGGTGGGAGAACCTGAGCAAGATTCACAAGAAGAGCTTAGGAAAAGCTCGCAAGCCGATGGCAATCGTGTCCTGTTTGGCACAATTGTGAGGCACAGAGGAGGTCGTTAGGATGCTCCAAAAAGAGATAGAAGGCATACATCGAATGAGCAAGGTTGATGTCAGCGAGGGAGAGAAAGAGAACGTAGAGTTAAGGAGGAAGTTGGCAGCAAAAAGACGGAGAGGTGGATGATGCCAAGGGGGCACACCAGTCTTGTCTGGCGCACTTAAGCAGCTTCCAATCCCAGTACGAAAAGGCCTATCAGGACATGCAACGTGCAGTCCTGGTATGAGAGGAAACAGAGAAGCAGGTAGAGGCATTGCAGAGGCAGTGTAGTGACCTGAAGGCAGCGTTAAGAGCACTCCATGCTGCCACCATGGAGCAAAGACAAAGCTCATTAGATCACGCGAAGTGCCGGAAGCAGATTGCAGAACTGCAATCTCTGCTTTCAGTTCAAAAAGGATTCCAGGAAACCTTTGGATCACAGCTAGATGAGGAAGACGGCGCTGATTGGGAAGAATTGAGTGAGACAGCGCAGAGATATGTGTCTGGAAAATGGCAAAATCCGCAAGAGCCCCCGCAACGCTCACCATAGGAGAATACGCCAACAAGATTAGCGCAGTAGGCGAATTTTGGTTTGACCCGACTACGATTAGCACGGACAAGCAGGTTAGGGCAGTTTTACAAAAGAACAGGACAGCATTCGCGACCTACAAACACGACTGTGGCCGGATGACTGGTTCAGTACAAATCACAGGACCTGACCCGAGACCCCAAAAGCAATATGGATTTCCCCAAGAGGCAGAGGGAGAAATCGCAAAAGTGATCGACAGCTTATTAGAGCAGTGCGTACTTAGGTCAGTAGCCTCTACTAATAATGCCCCGATTTGGCCAGTGAGAAAGCCCGATTGATCATGGCGACTGACCATCGATTACCGGGAACTCAACAAAGTCACCCCGCAGCAGCCCCCATGGTAGCCACAAGTCCCGAGACCATGCTCAAACAGGGACTCAACTCACAATACTTCACAGTTTTGGACATCAGTAATGGATTCTGGTCCATTCCATTGGCAAAAGCGTGCCAATACAAATTTGCCTTCACTTTTAAAAACCAGCAGGACACGTGGACATGCCTTCCACATGGATTCCACAACTACCCCTCCATTTTCCACCGACAGCTGGCAAATGGTTTAGCCAAATTTTCTCGCCCCGAATGTCTGGTCCAGTACATAGACGACCTACTACTGCAGGCAGACACCAAGGAAGAGCACATCGAGCTTCTGTCCGAACTCCTACAGCAGATTGGTTGTAAAGTGAACCCCAAAAAGGCCCAGATTTTGGAAAACAAGGTTGATATATTTGGGTACAATCATCACACATGGTAAACATGAGATCGAGCACAAAAGAATTGACTCGATTGCCAAATTGCCCCTTCCCCAGAATGTTTCAGCCCTCTGGTCATTTTTAGGACTGGTTGGCTTCTGCCGAAACCACATTGACGGTTTCGCTAGCAAGGTAGCACCCCTCTCAGACCTCCTAAAGAAAGGAGCCCCCTGGGAATGGCTTCCGCAGCATACGGATGCTGTGGACTCGTTGAAAATAGCAGTCAGTGCAGCCCCCGCACTACAGGTTCCAGACCCGCTCTCCCGCTTTCGGCCGTGCTCCTCCAGGAACGGCACGAACAGTTAAGGCCCGTGGCTTACTCCTCCAGAGTTTTAGATGCTGTGGAGCAGGGCTTTTCAGCCTGTGAAAGGCACCTGCTTGCAGTATTCTGGGCAGTACAATATTTTTCATACATAACCGGACTAAACCCCATCATAATCCTGACGGAACACACACCCACCCAACCTTTACTGGACGGACGACTTAAGGACGGTACAGTTAGTCAAATAAGAGCAGTCAGATGGACCCTTCTTTTGCAGGGACGGGACATCATTGTTAAAAGGACAAAGGCCCACACTTTCTTAGCAGATAACCTACAGTACCCCGGAACCCCCCATGAATGTGAAATCATCTCTCCACACCACAACACAGGCCCCTTTATTGCAAAATCACCCCCCAGAAAGATAGGTAGTTCAACCCAGAGCCCCAAGCACACAGACACGTGCAAACCCATTAGGATATATGTGGATGGTTCTTCCACAGTATTAGAAGGGAAGCGCATAACAGGATGCGGCATTTACGTCGAGGACATGCACGGACGCGCCCTAGAAGAAATAGCAATACTTAGGCGCACAGGCGGCAGAACTTGCGGCCATCGCGTACATAGTGGAACACCCAGATTCCTTCCGCAGCCCAGCAGACATATATTCGGACAGCCTTTATGGCTGCAACAGCCTTACGGAATTCCTACCCCTGTGGAAAGCAAGAGGATTTGTTTCCGCAGACGGAAATCCCCTCCCCTCAGCCCCATTGCTCCGTCACATTTTAGAAAGAGCACAGAACAGGACCTTTGGAATCATCAAAGTTCGTAGTCACCATCGTTCCTCCCCCCCTGGAAATGTAAAGGCTGACGCATTCGCAAAAGCAGGTTCCAGGCACGGATATTTTTGGACACCCCCCGAAAGTGCACCAGTGAATGCAGTTCAGGTCTCGCAGACTGCTATCGAGGATTTAGTGCAGGCCCAGTAGCAGGACAGCAATCTCATGGAGATTTTGAAAGGAAACTTTACGGTACCTTAAGAGAGACTTAAAAATGCTCTGACCACACATGACGGTGTGGTGTTAAAAGACACCCTTTATGTGGTCCTGAACAGGACAGGAATCAGCTCATTTGTTTGTTCCATGACAGTCATGGACATCAGGGAATTGATCCCACTACAGCCCACCTCAGGCAGCTCTGTTGGTGGCCCAGTTTAAAAGAAGATGTAACTCACTACGTTGAGAATTGCCTTATCTGTGCCCAGAACAATCCGGACAGATATGCCAAAAAGGCTCAGCTTAGTCACACCGACCCATTAATGGCCCCTGGACTAACCTCCAGATCGATTATATTGGACCATTGCCCCCTTGCAGGAATGGTTATAAGTATGTACTCGTGGTGATAGACACGTTTACAAAATGGTTGGAAGCATTCCCAGCCAGAACAAACACTGCAAAGACCACAGCCAAGATTTTAACCCACCACATCTTTACGAGATGGGGACTCCCCCGCAGCATTGAATCTGACCAAGGTTCCCATTTTACGGGACGTGTCATGAAGAACGTCCTCACGATATTTGGCATTACCCAAAAATTCCACATCGCATACCAACCCCAGTCGAGTGGTATCGTGCAGCGCATGAATCGCACCCTAAAAGCTACCCTCCGAAAAATGGTCCAGCAAAACAACACCACTTGGGATTCAGTCCTCCCTTTTGCGCTGATGTTTTTGCGAAATACGGTTTCAACTTCCACAGGTTACACCCCACACACCCTCATGAGCAGATGCCCCATGAAAGGCACAGAATTTTTATTAGGACACGTCCACCCCAGCCACGCACTCAACCTCGACTCCACCCCCGAAATATACACTTCGCCCCGGAACGTCCACAGACTGCAGCAGCAGCGACAGCGACTGTGACTCGGACAATAGCCACAGCACGCCTCCCTACTATCCCCATGCAACAGGACCCACACCCAGCGAATCTGACCACGATTCGAGTGATCCCTTCACCATCACTTTCCCCAACAAACCCCACCACCGACCACCCACCTACAATGACGACCCCGACTACATTCCAACAGAATTGGACACATCCTTTTGGCACCGAGATAACTCATACAGACTCGTCCGGAATGACGAGAGGGATCCCAAATCACACCATGCAGCCCTATCCGCCCTGATACACTCGAGAGTTTGGCATCTGGGAGATGACGACTTTGAGTCTGACTCCCAAAGCGATAACCAATTTGCGACCCTGTTCACAACTGCTAACTAAGGTGTCCAGATGATGTTTTAAAAGGAACCGCTTGGGAGAAAACGGTGTCCTCTCTGATGGAACCTGCAGCATGTTTAATGTTGTTCGTTAGTGGTATTGTTAAATGTTGTTTGTGAAATCGGAAATTTTTTCCACGGCCCCACGCCTTATTTTTCGGCTGAAACCTCTGAGAACTTGTCAGCACACTCATCAGCAGAAACCTCTGAGAGCTTGCCAGACCCCCGTTCGTAACTGCCCTTCTGGTTCGAAGGAAGAACCAATATGGCAACCCCCCACAATGACTACATTTCTCAGGCAGTGGAGAAACGGCATTGGGACCCGCCCTGCCTGGGAACCCCCCTCTGGTCAGCTATGCTCGGGTAGAGCACACACGGCATTGGTCACCATCCTATCCGGGGACTTCATCCAAATCGTACCCGTCGCGGCCCATACGCACCTCATTTCGGCAGGTTTTGTTCAAAAAGTTTTCTTCTGTTTTCAGGTGACCCTTAGGTTGCCAACCTTATGCTATTTACATCCTGAAACATTTGGATGGTAAATCGCACAGTCTGCGAGACGGCTCGCACTGGTTCATTATTTGTAAGTGTGTCTTGTCCTAAAATTCGGTTGTTGAAAAATAAAATGAGGGAGTCACACATAGTGACCAATTAGAAAGGGAGTAATTGGCACTAAAGGACAGACAGGCTATCGTACGAGATATTAAACCAAGATAGTAACAGACACTATGCTTGATCCCACAGAACTCCAGAAGCTCCAGGACCAGAGAAGAGAAGAGAAGAGAAAAGAAAAGAGTGGAAGAAGAAGAACCATGAGGACATCCTCCGCGTGGCTCATAACCCTAATGGACATTTGGTTGCGCACGAACATGAACCCCCTGACCTCAACTCCCCCAGCTGTTAATGATTCACTTCCCCACAGTACCCAGAGCCCAGTCACAAGCGACACCACACCATCTTGGTGTGACAGGTTTATAACCTGGTACTCCCTGTCCTACTTGATAGAATCCCTATTAGTATTGGCGATACTCTGCTGCATCGTGCAGACTAGTCGTCTGAGAAAATGGACAAGGAGAGCCTACCGCGCTTGCACCCCGGTATATAGGATAAGATCCCTTATTTTCGGTTATGACCAGACCCCCGACCCCGTGATCTATGATAAAGAACATTCGTTTGCGTTCCTTTTTGTGAATAAAGAAATGTTTCATGAGCGATTGTACAATCCTGAGCTTGACTGCCAAGCCAGGAAAAATATGAATAATGCTGCTATGATTTTGTTTGTATTATTTAGGAAGTTAGTATGATTGAATGTTTGAGCGAGTGTAGTTTATTGAGGATAGTTAGAGGTACCGTTTTTCTTATTTTGTTATGCATGTCCCTGTTTTGGCATAGCGCCACTTATAATTGTCAGTTAAAACTTTTCCTGCATAGTTATGGCCAGTGTAGAGGCCATAAAAGAGTGTCGCCGGGTCAGGGAATGAAGAACAACGCAGTTATGTGATCCTTCACGCTTCGCGTTAGGATCACAAGGAGGGATGTGTAGCCACCTGGGTTGGCCAATTCCCGACGTAAAATGGAGAACAGCAAAGGCTGAAGGGAAATTCAGCCAACACAGGCAGAAACTAGCAGGTGCAAGTTTACTGTGTATTAGACTCTGCAAAAGCCCAGACAGCATCGAGACCAGCAACCATTGGCATAATAATGTAGCAGCCATCTACATACTAATGAGCGATCCCCGGGAACAATCGAAACATTTAAGGTAAACAAGGCCAAGCCAGACTCCTCGGCGCCAGCAGGAGCCAACACAAAAGAGGTTAACGGACACCTCAAGACCGCCCATCGATCAGGGAACCGCTCCAGCATTGGAGAAATCGAACCAAGCGATTGGAACAAAGTCCAATCACTTGAAACCAGGTACGGGGTCCGCCCCGAAAGGCGGGAAGCCCCTGGGGACTATAAAGTAAAGCCCCCAAGTTCAAATCATCCTTCTTGACAGGGTCACTCAGCAACGTGAACCAACCCTTGACAGTTACCTGTCCAACTGCCTCCAAAGAACGTAAGTCTCAAGTCAACGCTCGCGACGAGATAGGCGCTCCTAGCTACCAGTCCATACCAGCTTTTGAATCCCACTGACTCAGAACCCGAACGAAAGGCCATTTGTTCCCCTGACCTGGTGGGCCAATCCAAAGCTAAGTATAGGCCTGTTAGTTATTGAAATAGCTTAGAAAGTAGAGTTTATGCATGAGTAGTGATTTACTGTGTACAATAAATGTGCTTTGATTTGAATCTTACTAATTGGTGTATTGAGTTATTGATCATTACTTGAACTTGAACCTTGTGGCGGTATCATAAAAATACCTGGCGACTCTCGAGCAAAGGTTATAAAACAGAGCCAATTGAACCAACCAAAAGTTAGCAACAGTAGGTCTTTGAAACGTTCAAGACTTTTGCTCATTCCTCGAGCTGAACTGAAATGGACCTTTCTCATGTGGAAACAAAATTCACAACTTGTGATGCCATCATCACAGAGTACTCTCAGGTGGTTAGTGAGAGCAGTAAACCTACCCAAAGATATCAGGTTAATGTGTGGGTTGAGAGGAATGCAAGACCAGTTTATTGCAGGCTTTGTCCAATAATTTATGCTTTAAAGTAAAAAGTACAGAAAGAACCAAGGCTGAGAACATTACCTCGAATGTAGAACAGAGTAATTGGGCATCTCCCATATTGGTAGCACCAAAGTCAGACGGTTGTGTGAGAATATGTGGTGATTATAAATTAACAGTAAATCAGGTACTGGAATGTAATCCGCGTGATACTCTGCCAAATCTGGAGGATCTGTTCACAATGTTGTTTGTCGGGAGACCAGATTTCTCAAAGTTAGAACTGATAAACATCAATCTGCAACTTAAGTTAGACGATTACTAAGTCATATTTAACTTTAAATATTCAGATGGGTCTATTTCAGTTTCATAGGCTGCCATTTGGTGTTTCTTCAGCCACCAGAATCTTTCAAGGGGTAATGACCACATTTTGCACGGAATTCAGGCAATATTGCACTACTAGGATGACAAACTTACTTCAGCTTCAAACAGGTAGACCTATGTTGGTCTGATAAAGGTGCTCCAATATTTGGGAAAGCATGGAGTTAGGGGTGAAGGCAGACTAATGTGAGATGTTTTGAAACTCTGCAACATACTTGGGTTAGCGGGTGGACAAAGACGGGATACCATTTTCCAAGAGTAAGATTCAAGAAATGGGGTAAGATGCTTGAGTAGTAGTAATGTCACCAGGTAATGGGAATGTCACTGGACTGGTAATTTAAAGGCAAGGCTAATATTTATGGGTACGTGGGTTCAAATCCCACCCTTGGTAGAAATTAAATTCATCAATCTGGAATATAAAGCTGGTCTCGGGGCTGGTGAACATGGCCATCATCAATTGCAAAGCTCCATCTAGTTCACTGATTCCTTTCACGAAAGAAGTCTGTCATTCTTACCCAGTCTGGCCTTCATGTGACTCCTGATCTACAGCAATGTGGTTAACTTTTAAATGCCCTCTGAAATGGCCTAGCAAGCCACTCAGTTCAAGGGGAAGTGGAATGGGAAACAAATGCTGGTCTTGCCAACGACACCCACATCTACTGAAAAAATAAAGAAAAAAGTAAGAAATGTGACATTTACCCTCAGAAAACCTCTGAGCTCAGGACCGGGATTCTTCGGTATCCGGCAGGCGGGCCCTCCGGCACCAAAGAGTGGTGTGAACCACTCTAGTGTCGGGCCGCCCGGAAGGTGCGGAATCCTCCGCACCTTCAGGTGCTAGACCGGTGCCAGCGGGATGGACACGTGCCAACTGGCGCCGAAGGGCCTCTGCCGGCTGGCCCGAGTTGGCACATGCGCAGGAGCGCCAGTGTGTTCTGCCATTAACCAACGCAGGGGGTTCTTCTCCACGCCAGCCACGGCGGATCGTTACAGCGACCGGCACGGAGGGAAAGAGTGCCCCCACGGCACAGGTCCGCCCACAGATCGGTGGGCCCCGATCGCTGGCCAGGCCACCGTGCCCCCCCCCCCCCCGGGGCTAAATACCCCTCCGGACACCCCCCCTGAGGACTCCACAGGCCGCCCGCAGAGCCAGGTTCCGCCGGTAAGGACCTTGTTTGATTTATGCCGGCGGGACTGGCCGAAAACGTGCGGCCACTCGGCCCATCGCGGAGTGGAGAATCGCCGGGGGGGGGGGGCACTGCCAACGGGTCCCGACCGGCGCAACATGTTCCCGCCGAAAAACCGGCGGCAGTGAATCCGGCAGCCGGCGGCGGGGCGGTATTCACGCTGCCCCCACCAGTGATTCTCCAGCGGGGGATCGGAGAATCCCGCTCCAGATCTTTTTTGGGTTTGAGAATTACTACAGTAAATTCAGTCCGAATGTGGCCACCTGACTACACCAATTGAATGAACTCTTGAGGAAAGGTGTTCCGTTGAATTGAACAAGGGAGTGTGACAAGGCATTCCAATTGTGTAAAAGTAAATTATTCGACAGTACAACGCTTACGGAGTAAGTGCTGTGATCTCTTGTGTTGAATAATGGTGAGAAGTCTTTGCCTTCAGTGCCTGAGGACAAAATTATGCTCAGGTAGAGCATGAAACATTGACTTTAACGTTTGGAGTAAGATCATTTCATGAATACTTGTATAGCTGTAGTTTCACAATTGAAACAGATCAAAAATCACCGATGGCTCTTTTGAATCCAAAGGTCTCCAGTTCCCACTTTGGCTGCAGCCCAAATGCAGAGATGGGTATTGATTTTGTTTGTTTATCAGTAACAACATTAAAAGTAGACAAGCAGAAGATCATTGGAATGCCAACGTAACATCAGGATTACTATCTCCATCAAAGGTAGAACCCAACAGGGAAGATGTATTTTTCTTTTTGTACATTGATGAGTTGCCTGCCACAGATGACATTAGTAGAACAACTCACAGGACATTGTTCTAGCAAGAGATTATAAACATATCACAAATGGGTGGCCTACAGAGATACTGGATTTAGGCCACTTTTTTGTAGAAGAATGAGTTGTTTGTTGATAAAAGTTGTATTATGTGGGGAGCCAGGGGTGCAGTTCCTCAAAGATACAGACTGTGATTGCTACAGGAACATAGGAATTAGGAGCAGAAGTAGGCAATTCACTCCTTCAAGCCTGTTCCATCATTCAATCAGATCATGGCTGATCTCGTCTTGGTCTCAAATCCACCTCTCCACATGTTCCCCATATCCTGAAAACCCATTTTTAAAATCAGAAATATATCTATCTCCTTCTTGAAACCATTTAATGACTCCGATTCTACTGCAGTATGAGGCAGCGAGTTCCACAAATTCACCACCCCCTTCGAGAAGTAGTTCCTCCTCATCTCAGTTCTAAATCTACCGCCTCTCAACCTATATTCGTGACCCCTCATTCTGGAGTGCCCCACAAGAGGGAACATTTGGCCTACGTTACTTTATCAATCCCTTTTAGTATTTTACCTACCTCGATCAGATCATCCTTCTAAACTCCAGCAAGTATAAGCCAAAACTGTTTAATTTCTCTTCATACATCAAACCTTTCATCCCTTGAATCAATCTGGTGAACCTCCTCTAAACTGCCTCCAATGCCACCACATCCTTCCTCAAAGACGGAGACCAAAACTGGACACAATACTCCAGATGTGTTCTCACCAATATCCTATACAATTGCAACAGCACTTCTCTATTTTTATACTTCAGTCCTTTTGCAATAAGCGCTAACATTCCATTTGCCTTTTTAATTACATGTAATCTTCACGATCAACACTTCGGGAGGAGCTTGACAAAGGGTCGAGTGAGAAGCTATCTTTGGTGATCAGGGTTAGATAAGGATGTGGAAGACACAGTGAAACTGTGCAGAGCATGTGAACAGTATAAAAAGCCACCATCAGAGCATTTGTAACCATGGAAATGGTTAGCTAGAGTTTCATAGAGACTGCGCGTAGATTTTGCATAATTTTAAGAGCGAGAGCCATTCACAGTTGGTTTTAGGACTCCCAATGAATAGAACAACTAACAAAATTCTAAATATTTTGTGTAGCTTCTTTGCTGCTTATGGCATCTATCATGATAATGAGATGCCCTCAATTACAACTCGAGAGAGATGATTGGTAATACAAAGGCTTTAATTAGCAGAGAGCCAGTCAGCTACCGAGAAGTGTGCTCACTGCCCACTGAACATTACCTTATATATGGCTCCCTGGGGGGTGGAGCCGGGGGCGGAGTCCCCCAGGGTTCCAAACCCGGTCTTAAAGGGATCATTACATTAAAGGTGCAGTAACCATTCATCACAGAATGAGGACAGCCAACAACCTAAATCTAACTATGGGTATACTGAACTGTTTAGAGAAGACCTCTATTCTTTAAAGGGAAAACAAGATGACTGATGCTGTAAAGTGACCCCTTCTGAAAAATTTCCAGGTGGATTAAACTGACAGACATTCCTGGGAAGGCAAGGGGCGCAATTTAGAGGACGCTTTTGCCATGAGCACGAACCCCATAATGGCTGTTAAATTTCAAAAGCAGCCAAAACGGGATTTGCACCGGCAAGATTCCCAATCGTGAGGTTCCCAGGCCCTGTCCGATGGCTCAATCAGGTTCAAGTCCAGGAAAGGCGGGAACCTCATTTGCATGAATTTGAAATCATTATATTATACTCAGCGGACTTAACGTCACATCGCCTGCCTGCCTTCAATGAATCTTCCCACTCACCAGCTGTGACATCAAGCCAGTGCAAATCACTACCGGTCTTTAAAAATGGGAACCAGGAATCATGACCTCTGAGAGGGAGGAATGATATCAGCACCACTATCTGCACAGAGTATCATGGGGTCCAAAGGGACAGAGGCCACTGGGCGGGGCGGGGCGGAGGATGACAATAGGGGTGGTTGTCGGGTGTGTGGGAATAGATGAGGTCGGGGGTCAGTGGCTTTACTCGTACTGGAGGCAATAATATCCATAGCTGCCACTATCTCCGCCTCTCCCTCCTCAGATGTCATCGTTATTACGTTTAAGAACCGCCGCACATTGGTATTTAACTGCCTGTCCTTTACAAATCCCGTTTGGTCCTCGTGAATCACCCCCAGGACACAGTCCTCAATCCTAGTGGCCAGTACCTTCGCCAATAGCTTAGCATCCACATTGAGGAGCGAAATCGGCCTGTACGATCCACATTGCAGTGGATCCTTGTCTCGCTTTAGAATCAAGGAGATTGTCGCCTCCGACATTGTCTGGGGCAGGGTTCCCTCCTCTCTTGCCTCGTTGAAGGTCCTCACTAGTAGCGGGGCCAGCAGGTCCACATATTTTCTATAGAATTCCACCGGGAACCCGTCCGGCCCCGGGGCCTTCCCCGCCTGCATGCTCCCCAAACCCTTACTCAACTCCTCCAACCCAATTGGTGCCCCCAAACCAACCGCCTCCTGCTCCTCCACCCTCGGGAACCCCAGCTGGTCCAGGAATCGCCTCACCCCCCCCTTCCCCCCCTGGGGGCTGGTATCTGTACAGCTCTTCATAGAAGTCCTTGAATACCTTATTTATTTTCGTTGCACTTCGAACCGTGGCTCCCCTTCCATCTTTGATTTCCCTCGCTGCCGCCCTCTTACGGAGCTGGTGCGTCAGCATCCGACTAGCCTTTTCCCCGTACTCATAAGTCGCCCCTTGCGCCTTCCTCCACTGTGCCTCCCCCTTGCCCGTGGTCAGCAGGTCAAACTCCATCTGGAGCCGTCGCCTTTCCCCAAGTAATATTTCCTCCGGGGCCTCTGTGTATCTCCTGTCCACTCGCAAGATCTCCCCCACTAACCTCTCCCTTTCCATTCCCTATATCTTCTCCCTATGAGCCCTGATGGAGATCAGCTCTCCCCTGATCACCGCCTTCAACGCCTCCCATACCACCCCCACTCGCACCTCCCCGTTGTCGTTGGCCTCCAAGTACCTTTCAATACACCCCCTCACCTTCCCACACACCACCACATCGGCCAGCAGTCCCACATCCAGCCGCCACAGCGGGCGTTGGTCCCTCTCCTCTCCCAGCTCCAGTTCCACCCAGTGCAGGGCATGGTCCGAAACGGCTATGACCGAATACTCCGTCCCCTCCACTCTCGGGATGAGCGGCCTGCCCAGAACAAAGAAATCTATCCGGGAGTATGCCTTGTGCACGTGGGAGAAAAAAGAAAATTCCCTGGCCTGCGGTCTTGCAAACCTCCATGGATCCACTCCCCCCATCTGATCCATAAACCCCCTAAGTACCTTGGCCGCCGCCGGCCTCCTTCCCATCCTTGATCTGGAGCGGTCCAGTGCTGGGTCCAGCACCGTATTGAAGTCCCCTCCCATTATCAGTCCTCCTACCTCCAGGTCCGCCCACACATTTATACTCTGCCTACTGGGCGGAGCCAGCAGGCAGGGATCTACCCCCGTACCTATAGTACAGGGGCCTTACCGTAATACCCCTCGTATGCGGTATATACAATACAACAGTGGTGGCTACCACAGTGACTACCACATTCACCCCCTGTTAAAAAAGAGTCCAGCGGGGGTGGTGGAAAACTATTTACATTCAGGAGTTTAAAATTTAAGAAAGATGTTACAAATCTAGACGATCGGGCGCCTTGATCCATTGTTGAGAGCGACGCAGTTCTGGTGGCGATTCAGGCATCGGTTCGGTCGTCGGTGACTCCGGGAGCGTGTCAACATCATCTTCATCCCCGGGTGGGACCAAAGGGAGGACGGATCGTCAGAGCGGGCGCTGTGGCGGGGTGCGCCGAGGGTGGGGGGGGTGGGAGAGGGTTGGCGCCGGGGCAGAGGGGGGCGTGTGTGGGGACCCGGCTGGCGGCAGGTCCCTGAGGGAGACTGGGTCTTGGCGGCTGTCGGGGTACGCTACGTAGGCGTACTGCGGGTTCGCGTGGAGTAACTGTACCCTCTCAACCAACGGGTCCGCCTTGTGGAGCCGCACGTGCTTGCGGAGGAGAACAGGCCCTGGAGCTGCCAGCCATGTTGGGAGCGAAACCCCGGAGGTGGGCTTCCTGGTGAAGGCAAAGAGATGTTCATGGCGGGACAGAGCATCAGGAGGCTTGTTTAGCTTCCCAGGACAATACAAGATCTCGTAGTTGTAGGTGGAGAGTTCGATCCTCCACCGCAAGATCTTATCGTTTTTTTATCTTGCCTCGCTGTGCATTATCGAATATGAAAGCAACCGACCGTTGGTCAGTGAGGAGAGTGAATCTCCTGCCGGCCAGGTAATGCCTCCAATGTCGCACAGCTTCTACTATGGCCTGGGCCTCCTTTTCGACTGAGGAGTGGCGGATTTCGGAAGCATGGAGGATACGTGAGAAGAAGGCCACGGGTCTGCCCGCTTGGTTGAGGGTGGCCGCCAGAGCTACGTCAGACGCGTCGCTCTCGACCTGGAAGGGGAGGGACTTGTCGATGGCGTGCATCGTGGCCTTTGATGAGGCTGAAGGCCTGGCGGGCCTCTATCGACAGGGGAAAAGCTGTGGATTGGATCAGGGTATGGGCCTTGTCCGCATAGTTGGGGACCACTGGGCATAGTAAGAGAAAAACCCTAGGCAGCGCTTCAGGGCCTTGGAGCAGTGA
The DNA here is from genome assembly GCF_047496885.1 of Scyliorhinus torazame. NCBI lineage: Eukaryota > Metazoa > Chordata > Chondrichthyes > Carcharhiniformes > Scyliorhinidae > Scyliorhinus > Scyliorhinus torazame. The sequence continues at coordinate 124,741,698 of NC_092713.1, forward strand.
GGAAGGGGGAACTCCATAAGGGGCCGCATGCGTTCAGGGTCGGGGCCTATAACTCCATTTCGCACTACATAGCCGAGGATGGCTAGGCGGTTGGTGCTAAACACGCATTTATCCTTGTTATATGTAAGGTTAAGGATCTTTGCAGTCTGGAGGAATTTTCTGAGGTTGGTGTCATGGTCCTGCTGTTCCATGACACCAACCAGACATTATGGGGGAGCATTTTGGAGATAGTGACCACAATTCTGTGACTTTCACTTTAGTAATGGAGAGGGATAGGTACGTGCAACAGGGCAAGGTTTACAATTGGGGGAAGGGTAAATACGATGTTGTCAGACAAGAATTGAAGTGCATAAGTTGGGAACAAAGGCTGGCAGGGAAGGACACAAGTGAAATGTGGAACTTGTTCAAGGAACAGGTGCTACGTGTCCTTGATATGTATGTCCCTGTCAGGCAGGGAAGAGATGGTCGAGTGAGGGAACCATGGTTGACAAGAGAGGTTGAATGTCTTGTTAAGAGGAAAAAGGAGACTTATGTAAGGCTGAGGAAACAAGGTTCAGACAGGGCATTGGAGGGATACAAGATAGCCAGGAGGGAACTGAAGAAAGGGATTAGGAGAGCTAAGAGAGGGCATGAACAATATTTGGCAGGTAGGATCAAGGAAAACCCCAAGGCCTTTTACACATATGTGAGAAATATGAGAATGACTAGAGCAAGGGTAGGTCCGATCAAGGACAGTAGCGGGAGATTGTGTATTGAGTCTGAAGAGATAGGAGAGGTCTTGAACGAGTACTTTTCTTCTGTATTTACAAATGAGAGGGGCGATATTGTTGGAGAGGACAGTGTGAAACAGATTGGTAAGCTCGAGGAAATACTTGTTAGGAAGGAAGATGTGTTGGGCATTTTGAAAAACTTGAGGAGAGACAAGTCCCCCGGGCCTGACGGGATATATCCAAGGATTCTATGGGAAGCAAGAGATGAAATTGCAGAGCCGTTGGCAATGATCTTTTCGTCCTCACTGTCAACAGGGGTGGTACCAGGGGATTGGAGAGTGGCGAATGTCGTGCCCCTGTTCAAAAAAGGGACTAGGGATAACCCTGGGAATTACAGGCCAGTTAGTCTTACTTCGGTGGTAGGCAAAGTAATGGAAAGGGTACTGACGGATAGGATTTCTGAGCATCTGGAAGGACACTGCTTGATTAGGGATAGTCAGCACGGATTTGTGAGGGGTAGGTCTTGCCTTACAAGTCTTATTGAATTCTTTGAGGAGGTGACCAAGCATGTGGATGAAGGTAAAGCAGTGGATGTAGTGTACATGGATTTTAGTAAGGCATTTGATAAAGTTCCCCATGGTAGGCTTATGCAGAAAGTAAGGAGGCTTGGGATAGTGGGAAATTTGGCCAGTTGGATAACGAACTGGCTAACCGATAGAAGTCAGAGAGTGGTGGTGGATGGCAAATATTCAGCCTGGATCCCAGTTACCAGTGGCGTACCGCAGGGATCAGTTCTGGGTCCTCTGCTGTTTGTGATTTTCATTAATGACTTGGATGAGGGAGTTGAAGGGTGGGTCAGTAAATTTGCAGACGATACGAAGATTGGTGGAGTTGTGGATAGTAAGGAGGGCTGTTGTCGGCTGCAAAGAGACATAGATAGGATGCAGAGCTGGGCTGAGAAGTGGCAGATGGAGTTTAACCCTGAAAAGTGTGAGGTTGTCCATTTTGGAAGGACAAATATGAATGCGGAATACAGGGTTAACGGTAGAGTTCTTGGCAATGTGGAGGAGCAGAGAGATCTTGGGGTCTATGTTCATACATCTTTGAAAGATGCCACTCAAGTGGATAGAGCTATGAAGAAGGCCTATAGTGTGCTCGCATTCATTAACAGAGGGATTGAATTTAAGAGCCGTGAGGTGATGATGCAGCTGTACAAAACTTTGGTAAGGCCACATTTGGAGTACTGTGTACAGTTCTGGTCGCCTCATTTTAGGAAGGATGTGGAAGCTTTGGTAAAGGTGCAAAGAAGATTTACCAGGATGTTGCCTGGAATTTCCGGGATCACCCTCGAGTGCAGGACTTGCATTTTCTGTTCTCCCCTGGGAGTGTTTTCGGCCGTTCCGAGATATCCTTTAAAACACGCCAGCCAGTGCTTGAAGATTGCCGCTGAGTTCGCCGCGTGGGGTCTGAGTTGCAGACACTCCGGCTTGATTCGGAGCTCCATCCTTTTAAATCTAGCTTATTAAATTGATGCACGATCAATGACCACTAAAGTGAGGTTGGAGTCCAACTGAAGGCTTTAATAAGCTAGATGTTTCCCCCAGCAGCTCAGGTACAGAATGAAGGCTGCTTGGGCGGCATGGGCTCTTATACCCCGCCTTGCAGGGCGGAGCTACCATACAGCTTGACCAATAGGAAACATACAATATCTACCAATGGTGTTCCAGCATTACCAGGCACTGTAATACCTCTACACAGATTACCACAAACCCCAGGCATCGTTTGAGGGCCTTGGGGCAGTGGGGAAGGGGGAGTTCCATGAGGGGGCGCATGCGATCGGGGTCAGGCTGATGGACTCCACATATCCAAGGATGGCTAAGCGGTTGGTGCTGAACACACACTTCTCCTTATTCTACGTTAGGTTCAGGAGTTTGGTGGTGTGGAGAAATTTGAAAAGGTTAGCGTCGTGGTCCTACTGGTCGTGGCCGCAGATGGTGATGTTATCCAGGTACGGGAAGGTGGCCCGCAGTCCGTACCGGTGAACCATTCGGTCCATCTCCCGTTGGAAGACCGAGATCCCGTTCGTGACACCGAAGGGAACCTGAAGGAACGCCTTATATTGGCGGTCCGCCTTGCGGATGGGGAGCTGGTGGTAGGCAGATTTTAGGTCCACCGTAGAGAAGACCCGGTACTGTGCAATCTGATTGACCATATTAGATATGCGTGGGATGGGGTACGCGTCGAGCTGCGTGTACCGATTGATGGTCTGACTGTAGTCAATGACCATCCTGTGTTTCTCCCCAGTCTTTACAACTACCATTTGGGCTCTCCAGGGGCTGTTGCTGGCCTGGATGATGCCTTCCCGCAGTAGCCGCTGGACCTCCGACCTGATCAAGGTCCTTTCCTGGGCACTGTACAGTCTGCTCCTGATGGCGAAGGGTTTGCAATCCGGTGTGAAGTTCTCCACGGAGTGGGATCCGGAGGCCAGGGAGATGCGTTGGGTAATGGGGTGTACCATGAGGGAGCAGTGCCTTACAGTATCGGGGTGGATGAAGCTCTCTGTGCTCCCAGAGTCGCGAAGGCATGGTGTCTTATGGCCATCGACTTTCACCGTTGTTGTCGCGGTTGCGAGTTTGTGTGGCCTGGACTGGTCGAGCGTGATGGAGGTGAGCTGCAGCTGGTGTTGGTGGGCCCTGGGCTGGTTGGCGGCAGTTGCGGACGATGAGTGGCCCGATGAGGTGCCCGATGAGCAGGGGTCCTGACGCGCCATTCAACATGGCACCGAAGATGGTGGTGTTAAAGGTGGCGGTGCCCAAGGGCTGCACGAGGTCTGATGGGGGGAAGATGGCGGTGCCCACGGGCTGCACGAGGTCTGATGAGGGGAAGATCGCGGCACCCACGGGCCGCACGTGTGTTGCGGGGGCGAAAATGGCAGCGCCCATGGGTTGCACGTGGGGGTGCAGGAACAATGGGGCTGATTACAGCGGCGATTGACCGGGCCTGGCACACCGCAGCAAAATGTCCTTTCTTCCTGCAGGCCTTGCAGAGTGCGCTCCGCGCCGGGCAGCGCTGACGGGGGTGTTTTGTCTGCCCGCAGAAGTAGCACTTGGGTCCGCCAGGGTTGGCTGGCTGCCGCGCGGCGCAGGCTTGTGGTTGGCTGGGGGCAGTCACTGGTGGGGTCCACGATGTCCAGGAGGGGGTCGCCGTGCGGTCGGGGGTGTACGCGTGCACATTACGGGAGGCGACCGTTAGTGAGGTCACGTGTTTCTTGGTCGCCGCGAGGTCGGGCGTACCCCCTTCTAAGAGGCACTGGCGGGTGTACGCCGACCATATGCCCGTAACGAAAACGTCCCTGATTAAGAGTTCGGAATGCTGAGTGGCTGAAACTGCCAGGCAATCGCAGTTCCTCGCCAGGGCGTGCAGGGCACGCCAGAAATCTTCCAATTACTCACCGGGGAGTTGATGCCGCGTGGAAAGGAGGTGCCTGGCATAGAGTGTGTTGATCAGCCGTGTGTAGTTCTCTTTCAGAAGCACCATGGCCTCAGCGTAGTTGGGCGCGTCCCGGATAAGAGGAAAAATATCGGAGATCAACCGTGTGTACAGGATCTGGAGCTTCTGTGCCGCTGAGAGTGGTTCTGTGGCTGATCCGATGTAGGCTTCAAAGCAAGCTAGCCAGTGGTCGATGGCTGACGTGGCGTTGTCTGCTTGAGGGTGCAGCTGCAGGCGATCAGGCTTGATGCGGAGATCCATCGCTGTAAAATCTCTGTGTAATAAATTGATGCACTATCAATTACGACGAGACGAGTAGAGTGTAATCGAGGCTTTATTACTCAGAGATGTGTGGCCTCCTACAGCTGCTGCCGAAATGGCTGCAGCTCAGAGAGCCCACACATTTATACTCCGCCTACTGGGCGGAGCCAGCAGACAGGGATCTACCCCCGTACCTGTAGTACAGGGGCCTTAGACCATAAGACATAGGAGCGGAAGTAAGGCCATTCGGCCCATCGAGTCCACTCCACCATTCAATCATGGCTGATTTCAACTCCATTTACCCGCTCTCTCTCCATAGCCCTTAATTCCTCGAGAAATCAAGAATTTATCAACTTCTGTCTTAAAGACACTCAACGTCCTGGCCTCCACCGCCCTCTGTGGCAATGAATTCCACAGACCCACCACTCTCTGGCTGAAGAAATTTCTCCTCATCTCTGTTCTAAAGTGACTCCCTTTTATTCTAAGGCTGTGCCCCCGGGTCCTAGTCTCCCCTGCTAATGGAAACAACTTCCCTACATCCACCCTATCTAAGCCATTCATTATCTTGTAAGTTTCTATTAGATCTCCTCTCAACCTCCTAAACTCCAATGAATATAATCCCAGGATCCTCAGACGTTCATCGTATGTTAGGCCTACCATTCCTGGGATCATCCGTGTGAATCTCCGCTGGACCCGCTCCAGTGCCAGTATGTCCTTCCTGAGGTGTGGGGCCCAAAATTGCTCACAGTATTCTAAATGGGGCCTAACTAATGCTTTATAAAGCTTCAGAAGTACATCCCTGCTTTTATATTCCAAGCCTCTTGAGATGAATGACAACATTGCATTTGCTTTCTTAATTACGGACTCAACCTGCAAGTTTACCTTCAGAGAATCCTGGACTAGGACTCCCAAGTCCCTTTGCACTTCAGCATTATGAATTTTGTCACCGTTTAGAAAATAGTCCATGCCTCTATTCTTTTTTCCAAAGTGCAAGACCTCGCACTTGCCCACGTTGAATTTCATCAGCCATTTCTTGGACCACTCTCCTAAACTGTCTAAATCTTTCTGCAGCCTCCCCACCTCCTCCATACTACCTGCCCCTCCACCTATCTTTGTGTCATCGGCAAACTTTGCCAGAATGCCCCCAGTCCCGTCATCTAGATCGTTAATATATAAAGAGAACAGCTGTGGCCCCAACACTGAACCCTGCGGGACACCACTCGTCACCGGTTGCCATTCCGAAAAAGAACCTTTTATCCCAACTCTCTGCCTTCTGCCTGACAGCCAATCGTCAATCCATGTTAGTACCTTGCCTCAAATACCATGGGCCCATATTTTACTCAGCAGTCTCCCGTGAGGCACCTTATCAAAGGCCTTTTGGAAGTCAAGATAGATAACATCCATTGGCTCTCCTTGGTCTAACCTATTTGTTATCTCTTCAAAGAACTCTAACAGGTTTGTCAGGCACGACCTCCCCTTACTAAATCCATGCTGACTTGTCCTAATCTGACCCTGCACTTCCAAGAATTTAGAAATCTCATCCTTAACAATGGATTCTAGAATCTTGCCAACAACCGAGGTTAGGCTAATTGGCCTATAATTTTCCATCTTTTTCCTTGTTCCCTTCTTGAACAGGGGGGTTACAACAGCGATTTTCCAATCCTCTGGGACTTTCCCTGACTCCAGTGACTTTTGAAAGATCATAACTAACGCCCCCACTATTTCTTCAGCTATCTCCTTTAGAACTCTAGGATGTAGTCCATCTGGGCCCAGAGATTTATCAATTTTTAGACCTTTTAGTTTCTCTAGCACTTTCTCCTTTGTGATGGCTACCATATTCAACTCTGCCCCCTGACTCTCCGGAATTGTTGGGATATTACTCATGTCTTCTACTGTGAAGACTGACGCAAAGTACTTATTTAGTTCCTCAGCTATTTCCTTGTCTCCCATCACAAAATTACCAGCATCATTTTGGAGCGGCCCAATGTCAACTTTTGCCTCCCGTTTGTTTTTAATGTATTTAAAGAAACTTTTACTATCATTCCTAATGTTACTGGCTAGCCTACCTTCATATTTGATCCTCTCTTTCCTTATTTCTCTCTTTGTTATCCTCTGTTTGTTTTTGTAGCCTTCCCAATCTTCTGACTTCCCACTACTCTTTGCCACATTATATGCTTTCTCTTTTGCTTTGATGCATTCCCTAACTTCCTTTGTCAGCCATGGCTGCCTAATCCCCCCTCTGATAACCTTTCTTTTCTTTGGGATGAACCTCTGTACTGTGTCCTCAATTACTCCCAGAAACTCCTGCCATTGCTGTCCTACTGTCTTTCCCACTAGGCTCTGCTCCCAGTCGATTTTCGTCAGTTCCTTCCTCATGCCCCTGTAGTTACCTTTATTTAACTGTAACACCTTTACATCTGATTCTACCTTCTTTCTTTCAAATTGGAGATTGAATTCTACCATATTATGAACACTGCCTCCTAAGTGCTCCCTTACTTTAAGATCTTTAATCAAGTCTGGCTCATTACATAACACTAAGTCCAGAATGGCCTGTTCCCTCGTGGGCTCCATCACAAGCTGTTCCAAAAAACCCTCCTGTAAACATTCAATGAATTCCCTTTCCTTGGGTCCACTGGCAGCATTATTTACCCAGTCCACCTGCATATTGAAGTCCCCCATGATCACTGTGACCTTGCCTTTCTGACATGCACTGTCTATTTCGTGGTGCATTTTGTGCCCCCGGTCCTGACCACTGTTAGGAGGCCTGTACATAACTCCCATTATGGTTTTTTTGCCTTTCTGGTTCCTCAACTCTACCCACACAGACTCCACATCATCTGACCCTATGTCATTTAGTGCTATTGATTTAATTTCATTCCTAATTAACAAGGCAACCCCGCCCCCTCTGCCCACCTCCCTTCTTTTCGATAGGTTGTGAATCCCTGGATGTTTAAATGCCAGTCCTGAACCCCCTGCAACCATGTCTCTGTGATGCCTACCACATCATACCTGCCAGTCACAATCTGGGCCCCAAGCTCATCTACCTTGTTCCGTACACTGCGCGCATTTAAATATAGCACCTTTAATTCTCTATTGACCGTCCCTTTTTGTTTTCTTAGTGTGGTGGACCTTGGTTTACTGAGCCTTTCCATACACTGTGTCATATTTTGTGGGATGGGGACTATCGTAACCTCTCCTGAGTTTTGTCTTTTCGTGCTTTTTTGTATACCTAAGCAGCTACGCTTCCCACTGATTACTTCACCTCTTGGTTCCCTGACTTTCCCTTCCCCCCCAATCTTTAGTTTAAAGTCCTATTGACCACCCTATTTATTCTTTTCGCCAGAACACTGGTCCCAGCTCGGTTCAGGTGGAGACCATCCCAACGGTATAGGTCCCCCCTGTCCCAAAACTGATGCCAGTGTCCCATGAAAAGGAACCCCTCTTTCCCACACCACTCTTTCAGCCACGTGTTAACTTCCCTGATTCTTGCCTCCCTATGCCAATTTGCACGTGGCTCGGGCAGTAATCCGGAGATTATGACCCTTGAGGACCTGTTTTTTTAATTTGAATCCTAGCTCTAAACAGGTCCTCTTTCCTAGACTTGCCTATGTTGTTGATACCGACATGGACCATAACAACTGGATCCTCCCCCTCCCTCTCCAGTATCCTTTCAAGCCGGTCAGAGATGTCCCGCACCCTAGCACCGGGCAGGCAACATACCATGCGGGACTCTTTATCATGCTCACAAAGGATACTATCTATCCCCCTGATAATAGAATCCCCTACAACTACAACTTGCCTATTTACTCCCTCCCCTTGAATGGCCTGCTGAACCATGGTGCCTTGGTCTGCTGACTCATCCTTCCTGCAGCCCTGTTCGCCATCCACACAGGGAGCAAGTGCCTCATACCTGTTGGACAGAGTCAAGGGCTGAGGCTCCTGAGTTCCTGACTGCTGGTTCCCTTTACCTGCCTGACTTGCAGTCACACCCTGCTGTCCCTGGCCACTGGCAGGATTTAAACTACTTACTCTGACAGGTGTGACTGCCTCCTGAAACACCGTGTCCAGGTAAGTCTCCCCCTCCCGGATGTGCCTCAGTGTTTGAAGCTCAGACTCCAGCTCATCAACTCTGAGCCGGAGCTCTTCGAGCAGCCAACACTTACTGCAGATGTGGTTGCTGCAGCTCGCAATGGGATCTGCCAGCTCCCACATCAAGCAGCTCAAGCACATCACCTGACCAGCCATCACTAATTAATTAATTAGTTTAATTTAAGATTATGAGTTTAGCTGTGTTTTTTTTTAATTTGGGGCAGATTTGCTATCAACCACTCAGATCACAGCTTCCCTCTGACGTCACTTTTGGAAGAAAAAAAACTGGAAAACAGGAAGTTACCGTGAGGTTTTTATACTCACAGAGACTGCTCCTCCTCCTCCGAATGGCTCCTGAAATTAGGCCCGAAGAAAGAGAGAGAACAAAACAGTAGGGAAAAAGCACCTTTTCACACTCTTCACCGAATTACCTCACTGCACCAAATTACCAAATTCTCACTCGGTCTGTATCTCTCTCTCTCAGGCTGTGACTCCTTGACCTGCGCAATGCTTCCTTACCGTATTACATCTCATAGGTGCACTATATACAACAGTGGTGACTACCACACTCTGTGAGTCTGCTCTCTGTATTGTGTGAGGCTGCTCTCTGTGCCGTGTGAGTCTGCTCTCTGTGCTGTGTGAGTCTGCTCTCTGTGCTGTGTGTCTGCTCTCTGTGCTGTGTGAGTCTGCTCTCTGTGCTGTGTCAGTCTGCTCTCTGTGCTGTGTGAGTCTGCTCTCTGTGCTGTGTGAGTCTGCTCTCTGTGCTGTGTGTCTGCTCTCTGTGCTGTGTGTCTGCTCTCTGTGCTGTGTGAGTCTGCTCTCTGTGCTGTGTCAGTCTGCTCTCTGTGCTGTGTGTCTCCTCTCTGTGCTGTGTGTCTGCTCTCTGTGCTGTGTGTCTGCTCTCTGTGCTGTGTGGGTCTGCTCTCTGTGCCGTGTGAGTCTGCCCTCTGTGCTGTGTGTCTGCTCTCTGTGCTGTGTCAGTCTGCTCTCTGTGCTGTGTGAGGCTGCTCTCTGTGCTGTGTGAGTCTGCTCTCTGTGCTGTGTGTCTGCTCTCTGTGCTGTGTGTCTGCTCTCTGTGCTGTGTGAGTCTGCTCTCTGTGCTGTGTGAGTCTGCTCTCTGTGCTGTGCGGCTGCTCACTGTGCAGTGTGAGTCTGCTCTCTGTGCTGTGTCAGTCTGCTCTCTGTGCTGTGTCAGTCTGCTCTCTGTGCTGTGTCAGTCTGCTCTCTGTGGTGTGTCAGTCTGCTCTCTGTGCTGTGTGGGTCTGCTTTCTGTGCTGTGTGTCTGTTCTCTGTGCTGTGTGTCTGCACTCTGTGCTGTGTGAGTCTGCTCTCGGTGCTGTGTGAGTCTGCTCTCTGTGCTGTGTCAGTCTGCTCTCTGTGCTGTGTGTGTCTGCTCTCTGTGCTGTGTGTCTGCTCTCTGTGCTGTGTGTCTGCTCTCTGTGCTGTGTGAGTCTGCTCTCTGTGCTGTGTCAGACTGCACTCTGTGCTGTGTGAGTCTGCTCTCTGTGCTGTGTGAGTCTGCTCTCTGTGTGTGTGCGGATGCTCTCTGTTCTGTGTGTCTGCTCTCTGTGCTGTGTGAGTCTGCTCTCTGCGCTGTGTGAGTCTGCTCTCTGTGCTGTGTGAGTCTGATCTCTGTGCTGTGTGAGTCTGCTCTCTGTGCTGTGTGTCTGCTCTCTGTGCTGTGTGAGTCTGCTCTCTGTGCTGTGTGCGGCTGCTCTCTGTGCTGTGTCAGTCTGCTCTCTGTGCCGTGTGAGTCTGCTCTCTGTGCTGTGTGAGTCTGCTCTCTGTGCTGTGTGAGTCTGCTCTCTGTGATGTGTGAGTCTGCTCTCTGTGCTGTGTCAGTCTGCTCTCTATGCCGTGTCAGTCTGCTCTCTGTGCTGTGTGTGTCTGCTCTCTGTGCTGTGTGAGTCTGCACTCTGTGCTGTGTGAGTCTGCTCTCTGTGTGTGTGCGGCTGCTCTCTGTGCTGTGTGAGTCTGCTCTCTGTGCTGTGTGAGTCTGCTCTCTGTGCTGTGTGAGTCTGCTCTCTGTGCTGTGTGGGTCTGCTCTCTGTGCTGTGTGAGTCTGCTCTCTGTGCTGTGTCAGTCTGCTCTCTGTGCTGTGTCAGTCTGCTCTCTGTGCTGTGTGAGTCTGCTCTCTGTGCTGTGAGTCTGCTCTCTGTGCTGTGTGTCTGCACTCTGTGCTGTGTGAGTCTGCTCTCTGTGCTGTGTGAGTGTGCTCTCTGTGCTGTGTGGGTCTGCTCTCTGTGCTGTGTGAGTCTGCTCTCTGTGCTGTGTCAGACTGCACTCTGTGCTGTGTGAGTCTGCTCTCTGTTCTGTGTGTCTGCTCTCTGTGCTGTGTGTGTCTGCTCTCTGTGCTGTGTGAGTCTGCTCTCTGTGCTGTGTGGGTCTGCTCTCTGTGCCGTGTGAGTTTGCTCTCTGTGCTGTGTGAGTCTGCTCTCTGTGCTGTGTCAGTCTGCTCTCTGTGCTGTGTCAGACTGCACTCTGTGCTGTGTCAGTCTGCTCTCTGTGCTGTGTGTCTGCTCTCTGTGCTGTGTGTGTCTGCTCTCAGTGCTGTGTGAGTCTGCTCTCTGTGCTGTGTCAGTCTGCTCTCTGTGCTGTGTGTGTCTGCTCTCTGTGCTGTGTGTCTGCTCTCTGTGCTGTGTGTCTGCTCTCTGTGCTGTGTGGGTCTGCTCTCTGTGCCGTGTGAGTCTGCTCTCTGTGTGTGTGCGGCTGCTCTCTGTGCTGTGTGAGTCTGCATCTGTGCTGTGTGAGTCTGCTCTCTGTGCTGTGTGAGTGTGCTCTCTGTGCTGTGTGGGTCTGCTCTCTGTGCCGTGTGAGTTTGCTCTCTGTGCTGTGTGAGTCTGCTCTCTGTGCTGTGTGAGTCTGCTCTCTGTGCTGTGTGAGTCTGCTCTCTGTGCTGTGTGAGTCTGCTCTCTGTGCTGTGTCAGTCTGCTCTCTGTGCTGTGTGTCTGCTCTCTGTGCTGTGTGTCTGCTCTCTGTGCTGTGTGAGTCTGCTCTCTGTGCTGTGTGAGTCTGCTCTCTGTGCTGTGTGAGTCTGATCTCTGTGCTGTGTGAGTCTGCTCTCTGTGCTGTGTGAGTCTGCTCTCTGTGCTGTGTGTCTGCTCTCTGTGCTGTGTGAGTCTGCTCTCTGTGCTGTGTGAGTCTGCTCTCTGTGCTGTGTGAGTCTGCTCTCTGTGCTGTGTCAGACTGCACTCTGTGCTGTGTGAGTCTGCTCTCTGTGCTGTGTGAGTCTGCTCTCTGTGTGTGTGCGGATGCTCTCTGTGCTGTGTGTCTGCTCTCTGTGCTGTGTGTCTGCACTCTGTGCTGTGTGAGTCTGCTCTCGGTGCTGTGTGAGTCTGCTCTCTGTGCTGTGTCAGTCTGCTCTCTGTGCTGTGTGAGTCTGCTCTCTGTGTGTGTGCGGATGCTCTCTGTGCTGTGTGTCTGCTCTCTGTGCTGTGTGAGTCTGCTCTCTGCGCTGTGTGAGTCTGCTCTCTGTGCTGTGTGAGTCTGCTCTCTGTGCTGTGTCAGTCTGCTCTCTGTGCTGTGTGTGTCTGCTCTCTGTGCTGTGTGTCTGCTCTCTGTGCTGTGTGTCTGCTCTCTGTGCTGTGTGAGTCTGCTCTCTGTGCTGTGTCAGACTGCACTCTGTGCTGTGTGAGTCTGCTCTCTGTGCTGTGTGAGTCTGCTCTCTGTGTGTGTGCGGATGCTCTCTGTTCTGTGTGTCTGCTCTCTGTGCTGTGTGAGTCTGCTCTCTGCGCTGTGTGAGTCTGCTCTCTGTGCTGTGTGAGTCTGATCTCTGTGCTGTGTGAGTCTGCTCTCTGTGCTGTGTGTCTGCTCTCTGTGCTGTGTGAGTCTGCTCTCTGTGCTGTGTGCGGCTGCTCTCTGTGCTGTGTCAGTCTGCTCTCTGTGCCGTGTGAGTCTGCTCTCTGTGCTGTGTGAGTCTGCTCTCTGTGCTGTGTGAGTCTGCTCTCTGTGATGTGTGAGTCTGCTCTCTGTGCTGTGTCAGTCTGCTCTCTATGCCGTGTCAGTCTGCTCTCTGTGCTGTGTGTGTCTGCTCTCTGTGCTGTGTGAGTCTGCACTCTGTGCTGTGTGAGTCTGCTCTCTGTGTGTGTGCGGCTGCTCTCTGTGCTGTGTGAGTCTGCTCTCTGTGCTGTGTGAGTCTGCTCTCTGTGCTGTGTGAGTCTGCTCTCTGTGCTGTGTGGGTCTGCTCTCTGTGCTGTGTGAGTCTGCTCTCTGTGCTGTGTCAGTCTGCTCTCTGTGCTGTGTCAGTCTGCTCTCTGTGCTGTGTGAGTCTGCTCTCTGTGCTGTGAGTCTGCTCTCTGTGCTGTGTGTCTGCACTCTGTGCTGTGTGAGTCTGCTCTCTGTGCTGTGTGAGTGTGCTCTCTGTGCTGTGTGGGTCTGCTCTCTGTGCTGTGTGAGTCTGCTCTCTGTGCTGTGTCAGACTGCACTCTGTGCTGTGTGAGTCTGCTCTCTGTTCTGTGTGTCTGCTCTCTGTGCTGTGTGTGTCTGCTCTCTGTGCTGTGTGAGTCTGCTCTCTGTGCTGTGTGGGTCTGCTCTCTGTGCCGTGTGAGTTTGCTCTCTGTGCTGTGTGAGTCTGCTCTCTGTGCTGTGTCAGTCTGCTCTCTGTGCTGTGTCAGACTGCACTCTGTGCTGTGTCAGTCTGCTCTCTGTGCTGTGTGTCTGCTCTCTGTGCTGTGTGTGTCTGCTCTCAGTGCTGTGTGAGTCTGCTCTCTGTGCTGTGTCAGTCTGCTCTCTGTGCTGTGTGTGTCTGCTCTCTGTGCTGTGTGTCTGCTCTCTGTGCTGTGTGTCTGCTCTCTGTGCTGTGTGGGTCTGCTCTCTGTGCCGTGTGAGTCTGCTCTCTGTGTGTGTGCGGCTGCTCTCTGTGCTGTGTGAGTCTGCATCTGTGCTGTGTGAGTCTGCTCTCTGTGCTGTGTGAGTGTGCTCTCTGTGCTGTGTGGGTCTGCTCTCTGTGCCGTGTGAGTTTGCTCTCTGTGCTGTGTGAGTCTGCTCTCTGTGCTGTGTGAGTCTGCTCTCTGTGCTGTGTGAGTCTGCTCTCTGTGCTGTGTGAGTCTGCTCTCTGTGCTGTGTCAGTCTGTTCTCTGTGCTGTGTGTCTGCTCTCTGTGCTGTGTGTCTGCTCTCTGTGCTGTGTGAGTCTGCTCTCTGTGCTGTGTGAGTCTGCTCTCTGTGCTGTGTGAGTCTGATCTCTGTGCTGTGTGAGTCTGCTCTCTGTGCTGTGTGAGTCTGCTCTCTGTGCTGTGTGTCTGCTCTCTGTGCTGTGTGAGTCTGCTCTCTGTGCTGTGTGAGTCTGCTCTCTGTGCTGTGTGAGTCTGCTCTCTGTGCTGTGTGAGTCTGCTCTCTGTGCTGTGTCAGACTGCACTCTGTGCTGTGTGAGTCTGCTCTCTGTGCTGTGTGAGTCTGCTCTCTGTGTGTGTGCGGATGCTCTCTGTGCTGTGTGTCTGCTCTCTGTGCTGTGTGAGTCTGCTCTCTGCGCTGTGTGAGTCTGCTCTCTGTGCTGTGTGAGTCTGATCTCTGTGCTGTGTGAGTCTGCTCTCTGTGCTGTGTGTCTGCTCTCTGTGCTGTGTGAGTCTGCTCTCTGTGCTGTGTGCGGCTGCTCTCTGTGCTGTGTGAGTCTGCTCTCTGTGCCATGTGAGTCTGCTCTCTGTGCTGTGTGAGTCTGCTCTCTGTGCTGTGTGAGTCTGCTCTCTGTGCTGTGTGAGTCTGCTCTCTGTGCTGTGTGAGTCTGCTCTCTGTGATGTGTGAGTCTGCTCTCTGTGCTGTGTCAGTCTGCTCTCTATGCCGTGTGAGTCTGCTCTCTGTGCTGTGTGTGTCTGCTCTCTGTGCTGTGTGAGTCTGCACTCTGTGCTGTGTGAGTCTGCTCTCTGTGTGTGTGCGGCTGCTCTCTGTGCTGTGTGAGTCTGCTCTCTGTGCTGTGTGAGTCTGCTCTCAGTGTGTGTACGGCTGCTCTCTGTGCTGTGTGAGTCTGCTCTCTGTGCTGTGTGAGTCTGCTCTCTGTGCTGTGTGGGTCTGCTCTCTGTGCTGTGTGAGTCTGCTCTCTGTGCTGTGTCAGTCTGCTCTCTGTGCTGTGTGAGTCTGCTCTCTGTGCTGTGTGAGTCTGATCTCTGTGCTGTGTGAGTCTGCTCTCTGTGCTGTGTGAGTCTGCTCTCTCTGCTGTGTGTCTGCTCTCTGTGCTGTGTGGGTCTGCTCTCTGTGCCGTGTGAGTTTGCTCTCTGTGCTGTGTGAGTCTGATCTCTGTGCTGTGTGAGTCTGCTCTCTGTGCTGTGTGAGTCTGCTCTCTGTGCTGTGTGTCTGCTCTCTGTGCTGTGTGAGTCTGCTCTCTGTGCTGTGTGAGTCTGCTCTCTGTGCTGTGTGAGTCTGCTCTCTGTGCTGTGTGAGTCTGCTCTCTGTGCTGTGTCAGACTGCACTCTGTGCTGTGTGAGTCTGCTCTCTGTGCTGTGTGAGTCTGCTCTCTGTGTGTGTGCGGATGCTCTCTGTGCTGTGTGTCTGCTCTCTGTGCTGTGTGAGTCTGCTCTCTGCGCTGTGTGAGTCTGCTCTCTGTGCTGTGTGAGTCTGATCTCTGTGCTGTGTGAGTCTGCTCTCTGTGCTGTGTGTCTGCTCTCTGTGCTGTGTGAGTCTGCTCTCTGTGCTGTGTGCGGCTGCTCTCTGTGCTGTGTGAGTCTGCTCTCTGTGCCATGTGAGTCTGCTCTCTGTGCTGTGTGAGTCTGCTCTCTGTGCTGTGTGAGTCTGCTCTCTGTGCTGTGTGAGTCTGCTCTCTGTGCTGTGTGAGTCTGCTCTCTGTGATGTGTGAGTCTGCTCTCTGTGCTGTGTCAGTCTGCTCTCTATGCCGTGTGAGTCTGCTCTCTGTGCTGTGTGTGTCTGCTCTCTGTGCTGTGTGAGTCTGCACTCTGTGCTGTGTGAGTCTGCTCTCTGTGTGTGTGCGGCTGCTCTCTGTGCTGTGTGAGTCTGCTCTCTGTGCTGTGTGAGTCTGCTCTCTGTGTGTGTGCGGCTGCTCTCTGTGCTGTGTGAGTCTGCTCTCTGTGCTGTGTGAGTCTGCTCTCTCTGCTGTGTGTCTGCTCTCTGTGCTGTGTGAGTCTGCTCTCTGTGCTGTGTGAGTCTGCTCTCTGTGCCGTGTGAGTCTGCTCTCTGTGCTGTGTGAGTCTGATCTCTGTGCTGTGTGTGTCTGCTCTCTGTGCTGTGTGAGTCTGCTCTCTGTGCTGTGTGAGTCTGATCTCTGTGCTGTGTGTGTCTGCTCTCTGTACTGTGTTTGTCTGCTCTCTGTGCCGTGTGATTCTGCTCTCTGTATTGCGTGCGGCTGCTCTCTGTGCTGCGTGAGTCTGCACTCTGTATTCTGTCAGTCTGCACTCTGTGCTGTGAGTGTCTGCTCTCTGTGCTGTCTGAGTCTGTTCTCGCTCTGTTGTGTCAGACTGCACTCTGTGCTGTGTGAGTCTGCTCTCTGTGCTGTGTGATTCTGCTCTCTCTGTGTTGTGTGTGTCTGCTCTCTGTGCTGTGTGAGACTGCTCTCTGTGCTGTGTCAGTCTGCTCTCTGTGCTGTGTGATTCTGCTCTCTCTGTGTTGTGTGAGTCTGCTCTCTGTGCTGTGTGAGTTTGCTCTCTGTGCTGTGTCAGTCTGCTCTCTGTGCTGTGTGAGTCTCTCTCTGTGCTGTGTGATTCTGCTCTCTGTGCTGTGTCAGTCTGCTCTCTGTGGTGTGTCAGTCTGCTCTCTGTGCTGTGTGAGTCTGCTCTCTGTGCTGTGTGAGTCTGCTCTCTGTGCTGTGTCAGTCTGCTCTCTGTGCTGTGTGAGTCTCTCTCTGTGCTGTGTGATTCTGCTCTCTGTGCTGTGTGAGTCTCTCTCTGTGCTGTGTGATTCTGCTCTCTGTGCTGTGTGAGTTTGCTCTCTGTGCTGTGTCAGTCTGCTCTCTGTGCTGTGTGAGTCTCTCTCTGTGCTGTGTGATTCTGCTCTCTGTGCTGTGTCAGTCTGCTCTCTGTGGTGTGTCAGTCTGCTCGATTTCGGCGGGAGAAGAGCTGGTGAGTCAATTTCAGCGGGGGCAGTGCGGAAGTGATTGCTGGGAGGTAAGTCTGTCCTTTAAAAACACTTGTCTTTGCAGGGGCAGGCCAGTCTATTTTGGCGGGAGAAGAGCTGGTGAGTCAATGTCAGCGGGGGCAGTGCGGAAGTGATTGCTGGGAGGTAAGTCTGTCCTTTGAAAACACTTACCAGGTCCCGTTTTCGGTCCCTCTTTTCTGTTTTTTTTTTATATTTTAGTATTTAAGGCGGGAACAGGAAGTTCGACCCGCGGACTTCTGGGAAGACCCTCACCAATAAATTCTGGTGGAGAGGAAACCCGAGACACTACACGTGTAGTGTCTCCCACCCGCCCTCCTCCTCTAACCTAATAATAAAACCCATTGGTGTGAGGTAAGTACCATATTTTATTATTAACACTAAGATGGTAAGTAAGTGATTTTTACTCATTTTTACTTTTGTACCTTTTTCAAATTGTGTGTGTGTCGGGGGGAAACCGAAGTGACATCACAGAAAAGCTGTGGCCTGAGTGGCTGTTGGGATTCTACACTAAATTAAAAAAAATTGAGCATTGGTAACTAATTAAACATAATTACTTAATTATAATTTAGAGGGATATCTAAGCCAGAGATCGGAGAGTACTATATTTAGCTTTCGCATTTCTATTAGAAATCTAGTGCTAGGAAACAGATAGTTAACAGTAACTTTGAATTTTTTTTGTTAAATATTCACAAAAAAATTTTTTTTTTAATTTTAATTTTAATTTTAATTAATTGACGCAATGTCAGTTAGAGGGGTGCTGTGCTCTGACTGTGAGATGTGGCAGGTCCGGGAGGCTTCCAGCGTCCCGGATGGCTTCATCTGCAGAAGGTGCACCCAATTGGAGCTCCTCACAGACCGCATGGTTCGGTTGGAGCAGCAATTGGATGCACTTAGGAGCATGCAGGTGGCGGAAAGCGTCATAGATCGCAGTTATGTAAATGTGGTCACACCCAAGGTGCAGGCAGAGAAATGGGTGACCACCAGAAAGGGCAGGCAGTCAGTGCAGGAATCCCCTGTGGTTGTCCCCCTCTCGAACAGATATACCCCTTTGGATACTGTCGGGGGGGATAGCCTATCAGGGGAAAACAGCAGTAGACAGAGCAGTGGCACCACGGCTGGCTCTGATGTTCAGAAGGGAGGGTCAAAGCGCAGAAGAGTAATAGTCATAGGGGACTCTATAGTCAGGGGCACAGATAGGCGCTTCTGTGGATGTGAAAGAGACTCCAGGATGGTATGTTGCCTCTCTGGTGCCAGGGTCCAGGATGTCTCCGAACGGGTAGAGGGCATCCTGAAGGGGGAGGGCAAACAGGCAGAGGTCGTTGTACATATTGGTACTAACGACATAGGCAGGAAGGGGCATGAGGTCCTGCAGCAGGAGTTCAGGGAGCTAGGCAGAAAGTTAAAAGACAGGACCTCGAGGGTTGTAATCTCGGGATTACTCCCTGTGCCACGTGCCAGTGAGGCTAGAAATTGGAAGATAGAGCAGCTAAACACGTGGCTAAACAGCTGGTGTAGGAGGGAGGGTTTCCATTATCTGGACCACTGGGAGCTCTTCCGGGGCAGGTGTGACCTGTATAAGAAGGACGGGTTGCATCTAAACCGGAGAGGCATAAATATCCTGGCCGCGAGGTTTGCTAGTGTCACACGGGAGGGTTTAAACTAGTATGGCAGGGGGGTGGGCATGGGAGCAATAGGTCAGAAGGTGAGAGCATTGAGGGAGAACTAGGGAATAGGGACAGTGTGGCTCTGAGGCAGAGCAGACAGGGAGAAGTTGCTGAACACAGCGGGTCTGGTGGCCTGAAGTGCATATGTTTTAATGCAAGAAGTATTACGGGTAAGGCAGATGAACTTAGAGCTTGGATTAGTACTTGGAACTATGATGTTGTTGCCATTACAGAGACCTGGTTGAGGGAAGGGCAGGATTGGCAGCTAAACGTTCCAGGATTTAGATGTTTCAGGCGGGATAGAGGGGGATGTAAAAGGGGAGGCAGAGTTGCGCTACTGGTTCGGGAGAATATCACAGCTGTACTGCGATAGGACACCTCAGAGGGCAGTGAGGCTATATGGGTAGAGATCAGGAATAAGAAGGGTGCAGTCACAATGTTGGGGGTTTACTACAGGCCTCCAAACAGCCAGCGGGAGATAGAGGAGCAGATAGGTAGACAGATTTTGGAAAAGAGTAAAAACAACAGGGTTGTGGTGATGGGAGACTTCAACTTCCCCAATATTGACTGGGACTCACTTAGTGCCAGGGGCTTAGACGGGGCGGAGTTTGTAAGGAGCATCCAGGAGGGCTTCTTAAAACAATATGTAGACAGTCCAACTAGGGAAGGGGCGGCACTGGACCTGGTATTGGGGAATGAGCCCGGCCAGGTGGTAGATGTTTCAGTAGGGGAGCATTTCGGTAACAGTGACCACAATTCAGTAAGTTTTAAAGTACTGGTGGACAAGGATAAGAGTGGTCCTAGGATGAATGTGCTAAATTGGGGGAAGGCTAATAATAACAATATTAGGCGGGAACTGAAGAACATAGATTGGGGGCGGATGTTTGAGGGCAAATCAACATCTGACATGTGGGAGGCTTTCAAGTGGCAGTTGAAAGGAATTCAGGACCGGCATGTTCCTGTGAGGAAGAAGGATAAATACTATCCTTCCTTAAATGGAACCATTTAAAAGGTTGCTGTCTGTGGTGAGGTCAGCTGTTGAGTTCGGGAGTGAGAGCTGGGACCTTAGAATCAGCGCGGGAATTTTGAAAAGCGCGGGGCTGCGAGACAGAGGGGACCATTTAAAAGGTTGCTGTCTGTGGTGAGGTGAGTACATATTAACTTACTTGCCTTGCAGGTCAGCTGTTGAGTTCGGGAGTGAGAGCTGGGACCTTAGAATCAGCGCGGGAATTTTGAAAAGCGCGGGGGCTGCGAGACAGAGGGGACCATTTAAAAGGTCGCTGTCTGTGGTGAGGTGAGTACAGATTAACTTGCTTACCTTGCAGGTCAGCTGTTGAGTTCGGGAGTGAGAGCTGGGACCTTAGAATCAGCGCGGGAATTTTGAAAAGCGCGGGGCTGCGAGACAGAGGGGACCATTTAAAAGGTTGCTGTCTGTGGTGAGGTGAGTACATATTAACTTACTTGCCTTGCAGGTCAGCTGTTGAGTTCGGGAGTGAGAGCTGGGACCTTAGAATCAGCGCGGGAATTTTGAAAAAGCGCAGATTAACAACTTGCTTACCTTGCAGGCCAAGTCGATTTCAGCAGGAGCGGAGCAGGTTAGTCCATTTCTGCGGGGGCAGTGCGGAAGTGATTTCTGGGAGGTAAGTTTCTCCTTTAAATACATTTTTTTTAAAAAAAATTCTAGTGTTTAAGGTGGGAACAGGAAGTCGACCCGCGGACGTCTGGGAAGACCCTCACCAATAAATTCTGGTGGAGAGGAAACCCGAGACACTACACGTGTAGTGTCTCCCACCCGCCCTCCTCCTCTAACCTAATAATAAAACCCTTTGGAGTGAGGTAAGTACCATATTTTATTATTGTTATTAATAATTTTTATTCTTTCTTTTTTTGCATATATAAAAAATTTTTTTAAATTTAGTTGTTAGCCAGATCTTGGTAGAAAGTTACAGGAATGGCAGGGAAGGGAGTGCAATGTTCCTCCTGCAGGATGTTTGAGGTGAGGGATGCCGTTAGTGTCCCTGCTGATTTTACCTGCAGGAAGTGCTGCCATCTCCAGCTCCTCCAAGACCGAGTTAGGGAACTGGAGCTGGAGTTGGAAGAACTTCGGATCATTCGGGAGGCAGAGGGGGTCATAGATAGCAGCTTCAGGGAATTAGTTACACCAAAGATTGGAGATAGATGGGTAACTGTAAGAGGGACGGGGAAAAAACAGTCAGTGCAGGGATCCCCTGCGGTCGTTCCCCTGAGAAACAAGTATACCGCTTTGGATACTTGTGGGGGGGGGGACTTACCAGGGGTAAGCCATGGGGTACAGACCTCTGGCACAGAGTCTGTCCCTGTTGCTCAGAAGGGAAGGGGGGAGAGGAGCAGAGCATTAGTAATTGGGGACTCTATAGTCAGAGGCACAGATAGGAGATTTTGTGGGAGCGTGAGAGACTCACGTTTGGTATGTTGCCTCCCAGGTGCAAGGGTACGTGATGTCTCGGATCGTGTTTTCCGGGTCCTTAAGGGGGAGGGGGAGCAGCCCCAAGTCGTGGTCCACATTGGCACTAACGACATAGGTAGGAAAGGGGATAAGGATGTCAGGCAGGCTTTCAGGGAGCTAGGATGGAAGCTCAGAACTAGAACAAACAGAGTTGTTATCTCTGGGTTGTTGCCCGTGCCACGTGATAGTGAGATGAGGAATAGGGAGAGAGAGCAATTAAACACGTGGCTACAGGGATGGTGCAGGCGGGAGGGATTCAGATTTCTGGATAACTGGGGCGCTTTCTGGGGAAGGTGGGACCTCTACAGACAGGATGGTCTACATCTGAACCTGCGGGGCACAAATATCCTGGGGGGGAGATTTGTTAGTGCTCTTTGGGGGGGTTTAAACTAATGCAGCAGGGGCATGGGAACCTGGATTGTAGTTTTAGGGTAAGGGAGAATGAGAGTATAGAGGTCAGGAGCTCAGATTTGACGTCGGAGGAGGGGGCCAGTGTTCAGGTAGGTGGTTTGAAGTGTGTCTACTTCAATGCCAGGAGTATACGAAATAAGGTAGGGGAACTGGCAGCATGGGTTGGTACCTGGGACTTCGATGTTGTGGCCATTTCGGAGACGTGGATAGAGCAGGGACAGGAATGGATGTTGCAGGTTCCGGGGTTTAGGTGTTTTAGTAAGCTCAGGGAAGGAGGCAAAAGAGGGGGAGGTGTGGCGCTGCTAGTCAAGAGCAGTATTACGGTGGCGGAGAGGATGCTAGATGGGGACTCATCTTCCGAGGTAGTATGGGCTGAGGTTAGAAACAGGAAAGGAGAGGTCACCCTGTTGGGAGTTTTCTATAGGCCTCCAAATAGTTCTAGGGATGTAGAGGAAAGGATGGCGAAGATGATCCTGGATATGAGCGAAAGTAACAGGGTAGTTATTATGGGAGACTTTAACTTTCCAAATATTGACTGGAAAAGATATAGTTCGAGTACATTAGATGGGTCATTTTTTGTTCAGTGTGTGCAGGAGGGTTTCCTGACACAGTTTGTTGACAGGCCAACAAGAGGTGAGGCCACATTGGATTTGGTTTTGGGTAATGAACCAGGCCAGGTGTTGGATTTGGAGGTAGGTGAGCACTTTGGGGACAGTGACCACAATTCGGTGACGTTTACGTTAAGGATGGAAAGGGATAAGTATACACCGCAGGGCAAGAGTTATAGCTGGGGGAAGGGAAATTATGATGCCATTAGACGTGACTTGGGGGGGATAAGGTGGAGAAGTAGGCTGCAAGTTTTGGACACACTGGATAAGTGGAGCTTGTTCAAGGATCAGCTATTGCGTGTTCTTGATAAGTATGTACCGGTCAGGCAGGGAGGAAGGTGCCGAGCGAGGGAACCGTGGTTTACCAAAGAAGTGGAATCTCTTGTTAAGAGGAAGAAGGAGGCCTATGTGAAGATGAGGTGTGAAGTTTCAGTTGGGGCGATGGATAGTTACAAGGTAGCGAGGAAGGATCTAAAGAGAGAGCTAAGACGAGCAAGGAGGGGACATGAGAAGTATTTGGCAGGAAGGATCAAGGAAAACCCAAAAGCTTTCTATAGGTATGTCAGGAATAAGCGAATGACTAGGGACAGAGTAGGACCAGTCAAGGACAGGGATGGGAAGTTGTGTGTAGAGTCTGAAGAGATAGGCGAGATACTAAATGAATATTTTTCGTCAGTATTCACTCAGGAAAAAGATAATGTTGTGGAGGAGAATGCTGAGCTCCAGGTAAATAGATTAGATGGCATTGAGGTAAGTAGGGAAGAGGTGTTGGCAATTCTGGACAGGCTGAAAATAGATAAGTCCCCGGGGCCTGATGGGATTTATCCTAGGATTCTCTGGGAGGCCAGGGAAGAGATTGCTGGACCATTGGCTTTGATTTTTATGTCATCATTGGATACAGGAATAGTGCCAGAGGACTGGAGGATAGCAAATGTGGTCCCTTTGTTCAAAAAGGGGAGCAGAGACAACCCCGGCAACTATAGACCGGTGAGCCTCACGTCTGTAGTGGGTAAAGTCTTGGAGGGCATTATAAGAGACAAGATTTATAATCATCTAGATAGGAATAATATGATCAGGGATAGTCAGCATGGCTTTGTGAAGGGTAGGTCATGCCTCACAAACCTTATCGAGTTCTTTGAGAAGGTGACTGAACAGGTAGACGAGGGTAGAGCAGTTGATGTGGTGTATATGGATTTCAGCAAAGCGTTTGATAAGGTTCCCCACGGTAGGCTATTGCAGAAAATACGGAGGCTGGGGATTGAGGGTGATTTAGAGATGTGGATCAGAAATTGGCTAGCTGAAAGAAGACAGAGGGTGGTGGTTGATGGGAAATGTTCAGAATGGAGTTCTGTCACAAGTGGAGTACCACAAGGATCTGTTCTGGGGCCGTTGCTGTTTGTCATTTTTATCAATGACCTAGAGGAAGGCGCAGAAGGGTGGGTGAGTAAATTTGCAGACGATACTAAAGTCGGTGGTGTTGTCGATAGTGAGGAAGGAAGTAGCAGGTTACAGAGGGATATAGATAAGCTGCAGTGCTGGGCTGAGAGGTGGCAAATGGAGTTTAATGTAGAGAAGTGTGAGGTGATTCACTTTGGAAGGAAAAACAGGAATGTGGAATATGTGGCTAATGGAAAAGTTCTTGAAAGTGTGGATGAGCAGAGGGATCTAGGTGTCCATGTACATAGATCCCTGAAAGTTGCCACCCAGGTTGATAGGGTGGTGAAGAAGGCCTATGGAGTGTTGGCCTTTATTGGTAGAGGGATTGAGTTCCGGAGTCAGGAGGTCATGTTGCAGCTGTACAGAACTCTGGTACGGCCGCATTTGGAGTATTGCGTACAGTTCTGGTCACCGCATTATAGGAAGGACGTGGAGGCTTTGGAACGGGTGCAGAGGAGATTTACCAGGATGTTGCCTGGTATGGAGGGAAAATCTTATGAGGAAAGGCTGATGGACTTGAGGTTGTTTTCGTTAGAGAGAAGAAGGTTAAGAGGAGACTTAATAGAGGCATACAAAATGATCAGAGGGTTAGATAGGGTGGACAGTGAGAGCCTTCTCCCGCGGATGGAAATGGCTAGCACGAGGGGACATAGCCTTAAACTGAGGGGTAATAGATATAGGACAGAGGTCAGGGGTAGGTTCTTTACGCAAAGAGTAGTGAGGCCGTGGAATGCCCTACCTGCTACAGTAGTGAACTCGCCAACATTAAGGGCATTTAAAAGTTTATTGGATAAACATATGGATGATAATGGTATAGTGTAGGTTAGATGGCTTTTGTTTCGGTGCAACATCGTGGGCCGAAGGGCCTGTACTGCGCTGTATTGTTCTATGTTCTATGTTCTATAGGACCGGCATGTTCCTGTGAGGAAGAAGGATAAATACGGCAATTTTCGGGAACCTTGGATGACGAGAGATATTGTAGGCCTCGTCAAAAAGAAAAAGAAGGCATTTGTCAGGGCTAAAAGGCTGGGAACAGACGAAGCCTGCGAGGAATATAAGGAAAGTAGGAAGGAACTTAAGCAAGGAGTCAGGAGGGCTAGAAGGGGTCACGAAAAGTCATTGGCAAATAGGGTTAAGGAAAATCCCAAGGCTTTTTACACGTACATAAAAAGCAAGAGGGTAGCCAGGGAAAGGGTTGGCCCACTGAAGGATAGGCAAGGGAATCTATGTGTGGAGCCAGAGGAAATGGGCGAGGTACTAAATAAATACTTTGCATCAGTATTCACCAAAGAGAAGAAATTGGTAGATGTTGATTCTGGAGAAGGGTGTGTAGATAGCCTGGGTCACATTGAGATCCAAAAAGACGAGGTGTTGGGTGTCTTAAAAAATATTAAGGTAGATAAGTCCCCAGGGACTGATGGGATCTACCCCAGAATACTGAAGGAGGCTGGAGAGGAAATTGCTGAGGCCTTGACAGAAATCTTTGGATCCTCGCTGTCTTCAGGGGATGTCCCGGAGGACTGGAGAATAGCCAATGTTGTTCCTCTGTTTAAGAAGGGTAGCAAGGATAATCCCGGGAACTACAGGCCGGTGAGCCTTACTTCAATGGTAGGGAAATTACTGGAGAGAATTCTTCGAGACAGGATCTACTCCCATTTGGAAGCAAATGGACGTATTAGTGCGAGGCAGCATGGTTTTGTGAAGGGGAGGTCGTGTCTCACAAACTTGATAGAGTTTTTCGAGGAGGTCACTAAGATGATTGATGCAGGTAGGGCAGTGGATGTTGTCTATATGGACTTCAGTAAGGCCTTTGACAAGGACCCTCATGGTAGACTAGTACAAAAGGTGAAGTCACAAGGGATCAGTGGTGAGTTGGCAAGGTGGATACAGAACTGGCTAGGCCATAGAAGGCAGAGAGTAGCAATGGAAGGATGCTTTTCTCATTGGAGAGCTGTGACCAGTGGTGTTCCACAGGGATCAGTGCTGGGACCTTTGCTCGTTGTAGTATATATAAATAATTTGGAGGAAAATGTAACTGGTCTGATTAGTAAGTTTGCAGACGACACAAAGGTTGGTGGAATTGTGGATAGCGATGAGGACTGTCGGAGGATACAGCAGGATTTAGATTGTTTGGAGACTTGGGCGGAGAGATGGCAGATGGAGTTTAATCCGGACAAATGTGAGGTAATGCATTTTGGAAGGTCTAATGCAGGTAGGGAATATACAGTGAATGGTAGAACCCTCAAGAGTATTGAAAGTCAAAGAGATCTAGGAGTACAGGTCCACAGGTCATTGAAAGGGGCAACACAGGTGGAGAAGGTAGCCAAGAAGGCATACGGCATGCTTGCCTTCATTGGCCGGGGCATTGAGTATAAGAATTGGCAAGTCATGTTGCAGCTGTATAGAACATTAGTTAGGGCACACTTGGAGTATAGTGTTCAATTCTGGTCGCCACACTACCAGAAGGATGTGGAGGCTTTAGAGAGGGTGCAGAAGAGATTTACCAGAATGTTGCCTGGTATGGAGGGCATTAGCTATGAGGAGCGGTTGAATAAACTCGGTTTGTTCTCACTGGAATGAAGGAGGTTGAGGGGAGACCTGATAGAGGTATACAAAATTATGAGGGGCATAGACAGAGTGGATAGTCAGAGGCTTTTCCCCAGGGTAGAGGGGTCAATTACTAGGGGGCATAGGTTTAAGGTGAGAGGGGCAAGGTTTAGAGTAGATGTACGAGGCAAGTTTTTTACGCAGAGGGTAGTGGGTGCCTGGAACTCGCTACCGGAGGAGATGGTGGAAGCAGGGACGATAGTGACATTTAAGGGGCATCTTGACAAATACATGAATAGGATGGGAATAGAGGGATACGGACCCAGGAAGTGTAGAAGATTGTAGTTTAGTCGGGCAGCATGGTCGGCACGGGCTTGGAGGGCCGAAGCGCCTGTTCCTGTGCTGTACATTTCTTTGTTCTTTGTTCTTTGTTCTTTTGCTCTCTGTGCTGTGTGAGTCTCTCTCTGTGCTGTGTGAGTGTGCTCTATGTGCTGTGTCAGTCTGCTCTCTGTGCTGTGTCAGTCTGCTCTCTGTGCTGTGTCAGTCTGCTCTCTGTGCTGTGTCAGTCTGCTCTCTCTGTGCTGTGTCAGTCTCTCTCTGTGCAGTGTCAGTGTGCTCTCTCTGCTGTGTCACTCTGCTATCTCTGATGTGTGAGTCTGCTCTCTCTGCTATGTTAGTCTGCTCTCTGAGTCTGCTCCTTCTGCTGGTGGGGTCTGCTCTTTGTGCCCTCTGAGTCTGCTCTTTGTGCTTGAGTCAGCTCTCTTTGCTATGTGTCAGCTCTCTGTGCTGTGTGAGTCTGCCCTTAACGTTGTGTAAGTCTGCTCTCTTAAACTGCTCTCTGTGTTGTGTGGGTCTGCAGTCTATGCTGTGTGGAGACAAGCCAACAAGTGTCTCCAGTAGCCTGCAAAGCTAACAAAGAGAGCACCAAAGTTTACCAGAATCATCTGACTTAACATCCTTAACGTATCACCAGCTGCTCCTCACGGACAAGCAAAGGACTGATTTGTATTTTATTTTTAAACTATTAAGTTGTGAGAGGCATCTTCATTATATTTCCTCATGTTTTAGTAACTAATAAACTTTCTCTTTTATTGACTGCAGAAAACCTGGTTAAATTGGCTCCTTGTAAAAAGAAAATACATTTTGCATTGGGAAAAGGTATCCACGGGGTAAGAATTCTAAACAAACCTTTGTCGCGGCCAACCGAGAGGGTTAAATAAAAAGGGGAGGCAGCTCATTCTTCTTCACCCAGTTGTAACAGTTCCCAGAAGAAATTGTGTCTGGGCCTCAGTTTTGTATGATTCATGAGAATCGGGTAAAACATACTACAGTTCCATTCTATCATTCTCTCTCAGATAGAGCAGCAGCGTAATGCTCGACAAATTGTTAAGCATGCTCTTGGATCTAACAAATGTCAGATACAAATTGGAAGAAAGGTCAATTGTCACTGAATCTCAAACTGGCAATTTCTTTTCTTATTTATCATAACACACCTCACACTACTACACCAGCTAAATTGTTTCTTAGAAGGCAGCCCAGAGTGAGATTTTCATTGCTGTAGCCACATTTAGCACAGTCAGTAGATAGAAAACAATCCAGGAAGAAAGAAAGTCATGATAGAAAGAAGTTTGAAGTTGAACATAAGGGTAAGGTGAAAGGTCACCATTGTGTGGGCCTTACATATATTTGGTCAAGATATTTGGTCGTGGAAAGATTAGGGTTTATGCACATAGATCATGTTTTACCTTCAAAGATTCACAAAGATGATGAGAGTTGGAAAGAATCAAATGAACCTGATGAATTGGATAGTTGGGATATGAGTAGAGTACTCTTGTTTACTCCAACACAAGTTGTGCCAAAAACCAGTTCAGATCCATGTCAGAGTCAGACAGATATACCTGATGAAGTGGAAGATTAATTCCACGGTCAAGGTCAAAATCAGTCTTTGGTGAAAATTTCTCCTCAAAATCAGGCCAAAATGGGTGATGGTCCTGTCCCAAGTTCTAAGTGTCTGGGTCAAGAATGCAGGAATCCTCTTAGCAATAGGAAACCAATGATTAAGTTTGATTTATAAATAAATGAAAAGC
Organism: Scyliorhinus torazame; assembly: GCF_047496885.1. NCBI lineage: Eukaryota > Metazoa > Chordata > Chondrichthyes > Carcharhiniformes > Scyliorhinidae > Scyliorhinus > Scyliorhinus torazame. Next base: position 124,769,521 of record NC_092713.1, read on the forward strand.
AAGAATTATATGCAAGCTCTGTGGAATGTGAACTTTTTTGCACCTTTTCCATTAACGAGGGAGGATTGTAATAGCACCCTCTCGTGGCCACAAGGTATGTATATAAGCAAACCAGAATAAACCAGATTCAGTTGGGTACCTGAATTCCGTGTGCTTGCACCACTTTCTTCTGGTTCTGCAAAGCTAACATATATGGCGGGATTCTCCATTCCTGAGTCTAAGTGTAGATGCCGGGGCAGGATTCGTGGACTTCCACGACAGCAAAACTGGCATCACACCTGGACTGATTCAGGGGCTAGCATCATGGAACACAATGAGAAACAGTGCGGGATTCACTGGGTCCGCGATTGACATTTGAGAAGCTGACTAGCTGCAGCCACATATACACATTACACTCCCCACACACACTCATCCCAGCAAACAAAATGGCACTGGCTGCGCTGGAGCTCGTCTGTCATGCTGATGGGTCAGCTGGGGCCAGAGGTAACCTAGGGGGTGCCCTAGGAGGACACCCATACGACCTGTGGCTCTAAGTTCATAGAGGGCAGTCAGCGGCATGCATAGCTGCATGGCTGCCATGCAGGCTGTGGCAATGGTGCTCCATGCCCGCTCACCCCGACCCAGCAGCCCACCTCCTGGCCAGCCCCCGCTGCTTCCCCTGGCCCTGGCCGAAGCCCCCCAGCCAGCCAGCGGCACGACTGTCAGAAACCTATCGCCAATTTGGACACTTTTCATACCCCTTCTCTTTCTCCCTCTGCAGCCACGGTGTCTGTTTCATGATTTTTAAAAGCAGAAGTGAACCTCGCCGTCATGAATTTGCCCCAGTGGAGGCGGAGAATCGCGGAGGCCCCGGGGAATACCAGGTCAGGCCCGCTAATGATATGCCAACGGCGTTTACTGTACATGCGTTCTGGAATGCATTGATGCCGCTGTCGAGGCACCGGAGAATTGCGATTTGGTATGAAACCTGCGCCCACCACAAATCCAGTGTCAAAACCAATTCTCCGCCCAATCGCATTTCCCGATTCTGGGGCGATATTCTCCCCCAACGGCGCGATGTCCGCCGACTGGCGCCCAAATCGGCGCCAATCAGACGGGCATCGCACCGCCCCAAAGGTGCGGAATGCTCCGCATCTTTGGGGGCCGAGCCCCAACATTGAGGGGATAGGATGGCGCCGGAGGGATTTCCGCCCCCCCAGCTGCTGGAAACGGCCTTTGTTGCCCCGCCAGCTGGCGCGCAAATGACATCCCGGGCGGCGCATGCGCGGGTGTGTCAGCGGCCGCTGACAGTTTCCCTCGCATGCGCAGTGGGGAGAGTCTCTTCCGCCTCCACCATGGTGGAGGCTGTTGCGGAGGCGGAAGGGAAAGAGTGCCCCCACGGCACACCCGCCCGCAGATCGATGGGCCTCGATCGCGGGCCAGGCCACCGTGGGGGCACCCCCCAGGGCCAGATCGCCCCGCGGCCCCCCCAGGACTCCGGCCTTGTCCCGCCGGTAAATACATACTTTAATTTACGCCGGCGGGACAGGCAGTTTCTCGGCGGGACTTCGGCCCATCCGGCCGGAGAATTGAGCGGGGTGCCCGCCAACCGGCGCGGCCCGATTCCCGCCCATGCCCAATCTCCGGTACCGGAGACTTCGGCAACCGGCGGGGGCGGGATTCACGGCAGCCCCCGGCGATTTTCCGACCGGATAATGACGCCCCTGATGTCGGCCGACGGAGAATCTCGCCCATAATGTTCTCTGTAAATGCAAGTACTTATTCGAGGTGCTAGATATATGGTCCCATTTTACTATGCACTTTAGTTACACAGGCAGACAGCAGTGGTCAAAAACCAATGAGTGCCAGGCTGACTCAGCTATGCTGTCTGCCTTATGTGGTTTGGAAATAGGAAATTACCCTCCTATCAGCTTTGTACAAGGCTGGCAACTCTATTTTCAATTATATTTCAGGATGAGCACATTGCTGGCAAGGTTGGTATTTATTAGCCATCCCACCTGTCCTTGAGAAGGTGGCGGTAAGTGGCTTTCACCTTGAGTGGTGGCTGTTGATGTGCTGAATCGCTAATGAAAATGTGCAGTGCAATGGAAGCAGTCAACATGGTGACAGTTGGCAGCACAGTGGCGCAGTGGGTTAGCCCTGCTGCCTCACGGCGCCGAGGTCCCAGGTTCGATCCCGGCTCTGGGTCACTGTCCGTGTGGAGTTTTCACATTCTCCCCGGGTTCGCGTGGGTTTCGCCCCACAACCCAAATATGTGCAAGGTAGGTGGATTGACCACGTTAAATTGCCCTTTAATTGGAAAAAATTAATTGGGTACACTAAAAAAAAATTTTTTTAAACATGGTGACATGTCATAGAATCCCCACAGTGCAGAAGGAGGCCATTTGGCCCATCAGGTCTGCACCTACACCTTGAAAGAACACCCTACCTAGGCCCAATCCTCCATCCTATTCCTGCAACCCCACCCTAAGGGGCAATTTACCATGGCCAATCCACTTAATCCGCACATTTTTGGACTGTGGGAGGAAACCAGAACACCCGGAGGAAACCCACGCACACACGGGGAGAATGTACACACTCCACACGGACAGTGACCCAAGGTCAGAAGGGAACCTGTGTCTCTGGCGCTGTGAAGCAGCAGTGCTAACCACTGTGCTACCATGTTACACTCTTTGGTAATTTCTGACTGCTTTTGCCACAGCCAGTTTATTGTGGCTTGGAAGCAGTGTCAAAGAGTTACATCTGCTGCCTCTGATTTTTGGGATCACACCAGTCCTCTGAGATTAGTTTGCATCAGTTTTTGTTTGCCTTTCTAATAGTTGGAGTGCAAAACAGGAGTTGAACCATGCATCCATTTGGCACCTGTTAGCTGCTATGAATGAATTATTATGCTGTGCTTTTGATGTTGGAATTATCTCCATGCCTGCAATTATCTGCTGATTATTCATTCAAACCATCCAAATTTCAAATTCCAAAATCTCATGAGCACTTCAGATGCAGGGCTTGAGGAGGAATAAGTCGGGATGGAATGCAATCTACACTGGTGTGAGTTGGTTAGTATTGAAATGCAGTGAGGGGATGGGTAAGAGAACTGAGCAGGGAATGGGCGAGGATGAAGGAGTCCTCCTGCACGGGAATGACCCTCCGAGTCCTCGCCACAACAACGTTCCCATCCCCACCAGCAATGTACACATCCAGCCCAGTGGTGGTAGCAGCGCTAAAAACTTGGAACCATATGAGGCAACACATCAGTTTAACCGAGGTGCCACCATGGGACCACATCTGCGGTAACCACAGACGCCCACCAGCCATGCTTGATGCCACCTTTAAGAGGTGGAGACAGGATGGGGGATGCTAGCGATTAAGCACTTCTACACGGGGGAGAGACTTACAACCTTGGACGAGTTGATGGAGAGGTGGGAACTTTCGAACGGGCAGGAGCTCCGGCATTTTTAATAATAATAATCTTTATTAATGTCACAAGTAGGCTTATATTAACACTGCAATGAAGTTACTGTGAAAATCCCCTCATTGCCACACTCCGGCACCTGTTCAAGTACACTGAGGGAGAATTCGGAATGTCCAATTCACCTAACAAGCACGACTTTTGGGACTTGTGGGAGGAAACCGGAGCACCCGGTGGAAACCCACACAGACATGGGGAGAACGTGCAGACTCCGCACAGACAGTGACCCAAGCCAGGAATCGAACCCGGATCCCTGGCACTGTGAAGCAACAGTGGTAACCACTGCACAGCAGAGCCGCCCCTTTTACAAGTCAAAATCATTTTCCGCAAGGAGACAACGAGGTATTCTTGTGCCCCAAGAGACACAATGTTGGAGGAGCTTCTAAACGCAGACAGTATGGAGAAAGAGAACTGTGGCGACGTATATGGATGACTTTTAGAAAGGGCGAGAGTGCCACTAGGCGGAGCAAAGCAGAAATGGGAAGTTGAACTAGGGACAGAAGTGGGGTGGGGACTCTGGAGCGAAGCACTAAGTAGAGCCAACTCCACCTCCTCCTGCGCAAGGGTACGCCTCATGCAATTCAAAATGGTGCACAGAGCGCACATAACCAGAACCCGAATAAATAACTTCTTCTTGGAGGTGGAGGACAAATGTGAACAGTGCCAGGAAGACCCGACCAACCACATCCACGTGTTCTGGGCCTGCCCAAGACTTGTTGGCTTCTGGGCACCACTCTTCGAGGTTGATGTCCAAGATTGTGGGGGGGTGGGTGAAGCTGCGCCAAAAGGTGGCAGTTTTGGGGATATTGGACCAGCCAGAACGTCATATGGGGAAGAGGAAAAACATCCTTGTTTTTGCTTCCCTAATCGCACGCCGGAGATTCCTGCTTGGCTGGTGAATCAGCAGCACCACCCACACAGCTGTAGACTGGCTGGCAGATCTGTCAGAATTTCTCCATCTGGAGAAGATCAAATACACCATCCGTGGATCGGTCAAGGGCTTCCACAAAGCTTGGGGGCCATTCATCAGTCTGTTCCAACCTGTTCGAGGCCAATAACGAATAGGAAGGGAGGAGGGCGGGTGGACCAATAAGAACCAACTGGGCCACACAAAACAGGCAGGAACAAGGAGGGGGGTGCAGCAAGGAAGGAACCCAAGGAAACACCAGGAGGGTGTCCAGGGAAAGATCGAAGAGGGGGCCAGAGGGTCCCCCTCCCCCACAAAGCCATAGGAACAAAAACAAGATGAATGATGGATTATAACATCTACAGCAGAAGAAAGGGCCTAAGACAGAGCCCGAATAGCAGAAAAGGGTGGGGGGAGGGAGGGGGAGGGGGAGCAAGGGGGGAGTGGGGACAGAGGGAGTACCTAAAAAGGAAAAATATGTAAATTGTAAATAATAACCGTTTCAATCATCTCCTGTATAGTGTCCAATGAAAATTCAATAAACATATATAAAAATGGGAATTACTATTAATTATGGCTTACAAATGTCTGTGCATAGTAAATGGAGTCAGTTTGTAGAATTGAAACCATTGGGTAAGGAAGAATCGGGCCTGAAGACTAATTTCCTAAGTTACTTGGGTCCTTTTCCTACACTTCAGAAGTATTTCTTTGGCTGTGAAGTGCTTTGGGATTTTTTGAGGCTATGAAAGGTGCTTAAAAAAAATGGAAAGTCTATTTTTCCTTCTTTTACTTACAAAACTATTTTAAGGCACAGATGGAATGCTTTTCACAGATATGTAGTTCAATCAGTTGTTGAAAATCCTCCAAAAGATTTTGGCTTGTAACGTTCTGGCCGGAGAAGCCACCATTGAGAAAGAAAATGGAATCTTACTGAACATTCATGAAGGAGCTGCTTTCATGGCTCAGATGGTCAATGGGGAAAAACAGCTGAGGCAAACAGACCAGAAGGATTACAAATTGACCCACTGCCTGTACTCTGTTTCTGAACTTTGGACGTCAGCAGGAGCCCTACCCCCGGGTTAAGGGGAAAAAATGTCATCCATTACTTTGGATGACTGCACGGTCATCTCTGCTTAGAGGTCTTTGGTGGGTGGGGGGGGAGGGGGGGGGATAGACATGTGCGCACAATGGCTACGGACAGCCCCTCATTCGCCTGGGATGGCCACCTTGCTCACAGATCTGCCATTCTCAGTCTGACCTCACACAATGAGAATGACCAGCCTGAATGAGGTTTCAGAGAGCACCTAGTGCCATAGGACCATGATCAATAAATGGGTAATATGTTCAGCAGAAAGGGAGGGTAGAAAATTGTAAGAAACAGCAAACCTCAAAAGGAAGCAGCCCCTTCGAATCAATCTAATTAGTTGAGTGACATACAGCGATAACAGATCATGTACCTACACCATGTTCACACAAGCTGTACTGGTTCTATTTACGCAACACACCAGCGCCTGCTAAGTAAATATGAACATTTTTACACAGTATATGCCCATGCATTGAGATGGCAGTGCAAGAAATGTTTGTTTACTCTTTGGAACCAATATTGAGATCACAAGATGAGGCTGGTAGACTGGGAGGAGACCTGTGTGAAATGCAAATGCCAGCACAGAATAGTTGGACTGTGTGGTCAGTGTCTTTGTGGTATGTCCAATGCAATCATGTGCTTCTCAGTCAGAAATGCCAGAAGCAAAGTATAAGGTGATGCTGTTCCTCTACCTTGTCCTGACAATCTCCTGTAACCCTGAGACAGAAGAGGGCCCATTGCTGCACAATATGACGTTCATTTATCACCCCCTTCCCCCTCCAGCAGCTATCTTCCTGACTTCCCAGAGTGAGATTGCCCAATTAGTGTATTGAGAAGTAGAAATACCGCCCACTGTGTTGATTCCTGGTCCCTGGATGTTCTCTGTAAACACTTGTCGAGTATTTTTCGATGTTGATGGCTCGGAATACATACAATCACCTTCCACATCAAATCATGAATAGCGCCTGTCAGATATGTAGATTTTTTTTTGTTGGAAACTTTCCACCAAACTAAAACACATCAAAAACACCACAGTGGTGCCTCATTATAAACACTGCATGATATGCATCAGCTTTATTATGGCACACGTTACAGAAAGCAGTCTGGGCATTAGAGAAATCCTATCAAGTATTTCAGGGGAAACCTCACTGAGCAGAAAATGTTTTTTCAATGGCTCTCAAAGACAAGGGTTCTGCTGCATACAAAACTATACAAATTTGAAATAATTGAAATATAACAAATGTATCCCCAGCATTTTCTGCTGGACAGGCATGTTCGTCTGTGTCAGGTGAACCCATGATGCCTCAAACAGTAAGATAACATTTTGTTACTAGCAGATTATTCAATCAGCTCTTCGATCCGTATTATTATAGTGAGTATGATTTTGCAACTCAAATCAAGTTAGCAGAGAGCAAGATTGGGCGAGGTGTGAAACAGAGACCAATCGAATCCCGTCAGTTCGCCACCAAGTTAAATTCACCCCCAAAGACGACTGGCACTTGGAGTAGTTGCTACTAAAATAAAGAGTTGCTTTTTATTTCTGATTTATTTTTGTTTCTCCCTAAAGTATAATGCCCCACCCACCTTGCTTACCTCATTCGCCCCCTTCCACGTACGGCCTTAAACCCAGGAGGCAGAATATCCAGGGCTGCAGGCCAAGTCCGAACGCACAATCAATAGCGCTTCATGGGCTGAAGGTGTAAATGTTTGATCAGTGACGTGAAACTACTTCTGTGACAGAACCTGCACATCGCCAAGAGCTTGTCCATCTATCAGTTAGAATATTACCCACAACATATTCCCACGCGGTTATGCAGGCAGGTTTGAGTGACGAACAGCGTGGAGAACCCCAAATCCCAGACTGGGAGGTTGCTTTCCTTCACACATCCCTCACCTTTTTAAAACTTATGCATCATACTCCGCCCCTGCCCCCTTCCTACCCCATTTTACTTCCTTGCGAGAATTCACCGGCTTCTCGATATTTGGATAATTCATTATGAAAATTAAAGATGCAGTTTTTAATGTCTTTGTTTCCCTTAAGTAATCAGGATTGCAGGAGATGGAACAATAAAGATACCCTGCTGTATTTTCTCCGGCAGAGAATAGCCACCTGTCACCTCAGATGGAAACAGCCTCTAGTCACTTACGTGAAAAGCAATAGGACTAATGGTGCCACAGTGAGGCCTGTTGCTAAGCAGGTGATGTAATGATAGGCTAGTCCCTATTGATAAGTTAATTATAATTGGCTATGTTAATGATGTCTTAAGGCTTCATTTTTAATGTGCTGTAGCTGCCACAGAATAAGCATATTACCAATAAAGGACAGAAGCTATTGCATTTTGATTGCTTTTAATAATCAGAATTGTCTGCAACTGGTTTTTAGCTTCAGCTTCTATTTCTTTGCCAAGCTCCATCCATCTCTGTGAAATGTGACCATTTTTAGAAATCTGAACAGGAGTGAGTGTGTCGAAGAAGCGGGAATGGGGAGGGGAGGGGAGGAAAGCAGCATTGTCACAGTCCTTTCAGGTCTTTCTAATTATAGGGTGCTGCAGTCTGCCACAGAAACATAGAGCAGTGTGTGGTGTGCTCTTGCAGGCTGAACTACATCGCCGCATTCAAAATAACCAAGGTGACGAATTGTCCAACTTAACCAACAGGGATCGGGCGTGCTGAAAATAACTTTCATATACCGCAGTCCAGCTATCAAGATTGTTTAGTCCAGAAGCTCAAATTTTGTGAAAAGGGTAAGAAATCAGGTTGCAAACAGTGCCTTTCACATCAAGAAGGTAGCATTTATAGTTCTGAGGCTGTACATGTGCTGGGTGTGTTATTTTGTGTGAGTGCTATCGGGGCACAGTGTAAGTATCAAACATTTCCAGGTCATGCATAGTAGAGGTCAGAGGCACAATAAAGGACCTTGCATTATACCCAACAACCTGCCTCAAGTCCAATCACAGGAGATCATGTCACTGTGGTCCCCCCTCCCCCTCCTGCATTTCTCACAGCAGCCATCTTTGTACCATTCAATCCTTTTGACCAATTCAGTACCGAAGTTTGTGTTGAAATATTGATGCCTTTGCATCTGTAGACTCAGGGACTCATTCCACACACAATCCTGATAGCCTGCAGGAGATGCCTTCATCTCATTAGCCCCTGTTTCAAACCAGGTTTCTCAAGGCGGAAAGATAACGCAATGCAATAGCCCCCCCCCCCCCCTCCTCCTCCACCCATCCCCTTCATAAAATGTTTAATTATTTTTCATTTTATAGCATATTAAAACAGGTTATCGTTAATTATCAACACAGCTAATGTGTGTCAGCAGTCAGGAATTATCCTATGCCTCATTCATAGAGAAACATATATTGTACCAGTTTAGCTCAGCTGGCTGGACAGATGGTTCATGATGCAGAGTGAGGCCAACAGCGCGGGTTCCTGTGCCTGCTAAGGTTACTCATGAAGGCCTGCTTTCTGAATCTTGCCCCTCGCCTTAAGTGTGGTGATCCTCAGATTAATTCACCACCAATCAGTTCTCCTGCTCAAAGGGGAAAGCAGCCGATGGTCATCTGGGACTTTGGCAAAGTACTTACTTATTGTTCCACTTATTGTCCCACTTATCAAAACATTTCCTGCAGTAATTAAAGAATGATAAAGCATACACCAACTCTTGTCCTCCAGAAAAACCCAATTTTAAATTAAAATCTACGATGATATCATTTTATCCTCACCTGGAACATTACTCAAGTGGAGTAATCATTGAGCAGTTATGGGGGAAATTGCCAGCATCAGCTGTAATTCACTGCTTTGCACTTCAGTGCTGGAAGATCTTAGACAATGGCTTGACCAAAATGGCAACTTAAATCATGTATTGGTTGAAAAGATGCTGATTAACCTATATCTTAAAAATCCAGCTGACTGCAAAGTTTTTCTATTTGGATTCAGTAGATTTTGATGGATCTTCGTTAAAAGAAACGCAGTCAGAAGAAGTGAGTTCCTGAAAAGAATCTGTACTAACAGATCTCCTACAGAAGCTGGCCATGGTTCAGTGTGAGGAAATGTTGCTTGAACGTTCCTTCCGAGGAAAAAATACCTCTTAAATTACTCAGAAACTGTGTTTAGCTTCCAAGAGAAACCAAAAGATATGAGTAAAGTTTCTTTCTAATGTGATAACTACGGCTGCAGTGGATACACTATGTGAATTCAATTGATTCATCAAGCTGGCAAAACATCCATGGACTTGAGTGCCCTCTTGGATGCCACTGGCATCAGTGCCACAATGAATAGGAGATGCATTCACCATGAGACAGTATGGGTAAGGAAGGGCACCTGGCGGATTCTTAGCACCTCACAGCCAGCTCAATCTGAACATTTACTGGTGCTACATTTTCCTTTCATTTTCAAAGCCATTTAACTGTTTGTAGGTGTTTTGATCATTTGTTTCCATGACTAACAATATGGGGTTAGTGCACTATACACAAACACACACTTAGCAAAAGCATGGGTAAGAGTTCCTCTGATTTCATGTGTAACAATACTGTAAATAACTTTGTGATTTCTAACCTATTCATAAACTTTTTTTCAAATATTATCAAGTTGAGATTCCCACATTATATTAATTGCACTAACCTGTGGAACAGAGAACCACAAAATTAGATTCACATATTGGCTCTGTTGGCAGATGCAAACCCGAGAGCATTACAAGCTTCTATAGGGGGATCTTTATTACGGCATCAGTTTCAGAATCTCATTTATTCTGACTACATTCCTTCCAACAAGGATCCAACAAAATCATATTACCAACTGAATTTCTATGAAAAACGTAACAATCAGCTTAATTTTAAAATGTACGCTTGTTTACATGTATAAGGACCATATCAACAAACAGAATTCAAGTTGCCACCCTTGTCAAGTAGGACCTTCCAGCACTGTTCATACAATGAAGTACAGCTGATGATGGCTCCTTTTCCCTATAATCTCCTGTGTGAGTACTCCATTTGGGAATTATTCTTCATGATAATAAGATGTTAGTGTCAATAGATTTTCATCTAAAATTAGGTTTATTCAGCTAAGAAGGGTTGATGCATGATTCATCATTCTGCAATGATTGCAGGAAACGTCTCGATAAAAGATCTTCAAATACATTTTTCAAATCCCGCCAGTTTTCCTGATTTATATATTTCCAATTTCAATCAATTCACAGTTAGCAGCTGTGCTGTCAGCTGCTGAGGCGCTAAGTTTGGAATTCTCACCCTAAATCAGTCTGTCTTGGTTTAAAACACTCTTTAATACCTACCTTTTCAATCAAGCTTTTGGTTATCTGTCCTGTTATCACCTTGTGTGGTGCCATGCAGGTTTTTCTTGATAACATGCCTGTGAACTGCCTTGGGACATTTAACTTACGCAAGATAAAGACAAGTTGTTGTTGTTGAATACAACTCGTGTGGCAGTGTTGATCAGTAGAAGATGGGAAATATAGTGACAGGCCCTGGGGGTAGATTTGTGATGGTGAGTGGTACGTTGGAGGTGCTGGTGAATGTGTATGCCTCAAATTGGGATGGTGTGGAATTTCTGAAGAGGGTGTTGGCAAAGATTCCGGCTCTGGACACACACCGGCTGATTATGACGAGGAGGAGATTTTAATACGGTGCTGGATCCTAGGCTGGACCGCTCGTGCCCTCGGCCTGAGGGTGTCGGCTATTTTGGGGTTTATGGAGCATATAGGAGGGGCATACCCATGGCGGTTTGAGAGGCCGACGGTGAAGGAATTTTCATACTTCTCGTATGTACACCGGGTGTACTCTCGGATTGACATCATTGTCCTGGACAAGGCGCTGTTGGCGGGGTGACTGTATCGGAGTAATAATAATAATCTTTATTATTGTCACAAGTAGGCTTATACTAGCAATGAAGTTACTGTGGAAATCCACTAGTTGCCACACTAGCGCCTGTTCGGGTACACAGGGAGAATTCAGAATGCCCAATCCATCTAACAAGCACATCTTTCGACACTTGTGGGAGGAAGCCGGAGCACCCTGAAGAAACACATGCAGACACGGGGAGAACGTGCAGACTCCGCACAGACAGTGACCCAAGTCGGGAATCGTACCCGGGACTCGGGCGCTGTAAAGCAACAGTATTTACCACTGTGCTACCATATTCGGTGATCATGGTGTCTGACCACATGCTGCATTTGCTACACTTGCAGGTGGCAAAGGGGAGTCCCCATCAGCCGCAGTGGAGGTTGGGCGTGAGGTTATTTGAGGATAAAGAGGTTTGCCAGAAGATGGGGGTGGCCATCCGGAATTATGTGGAGCAGAATAAGACGGGGAAGTTTCTGCCTCCACATTGTGGAGAGATGGTGGGGGGTAGGTGGTAACAGAGCCAAAGGAGGTGAATGGGGTGTTTGAGGCTTTCTACCGGAAATTATATAGCTCAGAGCCTCCAGTGGCAGATAAGATATGAGACGGTTTTTGGGTGGGCTAGAGTTCCCGAGGGTGGCGGAAGCAAAGGTGCAGGGATTGGGGGCTGAGGGTGGTAATGAGTTGCATGGGGTCGATGAAGACGGAGAAGGCCTTGAGTTCGGATTGGTTCCCAGTCGTGTTCAATAAGAAGTTCAGGTCGGAACTGCGGCCCCTGTTAGTCAAGATGTATAATGTGTCGATGATGAAGGGTGAGCATCCCCCCATTTTGTCTCAGGCTTGAACCTCGCTCATGTTAAAATAGACAAGGATCTGGAGTAATGTGGATCGTACTGGGCGATTTTGCTGCTGAATTTAGAGGTGAAGTTGCTGCCGACTTGAATAGAGAAGTGCGTGCCAGGGGTGATAGATGAGGACTAGACGGGCTTTGTGAAGGGTTGGCAGTTGTTGCCGAATGTCTTCAGGTTACTGAATGTCATTATGATGCCCTCAGAGGGCCGAGAAGTGGAAGTGGTTGTGGCGATGGATGCGGAGAAAGCTTTTGATCGGGTGGAATGGGCATACTTATTCGAGGTGCTGGGGCAGTTTGTGTTTGGGTGGGGATTTGTGGACTGGGTTTGGGTGTTGTATAAGGCACTTTAAGTAAGTGTTCGGACTAACAAGGTCAGCTCGGATTACTTTGGGTTGCACTGGGGACGAGGCAGGGTGTCCGCTCTCTCCGCTGCTCTTTGCCCTGGCGCTTGACCCCTTGGCAATGGTGCTCAGGGCCTTGAGGGGGTGGAGGAGTATTGAGTTGGGGGGGGGGGGGTAGATGGAGCGCCGAGTTTCTTTGTAGGTGGGGTGATCTCCTGCCGTATATTTTTCACCCGGTCAGGAGCTTTGATATGATCATGGGGGATTTGAGGGGAGTTTGACCTCTTTTCAGTATATAAGCTGAACATGGGGAAAAGTGAGATTTATCCCAATTAATGCCCAGTGGCAGGAGAGGGGTCTGGGGGGTGCCTGCAGTTTTGGTTAGAAGGGATGAGTTTTCGTTATTTTGGGATAAAAGTGTCACGGAGATGGGCTGAACTGCATAAGTTGAATTTGGTATGGCTGGTGGAGGGAATGAAGGCGGGCTTTAAGAGGTGGGATGTGCTGCCATTGTTGTTGGCTGGTCGGGTCCACATGGTAAAGATAACGGTGTTGTCGAAGTTTTTGTTTGTGTTTCAGAACCTCCCAATCTTTGTGTCCAAATCCATTTTTAGGAAGGTGAATGGGATGATTTTGAGGTATGTGTGGGCAGGTAAGGCTCCACGACCTGGGAGGATGTTCTTGGAGAGAGATCGGTGGTGGTTGGGGGTTGGGGGGGGGGGGGGGGTGGTTAGCGTTACTGAACTTGTAAAACTGTTATTGGGCAACAAACATTGCAATGGTTAGGAAATGGGCAGTGGAGGAGCTGTCGATTTGGGGGCACATGGAGGCGGCCTTGTGTAAAGGGACCAGTTTGAGGGCACTATTGCTGGAGCCCCATTCTGTCTCGCTGGCCAGATACTCCACGAGCCTGGTGGTGGTTTCAGCTTTGAAGGTGTGGAACCAGTACTGGCAGCATTTTTGAATGGAGGGCATGTCTTTGTGGGCGCCATCTGCGGCAATCATACGTTTGCTCCGGCGGTGTTAGATGCAAGGTTCTGGGGATGGGGGTAGGTGGGGATAGAGTATTTTAGGGATTTATTTGTTGGAGGGAGGTTTGCAGGCCTGGAGGAGCTGGAGGGGACTTATCAGTTGCCAACAGTGAATGGGTTCAGATATCTGCAGGTTTATGAGGAAAGAGGTGCCTTCGTTTCCGGATATGCCACCCCAGTGATACAGGATAAACTGGTGTCTGAGGAGGAAATAGCAGAGGCAAGGTCTCAGATATATATGGGGAGCTGCTAAAGAGGTTAGGCCAAAGTGGGAAGAGAAGCTGGTGGGTGAGAGGGGAGCACTGGGGGCTGGAGTATGGAGTGAGGCTTTGCGGAGGGTTAGTGCTTCCTCGTTGTGTGTAAGACTGTCTCATCCAGTTTAAAGTGGTACACAGGGCAACACATGCCAGTGTCCAGGATGAGTCCAGGATGAGTCGGTTCTTTTCAGGGGTGGAGGATATGTGTGGACAATATGTGGAGACGCCGGCGAACCATGTTCATATGTTTTGGGAATGCTGAAGTTGAGGGGGTTTTGGACGGGATTTGAGGATATAATCTTTGGGGCAACGGTAGCTCCGAGTCTGGAGGTGGCAATATTTGAAGGGTCAGAGGATCGGGGAGTGCAGGTGGAGAGAGAGGCCGTTGTGTTGGCCTTTGCCTCCCTGATAGTCTGGAGATGGATTTTGTTGGGCTGGTGGGGCTCGGAGCTACCAAGAGTAGGGGCGTGGGTGAGCGATTTGGCAGAGTTTCTCCACTTAGAGGAGATCAAGTTTGCCATTAGAGGAGGGGTTCATCTCGAGATGGAAGCTGTTCATTGACTTCTTTAAGGAGCATTGAGTATTCAATGGGTGGGGGACGGTTTAGGGGGTTTGATTTTTTTTCAGTTCAGGTTGGGTTAAAGTTTAAAAGGTGGGGGACAGGCAGCGGGGTGGCAGCGGGTAGAGTGGGGGGGAGGGTTAAGATGGTTTGTAAGTTGTTTTGATTGCTTGCAGTTGCCGCAGTTGGGTTTTGTGTTTTTTCTTCTTGGTTTTGTATATATTTGAAAAGTGCCTCCAATAAAATGTTTTCCCCCCCAAAAAGAATAAATTCGGAGATGGACAGCTGGAAGTTGGATTTCTCTACGAGTTTACCTTGGTCGACTGCAGGAACAGGGTGCCCACCTATCCTTCAGAGCTGCAGTGACTGACTAAGAGAACCCTGTTGGAAATCCTTGCAGTGGGGGTGTCTGCACAGCTGATGGGACAAAGAACTAAACTGTGCTTGAATTGCCCTACAACATGGGAATTTCACTTCAATTTACGCCAAACATTTTGAAGCACCACCTCCCTATTCATATGAACCCCCTGTCCTACCTCAATGGAATAGAAGATGGGAGATCATTTTAAGATAATCTGGCTGCATGGACACTGATGGGGTATGACCAGCCACCCAATTTACACCTTATCTGGTTTCATTTTCCACTGAAGACGAGAAACAATCAAATTGGGCCTAGTATGAAATGGGCAACCAATTTGAACTGGGTTGCTTCCCATTGGACAGGTTAGGTTGGAATGACCCCAACAGAGTTTTCTTTATCTGGGGGTTTGAGTTTGTGATAACTACATCATCCCTGATGCGTAGCAAAGGTTCAGAAGACTTTGTACTGAACGATCAAGAGGGTGAAATGAGTTAGTCAACATTTGAACATTTCCCTTGCAGTAGTGAAGACACTGATGGTGCAATACACAAGGGCTCCTTCCAAGTCATATTAACAATGAGTTCTATACAACTATGTTTTTTTCAGTAAAATAAAAGTAATTGGGTTCCAGTTCTTGTTTTCTTTCACCATCAATTAACATCTCCAATGGTCAGAAGCTGCACTTTATATAACCTGTGCTATTCCAGGATTACGTATGGATCGGGGAGGGGTGGCATTCCTGATAAGATTTCAACCACCAATGATTCTGAATGCAATTAAAATAATACTGCATACATTTCAGTCCTTAACTTAACCTAATTTATTTTATCACTGAATTAACGGCAATTTTGTTTCTCAGGCGCTTATAGATCCATGGTAAGAAGGTTCTTGTTCTGAAGGTGGAGAATGATAAAGAAATTGTTTTTAAAATGTGCATTAAATACATTGAAACGCTATCACTATGCTGTCAAGAAAAGCATTACATTAAAATGTATGCAGGTTACTGGTTCTCTCATGGGACTTTTGCAAGCCACTCATTAAATTAAAAAGTAGGTAAGACTTTCTGATATTGGCCACTAGGTGGCAGGATGTTTCCACCAACCACTGCAGTACAGCAGGATATTCACCACTTTCCACAGAAAGGAAATATTTTCTGGATAATCATTGAAGTTTTGCTATTATTGGTTGCATACTCTTGCTACAATTCAAACACAGTCCCCGTCAGACTCTGCACCCTGTGGTCTATATGCCAGTGGACCGTAAGATCATCTGGGAACTTGGGCAACTGTCTGACAATTTCTCCCTGCACATTTTTATCAGCGTCTTCATTCCCCTCCAGCAGCAGTGATGCTATGGGGTGAGGTACGCTGTGAGATTTTTGTAATACTTGCCTTTATTTTAAATACCTCTATTAAAATAGCCCAATGAAGATTTGCACACAAATGTATTAACACACAGTTGTTGATGTTTCAACCCGTAACAGATTGGAGAATTTTTGCATTTATTTGAAACTCCCTTGAATTAAACTCAAATTTCAGCAGTTTCAAAGCGCTCGGCTGCTTCTCCCAAAGCCCAGTCTAGTACATAATACATCGTTGGACTAAAACATCTAACATATGTCTGCAGAATAGTCACAGTCATTTCTGTCAGTCTTATTGTACATGCTCATTTATCAGGGTTTTTTTTTCCCTAAATCCACTCTCAGATATACATTGTTTCCTTTTAAGTAAGTTTTGACAGACTACCATCAGGCCTTTATCTTTTTTCTTCCTATCTTTTATTGACTTGCTTCATTCCCTGTTCTCAGTCAGGTTCCTCTAATAAATCGTTTTCTTCACTTCTCTTCTCAATGTCCTGCCCATGATGTCGCAGCGGTGAATTCATGCAGTTTCATCATTCAGCTCAAAAATGGACCAGCTGCAGTTCTTCCCACCCACCCTTTTTGTTATTCATTCCTCCTCTGAGAGTGTTGCTGGCCAGCATTTATTGCCGATCTCTAATTGCTTTCTTAAACCGCTGCAGTCTACGTGGTGTAGGTACAGCCGGAGTGCTGTTATGGAGGGAGTTCCAGGATTTTGACACAGACAGTGAGAGAACGGTGATATAGTTCCAAATCAGGATGGCATGTGTTTGGGGAGGCACTTGCAGATGATGGTGTTCCCATGTGTCTGCTGCTTTTGTCATGCTAGGGAGTAAATTCCGCGCCTTTGGAGGGTCCTGTCAAAGCAGGGTTGGCCAGTTGCTACAAGTAGACCACCTCCGAGCGCTCCACGAGGACCTCTGCCACCCGGGAGTCACCCGGTTCTTCCATTTAGTTAAGTCCAGAAACCTGCCTTACTCCATCGAGGAGGTCAGGACAGTCACCAGTGACTGCCAAATCTGCACGGAGTGCAAACCGCACTTCTACCGACCAGAGAGGGCGCATCTGATAAAGGCCTCCCGTCCCTTTGAACGGCTCAGCATGGACTTCAAAGGCCCCCTCCCCTCCACCGACCGCAACACGTATTTCCTTAACGTGATTGACGAGTACTCCCGGTTCCCATCCCCTGCCCAGACATGACCACAACCACCGTCATCAAGGCACTCCAAACTATTTTTACGCTGTTTGGTTTCCTCGCGTACATCCACAGTGATAGGGGGTCCTCCTTTATGAGCGACGAGCTGCGCCAGTTCCTGCTTATCAAAGGCATCGCCTCGAGCAGAACGACCAGCTACAACCCCCGGGGTAACGGGCAGGTAGAAAGGGAGAATGGAAGGGTCTGGAATACCGTCCTGCTGGCCCTTCGGTCCAGGAATCTCTCAGTCTCCCGCTGGCAAGAAGTCCTCCCAGTGGCCCTTCACTCCATTCGGTCGCTGCTCTGTACTACCACAAACCAGACACCTCCCGAACGTCTCCTGGTTTTCCCCAGGAAGTCCTCCTCTGGGACCTCGCTCCCCACCTGGCTAGCAACACCCGGACCCGGCCTGCTGCGGAAACATGCGAGGGCGCACAAGTCGGACCCGTTGGTCGAGAGGGTCCGCCTGCTGCATGCCAACCCCCAGTACGCCTACGTAGCGTTCCCCGACGGATGCCAAGATACGGTCTCCCTTCGGGACCTGGCGCCCGCCGGAGCCCCACGCGTGCCCGAGCCACTGCCCCCCCCCCCCCCCCCCCCCCCCCCCCCCCCCCGCCCCCCCCAACCGCACCTGACCGGAAAGTCAGTACTGCCGCCAGAACCCCGACCCAGAGCCGAGCAGGCACCCCTCCCTCCTACCCATTTTTTGACCCTACAGCGCCGCCTAGGGGTGACGAAACTGCCTGGGAGGAAGACACCACGTTCCCGGAGTCACTACCGCCGGGGCCCTCACCAGGATCGCCGCCGAAACTTAGACGCTCCAGTAGGACGCCCAAGCCACCCGATCTTCTGATTGCAGCACCATGAAGAAATAAACAACACAAGAACTTTCTCCGCAACCCTCAACAGCATGTTACCTGCAATACCTGGTCCTACCATGAAAAGGCGACAGTAATACTGGCCATCACCCCGCTGGCTCTTTTTTTTAACAGGGGGTGAATGTGGTAATACCAGGTATTGCAGTACCTGAGAGAGGAATGACCATTGGGCAATGTACATAGCCCCGCCCTGAGAGGCGGGGTATAAGAACCGATGCCATCCAAGCAGCCTCCACTTCTGTAATATCGCTGCTGGGTACAGTTCTATCTGATTAAAGCTGAATCGATATGACTCCTCGTGGTCTCAAGAGTATTGATTGTGCATCAACAATTAAACATCCATCACAGAGTAATGCCATTCATAGTAGGGTACCGACTCGTTGTGTCTCGGATTTAATATTAGAGTGGCCAACATATTAAATGCTGGTGCTGGTACATGGACACTTTATCTCTATGAGCCACACAAATCTGAGATGGTTTCTGCTCCCTAAAAAACACACACATCGGAGATGAAGAATAGGATAATGGATGAATTCAAGTGCTTCACAAATAATTGAATGAGTCTAGCAGCATCAGATACTATAAGAACGATAAGAATAAAGCATTTAACAGAAGAACCTTGAAACCAAACTACAAGCCTGAATTCATCACCTTACATTTTTTTAGTCTTTACAAATGATGGTCTATCGTTGCCAAATTTGAATGAAGTTATTTCCCCTTCTGCCTTGGGCAGCAAAACTGTATACTCACACTAAGTTCCGTTCACCCATCACCTCTGTGCTCTCTAACATATATTGGCTCCAGGTACACCAATTCCTCAATTTCAAAATGCCCATTCTTGTTTGCAAATTGCTGCATGATGGGTGCTCCATGACCCTGCCTTCATCTTGTTTCTATAACCTCTTCCAACCCTACGATCCTCTGAGATGTCTGAACTCCTCCAATTCTGGCCTCTTGGCCAGCTCTGATTTTAATTGCTCCACCACTGACAGCCGTGTCTTCAGCTGCCTGGTCCTTAAACTCCGAAACTCCTTCCCTAAATCTCCTCACCTCTCCATCTCTCTCTCTCTCTCTCTCTCTCTCTCTTTTCTACTGAGGCACACCTTATTGCAATGAGCAATGGGCAATAAATGCTGTCCTTCCTAGCAATGCTCACACCCCCAAGGACAAATAAAGAGAAAATCTCTTTGATCAGGTTTATTGGTCACCGGTTCTAATATCTCATCGCATGGCTCAGTGTCAAATTTTATTCAATAATCACTCATGTAAAATGTCTTGGTCAGTTTTTTTCTCAAATGAGCAATAAAAATTGTTGTCTTACTTGCATTGAATATTTGAGGTGAGTGATGTGGCACTAGCTGATTTATGTCAACATAAGACTGTAACAGCGGGCGCCAAATCAGGTGAGCCATAGTAGGATAGACAGAAGATGTTACTACCAGAGTAGTAACATCATTCTATGATGGAATGATTACAGCACAGATTCAAGCTCGTTAGCACGGCAGCATAGTGGTTAGCACGGCTGCTTCACAACTCCAGGGTCCCAGGCTCGATACCCGGCGTGGGTCACTGTCTGTGCGGAATCAGCACGTTCTCCCTGTGTCTGTGTGGGTTCCTGCCAGGTGCTCCGGTTTCCTCCCACAGTCCAAAGACGTGCAGGTTAGGTGGATTCATAGAATTTACAGTGCAGAAGGAGGCCACTCAGCCCATCGAGTCTGCACCGGCTCTTGGAAAGAGCACCCTACCCAAGGTCAACACCTCCACCCTATCCCCTTAACCCAGTAGCCCCACCCAACACTATGGGCAATTTTGGACACTAAGGGCAATTTATCATGGCCAATCCACCTAACCTGCACATCTTTGGACTGTGGGAGGAAACCGGAGCACCCGGAGGAAACCCACGCACACACGGGGAGGATGTGCAGATACCACACAGACAGTGACCCAAGCCGGAATCGAACCTGAGACCCAGGAGCTGTGAAGCAATTGTGCTATCCACAATGCTACCGTGCTGCCACGATAAATTAATTGCCTTTGTGTCCAAAAAAAGATAAGATTAGGTGGGGTTACTGGGTTAGGGTGGAGGCAAGGGTTTGGGTGGGGATGCTCTATCCAAGGGCCGGTGCAGACTCGATGGGCCGAATGGCCTCCTTCTGCACTGTAAATTCTGTGATTCTGTGAATTACAAGAGTAATTATTTGCACTCGCCAATGTCTTTACATTCTTCCTGAAGTGCGGTGCCCAAAACTGGCCACATTACTCCAAATGAGATCGAACCAGTTTTATAAAGGATCATCATATCTTTCTTGCTTGTGTACTCCATGCTTCTATCTATGAAGCTCCAGGGTTGTGTATGTCTTTGTCATCAATTTCACAACTGCTCTGCCACCTTCAGTGACTCGACCCCCTTTATCTCCAGGTCTATCTGGAGAATGCTCCTCCTGAGCCTTTAGTTTATATTGCCTCCCCTCATTCATGCTATCAAATGTATTATTTCACACTCTCTGCATTAAATTTGATTTGCCCCAGATGCACCTCTTCCACCAGTGGCTGTCGTCTTGGAGACTATCACTATCTTCCTCGCAGTTCACAAACATTTCCACGTTTTATGTCACCTCCAAATTTGAAAATTGTGCCCTACATCAAGTCTAGGTTACTAATGTACATGTAGAAAAGTAGTGGTCCTAATACTAACCCTTAGGGAACCCCACTATGTACCTTCCTCCAGTCCAAATAAAAACTGTTCGCCACTAATCTCTGTTTAACATCACTTGGTCAACTATGCATCCAACCTGCCACTGCACCTTTTATTCCGTGGATTTCGCCTTTGCTGACAAGCCTGCTATGTGGCACTTCATCAAACATCTTTTGGAAGTCCACGTCCACCACATCAGCCGCATTACCCTTTGTTACCTCATCCAAAAACTCATTCAAGTTAGTTAGACATAATTGGCTTTTCCCAAACACTGTGGGCGGGGTTCCCTGAAAATGGGGCTATGTCCCCACTCCGGCGGGAAAACCGGCGCCAATCACTCCGGCGTGAACAGCCCCCGAAAGTGAGGAATTCTCCAATTTCTCGGGGGCGAGGTTGACACCGGAGTGGTTCCCGCAGCTCCAGCCGGTGCCGAAGGGTCGGCGCGAGTTCGCGCATGTGCGGAACGACCGGCAGGACCTCGCGCATTCGCGGACTGGCCGGTGTATTTCCGCACATGCGCGGGGGTTCCCTTCTCCCCGCCAGCCCCCGGGCAATATGGCAGAGCCCTACAGGGGCCCGGCGCAGAGGAAAGAAGGCCCCCCATGGGGCCAGGCAACCGCGGGGGCCCGCCTGGGTCGGTTCCCCACGCGCCCCCCCCAGGTCCGCCCTGCACACTTACCTGCCATGTCCCGCCATGCGTGAGGTGAGTAATTCACACCGGCGGGACTGGCCAAAACTTTACGGCCACTCAACCCATTGGTTCCCGGAGAAACGCCGGGAGGGGGGGCACTCTCAACGGCCCCCAACCGGCGTGGCGGGAATCCCGCCAGCCCCCAAAAGCGGCGCTGGGTCGGAGAATCCCAGCCTGAAACTCCTGCCACTGACTGGAAAGGCAGCAGGAATGGTTGAGTAGGCCCACACTGTGGCTGCAGGTGCATGCCCAAGTGTTCATGATGCCTTTCCTGTTAGCAGCTGATAGGACCATTGGTGTATCTTTTTAAAAGCTATTTTAAAACCTCAGTAAACCAATAGAAACTCCTGAACATACCTTGTACAAATATTCCTTCCTCAGATGGGCGAAGGACAAAAATGTGAAAAGCTCCAGGCAGTGAGTTGTGGAACATATTATTCGCTCAGCTGATAATTCACGAGACTCTTCATTCCAGCACCATGGTCTTGAACCCAACATTTGGTGATGATTGTTCAGTTAATATTTTACTTAAGGTAATGTGGTAAACCACTGTGTTGCATTGTGTTGTGTTGTACATGCCCGGGCTTGTCCCAGCTGGCTCCGCCTGTGGCTTCTCCCCTCGGGCTCATGTATAAAGGTGGCTAGTCTCCGCCTCCGCCCCAGTTCGGGTCAGAGGCAGGAGGCTTGCTGTTTAGTGTATTAAAGCCTCAGTTACGTTCATCACTCGTCGTGTGTCCATTGATGGCATATCAATTTAATACACTAAACTTCTAAACTGAACTCATCACTCAAGCCTGATCGCCTGGAGCTGGACCCACAGGCAGCTGATGCCACAGAAACTTTTGAGCACTCGCTAAGCTGCTTCGAAGCGTACCTCGGATCCTTCGCCGAAGACTTCACAGACCTCCAGAAGAAGCAGATCCTCCACGCACGGTTGAGCCCAAGAGTCTTTCTTCTCATCAGGGACGCCCCTCGTATGCGGAGGCAATAATGCTGCTGAAGGGACAATACGTGAAGTCCATTAACGAGGTGTATGCTAGGCACCTCCTTGCCACGAGACGGCAAGGTCAGGGGGAAATCACTTGCAGAATTCATGCGTGCCTTGCGTGTACTCTGCCGGAACTGTGATTGCCGGACCATATCGGCTACCCAGCACGTGGAGCTGCTGATCAGGGATGCTTATGTCGCGGGCATGAAATCAAATTCTATCCGCTAGCGATTACTAGAAGAGGGTACACTTGGCCAACTCGCTGGAGGTGGCCTCCCAGAACATGGAGGCCTACACCTCTGACCGCGCGGCACCCTCGTGGACCTCATGGGCGCAGCCATCATGCGACCCGGGTGCGACGCAAGCCTGTGCCACGCAGCGGCCCGCCAACGCCGGAGGCCCGAGGTGCTACTTTTGTGGCCAGGACAGCCACCCCAGACAATGCTGCCCTGCACGGAACGCAACTTGCAACGGCTGTGGGAAGAAGGGCCACTTTGCAAAAGCCTGCCAGGCCCGATCTCCCCCTAAAACTTCTAGGGCCAGCAGCGATGCCTGCTGCCTGTCGGGGCCGCCCCAGGCTGCCGCGCCACCTGCCATGTGTGACCTGTGGGCGCCACCTTCTTTGCCACCATCTTTAGTGCATCCTCCAACCACCACGCGCGACCCACAGGGGCCACCATCCTGGACGCCATCGCCGATGCCTCCCGCCACGCGCGACTCATGGGGGCCGCCATCTTGTGACCACTCCGCTGCCTTCCAGGAGCCTGGCTCACCCGACCATACGCTGGCCGCCACTGCCTACCGACCGCCTTCCGAAACTCACCTCCATCACACTCGACCAGTCCCGGCCGCACCACCTCGCGAAGTCTGCGATGACCGTCCGGATCAACGGGCTCGAGACGGCCTGTCTTTTCGACTCCGGGAGCACAGACAGTTTCATTCACCCAGATACGGTAAGGCGCTGCTCCCTCCCAATCTTACCCGCGACCCAGAAAATCTCCCTGGCTTCCGGATCCCATGCAGTAGAAATCCAAGGGTACTGTGTCGCGACCCTTAATGTACAAGGCGTAGAGTACGCTAACTTCAAACTCTACGTCCTTCCCCATCTCTGCGTTGCCCTATTACTGGGGCTCGACTCCCAGTGCCACGTCCAGAGCCTTACTTTAAAGTTTGGTGGACACCTGCCCCCCCCTCACCGTCTGTAGCCTTGCGACCCTTAAGGTCGATCCACCCTCGCTCTTCGCAAACCTCACCCCGGACTGTAAGCCTGTCGCTACTAGGAGCAGACGGTACAGTGCCCGGGACAGGGCCTTTATCAGGTCGGAGGTCCAGCGACTCCTGCAAGAGGGGATAATTGAAGCTAGTACCAGCCCCTGGAGAGCCCAAGTGGTGGTCGTCAAGACTGGGGAGAAGCACCGGATGGTCATCGATTACAGCCAGACCATCAACCGGTACACGCAGCTCGATGCGTACCCCCTCCCACGCATATCTGACATGGTCAACCAGATTGCGCAGTATCGAGTCTTCTCCACAGTTGACTTGAAGTCCGCGTACCACCAGCTCCCTATCTGCCTGTATGACCGCCAATACACTGCCTTTGAGGCAGATGGCCGCCTCTACCACTTCCTCAGGGTCCCCTTCGGCGTCACCAATGGGGTCTCGGTCTTCCAAAGAGAAATGGAACGAATGGTTGACCAATACGGGCTGCGGGCCACGTTCCCGTATCTGGATAATGTCACCATCTGCGGCCATGACCAGCAGGACCATGACGAAAACCTTTGGCACTTCCTCCACACCACTAAACTCCTGAACCTCACCTACAATAAAGAAAAATGCATTTTCCGCACAACCCGCCTACCCATCCTCGGCTACGTCGTGGAACACGGAATCCCAGGGCCTGACCCCGACCGCATTCACCCCCTCCTGGAACTCCCCCTCCCCCATTGCCCCAAGGCCCTGAAGAGATGCCTGGGGTTCTTCTCGTACTATACCCAGTGTGTCCCCAATTGTGCGGACAAGGCCCGTCTACTTATCAAATCCACCATTTCTCCCCTGACGACTGAGACCCGACTGGCCTTCAATCGCATCAAGGCAGATATTGCCAAAGCCGCGATGGACGCTGTCCATGTGGAGAGCGATGCGTCGGACTTTGCTCTGGCCACTACCCTCAACCAAGCGGGCAGGCCCGTGGCTTTCTTCTCCCGTACCCTCCATTCCTCCAAAATTCAACACGCCTCCATCGAAAAAGAAGCCCAAGCCATCGTAGAAACTGTGCGACATTGGAGGTATTACCTGGCCGGCAGGCGATTCACTCTCCTCACTGACCAAAGGTCGATTGCCTTCATGTTCAATAACACACAGCGGGGCAAGATCAAGAATGACAAGATACTGAGGTGGAGGATCGAGCTCTCCACCTACAACTACGATATCTTGTATCGACCTGGGAAGCTTAATGAGACCACAGATGCCCTATCCCGCGGTACATGTGCCAGCCCACAAGTAGACCGACTTCGGGCCCTCTACAATGACCTCTGTCACCCGGGGGTCACCCGTTTTTCTCCCTTCATCAAGGCTCGCAACCTGCCCTACTCCATCGAGGAGGTCAGGTCCGTGACCAGGGACTGCCAGGTCTGCGTCGAGTGCAAATCGCACTTCTATCGGCCAGACAGAGCACCACCTGGTAATGGCCTCTCGCCCCTTTGAGCGCCTCAGCATCGATTTCAAAGGGCCCCTCCCCTCCACTGACCGTAACGTGTACTTCCTCAACATTGTTGACGAGTACTCAAGATTCCCCTTCGCCATCCCGTGCCCTGACATGACCTCTGCCACCGTCATCAAGGCCCTGCACAGTATTTTCCCCCAGTTTGGGTTCCCCGCCTACATCCATAGTGATCGGGGATCCTCCTTTATGAGCGACGAGTTGCGTCAGTTCCTGCTCAGCAAGGGCATCACCTCCAGCAGGACGACCAGCTATAACCCCCGGGGAAACGGACAGGTAGAGAGGGAGAATACGATGGTCTGTGAAGGCCATCCACTTGGACATACATTCTAGGAGTCTCCCAGTCTCCCGCTGGTAGGATGTCCTCTCCGATGCGTTCCACTCCATCCGGTCGCTCCTGTCTACTGCCACTAATGAGACTCCTCATGAGCGTATGTTTGCTCTCCCAGTAAGTCCATCTCCGGGGTCTCGCTCCCGTCCTGGCTGGCAGTCTCAGGGCCCATCCTCCTCCGGAAGCATGCGAGGAGCCATAAATCCGACCCCCTCATCGAGAATGTCCTGCTCCTCCATGCCAATCCACAATATGCCTACGTGGCACACCAAGATGGGCGACAGGACACAACCTCCCTTCGGGATTTGGCACCAGCAGGCTCCCCAGCGACCATCACCACCCCCACCCCCGACCCTACACCGTCTTTTCCCACCCCCACCCACCTACCTCACGAACTAGCACCCGCAGACCCACCGGCAACCATCACCACCACCTCCGGCCATACACCGCCCCCCCTTCACCGACTCAACAACTGGGTGAAGAAGAGGACAACACGCTCCCGGACGCGCAGGTCTCGACACCGGTGCCCACACCACAACCAGGACTGAGACGATCACAGCGGAAGGTCAATGTCCCCGACAGACTTGACCTTTAAGACCACTTCATCCCCGCCAGACTCTTTTTTTTAACAGGGGGTGGATGTAGTAAACCACTGTGTTGCATTGTGTTCTGTTGTACATGCCCGGCTTGTCCTGGCTGGCTCCACCTGTGGCTCCTCCCCTCGGGCTCATGTTTAAAGGTGGCTAGTCTCCACCTCCACCCCAGTTCGGGACCAGAGACCAGGAGGCTTTCTGTTTAGTGTATTAAAGCCTCAGTTACATTCATCACTCATCGCGTGCTTATTGATGGCACATCAGGTAACAAATGGTACTCAACTTTACTTTTGGACAAGGTCGTTTGGGCTTAGTTATTTGGCAGATATGTTTATTCCACTATGAAATGTCATAGATTCATAGAATTTACAGTGCAGAAGGTGGCCATTCGGCCCATCGCGTCTGCACTGGCTCTTGGAAAGAGCACCCTTCCCAACCGCACACCTCCACCCTATCCCCATAACCCAGTTACCCCACCCAACACCAAGGGCAATTTTGGACACTAAGGGCAATTTAGCATGGCCAGTCCACCTAACCGGCACGTCTTTGGACTGTGGGAGGAAATGACACCAGTGGAGAAAACCCACGCAGACACAGGGAGAACGTGCACACTCTGCATAGACAGTGACCCAAGCCGGGAATCGAACCTGGGACCCTGGAGCTGTGAAGCAATTGTGCTAGCCACTATGCTACTGTGCTGCCCACAAATTCATTAGAAGGCATCTGTTTTTAGCACTAAGGGAACTAGCTATAGGGAACCGCTGCAGCTACTTTCTCATAGGAATATTCCCCTCTTACTCGGTCATGGCTTTGCAGTCCTGGTCTTCATTTGCAGGCACACATTTTGGGTGGAATATGCAGGAGATGCAACACTGTAACTCCTATCACTGTAACACATCTGCACATGTGCAAGAAGTGCGCCCCCTTGTGCTGGGCATAAATACTCATAACTTACTATCTGAACAAAGATATTCTGGCAAGACAGTCCACAGTGGCTGTAATCTCCTGTTTCTAGATGCATAACTCATCCAACATGGAAGGAAGATTAGTTGGATTATTGTATTCAATTCAATTATAAGGACATGCTTTGAATGGCATGGTGGCACAGTGGCTAGCACTGCTGCCTCACAGCACCAGGGACCCGGGTTCGATTCTGGCCTTAGGTAACTGTCTGTGTGGAGTGAGCATGTTCTCCCCGTGTCTGCATGAGTTTCCTCCGGGTGCTCCTATTTTCTCCCATAGTTCAAATGTGTGCGAGTTGGGTGGATTGGCCATGCTAAAACTGCCTCTTAGTATCCAAAGATGTGCAGCTTAGGTGGGCTATACATAGAAACAAACATAGAAAATTGAAGCAGGCGGAGGCTATTCCGACCTTTGAGCTTGTTCCGCCATTCGTTATGATCATGGCTGATCATCAAATTCAATACCCTCATCCTGCCTTCTCCCCATATGTTTTGATCCGTTTAACCCCAAGAACTAAATCTAATTCCTTCTTGAAATTACACAGCTTTTTGGCCTCAACTACTTTCTGAGCTAGTGAATTCCATAGATTCACCACTCTCTGGGTGAAGAAATTTCTCCTCACCATCGTTTTGGACTCCCCCACCATCAGGAACATTCTTTCTGAATCTGCCCATAATTGGGCAGCACGGTAACATTGTGGATAGCACAATTGCTTCACAGCTCCAGGGTCCCAAGTTCGATTCCGGCTTGGGTCATTGTCTGTGCGGAGTCTGCACATCCTCCCCGTGTGTGCGTGGGTTTCCTCCGGGTGCTCCGGTTTCCTCCCACAGTCCAAAGATGTGCAGGTTAGGTGGATTGGGCATGATAAATTGCCCTTAGTGTCCAAAATTGCCCTTAGTGTTGGGTGGGGTTACTGGGTTATGGGGACAGGGTGGAGGTGTCAACCGTGGGTGGGGTGCTCTTTCCAAGAGTCGGTGCAGACTTGATGGGCCGAATGGCCTCCTTCTGCACTGTAAATTCTATGAAAAAAACTACCCTGTCTAATCCTGTTCGAATTTTATAAGTCCCTATGAGATGCCCTCTCACTCTTCTAAACTCCAATGAATATAATCCAAACTGATTCAGTCTCTCCAAGGTCTTGCTGAGCATCAACCCTCTCTTAATTTACACCCATTCAAATAATAATCTGCCTTCCTATTTTTGCTACTCAAGCGGATAACCTCACGTTTATCCACATTATGCTTCATTTGCCATGCATATGCCCACACACTCAGCCTGTCCAAATCCTGATGAAGCACCTCACAGCTCACCCTCCCACCCAACATTGAATCATCTGAAAATTTGGAGATAATACATTTAGTTCCCTCATCCAAATCATTAATATATAATGTGAACAGTTGGGGTCCTAGCACAGATTCCTCTTGTACACCACTGGTCACTGCCTGCCAATCAGAAAAAGACCCATTTATTCTAACTTTTTGCTTCCTGTCTGCTAACCAACTTGCTATCCATCTCCAGATACTAAGCGTAATCCCATGCGCTTTAACTTTACATAGTAATCTGTCTTGTGAGACCTTGTCGAAAGACTTCTGAAAGTCGAAATGAACCATATACACCGGTTCACCCTGGTCAACTCTAATTAAGGTAGATTTGTCAAGCATGATTTCCCTTTCATAAATACATGCTGACTTTGTCTGATTATAACAATGCTATGAAATCCTTGATAATTGACTTTCGTAACTTTCCTACTACCGACGTTCGGCTCACTGGTCTATAGTTCCGTTTTCTCTCTACCTCCCTTTTTGAATAGCGGGGTTATATTAGCTTCCCTCCAATCTGTAGGAACAATTCCAGAGTCCAAAAAAGTTTGGAAAATGACCACCAATGGATCTACTATTTCTAAGGTGCCTTCTTTAAGTACCCTGGGATGAAGATTATCAGGCCCTGGAGGTTTATTCGCCTTCAATCCCATGAATTTCCCCAAAACCAAGTCTCTACTAATACTAATTTCCTTCAACTCCTCACCAAAACTTGAGTTTCTCAGAACTTCTGGTACATTATTCATGTCTTCCTTTGTGATGACAGAAGCAAAGTATGAATTTAGTTCCTCAGCTATTTCTTTGTTCCCCTTTATGAATTTCCCCATTTCTGATTGTAAGGGGCCTACATTTGTTTTTATCAATCGTTTTCTCTTCATATACCTATAGAAACTTTTAAAGTCAGTTTTTATGTTCCCCGCTAGCTTACTTTCACATTGTAATTCCCCTTCTTACTCCACCTTTGTTGAATTCTAAACTGTTTCCAATCCTCAGGTCTGTTTCTTTTTCTTACTAATTTGGTTATGAACAATGCATGGGGCTACGAGGGTTGTGCAGGTGAGTGGGATAAGGTAGATGCTCTATTGTAGAATCAGTGTTGACTCAATGGGCCAAATGGCCTCCATTTCCACTGTCAGGATTCTATGGATTCTATCGACACTGGAGAAGCTGAGGTTGTTCTTCTTGAAGCAGAGAAAGTTAAGAGGAGATTTGATAGAGATATTCAAAGTCATAGATGGTTTTGAAGGAGTAGCCCAGGAGGAACTGTTTCCAGAGATCAGTAATCTGAGTATACAAATGTAAGGCCTTTAGTAAAAGAACATAAGGAAACATATTTTACCCAGTCAGCTGTTGTGATCTGTTAGAACACACCACCTGAAGGTGCAGTAGAAACAGATTCAGTAGTGACTTTCAAAAGAAAATTAGATGAATCGTTGAAGGGAATTTCCTTTACAGGGCTCTGGGGAAAGGGGAGTGTCATTAACCAGATAGCAAAGAGCCACCATAGGGCATGATGGGGCAAAGAGCCCTCTTCTGTGCTGTATTATTCTATGAAAGAACGACACCAGTCCAGCACTCAGCTATCTGAGCTATCTGTCTCTCGAGACACTCAAAACCTAGTCCTACAAAATTAGAACAAAACTGTTAAAAATTGTTAACCCTCCCATTGTATTTTTTTATCCCTATATATTGTTTAGAAATTACTACATTTCACATTATAAGTGGTCCTTCATTTCCTGTGCTTTCGCAGAGAACAATCATATGATCTTTGCAACCCTCATTTAGATCAGTAATGTAACACTTACTGGCTGTGTGACTTATTCCATATATTGTTTTGTGTTTGTTGCGAGCACTTATCACTATGTGATAATGTGTTTTTATCCTTTTAAACAAATGCACTCTGTGCTTGAAACCAAATGTTCATATGTAGATTAAGCAACAGCACGGCGAGTGTGCAGCAGCATAATTTAAATCTCCATGACATTCTGCCACATAATTTTTCTGTTAGTCTGTTTGCTTACTTAAAGAGATTAACACTTTCAATAGAACATTAGGCAAATCCACAATCTCGCTAACTCACTTATGTTGTCAGCAACAGTTTACACATAAGGAACGACGAATTTCCCTGCCCTTTAACAAATTATTCCTTGAAGTACATGTCGGAAACAGAGAAAAGGTAATTCACTTTAAACAAGAGATGGACTTCCATTCCAGGGAGTGGAGTATTCCAGAACATCTGGGAGCAAAGTCTGGATGTGTGGTGCTCATTTTTCATCACTGCAGATGCCGCCTTGTACGCAAAATGGTATCTGCACCCTGCGCACACACTTTCTATACGGGACCCATCAGGCACCATTTTTGGCAGGCGGTCGGAACCTTTGATGGAAGTAAGTCAAGTAACAGGTTGCGACACTAGTCGACACGTAATGGTGATTTGGCTCTAGTGGTGCCATTTCTTTACCTTAACGCTCCAGCTAACCTCAACCTCCCACAGGTGAACATGTGTTCAGCAATGCGAACCATCCCTCTCCTGCCAGTGCTATTTGAAGTATCATGAATTTCTACTGATTTCTCAATGATTTCTACTGGCTGCTGCTTAGCTACTGGAAGTGTTTGGCAATTCGTACTCTTATTCATGAAGACTACAGGGAGTGGGTGTTGCACATGGTGAAGGCCTGGTCTCAATTGAAGAGTCCTGTTCACAGGGTTACAGGATATCCCGAAAACAAACTCTGCAGGAAGGAGAAATGATATTCTCGAGGGAATGACGATCCTTCAAGGATAGTGCCAAACTGGGGCCAGCAGGAAGATCCAATGCACCAAATGGAAATGCAAAGTTGAATTGGCCAGGACAGAAAATCCCAGGAAACTTTAGTGTCATGTTAAATCAAAAAGAAAGGATAAACACTGTAATACCAATGCTGCTTGTAAAGACTAAGTTACTATTGAATGACAAGAAAAAAGTTGACGCTCTAAGCTTGCAGTTCCAGAGCATCGTTTCAGAAGGAATCAGGGCAAGTACAAATCTGTAGTATGAGCACAGCCTTACAATAATAATAATAATAATAATCGCTTATTGTCACAAGTAGGCTTCAATGAAGTTACTGTGAAAAGCCCCTAGTCGCCACATTCCAGCGCCTGTTCGGGGAGGCCGGTATGGGAATTGAACCCACGCTGCTGGGCTTGTTCTGCATTGCAAGCCAGCTGTTTAACCCACTGTGCTAAACCCGCCCCAAAGAACATACTTGATGTAATATGTTAGAACAAAAAGTGGTGAGAAACTTCTCCATAAACTGATCCATCTGTAGCTTATGGCCCTGATTAAATCCCAAACCATGCACTGAAAACTGCAGCAAGTGAGCTTACACCAATATTACTGTACAATGTTTCAAAAGTTCTTGGTCAGGGATCACATGATGTGAGAGTGGAAGCGGTTGTGATTTCGCAAGCTCAGGCTCTGTTCATCTTTCAACCTTTATTTCTATTCTTGTCCACATCTACTTTTTTGTCCTTTCTTGGTCCGCATAGTTAGTGCAATGTACCAAAAGTTGTTTCAGTTTCACTGAGCCGCGTTGGAAGGCTTTAAACCTCGCTGATTCGTGGCAGCTGGAAGAAGTTGGAGTGGGGCCGTGTCCTGGTGGCACAGCTCCTTTTGTTCGCCAGCAGATGATGGCTGTCAGCAATTAAGTTAATCCATCCGAATGGCCTGACTCCGTGAGCAGTGCTGGAACAGGGTGAGGAGTGGAGGATGTGGGCAATACCTTATGTCCTCACTTTGTTCGAGGTCCCCCATAGTCATGTCCAATCTTTTTCTTTTTTCTGCACTTATTCTTCTTCGGGACCAGGCGAACTGTGAGGACAGGTGCTTGTTGAGCTCCCCTTTGGTGGGGCGGGGGGTGAGTCTGTCATTTCTCCTGAATTGCATCTCCCTCTTTGGCTGTTCTTCTGCTGTCAGAACTTTTGTGGCGAGGCCGGCCTGAGCATCCATTACTCTTGGTGGTTGGTGGTGTGACTGGTGGGGTGGTCCTTCTCGGGAGGGTTTCTTTAGGTGCTGTTTTTCGTACAGGACTGGATGGGCCTAACCTTAGGGATGTGCTGGATAGCGGGGGGGGCCATGTTAGTCCAAGGGGCTAGTTCTTTCATGTCTTTATTCTTGTGGTGGTGCTGGGCTAGGCCAGGCATGTTGCGGTCAGTATTAGGATGCTCCTCAAGCGATGGCACTTCCTTTGGGAGGTGCCCCTGGTATCCCAAGGTCGGTGATCCACATTTGGAGATACATTGAGATGGACTAGATCTGAAGGTAGGGCCCAGTCTTTATCCTTGGCTTATTGCTTCTGAGAGTTAGGCGGGCCTACGTGGTAGTTGGTTGGCCGGTTTTTGTTTTGTTGTAATGTGGTGGATCTGAGGCGTTAATTCGGATTGTTCTGCTCTTCTTCTTCCTCATTTTTCTTCTGACCTGAAGAAGTGTTAGGAAGGTCAACTATATCCTTAGTTTTGATGCCTCTGTAGGCTAGTGGTGGTAGTGCTGGAAGATGGGTCTTGGTGGCACTGGCAAACAGACATCGATTTTGTTGGGTTTTTGGGGTCGCCGAATACTTTCCTTGCTTTGATAGTCTTGGTGGAATGGAGGGGGTGTATAACACAGTTCCGGAAGGAGGGGTGTGGAGGGGCCAGCCTTCCCTCTCGGCACTGACAGCCCTCCCAACCTGGTGGGTTTCTCCCCATCTTTCCGACTGGGATCAGGCTGTTTTCTTCATGTGTCTCGGGTCTTGACCCCCAGGTTGCCTTTTACCCTGCTGGGAGCGGTGTTGGTGGTCCGACCATCCGTTATGTCCTTGGTCCTGAGGCTGGGAAATGGGGTTTTGAATCTTCACTCTTAGCTCTTGTTCTTCCTTTCTTTTTACTTTCTCTTTGGGAGACCATAGGTTGTTAACATGGGTGTGGTTATGCCCGATCCTCTCCTTGAATCTGTCTTTGTCTTTTGCAATCTCGAATGTGAGGGTGGCAGCCTGTTCGGGAATCTGAGTCTGCTGAAGAGTTCAAACCACGCTGTAAGAGTTTGCCAAATTCCCCTTAGCACTGAGGCTCTCAGGTATTGTTTTCTTCTTCTATTACTCTGTTTTTAAACTCTGGAAGTGACATAGGTCTAAATTGTTGCCAGCATCTTGTTCGGGTGTAGTTGGGTTAGTTATCCATGGGGGGAAACCTGTTGGGGACATTGTCCCTGATTCATCCAGTTTTGTTGTTCCTAACACTGTTGTTTTGGGCTGTACCTGTCATACATTGACACTTGCAGCCAACCTTTTTGCCTTTGCTTGTTTTATGCGATTTTGTGTAGAAATTGAATAACTCCAATAAGCAGACTGTCATGATATTCAGATAAACATATCATGGTGCAAACACACAATCACACTGATGGACAGATCAACGGACCAATCAACACACACGCAACATCACAGCCAATCACCAGTGAGAGTACACGCACTATAAAACGGGGAACACCACAGTTCCCGCTCATTCCAGCAGGAGACAACTCAGGGCACAGAGCTCACAGCGTGCCACTCAGACATACACCATATGCCGAGTGCCTCTCTAAGACAGTGTTAGGGCTGGGTTCATAGGTTAAAGGGTAAAGTACGAACCACAGTCATAAGTTTACAGATGTTGTTATCAAGAGTAATAAAACAGAGTTGTACCATCTACAACCGTGTTGGTTTGTTTGTGTAGCGGAACACCCAACACGACATAGTACCAGGATTGGAACCCAGCAACTGTGAGACCTACCTGCACATCTTCAGGGATCTGCCATCCTGCGCCAAGGACACCATCAGCCCGCCGCAGCCGCCCCAAGTCGCTGGGAACCTCGGCGTCAACTAGAAGCTGTTTAAACAGCGCTTCCAGTTCTTCCTAGAAGCCACAGAAAGGGAGAATGCATCGGACACCAGGAAAATCGCCCTCCGCCTCTCCACGGCAGGGCAACACGCCATCGACATCTACAACTCCCTGGTGTTCGCGGAAGGTGAGGACAAGACGAAGTACAAGACGATCCTTCTAAAACTTGAGCAACACTTCAGCGTCGAGGTGACTGAGAGCTTCGAGAGGTACCTCTTCCAGCAGCGCCTGAAGTGTAAGGATGAGCCTTTTCAATCTTTCCTGACACTCCTCCGTATCCTCGCGCAGTCCTGCGGCTATGAGGCCACCTCCGATTCCATGATTCGGGACCAGATAGTTTTTGAGGTCACCTTGGGCACCCTACGCCAGCAGCTCCTCAAAATTAAGAGCCTCACCCTCGCCACTGCCATCGAAGCCTGCGTCCTCCATGAAAACGCGACCAGCCGGTACTCCCAATTCCAGGTGGCCGAATCGGCACGGCAGGGGTCCTACAAGGCCGAGCGGTCCAGTCGATCGAGTTCCTCCCGGCCCACGGCCCGGATGAGGGCGGCCATTTTGCACACTTTCCGTGGCCTTGTACGTGCCAAAAGAGACGTCGACGCAGAGGGACGTGACGCGCAGGCGCGTTTTACGCAGGACCGAACTGCGCATCCGCGGTGGCGCAACGAACGCCATGACGTCACGACGTGCAGCAACTGTGGATCCGCACATTTAAAGCGGCAATGTCCAGCAAAGAATCGACAATGCCTCCGCTGTGGCAAGATGGGCCACTACGCTGCCTGCTGTCGAGCAGCTCAACCTGCCAACGCTCCCCAATTCCGCCAGCCTCGCAGGGACGTGCGGGCCATTCAGCCTCCATACACCGAGTCATACCCTGACTTCGTACAGACCGGTAATACCGACGACCAGGAAGCCTTCCGCGTTGCGGTCATCGACAGGAATCGGATGTCCCCAAGCAGGACCCACCAGCCGATGCCAGTGAACAGCGTTAATCCGGGTGATGAATGGTGTGCCACCCTAACGGTCAACCGATCACCAATCACATTCCGTTTAGACACTGGTGCCTCCGCCAACCTTATTTCATGGTCAGCCTTCTACGCCTTGAAGGTCAGACCACCAATTCGGCCATCCGGCTGTCAGATGGTCGATTACAACGGAAATGTTATCCCGGCCATGGGATTCTGCCAATTCGAGGTTACACACAATGCATACACAGCCACACTGGCCTTTGAGATAGTTGGATCATCGAAGGACTCCCTGCTAGGCGCACAGGCGTGCAAGGTTCTCCACCACGTTCAGCGGGTACACACTCTGTCTCCAGAAGGCACGTCCGACTTCCCGGATGCAGACTTTAGGGCACAGCTCCACTCTCTCCTCGCCCACAACCAGGAGGCTTTCGAGGGCATGGGCACACTGCCCTACACTTACAGAATACGGCTCAAACCGGACGCCACCCCGGTCATTCACGCACCTCGTAGAGTCCCAGCACCACTCAAAGACCGCCTCAAGCAGCAGCTGCAGGATCTCCAGGACCAAGGAGTGCTTTCCCGGGTCACGGAGCCCACGCCATGGGTCAGCTCCATGGTGTGCGTAAAAAAGCCCTCTGGCGAACTCTGGATCTTCATCGACCCGAAAGACCTGAACAACAACATCATGAGGGAACACTACCCCATACCCAAATGGGAAGAGATCACGAGCGAAATGGCCCGGGCTAAAATTTTTACAAAGCCTGATGCCTCAAAGGGTTTTTGGCAGATTCAAATGGATCAGTCCAGCAGGAAGCTTTGCACCTTCAACACTCCCTTTCGGCAGGTACTGCTACAATAGAATGCCGTTTGGCATCATCTCGGCATCCGAGGTGTTTCATAGAATCATGGAACAGATGTTGGAGGGGATCGAAGGGGTGATTGGTGACTCTTGTATGGAAAGACTTTTATATCACCTCATTAAATAAGTTTGATTTGGAATGTTTTGTGTTGGCTTTTATTTCAACATTGTACCCAAGAGGGCACGTTGTGATGGTATCTTTATCAGAGGGAAGGTATAACCATTGGTGAATGGAGGATTGGGGTTCAGTTCAATGATACTGCAGTTGGATGAGCCGATCACAGACAGCTTGGTCAGAAAGGGAGGATATTAGTTACTAGTTTTGGTCTCCTTACCTGAGAAAGGACATATTGGCACTGGAGGGAGTGCAGAGGAGATTCACTCGGTTGATCCCAGAGTTGAGGGGATTAGATTATGACGAGAGGTTGAGCAGACTGGGACTGTACTCATTGAAGTATAGAAGGATGCGGGGGGATCTTATTGAGACATATAAAATTATGAAGGGAATAGATAGGATAGATGCGGGCAGGTTGTTTCCACTGGTCGGGGAAAGCAGAACTAGGGGGCATAGCCTCAAAATAAGGGGAGGTAGATTTAGGACGGAGTGTAGGAGGAACTTCTTCACCCAAAGGGTTGTGAATCTCTGGAATTCCTTGCCCAGTGAAGCAGTTGAGGCTCCTTCTTTAAACGTTTTTAAGAAAAGGATAGATGCCTTTCTAAAGAATAAAGGGATTCGGGGATATGGTGTACGGGCCGGAGAGTGGAGCTGAGTCCACAAAGATCAGCCATGATCTCATTAAATGGCGGAGCAGGCTCGAGGGGCCAGATGGCCTACTCCTGTTCCTAATTCTTATGTTCTTATGTTCCTTCTCCTTCGCTTGTTCCTCTTCATCTTTCTCTTCAGCTGTTCACTGTATACCTGGTGAGAAGGGCTGCTGTGCATGGCAGCAAGCTAACCTCACAGGAATTCAGCCTGAACTTCCACTGCTGCATTCAGATGCTGGGTGGCTTCTTCTTCTGTTGCAATGGAAGCTGAGACATCGGCTATCAGACGCTTCATCATGGAAGAGTCTGCCAGTGTCCTCATAGAATTAGGCACCATTTTCACTCTGGAAGCGATTGGCCACATATTCCACACAAAGCCTCGTGCTACGTTGGTGCTAGACTCTTCCATTCTCAACATTGATCACAGGCTGTCTGATAGGCTCAATGCATTGAACGTTTCATTGTGGAGACACAATGTTCTGTAGGCTGCCCCATCAAACTTGTCATCTGAGTCCTCTGCAGGAGAACTCAGGTGTGGCTTCACCCTCCAGGGATTTCCACCGGCTCTATCCTTTCCATCCTGCCCTGGATATAGGCATTTGTCCCTGATGTCCCACCATGTGCAGATTCCAATACCATCTCGAAACTGTTCCCTAAAATACATGCAATGTCTCTTCTTCAACAGACTCCGCTTTCTCTTTGACTTCCACCTCCTGCAGTAAGTCTGGTCAGGTGGCAGTTCTTGGGTATTTGAAAGGAGAAAGGCACAAGGATAAGAGTGTGGCCAGACTGCGGATGAGCTGGGGAAGAGATGGATGCTTAAAGTGTCTGAAGTTTTGGAAACTGAAATAACTATGTAATAAGGAGGGAAGTCAGGTGTGAGGGGGAAGAGTAGGTCATAGGATACTATCACCTTCAATCCTTTCATCCCTATTGCTGGCTACAGCCTGAGATATGGCTGCTGTATTGATGGTGAGCACTAAATCCTCCATTGAGGTAAGTGTGCCGGACCCCCACTTCTGCTGTGTCTGCCTATGTGCTAGTTTGTCCTGCAAGAAAGGGAAGTATGTTAGCGAGTTTGGGGCAATGATATGGCTGAACTGGTTGAATAGTTAGCAGTGTTTACAGGGTACAAAAGGTGGGTTTGAAACAATTCTAATTGCTTGAAGGTGAGGGGAAGCTATGAATGTTAGCTGTGAGCCATAGTTGATGGGTATTTTTTGTAGGAGAATATTGGTTGATGTGGTGTACTGAATAGTGTTTGAGGCTAGAGGTGCAATTGGTGGGATAGTTGAAGCTGCAATAACTGGCCTTGACCATTCATCTAAGGTCATTGAACTTCTTCTGGCACTTGCATCCATGGCAATACACAACTTACATCAGTGGTATCATCATCTTTTCAGATTGTTTTTCTGCAAGATCTCCTTGTCCCTTGTGGATCTCCCTCTTCCTGTTGACCTCTAGTGCAGCGTCAGAGAACCTTGAAGCTTGCTCTCCGCCATGTTTTGCCATTCCTGTGTCTTTTCCAGGTCAAAAGTTGCTTGTGCAATAAATCAGGCGAGCTTAAAATTGTGTTGCCTCTCAGGAGTGAGCGTTCTGACATGCAAACACTCAACAGTGTGTTCAGTGCCGGCTGCAATGCTTCAATCATGTAAATGCTTAGACATTATAACCCCCATGGAGGTCACTGGGCATGGACCATTCATTTCCATGTGATCTCCACAGAATATGAAATTCCCAGAAATGGGACCGAGGGGCTTCCCCTTTAACGAGGAGTATCCTCACAGTATAAAGGTCCTTCAGGCAGAGGAGATTTGAATATATATTCGACTTGCTGTTTTTTGCTTATTGTCTCAGCGTGGATACTACAGTAGGTTACAAAAATTTGCTTGCTGCCTATATCAGAAGGAACAGGCACGGGTTATTCTCAGGCCCTATCCAATTTTTCCCCCTTGTAGATTTGAGGACGAGGATGCAGGTATAATAATCCTGGGACAAAAAATATCCTTGTGCAAATGATTTTCAAAGCCAGTCGCAATGTACTTACAAACAGCCTTCAGAAAACACCATACTGTTTTTTGGAAGGGGCTGATATGTTTGGGGAGCATTTTCAAATCTTAATTTAAAATAGCTCTGAAAATCAGGAGGCTGAAAACTGCATCACAATCCATAACCCTCAATTAATAAGAGCTGCTCTTAAAACAAGAGAGGATTTTTGGTGTAGGTCCTGTGCATTAATAAGTGTGTTTTTTTTTCTCCCTCTGGAAGAAGTTGACATTATAGAGTGTGAGATATAAAAGGAAATGAGCTACTGAATGTGAGCTCATTAAAATGACACTCGGCAAATGCCAGAAATTATTTACAATTAGCACATGTCCATAATTCAGTGCATGCCTACAGCATCAAATACTTCTCTTTCTTCAGTGCTCCATTCAGCGTGGAACTCGTATAAAGCATTCCAAGCAGAAGAATAATATCTTTATAATCTCAGTTCGCTTAGAAAGACTCTTATCACCTCATTAGGGCCACAAATTAACATTTCCTCTACCTGGATCTTGGCAAGACAGACTTGCAGCTATGGAGAAGCCGAGGCTGTGGTTCGCAATAGAACAGCCAAGCGACATCCTTTTTTTAAAAAGAAAGACTTTTGTGTGAAGCCTTTTATCATACATCTGACTATTGAAGCCTGTGGCTCACATGAAGCAAAGATTGATTATGCTAAGAATTAACATTTCATGAGGCATTCATTGTGGCTTTTCTACCGCCACACTTCTTTTAAAAATTGACTTTTGAATAAATGTTGGCATTTCCTGTATAACACACGGGCTGGCTACAATGCAATGTACATGAAGGAGCGAAGATAAATTGAACAAGGTAGTGAGTAGTGCTCATGAATCAATGTTAAATGATCACTGGGTCTACATCGGCATCATCACTTATTTTATTGCTAATTCTTGGGAGAGGAATACAGGGTGATCTTTAATCTTCGCCCGCACCCACAGAACATCTGCATACATCCCCGGGGTTAAGTATGTGCACTGTCAGATCACCTCGATGTGAATACAACCACAAGGATGTCAATGACAGATCTATGATAATATTATCACTTCCAGTGAAGATTTTCTGTGAGCCAGGTGTAGCAAAATTATTAATATTAATTTTTGCTACATCGAGCATGCAGTCACTTCTGCTCATTTCTTAGCTCCTCGGTGGCAAACCAACTTATAGTACAATATCCAAAAGTTTGGGCGCAATTCTCCCATCGGGAATCTAAGTGCCAACGCCAGAGTGAAAACCGGAGTGTTTCACTCCAGCGTCGGAGCCCACTCCCAGCCCCCTATTCTCCCACCCCCGGGGGGCTAGGAGCGGCAATGCCGCGTAAATGATGGCACCCGCACATGCGCGGTTGCCGTCCTCCCCGAGGCCGCCCCGCAAGAAGATGTCGGATGGATCTTGTGAGGCGGCGGAGGAAAGGAGGTCCTCCTTCAGAGAGGCTGGCCCGCCGATCGGTGGGCACAGATCGCGGGCCAGACCCCATTTTAGCCCCCCCTCCCCCGGTGCAGGAACCCCCCCCCCCCCCACAGGCCGCCCACCCCAGCATTCCCGCGCTGTTCCCACCGGCAGCGACCAGGTGTGGATGGTGCCGGCGGGAAGCCGTCGTATTGGGCAGGCCGCTCGGCCCATCCGGGCCAGAGAATCGCCGCTCGCCCGTTGCAAACGGCGAGCGGCTATTCTCCCAGCGGCCAGCCGTGTTTCTCGCTGCGCGCGGTTTGGGGTGGTGGGAGAATCACGTGCGGGCGTCGGGGCGGCGTAGCGGGACACGCGCGGCGCCCCGGCGATTCTCCCCCCCCCAGCGTGGTGGGGGGGGGGGGGGAGAATTCCGCCCTTTGTGTTTTCAATGTTGATTTGAGCACAAAATTACAGATCAGAAAATGCTAATTAAATCAATAACTGAGGCAAAGACTGAACTGAAATAAATTAAACCTCCATTTTGTGCAAATTCTAAGCTAATCATGTGCCCTGGAAGGGGCGGTTTGAAGTAGGGTCTGAAATTTTCCGACCGTTCCTGCCGGCAGGGTCTTCCAGTTCCAACAATGGCAAACCTCCCCGCCGCGTGGGAACCCGCAGGGAAGGGTGTGAATAACAGGAAAATCTATTGATGGTGGTTGTACTGGAAGATCCTCCCATCAGCCAATAATGAGCCATCACCGCAAAACATGCCACGGGGATGGGGTGGGAGGCTGAAAATCCTGCCCAGGGTTTCAACATAGCCCACCCTGCCAGCTTACAAAATTAGTTGTAAATTGACTCTGCATATAATGGAACAATTGGGATTCTGGGGGGGGAGAGGGGGTGGACGGTGGCATAATGGTTACGTCACTGGACTAATAATCCAAAGACCCAGGCCTTTTCTCGATACATGGCAGCTGGTGGAATTTAAATTCAATGAATAAATCTGGAATTTCAAGAAATCATTAGTAATGGTGACTGTGATATCTGTGATCGATTGTTGTTCATTAACGCTCTCTGGGAGTTACTCGTGCAACTCGGCCAACATTGTCTACCTCATACGCTGCAGGAAAGGATGTCCCGAAGCATGGTATGTTGGCGAGACCATGCTGACGCTGTGACAACGGATGAACGGACATCGCGCGACAATCACCAGGCAGGAATGTTCCCTTCCAGTCGGGGAACACTTCAGCAGTCAAGGGCATTCAGCCTCTGATCCCCGGGTATGCGTTCTCCAAGGCGGTCTTCAGGACGCGCGACAACGCAAAATCGCCGAGCAGAAACTTATAGCCAAGTTCCACATACATGAGTACGGCCTCAACCAGGAGCTTGGATTCATGTCGCATTGCATTCACGCCCCACCATCTGGCCTGGCTTGCGAAATCATAGATTATCATCATAGAATTTACAGTGCAGGAGGCCATTCGGCCCATCGAGTCTGCACTGGCTCTTGGAAAGAGCGCCCTACCCAAGGTCCACACCTCCACTCTATCCCCATAATCCAGTAGCCCTACCCAACACTAAGGGCAATTTTGGACACTAAGGGCAATTTAGCATGGCCAATCCACCTAACCTGCACATCTTTGGACTGTGGGAGGAAACCGGAGCACCCGGAGGAAACCCACGCACAAACACGGGGAGTACGTGCAGACTCCGCACAGACAGTGACCCAAGCCGGAATCGAACCTGGGACCCTGGAGCTGTGAAGCAATTGTGCTATCCACAATGCTACCGTGCTGCCCCAATCCTACCAACTGTCCTGGCTTGAGACAATTCACACCTCTTTAACCTGGGATTACCCCTCTATCTGGATCTGTAAAGACTTAATTACCTGCAAATGCTCGCATTCAAAGTATCGTCTTGCATCATTGACTTTGTCTATATGTATGTTTTTGGAACCCATCTCTTCATTCACCTGAGGAAGGAGCAGTGCTCCCAAAGCTAGTGAAACAAACCTGTTGGACTTTATCCTGGTGTTGTAAGACTTCTTACTATGCTCTCTAGGAGAGTTAAGATTGAGCAATAAATGCTGGCCTACTCAGTGACGCCCAGGTCCCATGAAAGAAATAAAATAAAATCAAGACCCAGTGTGTGGTTGGATCTTCCTGGATGCTTGCAGCCGTACTAAGGTCAGTAAACATTATGCAGCATTGGCAGCCATGCATTTCAGAGGTTGCACAATGACAGAAGATATCTGCTCATTTCATACTGTGCCACAAATTCAAGACATTATTCATGAGTGTCCTGTACACAAGAAACAGGACAAACCCAACCTGACCAATTACCGTTCCATCAGTCTACCTTTGATCATCAGCAAAGTGGTGAAAGAGGTCATTAACAGTACTATCAAAGGGCACTTAATCAGCAATAACCTGTTCACGGAAGCTGTTTGGATTCTGCCAGGGTCACTCAGCTCCTGACCTCATTACAGTCTTTGTTCAAAAGAGTTGCATGGCCAGAGGTAAAATGAGAGTGACTGTCCTTGACATCAAGGCAGCATTTGACTGACTATGGCATCAAGGAGCCCTAAAAAAAACTGGAGTCAATTGGAATAAGGGGGGAAACCCTCCGCTGATTGGAGACATAACTGGCACAACAGGTGATTGTGGTGATTGGAGGTCAATCATCTCAGCTCCAGGACATGACTGCAGGAGTACCCC
Source organism: Scyliorhinus torazame (assembly GCF_047496885.1). NCBI lineage: Eukaryota > Metazoa > Chordata > Chondrichthyes > Carcharhiniformes > Scyliorhinidae > Scyliorhinus > Scyliorhinus torazame. Next base: position 124,812,621 of record NC_092713.1, read on the forward strand.
AGGGTGGGGTCTTAGGCCCAAACATCTTCAGTTGCTTCATCAATGACCTTCCTTCCATCAAAGGTCAGTCAGGGGTGTGATTCTCCATCCCGCCAGCACCATTTTTGTGCGCGGTGCGCCCTCACCAGCAGCGGGATTCTCTGTTCCCGCAGTCGGCCAATGGGGTTTCCCATTGTGGGCCACCACATGCCATCCGGAAAAGTGCAGGCAAGGACACGCTGCTGGCGGGGCAGAGGATCCCGCTGATGCAGAAATGAGGATGTTCATTGATGACTGCACAATGTTCAGCACCTTTCGCAACTCCTCAGATACTGAAGCAGTCCATGTTCAAATGCAGCAAGACCTGGGCAATATGCAGGCTTGGGCTGATAAGTGACAAGTACCATTTGTGTCACACAATTACCAGACAAAGACCATCTTTAACAAAAGAGGATCTAACCTTGACATTCAATGGCATTACCATCGCTGAATCCCCGACTATCATAAGAACATAAGAACTAGGAGCAGGAGTAGGCCATCTGGCCCCTCGAGCCTGCTCCGCCATTCAATGTGGTCATGGTGGATCTTTTGTGGACTCAGCTCCACTTTTCCGCCCGAACACCATAACCCTTTATTCTTTTATTCTTCAAAAAACTATCTATCTTTATCTTGAAAACATTTAATGAAGGAGCCTCAACTGCTTCACTGGCCAGGGAATTCCATAGAATCACAACCCTTTGGGTGAAGAAGTTCCTCCTAAACTCGGTCCTAAATATACTTCCTATTATTTTGAGGTTATGCTCCCTGGTTCTGCTTTCACCCGCCAGTGGAAACAACCTGCCCGCATCTATTCTATCTATTCCCTTCATAATTTTATATGTTTCTATGAGATCCCCTCGCATCCTTCTAAATTCCAACATGTACAGTCCCAGTCTACTCAACCTCGCCTCGTAATCCAACCCCCTCAACTCTGGCATTAACCTAGTTAATCTCCACTTCACACCCTCCTGCGCCAGTATGAGCTTTCTCAGGTAAGGAGACCAAAACTGAGCACAATACTTCAGGTGTGGCCTCACTAACGCCTTATACAGTTGCAGCATAACCTCCCTAGTCTTCAATTCCATCTCTCTAGCAATGAAGGACAAAACTCCATTTGCATTCTTAATCACCTGTTGCACCTGTAAACCAACTTTGCGACTCATGCACTAGGACACCCAGGTCCCTCTGCACAACAGCATCAATGAGCTGGATTCTCCCAAAATGGGACTATGTCCCCACGCCGGAGTAAAAACACTGGAGATTTACTCTGGAGTTTCCTGCAGAAAAGATGAGCTGATTCAATGACCTGCAGGGGGCTAGCAGGGACACAGAGTAATTCACGCAGCTTTAGCTGCGGATACCGACCCCCGCACCTCCGGTCCGAGTCTGCGCATGTGCACGGCCGCGCCGAGCACCATGGCGGACTCAGACCGCGGAGGCAGATCGAAAATGTAGACCACCCCGATCGGCTGCGCATCCAAGCATCCGACCGCACAGATCTGATCCCCGGCCCACCGCTGCCCGATCCCCCCGCCCCCCACCAGGGCGGCCGCGGACTGCGCCCGCAGCAGCCACGCGAGCATCCTGTCCGGCAATAGGTGGTCAGTTCAACGCCGTCGGAAACTCGCCTGGTCCGGAATGGAGGATCGCTGGGCTGGCCTCTGGCAATGGGCCCCCAGCCGCGCAGCGTACTCTCTGATCACGCCGATTCGCGGGTACCGGAGAATCGCTGGACTGGCACCGGCCGCGATTCTGGTACGGGGCTGCAGAGCCCAACATCATGGGGGTTACCATTGACCTGAAATTGAACTGGACTAATCATATAAACAATGTGGCTACCAGAGCAGGTCAAAGGCTACGAATCCTGCAGTGTGTAACTCACCTCTTGAACCACCCAAAGATGGTAGTCCTCCATCTACAAGGCACAGGTCAGGAGTGCAATGGAATACTGTTCACTTGCCTGGATGAGTGCAACTTCAACAACAGTCAAGAAGCTCAACACCATCCAGGGCACAGAGTCGTTGATTGCTAATCCTTCCACAGACATTCAATCCCTCCCCCACTGACGTATGGTTGCAGCTGCGTGTACCATCTGCAAGATGTACTACAGGAACTCAGCAAGGTTCCTTAGGCAACACCCTCCAAACCCACGGCCACTAACATCTAGAAGGACAAGAGCAGTAGATACCAACGAACGCTTACCACTCGGAAATTCCCCTCCAAGTCACTCACCATCCTGATTTGGAAACACATTGTTGTTGACCCACTGTCACTGGGTCAAAATCCTAGAATTCCCTCCATAACAGCACTGTGGGTGTACCTCCACCTCAGGCACTGCAGCAGTTTGAGGAGGAAGCTCACCACCACTTTCTAAATGGCAACGAGGGATTGTCAATAAATGCTGGTCTAGCCAGTGATGACCAGATCCCGTAAATGAATTTTTTTTAAATTGCACTGGCCCAATTGTCACCAATCATGTGCAATCTAAACATAAAAGACAAACACTTTTAGACCGCTCTCCGATAATTACAAAGACCCTTAAGTCATGTAATGACTTTAAGTGTGGTATCGTAGTGCACAAAGTGTTACTGCAACTTTCTAATATATTACTTTTACTTTTCTTTGGTGTGCGGCACAGAAACAGCACAATAAATGTACAATCGAAAAATAAGAACATCTGTGACATGGATGGCAGTTTACCATCTGTATGATTTGGAAACTAACCCCTGTGCTTTTACAGGCACGATTTACAGCTGTGTGGACATGGGGCTGGGCATATTCAACAGTCATAGACTCACCATTAGAAATCTCAACTAGAACTGGCTACAGGGCACTGTTGTCAGACTGCTTCACTGCAATGCTGATTGCAGGACACCGTTCTCAGACTGCTTCACTGTGATACTGACAACACGGCATCATTCTCAGACTGCTTCATTGTGATACTGACAACAGGGCATCGTTCCCAGACTGCTTCACTGTGATACTGACGACAGGGCATCGTTCTCAGACTGCTTCACTGTGATACTGACAACACGGCATCATTCTCAGACTGTTTCATTGTGATACTGACGACAGGGCATCGTTCCCAGACTGCTTCACTGTGATACTGACGACAGGGCATCGTTCCCAGACTGCTTCACTGTGATACTGATGACAGGGCATCGTTCCCAGACTGCTTCACTGTGATACTGACGACAGGGCATCGTTCCCAGACTGCTTCACTGAGATACTGACGACAGGGCATTGTTCCCAGACTGCTTCACTGACTACAGGGCATCGTTCCCAGACTGCTTCAATGTGATACTGACTACAGGGCATCGTTCCCAGACTGCTTCACTGTGATACTGACAACATGGCATCGTTCCCAGACTGCTTCACTGACTACAGGGCATCGTTCTCAGACTGCTTCACTGTGATACTGACGACAGGGCATCGTTCCCAGACTGCTTCACTGTGATACTGACGACAGGTCACCGTTCCCAGGCTGCTTCACTGTGATACTGACTACAGGGCACCGTTCCCAGACTGCTTCACTGCGATACTGACTACAGGGCACCGTTCCCAGACTGCTTCACTGTGATACTGACAACACGGCATCATTCTCAGACTGCTTCATTGTGATACTGACGACAGGGCATCGTTCCCAGACTGCTTCACTGTGATACTAACAACACGGCATCGTTCCCAGACTGCTTCACTGACTACAGTGCATCGTTCCCAGACTGCTTCACTGTGATACTGACAACACGGCATCATTCTCAGACTGCTTCATTGTGATACTGACGACAGGGCATCGTTCCCAGACTGCTTCACTGTGATACTGACGACATGGCATCGTTCCCAGACTGCTTCACTGTGATACTGACGACAGGGCATCGTTCCCAGACTGCTTCACTGTGATACTGACGACAGGGCATCGTTCCCAGACTGCTTCACTGAGATACTGACTACAGGGCATTGTTCCCAGACTGCTTCACTGTGATACTGACTACAGGGCACCATTCCCAGACTGCTTCACTGCGATACTGACTACAGGGCATCATTCTCAGACTGCTTCACTGTGATACTGACTACAGGGCATCGTTCCCAGACTGCTTCACTGTGATACTGACGACAGGGCATCGTTCCCAGACTGCTTCACTGTGATACTGATGACAGGGCATCGTTCCCAGACTGCTTCACTGTGATACTAACAACACGGCATCGTTCCCAGACTGCTTCACTGACTACAGGGCATCGTTCCCAGACTGCTTCACTGTGATACTGACTACAGGGCATCGTTCCCAGACTGCTTCACTGCGATACTGACTACAGGGCATCGTTCCCAGACTGCTTCACTGTGATACTGACTACAGGGCACCGTTCCCAGACTGCTTCACTGTGATACTGACTACAGGGCATCGTTCCCAGACTGCTTCACTGTGATACTGACGACAGGGCATCGTTCCCAGACTGCTTCACTGTGATACTGACGACATGGCATCGTTCCCAGACTGCTTCACTGTGATACTGACTACAGGGCATTCTTCCCAGACTGCTTCACTGTGATACTGACAACACGGCATCGTTCCCAGACTGCTTCATTGTGATACTGACAACACGGCATCGTTCCCAGACTGCTTCACTGTGATACTGACAACACGGCATCATTCCCAGACTGCTTCATTGTGATACTGACAACACGGCATCGTTCCCAGACTGCTTCACTGTGATACTGACGACATGGCATCGTTCCCAGACTGCTTCACTGTGATACTGACTACAGGGCACCGGTCCCAGACTGCTTCACTGTGATACTGACGACATGGCATCGTTCCCAGACTGCTTCACTGTTATACTGACAACACGGCATCGTTCCCAGACTGCTTCACTGTGATACTGACAACACTGCATCATTCCCAGACTGCTTCATTGTGATACTGACAACACGGCATCGTTCCCAGACTGCTTCACTGTGATACTGACGACAGGGCATCGTTCCCAGACTGCTTCACTGTGATACTGACTACAGGGCACCGGTCCCAGACTGCTTCACTGTTATACTGACTGCAGGACACCATTCCCAGACTGCTTCACTGTGATACTGACTACAGGGCATCGTTCCCAGACTGCTTCACTGTGATACTGACGACAAGGCACCATTCCCAGACTGCTTCACTGTTATACTGACTACAGGGCACGATCCCAGGCTGCTTCACTGAGATACTGACGACAGGGCACCGTTCCCAGACTGCTTCACTGTTATACTGACTGGAGGGCACCGTTTCCAGGCTGGCTCAATGAGATATGGACTACAAGGCACCGTTTCCAGACTGCTTCACTGTTATACTGACGACAGGGCATCGTTCCCAGACTGCTTCACTGTGATACTGACGACAGGGCATCGTTCCCAGACTGCTTCACTGTGATACTGACTACAGGGCACCGTTCCCAGACTGGCTCACTGAGATATGGACTACAGGGCACCGTTCCCAGACTGCTTCACTGTTATACTGACGGCAGGGCACCGTTCCCAGACTGCTTCACTGTGATACTGACTGCAGGGCACCGTTCCCAGACTGCTTCACTGCGATACTGACGGCAGGGCACCGTTCCCAGACTGCTTCACTGTGATACTGACTGCAGGGCACCGTTCCCAGACTGCCTCACTGTGATATGGACTACAGGGCACCGTTCCCAGACTGCTTCACTGTGATACTGACGACAGGGCATCGTTCCCCGACTGCTTCACTGTGATACTGACTGCAGGGCACCGGTCCCAGACTGCTTCACTGTGATACTGACGACAGGGCATCGTTCCCAGACTGCTTCACTGTGATACTGACTGCAGGACACAATTCCCAGACTGCTTCACTGTGAAGCTGACTACAGGGCACCATTCCCAGAGTGCTTCACTGCGTGCTGACTGCAGGACACCATTCCCAGACTGCTTCACTGCAATGCTGACTGCAGCATACCGTTCCCAGACTATTTCACTGTGATGCTAACTGCAGGACACCGTTCCCAGACTGCTTCACTGTGATGCTGACTGCAGGACACCGTTCACAGACTGCTTCACTGTGATGCTGACTGCAGGACACCATTCCCAGACTGCTTCACTGTGATGCTGACTGCAGGACACCGTTCCCAGACTGCTTCACTGCGATGCTGACTGCAGGACACCATTCCCAGACTGCTTCACTGTGATGCTGACTGCAGGACACCGTTCCCAGACTGCTTCACTGTCATGCTGACTGCAGGTCACCGTTCCCAGACTGCTTCACTGTGATGCTGACTGCAGGACACCGTTCCCAGACTGCTTCACTGCGATGCTGACTGCAGGTCACCGTTCCCAGACTGCTTCACTGCGATGCTGACTGCAGGACACCATTCCCAGACGGCTTCACTGTGATGCTGACTGCAGGACACTGTCCCCAGAGTGCGTCACTGCATGCTGACTGCAGGACACCATTCCCAGACTGCTTCACTGCGATGCTGGCTGCAGGACACTGTTCCCAGACTGCTTCACTGCGATGCTGACTGCAGGACACCATTCCCAGACTGCTTCACTGCGATGCTGACTGCAGGACACCATTTCCAGACTGCTTCACTGTGATGCTGACTGCAGGATACCATTCCCAGGCTTGCCATTATGTGTTGGGCTCTTGAAACTGATGTCCCTGATCATCCTGGAATCAATCCAGTGTCATCTACTCCCATCAGACTCGTTCATTGTCTCCTTGCAGTTCCTGCTGCATTCCCTCATCAGGACTCTGACTGTAGACACAATGAAGGAATGGCAATGGGCCGCACTGAATTGATCACCCGCCTCCTCAGGCCGGCCGCCTAAATGGACAGCGATCCCTGAGGCACGTTCTTCATTGGCTACCTTTCCGAAGATTGAACCAGAAGATGAGGTCCTGCAGCAAAAGAGGCGGGGACCCAAAAGTGGTCCCGAAGGCTGAAAGTGTTTGAAGTGTTGAGAATTCTACCTTGCACCTTCATTTGTGAGTGCCAGGATCCTGTGAACTTTTTTTAAAGCAGCATTGAACCACAAAGATTTATGCATGAACAGAGAAACAGGAGAGGCCACATGGTTTTGAAGCCAGAACCTGTCACGTTTCGGCAAATCTTTACCTCAAGCGAGAATGATCCCCTAGACCAACATTGCCACTCATTCCAGTGGGTGTGATTATTGCAGCTGTTGTAATTTCTGCACGTGTTATCCATCCAGTCACAATCACAGAGTAATATAATGATGCTCAGATTGGTGAGTTTGAGTTACAATCGCCAGTAAATAATACCTTTGTCACAGCTCAGTGGCATGGTTAATAGGTGCCCCAATCAATTGCATTGAAGAGCAAGAGGGGGTTTTCACAGTAACTTCATTGCAGTGTTAATGTAAGCTTACTTGTGACAATAATAAAGATTATTATAAAGTGTTCACAGCTTCCACTCCAAGATGTCTCAAATGGTGGACCAGCAGCTAGAGATGTTAAGCAGGCATGGGCCAGCAGAGGGAGATGCTGAGCAGGGATGAGGTGTTTTGTCACAGGGAGGAAGGGGAAAATTCAGAAGTGCTCATGCCTTCTGATGAGCAGATCGGCATTCGCCTGGAATTGATGCTTCTGTTTAGCGGCCCTCATGTTACAGAGTAAACGCCGATAGTGGTGTTGATTTGCCATTTCAAAAGTCAGTGTACAGGTGCGAATCCTCAATTTGCTGCACACCCCCCACTGATAGCCACTTACGAACTGACAGTCCTGAAGCTCCATCCTGACCCCAGTTGCATTTGAGAGGATGCCCCCATCGAGCATGGTGACAGCCCATTCTGAAGGTCACCTAACCTCCCCATTTGTACCGAACAGCCCAATCCGGAAGTGCTAGACTAATGCTGGTAAATAAATACAATGCACCACTCCAAGATTCGGAGGAAAGTTGAACACACAGGACGTGTACCCAACTGGCCCTGACCAGGAAAGTCAGGCAATAAATACACCTCAGTGATTAAAGATGAACAACTTGACACTAAATATAGAGGAAATCAAATTATTTTGAATTGCATCAAATCATCACCTTTTTGTGTAGGTTAATGCTAGTGTAAAACCAATCTTTCAGGGAAAGGTGAATGCAGCACGATAATTCCACCTTTACATTAGTAAGCATTTGCTCTTAATTGGATTTTTAAAAATTAGTTCATGGGATATGGGCCGGCAACAATTTCTAAGACCTGAAGTCAGATGTAGGCCAGGCCAGGTAAGATTGGCAGATTTCCTTCCCTGAATGGCAATAGTGAACCAGACGGGGTTTTACAATAATAGTTTCATTGTCATTGATCCTCAGACTTTTAATTCCAGATCTTTCTTGTATTCAAGTTTCACCGTCTGCCGTGATGGGAGTAGAACCCGGGTCCCCAGAACATTAAAGGGCAGCACGGTAGCATAGTGGTTAGCACGGTTGCTTCACAGCTCCAGGGTCCCAGGTTCAATTCCCAGCTTGGGTCGCTGTCTGTGCAAAGTCTGCACGTTCTCCCCGTGTCTGCGTGCGTTTCCTCCCGGTGCTCCGGTTTCCTCCCACAGTCCAAAGATGTGAAGGTTAGATGGATTGGTCATGCTAAATTGCCCTTAGTGTCCAAAAAGATTAGATTGGGTTACTGAGATAGGGTGGAGGTGTGGGCTTGGGTGGGATGCTCTTTCCAAGGGCTGGTGCAGACTCGATGGGATGAATGGCCTCCTTCTGCACTGTAAATTCGATGACCTATGATCTACAATTACTCTGGGTCTCTGGATTATGAGTCCAGTGAAAATAGCATGACACCTGACCTCCCGAGAAATTTTATTTCTGTTTGATGATGACAATCAGCTTCACCTGCTCGTTTCTTTCAATGATCTAATCTATATCCAGTATGTGATTTCGGAAGAAAAGTCATGGGGTGACACTAATTACAGAGAAACATTCCTAAAAAAAATAAATTTAGCGTGCCCAATTCATTTTTTTCCAATTAAGGGCAAATTTGGTGAGGCCAATCCACCTACCGTGCGCATCTTTGGGTTGTGGAGGGCGAAACCCATGCAAACACGGGGAGAATGTTCAAACTCCACAGACAGTGGCCCAGAGCCGGGATCAAACATGGGACCTCGGCGCCATGAGGCAGCAATGCTACCCACTGCGCCCCCGTGCTGCCCCATTACAGAGAAACATGAAGAAAGCTCAACATGAATTTGGTTCATTTCTCTATTTTAAGCATTTGTTTCTCACAACAAAACACATTCTCTCAGATAAACAGAGTGAGATGAAATTTGCCAGACACATTCAACAGTGTTTCTGTCATTTCCTTGGAAGTTTTAAAATGCACTCCATTTTCTGTTGTACCTCGCACTGATCAATTAGGCTGACAAGTGCTTCTGGTGTGCTAAGAGCAGAGTTATGCTGGTTTCAGCTACCTATTCTAGAACGAGCTTCACAATTGCCAAGCAGCTAACAAGCTGCTTCACTAATGATAAAGGTAAAATGAAAAACAAATAAATGAAAACTTTGGCTGCTTAAGTGAGGGTAACAGAGCTTTCTTGATAATAAAATATTTGCAAATCTAACTTACCATCACATCTGATTTATTCCCAGTACAACCTCAGCTCTCACCATCAACAGGGCATTGTCATGACATTTGTTGTTCTCGGGTTCAATGGCATCAGTCATGCCGTAAGCGGTCTGGGTGCCGTACTGTTACGGAAAGTTGACTCGCACTGATCCAAGTATGTAATGATGGAAGGTGATTGGGACCAGATCTCCAACCCTTGCATTACAACATGCACGAGGGTGACTCCCAATCTTGCTCCATTACTACCTGTCATGATCTCTCTGATATGTCACACTACTTGTCTGACATCCAGTTCTGGATAGCAGACATCCCTTCCAATTAAACTTTCGGAAGACAGAAGTCATTGTCTTCCACCCCGCCACCAACTCCGTTCCCCAGCCATTGATTACAACTCCCACCCTGACCATTTTTCCAGGATAAACTGGGCCTCGCCATCCTATTTAGCCCTGAGCCGAGCTAACAACCCTCATAGTCACTTCTTCACAATGACTGTCTAGTTCCACTTTTGTAATGGTGATAACCCCCACAAAGCCCACAGGGAAACTGTGATCTCCCTGTGGGGCTCGTGGAATACAGGTGTTCCCGTTAGTGGGTAGCGGTCCACCAGACAGGGACCGGCATGTTGGTTATCCCAATGAACCTGTGTAGCGTTTGTTCCCATTGGCAGACTTTATGTTACCTTAATCAAAATATATCCTCTTCCGACCACTGGCTTCCTGATTATTGAAGTCCTGCACATCTTCACCCCTGCTTCATCCCATCTGCTGCTGAATCTCTCATCCTTGACTTTATTACCTCCAAACTCAACTATTCCAGCGCTGATTACCTCCTACTGAGGCAATCTCAAGTTCATGCAGATGCAATAGAAACCTCAGCAGCCCAGGACCTCACTTGCGCCAAATTCGATTCACCCATCACCCCCATGCTCACCGACCTATCCATGACCCAACAGCTGCATTTTAAAATGGCTGCATTTGAATGCCTCTTTGACCATGCCACTAGCTATTACCATAACCTCCTTCAGCCCTACAACCTGATGGAATCCCTGCACTTCTCCAATTCTACTCTCTTTCGCTTCCCGAATTTCCTTCAGATTATCATTGGAGGTTATGCCTTCTATAGGCCCTCAACTCCTACCTAAACTATTCTGCCTCTCCCTCTCCTACTTTTAGAACCTCCTTAAAGTCTACCTCGCATCAAATCTGTGTCAATGGCTGGGATTTTCCAGTCCCGTCATGGTGGGACCCACAGCAGGTGATTCAGCAGCCCAGCCAAAACTCCATTGGTTTTCTTCAGGACCCAATGATCCCTGCAGCGAGCAGGGCGAGAAAAGCCCACCCAATGTCTCTTTCTTTGACTTAGCGTCAATTTCTCTCTGGTTACATCGGGGGCTTGCTGAGAATACAGGTGCTATCTAAATTAAGGGGAATTGATTTGGATTTTCACTAATTATTGACGTATTCCTGGTTTGTTTGTTTGAATGAGTAACATTAACAAGTTGGCCCTTCAACTGTACAATTCTTATGAATCAAGCGAAGGGAACGCTTCCCACAAAATCAATGAGCGGTGGGGCAACAGTTCAGGAGCGCACACCCATAATATCAAATCACATTAATTATTAAGGTGCACAATCTGACATGAGCCAATGCCTTAGGGTGTATGTGGAAGCAGAAATGGAAATTCATTAATTCAGTCAGCTTGGCGCAAGTTTGTCAAATGTATGATTTAATATCGAGGGTAGCTGTTTGGGCTGCAGGAGAACACAGTGTCTTCAGTGCATTACATTCATCAGCAGGTGATTCAGGTCAGAGCTGATAGCCAGGGGCGTGGATTGGGCCTTGATAGCAGGAGTGCGCCTGACAGCTCAGTTTTGGGGCAGAGAGCCAAGAGCAGGAGCTAGGCTCTGAGAGTTAAGGTCAGGTCTGAAATGACAGTGAGATCATCACCTATATCAAGCGTAAATCAGCCGCATTGCTTTTTCCATGTTCTGCTGACACCAGGACACTTCCAGCTTCTATTCAATGAAGCAAAACCAGATTTGGCAGGAGGAAAGTCTCCATTCTTTTCGTTTAACTCTCACCCGGGAATTGTTTGCAGAAGTGAATCATAGAATCACAGTGCAGAAGGAGGCCATTCAGCCCATTGAGTCTGCACCAACCCTTGGAAAGAGTACCCAATCTAGGCCCACGCCCTGACCCTATTCCTGCAACTCAGTAACCCCACCTAACCTTTTGGACACTAAGGGGCCATTTAACATGACCAATCCACCTAACCTGCACATCTTTGGACTGTGGGAGGAAAATGGAAAACCCGGAGGAAACCCAAGCAGGCACGGGAAGGAAGTGCAAACCCCAGGCCAGAATTGAATACAGTGCCTGATGTTGTGAGGCAGCAGTGCTAACCACTGTGCTGCCACCCATGGTTCCTCATGAAGAATATTTTGGCTTCATGATCTTCCTTCCTGTCTCACAGTTGTTGTGCAAATATTTTCATTCGATGTACAAGTCAAAAGCATCCAATCAAATAATCGGACTACTCGGTATGAATAATGTAGCAGTAGTTTGAGTAACAGCACTATTTTCTTTTTGTCTGCTGTTCAAAATAAGGTACTTTACTGCCCAGGACAGAGCATTTACCATTATAGGCAACTTTGGGGGGGAAATCATTTGAACATTTCTGGATCTATGGACACGAGAAACCAGATTTAGACACCGTGTGGAAGCACAGCCCCTTTAAAGGGGCAGGCCCGGCAGACTTCATGACTGGTTTGGAACCAATTGTGCAGGAGTGCACAAACCCCAGCCAATAGTGAGTTAGCGCAGAGCCCTGGCAGTGTGGACGCTGGAGCTGAAGAGTCAAATCCCATTCTATTGTGTTCTGTGCCTTTATATATACTAACCTTTGTCTTTCGTTAATAAACCCCTTTGTTACGACTGGAAGCCTCCAGATTGTTACTCGAGCCACCGCACTGATGACAAGGTAAAAGGTTTGAGGGGAGATTATCTTGTTCAAGGCGCACAGGGGTAGGAGGCGGAGGGAGGAGCATGGACAGCTGCTGGATGAGATAGTCGAGGTGGACAGGAGATACTCGGGGGCCCTCACGAAGGAGCTGTTGGCGAAGAAGAAGTTGTTGTAGGGGCAGTTTGATAGGTTGGCGACGGGAAAGGTGGTGAGGCAGTTACAGAGGGTGAGGGGGGTGCAGTATGAGGGAAGTGCAGTATGAGGGAGGGAAGGTGAGACGCATGTTGGCCCACCAGCTGCGGCCACAGATGGCGTCCAGGGAAATTCTAAGGGTGCGGGCAGAGAATGGGGAGGTGGTGTTGGAGCCGGGGCCGGGGAAGATCAACAAGCTGTTCAGGGGGTATTATGAGAAGTTGTTTAGGGCCAAGCCGGGCAGAGAGGAGGGGGATATGGGACGGTTTTAGGATGAGTTGGCATTCCCAGAGTTGAGGAAATGAAGAGGCAGGCCAGAGGAAGGGAGGAGTCACTGGGGCTGAGGGAGGTGATAGACAGTATCAGGGGAATGCAGTCAGGGGAGGCCCCAGGATTGGATTGCTTTCCAGCGGAGATTTATAAGGTGTTTGTGGCAGAGTCGGCGCCTCACTTGTTGGGGATGTTTAGCGAGATGGAGGAGAAGGAGGAGTTGCCAGAGGCGCTGACACAGGTGTCGATTACATGGATTCGGAAGAAGGGAAAAGATCGGCTACGGTGTTGGCGAGAGATGGAGGGGTGTGTGCCAGGGATGTTTTCTGAGGATCAAACGGGTTTTGTAAAAGGCTGGCAGCTCTCTAGCAACATCAGGAGGTTGTTAATTGTGGTTATGATACCGTTAGGGGGGGGAACGAGCACCGGATGTTATTGTTCCTATGGATGTGGAGAAGGCCTTTGATCGGGTGGAGTGGAGACACCTATTCGAAATTAGTGAAAGGTTTGGGTTTGGGCCGAAGTTGTGGCATGGACGCATCTGCTGTATGTGTCCTCGGTGGCAAGTGTGTGCTGCAGCGAGATGAGTTCACCAGGTTTTGGATTGCTCCCTTGGCGATGGCCCTTCGGGGGTCTGTGGAGTGGTGAGGGATTATGAGGGGGAGCAGGGAGCATGGGGTGCCATTGTACGGGGACAACCTATTGTTGTTTGTTTCGGATCACTGGAGAGTATGGGCAGGAGAGGTTTGGGTATAAGTTGAATGTTGGGAAGAGCGAGGTATTTCTGGTGAATGTGGCGAGGTGGGAGGCCAATTAGGGGCATTGCTGTTCAAGGTGGGAGGTGTAGAATAACACGTAAACAGATGGTATATGTTAATGTTGTCATGTGAGAGTACCTTTAAGAAACGGATGTTGAAGCAATGTACCTTTAAGAAAACAGTGATGTCAGAGAGTGGGTGGAGCTGAGTTCAGTTCAGCTATTTTGAAGTTTCAGTTTTGAGGAAAAGTGCTGGGTGTGTGTCTGTGTTTTGCAGTGAGCTGGATCTGCTGTGATCTCTGCCATGAAAGACTATCTCTGGATCATTTGGGTGATTTAAATTCATAATAGTAAAGCCTTTAACCTGATGTGTTTCTGTTTAAAGGTGTTAAGTCTCATAGATGTTGAAAGGGATAACTGAAGGATTATTTAGTGTTGTAATATTTTCAGGGTTATCTTTGAAGTAAGGGGTGTTAAGAGATCCAATGTTTATTTAAGAGGTTAAGTTGAGTTCATGGAACAAACATTGTTTTGTGTTTAAAAACCCACGTGTCCATAATTGTAATATCACACCTGGAGAACAAGCCGCATGCTTCAAAAGCAACAATCCATTAAAGGAAGAGGTTGGTTGAACTCCATGATACATTTTGGGGTTCTGAAAACGCCTCGCCCATAATAATGTAAACCTCGTGTTATAAAATCCCTATAGTGCAGAAGGAAGCCATTCGACCCAGGAAATATTTACCCACTCTCCTAAAGAGCACTCTCCCGAGGTGCAATCCCCCACCCACCCCACCCTATCCCCCTTAACTAACCTGCACATCATTGGACACTAAAGGGCAATTTCGCACGACCAATCCACCTAACCTGCACATCTTTGTACTGTGGCAGGAAACCGGAGCACCCGGAGGAAACCCACGTAGACACGGGGAGAATGTGCAAATGCCACACAGTCACCCAAGGCTGGAATCGGACCCTGGTCCCTGGCACTATGAGGCAACAGTGTTAACCACTGCGTCATTGTTATGGGCCAGGGTTTAGAGAACCCCAAAGCGTAGCATGGAGTTTACCTGACCCACAACTTTTAATAGATTGTGGTATGGGGAGCACACGGCCCACTCTACAGGTGTGGTGCAGCAGACATCTAACAGTATTTGTTAAAGCAAAACAATGTTTATTCTATGAACTCAGTTGACCTTTTTAAAACATACAGTGAACATCTTAGCAACCATGAATTCAAATACAACCCCCAAAGAATACAACACTAAGTAGTCCTTACTTTCCTTTTAACATGCATAAGACTTTAAAAAAAACTTTTTTAACAGAAACACATCAGGTTTAAATTCACGACTGAGAACAGTTATCACTCTGAATTCTCCAAATGATCAAGGGATAGGGCGGGATCCTCCAACCCCTTGCCGGGTCGGAGAATCGCCGAGGGGCGGCGCTGATCCCGCGCCCGCCGGCTGCCGAATTCTCTGGCGCCGCGGTTTTGGCGGGGGTGGGAATCGCGGCGCACCAATCGGCGGCTGCAGGCAGCGGCCCCCCCCCGGCGATTCTCCGGCCCACGATGGGCTGAGTGGCCGCCCGTTTTCGGCGGGTCCCCCCCCAGCGTAAATCACAACAGGTCCTTACCGGAGGGACCTGGCTCCACGGGCGGCCTGCAGAGTCCTCTGGGGGGCACGTAGGGGATCTGGCTCCAGGGAGTGCCCCCACGGTGGCCTGGCCCGCAATCGGGGCCCACCGATCTGCGGGCGGGCCTGTGCCAAGCGGGCACTCTTTCCAAAATTCATTTTTGGCTAGGTTTATCACCAAACCCACCTCCTGAAGTCGATCGAATAACTCCATCAGATGTTTTAAATGTTCTGTCCATGTCTGGCTGAAAATTACCAGATCGTCGATGTATACCGCACTATTGGCTAATCCTGAAACGACTTTGTTAGTTAGCCGTTGAAATGTGGCTGGGGCGTTTTTCATGCCAAATGGCATAACTTTGAATTGGTATGTACCATCTGGAGTCACAAAAGCTGAAATCTCCTTCGCCCGTTCGGCGAATGGTACCTGCCAGTAAACTTTAAGTAAATCTAATTTGGAAATAAAAGCTGATTGTCCCACTTTCTCAATGCAATCCACCAAACGTGGAATAAGATAAGAGTCCATTCTTGTAACTGCATTAACCTTTCTATCGTCCACACACAACCGTTGGGTACAGTCTGGTTTAGGTACCATCACTATGGGTGAGCTCCATTGGCTGCAACTCACTTCAATTATGCCATTTTTAAGCATACTCTCAATCACTTTGTTAACCTGAGCCAATTTTAAAGGGTTGAGTGTTTATGGATGTTGTTTGATTGGAACAGCATTTTCCACATCTACGTCATGTAAAGCCATTTTAGTACTACCCAATTTATCTCTACAAACTTGCCCATGTGATATTAATAACTCTTTCAGGTCAGTTTGCTTTTCCTCTGGAAGGTAACTCAACAATTTATCCCAATTTTTAAGAACATCCTCGTTTTCCAATTTAATTTGAGGTATGTCAAATTCACAGTCATCTGGATTTGGTTCGTCACTTTGAGTTAGAATCATTAAAACCTCCTCCTTTTTCTCTCCTTACCTTTTAAGCATA
Organism: Scyliorhinus torazame; assembly: GCF_047496885.1. Taxonomy (NCBI): domain Eukaryota; kingdom Metazoa; phylum Chordata; class Chondrichthyes; order Carcharhiniformes; family Scyliorhinidae; genus Scyliorhinus; species Scyliorhinus torazame. Next base: position 124,829,025 of record NC_092713.1, read on the forward strand.
TTCACATGCCACACTCGGTGAGTATTCCTTCCATCTGGCACTTTTACAACATAATTCACCTCACTTAATTTCCTTTCAATCTGATTAGGTCCACAAAACCTTGCTTTTAAAGGTTCAGCTACCACTGGTAACAATACTAAAACTCTATCTCCACTGGCAGAACTACAAACTTTGGATGTCTTGTCCGCTACCCGTTTCATCACATTTTGTGCAACTTTTAAATGTTGTCTTGCCTATTCACCTGCTCTATTTAATCGTTCCCTAAAATTTGACACGTAATCCAATAATGTAATTTCCGATTTCTCACTCACCAATTTTTCCTCAATCAATTTAAGTGGTCCTCTTACCTCATGACCAAAAATTAATTCCAAAAGACTGAATTTGGTTGACTCATTAGGTGCATCCCTAATTGAAAACAGTACGAATGGAATTCCTTTATCCCAATCCTCTGGATAATCTTGACAATAAGCCCTCAGCATTGTCTTTAATGTCTGATGCCACCTTTTTTATGCTCCCTGCGATTCTGGATGGTACGCAGTTGATTTAAATTGTTTTATTCCTAAGCTATCCATAACTTCTTTGAATAATCTTGAGGTAAAATTTGATCCTTGATCTGATTGTATTTCTGTGGGTAGTCCATATCTGGTAAAGAATTTAAGTAACTCCTCCACACTATTTTTAGCTGTAATATTACGTACTGGAATGGCCTCTGGAAACCTAGTAGACACATCCATTATCGTCAAAAGATATTGATTCCCACTTTTTGTTTTAGGAAGTGGTCCTACGTAATCAATTAGGACCCTTGTAAAAGGTTCCTCAAATGCTGGAATGGGTATTAAGGGTGCTGGTTTTATCACTGCTTGAGGTTTCCCTATCACTTGACATGTGTGAGATGATCACAAAATTTAACTACATCTTTATGTAGTCCAGGCCAATAAAAATGTTTTTGTATTTTAGTTTGAGTTTTCCTTATTCCCAAATGACTTCCCACTGCTACCTGATGTGAAACTCGCAACACCTCCTTTCTATACCCTACCGGCAATACTACTTAATGAACTTCTGCCCACTTTTCATCTGCCTGCATATGTAAAGGTCTCCATTTTCTCATCAAGACATCACTTTTACGGTAATAACACTCTGGTTTACACTCAGATTCCTCTTCCCTATATGCTTTCTGATACATCCGGTTTTTTTCTACATCTTTCTGTTGTAACTCCGCCAATTTTCTTGAACTAAAAATATCCGCCTCATCCTCCACCTGTTCTTGTTCTTTTTCAACCATCTGATCAAAAATTGTTTCTGATAATGGCACTTCAATTTCATCTTCACTCTTTGATTTCTACTCTTGTCCTAACATGTGACTTTGCAACCTTGTTACTACACAATCCGGAAATATCCCAGGATATTCGTCCTTCAACACTTCAGTTGTCTGATTTTCCACTGGCTTATCAACCACAGTAGGCATCACTCCCACCTGCGATCCAGCTATATCATTACCCAAGATAAACTGTATTCTTGGACAAGATAGTTTCTCTGATACTCCTACTACCACTTCACCACTCTTCACTGGACTTTCCAATCTTACCTTATATAATGTAACACTACTCCTCTCACTCTAAATTCCACATATTACCACCTTTTCTGGTAATATTCTTCCCAAACTCTATAACTCCTCATCTCTTACCATTAAAGATTGACTAGCTCCCGTATCTCTTAAAATTGTGACTTCTTTACCTACTCCTCCTGATACACATGAGTAAACTTTACCCACACAAGTAAATTCTTTAAAGAGATCTGGTACCTTCTTATCAATCACCTCTTGATCAGGCTGTGCAATCTTTTGCACCTCCTTCGCTTCACTTGGGCTTTCAACAAACCCCACTGTCTTATCCTGTTTTACCACATCAGCGTTCCCAGTGCTTTTCTTCAATCACCAACACTGTGACTTTAATTAGCCTAGTTTATTACAGTGAAAACATTTGAAACTTTTCATTTCTTTTCCACCCTCCTCGATTTCTTTTTTAATCTGCTCTCCTTATTATCTCCCATCAGATCACCTTTGCCTCTGCCACTTGAGTATTTCTCATCCCCAGTTTCTATCTCTCACAGGCTGAAACTGATGTCGGAAACCAAGCTTTGAATTATGATCTAATTCATAATCATCTGCCATTTCTGCTGCTAATCTCCCTGTTTTAACCCTTTGCTCTTCCACATGAGCTCTCACTACATCAGGAATTGAATTTTTAAACTCCTCCAAAAGTATAATTTCTCTGAGAGCTTCATACGTTTTGTCTATTTTCAAAGCCTTTATCCACCTATCAAAATTACTCTGTTTGATCCTTTCAAACTCCATGTATGTTTGACCAAATTCTTTCCTTAAATTTCAAAACCTTTGTCTGTAGGCTTCAGGCACTCGTTCCTCTGCACCTAAGATGGATTTTTTCGCTTCCTCATACATCCCAGATACCTCCTCTTGTAGTGATGCAAACACTTCACTAGCCCTACCTACCAGCTTTGTTTGAATCAGTAATATCCACATGTCCTGTGGCCATTTCATTTGTTTAGCCACCTTCTCAAATGAAATGAAAAAGCCTTCTACCTCCTTCGCGTCAAACCTTGGCAATGCTTGGACATATTTAAATAGATCCCCACCAAGCCTTCGACTTTGATGCTCTTTCTCACTATCCTCATCACTATCCTCAAACTGTACATTTCCCTTTAAATCTGCCAATTTTAATTGACTGTCATGTTTCATGGCCATTTTCCAAAGTTCAAACTCTCTCTCTCTTTTTCCTCTCTCTCTCTCTTTCTTTTTCCTCTCTCTCTTTCTTTTTCTTCTCTCTCTTTCTTTTTCCTCTCTATCTCTTTTGTATTCAAGCTGCTTTAATTCTTTCTCATGTCCATTTGTTTAATTTGTAACTGAATTTTTGCCATTTCCAATGAGTCAAACTGTATCTCAGGCATCTTTAAATGCTTAGCCACTGCTATAATTACCTCATCTTTTTGCATTTTGTCAGTTATGTTAACTGCAATGTTTTTGCCAAATCTAACAGTCAGCTTTTAGTCTCTGTCGGAGACTGCGTGTGACCTCCAAAAACTTCAGAGCCTCTGAAAGAGCCATTGTCCACAAGACACTCCCCACTTAAACTGCAATACCACACCTGAAAAGCAACCATAATATGGTCACCCCTCACTGGCTTTAAGTTCACTAAGCCAATCCAACTTTTATCCCGGATGAGCCCCCAATTTGTTATGGGCCAGGGTTCAGAGAACCCCAAAGTGTATCATGGAGTTCACCTGACCCACAACTTTTAATAGATTGTGGTATGGGGAGTACACGTCCACTCTACAGGTGTGGTGCAGCAGACATCGAACAGTATTTGTTAAAGCAAAATAATGGTAATTCTATGAACTCAGTTAACCTTTTTAAAACATACAGTCAACATCTTAGCAACCATTAATTCAAATACAACCTCCAAAGAATATAACACTAAGTAGTCCTTATTTTCCTTTTAACATCCATAAGACTTTAAAAAACCTTTTAACAGAAGCACATCAAGTTTAAATTCACTACTGAGAACAGTTATCACTCTGAATTCTCCAAATGATCAAGAGGTAGGGCGGGATACTTCGGAAACCAGCGGGGTGGGCAACTCCGGCACGAATGAATTCTCCACACCTTGAGGGTCTAGGCCAGCGCCGGAGTGGTTTGCATTGCGCCGGCCGGCGCGGAAGCGCCTCCGCCATCCGGCATGAGTTGCTGCATGCGTGGGAGCGCCATGTGTGCTGGTGTCATCCCAGTGCATGCGCAGGGGGGGTTCATCTCCGCGCCAGCCATCGCAGACTGGTATACCAGCTGGCGCGGAGGAATAGAGTGCCCCCACGGCACAGGCCCACCCGCGGATCGGTGGGTTCCGATCGCGGGGCAGGCCACCATAAGGGGCCCCCCTCAGGGCCAGATCCCCCCGCACCCCGCACCCCCCCGAGAAACCAGAGGCTGCCCGCGGAGCCAGGCCCCACCGATAAGTACCTGTCGTAACATACGCCGGCGGGGACTGCCGAAAACGGGTGGCCACTCGGCCCATCGCGGGCCGGAGAATCGCCGGGGTGGCCGCTGTGAGCGGCTGCCGACTGGCGCGGCGCGATTCCCGCCCCCACCAAATCCCCGGAGAATTTGGCAGCCAGCGGGGGTGGGATTCACGCCGCCCCCCCGGCGATTCTCCGAGCCGGTGGGGGATCGGAGAATCCCACACATAGTCTTTACATGGCAGAGAGAACAACAGTACACCTGCTTTGGCTGGCTTCAGCTCCAACACTGAAACAAAACTAAAACAACACAGACACACCCAAGCTTTTCTCAAAGTGAAACTAAAAGCTGACACACAGCCCAGCTCCACCCACACTCTGACATCACTGCAGTAATAAACACCCATTTATTAAAGGTACACCCACTACAGTTATTCTATAAAAACAACCATTTCTTAAAGGTACTCTCACATGACAGTCACCCATGTATAACTTAGATGATGATGCACGACTGTCACTAGTCATTCATGTGTTAAGACTTTCAAGAGAGAGGGAGAGAGGTTGGAATCATGCCTAAGGGATACTCTGTGACCCGTTTCACCTTAGATCTAACAAACAAGTGTTAAGAACAGACCAGTGTTTGCCTACAGTTTGACGAAGAACCAAGTCTCAAGTCTAGATTCCAAGACAGAAGGGCTCAAACCCAGAACATGGCAACAGTTCACAGCACAAGCTTATAATTTATTGCCTGACTTTAGCCATACTTGCCACATGCTGGTGCTCTAGCATAATGTGTTTTTGTTCCTGGTACCTCAGAGTAATTCAGATACAACCCTAGTATGGACATAGTGGAAGGTCAATCACCTGACAATCAGCATCAATACGTGTCAGGATATAGTTTTAATGATTTTAAAAAGGTATACTCAAACTGTTTGAGAACACACAAAATAAATGTTTCAGGGTTATCTCCAAAAGATATCCCATTTCGCAAAAATGGAACACTGTTTAAAACAACATTGAGCATTCAAGAGAAGTATAAAAGCAAATTACTGCGGATGCAGGAATCTGAAACCAAAGAGAAAATGCTGGAAAATCTCAGCAGGTCTGGCAGCATCTGTAGGGAGAGGAAAGAGCTAACGTTTCGAGTCCAGGTGACCCTTTGTCAAAGGTGCCAGACCTGCTGAGATTTTCCAGCATTTTCTTTTCGGATTCAAGAGAAGTATGTACCACAGAAAAATAACTCAGTTGCGGAAGGATTCGGAAAAATGAATGTTCAATTAATCAGTTAACTTTCCGACATGGGTAACTGCCTCAGTATTGATTAAATTCAATGACAAGCAATTATATAACATAAGAATGACAACATTAGTGTTTAAGGGGATAGCTACATAGCCAATCATCTGATATCAACACAAATAAAATAATGGAAGGTATTCCCAAAGGCAGGCTGGAGAAGTAGCTGCATAGTAAAACTGTATGAAGGAGCCCGTGTCTATTCTGCAGGAGAAGATTCTATGATGACAAATCTCAGACTGTGAGAGGATATTATTATTATTTTTTTTAATAAACATTTTATTGAGGTATTTCTTTGGCATTGTAACAGCAACAAAATCAACAAGGTACATAACAAGGAAGGTATTAACATAGTGCAAATACCACCTCCCTCTCCCACAGGTCCCACCATTACTTACCACTCTAATCTACGTTAGCCTAACCCCCGCCCCCCCCCCCCTTCTGCTGATGATTAATTCTCTGCGAAGAAGTCGATGAATGGTTGCCACCTCCGGGTGAACCCTAACAGAGTCCCTCTCATGGCAAACTTAATTGTCTCCAGGCAGAGGAAGCTAGCCATGTCAGATAGCCAGGTCTCCGATTTCAGGGGCTTTGAGTCCCTCCATGCTAGTAATATCCGCCTCTGGGCTACCAGAGAAGCAAAGGCCAGAACATCTGCCTTTTTCTCCTCCTGGATTCCCGGATCCTGCAACACCCCGAAAATTGCCACCTCTGGACTCATTGTCACCCTCGTCTTTAATACCTGAGACATGGCGTCGGCAAACCCCTGTCAAAATCCTCTCAGTTTTGGACATGCCCAGAACATGTGGTCATGGTTGGCTAGCCCCCCCCCCCCCGCACACCTCGCACACTGTCTTCCACCCCGAAGAATCTGCTCATCCGGGCCACTGTCATGTGAGCCCGGTGAACAACCTTAAATTGGATCAGGCTGAGCCTGGCGCATGTTGCGGTCACGTTGACCCTACTCAACGCGTCCGCCCAAAGCCCTCCTCTATCTCTCCCCCCAGCTCCTCCTCCCACTTTTACTTCAGCTCCTCAGTCTGCGTCTCCTCCGACCCCATAATCTCTCTATATTTGTCCGAGACGCTCCCCTCTCCTATCCATCCTTTCGGCACCACCCATTCGGTACTATCCTGAATTCCCCTCAACGGCAGGAGTGGGAAGGTTAGTACCTGCCTCAGCAGAAAGTCCCGCACCTGCAGATATCAAAGTTCATTTCCCACCACCAATGCAAACTTCTCCTCCTCATATTCGGAAAGCTCCCCTCTATAAACAAGTCCCCCATCCTCTCAATCCCCGCTCTCCGCCAAATTTGGAACCCCCGTCCATCTTCCCCGGGGCAAACCGGTGGTTATCGCAGATTGGGGACCATATCGATGCCCCTCCTGCTCCCACATGTCTCCTCCACTGCCCCCAGACTCTCAGGGCCGCCACCACCACTGGACTGGTGGAGCATCGCGCCGGCGGGAACGGCAGAGGCGCTGTTAACAACGCTCCCAAACATGTGCCCTTGCAAGAAGCCGCCTCCATGCGCACCCACACCGGCTCTCCCCCCACTAGCCACCTCCTCACCATGGCTATATTAACCGCCCAATAATAATTGCTGAAATTCGGCAGCGCCAGCCCACCATCCCCCCGACTCCGCTCAAGCATTGCCATCTTCACTCGCGGGCACTTGTAGCCCCCCACACAAAGCCCGCAATAATTTTATTGATCCGCTTAAAAAAGGACGGCGGGATGAAGATGGGGAGGCATTGGAAAACTAATAGGAATCTCGGGAGGACCGTTATTTTTACCAATTGGACTCTGCCCGCCAGAGACAACGGGAGCGCATCCCATCTCCGGAAATTCTCCATCTAATCCACCAACCAGGCCAAGTTCAATTTATGCAGTCTGTCCCAATCCCGCGCCACTTGGTACCTAAGTACCTGAAACTGTCCCCTACCACTCTGAACGGCAGTTCCCCCAGTCGCCTCTCCTGACCCCTCACCTGGACCACAAACATCTCGCTCTTCCCCATATTGAGCTTATATCCCGAAAACCGGATGAATTCCCCTAAAATTCCCATAATTTCTTCCACCCCCTCCATTGGGTCTGAGACATACAAAAGTAGGTCATCCGCATATAGAGAGACCCTGTGCTCCACACGCGCCCCCCCCACCCCCCCCCCCCCCACCCCCCCACCCCCCCCACCCCCCCACCCCCGGATCAGCCCCTTCCAGCCTCTTGAGGCCCTCAGAGCAATTGTCAGCGGCTCTATTGCCAGCGCAAGCAGCAGTGGGGAGAGTGGACAACCCTGTCTTGTCCCCCAGTGCAGTCTGAAATATTCCGAAGTCATCCTGTCTGTCCGTACACTTGCAACCGGAGCCCGGTACAGCTACCTAACCCAGTCAATCAAGCCCCTCCCAAACCCGAACCGCTCCAGCACCTCCCATAAATAATCCCACTCAACCCGGTCAAAAGCTTTCTCCGCATCCATCGCGACCACTACCTCCACCTCACTACTTTCCGGTGGCATCATGATCACGTTTAGCAGGCTTCTTCCATTGGCCACAAGCTGCCTGCCCTTAACGAACCCCATCTGGTCATCCACAATAACGTCCGGTACACAGTCCTCAATCCAGGAGGACAAAAGTTTGGCATCCACGTTCAACAAGGAAATCAGCCTGTAAGACCCGCATAGCTCCGGGTCCTTGTCCCGTTTCAGGATGAGCGAGATCATGGCCTGTGGCATCGTCTGGGGCAGAACCCCCCTTTCCCTTGCTTCATTAAAGACCTTCATCAGCACCGGCCCCAATATTCCGGAGAACCTTTTATAGAACTAGACTGGGTACCCGTCCGGTCCCGGGGCCTTACCCAACTACATGGCACCCCCCACTATCTCCTCCAGCCCTATCGGGGCCCCCAACCCCTCTACTAACTCCCCATCCACCTTCGGGAAAGTCAGCCCCTCCAGGAAGTGCCTCATCCCCTCCGGCCCCGCAGTGGGTTCCGACCTGTACAACCTGCTACAAAAGTCCCGAAAGGCCTTACTCACCCCTGCCGAGTCCCCTACTAAGCTCCCATCCCCGTCAACCACTTTCCCTATTTCTCTGGCTGCCTCCCTCTTTCTGAGCTGCTATGCAATCATCCTGCTGGCCTTCTCCCCGTGCTCGTAAATCGCCCCCCCCCCCCCTATCCTTTCTGAGCTGCTCCAATACCCTCCCTGTGGTTAATAAGCCAAATTCTGCCTGTAGCCTCCGGCGTTCCCTTAAAGGCCCTATCTCTGGAGTCTCCACGTACCTCCTATCAACTCGTAAAATCTCCTTTACCAGTCGGTCCACCTCTGCCCTGTCCGTCCTGTCCCTGTGAGCCCGGATCGAGATCAGCTCTCCTCTCACCACTGCCTTCAGCGCTTCCCAGACCATCGCTGCTGAGACCTCCCCCGTATCATTTACCTGCAGGTAATTCAGCATGCATTTCCTCAGCCTCTCGCACACCGCTTCGTCCGCCAATAGCCCTACATCCAGCCTCCATTGCGGGCGCTGCTTGCTATCCATACTAACCTGCAGGTCCACCCAGTGCGGAGCATGGTCCAAGATTGTGATTGCCAAGTACCCCGTGTCCACCACGCCAGCAGTAGGGCCCTACCCAAAACAAAGAAATCGATCCGGGAGTAGACCTTATGTACGTGGGAGTAGAAAGGAAATTCCTTCACCCTCAGCTGCCTAAATCTCCATGGACGACCCCCCCCCCACCCCCCCCCCCCCCCCCGACCCCCCCCCCCCCCCCAATCTGCTCCATAAACCCTTTCAGCTCCTTTGCCATTGCTGGCACCCTGCCCGTTCTCGAACATGACCGGTCCAGGCCGGGATCAATAACTGTGTTAATATCCCCTCCCATGTTCAGCTTGTGCGAGTCCAGGTTCGGAATCTTCCCTAGCACCCTCTTTATACAATCCCCATCATCCCAATTTGGCGCATATACATTGACCAGCACTACCTTCAATCCCTGCAGCTTGCCACTAACCATGATATATCGACCTCCCACATGCAAGACTATTCTTCCCACCTCAAATGTCACCCGCTTATTAATCAGGATCGCAACCCCTCTAGTCTTTATGTCTAGCCCTGAGTGGAAGACCTGACTGACCCAGCCCCCCCCCCCCCCCCCCCCCCCCCCCCCCCGCCCGCCACGCCAATCAGCCATCCCCTTGCTTGGGCTCGCCTCCAACCCATGCACCGCACCTCCTCCGGCCCACCCCACGGCGGCCCCCACCCCCGACGTCCTCAGTGTCCCTCCACCGAAGTCCCTCCCTCGTCAGCAGAATCCGTCCCCCTCCCCCCCTAGCAACACTACTCTAGAACCTGACCCATCTAATGAACTAAACGTATGCACACCCCCCCCCCACTGTACTTCCGTGAGCTAGCTCACCCAGCTAGCTTGGTGGCCCCCGCCCGCAGCACCAAGAAGTCTCCCACCTATTGTTCCCTCGCTCCCCTCCCCCCGCTCATGCAAACAAACACCCAACAGCAAGAAAACACAAAAACAAAATCACCACCCACCGAAACTCAAACAGGCACATCTCCGCCCCCAAAAGTGCACATCAATAAAAACAAACGGGACATTGTCAACATCCACCATGAAAAAGAGCCCAAAAATGAAAAGTCCAATTTCCCCCCCCCCCCCTCTATTTCTTAAACGGAACCCCCAAAACAGACACGAAACAATAAGAGAAGGCATAGTCAATTTAAAAACAGGAAAACAAAACCCCCAAAAGCAAGGGGAAAAAACAGAAAAAAAGGGGGCCCAATATAGGCCAACAAGTTGTCTCAAAGTTCGAGAGTTCTCAGACCCCCACCAGTCCTTTCCTTTTAGCAAAGTCCAGCGACTCATCGGGCGACTCAAAATAATGATGTTGGTATTCATGCGTGACCCAAAGATGCGCTGGATACAGCAGACCAAACTTCATCTGCTTCTTGAAGAAAATAGACTTGACTTGGTTAAAGCCTGCCTTCTTCCTCGCCACCTCCATGCTCAGGTGCTGGTACACCCGCAGGATGCTGTTGTCCCACTTACAACTCCGCGTTCCCTTGGCCCACCGAAGAATGCATTCCTTGTCCAGGAACCTGTGAAATCTCACCACCATCGCCCTCGGAGGGTCCCCCGCTCGCGGCTTCCTTGCTAGCGCCCAGTACGCCTTGTCCACCTCCAGCAGTCAGGGGAATGCTTCCTCCCCCAGCAGCTTTTCGAACATAACCACTACGTATGCCCCAGCGTCTGCTCCCTCAGCCGGCGGGACCGGTTCTCAAGGTCTTCCACCTTCTCTAGAAGCCTTTCTGCTGTTCCCGAAGCATCCCCATCTCCAGCTCCACCGCTGTTTGATGCCCCTCCTGCTCTGCCAGTGCCTTCTCAAACTTCTGAATCGCCCGATCCTGGGCATCCAGTCTATGCTCTAGCCGATCGATCGATTCTTTAATCAGTCCAAACAGTCCCGCTTCTGCCTGGCAAAACCATCCTGAATGGCCTGCATCATCGGGTGCATTGGTCGCTGCGCTGCCACCCCAGAAGCCCGGTCCTCGGCCATACTGTCTCCCGCTGCAGCTTCAACACACCTCATGGCTAACTTGTTATTTCTGCCCTTTCGTGCGCTTCTGGTCCTTTGCTCCATACACTAATACATGGAAACGGTGCCCAATTGCCTCGGCTTTCGAGTCCACCGTTCAAAACCAAAGAAAAGTCCAGGGGAAAGTTCCAAAAATCCGACCAGAGCGGGAGCCACCAAACGTGCGACTTACTCCTCCACAGCCGCCACCGGAAGTTCGAGGATATTATTTATAAATATATAGTGAATGAAAGTAAATCAGTATGGCAGATCTTGGAAAAGGACTTTCAAATCATAGAATTTACAGTGCAGAAGGAGGCCATTCGGCCCATTGAGTCTGCACTGGCTCTTGCAAAGAGCAATCTACTTAAACCCACACCTCCACCCTATCCCCAATAAACCTGCCTCGACGTTTTTGGACACCAAGGGCAATTTATCCTGGCCAATCCATCTAACCTGCACATCTTTGGACTGTGGGAGGAAACCGGAGCACCCGGAGGAAACCTATGCAGACACAGGGAGAACATGCAGAGTCCGCACAGACAGTGACCCAAGCCGGGAATCGAACCTGGGATCCTGGAGCTGTGCTAACCACGGTGCTACCGTGCTGCCCATAAAATTTTATGTTACCCTGTCGCGCAAATGAAAAAGCCTTGAAACTGTCATTCGCAAAGGAAGATCTATCTTCTATTTTAATTCAGGTTTCATGATGCTACTAAGGTAAATGGGCAACGGAATATAAATGAACATAATGAGCACTGAGCATGGTGGCGACACTGAAGATTTGGAGGCAGTTGAGGCAGCACTTGAAGCTGTGGGCGGGGTCAAGGGCGATGCCGATTAGTTGGACGGAAGTTGGACGGGAAGTTTCAGAGGTAGGAGGAGAGGGGGGACAGGGTCTCAAAAGACCTCTGGGAGGTCGTTTTACGAGGCTTGAGGAGTTGAGGGAGAAATATGGACTGGAGCAGGGGGAAGTATTTAGGTACCTGCAGATCCAGGATTTTGCCAGGAAGGAGGTACAGAGCTTCCCGATAGCACTGCCCCCCTCATTGTTGGAAGAGGTATTGACGGCAAAGGGAATGGAGAAGGAGGTGGTGTCGGCAATCTATGGGAGGGATTTGGGGGAGGATAAGGTATGCTTGGAGGGGATTAAAGCCATGTGGGAGGTGATGTGTTATGTACTCTGGGATAACACAGGCTGCAACTCGATGCAGCTTTGACCAAAAGATACTCCAGACTTTGAAGTAAGTTCAATGTGATTTATTGAACCATTAGCACAGTTCTCTATGAGTTCGACTCTCCTGCTAATCTTGCTATAGTAACTCAGTCTAACTAACCAGTCTGCTCTAAGCCACGTGGTGGGTGTGATGCTTCTGATCTGCCCCTGTCCTACTCTCTGAGTGTCGCCTGTGGAAAGAGAAAGAGCATGTGTGCCCTGTGCTTATATATGGGTTGCCCCCTTGTGGTAGTGTCACCTCTGGGTGTCTTGACTGCCCATTGGTCGTGTCCTATTCTCTGTGTTCATTAGCTGTATGTCTGCATGTCATGACATCTCCGGTGCTCCATCTAGTGTTTACTTAGTTGTAGTGTATTTACATTAACCCCCTGTGTATATACAGTGATGCATATCACCACAGGAGGAAGAGTTGGGGGAGGTTATGGAAGACGGTCTGTGGTCTGAGATACTCCGGAGGGTATACGCCTCAATCTCGTGCGTGAGGTTGGGGCTGATACAGCTGAAGGTCGTGTATAGGGCGCACCTCACGAGGGCGAGGATGAGCCGATTCTTTGAGAGGGTGGAGGATGTGTGTGAGCGCTGTGGGTCACATGTTTTGGTCCTGTCCGAAGCTGGTGATGCAATTGAGGGAGGTTTATCAGGTTATCTCGGGGGTAGTACATGTGAGTATAGAGCCTCCTTGGAGGGAGCGGCAGCGGCGCCGTTGCCAGCGCCCCCAGACTCGTACCCACACAAGATGCCGTCTCCAGCCTCTTCCATGCAGCCCCCTCCCCCTCCATCACCCACTTGCGCACCATCGTCGCATTGGCGGCCCAGTATTATCCACAGAGGTTGGGCAGCGCCAGTCCCCCCCTATCTCTACTCCGCTCCAGGAACACCCTTCTCACCCTCGGAGTCCCTCGCGCCCACACAAACCCCATTATACTCCTGTTAACCCGCCTGAAAAAAGCCTTCGGGATAAACACGGGGAGGCACTGGAACAGGAACAAAAACCTTGGGAGCACCGTCATTTTGATTGACTGCACCCTACCTGCCAAGGACAGCGGCAACGCGTCCCACCTCTTGAACTACTCCTCCATTTGCTCCACCAGCCTTGTAAAGTTATGCCCATGCAGGGCCCCCCCCCAGCTCCTGGCCACCTGGACCACCAAATACCTGAAGCTCCTCTCCGCCCTTTTTAGTGGGTGTAGCGCACAAAGACTCCATGAGACGAATAGAGTGAAGTCGATGAGGCTTTATTAAGCGTGTCTGTTCCCCCGCAGCTCGATAGTAAACTGGCCTGCGGGGGAAGACTCCGGCTTATTATACTCCGCCTTCAGGGCGGAGCTTGAGGTCAACGGCCAACCAGGACCCGGGATCTGTCAGCCAATGACATTAGGGCTTCCAGTCCCACATGACCCCCAATACATACTACCACATTCACCCCTTGTCAAAAATTAACCCGGCGGGGTGATGCTTCGTATGGTGGTAAGGGTTTACAGGGCTGGTCCTGGGAGGACAAAACATTCACATGGCAATACAGTATTGGACAATTTTGTCCTGTTGCAACTATTTACAGAGGGTATAGGAAGAAAAGCAAAATGTTCTTGTGAACCGTCCATATTTGTTTTACATCGACGCCACGAGTCGGTCGGGCGGTCTGGTCGTCCGTGTCGATCGCCTCAGCCCCGGCGGTGGTGGTGGTGCTTGTACTAGTGTTGTCGCCTCCAGGAGCCGTACGGTTTCAGCTCGGGTTTGATTCTTGGTCGGTGCTGGGGGGAGGGGAACCGATCCTCCTGGGAAGGGGGCGGTCGCGGGGTGCGGCGGTGGCAGGAAGGGGGGGGGTTGGGTTGATGGTGTCGGGGGGGGGTATGTGTTGCCGGCGGGCGCCAGATCCCACAGGGAGACCGTGTCCTGTCGGCCATCGGGGTACTCCACGTAGGCGTACTGGGGGTTCGCGTGGAGGAGGTGAACCCTTTCGACCAACGGGTCCGCCTTATGTGCCTGCACATGCTTTCGGAGCAGGATGGGTCCTGGGGCCGCCAGCCAGGTCGGCAGCGACGTTCCAGAGGAGGACCTCCTAGGGAAGACAAGGAGACGCTCATGAGGCGTTTGATTAGTGCTCGTACATAATAACGACCGGATGGAATGGAGAGCGTCCGGGAGGACCTCTTGCCACCTTGAAACTGGGAGGTCCCTGGACCGTAGGGCCAGTAGGACGGCCTTCCAGAACGTGCCGTTCTCCCTTTCTACTTGCTCGTTCCCCCGGGGGTTGTAGCTGGTCGTCCTGCTTGAGGCTATGCCCTTGCTGAGCAGGAACTGGTGCAGCTCGTCACTCATGAAAGAGGACCCCCTGTCGCTGTGGACGTATGCGGGGTAACCGAACAGTGTGAAGATGCTGTTCAGGGCTTTAATGACTGTGGCCGCGGTCATGTCAGAGCAGGGAATGTCAAAAGGGAAGCGGGAGTATTCGTCCACTACATTAAGAAAATATGCGTTGCGGTCGGTGGAGGGGAGGGGCCCTTTGAAATCGAGACTGAGGCATTCAAAGGGGCGGGAAGCCTTAATCAGGTGCGCTCCATCTGGCCTGAAAAAATGCGGCTTGCATTCCGCGCAGATGTGGCAGTCCCTTGTGACTGTACGGACCTCCTCTAAAGAGTATGGGAGATTGCGGGACTTGATGAAGTGGTAAATCCGAGTGACCCCCAGGTGGCAGAGGTCCTCGTGGAGGGTTTGGAGGCGGTTAATTTGTGCGTTGGCACATGTGCCGCGGGATAGGGCATCGGACGGCTCGTTCAGCTTTCCGGGACGATACAAGATCTCGTAGTTGAAGGTGGAGAGCTCGATCCTCCACCTTAAGATCTTGTCGTTTTTGATTTTGCCCCTCTGTGCACTATCGAACATGAAGGCTACCGACCGTTGGTCGGTGAGGAGAGTGAATCTCCTGCCGGCCAGGTAATGCCTCCAATGTCGCACAGCTTCCACTATGGCTTGGGCTTCCTTTTCTACTGAAGAGTGGCGGATTTCTGAGGCGTCGAGGGTCCGGGAGAAAAAGGCCACGGGTCTGCCCGCTTGGTTAAGGGTGGCCGCTAGAGCTACGTTGGAGGCGTCACTCTCGACCTGGAAGGGGAGGGACTCATCGATGGCGCGCATCGTGGCCTTTGCGATATCCGCTTTGATGCGGCTGAAGGCCTGGCAAGCCTCTGTCGACAGAGGGAAGGTCGTGGTTTGTATTAGGGGGCGGGCCTTGTCTGCGTACTGGGGGACCCACTGGGCGTAGTACGAAAAGAACCCCAAGCAGCGTTTCAGGGCTTTTGGGCAGTGTGGGAGGGGAAATTCCATGAGTGCGCGCATACGTTCGGGGTCAGGGCCTATTATCCCATTGCGCACTACGTAGCCCAGAATGGCTAGCCGGTCGGTGCTAAAAACGCACTTGTCCTCGTTGTACGTGAGGTTCAAGGCTCTGGCGGTCTGGAGGAATTTTTGGAGGTTGGCGTCGTGGTCCTGCTGATCGTGGCCGCAGATGGTTACATTGTCGAGATACGGGAACATGGCCCGCAACCCATGTTGATCAACCATTCGGTCCATCTCCCGTTGGAAGACCGAGACCCCGTTTGTGACGCCAAAAGGGACCCGTAGGAAATGGTATAATCGCCCGTCTGCCTCGAAGGCTGAGTACTTGCGGTCACTTGGGCGGATGGGGAGCTGATGGTAGGCGGACTTGAGGTCCACGGTGGAGAAGACTTTATATTGGGCAATCCGATTGACCATGTCGGATATGCGGGGGAGAGGGTACGCGTCTAGTTGTGTGTACCTGTTGATGATCTGGCTATAGTCAATGACCATCCTTTGTTTCTCCCCTGTCTTCACTACTACCACCTGCGCTCTCCAGGGACTATTGCTGGCCTGGATTATGCCCTCCTTTAGTAGCCGCTGGACTTCGGACCGAATGAAGGTCCGGTCCTGGGCGCTGTACCGTCTGCTCCTAGTGGCGACGGGTTTGCAATCCGGGGTGAGGTTCGCAAACAAGGACGGGGGTTGCACCTTGAGGGTTGCGAGGCCGCAGATAGTGAGTGGGGGTATGGGGCCGCCGAATTTGAACGTAAGGCTCTGTAGATTGCATTGGAAATCTAATCCCAGTAAGGTGGGGGCACAGAGTTGGGGAAGGACGTTTAGTTTGTAGTTTTTGAACTCCCTCCCCTGCACCGTTAGGGTAACTATGCAGAATCCCCGGATCTGTACGGAGTGGGATCCTGCTGCTAGGCAAATCTTTTGTGCGCTGGGATAGGTGGTCAAGGAACAGCGTCTTACCGTGTCGGGGTGTATAAAGCTTTCCGTGCTCCCGGAATCGACTAGGCATGGTGTCTCGTGGCCGTTTATTAGTACCGTTGTCGTCGTCGTCTGGAATGTCCGGGGCCGGGCTTGATCGAGCGTAATTGAAGCGAGCCGTGGTTGTAGGAGTGGAGTGGGGTCCGTTGGTGCCGTCCAAGATGGCGGCGGGGATGAACAAAATGGCCGCCCCCATACATCGCACGTGGCTGGGGGGGGTCACAAGATGGCGGCGGGGCTGGACAAAATGGCCACCCCCATATGTCGTACAGGTCTGGGACGGTCCAAGATGGCGGCGCCCCTCCTCCCCTCATGGTGGCCGGGACCCAAAATGGCGGCATCTGCGGGTCGCACATGGTGTGCTGGGGGGGCTGGGAGCGCTAGGACCGCGAGCGCTAGGACCGCGCGGAGCTCCCTCACCGCGAGCGCTAGGACCGCGAGCGCTAGGACCGCACGGAGCTCCCTCACCGGGGACAGCGGTGGTCGGGGCCCAAGTCGGCGGCGCCGGCGGGTCAGGCGTGGGGCCGCGAGCGCTGGGACCGTGTGGAGCTCCCTCGCCGGGGACAGCGGTGGTCGGGGCCCAAGTAGGTGGCGCCGGCGGGTCAGGCGTGGGGCGCGGGGTGGGGTTAGGGGGCGTTAGGGACGCGGAAAACTCCCTCCTCTCCGTGGAGAGTGTTGGCCGGGACCCAAAGCGGTAGCGCCGGCGGCGGGTCATGCATGGGCTGCGGGGAGGGGGGTTGGGGAGCGTAGGTGGCGTGCAGGGCTCCCAGTTCTCCTGGGACCGCGGTGGTCGGGATCCAGAGCGGCTGCACCTGCGGGTCGTACATGGCGTGCTGGGGGGGTTGGGGCGCGTAAACTGCTTGCAGGGTTCCCTGTGCTCCCGGGACGGCGGCGACCTCGCGGGACCGGCACACAACCGCATAATGGCCCTTTTTCCCGCAGCTTTTGCAGATAGCTGCGCGGGCCGGGCAGCGCTGTCGAGGGTGTTTCGCCTGGCCGCAGAAATAACAGCGGGTGCCCCCGGTGCGACTCGGCGTTTGGACCGCGCAAGCCTGTGGGGTGTCGGGGGGGGGGGGGGGGTAGGGGGTTTGCCGCGACGGGTACGTACGGGGCCCAATGGGTTGCCGCGCGGTCGGGGCCGTAGGCGCGGGTATTACGCGCGGCCAGGTCTAGGGAGGCTGCTAAGGCCCGTGCCTCTGAGAGTCCTAGCGACTCTTTTTCTAGAAGTCTTTGGTGGATTTGGGAGGATTGCATACCTGCCACAAAAGCATCGCGCATTAACATGTCCGTGTGTTCGTTTGCGTTCACCGACGGGCAGCTGCAGGCTCGTCCCAAAATCAGCAGCGCGGCGTAGAACTCGTCCATCGATTCTCCGGGAGCTTGCCGTCTCGTCGCGAGCTGGTAGCGAGCGTAGATTTGGTTAACTGGGCGAACGTAGAGACTTCTCAGTGCTGCGAACGCCGTCTGGAAATCCTCCGAGTCTTCGATGAGGGAGAAAATCTCCGTGCTCACCCTCGAGTGCAGGACCTGCAGTTTTTGGTCTTCTGAGAGTCGGCCGGTGGTCGTTCTGAGGTAGGCCTCGAAGCAAGTCTGCCAGTGCTTGAAGGCTGCTGCCACGTTCACTGCGTGGGGGCTGATCCTCAGGCATTCCGGGATGATCCTGAGCTCCATAGTCCTTTTTCGGCACGCTTAATAAATTGTAGCGCACAAAGACTCCATGAGACGAATAGAGTGAAGTCGATGAGGCTTTATTAAGCGTGTCTGTTCCCCCGCAGCTCGATAGTAAACTGGCCTGCGGGGGAAGACTCCGGCTTCTTATACTCCGCCTTCAGGGCGGAGCTTGAGGTCAACGGCCAACCAGGACCCGGGATCTGTCAGCCAATGACATTAGGGCTTCCAGTCCCACATGACCCCCAATACATACTACCACAGTGGGAGCTCGCCAATCCCCCTCTCCTGGTCCCCTGGATGAACTACGAACAGCTCGCTCTTCCCCATATTGAGCTTGTACCCCGAAAAGTCCCCGAATTCCCTTAGAATCCTCATTACCTCCGGCATTCCTCCCACCGGGTCCGCCACATACAGCAGCAGGTCGTCCGCATAAAGCGACACCCTATGCTCGTCCCCACCCCGCACCAACCCCCTCCAGTTCCTTGACTCCCTCAGTGCCATAGCCAGGGGTTCAATCGCCAGTGCGAAGAGCAGGGGGGACAGGGGACACCGCTGTCTCGTCCCTCGGTGCAGCCGAAAGTACTCGGACCTCCTCCTGTTTGTGGCCACTCGCCATCGGGACCTCATACAGCAGCCTAACCCACCTGACAAACCCCTCCCCAAACCTCTTCAGCACCTCCCACAGGTACCCCCACTCTACCCTATCGAAGACTTTCTCAGCATCCATCGCCACCACTATCTCCGCCTCCCCTCCCTCGCCGGCATCAAAAGCCTCCGCACATTCGCGTTCAACTGTCTCCCCTTCACAAACCCCGTCTGGTCTTCATGGATGATCTGCGGCACACAATCCTCAATCCTCGCGGCTAAGACCTTCGCCAGCACTTTGGCATCTACATTTAGCAAGGAAATCAGTCTGTAAGACCCACATTGCAGGGGATCATTGTCCCGCTTCAGGATCAAGGAGATCAGTGCCCGGGACATCGTCGGGGGCAAAGCCCCCCCCCCCCCTCCCCCCCTTGCCTCATTAAAGGTCCTGACTAACAGTGGGCCCAACAGGTTCATATATTTGTTATAGAATTCGACCGGGAAACCGTCCGCCCCCGGTGCCTTCCCCGCCTGCATGCTCCCTATCCCTTTGATCAGCTCCTCCAGCACAATTGGGGCCCCCAATCCCGCCACCAGTCCCTCTTCCACCTTTGGAACCCTCAATTGGTTCAGGAAGCGGCCTATCCCTTCCTCCTCCCATGGGGGCTCGGATCGGTACAATTCCTCGTAAAAGGCCCTGAAGACCCCGTTGATGCCAACCCCACTCCGCACCACGCTCCCTCCCCTGTCCTTAACTCCCCCAATCTCCCTAGCTGCGTCCCGCTTCCGAAGCTGATGTGTCAGCATCCGGCTTGCCTTTTCCCCATACTCGTAGATCGCCCCTTGGGCCTTCCTCCACTGCACCTCCGCCTTCCTGGTGGTCACCAGGTCGAATTCGGGCTGGAGGCTACGCCTCTTCCTCAACAATCCTTCCTCAGGCTCTTCCGCATACCACCTGTCCACCCTCACCATCTCCCCTACCAGCATCTCCCTCTCCCTCCACTCCTTGTGGGCCTTAATGGAGATCAACTCTCCCCTCACCACCGCCTTCAGTGCCTCCAAACCATCCCCACTCAGACCTCCCTGTTGTCGTTGGTCTCCAAGTACCTCTCTATACTTCCTCGGAGTCGCTCGCTCACCTCCTCGTCCGCCAAGAGCCCCACCTCCAAGCGCCACAGCGGGCGCTGGTCCCTCTCCTCCCCCATCTCCAAGTCCACCCAATGCGGGGCGTGGTCCGAAATGGCTATTGCCAAATACTCAGTATCCTCTACTCTCGCTATCAGCGCCCTACTCAAAATGAAAAAGTCGATTCGAGAATAAGCCTAATGGACATGTGAGAAGAATGAAAATTCCCCAGCCCCCGGCCTTGCAAATCTCCAAGGGTCCACCCCTCCCATCTGGTCCATAAACCCCCTCAGCACACTAGCCGCCGCCGGCTTCCTACCCGTCCTAGACCTGGAGCGATCCAGTGCCGGATCCAGCACCGTGTTAAAGTCTCCCCCCATTATCAGGCCCCCCACTTCCAAGTCTGGGATCCGACCCAACATACGCTGCATAAAACCCGCATTGTCCCAGTTCGGGGCATACATATTGACCAGTACCACCCTCTCTCCCTGCAACTTACCACTTACCATTATGTACCTACCGCCATTATCTGCCACAATGCTCGACGCCTCGAATGACACCTTCTTTCCCACCAAGATCGCCACCCCTCGATTTTTGGCATCCAGCCCCGAGTGAAACACCTGACCTACCCACCCTTTCCTCAATCTTACCTGGTCTGCCACCTTCAGGTGTGTCTCCTGGAGCATGACCACATCTGCCTTTAGCCCCTTCAGGTGTGCGAACACGCGGGCCCGCTTAACCGGCCCATTCAGTCCCCTTACATTCCAGGTTATCAGCCGGATCAGGGGGCTACCCGCCCCCCTCCCCCGCCGACTAGCCTTGACCCCTCCTCGGCCAGCCACGCGCCCGCATCCCACACCCGGCCAGTTCCCCACAGCGGCATACCCCCGTCTCGACGCCCCCCCCCCACTCGCTCCAGCTCCTTCTTGACCTTAGCAGCAGCAACTCGATTCCCCCCCCCCCCCCCCCCCCAGCTAGGACCCATCCTAGCTGATTTACTCCCCCCATTGCACTTCCGCAAGTCAGCTGACCCTGGCCACTCCCACCTCTCCTTCGACTCCTCTCATTGTGTGGCAGACCCTCCTCTCCTGTTCCCCACCCATAGGCTCTCCCCCTCCACCTTCCGTTCTAAGCGCGGGAAACAACCCTCGCTTACCGGCCCCGGCCCCGTTCCCTCCAGTCTCCAGCGCGGGAAAAAGTCTGCGCTTTCCACCTACCAGGCCGCGCCACCTCTGATGCAGCTTTTACAGGCCCGGTCCCCTCACCCCCGACTCGGGCCTCCCCCTCCCCCACGGGGCCCCATCTCACCTCCGTCCACCCCCCCTGTTCCATTTACCTACCCCCCTCCAAGAGCCGCCCCGTCCAACTCAACCAAAACAGTGCCCAACCCGCCCCATCCACCCTCACCGACCCGAAAGAGAAAAACACAGAGAAAAAGGAACCCGGAGCAATGCAAAGATTCCCCCCTCGAAAAAAATAAACATAACATATCAACCGCAGTCCCCAATCGCCCATCCCGACCCTCAATCTGTGTCCAACTTCTCGGCCTGAACAAAGGCCCACGCCTCCTCCGGAGACTCAAAATAATGGTGCCGGTCCTTGTAGGTAACCCACAGTCGCGCCGGCTGCAACATGCCAAACTTCACCCCCTTCCTGTGCAGCACCGCCTTCGCTCGATTGTACCCGGCCCTCCTCTTCGCCACCTCCACACTCCAGTCCTGGTATATTCGAACCTCCGCGTTCTCCCACCTACTGCTCCTCTCCTTCTTGGCCCACCTGAGCACACACTCCCGATCGACGAACCGATGGAACCTCACCAGAACCGCCCGCGGAGGCTCGTTAGCCTTGGGCCTCCTCGCCAACACTCTGTGGGCCCCTTCCAGCTCCAGGGGCCCCTGGAAGGACCCCGCTCCCATCAACGAGTTCAACATGATGACCACATAGGCCCCCACGTCCGGCCCCTCCAACCCCTCCGGGAGGCCCAGAATCCACAGATTCTTCCGCCTTGACTGATTCTCCATCTCCTCGAACCACTCCTGCCATTTCTTGTGGAGCGCCTCGTGCGCCTCCACCCTTACCGCCAGGCCTAAGATCTCATCCTCATTGTCAGAGATCTTTTGTCGAGCCTCGCGGATCGCCACCTCCTGGGCCGTCTGTGTCTCCAGCAGCTTATCAATAGCTTCATCGGCAGGTCCGTTTTAATCTCTCTGAAGCAGCGCTGGATACCCTCCTGCTGCTCCTCCGCCCACTGCATCCACGCTGCCTGGTCTCCGCCCGCCGCCATTTTGTTCTTCTTCCCTCGCAACTTCTTCAGGTCCACCACCACCTTTTTTGTCACCCCGCTCCTAGTTTCAGCCAGAAACTGATGGGGATCTGTTATAAACTCCTTCCCACACCGGGAAACGTCAAAAAAGTGCCGTTGGGGGCCCTGAAAAGAGCCCAAAAGTCCGTTTTTGCGGGAGCCGCCGAATGTGCGACTTAGATCCGCATAGCAGCAACCGGAAGTGAGATACAGACCAAGTTATCATAGAGTTACATTAGACTCTCCTGGATCTACCCTTGTGTGCAACTGTCCTCACTTACGCCTTACAACCTTCTGCTAATAGCCCGGTGTCACCCGATTGATGTCTGATGCCACTTGCTGGTGGGAGGGCACACTGCGGAGTACATGTAATATTAGCTCCAGGCAAATCACCACACCCAGGATGCACATCAGAGGTGGAGGAAACCTGCTGCTTTCCGCGCCCAGTGGACTTTGCTGTCATTGGCAGAGACCCCTGGAAGGCCTGGAGCCAGAGGGCCCCAGCCGACTTACCGAAGTCACAGGTATCGCCATGCCACCCTGTTCTACCTGCTGACCTTGAGATGCACCAGTGTCAAGAGGGGGACATTCAGAAGAACTGGAGACCGGTGTCAGCTCTGTGGTGGCAGACCCCGGGTTGGCCTCAAGCACTTTCTCTGCCCGTAGCACCGTGGGGGACTCCATAGGTCTGGGGCAACTAGTGTGAGTTCCAGAAGCCTCTCAGTCATCTGTCTCTGCCAGTCCTGGAGGCTCCCCAGTGTCTGCACCATGATGTCAACACCCTCGGCGATGGTCCTCAGTGACTTGGCCACACTCCGGAGTGCCTCACAAATGTCCACCTGCATCTGAGACATGTCCCGCATCAACTGGGACATAATAATTTTTAACGCAAATTTATAGCACCCAATTATTTTTCCAATTAGAGGGCAATTTAGTGTGGCCAATCCACCTACAGTGCACATAAGAACATAAGAACTAGGAGCAGGAGTAGGCTATCTGGCCCTTCGCGCCTGCTCCGACATTCAATGAGATCATGGCTGATCTTTTGTGGACTCAGCTCCACTTTTCCACCTGAACACCATAACCCTTTATTCCTATTTTCTTCAAAAAACTATCTATCTTTATCTTGAAAACATTTAATGAAGTAGCCTCAACTGCTTCACTGGGCAAGGAATTCCATAGATTCACAACCCTTTGGGTGAAGAAGTTCCTCCTAAACTCAGTCCTAAATCTACTTCCCCTTATTTTGAGGCTATGCCCCCTAGATCTGCTTTCATCCGACAGTGGAAACAATCTCCCCGCACCTATCCTATCTATTCCCTCCATAACTTTATATGTTTCTATAAGATCCCTCCGCATCCTTCTAAATTCCAACGAGTACAGTCCCAGTCTAATCAACCTCTCCTCATAATCCAACCCACTCAACTCTGGGATTAACCTAGTGAATCTCCTCTGCACACCCTCCAGTATCAGTACGTCCTTTCTCAGGTAAGGAGACCAAAACTGAACATCTTTGGAGTGTAGGGGTGAGACCCATGCAGACACAGGGAGAATGTCCAAACTCCACAAGGACAGTGACCCGGGGCCGGGATCGAACCCAGGTCCTTGGCGCCATGAGACAGCAGTGCTAACTAACCACTCTGCCACCGTGCCACCCTAGTTTGACTAGGAAATGATGTCGAGACCCTCAGCCGTGGTCGTCACAGAGCCATGCCTTGGGCACCACCATGCAGGACAGGGATGTTGTGCTCCAGGTTTTCCATTGTAGTCGCCACCCTAGCAGTGTTGGCCTCAGTGCCACACATTGTCGGCACTATCTGCTACACCTGAAGCCTTTGAGTCTCCTCCAATCGGCTTTGCAGTCGCTGGAATGTCGTTGACACCACCTCCTGAATGTTACGGCTGTATCCTATCATCTGCATCAGCTCTGGGAGAACCTTGACTAAAAGCTCAACATCTGACTGAGACCCAACTGAGCCCTGGGATTCAGCAGACTTTTGACTGCTGTCTCCATGGGATGTTCCTGCCTTCAGCTGATGCCATCAGAAATTGTGTGGTGCTCACCGGATTGTGTCCCAGAAGCCTGTTCACTAATGTCATCCACAGAGGTGTGTGTCTCTGCGCCAGTGGAAGATGAGGGTGGTAGTTGTGATACCTTGATGCTGGTCATCACAGAGTTCTCTGAGGTAGTCTCTTGCGTGGCAGGGGCAGGAACTGCTTCTGATGGCCCGGCCTCATCAGATACAGATCCCGTAGGGTGGCATGGTAGCACAGTGGTTAACACTGTTCCTTCACAACGCCAAGGGCCCTTGTTCAATTCACAGCTTAGGTCACTGTCTGTGCGGAGTCTGCACGTCCTCCCCGTGTCTGCGTGGGTTTCCTCCGGGTGCTCCGGTTTCCTCGCTTGTTAGGTAAATTGGATGTTCTGAATTCTCCCTCCGTGTACCCGAACAGGCACCCGAGTGTGGCAACTAGGGGATTTTCACAGTAACCTCATTGCAGTGTTAATGTAAGCCTACTTGTGACAGCAATAAAGATTAAATAACGATTATATTAGACAATGGGCTTGTGGTCACTGAGAAGAAATGATCTTTTTGTATGACACGAACAACTTACTTGAGGCAGGTCATCTGGGTGAAGCGGCAGTGGATCCTCACCTCTTTGGCGCAGGCCAACCTTGCTGTCCGTGACTGCTCTCCCCTCAGACAACCTCGCGATTTCCAGGGCCCGTTCTTCATAGGCATTGAGGACCTGGATGCCTGACATCTGCATGCTCCCCCTCCCCTCTCTCCCCACCTTGGCCCTTTCCAGGGCTATCTTCTCCTGCGGGGACAAAGAGAGGGCATTGTCCAAAATTACACTGAAATTTTTCCGTTGAATTGCGTCCAACATATATCATGAACATAACTAACAGAATGATTAAAATTTGGGAAAATAACCCAGTTCGGACTGTGAGGCTGCCGACCTGTCACTGCAAGAGAGCCTTTTCTTGGCCCTCTACTCAGGAGTTTGTCGATCATCCTTAATTCAACAGCAAGCGCATTCCCTTGCTACCAAGTGACCACCACTCATGTGATGCCAATGCCGACGCGGTGTCACAACCCAGAACCTCACGTGACCTCAGGTCCTGACCACAAAACAAAATTCTAACACAAGAGAAAGAGTTACAAAAATAGAGATCATCAAAGGAGACAGAGAGAGAGAGAGAGAATGCAGAAGACAAACAGAAAGGCACAGAGAAATAATTAAACAATTGAACAGAACTAGGGAGACAATTGCAACACCAAGGACAACGCGTAAACATATTTGCCCACGTGTAACACCACAGGAGATTGACTAATAATATTTAAAAATTCAACATTATTGAAACAAGCTTTCAACCTTAATGGACTATCATGTCACAAATGCCCTTTAATAAATAAAGATGGCATCTAGCATCATTGTGTCTTGAGTGGTGGAGCTGTAATCCCTTTGATCAATATTTGATGATATTCCTGCAAAACACAGGAATATTTAACTACCATTAATTTTCTGCAGTATGTCCTAGACCCGTAAGAGTGATAACAATACTGCTTCATCACCGAATATAAAACACAAGATATACTGTTTTGCAATGCAAATTTTTGTTATTGCGCCTGCATATACGTCTATTGAGCCTGCCGATCATAGAACCACACTGTTCAGTTGAAATGTTAATTCAGTAAGTGAGGAGCCATGTAAGTACAATCATGTTTTTTTAGAACAAATTAAAAGCATAAATGCAGCATGGCTGGGGAAGTAAGGAAGAGATTTCTTTGTTGGGGGTGGTTGAGGGGGAGGGGAGGTGGATTCAGAGCTATAAATTTATTAAAACTCTGTTTTTTGTGAGGGTATAATGTTTTCCCCAGTTACAGTAGGTTGGCTGGCTAGACTCTATTGCCACAAAGCAAGCAATCATGAAAATATCAGAGTCACCCCACCATAGAACTGGATTCCGATCATCTCATTTGGAAGATTGTGCATTTCCTTATTTTTGGTGTCCATTCTTGGGATGTCAGTCTCACAGGAAGGCCATCATTTATTGCCCTTCACGAGCGTCCCTCAAGAAGGTGTTGCTGAGCCATCTTCCTGAAATACGGCAGTCCAAGTGGTGTAAGTAGACGCTGTAAGGACGGGTGGTCCAGGATATTGACCCAGGGACACTGACACAAATTATACAGCAACTGATCTTGTCGTCAGGGTGCCCTGAAGTTCCATATCCAATGAATTACAGTTTGGAAATGAGTCACTGGTGTTTTGTTGGTATGGTATGTTGAGGGTACACGGGAACAAAGTCTTTAACATTTAGAACAATACCAGCTACATTTTTTTCGTCACAAACCTTTCTGTTGGCAGTGATATCAACCACAAGCCTTGTCGTTCTACCAATTACAAGACTTCCATGTGAACATCTTTAGGAAGTATCATCTCCAACTCCTACAGGTTCATTAGAAAGCATGAGAACGCACTATTTTTAAAGGGACAGCTCTTGGGCAAAGTGATTTTTTTCGTGGTTGTAAGCAAATCACCCAATTGTGACGCACCTGCAATAATGGTCTATCAACACCTCAAGCAGTGGACAAAAAGCAAAATAAAATGATGGCAGTGGGAAAGTACTGCAGGAAGCAATGTGGCTTCTCAATCCCCACTGCTCTTTTCTTGAAAGGCACAATTCATATTTCATAGGCGTGTGTAAAGTTCAAAAGGAATCACAGCTTCTGACTAGAAAGTTTGTGAAATCAAAAAGGAGACAATCACAGATCCTTTTAGGAGAAGAAACTTGAAAGGCATGGATCTTCAAAGTTGGGAAAATAAATACTGAATTAATGATATCCACCATATCATTGAGAGCCTGTGATTTGCAGCGACCATGTGGCACCAACAAACGAAATGAATCAGCCATTTAGTCGTACAGAACTTGAGTACTGCTGAAAAAAGAGACACTTTGTCAAAGCTTTTCATCTTGCACTCATTAGGACAGATATGCAAGATTACCAATAGTAAAGGGAACAATTTATACTGCACGAGAAGAGAGTGCTGATTGGTTGGCAGATGAATTCTGGTTGGAAGAGGTGTTGCTATGGAGAATGCATCAGGGAGCAGTTAACTACCAAGCTTCCGTTTAAAGTTTTGAAAAAATACAGTCTTGGCAATGCTGATCTATTGCTTTCAGGAAGATTCATTTCAGCTGGGTGTCTTAAAGTTCCTATACTACAGTTAACATTCATTGCTGAATGAGCCCACCACTAAATAGCTCCAGTACTGCACTGACACTGTGAATAATAAAACACTGTGACTTTGGCCAGTATTACATCAGCTGAATAGTGATGGTTACCATCTCACTTGCTCTAAAACGCAAGTCATTATATGACCTGAAAATGATAACTCATTGGGGACATGTATTCTTGGTGATAAACAACTCTGCGACTTCATTTAACAGTACAGAAAAGCCATTTCAGCCTTTGCGCAAAGTTTACAAAGCTATCAATAACAACTTACTGTGGTGAATGGAACTACTGTTAATTCACCAGTGCACTGTGATATCATGTTACTGCTGTATCGTGTTACGTTATGTGTTTAACCCTGTGGGCTCCACCTATGGGCCATTGTATGGCTTCACCCACAGGGGGATATGTTGGGGCATGTACGGGCTCGCCCATGCCTCCACCCCTTACAGGAAGTATAAATGATGTGGAGATGCCGGCGTTGGACTGGGGTGAACACAGTACGAAGTCTTACAACACCAGGTTAAAGTCCAACAGGTTTGTTTCGATGTCACTAGCTTTCGGAGCGCTGCTCCTTCCTCAGGTGAATGCAGAGGTCTGTTTCAGAAACACATATATAGACAAATTCAAAGATGCCAGACAATGCTCGGAATGTGAGCATTAGCAGGTGATTAAATCTTTACAGATCCAGAGATGGGGTAACCCCAGGTTAAAGAGGTGTGAATTGTATCAAGCCAGGACAGTTGGTAGGATTTCGCAGGCCAGATGGTGGGGGATGAATGTAATGCGACATGAATCCCAGGTCCCGGTTGAGGCCGCACTCATGTGTGCGGAACTTGGCTATAAGTTTCTGCTCGGCGATTCTGCGTTGTCGCGGGTCCTGAAGGCCGCCTTGGAGAACGCTTACCCGGAGATCAGAGGCTGAATGCCCTTGACTGCTGAAGTGTTCCCCGACTGGAAGGGAACATTCCTGCCTGGTGATTGTTGCGCGATGTCCGTTCATTCGTTGTCGCAGCGTCTGCATGGTCTCGCCAATGTACCACGCTTCGGGACATCCTTTCCTGCAGCGTATGAGGTCGACAACGTTGGCCGAGTCGCACGAGTATGTACCGCATACCTGGTGGGTGGTGTTCTCACGTGTAATAGTGGTATCCATGTCGATGATCTGGCACGTCTTGCAGAGATTGCCATGGCAGGGTTGTGTGGTGTCGTGGTCACTGTTCTGAAGACTGGGTAGTTTGCTGCAAACAATGGTTCGTTTGAGGTTGCGCGGTTGTTTGAAGGCAAGTAGTGGGGGTGTGGGGATGACCTTGGCAAGATGTTCATCGTCATCAATGACGTGTTGAAGGCTGTGAAGAAGATGACGTAGTTTCTCCGCTCCGGGGAAGTACTGGACGACGAAGGGTATTCTGTCGGTTGTGTCCCATGTTTGTCTTCTGAGGAGCTCGGTCCGGTTTTTCGCTGTGGCGCGTTGGAACTGTCGATCGATGAGTCGAGTGCCATATCCCGTTCGTACGAGGGCATCTTTCAACGTCTGTAGATGTCTGTTACGCTCCTCCTCGTCTGAGCAGATCCTGTGTATACGGAGCGCTTGTCCATAGGGGGTGGCTTCTTTAATGTGTTTAGGGTGGAAGCTGGAGAAGTGGAGCATCATGAGGTTATCCGTGGGTTTGCGGTAAAGCGAAGTGCTGAGGTGACCGTCCTTGATGGAGACGAGTGTGTCCAAGAATGCAACTGATTTTGGAGAGTAGTCCATGGTGAGTCTGATGGTTGGATGGAACTTATTAATGTCATCGTGTAGTCGTTTCAGTGATTCTTCGCCGTGGGTCCAAAGGAAAAAAATGTCATCGATGTATCTGGTGTATAACGTCGGTTGAAGGTCCTGTGCGGTGAGTAGGTCCTGTTCAAACTTGTGCATGAAGATGTTGGCGTATTGGTGTGCGAATTTGGTCCCCATGGAAGTATAAAGGCAGCTGACCTGCGGGGCCGCATTCATTGTTGTACCGGTCACAGGCAGGCTCAGTGGTAAGCTGATTAAAACCACGGTTTACTTCTCAACGTGTCTCGCAGTGAATTGATGGTTGCATCAATTTAATCAGCTTAAAATACTACTATAGAATCAGCCCTCAAACCTGATAGACTGGAACTCGATCCACAGGCCGTGGAGGCGAGAGAAATGTTTTTGCACTGGCTTCGATGCTTCAAGGCCTATCTCGCCGTGTCGTCTACGCCATCCATCATGGACAAACAGAAACTGAGTCTTCTCCACGCAAGGGTGAGCCATCGTATTTCTGTCCAGCTCGACGGTGCCGCGTCCAATACAGAGGCCCTCGCACTACTCGAACGCATATATGTACGGCCCGTGAACGAGGTCTACGCACGACACATCTTCACCACTCGCCGGCAGCGCCCCTCAAAGCCCTCGCGCGCAACTGTAACTACCAGGCCATTACGGCCCCTCAGCATATGGAGCTCGCTATATGTGGCGGTGGTCCGATCGAACTATGTAAGACAGTGCCTGCTCGAAAAAGGGGCCCAGGACTTGAAGGACACGGTAACACTAGCTACCTCTCTGGAGGTCGCGTTTCAGAGTCTTACTGCGTTCCCCGCCGACAACGCGACCCCCTCGTGGGCTCCCGACCAGAGACTACCTTAGGCTTGTGCCACACGGCCGCCCGCCCATCAAGGGGGGTTGCCCTGCTATTTTTGCGGCCAGTCCCAACACCCCCGACAGCACTGCCCAGCCCGCAACGCAAACTGTAGTAACTGCGGACGAAAAGGACACTTCGCCAAGGTCTGCCTGGCCAGGTCTAAAAACTCGAGCTCACAGACCCAATCCACAGACCCACAGGCCCGCAAAGTGGCAGCGTGTCTGCCGACTCCACCTCCGCACAACACGTGCGACTCATGGGGGCCGCCATCTTGGCCATCCTCCCCCACGCGGCCGGCCCGTGCAATCCATGGGGGCCGCCATCTTGGACGCCATTGTCCTCACCGCCCGCCACGCTTGACCAACGGGGCCGCCATCTTCGCCGCCATCTGCTACATCGCCCGAGATGTACGAACGACATGGACAGCAGCCATCGCAGGGCCGCCTCAGCACCTCCGATCACGCCACCGGCTACTCCCAGCTCAGCGCGGTCACCCTGGACCAGTCGCGACCGAAGCACCTCCCGAGCTCCATGATGGCCGTCCGGGTAAACGGGTACGAGACACCTTGCCTTTTCGACTCCGGGAGCACAGAGAGCTTCATTCACCCGGACATGGTAAGACGTTGTTCGCTCCCAATATTCCCGACGCGACAAACTATCTCCCTCACCTCTGGGTCGCATTCGATGCAAATCCAAGGGTGCACTACTGCAACCCTAGCGATCCAGGGCGCTGAGTACGTTAATTTTAAACTATATGTGCTCCCAGACCTCTGCGCTCCTCTCCTCTTAGAACTCGATTTTCAGCGCAACCTCAGCAGCCTTAATCTTAAATTCGGGGGGCCCCTGCCCCAGCTCACCATATGCAGCCTCGCGACCCTAAAAATCGCCCCGCCCCCTCTCTTTGCGAACCTCACCGCCGATTGTAAGCCAATAGCCACCAGAAGCAGGCGATATAGGATGCTGGACAGGACGTTCATTAGCTCCGAGGTCCAGCGTCTCTTGCGGGAAGGGGTCATAGAAGCCAGCAATAGCCCCTGGAGAACCCAGGTGGGTGTCGTCAAACC
Organism: Scyliorhinus torazame; assembly: GCF_047496885.1. NCBI lineage: Eukaryota > Metazoa > Chordata > Chondrichthyes > Carcharhiniformes > Scyliorhinidae > Scyliorhinus > Scyliorhinus torazame. The sequence goes on from NC_092713.1 coordinate 124,860,114, forward strand.
GGGGGAAAGTTCCGGATGGTGGTTGATTACAGCCAGACCATTAACCGCTTTACGCAACTCGATGCGTACCCCTTTCCCCGGATTGCAGACATGGTAAATCAGATCACGCACTACCACGTGTTCTCTACGGTAGATCTGAAGTCTGTATATCATCAGCTCCCAATCCACCCGGAGGACCACCACTACACAGCGTTTGAGGCAGATGGCCGCCTTTTCCATTTCCTCCGGGTCCCCTTTGGCGTCACAAACGGGGTTTCGGTGTTCCAACGAGCAATGGACCGAATGGTGGACCAGTACGGGCTGCAGGCCACATTTCCGTACTTGGACAATGTCACCATCTGCGGCCATGATCAGCAGGGCCACGATGCCAACCTCCACCGATTTCTCCAAACCGCCCAAAAACTCAACCTCACCTACAACAAGGAGAAATGCGTTTTCCGCTCAACCAGGTTAGCCATCCTCGGCTACGTCGTGGAAAACGGGGTCCTAGGGCCCGACCCTGACCGTATGCGCCCCCTCCTCCAATTCCCTCTCCCTCACTGCCCCAAGGCCCTGAAGAAGTGCCTTGGATTTTTCTCCTATTACGCCCAGTGGGTCCCCCAGTATGCGGACAAAGCCCGCCCACTATTTAAGGCCACCATTTTTCCACTGGCAGCCGAGGCTCGCCAGGCCTTCAACTGCATCAAGGCGGACATCGCCAAAGCTGCAATGCGCGTGGTGGACGAGTCCACCCCCTTCCAGGTGGAGAGCGATGCCTCAAAGGTCGCTCTCGCCGCCACCCTTAATCAAGCAGGCAGACCGGTAGCGTTCTTTTCCCGCACCCTCACCACCTCTGAAATTCGACACTCCTCGGTCGAAAAAGAAGCCCAAGCGATTGTGGAAGCCGTATGGCACTGGAGGCACTACCTCGCTGGTAGGAGGTTTACCCTCATCACCGACCAACGATCGGTTGCCTTTATGTTTGACAATACGCAGCGGGGCAAGATCAAGAATGACAAGATTTTGAGGTGGAGGATCGAACTCTCCACCTATAACTACGATATTGTATATTGTCCTGAAAAGCTCAACGAGCCCCCAAATGCCCTGTCCCACGGCACATGCGCCAGCGCGCAAGATGACCGATTACGTGCTATCCACGATGACCTCTGCCATCCGGGGGTCACTTGGCTCGCCCACTACATCAAGGCCCGCAACCTGCCCAATCCATCGAGGAGGTCAAAGGTGTAACCAGAGACTGCCAAATCTGTGCGGAGTGTAAACCGCACTTCTATCGACCAGATAAGGCCAACCTGGTAAAGGCGTCCCGGCCCTTTGAACGCCTTAGTATTGATTTCAAAGGGCCACTCCCCTCCAATAATCGCAACACGTACTTCCTGAACATCATAGACGAGTTCTCCCGTTTTCCGTTCGCCATTCCCTGCCCCGATATGACCACGTCCACAGTCAAAGAACAAAGAACAAAGAAATGTACAGCACAGGAACAGGCCCTTCGGCCCTCCAAGCCCGTGCCGACCATACTGCCCGACTAAACTACAATCTTCTACACTTCCTGGGTCCGTATCCTTCTATTCCCATCCTATTCATATATTTGTCAAGATGCCCCTTAAATGTCCCTATCGTCCCTGCCTCCACTACCTCCTCCGGTAGTGAGTTCCAGGCACCCACTACCCTCTGCGTAAAAAACTTGCCTCGTACATCTACTCTAAACTTTGCCCCTCTCACCTTAAACCTATGCCCCCTAGTAATTGACCCCTCTACCCTGGGGAAAAGCCTCTGACTATCCACTCTGTCTATGCCCCTCATAATTTTGTATACCTCTATCAGGTCGCCCCTCAACCTCCTTCGTTCCAGTGAGAACAAACCGAGTTTATTCAATCGCTCCTCATAGCTTATGCCCTCCATACCAGGCAACATTCTGGTAAATCTCTTCTGCACCCTCTCTAAAGCCTCCACATCCTTCTGGTAGTGTGGCGACCAGAATTGAACACTATACTCCAAGTGTGGCCTAACTAAGGTTCTATACAGCTGCAACATGACTTGCCAATTCTTATACTCAATGCCCCGGCCAATGAAGGCAAGCATGCCGTATGCCTTCTTGACTACCTTCTCCACCTGTGTAGCCCCTTTCAGTGATCTGTGGACCTGTACTCCTAGATCTCTTTGACTTTCAATACTCTTGAGGGTTCTACCATTCACTGTATATTACCTACCTGCATTAGCCCTTCCAAAATGCATTACCTCACATTTGTCCAGGTTAAACTCCATCTGCCATCTCTCCGCCCAAGTCTCCAGACAATCTAAATCCTGCTGTATCCTCAGACAGTCCTCATCGCTATCCGCAATTCCACCAACCTTTGTGTCGTCTGCAAACTTACTAATCAGACCAGTTACATTTTCCTCCAAATCATTTATATATACTACAAAGAGCAAAGGTCCCAGCACTGATCCCTGTGGAACACCACTGGTCACAGCCCTCCAATTAGAAAAGCATCCCTCCATTGCTACCCTCTGCCTTCTATGGCCTAGCCAGTTCTGTATCCACCTTGCCAGTTCACCCCTGATCCCGTGTGACTTCACCTTTTGTACTAGTCTACCATGAGGGACCTTGTCAAAGGCCTTACTGAAGTCCATATAGACAACATCTACTGCCCTACCTGCATCAATCATCTTAGTGACCTCCTCGAAAAACTCTATCAAGTTAGTGAGACACGACCTCCCCTTCACAAAACCGTGCTGCCTCTCACTAATACGTCCATTTGCTTCCAAATGGGAGTAGATCCTGTCTCGAAGAATTCTCTCCAGTAATTTCCCTACCACTGAAGTAAGGCTCACTGGCCTGTAGTTCCCGGGATTATCCCTGCCACCCTTCTTAAACAGAGGAACAACATTGGCTATTCTCCAGTCCTCCGGGACATCCCCTGAAGACAGCGAGGATCCAAAGATTTCTGTCAAGGCCTCAGCAATTTCCTCTCCAGCCTCCTTCAGTATTCTGGGGTAGATCCCATCCGGCCCTGGGGACTTATCTACCTTAATATTTTTTAAGACGCCCAACACCTCGTCTTTTTGGATCACAATGTGACCCAGGCTATCTACACCCCCTTCTCCAGACTCAACATCTACCAATTCCTTCTCTTTGGTGAATACTGATGCAAAGTATTCATTTAGTACCTCGCCCATTTCCTCTGGCTCCACACATAGATTCCCTTGCCTATCCTTCAGTGGGCCAACCCTTTCCCTGGCTACCCTCTTGCTTTTTATGTAAGTGTAAAAAGCCTTGGGATTTTCCTTAACCCTATTTGCCAATGACTTTTCATGACCCCTTCTAGCCCTCCTGACTCCCTGCTTAAGTTCCTTCCTACTTCCCTTATATGCCACACAGGCTTCGTCTGTTCCCAGCCTTTTAGCCCTGACAAATGCCTCCTTTTTCTTTTTGACGAGGCCTACAATATCATTCGTCATCCAAGGTTCCCGAAAATTGCCGTATTTATCTTTCTTCCTCACAGGAACATGCCTGTCCTGTATTCCTATCAACTGACACTTGAAAGCCTCCCACATGTCAGATGTTGATTTGCCCTCAAACATCCGCCCCCAATCTATGTTCTTCAGTTCCCGCCTAATATTGTTATAATTAGCCTTCCCCCAATTTAGCACATTCATCCTCGGACCACTCTTATCCTTGTCATCAAAGCCCTGCATAGTGTCTTCACCCTGTTCGGTTTCCCCAGCTATGTCCACAGCGAAAGGGGCTCGTTGTTCATGAGCGACGAACTGCATCAGTACCTGTTCAGTAAGGGCATCGCCTCGTGCAGGACAACCAGCTATAACCCCAGGGGAAACGGGCAGGTGGAGAGGGAGAACGTGATGGTCTGGAAGAATGTCCTACTGACCCTACGGTTCAGGAATCTCCCAGTTTCTCACTGGCAGGAGTCCTCCCCGATGCGCTCCACTCTATTAGGTCCCTCCTGTGCACGGCCACAAACCAGACCCCCCATGACCACTTGTTTGTTTTCCCTAGGGAAGCTACCTCAGGGGCCTCGCTTCCGCCCTGGCTGATGACACCGGGTCCACTCCTCCTCCGAAAACATGTTCGGAGCCATAAGACCAACCCCCTGGTAGAGAGGGTCCAGCTCCTGCACTCCAACCCACACTATGCGTATATCAGACACCCCGATGACCGGCAGGATACCATCTCCCTCCGGGACCTGGCGCCCGCAGGCTCCGATACCACGACCACTACTGCATCCCCCACACTAGGTCCTGTCCAACCTCCCATGTTCAGCGCCCCTACCCCTATCCAACTTCCCATGTTCAGCACCCCTACCCCGATATGGTTCTCGGGCTACCTCCCACCCGCCGTCCACAGGAATGAAACTCCGGAAGAGCGCTCCAGGAATCCATACCTGTTCCTGCTCCGGGCCCAGCTCCACAGCCACCCGAAACGGTTGCAACACCAGTGCTTTGACGGTCGCAACGTACAATCCGGGCACCAGACCGACTGAATCTGTAAACCCGTCACCCCCGCCGGACTTCATTTTTTAAACAGGGGGTGAATGTGGTGAATGGAACTACTGTTAATTCACCAGTGCACTGTGATATCATGTTACTGCTGTATCGTGTTACATTATGTGATTAACCCTGTAGGCTCCACCTATGGGCCATTGTATGGCTTCACCCACAGGGGGATATGTCGGGGCATGTACGGGCTCGCCCATGGCTCCACCCCTTACAGGAAGTATAAAGGCAGCTGACCTGCGGGGCCGCATTCATTGTTGTACCGGTCACAGGCAGGCTCAGTTGTCAGCTGATTAAAACCACGGTTTACTTCTCACCATGTCTCTCAGTGAATTGATGGTCGCATCACTTACATAGTCCCTCATGGTAGACTAGTACAAAAGGTGAAGTCACACGGGATCAGGGGTGAACTGGCAAGGTGGATACAGAACTGGCTAGGCCATAGAAGGCAGAGGGTAGCAATGGAGGGATGCTTTTCGAATTGGAGGGCTGTGACCAGTGGTGTTCCACAGGGATCAGTGCTGGGACCTTTGCTCTTTGTAGTATATATAAATGATTTGGAGGAAAATGTAACTGGTCTGATTAGTACGTTTGCAGACGACACAAAGGTTGGTGGAATTGCGGATAGCGATGAGGACTGTCTGAGGATACAGCAGGATTTAGATTGTCTGGAGACTTGGGCGGAGAGATGGCAGATGGAGTTTAATCCGGACAAATGTGAGGTAATGCATTTTGGAAGGGCTAATGCAGGTAGGGAATATACAGTGAATGGTAGAACCCTCAAGAGTATTGAAAGTCAAAGAGATCTAGGAGTACAGGTCCACAGGTCATTGAAAGGGGCAACACAGGTGGAGAAGGTAGTCAAGAAGGCATATGGCATGCTTGCCTTCATTGGCCGGGGCATTGAGTATAAGAATTGGCAAGTCATGTTGCAGCTGTATAGAACCTTAGTTAGGCCACACTTGGAGTATAGTGTTCAATTCTGGTCGCCACACTACCAGAAGGATGTGGAGGCTTTAGAGAGGGTGCAGAAGAGATTTACCAGAATGTTGCCTGGTATGGAGGGCATAAGCTATGATGAGCGATTGAATAAACTCGGTTTGTTCTCACTGGAACGAAGGAGGTTGAGGGGAGACCTGATAGAGGTATACAAAATTATGAGGGGCATAGACAGAGTGGATAGTCAGAGGCTTTTCCCCAGGGTAGAGGGGTCAATTACTAGGGGGCATAGGTTTAAGGTGAGAGGGGCAAAGTTTAGAGTAGATGTACGAGGCAAGTTTTTTACGCAGAGGGTAGTGGGTGCCTGGAACTCACTACCGGAGGAGGTAGTGGAAGCAGGGACGATAGGGACATTTAAGGGGCATCTTGACAAATATATGAATAGGATGGGAATAGAAGGATACGGACCCAGGAAGTGTAGAAGATTGTAGTTTAGTCGGGCAGTATGGTCGGCACGGGCTTGGAGGGCCGAAGGGCCTGTTCCTGTGCTGTACATTTCTTTGTTCTTTGTTCTTTGTATTATACAGCACATTTAATCTGTCAAAACATCCCAAGGTGCTCTATAATTTTATAAACCTATAACATTGGACAACTGAATGAGTTAAGTAATGCATATCCCTGATAGTTTACTTCCGAACATATATACCATAACCATGCTAAGTTTTTGCAGTGCATTTTAATGCATTATCGTTGCTTGTCAAATCAGTGAATTTTCAATGACATACTCAGGATCTGTAGATGCTTCAAATCAGGCTATCAATGGGAGCTCAATCATTCTAAATTATAGAATAATTGCAGAGTCGAGCTGGATCTTCAGAGAGAAAATAAAAATATCTTCTTACAGAACCTTGTTTCATCCAGTTTTAAGCTATGTTAACTGAAATTCTCTAATTGTCTGGTGGGTCAAGTATAGTTCCAAACTTCGCATTCCCATAAACACTCAGCTTTAATCCCTGGTCTGTCCTTTGTGAGCTGATGTTGAACACTGAGATTTGCCTCAGGACTCTGCAAAAGGATAGGGTAAAGTTGTGAAATAGCAGCCAGAGCTCCACCGTTGATCATTCCTGCTGAAAAGTGTGTGCGTGCAGTCAGGGTGGGGGGTTCAGTCTCATTAGTGAGACATTTAACAATTAGGCTTTTGGGGAAAATGGCTGCTTGGGGAATGTAGTGGAAAATTGCTGGGACCCACTGAACTGCCATCAAGCAAGGGTCAGCATCTACAAATGACAGGTAGCTGGCAAGGTGCTATATATTCTTCTCATCCAGTGTACCTGCGCTAGAAGAAGAGTAGAATAGGAAATCTTTTCTCAGAGTGAGGGGTTAGTTAGGAACAATCGGATGCAACAATATCAAGTAAGTCAACTGGTTCATTTTCAAATACGACATACACCATTACATTTAGTTCTAATACTGTCGATGACACAGACATAATGGAACATTACTTTGTACGTGTAAATTACTGTTTTCTATTTTAATCGTGCATTAACACTTTGGTTGAGCTGCGGAATCGGTGTGCAGTCTCCTTCATTTGAGGCAAAGAGCACTGCAAATGAAGAAATGTTCAATAGCTCCATGTGAGAACTGACAGGAAGATATTCCAAAAAGCTGACACTATTGTTGAAGTAAAGATTTGGAGATGCTTAACCAGTCTAATTTTTTTTCTCTCCTTCCTGTCCATTTTTCCTGCTGAAACCATAAATTCCTTTCAAGTTTTGAGATGTCACGACACGAGAAACAAAAGAGTTGGAAAGGAAGATGCTCGCTGTTGTCCTCTAACTCCAGCTCGGATTTTTTTTTTGTCATTTAACTCTTTCTGCCTCTGCTAATGAAGAATTTCACGGCATGCTCCTCGGCACTGCTGACTGTCAAGTGTTCATCTCTTGCCTGGGATCCGGTGCTGATAGCAGGCTGTACGCTGTGCAGTGTTAGCTCATGTCAGAAGCTCTGCAGCTGCTCGTACATCATGCTGGTCATTAGTGAGGAATCAGCCTGGACCTTTGCCCACAACACCACACTGGAGCACAGCAAAGGCTATAAAATCTCGAGCTTTGTCAGACGCAGACATTTAAGTGAGAATTTATCAGGTCTTTGAGTGGCCTCTGACTGGATTACTATGAATAATGAATGAAGCTTTATGCCACACTTAGACATTAATAAGACTGATGTGAACTGGTAGGTATTCAGTGCATTGTGATAGCTGCACAGATCTGGTTTATCAATCCACAGCTGTTGGGTTCAACTGGATATGCTCATTGTAAAGCTTCTTTTTATATAAACCTATTTCAAACGGCACTGGGCCTTTATGTCAGTCAGCCTCAGCCCTACTATGAAGAAAACAAAAACTACATTGCGCCACTAATTAAAATGTGCCAGCCATCTCAAAGAATTGGATATATTTTCCTTTTGAAAATAATAACTGGAAGTATTGTAAATAAAGATGGAAGCTGTGGGGAGGGGAAGGGGGCAGGGGGAGCGGAGATACAGTAAAATTGTCATCAGACATTTCTTGTTTTATTAAGAGTTCCTTGAACTCTATGACAAAAGAAATACAATAAAAAAAAGTTGTGGATGTGAGCTTTGCATCTTATCATAGAATCATAGAATTTACAGTGCAGAAGGAGGCCATTTGGCCCATCGAGTCTGCACCGGCTCTTGGAAAGAGCACCCTACCCAAGGTCAACACCTCTACCCTATCCCCATAACCCAGTGACCCCACCCAACACTAAGGGCAATTTTGGACACTAAGGGCAATTTATCATGGCCAATCCACCTAACCTGCACATCTTTGGACTGTGGGAGGAAACCGGAGCACCCGGAGGAAACCCAAGCACACACGGGGAGGATGTGCAGACTCCGCACAGACAGTGACCCAAGCCGGAATCGAACCTGGGACCCTGGAGCTGTGAAGCAATTGTGCTATCCATAATGCTACCGTGCTGCCCCTTAAAGGCCATATGTTGTTGGGGCTATCTGGCTCACAATGTTACGTGATTGTGCTTTGCATTAAGGGAACACTAATGGTGTGGCCACATTGACTTAAAATGTTGGAAGCTAAAAGGAGTCTTTTGATCTGTATGATCAAAAGGGTCAAAATGAACTCCGATGCCAGGCAATGAGGATGAACTGCTTTGAAGAGTTGGTACGAGCTTATCTGCACCCAAATGGAATATTCTTCCTGGGCACATGAGCTGATTCCTGTATCGTCTGTGCCACCAATACAGGCTCCGTTATATGAGATGTTGAATGTCCTCTGGGGGTAAGTGTGCAACATCATGTTGTATCTTTTTTTGTGATTCTGGTGGACGTGTTGAGATAATCCTGAGTCTAAACATGTCCAAATAGATTAATTAAGAGATACCACTTACTTTAAATTCAACTCAGTAGGTACGGAGAAACTGCTTCCTCTGGTGGGGGGTTGGGGGTTGGAGATCATAATCTCAGTAGGAGCAAAATCAGGATGCATTTTTTCCACACAAAGAATAATAGAAATCTGGAATTCTCTGCCCCAAAAGGTTATGGATGCTGAGTCAGTTAGAGCATTGAAGACTGGGATTGATAGATTTTTGTAATGTGAGGGTATTGGGGACATATTAAGACAGATAAATTGAACTCAGCCATGATCTATTCATATGGTGGAGCAGGTTTTAGAGAGTTGAATGATGTGCCTGATATTCCTATGTTCTAAAATTAAACAATGGAAATGGTCAGGACAAAATGACTAAGGTCAGTACAATTTGGGTTATCAGCAAAGGTGTTTCATAAGGATGCAACAATAATCTAAATAGCAAATCTTACCTCCCCATCCACTCTTTATGCAGCTATGTGCAGTGTTTTTATTACTGATAACGCCTTGACATGTTTCAGAATGAGCCTAGATACACCAGATTAAGTATTTCAATTGGTCATTAGCAGAAAGGTCATGTCCAAATCTGGAATGCACAGAGTTCAATTTGCATTTGCATTTTCTGAATTTGACCGTTTCAAATAAGTTCAGCGTCTGGATGCTGCCTCAGTCAGTTCAAAGGACAGCAGGAGGTGTTGAGCTAAGTGCATAGAAAAGTCACTGCACTTGCTACAAGGTACAAATCTAAATGATGAATCTTAATTCCCAAACATCTTCCAACCTAATTTTTAAAACATGTACATTTTGCAGATATGGACAGCATAGAAACAGGATTATTCAACCCAACCAGTCTGCCTAGACATTTATCCTCTATGTGAGCAAATAACTCATATCATTTTTCACATCCAGTTTTCTTATCACTTTGGATACTGTTTGGATCCTTAGTGACAATACAACAAATGTATGCAATTATTGCATTGTGTCTTCTGAACAAATTATTTATAGTTTACTCAGTGTTCCTTGTATATTATCATATATCACTTTTATAAATGGTGGAACAAACCTTATTTGTAAATCACTGCAGATATTGTGCACATTTCTAAATAAAGGTGATATTTGTTCCTATTGAAATGCATTTAATCCATAATAACCAAGCAAAGCAGTTTTACAGAATCTGTTTTGTGTGTTAATCCCACGAGTGAAATGATTGGCACAATGCAGATAAGAAAGTTGCTAATAACTGGGACTTTTACGTTTGGTTGTCATGCACTCGTGTTGTATGATGATTGTGAGGGTAAGAAGATTTTGGACATTAATCACATGTGCACTGCATCATTTTAAGAGAAATGATAGGTGACAGCAAAGAAAAGATATGATACAAGCTTTGGCCAACATACATCCCTCTGGCATCATAGAATTTAATAGCATAGAAGGAGGCCACTCAGCCAATCATGCCTCTGCCAGTTCTTTGAAGGAGCTATCCAGTTAGTCTTACTCCCCAGCTATTTCCTCATAGTCCGACAAATTCTTTCCCATTCAAATTATCATCCGATTCACTGTGACAGTTATGGTCAAATCTGTTTCCATCACCCTTTTAGGCAGTTCATTCCAGATAACAATTGCTGTATTTTTTTTTAAACTCAGTTTTACCAAATCTACCTTAAATCTGTGTACTCTCGTCACCAACCCTTCAGTTCATAGAATTTACAGTGCAGAAGGAGGCCATTCAGCCCATTGAGTCTGCACGGGCCCTTGGAAAGAGACCCCACCAGAGCCCACGCCTCCATCCCATGCCCGCAACCCAATAACTCCACCCAACCGTTTTGGGCACTAAGGACAATTTAACATGGTCAATCCTGCATATCTCACCTGCATATCTTTGGACTGTGGGAGGAAACCGGAGCACCCGGTGGAAAGCCACGCAGACACGGGGAGAACGTGCAGACTCCACACAGACAGTGACCCAAGCCGGGAATTGAACCTGGGACCTTGGAGTTGTGAAGCAATAGTGCTAACCACTATGCTACCGTGCCACCCTAACCTACTCTGTCAAAACCCTTTGTGAATTTGAATTCCTCTACAATGGATAGTGTTGGTATTTTGGTAAAATTAGAGGCATGAAGATAACCAGCAGGTACAATTCCCAGGAAGCTCTATAAAATTATGATCCATCTCGACACAGCTAATCACTGCAGTCAGCATGGGATGATAACACAGTCTTCCTCTTTTTGACAAGATTGTCACACTTTGGAAACTAATGAACTGATCTTTTTCTGACCTTGTATCCAATACATGCAGCAATAGTTTCTAATTAGTTATTAGCAAACTTCTCAAAAGGAAATATCCCCTCAGGTATTACACGATATACCACTTTATGAAAAGAAGTTACCATGGGTAGCACAGTAATGCAGAACAGCTGTGCTCCAATAAACTTCTGTTGTGGAATGACTGGGCCTAAGTTTGTGCCTATAGCTCTCCAAGCATTTAGCTCCCAATCCTATCTATGCCATCAAGGCAGGCGCCAAATAGACTCCAGGGGCGAAATTCTCCGGTATCGGCGCGATGTCCGCCGACTGGCGCCCAGAACGGCGCAAATCAGTCGGGCATCGTGCCGCCCCAAAGGTGCGGAATGCTCCGCATCTTGGGGGGCCGAGCCCCAACCTTAAGGGGCTAGGCCCGCGCCAGACTAATTTCGGCCCCCCCAGCTGGCGGAAAAGGCCTTTGGTGCCCCGCCAGCTGCCGCGGAAATGACATCCATGCGCAGTGGAGGGAGTCTCTTCCGCCTCCGCCATGGTGGAGACCGTGGCGAAGGCGGAAGGAAAAGAGTGCCCCCACGGCACAGGCCCGCCCGCGGGTCGGTGGGCCCCGATCGCGGGCCAGGCCACCGTGGGGGCACCCCCCGGGGCCAGATCACCCCGTGCCCCCCCCAGGACCCCGGAGCCCGCCCGCGCCGCCTTGTCCCACCGGTAAGAGAGGTGGTTTAATCTACGCCGGCGGGACAGGCATTTTAACAGCGGGACTTCGGCCCATCCGGGCCGGAGAATCGCGGGGGGGGGGGGGGCCGCCAACCGGCGCGGCGCGATTCCCGCCCCCGCCGAATATCCGGTGCCGGAGAATTCGGCATCCAGCGGGGGCGGGATTCACGCCAGCCCCCGGCGATTCTCCGACCTGGCGGGGGGTCGGAGAATCTCGCCCCAGGTATTTATATAAAGGGAGTTTCAAATTTCCTTCTGTGTGTACATCTAGGCCTCACGCAAATCCTAGTAGATATGTTCGGAGTTGAAACACCCAGTATGTCACTTGCCTGTTTTTCAGATGAATAATGGACAGCCTTACAACAAAATGCAAACGGCTTCCCTATATGGAAGTCAAACTTCTTCCTGAAAGAAACACTCACATTAATAGAGCACCTTAATAACCTAAGGATGGCCCAAAGTGCAACACCATCAGTGTTGTCAAGTAGGCAACACAGCAACTGGGAACATTGAGGACCAACATTCAGCAACGTGATAATGGTGACATAATCTGTTTTAATGATATTGGCAGAGGAGTAAATATTGGCCAGGGTATCGGGGAATACTCTTCCAAAGATTACCATGGAATCTTCTACACCCACCTGAGAGGATAGACAAGACCTGCGGCTGGGTTCTTCCACCCACCGAAAGAACGCCACGGGCAAGCCGCAGACAATGGAGAAGTCCATTGACCTCAGGCAGGATTCTCCGGTCACAGGGCGGATGCAGCCAGAGAATTCTGCCCCTTGGTTTAATGTCTCATCCAAATTGGAGTGGCAATGACGCTTCTGTTCTTTCTCAGAGTGACAGCATATGGGCAGCACGGTAGCACAGTTGCTTCACAACCCTAAGGTCCCAGGTTCAATTCCCGGCTTGGGTCACTGTGTGGAGTCTGCACATTCTCCCCGTGTCTGCATGGGTTTCCTCTGGGTGCTCAGATTTCCTCCCATAGTCCAAAGATGTGCAGGTTAGGTGGATTGGCCATGATAAATTGCCCTTAATGTCCAAAAAGGTTAGATGGGGTCACTGGGTTACGAGGATATGGTGGAGGAGTGGGCTTAAGTGGGGTGCTCATTCCAAGGGCTGGTGCAGATTCGATGGGTCAAATGGCTTCCTGCTGCATTGTAAATACTATGATGACCCTATGATGAAATGGCACCCCTGACAATGCAGCGCTCCATCAGTACTGCACTGGAGCACAGGAAGCACAATCACCACAGATCACTATCATTGTTAAATAGAGATGAATCTTCCATCAGGTGATCAGCAATGATCACTGGATGGTGGTATTACAACCACACCCAGCTGAGGTTCCCCAATTTTGTTGATCTGGGCGAGACCCCTCGATTGGTCATCATCTGGTTGGGATACCCCCAAATTGTTACAAACCCGGGTGAGAAGGATGAATCGGCTCCCTCTTTATTCAACCCCCTCTGCTGGTAGCAACAAGATTTTAATCTCACAAGTTTCCCTTTCCTGTGAGTACCTTTTCAAGACTCAATCGTTATGTTTAAAATGCAGCCAATTTAGCTAGGTTTTCTTGAGTTAAGATAGAGTTAGTTTACTCACTACTAAAAAAGTAAGGAGAAAAATGGTGAAACTCATGCATCTACATGGATACAGGTTGGAAGTGAGAATTGAGTTCAATAGTGAGCAAATAAAAATAATAGGGTTTACGGAAGAGGCTTTGACTCACAGAGTAGATAATGCGTGCACTTTGATTCCAGTAGTTTTTGCCTTCCGCAGGCGAACAGTTGGTTTTTCAATTCCAGTGCTCTGTGTATTGGCAGGGAAATTTCAGTTCACTTTCCAGCTGCAATCCTTTTGCTGACTGGGCTGACTTCCTCAGTCAGGGGGGACATAGATTTGAAATATATCTGCAAAGAAATGGCTATTTTGCAGGGGCATTGCTGACTATTTCTGTTACTGTATCACCTTCAGTGTTGAAAAACGTACAGCTGTTTATCCTGACAAAGAACTCGCAGACTGAGGTAGCTTTCTCAGCCAGCTTTAAAACCCACCTTTGTATATTCCAAGTGGAAAACAAAATCCACTAGTCCGCCCAGGCATTGCACACAGGATCTTTGGAGATGAGAGGGCCATTGTTACCCTTTGCCTTTATCAGAGATGGTAATAAATTACAAGATCTCTCGAGATGGGATGGCAATTAAATTCTGTTGTCTTTACCAGAGATGGTAATCAATCTGTGGATGCTTGTAGAAGTACTGGAAACATAGAGGGGTTCCACTGTCTCTTAGAGAATCACCCTGCAGCAATTCCTGTCAGTGGCTGACTGAACATGCCCAGCCACCTTTGGGGTTTTAAAATATAAAACTCGAGTTCAGTCTAAAATATAAAACTAAAGTTCAATATTTTGGGCATGCCTCTGTGGTTTTTCTCCAAAATCATCATGACAGTATGTATATAGCAAATGTTTCAAATCTTTGTCCTCAGCTCTAAAATCAAGTATTTCTATTCTAAGATTTGAGATATTTGCACCAAGCCTAAAGACTGTCACACCAAGTTAAACGTGCCATAATCAGCATCAACAGGCCAATAATTGTTCCTAAATGGGGTTTGGTAAAATGATCAGCTATTACCACAAAGGTTGCAGCCATTGCCATTCTTCCCTTACGCAGTGTAGATATCTACCAGTTTCAGGCCATATGTCTCTGGATTTTGCAAACCAGGGGCACATAGCATCATCAGGAACCTGATTTTAAGGACCATTCTCTGTGCATATATCCTGGCATTGAGTGGATGAAGCACTTATCCTTAAATTCCATACATGTCACAAGCTACACCATCAAAATAGCTGGACAGCTTAACAAATCTCCCCTTCAACGCCAGCTTTCTGTGCAACTCTTGAAGGATCGCAATGGTCTTGAATATCGTAATATATATATATATATGTAACATATTCGTAACAAAGATCACTAATCTGAGATGTTCTGGTTTTCTTCACTATATAATGAAAATTCCATGTCAAATGAATAAAAATCCTCTGAGCAATCATGATCTGTTGGACTCCAGTTGCCCAATATCTCTCAATGGCATGAGCAGAAAATTCTCCCTTTATTAAACTATGTTGCATAAATATTTCAACTATGAAAATGCATTCAGAACAGAAAGAATATATACATTTTTAGGAACAGCCCCCCAAATTGTCAGATTAACTTTGCCATGTGAGTTAGGGTAGCAGAATGGCTAGCAAGCCATTTACAAGACCCGAAAGGAGATAGGGGATAAAGGTGACTGGCAGAAGGTGGGAAGACATGTTTCACTGGGTGCTAATGACACTGTTGTTCGCCATTTACATAAATGATTTGGACTCGGGAATCAGAAGATGTGACCAAATTGGGGGATAGAATTAATACTAAGGACTGTGACAACATACATGAAGACTTCAACAAACTTACAGAATTGGTGCATAAATGTTAAATTAATTTGAAATGTGCATATTGATGGGATCTATAAGAGTTAATCTGCTCGTTGGAACGTGATCAACAACAGGAAAAATTCATGTGATATTGTAATTGAATATAAGGAGTTGCCAAGTTTCCTGAGAGGTTTCAGTCTTCACAGAAGAGGAGTAGGATAAAATATCAAGGACGTCATTCTCCGCCGGCGGGAGTCTCCGTTTTGCCGGCGCCCGGGGGTTTCCCGACGGCGTGGGGCTGCCCCACAATGGGAAACCCCATTGACCGGCCGGTGTTACGGAGACTCCCGCCGGCCGGTCGGCGCAGAAATGCGGCGGGGCGGGTAGGAGAATTTCGCCCCAGAGATGTGAGAAAAAAAATTAGTTCAAAGGGGGTAACTTAATAGATTGAATAAAAATGAAAAATAGTAACTGTGAAACTAATTATGCTAAAGATGGCCAAATCTGCAAGACTGATAGTTTCATAGAATCATAGAATTTACAGTGCAGATGGAGGCCATTCAGCCCATCGAGTGTGCACTGGCCCCTGGAAAGAGCTCCCTACTTAAGCCCTCACCTCCACCCTAGCCCTGTAACCCAATAACCGCACCTAACTTTTTTGGACACAAAAGGCAATTTAGCACAGAACCTTTACATCTTTGGACAGTGGAAGGAAACTGGGGCATCCAGAGGAACCCCACACAAACACGGGGAGAACGTGCAGACTCCCGTACAGACAGTGACTCAAGTCGGAAATCGAACCTGGTACCCTGGAGCTGTGAAGCAACAATGTTAACCACTGAGCTACCATGCCGTTTCCACCAAGTTTTAAAAGAATAGGTCAGGAAATTTTTGATGTTTTAGACATGTTCAGTACTACCTGTCCTTTGATCACCCTTTAACTACTTATATGTTGATAAAAGCCTTCAGGGCTAATGTCTATCATAGTCACTAATCTAATCTCATACATTTACTTCATCCCTCTGATTCCAATTTTAATCTCTGTATTTTCCATATTCTACTTGGTTCTCTAGTGTATAATGATCTTTGCATTTGTTATGAGTCTCCTTTCATTTTAGTTTCTATATCTTTAGACATCTAGGGAGCTCTGGCTTTGGATGTGTTACCTGTTCCTTTTGTCAGAATCTCTTTACCTAAACTATCTCCTTATGAAAGTCCTCCTATTTATTGATTCCCATTTTGTCCACCAATTTTTGATTTCAATCCACCTTGGCTAAATTCCTCTTCCACTCATAGAAATGAAATAATACAATATTTGACATTAGTAAGTCCAATTAGAAATTCAGCAGAAACGTCTTTACTCAGAATGATGAGAATGTTGAATTTGTGGCCTCTTGGAGTGATTGAGGTAACTAGCACAGATGCATTCAAGAGCGAGTGAAATAAGGACATAGATTCCCTGCATTGCAGAAGGAGGCCATTCGGCCCATCGAGTCTACATCGACTCTCTGAAAGAACACCCTACCTAGCCTCTCTCCCCTGCCCTACACCTGTAACCCAAATAACCCGACCTAACCTTTGGGCACTAAGGGACAATTTATCATGACCACTCAACCTAATCTGCACATCTTTGGACTGTGGGAGGAAACCGGAGCACCCGGAGGAAACCTACGCAGACACGGTGAGAAAGTGCAAACTCCACACAGACAGTCACCCAAAGCGAGAATTGAACCTGGGCCCCTGGCGCTGTAAGGCAGCAATGCCAATCACTGTGCCACCATGCCGCCCACCAGAGATCCATTGTCACTTATGACCTGCTTCGGTTTACTGGTTTATCAAATCTTGCAAATACTTTGTCCAACTTCTCAATAGTTGGTTCTGTCATTGTGGATTTCATATCACTACTTCCAGTCATTTAGAATGTGCATCTACAATCACTAGAAACACTTGTCCCTCAATTGGACCACTGTAGTCTAAGTGTATTCTCTGCCTGTGTCGGCCTTTCTCTTTGATTTGAGCGTCAAATCCCAGTCACCAAAAACAACCGTGTGCCACTTCTTTCATCCTCACCACACCAGGATGTCCCTCATGTAGTTGGTCAAGGATTTCATCACACATGCACAAAGGAATAATCAATCGAATAATAAAGTTCCACTTCGAATTGTCAACTCAAGTCTTCTTGTCATGCATGGCTGAAGTTCTGGATTTTTACAATGTACCTCTGTCATGGCTCCTTATTGGACAATGTCCATTACCTTCCCCATCATTCGATTGGTTCTTGTGTATCTCTGTACTGGAGATGAAGTCACAGGTACATTATACACGCTTGACAAATTGAGGGAGAAAGGAATGGGAGGATAGGTTGACTGGGTAAGATGTAGGCTCATGTGGAGCATAAACACTGGCATAGCTCAAATGTCCTGTTTTTGTGCTGTATGTTGTAATATGCCTTTGAGGGCTGGCGGCATGACATCACTTGAAGGGAAGTGTGTCATGCTGTCCAGTTTTAGTTTCACTTTTGCCTGCAAGAAGAATACAGCTCTGCTGCTGATGTATTCACGTTTTCTATCCATGTACATATGTTCTCACATGCCTGGTCTAAATAATTGAACACACAATGGCCAGGATTCTCCAACCTGAGTTCGGCTGGCCACCGCTACCAGCAAGAACGGTGAATTTGGTACTCAGCCAAAACTCCATTCACTGCCTCTGGACTAGAGAATCCTGCTGGCATGAACAGACGGAGAATTCCAGCCAATATGTTTATATAGTCCCTTATGAGTGATTGGTAGTCATATCATTGTAACAACACAACATTGTACATTAGATGTAATTGTTTTCTCGTAATATCTCATAGAATCCCTATAGTGCAGAAGGATACCATTTGGCCCATCAAGTCTGCACTGACCCTAGGAAAGAGCACCCTACCTAGGCCCTATCCCTGCAACCCACCTAACCTTTAGACACTAAGGGGCAGTTTAGAATGGCCAATCCATCTAACCTGCACATCTTTGGACTGTGGGAGCAAACCGGAGCACTCAGTGGAAACCCACACAGACACGGGGAGAACGCGCAAACTCCATACAGATAGTCACCCAAGGCTGGAATTTAACTTGGGTCCCTGCTGTTGTAAGACAGTAATGCTAACCACTGTGCCACCGTGCCTCCCACACTTTTATGAAGGTCTCCACACCTTTTATGAAGGATGCAAGTTACCATATGCACAGTACCGTAAAATAATTCTGTACTATACCTTCCTACATAAGAAATTAGACTAAATTCTATTATTGTCTGATGTGTTTAGATGAAACTCATTGAGCTTCAATGTAAAAGGATATTCTCTGTATCAATCCTATGGATAAAGCTGTATGTGATACAATGTGAAGAGTAACTGCTATCCTCATATAATCATTTACGTCTGTTATTGCCTATAAACCAAACCTAGTGACATCTGGATAAAGTTGCCATGTTATATTGAAAGCTCTTCAATTAGGTTTTTGCCAGTTCATAGCAGTAGGAATAAGCTAGTCAACATAGCCACCAATATTTTTAATAACTGGAAACATAGCTGACTGCACATCATCAGCTTCCGTGACTTTTTTCAAATCTTTGTTCATTGCAAATTGAACTTATATGCTCTCTCTTGGTTCTGTTCTTATCTTTCATGTCATTGATGCTACATCACTTTGAATAGCTTCTCCTCCTAGATGCAAATAGTTACCTGAAGTTACTGGGCAGATCACCTCCCCCTCTTTGTTGTTTACATATTACCCTCCCATGACATCATCTGAAAGCATGGAATCAGCCTTTGCATACATACCGATGATACTAAATTCTCATGGGGGAAATGTGGAAGAAATCACAGACCTCAGACCAAAAACGTGGTTCACAGCGGCATGGTCCCAGGTTCGATTCCTGGTTTGGGTCACTGTCTGTGCGGAATTTGCATGTTCTCCACTTGTCTGAGTGGGTTTCCTCCGGGTGCTCCAGTTTCCTCCCATGTTAGGCGAATTGGACAATCTGAATTCTCCCTCAGTGTGTCCAAACAGGCGACGGAGTGTGGCGACTAGGGGATTTTCACAGTAACTTCTTGTAGTGTTAATGTAAGCCTACATGTAACACTAATAAAGATTATTATTATAGAATGTGCTTGGGAATTTCTTACCTCGTACACAAATTGGGACTTCCCAGGTATGTTTCGTTTGAGACTCCTGAAGTATCTCTCAAGTTCCAGAAAAACAAAAGAACCAATGACTTGTGTGCAGTGCAGAGCCATCTGAAATAGAAAGGGATGTTGGAAATATTGATTTGTGAAGCCACTTCAGAACAGACCAACATCAACTGAGGATTCTTTCGAAGGCATTGGCACAGGAGTTACTTCTGAAAGCAACACAAGAAAATAAATATCTGAGAAAGTCTTGAGTCAGGTTGCCTTTTCTGTGCGAAGGGCCGAATGGTCTAATTCTGCTCTTATATGTTATGAACTTATGAACAGAGGAATGACTGAGACTAATGCTACACTGAAGCACTTCAAAGTCCAAGGTGCTGAATTTCTTTTGCCCAATTCGCAAGGTTGCAAATGCTGGGATTTAGGCCCCAGTCTCAGTGGCATCCTGGAATAGGACACAAGTGGACTTATGCCCTTGCACATCCTCTTGTTTCCAATTTTTCGCCTGAAAATAATAGTCCGTCATCTCTGTTCACTGAACATTCTGACTAGATTCTGTCAAGTACAAGGTTCAGACAGTGTAGTCCTTTTAAATGGGGGATTCAGACCAATGTGCAGAAATAATGAGGAAAGTAAATGTAATATATTTTAAAAGCAGCAAATGGTACAAGTCTTTTGAGAGCTTGTAACCAATTCAACAGACCTGATGATATAAGACTGGTAGCTGTATTTTCATGATCCATCCCTTCATTGTTTTAGTCTTCTCATCAATTCCAAAATGCTCCTCTCTATAAAAGTCAAATGTGAGCACTAAAAATTCTATTTTTTTCTGCTAATGAAATTATTCATGTCCATACTTTTAGATGCACCAAAATGCTTCCCTTATTATATGGTCCACTAAAAAGAGAGCTGACTGCAGATCAATTTGAAAATGTATTTATTAAATGGTTAGGTTTATTCCAATTATATTTCAAGTTTGATCACTGTGTATTGACGGTCTGTCTTTGACTGCATGTTGGTTAACCCTGGGGGAGACTGTCTTCTTTCTTCTGGCATAAATGCTTGAACTGACAAGACAAAAAATAAGACCACTTTTTCCAATGACCCTCTTTCCTCTGCTGCTGATTTATCCATTCCCCGTAGAATTCTACTTATATTGACTAACATTGAACAGTAATATACTGTCCTTGGCAGAGATGCAAGCCCTGGTTATCACAACCTTTGAAAACTTTTAAGAAAACCATAAGAAATGATGTGCAGAAGATGTTCAGCATAAAGCTAATTTACAATAGACTTTCACAACAATAACCCCTTAACCTCCAATGTAACCAGCCTAGTTTATGGCTCTGCATTCCCATAATAGTGAAAACATGTAATGTGCTTCCTTTATGATATACCCTTTGCTATAATCCTTTGTGCACAGCTGCCAGATAGGGGTGTTAAAGAAGACTTTACGTCAATTTTAAAGTATAATTATTGAATAGTTGCTTTGGTGTCAAAGATTTTTTAATTTAAACAATTGAATAGCAACTCATCTTATTATTATTCGCCGTATGGTGTTTAAACCTATGGAATGATTTAACTCAATATTATTATCCTGCATCCCGAGAGTTGGTGAGGCGGGGGGAGGGGTGCATAAGGCAGCGAATTAAAACTCTTTTCTTCACCTCAATTTAATTTTACGTGTGGGACCCTTGACATTATAAAGGGATTCGTTCTATTTCTTTTCACAACATTGAACTTGCAGGTGACATTTCTTTGCTTACTAGCACCGCGGGACAATAAAATTCAAGCAGGCTTCAAATCAAGCTTGGATCAGAGGGCATAATAATATATTTTCTCTATGCAATGAAATGGAGTATGTGGGCAGAAAAAAATATAGCTGCAAAATTTATACCTCGACTATGCAGCGTGCTGCGAGGGAGTCTTTGAGAAGTAAAAGCGCCTTATTTCAATGCAAGAGCTATTTTGCATAATTTAAAAGAAAGTGAAATTTCCCCCAAATAGAGTCAGAGGTGTTATATATTATTAAAGATGTCAGAATTTGCTGCACCACGCTTTATACAAGCACAGATCTTGATTGAAAGGAGCTGTGGCAACTATGGCAAGGAGAGGTTAGTGCTCACATTAGATTACCATTTCAGTGAATTAATAAGATTATTGCATTTTCAAGGAATTGGACCATAATGTTTAAAACTACTTTAAAGATTTAGTACTCCACGCGTAACTTTACATGAAAAAAAAATCTTTGTCGGTTTAGACAACTTGCTCAGGAGTATTGCAAGCACAATCTACACCACATTCACGTCAGCAAACCACCTTTCTATTTTTAGCTAATGCATCATAATTTCTAATAATGAATTCACTAATGCAGTGAATTTTACTCCAAACTTGATCACTATCTTCAGGCCTGTAGGTAATATGAAAGTAAGGACAAATTATATTTCTCATTAACTGCCAAGGAATTCTTAATGATTAGGTACAGTGATTTAAAATGTGCAGTTCCTAACATCACAGATGGCTTTTCAATAGAGAATCAGACTGAATACTTTAAATTGGCACTTGTCTGCTTGACTGTATCAAACACAAATTAATCTCAGGTACATGGAGATTTTGTCACAACACTCTTTCTTTTACTTAATTTGAAACCATAACTTAAAAAGAAATATATGTATTTTCATCTGTGCATTGCATCAAAGGTTATGCGTATATTGAAGGTCAAAGGTTAGCCACTTGAACAAGTCTTCCTATGTGATAGTTAATGACAGGGTAAGGTGCAATTGTGTTATCATCATTGATCCAACATGGTATCTAAGCTCACTCCAAAAAGGAAAAATTAAGTAATTAGTTAGTTTTGAGAATCGTGATGGAAGAATCAGCTTTAAAGACCACCAAAGGCCAGGATTTTACACTTATGCGACCCTAAAGCACAGCAGAGGAGTCTGGAGCTGGCCCATTCAACCAGCCATTGTTTAAAATGTTTTCAAAGCTGCGAGTGAGCACCATTGCAGCGGGAACCCACCAAAACCAGCAAGTGCAGATAACCACTTTGTCTTCAAACAAACAATCTTGACTTTCAGTAACTTCTTAAATCTGAACCGACACTTTAATTTTTTTTAACAGTAGATCAGAAATCCACTCACCCAGATTAATTCAGACATATCCAAGTGTTGCTAATTGTGTTTCTCTTAATTTGGCTCTGAAGATGGCAGCCATATGGTCGCCTTCCTTAATTCTAATTACGTTCGCTCTAGAGTCGCCAGGTATCCTTCAATACCGCCACAAGGTTCAAAACCGAATAGTGATCAAAAACTCGATACACCAGTTAGTAAGTTCAAACTCAATGCTCATTTATTTACACACAGTCAAATATACTCATGCATAAAACTCTACAAACTAAACGATCACGACTGCTAAAAGCCTATACTTAGCTTCGGGCGCCCACTCAGTCAGAGGAACAATGGCCATTGTTCGGTTCTGAGGCTGCTGGGGTCGAGTTGGTACAGAATAACAGCTAGGAGCCTCTGTCTCGTAGCGTGCTTTGCCCTTGGCCTTACTTGTTCTGATGTTGCTGTTGGGCAGGTCTCTCCTTGGTGAGAGCCGGGGCCGCAAGAGAGCGATTCTCTCTTGGGAGATTCTTCTTATATCCAAAAGGGGCTTTGCACGCTTTTGGGCAGGCCTTGAACTTGCCCCCAATTAATTGGATCATTTCCCAATCGTTCTCATCGATTTCCTCCAATAGGGGGGTAGGTGCCCTGATTGCTGGGTGTGTCCTAGGTGGCCATTGGCCTGCTTTGTTCTGGTCTCCTCTGGCGCTGGGGTGTCTGTCTTGGTATTGTTTACTTAAACGTTACCTTTTTGTTCCCGGGGATGGCTCATCAGTATGGAAATGGTTTGCAGTATCGGTCTTGTCTGGGAGCTACGGCTCCAATCAACAGACAAACCTTGCACCTGCTTATATTCTTAGTATTGTCCATTTTCCCTGCAATCTTTGCAAAGTGTCCATTTTGTAATCAGGAAGTGGCCATCCCAGATGGTTACACAAGGCCCAGATCAGTCACATAATTGGGGACTTTGTAGAAAAAGATTCCTTCGATGCATGGTTGCTCCAGGTCTTGATTAAAAAGGCAAGGGCAGGTAAACACACTGCTTTATTCGGAACGCACAATAGCAGGTGAAATTATTGATAGACAAGGATTCAATGAATCATCTGCTAAATTTGAAGAAGTACAAAAATTGTTCAATGTTTATTTTAACCTAAGAAGCAACAAAATCCGTGAAAGAGCTAAATTTTATAAATGTGTCCAGCAGCCAGGAGAACCTGTCGACTCCTTCATGAGCTGTATGGAAAGGTTGAAGGCTGAGAATATGGAGACCTAAAATCTGAACTTATCAGGGATAGAATAGTTGTCGGAATAGTGGATGACACTCTCAGAGAAGCTGCAAGCAAAGATTTAACCCTCAAAAAAGCTATCCAGATTCATCGGCAGTCGAAACTCTGTGTGCAGCACAGGTCCATTTTAAGGAGAGAAGGTAAATTATGGTACAAAGGAAACTCTACATCCAATTAGTTAAACAGTACGGAAACAGGGACAATTCATACCAATCGAGGCAATACCCTAACCGACCAGCAAAGCAACCATGCCAGCACAGTTGACCAAAACATACCCACAGGCAACATCAATGCCCTGCAATTGGTCAATCAATGGTTTCAATGCAAGAATTTGACATTTTGGCAAACTGTGTAAGGTCAAAACATCTAAATGCATAAAAGACCCCAAAATGATTCATGAGGTCAAGGTTACGCATCAAGAGGACACATAGTCATGTTTCTTGGTGAGGCCAAAGATCCAGGATTTTCAGATTGAACCGTGGAGATTTTTGCTAATGACCAACTCACAATCTTCAAACTGGACACAGGGGCCAGTGTTACACAGATTCATAGATGTTTACAGCACAGAAGGAGGCCATTCAGCCCACGCTTTCTAGCGCATGGCCCAGAGCACTGGAGGTTTTGGCAGTGCAAGTGAATATCTCAATACTTCTTAAATGTTACGAGAGTTTCTGACTCAGCCACCCTTTCAGACAGAGATTTCCAGACTCCCACCACCCTCTGAGTGAAAAGGTTTCTCTTCAACTCCCCTTTTAGCCTTCTACTCCTGGGGTGGGATTCGCCGACGCCCCGCCCGGGGGGGCCACGCTGGTCGGCAGCCTCTGGCAGCGGCCACCCCCCCCCCCCCCCCCCCCCCCCCCCCCCCCGCGGCGATTCTCAGGCCCGCAATGAGCCAAGGGGCCACCCATTTTTGGCGCATCCCGCCGGTGGGACCTGGCTCGGGCGGCCTGCAGAGTCCTCGGGGAGGCACGGGGGGATTTTGCCCAGGGGGGTGCCCGCACGGTGGCCTGGCACGTGATTGGGGCCCACCGTTTTGCGGGCGGGCCTGTGCCGTGGGGGCACTCTTTCCCTCCGCACCGGCCTCTATCAACCTCCACCATGGCCGGTGCGGAGGAGAACCCCCCTGCGCATGTGCTGGGATGACGCCAGCACATGTTGGATGCTCCTGCGCATGCGCCAATTCACGCCGGCCGGCAGAGGCCCTTCGGCGGCAGTTGACGTGGCGCCAAGCCCTTCCACGCTGACCGGTGCGGCGCCAAACACTCCGGTGCTGGCCTAGCCCCTGAAGGTGCGGAGGATTCCGTACCTTCGGGGTGGCCCGACGCCGGAGTGGTTCACGCCACACCTCAGTGCCGGAGTAGCCCGCCGCTGCCAGTACGCTGATAATCCCGCCCCTTATCTTAAATATATGTCCCCAGTTATTGACCCCCCTCTACTAATAGAAAACATGTCTTCCGATCCACCCAATCTATGCCCCTCAATCTTATCCACCTCTATTAGGTTCCCTGTCAACCTTTGCTGCTCCAAGGAAAATAGTCCCAGCCTATCCAATCTACCCTCATAGCTCAAACACTCCAGCCCTGGCAACATCCTGCTAAATCTGCATGTTGAGATCCTATCAGACAAAGAACTGTGGCTCGACACCTCTGGCTTTGAACAATAGAAACTCCACTATATGGGCCCTGAGAAATCTGACTTCTGGTCATAGATTCAGGGCACAATTCTGGAACCACTAAGGTATGGCAGCGGCAAACTAATCTTCAAGCTGATTTATGTCATCCATAACCAGTCTTTTTCTCTTGAGCAGAGATGTCTGCGTAGCTGTGAATCTCCTAAAAAAAACAGAAGATGTCAAGCCAACTACTGTCATAAATTATATGGAATTGCAAGTGCCTGAGAGCCCAAATCGGAATGAATATGCTGCCTGGGACTTCAGCTCCGAATTGCCTTCTCTCTTTCCAAAGCAGGCTTGGCCATTTTCATTACAGGTGCTGGATCGACCAGCCAACCATTCAGATTCTCCAATGGAGGATAGACAAGAGAGCAACCAATGACCAGAAGAGTTTCAACCTCTGGCTCCTACAATGGTTGATGAAGTCAATACGGTGACCACAGAACAAACACTGCAAACTCCCGGCCAGCCTGACAGTGTTACTGACAAGTAGCAGTCACCATTGCCAACAGCACAGCACACAGCCAAACAGAAAAGGTAAGCTTACTGTCATGTGAGCGTCCCTTTAAGAAAGGTTTGGTCTCTTATCATGTGACATGTAGCAAGGCTTCAGTGATGTCATTTTGTGGGTGGAGCTGGGCTGTGGCTGTCAGGTGAGAGGGCTTTTTTTTGGTTTTAGTTTTCATTTGGTTCTTTTGGACTGCAGAAGGAGAAAGAAGTGTTTTCTCTGTTTTTTTTCTGTTTTCATTTTAAAAGCTGTTCCAGTGAAAAGCAAATTGGGTGTGGCAAACTGCCTTGGTAATTTTTAAAGATAGAGTTGTTTTGCAGAAGGAGTTTGAAACTGCTGATTGAAACTGGATCAGAATCTCAGGGAAAGGACCAGTCCCAGTCAAGTGAGAATACAGTGTGCTGGGCCACGGCCTTGAAAGGAGTTTTGGTTTATTGGATTTTGTTATTGAATTGGAACAGCTGAGGGGGAATTCATTAAGTGTTATATACATAAATTACTGTAGCTGTTATGTTGTCTTTATGTTTGTGATTGATAAACAATTCTTGCTGCGTTTATATATATATGTTAACTACGTTCTTAGAATAAACCTTGTTTTGATAAAAGCGCCTGGGAAGTCTGATGAATCACACCTGAAGCGAAGGCTTTTGTGTTCATCTTAGCTAAATTCAACATAAAGATTATAGGTCAGGTAAACTTCATAATACACTTTGGAGTTTCTAAGCCCTGGCCCATAACATTACTAAAAATCACTACTTCATAATGGGAATGGCCATCTTCTGTCACAGAGGGCATCAGAACGCCCCAAGCAATAAAGGAAGATGAGGAAAATACAACATGGTGATGAGCACAATGTTCATCAACCCTGAAAGAAACGGGATGAAATAACAACCACCTATCATCACAACTGCAGAGTCGACAAAGAGTGGTTCAATATCTAGGCATGGAAAAGAGGATAAAAAGATAGCCAGAACAACTTCCAAATCAACAAAGTTTACCTGCAACAACAGAGCCTACCACTCCTTTGACAATAGTGCAAATGAGATGTGGAAGAGTTGGAAAGCCTCAGACTGCCAGAACATATTAACTCAGAGACTTGTAGGGGAGTGATGTGCTAGCAGTAATGATGTAAATAGATGGGGTGTGGTGAATGTATTATATCAATAATCCACCATTGTATCTGTGCTATGCTGTTGCCCTTGTATTGTATCTGTGCTATGCTGTTGCCCTTGTATTGTATCTGTGCTATGCTGTTGCCCTTGTATTGTATCTGTGTTATGCTGTTGCCCTTGTGGGCTCCACCTATGGGCCATTGTATGGCATTATCCATAAGGGAACATGTTGGGGCCTGTATGGGCTCTGCCCATGACTCCTCCCCTTGAAGGGAGGTATAAAGAACAGTCGACATGTAGGTAGTTCTCAGTGTTAGATCAGTCGCAGGCAGGCACTGTTCTAGTTGATTAAAGCCACAGTTTATTTCTACTCTTGTCTCGAGTGAATTGATGGTCGCGTCAATTTAATCAACTGCAATGCAACTATGGAATCGGCCCTCAAACCTGACCGACTGGATCTCGACCCGCAGGCCGCGGAGGCAAAATTAATTTTTTCGCACTGGCTCCGCTGTTTCAAGGCCTACCTCGCCACTTCCTCCACGTCTTCCGTCACCGACGAACAGAAGCTGAGCCTCCTCCACGCACAGGTGAGCCATCGAATCTCTGGTCAACTCGAGGAGGCCTCCTCCTATGCAGACGCCCTCGTGATGCTCGAACGCCTCTATGTACGGCCCGTGAACGAGGTATACGCGCGACACATCCTCACCACTCGCCGCCAGTGCCCCGGGGAATCGCTAGAAGACTACCTACGCAACCTCAAAGTCCTCATACGCAGCTGCAACTACCAGGCCGTTACGGCCACTCAACATATGGACCTCGCCGTCCGAGACGTCTATGTGGCGGGAGTCCGGTCCAACTACGTGAGACAGTGCCTACTTGAAAAAGCGGCCCTAGACCTGGATCAGATGGTAAAATTAGCCTCCTCTCTGGAAGTAGCGTTCCAAAGCCTTAACGCGTTCCAGTCTGAACACGCGACGCCCTCGTGGACCCCCGACCACACTCGTGGACCCCCGACCAAAGACTACCCCAGGCCTGTGCCACGCGGCTGCCCGTCCACCATTGGGGCTACGCTGCTATTTCTGCGGCCAGTCCCAACACCCCCGGCAGCACTGCCCGGCCCGTAACACGAACTGCAGCAGCTGCGGGAGAAAAGGACATTTCGCCAAAGTTTGCCTGGCCAGGTCCAAGAACTCTAAACCGCAGGCCGGACCCTCAGACTCACAGGCCCGCAGACCCCGTAGTGTGGCAGCGTGTCTGCCGACTCCGCACCCTGTAGGCGCGTCCTCAGCCTCGTGGTATCCGTGGGGGCAGCCATTATCCAGCCCACACAGCACGTGCGATTCACGGGGGCCGCCATCTTGGCCATCCTCCCCCATGCGGCCGGCCACGTGCGATCCATGGGGGCCGCCATCTTGGCCGCCACCTGCTACACCGCTCGACACGTGCGACCAACAAGGGCAGCCATCGGGGAACCGGCTCAGCGCCTCTGACCACGCCGGCTACCCGCAACTCAACGCGATCACTCTGGACCAGTCGTGACGCAAACACCTCCGGAGTTCCATGATGACCATCTGGGTAAACGGGCACGAAACTCCTCTTGCCTCCCTTCGACTCCGAGAGCACGGAGAGCTTCATTCATCCAGACATGGTAAAACGGTGCTCGCTCCCAATTTTCCCGGTGCACCAAACTATCTCCCTCGCCTCTGGGTCGCACTCGATGCAAATCCAAGGGTGCACTACCGCAACCCTAGCAATACAGGGCGCCGAGTACGCCAATTTTAAATTATACGTACTCCCAGACCTCTGCGCTCCTTTCCTATTGGGATTAGATTTCCAATGCAACCTCAGGAGCCTAACCCTGAAATTCGGGGGGCCCCTACCCCCACACACCGTATGTAGCCTCGCGACCTTAAAGGTCGACCCGCCCCCACTCTTCGCAAACCACATCGCCGACTGCAAACCAGTCGCCACCAGAAACAGGCGGTATAGCATACAGGACAGGACTTTCATCAGATCCGAGGTCCAGCGACTCTTGCGGGAGGGAGTCATCGAGGCCAGCAATAGCCCCTGGAGAGGTCAGGTGATGGTCGTCAAGACCGGGGAAAAGAACCGGATGGTTGTAGATTACAGCCAAACCATAAACCAGTACACGCAACTCGATGCGTGCCCCCTTCCCTGGATTGCAGACATGGTTAACCAGATCGCGCACTACCGGGTGTTCTCCACGGTGGATCTGAAGTCTGCATACCACCAGCTCCCAATCCGCCCGGAGGACCGCCACTACACGGCTTTTGGGGCAGACGGCCGCCTTTTCCACTTCCTCCAGGTCCGCTTTGGCGTCATGAATGGGGTCTCGGTGTTCCAAAAAACAATGGACCGAATGGTGGACCAGTATGGGCTGCGGGCCACATTTCTGTACTTGGATAATGTCACCATCTGCGGCCATGATCAACAGGACCACGGTGCCAACCTCCACAGATTTCTCCAAACTGTCCAAACCCTTAACCTCACTTACAACAAGGAGAAATGCGTTTGTCGCACAACCAGACTAGCCATCCTCGGCTACGTCGTGGAAAACAGGGTTCTAGGACCCGACCCTGACTATATGAGCCCCCTCCTGCAACTCCCCCTCCCCCACTGCCCCAAGGCCCTGAAGAGGGGCCTCGGGTTCTTTTCATATTATGCCCAGTGGGTCCCCAACTATGCAGACAAAGCCCGCCCACTAATCAAGGCCACCATCTTCCCACTGGCAACTGAGGCCCACCAGGCCTTCAGCTGCATCAAGGCGGACATCGCCAAAGCCGCGATGCGCGCAGTGGACGAGTCCGTCCCTTTCCAGGTGGAGAGCGACGCATCAGAGGTCGCTCTCACCGCTACCCTCAATCAAGCAGGCAGACCGGTAGCATTTTTTCACGCACCCTCACCACCTCCGAAATTCGGCACTCCTCAGTCGAAAAGGAGGCCCAAGCCATCATAGAAGCCATATGGCACTGGAGGCACTACCCCGCTGGTAGGAGGTTTACCCTTGTCACTGACCAACGATCGGTAGCCTTCATGTTCGATAATATGCTGCGTGGCAAAATCAAGAAGGATAAAATCTGGAGGTGGAGGATCAAACTCTCCACTTATAATTACGATATAGTATATCGTCCTGGGAAGCTCAACGAGCCCCCAGATGCCCTGACCCACGGCACATGCGCCAGCGCGCAAGATGACCGACTATGGGCTATCCACGATGACCTCTGCCACCCGGGGGTCACCCGGCTTATCCACTACATCAAGGCCCGCGACCTGCCCTACTCCACCGAGGAGGTCAGAGCTATGACCAGGGACTGCCAGATCTGTGCGGAGTGTAAACCACACTTCTATCGACCAGATAAGGCCCACCTGGTGAAGGCATCCCAGCCCTTTGTGCACCTCAGTATCGATTTCAAAGGGCCCTTCCCCTCCAATAACCGCAATGCATATTTCCTCAACATTATTGATGAGCTCTCCCGCTTCCCCTTTGCAATCCCTTGCCCCGACATGACCACGTCCACCGTCATCAAAGCCCTACATAGTGTCTTCACCCTGTTTGGTTTCCCCAATTATGTCCACAGTGACCGGGGCTCGTCGTTCATGAGCGATGAACTGCGTCAGTACCTGCTCGGTAAGGGCATCGCCTTGAGCAGGACTACCAGTTATAACCCCAGGGGAAACGGGCAGGTGGAGAGGGAGAATGCGACGGTCTGGAAGACCATCCTACTGACCCTGCGGTCCAGGAATCTCCCAGTTTCTCACTGGCAGGACGTCCTCCCCGATGCGCTCCACTCTATTAGGTCCCTACTTTGCACGGCCACAAACGAGATCCCGCATGACCACCTCATAGAATTTACAGTGCAGAAGGAGGCCATTTGGCCCATCGAGTCTGCACCGGCTCTTGGAAAGAGCACCCTACCCAAGGTCAACACCTCCATCCTATCCCCATAACCCAGTAACCCCACCCAACACTAAGGGCAATTTTGGACACTAAGGGCAATTTATCATGGCCAATCCACCTAACCTGCACATCTTTGGACTGTGGGAGGAAACCGGAGCACCCAGAGGAAACCCATGCACACACGGGGAGGATGTGCAGACTCCGCACAGACAGTGACCCAAGCCGGAATCGAACCTGGGACCACCTATTTGTTTTCCCCAGGAGATCCACCACAGGGGCCTCGCTTCTGTACTGGCTGAAGACACCGGGGCCAGTCCTACTCAGAAAACACATCAGGAGCCATAAGTCCGACCCCCTGGTAGAGAGGGTCCAGCTCCTACACTCCAACCCCATACGCATATATCGAACACCCCGATGGCCGACAGGATACGGTCTCCCTCCGGGACCTGGCACCTGCCGGTTCCACCACCGCCGCCAGTCCACCCTATCCCGCCCAACCTACCATGACCAGCGCCCCCGCCCCTATATGGCTCCCACGCTCCCTCCCGCCCGCCATCCCCCCTTCACCGATCCACAGGAATGAAGCTCCAGAAGAGATGCTCCCGGAGTCCACGTCTGTACCCGCACCGGCGCCCTCACTACCGATGCCAGCACGGACAAGTTCGACACCCGGGCCAGCAACAACGCCAGAGCTTCGGCGGTCACAGCGCACAATCCGTGCGCCGGAGCCGCTGAACGTATGAACCCGTCACCCCCGCCGGACTTCATTTTTTTAACAGCGAGTGAATGTGGTGAATGTATTATATCAATAATCCACCATTGTATCTGTGCTATGCTGTTGCCCTTGTATTGTATCTGTGCTATGCTGTTGCTCTTGTGGGCTCCACCTATGGGCCATTGTGTGGCATTATCCACAAGGGACCATGTTGGGGCCTGTATGGGCTCCGCCCATGGCTCCTCCCCTTGAAGGGAAGTATAAAGAGCAGTCGACATGTAGGCGGTTCTCAGAGTTAGACCAGTCGCAGGCAGGCACTGTTCTAGTTGATTAAAGCCACAGTTTATTTCTACTCTTGTCTCGAGTGAATTGATGGTCGCATCATGGGATAAACCAGAATAATTTGGAATACATTGGATAATGGCTTGGAGGAAAGTGTAGTATGAGGATCTAGTACATACAGGGTTAACAAGGGACTGAGTATATTATTGCCCACATAATGATGTAAGAACAAATGAAGAACAATACAGCACAGGAACAGGCCCTTCGGCCATCCAAACCTCTACCGGTCATGATACCAACCTTTGCCAAAACCCTCAGAACTTCCTTATGCCGTATCCCTCTATAACCATCTTATCCATGTGTTTGTCAAGATGCCTTTTGAACACCGTTATTGTATCTGCTTCCACAACCCCCTCTGGCAATGCGTTCCAGGCACTCACCACCCTCTGTGTAAAAAGCCAGCATCGCACATCTCCTCTGAACTGTGCCCCACCACGGACCTTAAATCTATGCCCCCTGGTGACTGACCCCCTACACCGTGGGAAAGAGTGCCTGCCAATCCACTCTATCCATGCCCTTCATAATCTTGTAGACCTCTATCAGGTCACCCCTCAACCTCCATCTTTATAATGAAAACAATCCGAGTCGATTCAGCCTCTCCACATAGCTAACACCCTCCAGACCAGGCAACATCGTGGTAAACCTCCTCTGCACCCTCTCCAAAGCCGCCATATCCTTCTGGTAGTGTGGCGACCAGAATCGATGTCCTGCTGTATTCTCTGATAATCCTCAACACTATCTGCCACTCCACCAACCTTGGTGTCATCCGCGAACTTACTAATTAGACCAGCTACATTTTCCTCCAAATCGTTTATGTCTACTACAAACATCAGAGGCCCCAGCACAGATCCCTGTGAACACCACTCATCACAACCTTCCATTCAGAAAAACAGAGAACTCATGATTCAGAACTAGGGGTCAGTCTAATGTTGGATAGAACCAAGTGTACAAGCAAGCATGGATATAACTCCCTAGATTGAAGCCTTTACTGTATAAATGTACACAGTTCTTATTGTTAATAAATACATACAGTTAACCTACTTAAGACTATGAAGACTTCATTAAGGCCTACCAAACGATACCCAACACCCTTTAACAATCACCGTCAAGAAAGATTAGCCCCATACCCAATGTCCACATTTGTTAGCTTTATTGCAGGAGTCCCTGGATAACATTCAGAAACATGAACCCTGGGCAATGGTTCGTGTCCTTAGTCCAGAATTGGTAAAGTTATTTGTCGCATGTCTTCCAGAGATGAAACCTGGGACCTGCATACTTACTAAATAAAAGCAAATTACTGCGGACGCTGGGATCTGAAACCAAAAGAGAAAATGCTGGAAAATCTCAGCGGGTCTGGCTGCATCTGTAGGAAGGGAAAAGAGCTCATGTTTCGAGACCAGATGACCCTTTGTCAAAACTGGAAGCTGCTTTGACAAAGGGTCATCTGGTCGTGAAACGTTAGCTCTTTTCGCTCCCTACAGATACTGCCAGAACTGCTGAGATTTTCCAGCATTTTCTCACCTGCATACTTACACTGGTTTAGGTGCTAGTCTGGACCTCACTAAGTGGTTCCTTTGGCGTGCTTCATAAATTACATAAACATTCTAAATATAAGAACAAAATATATATAACAGAAAACTGTTCCTAGCACAAATTTACGTTGTGCTCACCGCAGCTTCATTTTGAGCCATCTGTTCGAGACTGTTAACTGCTTAAAAACTCTGCATCGCAGCAGCATTATTCCTGTAAGCACCAAAATTAACTGCATTGTTAGAAATCTAAACTATGTGAATCTGCAATGAAATTTGTGCAGGCCTAAGCAGAGATTTCTTCTGCCAGTTATGGGGTTAATCCCTCACAGCTCTGGCAAACAGCCACTGCAAGAATGCATCATAGTCACAGCAATCTGTCAGGTGCAGATTCAGACTCACACATGTTTGCAGAGGTACAAAGAGTGCAAATGGGTCTAATTGGAGCAATAACAGTCTGAAATGCACAATTCTCAAATTACTATTTAACATCTGTACTGGCTAAATTTTTCATTATGAAGTGCTGATTTTTGTACAGGGCAGTGGTTAAAATATACTAGCAGAAGGGACCAAATGAGAACTGAGGCACTGTGTTAACTGACCTACATTAAACAGGTCAATAGAGATACTCCGCAAAATGCCACTGAGGTAATTATAATGAGTTTTGCTAAAAGGTGCATTTAATTGGATAGCACTATCAACCCTCATTAGGAAAAGATCATTTACAAAAATCATGCCAAACAATCAAAGACATCAGAAGACAATAAAAGCGAGCCTGAAATTGGGCATTATTTAAGGAATACAATTTGATGCAATCTAAGGCTGTAAATTGGCTCAGTGCTGATTAAATAATGAACCACACACTGAAATATTTAATTGACGTACTAGAACATTTAGAGAATGGGATGGAGGGTCAGCACATCATGGAGTGGTTTGGTGCATTTTCATCCCTGAAATGTTTGATCTCAGCCATATTTCTGAGAGTCTCAGCAGAAATTGCGTCTGCCACTGCCAATTTTTGTCAGTGAGAAAGTTGTCTAATTGTGGGACTGTTAATTGGGCTGTTTGACCCTGTTTCTGTCCAGAAATAAAAATATTAATCACATAATGAGGCTGCGCCTTCCAAACCCACGACCACTACTATCTAGAAGGACAAGGGCAGGAGATACATGGGAACAGCACCACCTGGAAATTCCCCTCCAAGCCTCTCAACATCCTAACTTGGAAATATATCGCCGTTCCTTCACTGTCGCTGGATCAAAATTCTGCATCTTCCTCCCTAATAGTACTGTGGGTGTATCTGTGTCACAGCGACTGCAGTGGATCAAGAAGGCAGCTCACCACCACCTTCACATGGGCACTTAGGGATGGCTCACAAATGCTGACATAGCCAGTGATGCCAGCATCTCGCAAGTGAATTTTAAAAAATCCCTTCTTGAGTTACAAACTATTTTTATTTATTCATTCACTCACAGGATGTGGGCTTCACTGGCTAGGTCAGCATTTATTGGCCATCACTAATTGCCCATGAGAAGGTGTGGTAAGCTGCCTTCTTGAACTGCTGCAGTCCATGTGATGTGGGTACTGGCTTTCAATGGAACAGCTCCTAAATTTGATACATGCAAATCCGTGTATCTGTGCCTTGTCCCAATTCAGTCATGTATATTTAACCTTCTGATACACAGGTCCAGCCAGAGTGAGAGTCTCTACACTTATCATAGCGTAAATGTTATATACCGGTTCCTCACTGATTTATAATAGTTTTCATTGCCAACATTTTACTTTACAACAGCTCAAAAAGACCATTCCTATTACTGGTGAATGGCACATTAAATATCATCCAGGACAAAGAAAATCTTCCCTTCTCGCCCGAATGTCGTCCTCAGATGTACAGTTTTGCAGTTGGAAAACGGCAGAGAAAACTGAAGTTTAGCAGTAACACTGCGGTGGGATTTCCTGCAGATACTTTATCACTTATTCTGCCCTGCACATATATATGGCTTTCCCCGATGTTTTTACTTTGCTAATATAACTATTGGGAATTAAAGAAGAATTTCAAATGAAGGGGAAGCACACCAGTGGTACTGTGCTGCTACTAGACCTTTGACATCCGCATGCATTTTGCTATTAGTAAAACTGAGTTCTCTCGCCAGCTGTACATTTTTATTATCCCGATTATGTTGCTGGATGTTCTCAAACTAACTCTCCAAACGCTAATCTGAATCTGATCTCTTGGCATGCTTTTCTCACATTTTTCCTACTTCCTTAATCTTTACCCCAGCTTCAGGACCTTTTTCATTGAAGTGTCCTCAGGGTTATTTCATTCATTTGACTATTTTCAATCCACTGATTCCTGTATAGAATATACGTATCAATTTCACATGCACAGTGGTGCTGAGTACATTCTTCTTCCATTTGGTAACAAAATTCTCTTCTGTCATTTTAACACATGCTTTTTTCAAAGAAATGTTTATTTTACATTCTGAATACATAGCAAACGAATGTATTGTGAGTGCAGCCTCAGTAAACAAAAACACTCCCAAGTTCTCAGGAATAGCAGTGAAGTAGCATCACGGACCTCATGGCTTTGCCCAATCCAAAGCATCAATCATGGATCTTTCTCATAGCCATTATATATATTTTTTTTAAATATGTTTATTCAAAGTTTTTCAATAATTTTTACAAAACACTCCAAATTGGAAAGAAAATATACAAAAGAAAAGTAAAAAGGGCATTACGCCAACAAACAAAGCAACTTAATCCGCTAACCCTTAAACGATTTAACAAATTAAGAACAAAATGGGGCAAACGCCCCTTACATAAACCAAAAGACGAAACCCCCCCCTTCCCTCGGTTTGCTGCTGCTATTGACCTACACCTAACGTTCCGTGAGAAAGTCAAGGAACGGTTGCCACCACCTGGAGAACCTCTGCACAGACCCTCGCAAGGCAAACTTTATCTTCTCCAACCTGAGAAACTCCACCATGTCATTGATCCAAATCTCCACGCTTGGGGGCTTTGCGTCCCTCCACATTAGTAAGATCCTTCTCTGGACTACCAAAGAGGCAAAGGCCAGAACTCCGGCCTCTTTCGGCTCCTGCACTCCCGGCTCGTCTGACACCCCAAATATTGCTATCCCCCAGCTCGGTTTTACCCGAGTGTCCAAGACCTTGGACATAGCCTTTGCGAAGCCCCTCCAAAACCCCGCAAGCGCCGGACATGCCCAGAACATATGGGCGTGATTTGCTGGGCCCCCCGAACACCTCACACATCTGTCCTCTACCCCAAAAAACTTACTCATCCTCGCCCCTATCATATGCGCCCTGTGCACCACTTTAAACTAGATCAGGCTGAGCCTGGCACAAGACGAGGAGGAATTAACTCTGCCCAGGGCGTCAGCCCACAGGCCCTCATCCAGCTCCTCAACCAGCTCCTCTTCCCACTTGCCTTTCAGCTCCTCCGCCGAGGCTTCCTCCGCCTCCTGCAGCTCCTGGTATATCTCTGAGACCTTACCCTCTCCGACCCACACGCCCAAAATCACCCTGACCTGTATCCTCCAGGCAGGCAGCAGCGGGAATTCCCCTACCTGCCTCCTCACAAACGCCCTGACCTGCATATACCTGAAGGCATT
Source organism: Scyliorhinus torazame (assembly GCF_047496885.1). Lineage (NCBI taxonomy): Eukaryota > Metazoa > Chordata > Chondrichthyes > Carcharhiniformes > Scyliorhinidae > Scyliorhinus > Scyliorhinus torazame. The sequence continues at coordinate 124,897,350 of NC_092713.1, forward strand.
TCCCGGGGGTAACCCAAATTTCTCCTCCAGCGCCCTCAGACTGGCAAAAGTCCCATCAATGAATAAGTCCATCCTTTTAATTCCCGCCCGATTCCAACTTAGGAATCCGCCATCCATCCCGCCCGGTGCAAGCCTATGGTTGTTCCGTATCGGGGACCAGATTGGGGCCCCCACCTCCCCCCCCGTGCCATCTCCACTGCCCCCAGATCCTCAATGTCGCCGCCACCACCGGGCTCGTGGTGTACCGCGTCGGCGATAGCGGCAACTGTGCCGTCACCAGTGCCCCCAGGCTAGTACCAACACAAGATGCCGCCTCTAGTCTTTTCCACGCCGCCCCCTCTCCCTCCATTACCCATTTCCGAAACATTGCCACATTAGCTGCCCAGTAATAGCGACACAAATTCGTCAGCGCCAGCCCACCCACCCCCCGAATGCGCTCCAAGAACAGTCTCTTAACCCTCGGGGTCTTACTTGCCCATACAAACCCCATAATGCTCTTGGGTTTCTTGCTCACTCGCTTGAAAAAGGCCTTAGGGATGAGAATAGGCAGGCACTGGAACACGAACAGGAACCTAGGGAGGACCGTCATATTAACGGACTGCACCCTGCCTGCCAGGGAGAGTGGCAACACGTCCCATCTCTTAAAGTCCTCCTCCATCTGGCCCACCAACCGCGCCAAGTTGAGCTTATGCAGGACCCCTCAACTCTTGGCCACCTGGATACCCAAATTCCGGAAACTCCTCTGTCATAATATACACCAGTATATCATGGTGCAGACACACACACACACACTGATGGACATGCAGTGGGACCAATCAGCATACACAACACCGCAGCCAATCACCAGTGAGAGCATACGCACTATAAAGACAGGGGACAGGAGAGTTCCTGCTCATTCTAGTAGCAGCCAGCTCGGAGCACAGAGCTCACAGCCTGCAACACAGACATTCACAATGTGCTGAGTGCATCACCTGGTTAACTAGGCAAGGGTCAACAGTTAAAGCTGGTATTGCATTTACCCACAGTTCAAGTATGTTAATATAGTTAACCTTATAATAAAATAGAGTTGCACCATTTCCAGTGTTGGTGACCAGTTTGTGATCCAGAACACCCAACACATCATGGTACAAGGAGTGGTTGCATACTAGCACTTCTGAGACCCACCTGCAACTAATCAGCGTTCCGACATCCTGAAGTATGGAGAGCATCAACCCGCCGCCGCCGCCGCTCCGCATTGCCAGCACCTCAGCGTCGATCTGCCAACTAGTGGACTACAATGGCAACGTCATTCCTGCTACCGGTTCATGCCAACCCGAAGTGACGCACAACTCGCGAAAAGCCATCCTTCCCTTCGAGATCGTGGGCTCCTCGAAGGACTCTCTGCTAGACGCACAGGCGTGCAAACTCCTAAACCTCGTTCAACGAGTACACTCTCTCTGTCCAGAGGACACATCTGCCTTCCAGGATGCGGACTTCAGGGCACAACTCAATGCCATCAGCAGCAACGCGAGGTTTTCGAAGGCATGGGCACGCTTCCATACACTTACAAAATCTTGCTCAAACAAGACGCCACGCCTGTGGTTCATGCACCTCGCAGAGTCCCAGCGCCCCTCAAGGACCGCCTCAAGCAGCAGCTGCAGGACCTCCAGGACCAAGGAGTGCTCTCCAGAGTGACGGAACCAACCGACTGGGTCAGTTCCATGGTGTGCGTAAAGAAGCCCTCCGGCGAGCTCCGGATCTGCATTGACCCAAAGGATCTGAATCGCAACATAATGAGGGAGCATTACCCTATCCCCAAACGCGAAGAGTTCACGTGCGAGATGGCTCGGGCCAACATCTTCACCAAACTGGACGCCTCGAAAGGATTCTGGCAAATTCAACTAGACAGGTCCAGCAGAAAGCTGTGTACCTTTAATACCCCGTGTAGATACTGCTACAACAGGATGCCGTTTGGGATTATTTCGGCATCAGAAGTATTCCACTGGATCATGGAGCAAATGATGGAGGGCATTGAGGGTGCGCGCGCCTATGTTGACGGCGTCATCATTTGGTCCACCACCCCGCAGGAGCATATCAGTCGCCTCCAGCGCGTTTTCAAATGAATACGGGACCAAGGCCTTCGCCTCAACAGAGCTAAATGTTCCTTCGGCCAGACGGAACTCAAGTTCCGAGGGGACCACACCTCCCGGTTGGGTGTGCGGCCGGATGCGGACAAGGTGGCAGCCATCACGGCCATGCAGAAGCCAGCGGATGAGAAGGCGGTCCTCCGATTTTTGGGCATGGTCAACTTCCTAGGGAAGTTCATCCCCAACCTCACCTCCCATACCACAGCTCTCCGGAACCTGGTCAGGAAGACGACAGACTTCCAATGGCTTCCCGCCCACAAGCGCGAATGGGAGGAGCTTAAGACCAAGCTTACCACGGCCCCGGTATTGGCATTTTTTGATCCCACGAAGGAAACAAAAATTTCAACAAATGCCAGCCAATCCGGCATTGGGGCGGTGCTCCTGCAACGCGATGAGGCCTCATCATGGGGCCCCCTTGCATATGCCATGACCCCACGGAACAGTGCTATGCGCAGATCGAAAAGGAGTGCCGGGGCCTGTTGACTGGGGTCGACAAATTTCATGATTACGTATACGGCCTCCTCTAGTTCACTGTCGAGACCGACCATCGCCCGCTGGTCAACATTATACAAAAAGACCTGAATGATATAACCCCTCGCCTCCAGCGCATTCTGCTTAAACTCCGGCGGTACGATTTCCAGTTCCTATACACCCCGGGCAAGGACCTGATCATAGCCGACGCTCTATCCAGGGCAGTCAACACCCCGTGTGACCCAGAGGGGTTTGGCTGCCAGGTTGACGCCCATGTGGCCTTCACGGCCTCCAATTGCCGGCCACGGATGAACGCCTTATGCACATTCGCCGCGAGACTGCGGCTGACCCCATATTACAGCGTGTCATGCGCCACATGACGGACGGGTGGCTCAAGGGCCAATGTCCGCAGTTGTACAATATCAGAGACGATCTGGCAGTAGTCGATGGTGTCCTCCTGAAGCTGGACCGCATCGTGATCCCACAGCATGCGCCAGCTCGTTTTGGAACAGCTACACGAGGGCCATACTGGCGTGGCAAAGTGCCGACGGAGGGCCCGAGAGGCTGTGTACTGACCCGGCATCAATGAGGACATCGCCAACACAGTGCTCAACTGCCCCACCTGTCAGCAGTTCCAGCCGGCCCAACCACGTGAGACTCTACAGCCCCATGAGTTGGTCACGTCCCCTTGGTCTAAGGTAGGCGTTGACCTGTTCCATGCGCTCGGCAGGGACTATGTTCTGATTGTAGACTATTTTTCGACTTACCCGGACGTCGTACGCCTGCACGACATCACATCATCGGCGGTCATCCGTGCCTGCAAGGAGACCTTTGCTCGTCACGGCATCCCACTCACTGTGATGTCGGACAATGGCCCCTGCTTCGCGAGACAGGAATGGTCCAACTTTGCCAGCAGGTACAACTTTGTGCGTGTGACATCCAGTCCCCTGTACCCCCAATCCAATGGCAAAGCGGAAAAGGGCGTCCACATCGTCAAATGGCTCCTCAGCAAGGCTGCCGATGCAGGATCCGACTTCTACCTCACCCTGCTGGCCTATTGCTCGGCCCCACTGTCCACTGGCCTGTCGCCAGCCCAGCTGCTCATGGGTCGCACCCTCAGGACCACGGCGTCTTCCATTCACGTCCCAGACCTCGACCATGTTCCGGTCCTTCAGCGGCGCATGACGCTCGGGCGACTGATCTCCCAGCTCTGGCGCCGGATGACAACGTCCGCATCCATCTTCCGGAGGGTGGCTTGTCTGCAACTGCTTTGGTTCTTCGGCAGGTGTCTCCCCGCTCGTTCCTGGTTCGTCTGCCAGATGGTTCCATTCGCCGCTGCAATCGGCGTGCCCTTCGTCTCGTTCCACGCTCGCTACGTGATCCTCCACCGGTGCCACACCCTCCTGTTGTCCCCAACCTGGACTATGTGGAGATTCCGAATACTCTGCATCCTCGTCACTCTGCCGTGGCCCAGCCCGTTCCTCAGCTGGTGGCTCCTGACCCACACTTGAGGCGGTCAACCAGAATTCGTCGCCCACCTCTGAGACTTGACTTATGAGTTTTACGATGTTGGACTCTTTGATCTGTTCTGTTATCCTGTTTCATCGTTCCAGTAGTTTGTATATAATGTTCATTTTGTTGTTGGTGTGACAACCTATTTCTCGGCACCAGGCACCTTCCCGTGTAAATAGATTAGCCTCATGTACATAGTCATGTAAATAACACGCACACACATAGTCAGGTACATTCACTACATGATATTTATTGTCACGCAGGTACATATTCTTTATATAAAAGGGGGGATGTCATAATATACACAGTATATTATGGTGCAGACACACACACACACACACTGATGGACACACAGTGGGACCAATCAGCATACACAACACCGCAGCCAATCACCAGTGAGTGCACACGCACTATAAAGACAGGGGACAGGAGAGTTCCCGCTCTTTCTAGTAGCAGCCAGCTCAGAGCACGGAGCTCACAGCCTGCAACACAGACATTCACCATGTGCTGAGTGCATCACCTGGTTAGGACTAGGCAAGGGTCAACAGTTAAAGCTGGTATTGCATTTACCCACAGTTCAAGTATGTTAATATAGTTAACCTTATAATAAAATAGAGTTGCACCACTTCCAGTGTTGGTGACCTGTTTGTGATCCAGAACACCCAACACATCATCCTCTCCACCCTCTTGAGCGGCAGCTCCTCCAGCCTCTTCTCCTGACCCCTCGCATGCACCACAAAGAGCTTGCTCTTCCCAACATTGAGCTTGTATCCCGAGAAGTCTCCAAACTCCCTAAGGGTCTGCATGACCTCTGCCATCCCCTCCACTGGATCCGTGATATACAAAAGCAGGTCATCCGCATATAATGAGACCTGATGCTCTTCCCCTCCCAGGACCAACCTCCTCCAGTTTCTAGACTCCCTTAGTGCCATGGCCAGCGGCTCAATTGCTGGGGCAAACAGCAGGGGGGACAGGGGGCACCCCTGTCTCGTCCCACGGTACAGTCTGAAGTACTCTGACCTCAGCCAATTTGTCGATACGCTCACCACTGGGGCCTGGGACAACAATTTGACCCACCCTATGAACCCCTCCCCGAACCCAAACCTGCCCAGCACTTCCCACAGGTACTCCCACTCCACCCGATCAAAGGACTTCTCCGCGTCCATTGCCGCCACCACTTCCGCCTCCCCCACCCCTCCGAGGGCATCATGATCACATTCAGGAGCCTCCGCACATTTACATTCAATTGCCTGCTCTTCACAAACCCCGTCTGGTCCTCCTGTGTCACTCCCGGGGCACAATCTTCAATCCTAGTGGCCAGGACCTTCGCAACTTAGCGTCCACATTGAGGAGGGAAATCGGCCTGTCCGAGCCGCACTGCTGCAGGTCCTTGTCCCGCTTGAGGATCAGCGAGATCAGTGCCCGAGACATCGTCGGGGGAAGAATCCCTTCTTCCTTTGCCTCGTTAAAGGTATTCACCAGCAACGGACCGAACAGTTCCACAAACTTCCTATTGAAGTCGACCGGGAACCCATCCGGCCCCGGGGCCTAGCCCGCCTGCATGCTCCCCAACCCCTGAACCAGATCCTCCATCCCGATCGGGGCCCCCAAACCTTCGGCCTGTCCCTCCACCACCCTCGGGAACCTCAATTAGTCCAGGAACCGCCGCATCCCCTCCGCCCCCCTCCGCGGGTTCTGACTTGTATAGGTTAACGTAGAAATCCCTAAAGACCTCATTTATTTTGGCTGGACTCTGCACCGTGTTCCCCCCTCTGTCCCTGATTCCTCCAATTTCCCTCTTGCTTGGCTGATGCGCCAGCATCCGGCTCGCCTTCTCCCCATACTCATACGCTGCCCCCTGCACCTTCCTCCACTGGGCCTCAGCTTTCCCCGTAATCAGCAAATCAAACTCTGTTTGGAGCCTCTGGTGCTCCTTCAGCAGCCCCTCCTCAGGGGATTCTGCATATCTCCTATCCACTCTCAGTATCTCCCCCACCAATCTCTCCCTCTCCATCCTCTCCCTCTTCTCCCTGTGGGTCCTGATTTAGATTAGCTCTCCCCTGACCACCGCCATCAGCACCTCCCAGACCACACTCACCGGTACCTCCCCATTATTATTGGCCTCTATGTACCTTTGAATGCACCCCCGGACCCGCCCACAGACCTCCTCATCCGCCAGCAGTCCCACATCCATGCGCCACAGCGGGCGCTGGCCCCTCTCCTCCCCCAACTCCAGCTCCACCCAGTGCGGGGTGTGGTCTGAAATCGCTATGGCCGAGTACTCCGTCCCCTCCATTCTTAGGATCAATGCCCTACTCACCATGAAGAGGTCTATCCGTGAATAGGCCTTGTGCACATGGGAAAAGAAGGAGAACTCTCTCGCCGCTGGCCTGGCAAACCTCCACGGGTCCACTCCCCCCATCTGATCCATAAACCCCCTCAGAACCTTGGCCGCAGCTGGCCTCCTGCCCGACCGCGACCTAGATCGATCCAATGCCGGGTCCAGTACCGTATTGAAGTCTGGGACGGCCCCGCCCCCTGTGGCGCAGCTCCTTTCTTCTACAGCCTCTCCACGATCCCCAAAGACCCAGGATCTCCGGCCCCCACTCCCCCCTTCAAACGCGGGGAACAGCCCCTCCCAAATCAATACACATACCCAGAAAGCATCCACATCAAATCAAATCGCCCCTTCCCAATCCCCAGCATCCCCATAACCTGCCGCAAACCACTAATTTGAGCCCAGCTTTTCATTTTGGATGAAGGTCCACGCCTCGACCGGCATATCAAAATAGTGGTGTCGGTCCTGAAAAGTGACCCACAGCCGCGCTGGCTGCAACAGCCCAAATTTCACCCCCTTTCGATGGTGAACCGCCTTGGCCTGGTTGAATCCTGCCCTCTTCCTGGCCAGCTCTGCACTCAGCCCTGGTAGATGTGAATTTCAGCGTTCTCTCACCTGCTGCTCCACTCCATCTTCGCCCACCTCTGGACACACTCCCTGTCGGTGAAACGGTGAAACCTCACTACCACAGCCCTCGGCGGCTCATTCGCCCTCCTTGCCAGGACTCTGTGTGCCCCATCCAACTCCAGGGGCCTCGGGAAGGCTCCCGCACCCATCAGCATGCCCAGCATCGTAGCCACGTACGCCCCGACATCCGACACCTCCACACCTTCAGGGAGACCCAGAATCCGTAGATTCTTCCTCCTCGACCTGTTTTCCAGGTCCCCGAACTTCTCTTGCCATTTTTTGTGCAGCACCTCGTGCGCTTCCACTTTCACCGCCAGGCCCAGGATCGCATCCTCGTTATCAGAGGTTTCTGCTGCACCTCCTTAATCGCCGTCCCCTGCGCCCTCTGCATCTCCACCAGCCTCTCGATCTCCGCCTTCATAGGGGCCAACATCTCCGCCTTCAACTCCGCAAAGCAGCTTTTCAAAAACTCCTGCTGCTCCCGTGACCACTGAGCCCACGCTGCCTGGTCTCCACCCGCCGCCATCTATCTTGCTTTCCGCACCCGCACTCATCTCTTTCCCAGTGCAGCTTTTTTGACCGCTCCGCTCCTGGTCCACTCCATACAGTGCTGGGGGAACTTCACTGCTGCCTTCCCACACCGGGAATCGTCGTCCAAGTGCCGCTGGGGCTCCTTCAAAGGGCTCAAAAGTCCATTCATGGCGGGAGCTGCCGAACGTGCGACCTACCCACGCATGGCCGCAACCGGAAGTCCTCATAGCCATTATAAGCAAAATAAGTACTTACTTTTTGGTTAAACAAAGGCCTCAGCAGGTCGACTCTAGCAGCGGCTCGCCCAGCAGGAGGTGCATGGCGTAAGTTTAAAACCCACAGTGCCAACCCGGAGCAGCATCTCCATAGGTCCCCTGGCTGGGACACAAGTGCTGTATGTTGCAGCTGCGGCCCTTTTTGTTCCTTTAATAACGGGAGTTATTGACAGAAGACTGACCTCGGTGAAGCTATTACGCTTTTGTAAGATCTAATTGCAAGAACTATTCCTAAACAAAGAACAAAGAAGAACAAAGAACATGACAGCTTAGGAACAGGCCCTTCGGCCCACCAATCCTGCATTAATCCAGATTCTTTATTTAGATCCACTATGTATTGCCCAAATGATCTGTATCCCCCCCCCCCCCAATCCCCACCTGTTCATGTGTCTATCAAAATACATCTTAAATGTTGCTATCGTGCCTGCCTGCACCACCTCCACTGGCATCCACCACCCTCTGAGTGAAAAACTTTCCCCGCACATATCCCCTAAACATTCCCCCTCTCACCTTGAACCTGCACCCCTTTGTAATTGAGTCTTCCACCCTGGGAAAAAGCTCCTGACTATTCACCCTGTCCATCCCTCTCGGAATTCTGTAGACCTCAATCAGGTCTTCCCTCAGCTTCAGTCTTTCCAACAAAAACAATCCGAGTTTATTCAACCTCTCCTCATAGCTAACACCCTCCGGATCAGGCAACATCCTGGTAAACCTACTTTGCACTCTCTCCAAAGCATCCACGTCCTTCTGGTAGTGTGGTGACCAGAACTGCACACAATATTCCAAATGTGGCTGAGCTAAAGTTTTATACAACTGTAACATGACCTGCCAACTCTTGTACTCAATCCCCCGGCCGATGAAGGCAAGCATGCCGTATGCCTTCTTGACCACCTTATCCATCTGCATTGCCACTTTCATGGAACTATGGTCCTGAATACCCAGATCCCTCTGCATTTCTATATTCCTAAGGGCTCTGTCATTTACTGTATAATTCACACCTGAATTTGATCTTCCAAAATGCATCACCTCACCTCGCATTTGTCCAGATTGAACTCCCAACTGCCATTTCTCTGCCCAACTCTCCAATCTATCTATATTCTGCAGTATTCTCTAACAGTCCTCTTCACTATCTGCAGTTCCACCTATCTTAGTGCATCTGCAAACTTATTTACAAGACCATCTAAATTTTCCTCCGGATCATTTATATATATTACAAACAACAGTGGTCCCAGCACTGATCCCTGTGGAACACCACTAGTTACAGATCTCCATTCTGAAAATCTCTCTTCCACTGTTACTCTGTGTCTCCTGTTGCCAAGTCAGTTCTTTATCCATCTATCTAGCTCACCTCAGATCCCATGCGACTTTACCTTTTGTACTAGTCTGCCGTGAGGGACCTTGTCAAACACCTTTCTAAAGTCCATGCAATTGACATTCACAGCCTTGCCCTCATCAATTAATTTGTTACGTCCTCAAAAAATTCTATCAAGTTGGTAAGACATGACCTTCCCCACACAAAACCATGTTACCTATCACTAACAAGTCCATTCGCTTCCAAATGTGAATAAATCTTGTCCCTCAGTATCTTCTCCAACAGCTTCCCCACCACTGATGTCAGGCTCACTGGCCTATAATTACCTGGATTATCCTTGCTTTCCTTCTTAAAAAAAGGCACAACATTGGCTATTCTCCAGTCCTCTGGAACTTCGCCTTTGTTCAAAGATTATGCAAAGATATCTGTTAAGCCCCCAGCTATTTCCTCTCTTGCCTCCAACAGTAACCTGGGATATATCCCATCTGGCCCAGGGGACTTGTCTACCTTAATGCATTTTAAGATATCCAACACTTCCTCCTTCATTATGCTGACATGTCCTAGAGTATTCACACATCCATCTCTAACCTCAACATTCGTCATGTCCCTCTCCTTGGTGAATACCAATGCAAAGTACTCATGAAGGATCCCATCCACTTCCTCTGACTCCACACATAACTTCCCTCCTTTGCCCTTGAGTGGGCCTACTCTTTCCCGAGCTACCCCCTTGCTTCTTATATATGTATAAAAGGCCTTGGGACTTTCCTTGCCCTGCTTGCCAATGACATTTCATGGCCTCTTATAGCCCTTCTAACTCTCGGTTTGAGTTTGTTCCTACTTTCCTTATATTCTTCAAAATCTTTGTCTGTTTTTAGTTGCCTAGACCTTATGTATGCTTCCTTTTTCTTTTTGATTAGTCTCACAATTTCCCCTGTCATCCACGGTTCCCTAATCCTGCCATTTCTGTTCTTCATTTTCGGGGGGACTTGCCTGTCCTGCACTCAAAGCAACTGGTCTTTAAAAGGCTCCCACATATCAAATGTGGATTTACCCTCAAACAGTCACTCCCCAATCCACATTCTCCAGCTCATGCCGAATTTTGTTTTAGTTAGCTTCCCCCAATTTAGCACCCTCACTTGAGGACCACTCTTGGCCTTATCCATGAGTATTCGAAAACGTACAGAATTATGACCACTATTCCCAAGATGTTCCCCTACTGAACCTTTGGTCACCTGGCCGGGCTCATTCCCCAAAACTAGGTCCAATAAGGCCCCTTCCTGGTTGGACTATCAACATACTGTTTCAAAATACCCTCTTGGACACACCTAACAATTGCTCTCCATCCGAACCTCTGGCACTCAGGAAGTCCCAGTCAATATGGGGAAAATTAAAATCACCCACCACAGCAACTCTGCTATTTTCACATCTTTCCAGAATCTGACTACATATTCGTTCCTCTGTATCCTGCTGGCTGTTGGGAGGCCTATAACACAACCCTAACATTGTGATTGCACCCTTCCTATTCATAAGCAGTACCCACAATGCCTCACTGCAAGATACCTCCAAAGCATCCTCCCTCATCACAACTGTGATATGTTCCCTAACCAGTAATGCAACTCCCAACCTTTTCTGCTATCCCCTCTGTCTTGTCTAAAACATCGATATCCCAAAACATTAAGCTGCCAGTCCTGTCTCTCCTTTAACCATGTCTCCGTAATAGCAACAATATCATTATTCCTCACATTAATGTAAGCTCGAAGTTCATCCATTTTACCTGTTATACTTCTTGCGTTGAAGCAAACGCACTCCAGACCTCCAGACCCACTGAGATCAGTGACTTCCCTCTGCCTGCTCTCCCTCTTTGCTATATTTGTCTTAGTCTCAAGTTCTTCCCCAGTCTCTACACTTGCTGGCCTGCTGTTCCTGCTCCCACCCCACTGCCATACTAGTTTAAACCCTCCCGAAACACATCCCGGTCAAGATATTGGTGCACCTCCAGTTTAGGTGCGTCCCGTCCTGCTTATATAGGTCCCACCTTCCGTAGAATACTTCCTAATTATCCACATATCTGAAGCTCTGCCCCCCCTACACCTCTTTAGCCACGTGTTCAACTGTAGTATTTCTGTTCCTAGCCTCACTAGCAAGTGGCACGAGAAATAATCCTGAAATGACTACTCTAGAGGTCCTGCTTTTTAGCTTACTACCAAAATCATTGTCATGTCTTTGCAGGAATCTTGCTGCTCTTCCTGCCCACGTCATTTGTACCAATGTGGACACTGTCTTCTGCCTGTTTGCCCTCCAATTTCAGGATGCCCTGTACCCCGGTACCCGCTCAGAGATATCCATATCCCTGGCACCAGGAAGGCAACACACCATCCTGGAGTCTCTTTCGCAAACCACAGAAGCACCAATCTGTGCCCTTGATTATTGAATCCCCAATTAGTATTGCTTTTATATGCTTTGCCCCCCCCCCCCTCTCTGTACAGCTGGGCCAACCATGGTGCCACAACTCTGGCTACTGATGCTGCTGTCACCTGATGGGTGATCCCCCTCAACAGTATCCAAAAGGACATACTTATTAGAGAGGGACACAGCCACAGGGGACTCCTGCATTGACTGCCGACCCCATCTAGCGCTCACCCGTCTATTTTCCTGTACCTTGGATGTGACCATATCTCTATAACTTCTATCTTATGATGCTTTCCGCCATTTGGTTGCTTCTTAGTAGCTCCAGCTGCTGCTCATTAAACCTAAACATTATTTAACATTTAAAATTAAACCCTTAACATGTAACTTGAAACTCAAACTTTCATATTTGATAAAGACTTTTTTCTATTCATTCACGGCATATGGACAGTGCCCATCCCCAATTGCCCTTGAACTGAGATGCTTGCTAGGCCAATGCAGAGAGCACCTAAGAGTCAACCACATTGCTGTGGGTGTTGAGTCACATGTAGGCCAGGCCAGGCAACAAATGCAAATTTCGTTCTCGAAAGGGCATTTGTGAACCAGATATGTCTTTACAATTGATGATAGTTTTCATCATCACGATTACTGAAACTATCTTACATTCCAGAATTATCCACTGAATTTTTATTCCACCAGCTGCCTTAGGATTTGAATCCATGTCCCTTGGGAATTAAACTGGTCCTTTGGATTACTAGTCCAGTGGTTACACCACTATTTCCCCTGAATATGATGATTTAAGAAATCAAATGAAGAATAATTAACACCATTTACTCATGTTACCACAAAAGATTAATTTCCTCAAGTCGCATGCAAGGGTCCTTCCTGTTAATTCCCTTATTTTACCTTTGTTTTATTTTGGTATTACAATTTTGATTCATGGATGAGTAATAGACCTGTGACTTTAAGGCAAGGCAGCTTGTACGTGGCCTGTGCCTTTAATTTGAACAGAAAATTGTAGTAGCAGGAGAGATCAGTGATGTCGCGCTTTGACTGACTGGCTCGAAATGCTGTGCCTTCCCGGTAACTAGAGGTGATTTGTTCTGATTTCACTGCGATGTTATTTCAGAGACAGGGCTGGATTTCTAGTTTCACTTTTGGTTCTGAAGCTTGGAAGGAACAGCTTTAAGTCTCTTTCTCTGATCAGATGTGATCTCCCTAAAAATCCAGTGGAAGATCTCTTCTCTCTCAGCAGGACTGGATGTCATTCTCATAGTCATAGTCATAGAATTTACAGTGCAGAAGGAGACCATTCGGCCCATCGAGTCTGCACCGGCTCTTGGAAAGAGCACCCTACCCAAGGTCAACACCGCCACCCTATCCCCATAACCCAGTAACCCCACCCAACACTAAGGGCAATTTTGGACACTAAGGGCAATTTATCATGGCCAATCCACCTAACCTGCACATCTTTGGACTGTGGGAGGAAACCGGAGCACCCGGAGGAAACCCACGCACACACGGGGAGGATGTGCAGACTCCGCACAGACAGTGACCCAAGCTGGAATCGAACCTGGGACCCTGGAGCTGTGAAGCAATTGTGCTATCCACAAGGCTACCGTGCTGCCCACGGCATTCTCTTGAGACTGCAAAGGATTGAAGTCAACCCATGGGCTGGAACTGGGCTTGGTGTGAGACAAATGTTCTGGTGAAAGAGACAGGCCTGAAGGTGAACCTTTGAGTTGAAGGTCCAGCTTAATAAAAGCTAAAGTGCCTCTCCATAAGAAAGCCTATTGTTGTGAGTACTGAAATGAATGAATCTGCAAGAAGATCATCACCAACTGTAAACCTGAGACTTCGATCAACCAGCATGTTGGGAGGAAAGCCTGCTGCAAAGGCCTCATCATCTGAAGCAATTACTCTTTGTTTTGTCCTTAACGCTTATTATTTTTATCCCTTTCCATCCTTCTGTGTTTGTCTGTCCTGTGTGTGTGGATAGTGTGGAACAGTTAAAGGGTTGGGGGTAGTATGTTAACGTGCTTGTTACCCAGCTGAAATTATTGAATACTTCATCTTTATTTATGTTATAACAAAACAGTAATTGTGTTTCAAATTACAAACCTGGTAACTGTAATTATTGGGCAACTAAGGTCAATGATTGCGGGAATTCTTATACAATTATTGGTTAATTCACTTGTGCTGGGATCACGGGGCCTGTGGGGCTGGAATTGACCACGTACTAGTCCAGGGTGTCGTAACACGCATAAATATTGAACTTGTTTGTTTTCAATAAAATACATCTTATTATATTATGAAAATACAAATTAACTTTGGAGAACAGTCTATGTCTGAAAAATTAGAGCAGTATGTGATAATAATCTCTCTTTCCAACATATTATTCAACAGACAAGCAAAGCACAACTTAACTAATTGAAAGTCACCTCATGCAAAACAATTTTTAATGAATATTACTATATCATTGACCTTTATTTATACTTACATACCATCTTATTTATACTTTTCTTTAATAACCCTTGATCGGTTACATTAATAGCGCAATTTATTTGCACATTTATTTCTCACTGAAGTAACAAGTAATATTTTTTACTTGTCAGTTTATAAACTCACATCTCTTCCCTTGAATACTCATTGGGTTATAGACCAGTTGCTATCTAGTAGCTCATTCTAGTGGCTATGAAGCATGGAAGGGTACTGAGGGCGAGTGCTGACAAGCTGGTTGGCGGTAAGGCACCACAGCTGGAGTTAATCCTGTACTTAATCCAGTGATTGCTGGATAGCAGGAATCTTGACTAATTTCCCCCTTTTTAACTGAGATTTTGAGGCCAATATATTAGTGCCCACCTGTCAGCTATGGCTCAGTGGTAGCATTCTCATCTCTTGAGTCAGAAGGTTGTGAGTTCAGGTCCAAGTGCAAAACTCTAAATTGATTGCAGATACATCACTGCAGCACTGAGGGAGCTGTCTCTCAGATGAGATACTGAACCATAGCCTCATCTGCCCTCTCAGGTGAACTGATAAGATTCCCATAGCACTATTCAAAGAGTGGGGGTGCCCTCTTAGTGCCCCTGGCCAACATTCATCACTCAGCCAAGATCACTAAGATACATTATCTGGTCACTATCACATTGGCCTTTGTGGGACCTTGCTGTGTTTTTTACATTACAAAAGCGACTACACGTTTACCTTGGGACATTATAGAACATAGAACATAGAACATTACAGCGCAGTACAGGCCCTTCGGCCCTCAATGTTGCGCCAACCTGTGAAACCACTCTAAAGCCCATCTACACTATTCCCTTATCGTCCCTATGTCTATCCAATGACCATTTGAATGCCCTTAGTGTTGGCAAGTCTACTACTGTTGCAGGCAGGGCATTCCATGCCCTTACAACTCTCTGAGTAAAGAACCTACCTCTGACATCTGTCCGATATCTATCTCCCCTCAATTTAAAGCTATGTCCCCCTCGTGCTAGACATCACCATCCGAGGAAAAAGGCTCTCACTGTCCACCATATCCAATCCTCTGATCATCTTGTATGCCTCAATTAAGTCACCTCTTAACCTTCTTCTATCTAACAAAAACAGCCTCAAGTCCCTCAGCCTTTCCTCATAAGATCTTCCCTCCATACCAGGCAACATTCTGGTAAATCTCCTCTGCACCCTTTCCAATGCTTCCACATCCTTCCTATAATGCGGCGACCAGAATTGCACGCAATACTCCAAATGCGGCCGCACCAGAGTTTTGTACAGTTGCAACATGACCTCATGGCTCCAAAACTCAATCCCTCTACCAATAAAAGTTAACACACCGTACGCCTTCTTAACAACCCTCTCAACCTGGGTGGCAACATTCAGGGATCTATGTACATGGACACCGAGGTCTCTCTGCTCATTCACACTGCCAAGAATCTTGCCATTAGCCCAGTACTCTGTCTTCCTGTTATTCCTTCCAAAATGAATCACCTCGCACTTTTCTGCATTAAACTCCATTTGCCACCTCTCAGCCCAGCGCTGCAGCTTATCTATGTCCCTCTGTAACTTGTAACATCCTTCCGCACTGTCCACAACTCCACCGACTTTAGTGTCATCTGCAAATTTATTCACCCATCCTTCTACGCCCTCCTCCAGGTCATTTATAAAAATGACAAACAGCAGTGGCCCCAAAACAGATCCTTGTGGTACACCACTAGTAACTGGACTCCAGTCTGAACACTTCCCATCAACCGCCACCCTTTGTCTTCTTCCAGCTAGCCAATTTCTGATCCAAACTGCTAAATCTCCCTGAATCCCATGCCTCCGTATTTTCTGCAGTAACCTACCGTGGGGAACCTTATCAAACGCTTTACTGAAATCCATATACACCACATCAACTGCTTTACCCTCATCCACCTGTTTGGTCACCTTCTTGCTTTACTCCTCCCTCCACCCTGTCTTAAATCAGTTAGCTGAACTCAGCACAGGGATTGAAGCTTTCTTGGAGCAGTTGGAAAGAGTACCTCCAGAGTGAGACACAGAGTGAGTGTGGGTATCGGGAATTTGGAGCACAGTGGGAATTCAGTGCAGAGGGGAAAGTGGTTTTTTTTGCCTTTTTTTTGCTTTCTCACTTTTTAAATCTTCAGAGAGTGGGTTTGCCCTGCTGCAGCTGTAGAGGCTACAAGGCAAAGAGCTGATTGGTAAGTGGGGTAAGGTCAGGTAAGTATTTACTACTTGTATCACTTATAGATGTTAAGGTCTTTTTGTGGTTCATAGTTTGCAAGGGCTATATTTTGTTGTAACAAGGTCCAGGAAAGAAGGGCCCTAAAGTAATTGATGCTATTTGATGTGTGGTACTGAAAACAGGCTGAGAAGATACACATAGGCCAGGAACAGAAACTGCCTCATGAAACCCTGGCTGGAATCGATCAAAAGCACTCAAGTCAAAGCATAAACCTGTTATTGCAATATGGACTTTGATTACCCACTCCAAGTCTATGAATATGTAACAAACTTCCAGACACAGGTGATCAACTTTGCAGCAGGACGAAGAACAGACAAAAGAAGCCACCAGACTCCAGAATGAGCTGATGGCTGGTCAGACAAAGGGAGTTTCGGAGGACAATGGGTCGTGATTGAATCACCATCGGTAAACAGGAGTGTCCTGTCTTTCCCATTAACCAGTTGGGGTCTGGCTAGGACAATGGCCAGTGGTGGGCGTATACATATGACTCAATCCAGGTTTTCCAATATAAAGAAAGCGGCATCAAACAGATCTTGAGAGAGAAGCTGGCAGTTGCCCAGGCACAACCATCGCAAGAAGAAAGGGCCCTGGGTTTCGAATCCAGAGAGGACATCAATATCGAGTGATCAAAGCCTGCCAGCCTCCTTTACTAAGTGCAGGTAAAACCCAAAGCTCAGCTGTGAGTCATATTTTCTTGAGTAATAGAATTGTGAATAAAATTGCGTAAACTGTGAACCTGTTTTGTCCTTTGTTCATCTCGTAAATAAGGGCACCTGAGTAAATCTTTTGAGTAAGTAAACTGGTTGAACGCATCAGAGGTTTTAAAGGTACAACAGATGTTCAGCAGCTTCCAATGGTTTAATTTAAAGGGGTAAATCATGGCAGGAGAGCTCACTAAAACCGTGGTGTACTGCTCGTGCTCCATGTGGTAGCCGGGAACATTTCCAGTGCCCGGCAGTGGCAGAGAGTATCGTGGATAGCACGTATAGAAAGGTAGTCATGCTGCAGGATCAGACTCCAGAGGCAGGAAGGGAATGATTGACCACCAAGCAGAGCAAAAGGACTAGGCAAGCAGTCCAGGAATATCCTGCAGCCATTTCCCTGCAAAACAGCTATACTGCTTTGGATGCTGTTGAGGGGAATGGCCTCAGGGGAAAGCAGCAACAGACAAATTCTTTGCACCATGGCTGGCTCTGCTGTCCAGGGGAAGAGTGAAAAGTGTGGGAATGCAATAGATATAGGTGATTCAATTGTAAGGGGAATAGATAAGCATTTCTGAGGCCGCAAGCGAGATTCCAGTATGGTATGTTGCCTCCCTGGTACTAGGGTCAAGGATGTCACGGAGCTATAGGATATTCTGGAAGGGGAGGGTGAACAGCCAATGGTCGTGATGTACTGTGGTAGTCACCACTGATGTATATATTGTACATAGAGGATGTCGGTGTAGGTGCTTTACGGTAAGGCCCTGTACTACAGGTACGGGGGTAGATCTCTGCCTGCTGGCTCCGCCCAGTAGGCGGAGTATAAATATGCGTGCTCCTCGTACAGTAGCCATTTCACCAGCTGCTGTAGGAGGCCACACATCTTAGTGTAATAAAGCCTCGATTGCATCCAACTCTCGTCTTTGTGTAATTGATCGTGCATCAATTTATTACACAAAGTTTTCAGAAGATGGACCTCCGCATCAAGCCGGATCGCCTGCAGCTGCATCTGCAATCAGACAACGCCAAAAAGGACTTTGAACATTGGCTAGCCTGTTTTGAAGCGTACATCGGGTCTGCACCAGACCCAATTCCAGAAGCTCAGAAGATTCAGATCCTTTACACGCGGCTGAGCTCCAACGTCTTTCCACTTATCCAGGACGCGCCGACCTACGCAGACGCCATGGCGCTACTGAAGGAAAACTACGCTCAGCGGACTAACACGCTCTACGCCAGGCACCTCTTCTCCACTCGTCATCAACTTCCTGGTGAGTCAGTGGAAGATTTCTGGCGTGCCCTGATTCCCCTAGTTAGAGACTGTGACTGTCAGGCCGTCTCGGCCACGGAACACTCGGACTTGCTCATGAGAGACGCTTTTGTTACAGGGATAGGGATAGGGTCCGATTACATCCGGCAGCGCCTCTTAGAAGGGGCCACGCTCGACCTCGCAGAAACCAAAAAGCTAGCGCACTCGCTTACGGTCGCTTCTCGCAACATCCAGGCCAAGCCCCTGACCGCGCGGCCCACCCCTCCTGTGCAACATGGACTCCGCAGACGGCCGCCCCATTGTGGAACCCACCAGCGACCGCTCTCGGCCAGCCCCACGCCTCTGCCGCGCGGCAGCCAACCAACCCCGGGGGCCCCAAATGTTACTTCTGTGGGCAGTCCAAACACGCCCGACAGCGCTGCCCGGCCCGGAGCACCCTTTGCAAGGCCTGCGGCAAGAAAGGGCACTTCGCTGCGGTGTGCCAGGTCCGCTCAGTCGCCGCTATTGTTCCAGCTCCCCCCACGTGCGCCAGTGAGCGCCGCCATCTTGTTCGACCTCCACCACGTGCGGCCCGTGGGCGCCGCCATCTTGTTCGACCTCCACCACGTGCGGCCCGTGGGCGCCGCCATCTTGTTCCCGCCAGGATCATCAGACGCCGCCATCTCGTTTTCCCCACGACACGTGCGGCCCGTGGGCACCGCCATCTTACCAGGACCCATGCCCCCCGGGCACCTCATCTGGCCGCGCGCTGCCTGCAACAGCCGACGACCAGCCACGTCTCACCTCAGTCATGATTGACCAGTCTCGCGCACACAACCTGGCAACGGCTTCTACCAACGTGAAGATCGATGGGCAGAGATCTCCTGTCTGCTGGACGCCGGGAGCACCGTGCCCTGCTACTCGGCCTGGGACTTCCAGTGCAACCTCCAGAGCCTAACACTGAAATTTGGCGTGCCCCTACCACCCTATACTGTATGCAGCCTCACGACCCGAAAGGTCGACCCACCTTCCCTATTTGCAAACTTAACCCCGGATTGCAAACCCGTCGCCACCAGGAGCAGACGGTACAGCGCCCAGGACATGACCTTCATCAGGTCAGAGGTCTAGCGACTGCTTCGGGAAGGCATCATCGAGGCCAGCAACAGCCCCTGGAGAACCCAAGTGGTAGTGGTGAAAACTGGGGAGAAACACAGGATGGTCATGGACTACAGCCAGACCATCAATCGGTACATGCAGCTCGACACGTACCCCCTCCCACATATCTGATATGGTCAATCAGATTGCACAGTACCGGGTCTTCTCAACTGTGGACCTGAAATCTGCCTTCGAGGCAGATGGCCGCCTTTACCACGTTCTTAGGGTTCCCTTTGGCGTCACCAACGGGGTCTCGGTTTTCCAAAGGGAAATGGACCGAATGGTTGACTGGTACGGGCTGCGGGCCACTTTCCTGTACCTGGACAATGTCACCATCTGCGGCCACGATCAGCAGGACCATGCGCCAACCTTGCCAAATTTCTCCACACCGCCACTCTCCTCAACCTAACCTACAACAAGGAGAAGTGCGTGTCCAGCACAAACCGCTTAGCCATCCTCGGCTATGTGGTCCAGAACGGAGTTCTGGGGCCCGATCCTGACCGCATGCGCCCCTCATGGAACTCCCCCTCCCCCACTATCCCAAGGCCCTCAAACGTTGCCTGGGGTTCTTTTCTTACTACGCCCAGTGGGTCCCAAACTATGCGGACAAGGCCCACCCACTCATTCAATCCACTCTTTCACCTTAACGGCCGAGGCTTACCAGGCCTTCAACCGTATCAAGGCCGACATTGCCAAGGCCGTGATGCACACGGTCAACGAGACGTTACCATTCCAAGACGAGAGCGATGCATCAGACGTCGCTCTAGCCGCCACCCTCAACCAGGCAGGCAGGCCGGTGGCGTTTTTTTCATGAAACCTACATGCCTCCGAAATTCGGCATTCCTCCGTCGAGAAAGAGGCCCAAGCCATCATTGAAGCTGTGCGGCATTGGAGGCGTTACCTGGCCAGCAGGAGATTCACTCTCCTCACTGACCAACGGTCGGTTGCCTTCATGTTCAGTAAGACCCAGCGGGGTAAGATCAAAAACGATAAAATCTTGAGGTGGAGGATCGAGCTCTCCACCCACAACTATGAGATTTTGTATCGCCCCGGTAAGCTCAACGAGCCCCCCGATGCCCTATCCCGAGGTACATGTGCCAGCGCACAGGTGGACCGACTCCGGACTCTGGACGACAACCTCTGTCAACCGGGAGTCACATGTTTTTACCATTTCATCAAGGCCCGCAATCTGCCCTACTCCATCGAGGAAGCCAGGGCTATCACCAGAGACTGCCAGGTCTGCGCGGAGTGCAAACCGCACTTCTACCGGCCAGACCGTGCGCGCCTGGTGAAGGCCTCCCGCCCCTTTGAACGCCTCAGCGTGGAGTTCAAAGGGCCGCCCCCCCCCCCCCCCCCTCCACCGACCGTAACACGTACTTCCTCAGTGTGGTCGATGAATATTCCAGATTCCCCTTCGCCATCCCATGCCTCGACATGACGTCTGCCACCGTCATCAAAGCCCTCAACACCATCTTCACTCTGTTCGGCTTCCCCGTCTACGTCCACAGTGACAGGGGATCCTCATTCATGAGCGATGAGCTGCGTCAGTTCCTGCTCAACAGAGGTATCGCCTTGAGCAGGACGACCAGCTACAAACCCCGGGGCAACGGGCAGGTGGAGAGGGAGAATGGGACGGTCTGGAGGGTCGTCCAGCTGGCCCTACGGTCCAGAAATCTCCCGGCCTCCCGCTGGCAGGAGGTCCTACCCGACGCCCTGCACTCCATTCGGTCACTCCTGTGCACTGCGACTAATGAAACACGCCATGAACGGCTCTTTGCCTTCCCTAGGAAGTCCACCTCCGTGGTGTCGCTCCCGACTTGGCTCGCAGGACCCGTACTCCTCCGTAAACACGTACGACTCCACAAGGCGGACCCGTTGCTTGAGAGGGTACAGCTACTCCACGCCAACCCACAGTACGCCTACGTAGCGTACCCCAACGGCCGCCAAGATACAGTCTCCCTCAGGGACCTGGCACCAGCTGGTTCCACACACTCACACGCCCCCGGCCCGTCGCCACCCCGCCTCACCCGGCGCACCCAGCAGCAACCCCCCCAGGACAATCCGTCCTCCCCCTGCCCACACCCGAGGTGAAGAGGACTTCGACACGCTCCCAGAGCCACCGAAGACCAGACCGACACCGGAATCGCCGCCAGCACTGCGGCGCTCCCAACGGCAGATCAAGGCTCCGGACCGACTCAATCTGTAACATGACCTGGACTTTTAAAACATTATCACTCTGTATATAATTTTCCCCTCCATCCCGCTGGACTCAATTTATTTTCTCTCTGTACTTTAAAACGTCTCCCTGTATATAGTTCTCCACCACCCCCGCTGGACTCAATTTTAACAGGGGGTGAATGTGGTAAACCACTGATGTATATATTGTATATAGTGGATGTTGGTGGAAGTGCTTTCCGGTAAGGCCCCTGTACTACAGGTACGGGAGTAGTTCCCTGCCTGCTGGATCCGCCCAGTAGGCGGAGTATAAATATGTGTGCTCCTCGTACAGCAGCCATATTACCAGCTGCTGTAGGAGGCCACACATCTCAGTGTAATAAAGCCTCGATTGCATCCAACTCTCGTCTTGTGTAATTGATCATGCATCATGTACATTGGTACAAACGACATGGGTACAAAAAAGGATGAGGTCCTAAAAGCAGAATATAGGAGTTAGGAAGTAAGTTGAAAAGTAGGACCTTAAAGGACGTGATCTCAGGATTACTCCCAGTCCCACATGCTAGTTAGAGTAAAAAATAGCAGGATACATCGGATGAATACATGGCTGAAGAGATGGTGTGATGGAGAGGGTTTCAAATTCCTGGGGCATTGGGACGGGTTCGAGGTGGTGGGACCAGCACAAACTGGATGGGTTACACCAGGATTGATGGCCTAAGGGGAGTATTTGCTGGAGTGGTTGGGGAGGGTTTGACCCAAAATGGCAGTGGGATGGGAACTTATGGAAGGAATCAGAGAATGGGAAATCAAGGACTAAAACAAAAGACAGAAAGGGAAATAAGAATAGTGATAGACAGAGAAACCAAGTGCCAGAATCAAACAGGGCCCCAGTGAAAAATATAGTGGGAATGGGACAAGTAATGTTTGAAAGACAAGGCTTAAGGATTTGTACCATATCACGGCGAGCATTCGCAATGAAGTGGATGAATTAATCGTGCAAATAGAAGTAAATGGTTCTGATAAATTGAGATTACGGAGACATGCTGCAGACTGACCAAGGGTGGGAATTGAAGGACAGACAAAAAGGAAATGGCATTGCTGGTTAAAGAGGAAATTAATGCAATAATGAGGAGGGGTATTGGTCTGGATTCTCAGTTTCCCGCCATTGGCAGTGAGAATTGAAATTGGTGGAGAATAGCGCGTAATGGAAAAATTGCGATTTGCATTTGGTGCTGATTCAGTCGCCAGGATCCAGTCCTTTGCTGGCAGCATTAGCGAATTTTCCGCCCTGTGCCAACAGGTCAATGCAAAACCATCATTCGCAAAGATCTAAATATAGCGGGTTAAATATATAAAGATCTATAAATTAGCGGGTTGGACGCTTCATACTCCGTCCCTCCGCTTTACTCAGGACACCCCTACCCAGGACACCCCTACCCAGGACACCCCTACCCAGGACACCTCGACCCAGGACACACCTACCCAGGACACCCCTACCCAGGACACCCCTACCCAGGACACCTCGACCCAGGACACCTCGACCCAGGACACACCTACCCAGGACACACCTACCCAGGACACCCCTACCCAGGACATCCCTACCCAGGACACCCCTACCCAGGACACCTCGACCCAGGACACACCTGCCCAGGACACCCCTACCCAGGACACCCCTACCCAGGACACCTCTACCCAGGACACACCTGCCCAGGACACACCTACCCAGGACACTGACACCCAGGACACTGACGCACAGGACACTAACACACAGGGGACGGATGGACAGGAATCACCACACCAGCGGACCCCGGACTTCGGGTCGGATGAGGAGCATGACACTACGCAATGCTATCTCCTACACCCTCCACCATCGCAGAGACACTCACCTCGGTTGGACACTTTAGCGATGAGGCTTCTGGTACACTAACTGGTGCGTCCCGGTACAGCAGGTGGAGGCAGGAGCAGCCGAGGGGCCGGGAGGTCGGTGGGCATCCCGGCGCGAGCAAATATCTCGATACCAGGGCGGGCCTCCAGGACTGGCAGCGCCAGGTGTCGTGGGGGGGGGGGGGGGGGGGGGTGTCGGATGGTCGGTCCGATCACATCCCCAACCCATGTAGAGGCCAGGGGGCCATCGGGCATCCCGAGGAAGGGGAGGTGCTGGGGCCCGTTCTGGATCCCCCTGTAGAGGAGGTGCCGCCCAGACGGGTCCCGTGTTCCTGGAGTTACCACACCCACCCATAGATCCGATGCAGGCACGGACAAAGGGACGAACAAAGGGGGTGACGGCCGGCTTGCGGCAGTTGTAGACGAAGGTGGAGGAGTCCAGGTGCCGATCATACGTGCCTCCCAGGCCGAAACCTCAAGGGTGGCGTCCACGGTGGAGGCAATGGGGGTGACGGTGTCAGACATGGGGAGCAGTATGCAAGGCCTGGGGCTTTCCGTGCAGGCGGCGTCTGTGGCCCAGGACATGGCTGCCCTCTCACAGGAAGCCATGAGCCAGAGCGAGCAGCAGATCGCAGAGGCGCACAACGCAGTGGCCCAGTCTCAGCAGGCAATAGCCCAGTCTCAGCAGGCAATGGCCCAGTCTCTGCATGCCATCGCTGAGGGCATCAGCGCCATTGCACAGATGCTGACCGGCGTCGCCCAGACACAGACAGGGATGGCCAACTCCCTGAGCTGTAAACTTGCAGACCCTTGTTGATACCAGGGCGGGCCTCCAGGACTAGCAGCACCAGTTGTCGTGGGGGGGGTGTCGGATGGTCGGTCCTATCACATCCCCAACCCATGTAGAGGCCAGGGGGCCATCGGGCATCCCGAGGAAGGGGAGGTGCTGGGGCCCGTTCTGGATCCCCCTGTAGAGGAGGTGCCGGAACACTGTGACACCTCGGACTCTCCCCCTTCCGTCCCAGGTGCATCTGGTGGGCAACAGGCAGGACAGGCTGGCAGCTCGCCATCCCAGTCGCCCGAGCCGCAGCCTGGCCCCTCTAGACCGGGCCGCCCCAGGAAACGGGCGCCAAAGGGATCCCGAGTCACAGGGCAGGAATCAAAGGAGTCCACCTCCAGTTCTGCTGTACCGTCTGGGGAACCACCTAGACGTAGTCAAAGGGCCCTGAAATCCAAAAAATTAGACACTGAGTAAGTTGGCACAGGTGCAGGGCACAGATGAGTTATAGGGGTTAGGACACGTGTATGAACTGTTTGTTATTAAAATCACTTTCACATCCACAGAAGCTGCCTCTGTGCTCTGTCCGATGCGTGCGGGGGTGTGGTGTGAGGTAAGCACCAGTGTATGTGTGAGGGGTGATAGAACGTCGGCCTCAGGTGAGTGTGCCCCCACTCCCCCCGGGTCGCCCTCGCCATCCCCCCGGGCAGACGACGGGACCGTACGCTGCAGTGTCAAGGCCACATGCAGGGATGGTCCGGGTACTGTGGCCATGGGTCAGGCATTGTCCAACGATGTAGAGCCCAGAGCTCATCGCAGAGCGGATTGTCATCATCCTCCATGGCCTCCAACACGCCTCCACCGGCGACCGTGTGAGCCTGGCCCGTTGTGCCACAGGTGGATGTGCAATGGAGGTGTGGTGTGCATGCGGGCGGGGTGAGGGTGGTTGGTGTATGCATGCAGGTGGGGTGAGGGTGGTTGGTGGTGGGTGGGTGGGGGGGGTGAGGGTGGTTGGCGGTGGGTGGGTGGGGGGTGTGAGGGTGGTCGGCTGGTGTGCAGTCTGTGCCCATGTTCGGCGATTCCCACGACCCCCCTAGTCAGTGAACCAGGCAGCTATCAGCCTGTGCCATGCCCGCTGGCCCAGCCGGTAATGGTGGGCAGCCTCCCATCCATGTCTGTCCTGACCATTGCCCCCATCCTCCACATCTGAGGTGGTCTGCGCCTCTTCTTGCTGCTCCTCCTCTGCCTGCGGCACATCGCCCCTCTGCTGGGCTATGTTGTGCAGGACGCAGCACACCACAACAATGCGGCCGACCCTATCTTGCGGGTACTGGAGGGCCCCTCCAGAGCGGTCCAGGCACCTGAAACGCATCTTCAGCAGTCCAAAGCACCTCTCTATCACACTCCAGATCGCTGCATGGGCATCGTTGTCGCGGTTCTCCGCGTCTGTCTGTGGTCTCCGTATAGGCATCATCAGCCACGACCACAACGGATAACCCCTGTCGCTCAGCACCAGCCCCTCAGCCGGCGGTGGGGGGTCCCTCGAGCATGCCGGGGATGAAAGATTGTGCCAATACGAATGAGTCATGTACACTGCCCGGGTACCGGGCGCAGACGTGCAGGATCATCATGCGGTGGTTGATCGCGCCCTGGACCACGGGCTTCCTGGCCGCCGCAGCGAAGCCCGCTGCCCGGCCATCCTGGCTGGCCCGGTCCACAGGGAACTGGATGTCGCGCTCCGCAATGGCAGACAGGGCATCTGTCACTGCATGGATGCACCGATGCATGCGAGATGTTGGACAGGTCCCCACTCAGCGACTGGAATGACCCCCGTGGCATAAATGTTCAGGGCCACCGTCACCTTGACGGCCACGGGGAGAGGGTTTCCTCCCCCAGTGCCACGGTACCAGGTGTGCCATCAGGTGGCAGATATGGGCGACGGTTTCCTGGCTCATCCGGAGTCTCCTCCTGCATGAGGTGGGGGGGGAATAGATGACATGTCACCATTGCTCGTAACCCCACCTCCCGCAGCCAGGTGCCATGGGCTGCATGGTCGCGACTGTTGGAAGCTGGCACCTGGCCAGGCGGACAACCTCCCCGACCCCCCCTCTCTCCCCGGCACTCGCCCTCCCCCTCTCCCCGGCACTCGCCTGCCCCCCTCCCCGGCACTCGCCCTCTCCTCCCCGGCACCCGCCCTCCCCGGCACTCGCCCTCTCCTCTCCACCTCTCCTCCTCCCTCCACTCCACCCCCCCCCCACTGCACACACACCCCCCCACTCCACCCCCCCCCCACTCCACCCCCTCCACTCCACTCCCCCCACTCCACACACCCCCCCCACTCCACACACACACCCCCAGTCCACACCCCCCCCCCCACTCCACACACACCCCCACTCCACACACACACACACCCCTCCCCACCAACTGCGGCCGCGCCGTCACTTCTCCTGCGGCCACCCCACGGCGAGACCTAACTCCGCACTGGCCGGCGTGAACCATCGCAACTGGTTGACGCGGTTAAATAGGTGGTTTAATTTACGCCGACGTGACCCGGCCGGGATAATTCGGGCAGCCCCGGGGCCCATAGCGTCATTCTCCAAGGCAGGCGGCGCGAAATCACACCGGGGCGATTTTTGGGGGGGCGGAGAATTCAGAGGACGGCGAGGGCGGGATTCACGCCGACCCCCGTCGATTCTCCGACCCGGCGGGGGGTCGGAGAATCCCACCCGAGATGTCTACAGTTTGTTACCATTGGGATGTTTGCTTTTGTTTTTTTAACGTAATGAGCATCGGCTATTTGTTTCTGTTCTGTTTGGGTTTGGGGACAGGAAAGGTTTTAAAAATCCTTTTGTCAGTTATTTGTTTGATTTTCAAAGTGAGGGGCTGAGAGAGGGGTGGCGGGTAGACTACTGACAGTGCCGGTTCTTTTGTTTTTGGACTGTCTTGATGGGGGAAGTGGCGCCACCTTGGGTGGGCCTGGAGCTGGTGCAGGTTGGTGCACTGCTGAATTGCCTCACAAGGTGGATATGGTGATCCTGGGTCAGGGGTGGGTCAGAGGCCCCTTTGTCTGGTTGATAACTTGGAATGTGAAGGGGTTAAATGGCCCGGTACAAAGGTCCCAGGTGTTTGCTCATCTGTGAAGTTTGAAGGCAGATGTGGTTTTTCCACAGGAGACCCATTTGAGAATCAAGGAACAAAGTTGCGGAAGGGATTAGTGAGGCAGGTATATCACTCTTCTGGTTTTGATTGTAGGGTTTGGGGGGTGGGGGGTGGTGGGGGTGCGTTGTGTTGATTAATAAGAGTGTGGCTTTTTCTGCGGTTAATATATAAGCAGACCCAAGTACATGATCATCAGTGGGTTGTTGGCGGGCACACCGGTGGTTTTAGTCAATGTGTATGTCAGATGACACGGCTTTCATTAATAAGATGCTGGAGTCTAACCCAGATCTTGATTCACATCAGCTAATTATGGAGGGTGACTTCAATTGTGTTTTGGATTCTAGTTCGGATAGATCAAGTCCCAAGTCTCTGTCCATCAGTCATGTTCTTGGTGTTCATGGAACAGATGGGGAGGGCAGACCCGTGGACATTTAGGCTCCAAGGCATAAAGAGCTCCACAACCATTGGTTTTATTCCCAGTTTGACTTCTTTGTGGTGGGTCAGTCTCTTCTCCCTGGAGTTAGGGGGGGGCGAAGAACTGGGCGATCATTATATCGGATCATGCTCCACATTTTGCGGACCTGATGCTGGAGCCGGACCGCTCTCAGCGACCCTCGTTGGGAGTGGACAGGTGTTGCTTGTGGATAAAAGCGTTTATCAGCTTGTATCCTGTCCCATTGGGGAGTATGTTGAGTTCAATAGAAATGAGGCGGTCTCAACTTCCATGCCCTGGGAAGCCCTGAAGGCGGTTATTAAGGGGGATATAATCTCTTACCAGGCACATGGATAAATCTGGGAAGATGGAGAGACAGGGGTTGGTGGACTCCATTCTCGAGGTGGACTGCCAATAATTCCTGACACCGGAATTATTGGCGGAAGGAAATTGCAAATGGATTTCGAGCTGCTGTCAATGGGTAAGGCGGTGAGCCAGCTGCGACACTCAAGGGGGACTTTCCAGGAGTATCGGGAGAAGGACAATCATCTGTTGGCTCATCAGCTGAGATGGTAGGCTGCCTCCCGGGAGATAGTGTAGGTTAGGGACTCAGGTGGCAGGATCGTTTCTGAGAGAAGGTTAATAAGGTGCTTGAGGCCTTCTACCGTCAATTGTATGAGTCAGAGGAGGTGGGTTCGGCACTGAAGCAATTTTTGTGTGGGTTGACCCTCCCAGAGATGGAGCAGGAGAGAAGGCAGGAGTTGGAGACGCCAATAGGGCCGGAGGAGATGGTGAGCTGTGTTTGGTGAATGCAGACGGGCAAAGCATTGTGTCCGGATGGGTTCACCATTGAATTTTACACTTTGTTAGTCAGTTAGTCTGATGGATATTGTTGTGTTTGGTCTTCTATACTTTGGAAAGGAATCCACCAAAACCTAGACTTGTCCAAACCAGGATATTTATTGAATCACACATGGTAAGATAGCGATCTGTTACAGAGCACGTTATCATGGAGTTTCTTTATAGTGCTCTGGACCTACCCCTAGCACGACTGTTCACCTTTATGTCTTACTACCATCTCCTACAACCAACTGGTGATGGCTGGATGTGTTTCCACTTATATGGGAGTCCCTGGTCACATGCCCATCATCTTGAGCCCGCATGGTGTGTCTGCACCGCCACCTGCTGGTTGGAGGTCACACACCATCCAACTATGATATTCCTTACAGGCATATCACCACAGATATGTCTTATGATTTTGTGCTCTTGGGGGTGTTGCCGACCATGCTGGCGCAGGCATCGATTTCCTTGATCCTAAAGAAGGATGTGTCATGGGAGTGTACCTTTAAAAAATGGGTGCTTGTCAAATAGCTGCAGTGATGTCATTGTGTGGGTGGAGCTGGGTTGTGTCTCTGGCTTTTACTTTCGTTTTGAGCTGGAAGCTGTTTGTGGCTTTGTGTTTTACTTTCATTTTAGGCAGTTGAAAGCTGAATTCAGACATCAAAGGTTCATTTTGCCTCTCTCTTTGTATGTTAAAAGGGGTCCAGATCACTTGATAATTTAAAAGTGATAACTGTCTTGTTAAAGAATTTATATCTACTGCTTTGTTAAAAAGGGTGTTTGGCTTATGGATGTTGTTAGGAAAGTTATTAAGGGTTACATATAGAGTACTGTATCTGTGGGGGGTAGTTGTGTTGGTAGTTGATAAAATGTTTACTGTGTGTTTATAAAATATTAACTGAATTCATAGAATAAACATTGTTTTGTTTAAAAATACTTAAGGTCTCTGTTGCATAACACCTGGAAAGTAGGCCCCATAACCAAAATCTATTAAAAGTTGTAGGTCAGGTAAACTCCATGATATACTTTGGAGTTTGCTAAACCCTCGCCCATAACACAAGGATTCCATGGAATGTGGATCATGTCAGTCTATTTCATTGTTAAACGCTGAGGCTAAATTGTTGGCTAAGGTGTGGCAATGCATTTGGAGCCCTGCCTACCTGGGGTGATTTTGGAGTGGCAGACTGGATTTCTTAAGAGTCAGCAGTTGTTGGCCAATATTAGAAGATTGTTAAATGTTGTGTTGTCGCCCTCCTAAGGGACCAAGTCTTGTCAAAGAGTCATCCAGTTTCAAAACTTTAGCTCCCTTCGCTCTCCTCTGATGCTGTCAGTCCTGCTGAAATTGTCCAACATTTTCTGTTTCTGTTTCAAATTCCAGCATCCGCAGAAATGTGCTTGTACTAGCTTCCGGTTATCTGGGAATCCGGATGGCCCATGACTGGGTCTTTCTCCATAAATTTAACTTTTCTTGTCTTGGGAGTGGTTGAAGGCTGATTTGAAAAGAGATGCCCTCCCTCTGAACTTAGCAGGGAGGGTACAGATGGTGAAGATGAATATTCTCCCGAGGTTTTAGTTTTTGTTTGAGTGTCTCCCCGGTCTTTCTTTGCAAGGCTTTCTTTTGCAGGGTTAATAAATTGATATCTGCTTTTGTTTGGGCTGGTAAGACTCCACGGGTTTGTTGGATGGTTTTGCAAAGGGATAGGCAGTCGGATAGGTTGGCACTACCTAATCTGTTATATTACTACTGGGCAGCAAATATTGATGAGGTGCTGGGGTGGTTTAAGAATCCGGACTCGATCTGGAGGAGGGTTCATGCATAGGGTCGAATCTGAGAGGCCTGATTAATGCACCACTCCCGTTTTCCCCTGGCAGATTCTCTTTGAGACCGGTGGTGATAGCCACTTTGAGGATTTGGAATAAGTTCAGGCAGTAATTTAAACTGGGTTCCATGTCACCGCTGGCTCTGATTGGCAGAAACCATGGGCGGGATTTTCTGTCGGCCGACACTGGAATCGGGAAAAACGATTGGGTGGAGAATCGCGCCTGAGGCGATAATCGTGGGCACCCGACTGAATGCCATGCCTCGACAGCGGCGTCAATGCATTCTATTCCATACGCACAGCAAATGCTATTGGCATATCATTAGCAAACCAGACCCGACATCCTCTGGGCCTCCGCGATGCTTCGCCTCCGCCAGGAGGAATCGTTGACGGCGAGTTTCACTTGTGGTTTTAAAAATCAGGAAGCAGGCACAATGGCTGCTGAGGGAGCAAGGGTATGAGAATTGTCCAACATCGCCACAGCATGCCAACAGTTGTGCTGCTCGCTGGGGGGCCTTCTGCCAGGGTCGGGGGAGTAACGGGGGCCGGTCAGGAGGTGGGCTGTGGGATCTGGATGGATGGGTACGGAACATCATAGCCGCAGCCTGTAAAGGGCGGCCATGCGGCTGCTCATGCCACTGACTGCCCACTTAGTGAACTTAGTGCCATAGGTTGTATGGGTGTTCCCCCCAGGTCACCCCTTAGGTACCCTCTGCCATCTTGTTGGCTGGGATGAGTGTGTGTGGGGGGTGTGGAGTGCGGTGTAATATGCGGCTGTAGCTTGTCAGCCTCTCTCAAGTGCCAATCTGACGCCATTTTTCATTGGTATCGTGTTCCATGTGGCTCCTGTGCAGAAGGTTCCGGAATTGTTCTGGGATCGACACCAATTTTGCCGTTGCAGAAGTCCACCAATTCTGACCCACCAGCAACACTCCGTCTCTGAAACAGAGAATCTCGCCCCATAGGTTTGTGCCGCCTGGCTTACATTCATCGTTAATGGATGGGAGAGGGAGGGGTAGGGTCGTTTCGCCGGACCAGACAGATTGCTAGAGAAGTTCCAGCTCTTGAGAGGAAATGTATGTACTCAGGTACTTTCAGGTGCACGATTGTCTACGCAAGTAGCTTCCTTAATTTCCCCTGTTACCATTGCCTTTGTTAATGGACAGGGTACTGCCCTTGGCCGAGTTAGGGGAGGGTAACATTTTGGATGTCTATGGGCAGATGTTGACAGGCACAAAAACAAAGAATGAGTCACCTGACTGGTGGTGGCCAGTGTTTAAATCCCTCAGATCAATTAGCTGCAAGCCATTCATCCCTTTCTAATAGTGGGCCATGATTGACAGCTTCCACAAAACACCTGCAGTCTTGATTCATTTAGCTTCCTTCATGGATGAGTGACCCTAAGTGCTGAAACCCCAATATTTACAAACATCAACCACATCAAAGAGTGATGAGTGTATTGCAATCAGACGCTGTTTGGTGAAAGCTGTCAATCACAGCCCACGACTAGAAAAGGATGTTGTTAACTGACTTGCTATAAAATTCAAGATGCATGTGGCAAGCAAGGTAATTCAGCCAGTTAAACCCATTCCTTCCACACCACCTTAGGGTTCCTAAGAAATAAAAGTGACTGCAAGGAGTACGATAACCTATTAGATTCAACATCACGCCATATGGAGGAAGGGTCTCCATATGGCGTGATCCTGTCTTGTTAATGCATTCGGAAGCACTGACAACACTGACAATGATCCAAATTTATAGATACTGGTCTTATCTGTATAAATATGTGGAATTATGATAGTCCTGTATTGTGCCTGAGGTTGGGATTATGTGGGGTTGTGTGGTATGTGTAAAACATCCTTCTCGAACTGGAGTTCTCGCTTATTTTCTTTGTATTTTTTGATTTATGTTATGGTGGGGTTTAAGAATCTGGGATTGACTAGAGCAGGAGTACAGGCAGGTCTGACATCTAGAAGGAGGGGGTTACAGGATGTCATTGCATGCCTCTGGAGTTGAGGGAGATATGTGAACATGGCATGAAACATTTATCCTGAATTCTCGTGGTCATTGTGAGTAATCACCGGGTGGGAAGGTGTACACCATTTTACCATGTTTTCGTGGTTTTATCCTCGTCTCTCATGTTCTCTCGTAGTGTGTATAGAGGCACCTAATTGAGTTTAATGATTGTACTGAGCCAATTATATATATATTTAATAAATTTAGAGTACCAATTCTTTTTTTCCAATTAAGGGGCAATTTAGCGTGGCTAATTCACCGACCCATCACATCTTTTTGGGTTGTGGAGGTGAGACCCACGCAGACACGAGGAGAATGTGCAAACTCCACACGAACAGTGACCCGGGGCCGGGATCGAACTTCTCCTCGGCAGTAGTGCTAACCACTGCACCACCATGCTGCCTACTGAGCCAATTATATTGATGTTCTCTTGTCCCCCTCTGTACCCATATATGCTGAGATTTTTTTTGTGTGTTGAGCTGTACCATTCCTGTAGTTTTATTGCATTACTTGTTAAAATGAAAAACTTCAATAAAAGCACTTAAAAAAAAGAGATGCAATTAGAGGGGATACATCCATTGATTAACAAGGATTAACGACTAACTGCAGAATATGACAGGCAGCACGGTAGCATTTTGGATAGCACAATTGCTTCACAGCTCCAGGGTCCCAGGTTCGATTCCCGCTTGGGTCACTGTCTGTGAGGAGTCTGCATATCCTCCCCGTGTGTGCGTGGGTTTCCTACGGGTGCTCCGGTTTCCTCCCACAGTCCAAAGATGTGCAGGTTAGGTGGATTGGCCATGATAAATTGCCCTTAGTGTCCAAAATTGCCCTTAGTGTTGGGTGGGGTTATTGGGTTATGGGGATAGGGTGGGGGTGTGGACCTTGGGTATGGTGCTCTTTCCAAGAGCCGGTGCAGACTCGATGGGCCGAATGGCCTCCTTCTGCACTGTAAATTCTATGATAATCTATGATGACTCTAAACAGGATAATTGTCGAAATTCACCTCATGGCTCAGTCACAGGATTGCCCCCGCCAACATGAAAAACAGTGCAGGATCAACACAAGGAAGTAATTATAGGGGGTATGGTAAGGTTTAATAAGGAACTGCGGATCACAATTCCGAACATTCCTTTTACGGCTTCTTAAAAATCCAAAGCCTTAGCAGGGTTGTCAAACATCCTAACGGACCCTTAGAGGGCCACCCTCTGGACAGGAGGGCTTACTTAATTCCAAAATCCTTCAGATGCTTCCTGACCACATCACCTTTGCGTTTTTGCTGCACTGCCATCAAGAAGTCCTCGAGGAACAAAACTTTCACCCCATCATAGAGCAACACCAGAGGCATGCAATGCCCGGAGGTGGTGGCACACTGATATTGGTACTGGACGAATAATCCAGAAACCAAGGGTAATTCTCTGGGGACCTAGCTTCGAATCCCACCACTGCAGATTATGAAATTTGAATTCAATAAAAACCGGGAATTAAAAGTCTAATGATGACCATGAAACCATTGTTGATTGTTGTAAAAACCCATCTGGTTCAGTAATGTCGTTTCGGGAAGGATATCTGCCGTCCTAACCTGCCCCGGCGACATGTAACTCCAGAGCCACAGAACACTCTTAAAATGACCTTTGTAATGACCGAACAAGCCAGTTCAAGTGCACTCTGTTCCCTTGGTTTCGGTGGCTATGACTCATCTTTCATTCTCTCACCCCACAGTATAAATATTTCCCACTTTCCATGTCTTTTAGCTTTGACAAAGGGTCACCTGGACTCGAAACGTTAGCTCTTTTCTCTCCCTACAGATGCTGCCAGACCTGCTGAGATTTTCCGGCATTTTCTTTTTGGTTTCAGATTCCAGCATCCACAGTAATTTGCTTTTATCAAGTGCAGTAGGTATGGGCAATAAATGCTGGCTCAGCCAGCGAAGCCCAAATCTCATGAACAAATAAAAAAAGCCAAGTCTCAGCACACCTGGCAGACTCCAAAACTCTCTGATGGTCCCTGAAGTTATGGAAATTTTATATAATAGGCCGTGGATGATGGTTGTCCCTGGTCCTCGAGGATATGATGCACCACTTCGAGCTTGATCCAACCTATCTTCAAAACATTTAGCTGGGAGCCTGCCTCTGCTCCCTCTGGAAAACTGATCACACGAATATTCTTCCTCCAGCTCCAATTTTCCAGATCCACCAAGCTACCTGACGAGCCATGCAGGTGATTCTCTTAAGGATTGCAGCCGAGCCTCAAAGAAGCAGCATTCTCAACATTGAGGACTCTCTCTGCCATTTCACCGAGTCTCTTGCTGGTATTTTGCAGTTCATCCAAGTGAACATTTATGTTGTGTGTCATGTTTGCAGTCATCTCCTGCAATGCCTTCGAGAGCACTGGGCCCAGATCCCACTCCCAACCAGTTTGCCGTGATGAGGGCCCTGCTCCGCCCTAGGTGCCTCCCACTGATTTGATTTGATTTGAT
Source organism: Scyliorhinus torazame (assembly GCF_047496885.1). Lineage (NCBI taxonomy): Eukaryota > Metazoa > Chordata > Chondrichthyes > Carcharhiniformes > Scyliorhinidae > Scyliorhinus > Scyliorhinus torazame. Next base: position 124,932,372 of record NC_092713.1, read on the forward strand.
TTGATTTATTATTGTCACATGTATGAGTATACAGCGAAAAGTGTTGTTTCTTGCATGCTGTACAACGCATACCGTACATAGGGAAGGAAGGAGAGACTACAGAATGTAATGTTACAGTCATAACTGGGATGTAGAGAAAAGGTCAAGTTAATACGAGGTAGGTCCATTCATAAGTCTGTTGGCAACGGGGAAGAGCTGTTCCTGAGTCGGTTGGTATGTGACCTCAAACTTTTGTATCTTTGTCCTGACGGAAAAAGGTGGAAGAGGGCAGCACGGTAGCATTGTGGATAACACAATTGCTTCACAGCTCCAGGGTCCCAGGTTCGATTCCCGGCTTGATTCACTGTCTGTGTGGAGTCTGCACATCCTCCCCGTGTGTGCGTGGGTTTCCTCCGGGTGCTCCGGTTTCCTCCCACAGTCCAAAGATGTGCAGGTTAGGTGGATTGGCCATGATAAATTGCCCTTAGTGTCAAAAATTGCCCTTAGTGTTGGGTGGGGTTACTGGGTTATGGGGATAGGGTGAAGGTGTTGACCTTGGGTAGGGTGCTCTTTCCAAGTGCCAGTGCAGACTCGATGGGCCGAATGGCTTCCTTCTGCACTGTAAATTCTATGATAATTTTCCAGGGTGCGTGGGGTCCTTAATTATGCTGGTTGCCTTTCCGAGGCAGCGGGAATTATAGATAGAGTCAATGGATGGGAGGCTGGTTTGCATGATGGACTGGGCTACATTCACGACCTTTTGTAGTTTCCTGCGGTTTTGGGCAGAGCAGGAACCATACCAAGCTGTGATACAACCAGAAAGAATGCTTTCACTGGTGCATCTGTAAAGGTTGGTGAGAGTCGTAGCTGACATGCCAAATTTCCTTTTTATTTTTAATTTATTTTATTTTAAATTTTCCTTTCCACTGCTCCTTTTTATCAAGGATTTTCTTGACACTCCTCGGCATCTTGTCATTAATATCCCCCCAAAAACGTTCCAAGAACAGAGTGCGGATTATACGCTCCAGGAAAAAGCATCAGGATAAAAAGAGAATTAAAAAAGAGCAACGCCAGAGGTAACGGGAACACGACTATTCCCGTGCTTGCATCATATGACACCCCCACTGTCAGCTCTCTGTTTTTCCCAAGTGACAATTAGGTAAAGCACAATTGGAAAATGCCACTGCCATGTCATTGAATAATTTAAAAAAATACGAGTAGGCCTGCTCAATTGGCTTTTTTCTTCCATGTTATTTCACCCTGTCTTGCTATTTGACCTCGAGTGTGCACCCCTCGGTGAGCTCCATGTGCTCTCAGTATCTGTGCCAAAATGCACACAAGACCTTCTGGTCGGGTTTTTAAGAGATTTGCACAACTACGCCATCTGATGCACTCAGCTTTTCGCATAAATACATTTAATCTTTGTTATAATTGGTTGTTAGTCTAGCATTTTAACTGACTTTCCTGCTGTAAAATTAATATTTCCAGTAACTTATGCTACACGAGACCCAGATTTTCATTCTAAACACAAACATGCTCACAGCGATAAAGGAAAATCTGTCATAATTTTAAGGAGGAAGCAGTTGAAATAAATACTGTCTTGTTCTGGCATTATATGAGGAATATAAGAGAGGGGGATCATTACTATGCAAATGTACGGTGCTGAAAAGAAATTGAGACTAAAAGGTCATCGGAACTGCAGCGCAATGACAGACAAGAAGAGCTGAGGCTGTTGGAAAAATGTGAAAACAGAATAAATGAAAACTCAGCAAAACTGAATAAAAGCTGAGAGAATAGGGTAAAGCTATGTTTCATTTCTCCAGGCAGTATTTCTTGTTTGCTTTATTTTATCAGAATTGCATCCTCTGAAATGGATTGGTAAATGTTTCTCCACCAAGAACAAAAAGAAAGCTTTTTTTCCCAATTGGAAAAAGTAAGTGCTATTGAGCAACAAAATTGCCTTAATTTCCTATGCCTACGTCTATAGCAATCCGCACTTCGATCGCCATTTTATATTTATTTTGATAACACTGATTATATTGATGATGTTGCTGCTGCAATTACTCTTCAAAGACAAAGTTGTAATGTACGGGGCTAACATACTGGTCCTCCTTTGTAGGCGAGGATTATACTCAACTGGTCATTGCAGAGAATGCAAACAAAAGGTTATCTGCAGAAAGCATGAACTTCTTTGCCGGATTGCAAGGAGTGCTTAACAACTGATGATTCAGTGCCTGCAAGTTCTGAAAGGTGCAAGGCACAGGAGCAAGCGAGATGCTGTGTGAATTCATTGTATCCTCAAGGGAATCCGCAAATAAATAGAGACAGGGTCACCATGGATGATATTTATGAACCCGTGACAACAACAGCCACCAAGGGTAAAATAAGCCAAATATTGCAGATACTGGAAATCCGATACAGGAACTGAGCATGTTGGGAAAACTCAGCAGGTCTGGCAGCATCTGTAGGGAGAGAAAACAGAGTCTGCCTGACTCTTCATCAGAACTTTTAAAAAAATTATTTTTTGAAATTTAGAGTCTCCAATTCCTTTTGTCCAATTAGGGGGCAATTTAACGTGGCAATTCACCTACCCTGCACATCTTTGGGTTGTGGGGGTGAGACCCACACAGACACAGGGAGAATGTGCAAACTCCACGCGGAGAGTGACCCGGGGCCGGGATCGACCCTGGCTCCCTGGCTCCGCGAGGCAGTGGCATGGTAGCACAGTGGTTAGCACCATTGCTTCACAGCGCCAGGGTCCCAGGTTTGATTCCCGCTTAGGTCACTGTCTGTGCGGAGTCTGCACGTTCTCCCCTAGTCTGCGTGGGTTTCCTCTGGGTGCTCTGGTTTCCTCCCACATGTCCCGAAAGACGTGCTTGTTAGTTGAATTGGACATTCTGAATTCTCTTTGTGTGTACCCGAACAGTCCCGCAGTGTGGCAATTAAGGGATTTTCACTGTAACTTCATTGCAGTGTTCATGTAAGCCTACTTATATTGTGACAATAATAAAGATTATTATTATTAATAATAATAACCACAAGTGCAGCACGGTGGCCCAGTGGTTAGCACTGCTGCCTATGGCGCTGAGGACCCAGGTTCAATCCCAGCCCCGGGTCACTGTCTGTGTGGAGTTTTGCACTTTCTCCCCATGTCTGCGTGGGTTTGACCCCCACAACCCAAAGATGTGCACAATAGGTGGATTTGCCACGCTAAATTGACCCTTAATTGGAAAAAAATAATTGGGTACTCTAAATTTATTAATTTTAAAAATTATTATTAACCACTGCGTCATCGTGCCGCCCTACTCTTCATCAGAACTAAATAGATATTAGATATTAAACTGCAGTCGGAAGAGATTGCAACAAGGTGTGGCAACTTTAAGACGTAAAGACAGATAGCCTGGTATGGAAAGGGAAGGGAGAAAAGGAAGGGTTTTTGAATTGAGTCAATTAGTGTATGGGCTTATTTAAAATGAAAAAGGGTCATACTTTCTAAAACTATCTAACAACTTCCACACTTGCCCATAAGAATGATGGAGATCTGGTGACCCAGCCAATGGTCATCACTGGTCAGTGTCCAAGACAAAACATTTGACCAGCTGATCCCCACCTATTCTTGATGGAGGTTTTGATCTGGTATTTCTGACAGCTGGCCAAATATTATATTTGTTGCACATCACCGAGTCAGTATCTGGTGATTATTTTTTTCAGCAGCGACTCTCAGTGGCTATCCTTTCCTCGTTTTTTGAAAATGCAGCAAAGAAATGCAACCAAGCTGAAATCACGGGGCCAGGTAGCTTGATTGGATGCATTGCGAAGACAAAATGTTTCACCTCAGAGGAAATCCAGCTTTGACCCCTTGCCCTACGGAAAGTGCATATCTTGTCAGCTGAACAACACGGAGTGATGTTGATATTAGTGGTCATGTGGGAGTTCACAACCCTTTCACCTAGACTCGCAGTTGACAGAGAGTGTGGCACAGAATGCACCTTCTAAGGAAAGGGGAAGGATGCAAGGCAGCTCTGCAAAAATAAAAAATCACACAAAGATCTACTGCATCCATTCTTTTACTGCAATGCTTGTGCATTATACTTTCTGGCTGAAAGTAAGAATACCAACAACATGGCACAATTGCAAAGTTGATTTCCCATTCTTTCTCTTAACTTACCCATACTGTATAGCTCAATTGTTTTACAGCGCACAATATTTTAAATGCATGCTTATTGTACTATAAAAGACTCATTGGAGATGGCATTAATAATTTGGGATGTCAGTTAAACTGACTTAATTTTAATACTGAATAATGCGGTGGCAAACTAAGTGAGAATAGGAGGAAAGGTTATTTACTTAGCTATGTTATAAGGTCCATGGACTATTCTCTTTAACTATGCTATGTTGTACAGCTAACAGAGCAAACTGCCATATGAAAAATGATTGGCACCAATTTTATCCTGGAGAAAATAGTACGTTTAAACTGGCTATGTATTTAATGGATGTACCTTTTAATTGATTTTTGCTCTGGAAGAGAAATAACCAAAGGTTTCAAAGAATGAATCAGATAATGCAATGCTCCGACCATTGTTTGCATCAGTTGCTGTGTTACAGCTGCAATGTTAGCTTACAGGTCAAGGCAGTGACCCAAAAAGTGCTGCTGCTGCTTGCAGGCTTGGGCACTGCTTGCTGAACCAAATCATGCCTGAAGTGTACTGGGGGCTTCTTATACCCTACAGGAGGATGTAAACATTGACACAATTGATCAATCACAGACACTACTGATCACTGAAGCTGCAGAGAACGTTTCTGGCTCACTACATCAAGTAGTGGATCAGTTATATCAGAACAGCTGAAATTCTCAAGGGTTCTTTAAAGGAAGGAGCACAATTGTCTACAATGCACATGCCTATCTTCAGAGCACAGAACGCAAGGAAACAACAGACAACATGTCATACTGCTAAACTGTTGCTATATTGGTGATGTCAGTTCTGTGCAATCAAAGAGGGTAACAGAAAAATAAGACAACTTACCACATTTTGCACATAAAAGCGTTCGCAAAAAAGTTTTTGAAACTTTCCAGAAAAATCTATTTTGGTTTTCAGCAGAGACATAACTTTTAATTTTACTTTGAAACCAGCAATCCAAACAATGCTGACAAAACACTTATTACCATTCGAATTTTTCTTTTCCGGCAGGATTACCGCAAAGAGGCAGATTTTCAAGAATGGTTAGAAAAGCTTAATCAGTGCTATGCATTAGACAGTGAACTACAAGGATAAAATGTGAGAGGCTCATTATTGTCCTGTGAAGTACCAAGATTAAATTACAGCCATGAAATCTTCCCTTCTGAGTGGCAATTCTTCATTGTATATCACATAGGTGGTGCCTATTTCCCTCTCCAATATTTAATCCTAATTATGAAATTATGTATAGACTATTCATACACTTACCATTTTCTATTGCAGCTTAAAGTTCTATTTCCGAAGAAGACTTTCAAAGCTTTACTGCTGTAGTGATATTCAGATATCAATATGCATAATAAATGTATGTAAATTTCATTTCAACACTAGGGGCGGGATTCTCCGCAATCAGCGCGATGTCCGCCGACCGGCGCCAAAAACGGCGCGAATCAGTCCGGCATCGTGCCGCCCCAAAGGTGTGGAATTCTCCACATCTTGAGGGGCCGAGCCCTCACCTTGAGGGGCTAGGCCCACGCTGGACTGATTTCCGCCCCGCCAGCTGGCGGGAAAGGCCTTTGGTGCCCCACCAGCTGGCGCGGAAATGACTTTGCCGTGCGGCGCATGCGCGGGAGCGTCAGCGGCCGCTCACGGCATCCCCGCGCATGCGCAGTGGAGGGGGTCTCTTCCGCCTCCGTCATAGTGGAGACCATGGCGAAGGCGGAAGGAAAAGAGTGCCCCCACGGCACAGGCCCGCCCGCGGATCGGTGGGCCCCGATCACGGGCCAGGCCACCGTGGAGGCACCCCCCGGGGCCAGATCGCCCCACGCCCCCCCCCAGGACCCCGGAGCCTGCCCGCGCCGCCTTGTCCCGCCGGTAAGAGAGGTGGTTTGATTCTCGCTGATGGGACAGGCATTCCAGCAGCGGGACTTCGGCCCATCGCGGGCCGGAGAATCACGGGGGGGGGGGGGGGGGGCGCCAACCGGCGTGGCGTGATTCCCACCCCCGCCGAATATCTGGTGCCGGAGAATTCGGCAACCGGCGGGGGCGGGATTCACGCCAGCCCGCGGCAATTCTCCGACCCGGCGGGGGGTCGGAAAATCCCGCCCTAGATGTCTCAAAGTCAGATACCATAAGAACCGGATTCCTGCTCTTTTTAGTTAGTTAGAGAGTGTGATCCAGAACAGTGAACAAGCAAGACATAGAATAGCGAGAGTGAGAGAAGTTAGAACTAGATTGTTATAATAGTGTATAATTTTATATATTGTACTTTATTTTTTTATTGTTAGTTTAGTATTGAGTAAAAGGACTCACAGTTTATTATTTTATTACTCATTAAATAATTCATCTTTCAACAAGACTATTGGTCATTTTATCATCCTGGTGGATTCAAGAGTAATATATATATTTTAGAATTAGATAAGTCATTATTTAAAATATAACAACTGCAACTGCAAATGTTAAAGAATCTGAAATACAAAGAGAAAAGGCTGGGGGTTCACTGTGAGGATAGCTACTATCTGGACAGACAAAACACAAGTTATGTCATTTTAGGTGAGTATTTTCAGAACTCTGAATTCGACGTTTAATGTCATATTTTAGTGGATTATGAGCGCAATTTACTGGCCACATCGCACCGTACTTCATGTTGGGATCAGGGCATTGAATCTCATGAGAGGCCCCTCGTGAGATTCACGAAGCCCGCGAGGTTCAACTCATGGGCGAGATCCAGATTAGCATATTTAAATGAGCCATTCAGCTCATTTAAATATTCATGCATTGGATTCTCTCTGAACCCGGTCCTACTGACCTCACCTGGGAATCCTTGTCAGGGCGCCATTTAGATCATAGATCATAGAATTTACAGTGCAGAAGGAGGCCATTTGGCCCATCGAGTCTGCACCGGCTCTTGGAAAGAGCACCCTACCCAAGTTCAACACCTCCACCCTATCCCCATAACCCAGTAACCCTACCCAACACTAAGGGCAATTTTGGACACTAGGGGCAATTTATCATGGCCAATCCACCTAACCTGCACATCTATGGACTGTGGGAGGAAACCGGAGCACCCGGAGGAAACCCACGCACACACGGGGAGGATATGCAGACTCCGCACAGACAGTGACCCAAGCCGGAATCGAACCTGGGACCCTGGAGCTGTGAAGCAATTGTGCTATCCACAATGCTACCGTGCTGCCCTTTAGTACTGGTCCACACCAACGTGGGCCAGGCATAACAGCACTTTGGGGGGGGGGGGTCTCCCAGGTCTTTGCAGACCCTTGGGTGGTCAGGGACATGGCAGGGTGGTGCCTTGGTACTTGGGCACCTTGGCCCAGGCACCTGGAAGTGCCAGGATGCCAGGTGGAACTTCCTATCCAGCAGGGGCACTTCCAGGGTGCCACAGCCAAGGGTTCGGGCCCGAGGGGGCCATGCCCATGAAAGGGGGGGCAAAAAGGGTCAGAAGGGTGAAGGGCAGGTGTGAAGGGGACTCAAAGACTGGGAGGTAAAAGGTGGGAATCCTGAAAGTGGGTGAGCCCGAAAGCCTGAAAATGGGGGGGGGGGGGCCTCAGCCACCCCATAGTGTGGCACCTTCACTGGGGGGCGGGGGGGTGACATTGTCTGTGGGTCAGGGGGAACCTCAAGCTCACTTAGAGATTGGGGCACTCTTTCAAAATGGCACCTCGACCTCCGAGGAGCTGGTCTTGCCAGTGGGTTCAGGTCCCTGCTGCTGAAAAAAATTTGTAAGCATGGGCTAGACCAGGGAGAAACTCGCCAAAGACCAAATAAAGCGACTTGTGGGTGAATACTGGTGTGGGTCTCACCCAAAAAGCTGGCAGGAAACATCCTGTTAAACACACACAAAATGACACTTCAAACATTTTTTAGTTGAATTCAACCCAATAGCGGTAATCTGGTAGATAACCTTACAAGTGTTATTCAAAAGATATATACCTGGAATGGAAAATGTTTCAGGGCTATTGGGAAGAAACAGATAAGCATGACAAATTTGATAGCTTGGTCAAAGAGCCAAAATGGGCTGAATGTCTTCCTTTTATGATCAATACAAACAAATGACAAGCACGTGGTTTATACTTCTTTCATTCTCTTGAGGGTGGCACGGTGGCACAGTGGTTAGCACTACTGTCTCACAGCTCCAAGGTCCCAGGTGATTCCAGCCTCAGGTGACTGTCTGTGTGGAGTTTGCACTTTCTCCCCTTGTCTGTGTGGATTTCCTCCGGGTGCTCCGGTTTCCACCCACAGTCCAAAGATGTGCAGGTTTGGTGGATTGGCCATGCTAAATTGCCCTTAGTGTCAAATAGGTTAGGTGGGGTTGCTGGGTTGTGGTCATAGGGTGGAAGTGTGGGCTGAGGTGTGGTACTCTTTTCAAGGGCCGGTGTAGACTCGATGGGCTGAATGGCCTCCTTCTGTACTGTATGGATTCTATGATTCTCTAACAGGAGCACAGATGAATTTGGGACAAAAGACTAACTTATTCAAGGTGTCTCAGTTTCCCAGTTTCTAAAGTGCTTAAAAATAAATTTAAAGTACCGAATTCTCTTTTTTTCCAATTAAGGGGCAATTTAGTGTGACCAATCCACCTACCCTGCACATCTTTGGGTTGTGGGGGTGAGACCCATGCAGACATGGGGGGAACTTGCAAACTCCACACTGACAGTGACCCGGGGCTGGGGTCCCAGTTAACCAAAGAATTACATTATACTAATGACATACGGTGTGAGTGGAGATTCATTTCCCACAAAGGCGGGTTTATCCCAGGAGTTAGAAAGCTTAAATTAAATTGTTTATCTTTGGAGTTAAGATCCTGAAATCTCATCTCACCTACTATGTTGCCGCCTGCTCCAAACACATGTGTTGTCATCCTCCCAATATAAGAAAGGTACAAAAGCTCGGGGTGGGGGGCTGCCAGGGGGGTGGCAGAGATAAAGGAAGAGGGCATTCCGCTGTGCGAAGGGAAAAAATGAGATCCCTGGGCTGTGTGAAATGTTCAAAATTATTGGTCCACACAGCGCTACCAGGGGAAGAGTTGAGGCCAACACCAAGATATTCTCCAAAAGTCTCAATGTTGGAAGTCACTTTAACCAATGGAACCATCTCATTAGCACTGAGCATATGTTTAACACACAACGCAAAAGCATCCCTTGGCACCATTTTCAAAAACTTATAATGCCTTAATGTGTTACCCAGCTGCTCCAGATGATTCCTCATCTTGTAAACATTGTGGGAATAATGTGCTCAAAATCTGAAAGCAGATAAATAATAGGAGATAGAGATCAGAAAAACACCCACCTGTGCTATGTTGCGAAGCACAACTGTTGTTAAACAAAGAAAAAGGCACCTTCCAACCTGGTTCTAATTAGCAAGAGGGTGCAAAAGCATTCCTCTTGTTCTCAACAAACACTGCAACCATAGGTTGCCTCAACACAAATCTACACCTGGATTCCTTTACATTTTAAATTCACCTTCCTCTGGGTTTCAAGACGTGCCGGATAATGTATTTCATTCAAACTCGGTGCTGCAGCTGTTTCTCACTTGTTTACGTGGTAGAGAGGGGAGGGGGTCACCATGTCATCACTGACCACCAGTCTATTTAAACTGCAGATGAAAGCATTTAGACAAGAAGTAATACATCTGTTTCCATTGCACAACACAGCAAAACTGGAATCTGGAATCCCCTCCATTATTCCCGCCTTATTCCCGCCCAGATACTTGTTAAAAACCTGCTTTTTTGGCCAAGCTGGTCATCTGTCCTCGTATCTTCTTATGTTGCTTGCTGCACCTAACGTGGTTAACTCTTAGTGTACTCCGTACAAGTGACGGTTGGGCACGGGGATACGCACCATGCTAACATGTCAACCTTTCAGCCTGCAGATAATGGGCGGGATTCTCCACTCCCATGCCGAAGTGGCCGCGCCGTCGTGAACGCCATGGAGGTTCACGACAGCACGGAACGGCCCCGGTCCTGACCGATTCAGGCCCTGACAATGGGCCAGTATCGGGACCGCGTCATCTACCCGCGCCAGGCCTTGTCGCCCGCGTAAAAGCGGCGCCGCATAGATGACGCGGCCGGCGCCGCATAACGGACGTCATCCGCGTATTGGCGGGTTGGCCGGCGCCAACCCACACATGCGTGGTTGCCGTCCTCTCTAAGTCCGCCGCCCCGCAAGAAGATGGGGGATGGATCTTGCGGGGCCGGGAAGGAGGTCCTCCTTCAGAGAGGACGGCCCGACGATCGGTGGGCACCGATCGCTGGCCACCCCACATTCCAGGCGAAGCCCAGTGCAGGATCCCCCCTCGCCCCCCCACAGGCCGCCCCCCCAGCGTTCACGCACCGCCCACGACTGCAGCGACCAGGTGTGGACGGCGCCGGGGGGAACCCGCCATTTTGGCCTGGCCACTCGGCCCATCCGGGCCTCAGAGTAGCGGGGGTGCCGGAGAATCGCCATTTTCGGTGTCTCCGGCGATTCTCCGGCCTGCGGTCCGCGAAACACGACCGGGCCGTTCCCGCCACATTGGGAGAATCACGGGAGGGCGTCGGACCGGAGACCCCGGAAATTTTGGCGGCCCAGGCGATTCTCCCAACCGGCATGGGAGTGGAGAATCGCGCCCAATGGATATTGGAATTCACCCAGCAATGGTGGCCTCCCTGCTAGTCGCCGCAGCCCTGGGGGATGCCCTGTGGCTGTGAGAGCGGGTGCTGCTTGAGGAGAAGGAGGAAGCTGCAGCAGCATAGCGTGCAACAGCAGGCAACCCAACAGGCCGAGGAGGGGTTGCCAAGGAGGCACCGCATGAGGCCCATGTGTACTGGCACCACCTGTCATTCAGGACCTGCCGGATCAGGCATGCAGTCGAAGACTCCTGCTGAGTAGAGAGACTGTGCGACATATCTGCCAGATGATGGCACACCTGGCACGTGGGGATATGGGGGAGGACACTCCCCCCCGGTGGCCGTCAAGGTGACAGTCGCCCTGAACCATTACGCGACAGGGTTCTTCGAGGGGCCGAGTGGGGGCCTGTCCGGGATCTCACAGACCTCTGTGCACAGGTGCATCCGCGCCACCACGGAGGCCCTATATGCCAGGCAGCTCAATACATCCTCTTTAATGTGGACCAAGGCCAGCAGCGGGGATTGCCGCCATCGCTGGGATGCCCCCGGTCCAGGAGGTGATCAACCGGATGCATGTTCCTCCTACGAGCACCTGAAGATGACAGGCCGCTCTACACAAACCGAAAGGGGTACTAGCGAATGATTGTGCAGCTGATATGTGACCATCAGCTGCGCATCATACACCTCTACTCCCGATACCCAAGCAGTGGGGTTTGCTCCTGGGTGGCAGGGACTATCCACTGCGGTCGTGGCTGATGACGCCTTTCTGGAGGCCACAGACTGACGCGGAGATCCGCTACAAGAAAGCCGATGCAGTGACCAGGAGTATGACCGAGCGGCGCTTCGGCCTCCTGAAGTTGCGGTTCAGGTGCCTGGACCGCTCTAGAGGGGCCCTCCAGTATGCTGCTGAGACGGTCGCCCGCATCGTGGCAACCTGCTGCGTCCTCCTCAACATCGCGCAGCAGAGGGGCAACGTGCTGGAGCACCATTTCTCATTACGATTGATTGTGTTCCGCGTGGTGCCGATGCTAGACCCCAACAGTAGCGAAATCGGTCCAGGTGTGGTACCAGTTTTGCTGTCGTGAAAGTCCACAAATTCTGCGTTGGTATCAACACTTAGGGCTGGATTCTCCGATTTTGAGGCTATGTCCGGAGCATATGTCTAGTCTTACCACCAAATGTCGGCGCCATGCCACATAAAGCCCCCGGCTTCACCTGCAGATACGGATAGAGAGTTGCCTGGTCTGTGGCCGCGCATGTGCACGACAGCGACCAGCGGCGGACGCGCCGTACAATATAGTGCCACACTGTAGCCCCCCTTGCCACTCCCGGACCAACCCCCACCAGTCCTCCCAGCCCCCGCCGAAGCCCCCATCGGCCAGCGGAACGGTTCCCCCACGACTGGGGCAGCGCTGGACACAGTCCGCAGCCGCCACGCGAGGTCCCCGAAAACTGTGAACTCACGCGACCGACGACGCCGTCGGGAAGTCGGCCCATCGGGGGCTGAGCATCGGGGGGAAGACCTCGGTGGCGTCCCATCGATGATGTCGTTTCTGAGGGGGCGGAGCATCTGAAAATCAGCACCGCCCCCTATTTTGGCATAAAAACTGATTCTCCGGCCAATCGCTGAACCCGATAATGGCGTCGGCAATCAGAGAGTCCCGCCCTTAGTCTCAGAAATGGAGAATCCTGCCGCCTGTTTTTTTTAATACCTTTAAGCATAATGCATGTTGTTTTACACAGCATATGCACAGAGAAACTTGAAGTGTCATGTTTATGCACAGTCTGTTGCCAATTTATTGGAATGACGCTCTTCATCCTGTTGCTGTGTGAACTGAAAATATATTTTATTGATTGTTTAGTTAAAAGTTTTTTTTCGAAGTATCTGCTGTATTCTGAGAATTTGTATGTCGAACAAAATTGATATCCAGTAAAATTAACCAAAGATAAACAACAGGAAATCTTGCATGATCATGAGAACTAAACTATCCTTCTACATGTCAACAACAACTTGCATTTATATAATGCCTTTAATCCAAAGCCCTTCACGGGTTGTCAAAGGATACAGAACTGGCTAGGCCATAGAAGGCAGAGGGTAGCAATGGAGGGATGCTTTTCTAATTGGAGGGCTGTGACCAGTGGTGTTCCACAGGGATCAGTGCTGGGACCTTTGCTCTTTGTAGTATATATAAATGATTTGGAGGAAAATGTAACTGGTCTGATTAGTAAGTTTGCAGACGACACAAAGGTTGGTGGAATTGCGGATAGCGATGAGGACTGTCTGAGGATACAGCAGGATTTAGATTGTCTGGAGACTTGGGCGGAGAGATGGCAGATGGAGTTTAACCTGGACAAATGTGAGGTAATGCATTTTGGAAGGGCTAATGCAGGTAGGGAATATACAGTGAATGGTAGAACCCTCAAGAGTATTGAAAGTCAAAGAGATCTAGGAGTACAGGTCCACAGATCACTGAAAGGGGCTACACAGGTGGAGAAGGTAGTCAAGAAGGCATACGGCATGCTTGCCTTCATTGGCCGGGGCATTGAGTATAAGAATTGGCAAGTCATGTTGCAGCTGTATAGAACCTTAGTTAGGCCACACTTGGAGTATAGTGTTCAATTCTGGTCGCCATACTACCAGAAGGATGTGGAGGCTTTAGAGAGGGTGCAGAAGAGATTTACCAGAATGTTGCCTGGTATGGAGGGCATAAGCTATGAGGAGCGATTGAATAAACTCGGTTTGTTCTCACTGGAACGAAGGAGGTTGAGGGGCGACCTGATAGAGGTATACAAAATTATGAGGGGCATAGACAGAGTGGATAGTCAGAGGCTTTTCCCCAGGGTAGAGGGGTCAATTACTAGGGGGCATAGGTTTAAGGTGAGAGGGGCAAATTTTAGAGTAGATGTACGAGGCAAGTTTTTTACGCAGAGGGTAGTGGGTGCCTGGAACTCACTACCGGAGGAGGTAGTGGAGGCAGGGACGATAGGGACATTTAAGGGGCATCTTGACAAATATATGAATAGGATGGGAATAGAAGGATACGGACCCAGGAAGTGTAGAAGATTGTAGTTTAGTCGGGCAGTATGGTCGGCACGGGCTTGGAGGGCCGAAGGGCCTGTTCCTGTGCTGTACATTTCTTTGTTCTTTGTTCTTTGTTGGAAGTTGGATGAAAATCACTCATGGGCTAGATTGATCATTTTCTCATGCCAGCCGATAATTACAAGATTTAATGAATTCCTGTCTCACAATTTGCCATGCAAGAATCTCAATTTATGGCATCTACAGTGCGGTGCTATAACCATTAGACTACAACACCCATACCATCCATTTCAGAGCTGAGGTGTAGCCTGCAGCACATTTGACTTTTAGTAACTAAAGTGGAGAGAAGGCAAACACCGATGCAATAGTTCATAAAAATTGCAAAGAGAAAGGCATGTTTCCATCAGGAACTTCAGGGAATCAGAGGCTCGCTAGTTGAAGAGAATCAATTTGACTATATTTATTTACATGGATTTTAATTGGATGTGGCCTTCAGCAGGTTCAACATTCCAGCAATGTTGCAACCTTTGCTTTATTCTGGTCTCTTATGAGTATTACCGTTGTCATATTCCTGAAGAAGTAGCAATGTCCAGTACCTACAGAAAAGATAATGGCGCGTCAATGATGGACAGCATTATTAATGTGAAAATCAACCAGTCATTCCAGGGACTGAGAGGTTTCGAGGCAAATTTGCAGAATTTAGAGGTCAATCTAACAGCATCTCACCTTTAGGCTCAAGTTATTTTTAAAAGAAATTCCAGGATTTGCATATTAATTGACCAGTAAATTTGCCACAGAAAGTTAATGGTAAGTCTGAAGAAAGGCCTTTTTAGCAACATGATCATTGTCAATCGTTATTAATCAACCTCTTGGGCCCAGAAAGTGAATAATTCAAACTTTGATGTTTTATTCCTTCAGGCAGTGAAATGTTGTTGGAGATTTGAAAATTGCCAGATTTTTTTCCTTATCTCTGCCTCTTTTATCCCCTTATTTAACCCATTCTTTGTTTTTCTGTCCATGATTTAACTATAATTCGCCCTCCTTCTCATGCCTGCCTTGGTTTATTTTGTGATGGAACAGCACCTCCACTGCATATTCGTACAAGGCTGTTTCTTAATTTTTAAATAATAGTAATCTTTATTAGTGTCACAAGTAGGCTTACATTAAAACTACAATGAAGTTACTGTGAAAATCCCTGAGTCGCCACATTCCGGCGCCAGTTTGGGTACACAGAGGGAGAATTCAGAATGTCCAATTCACCTAACAAGCATGTCTTTCGGGACTTGTGGGAGGAAATCAGAGCACTCAGAGGAAACTCACGCAGACTCGGGGAGAACGTGCAGACTCCGCACAAACAATGCCCCAAGCCAGGAATCGAATCCGGGTCCCTGCCGTTATGAAGCAACAGTGCTAACCACTGTGGACCTTTCGTCTGATAAAGACCATTAAGAAGGCTGACTTTATATCTAAATTATTGGCTGTGACTCACCAGAACAAAAGAAGCCATGACACATTGTCAGAAATGTCACACCTCATTTTTTTTGAGGAGCTACTAAAGGACTGTAGTGGGGAAAATCAACCACTTCAAGAGTCAGACTTGCTGTGTTCAAATAAGTGCAGTTTTATTGTTACACGAAGCTTCGGGAGAAAGCGTACGTACCGCGCGGTACAGTAGCCAGCCTTTCTCCCGGTTTGAATGGCAGTCATTCATTTTATACTTTGGGTTCACAATGAGCCCAGATACAAAACAATTATCACCTTGTTATCTTAAAACATTTTATAGATTGTACATCGCTATTTGTAAGCGTTTTGCCATTTACACATGGCCACAGTCAAAAAGGTTTTACAGGTTACAGGCAGCAGCAGGAAAATAGTATCGATTGTCCCTTTACATAGAATTTTTTGTTTTTGTTTTAGGAAATGGCCCAAGACATTCGTATTAGCATATCATTGTGTACACCTTGGCTGAAGTCAGCTTTATTCAAGTGGTGTTCCGCATTTATGTATTTCTTAATCTTCCTGTCTGGCTCCCTTTGTCCTGGATCTGTTCCTATCTGCCCTACTGGCACCCTGCTGGACTCCAGGCATCAGTTATGTCTGCTTTATTCTCTGTGTCTCCATCTTGTGTGTCAGGCAGCCATCTTCTGTGCCAAGTACCCTTCTGAACCATTTCCCACTTCAACCCCTCCTTTTGGTCCGGGCTGTTGTCGCCCCAACAGCCCCGTAGACCAACACCACGGTACCTCTCATAGGTACAGGTCCACAACTTCCCGTCTTTCTCCGCATCTCCTGGGGTCTTCGGGGAATATCGTGGTTTCGTTAAGGGTGACACTGGCTCCTGACACCACCTTTGTTACGGTACTGCAGCAGATTTTTAAACACCCAAATCTAAGGCAGCACACCAGTGTGACCGATATGAACATGACCAGTCCGTGTATTAAATAGGGTCCCCAGATATTTCCCACTAGCCACTCTAGCCAGCGACTTCCTTTTGTGGGTCCCTGTCTGAAGTTATCCAGTTGTTCCCTGATATTGTGATTAGCCTCTGTAATATTATAGGATTCGTCTATGAAACCCCTGTAGTGCCGGACATGACCAGAACATGTGGGTGTGATTCGCTGGGCTTCTCGAGCATCTCGCACACCTATCCTCTACTCCAAAAAATTTACTGAGCCGTGCTCCAGTCATATGCGCCCTGTGTAACACCTTAAATTGTATCAGGCTTAGCCTGGCACATGAGGACAATGAGTTTACCCTACTTAGGGCATCAGCCCACAGCCCCTCCTCAATCTCTTCCCCCAGCTCTTCTTCCCATTTCCCTTTCAGCTCATCTACCATAATCTCCCCCTCGTCCCTCATTTCCCTATATATGTCTGATACCTTACCGTCCCCCACCCATGTCTTTGAGATCACTCTGTCCTGCACCTCCTGCGTCGGGAGCTGCGGGAATTCCCTCACCTGTTGCCTCGCAAAAGCCCTCAGTTGCATATACCGGAATGCATTCCCTTGGGGCAACCCATATTTTTCGGCCAGCGCTCCCAGACTTGCAAACGTCCCATCTACAAACAGATCTCTCAATTGTGTTACTCCTGCTCTTTGCCATGTTCCAAATCCCCCATCCATTCTCCCCGGAGCAAATCTATGATTATTTCTTATCGGGGACCACACCGAGGCTCCCGTCTTTCCCCTATGCCGTCTCCATTGCCCCCAAATTTTCAGAGTAGCCACCGGGCTTGTGGTGTATTTCTTCGGTGAGAACGGCAACGGCGCCGTCACCATGGCTTGCAGGCAAGTCCCCCTACAGGACGCCTTCTCCAATCTCTTCCACGCCGCTCCCTCCTCTTCTCCCATCCACTTACATACCATTGAGATGTTGGCGTCCCAGTAGTACTCACTCGGGCTCGGTAGCGCCAGCCCCCCCCCTATCCCTACTACGCTGCAAAAATCCCTTCCTCACTCTCGGGGTCTTCCCGGCCCACACAAAACTCATGATACTCTTCTCAATCCTTTTGAAAAAAGCCTTCGTGATCACCACCGGGAGGCACTGAAACACAAAGAGGAATCTCGGGAGGACCACCATTTTAACCGCTTGTACCCTCCCTGCCAGTGACAGGGATACCATGTCCCATCTCTTGAAGTCCTCCTCCATCTGTTCCACCAACCGCGTTAAGTTTAACCTATGCAATGTACCCCAATTCTTGGTTATCTGGATCCCCAAGTAGCGAAAGTCCCTTGTTACCTTCCTCAGCGGTAAGTCCTCTATTTCTCTGCTCTGCTCCCCTGGATGCACCACAAACAGCTCACTTTTCCCCATGTTCAGCTTATATCCTGAAAATTCTCCAAACTCCCCAAGTATCCGCATTATCTCTGGCATCCCCTCCGCCGGGTCCGCCACATACACCAATAAATCGTCCGCGTAAAGAGATACCCGGTGTTCCTCTCCTCCCCTGAGTACTCCCCTCCACTTCCTGGAACCCCTCAATGCTATTGCCAGGGGCTCAATCGCCAGTGCAAACAATAATGGGGACAGAGGACATCCCTGCCTCGTCCCTCTATGGAGCCGAAAATACACAGACCCCCGTCCATTCGTGACCACGCTCGCCATCGGGGCCCTATACAGCAGCTGTACCCATCTAATATACTCATCTCCAAAGCCAAATCTCAACACCTCCCACAAATAATCCCACTCCACTCTATCAAATGCTTTCTCGGCATCCATCGCCACCACTATCTCCGCTTCCCCTTCTGGTGGGGGCATCATCATTACCCCTAGCAGCCTCCGTATATTCGTATTCAGCTGTCTCCCCTTCACAAACCCAGTTTGGTCCTCATGGACTACCCTCAGGACACAATCTTCTATCCTCATTGCCATTACCTTGGCCAGAATCTTGGCGTCTACATTTAGGAGGGAAATAGGTCTATAGGACCCGCATTGCAGCGGGTCTTTTTCCTTCTTTAGGAGAAGCGATATCGTTGCCTCCGACATAGTCGGGGGCAGCTGTCTACACACATTTTTACAACAAGCAAGTTTCAATTCTAACACTATAGTTTAGAATCTGTCTGTATGCGTGGTTGCAGAACTGTTCTACACTTTCCGAGTACACTGGTCCTTCGCTCGCGGTCTCCTCCTGTGTTTGTGGGAAAGCAATTGGATTAGTTCATTCATGTTCAGGTTTATACAATTTTAGCTGGGTCGTGTTTCCATCTTCCCTTCCCTCTTATGTCCATACAGGCACAGGTGTCTCCACTGATTATGACTTCATATGGCCCATTCCATTTTGGGGCAAATTCTGGCTTAACAGGTAGTGTTTTTATTGGGACGCGACTCCCCGCTGCTGGGACATCAGGGAATATTTCAAGCTCCCTTTGTGTGTCTTTTTGTTCCTGATTGTCTTTTACAAATTTGCGCATCCCTTTTAGCTGGGCGCTCAGTTCAGAAACATATCTCCTGATTCTGTCTTTTAGCGGACCTACATCGGTCCCACCTGTTATGATGCTTTCTGGTAATTGCATCGCCCATCCTGTCGTTAGCTCATAAGGGGTTAATCCGGTTGTCCGGTTTGTGGTAGCTCTTAGCCTCATTAGTATAGTGGGCAACACCTCTGTCCACATTTTTCCCGATGTTTGCATGGCTTCAGCTAATGTATTCTTAAGTGTTCCATTCATATGTTCCACCATCCCAGACCTCTGTGGATGATAGGGGATATGGAATTTTTGTTTTATCCCCATCAGCTTACATACTGTTTTCATCACTTTCCCAGTGAAGTGTGTCCCCTGGTCCGAATCAATTTATAGGGACACTCCCCATCTAGGGATTACTTCCTCTGCCAATATTCTGGCTACCATGGTAGCAGTACAATTTCTGGTAGGGAATGCTTCTGCCCACCGGGTGAATTGGTCTATGATGACCAGACAATAAGTTTTTCCATGGGATTGTGGTAGTGGCCCTGTGAAATCCATTTGCAGGTGTTCCCAGGGTCCCTTGGGTCTGGGTTGGTGTCCCATTTAAATTTTTATGGGTTTACTAGGGTTGTGTTGTGCACATGTCACGCATCGGTGCGGGCTATGTCTCTTCCCATCCCTTTCCACCACCATTCTCTTCCTCAGCTGGTTATCATGGCCTCTCTACCCACATGCGAGAGCCCATGGTGTAATTCCAATAGGGTGTTCTGTATGCATTCCGGGAGTGCTATCACCTTATCCTCTCGTCTCCAAAAATTATCAGCCCCTTTAGCTGCACCCTGCGCTTCCCATCTCTCTCTCTCCTCACTTGGGGTGTTCTCCTGTAATTCCCTAATATCTATATCTTCTTCTACTGGTTCTGTAGCTGCTATTGGTAGCTCGCTAATCGTTTTTTGTTCTAGAGCCAGTTGTGCTGCTGCATCAGCTGCTTGGTTTCCTTTGAAATTCAACCAATCCAGGTTGTCTCTTCCTGGCTCCTTCTGGTGCGCTTTAATTTTGATTACTGCGGCTTCTCGGGGTTTCTCACTGGCTTTTAATAGCGCCTTAATTCTTTGCTGATGTTTGATAGGGGTTCCGCCAGTGATTATGAACCCTCTCCTTCCCCATGTTGTCATGTAATCATGTATAATTCCAAATGCATATCGGCTATCCGTGTATATGTTCACGGTTTTTCCCTCAGATAACTCTAGTGCCTGTGTGAGCGCCACTAGTTCAGCTACTTGTGCGGATTTACCTCCGTCAATCCTTCCTGACCTTATGGTTTCTAACTTATCATTCACTACTGCCCACCCTGTCCGGGGTGATCCTTCCACATATTTTCGTGACCCATCTACAAAGAGGGTCTCCTCAGCTGTTGTTAATGATGTGTCTTTTATTCTACCTTCTCCTTCATCTCTGTCTACATCTCCACAGGTGTGTGGCTCTCCTGTATCTAAAATCCCTTCTGCTGGATTCTCCCCTATATCTCTTACTATTACTATGGACTTGCTTGGGGGTAGGAGGACAGCTTCCCACTTGGCCCTCCTTAGGTTCGAGACTGACCTCAATTTCCCCGTATTTATTCCCCAAGGTGTGCTTGGTGTGGAGGATTATGTTCCCTGCCATCACTACTGGTTCACTAATTCTTACGGCCCAGGCGGCACAATCTAAAGTGGCCATGCATCTTGGCAACCCGGTGGCTGTGGCCACCTTAATGGTTTCCAAGTGATTTGTAAGTTTCCCTATTTTAGTTTTCCGACCGTCCTGTCTTGGCCAAATCAATTCTCCCTTTCCACAAGCTATTAAAACTCTTTATATTCCTTCATTAAATCATTTCCCATTATTGTACCCTCGTTATTTTGGCATAAATAGAATCTCATGGGTATATACAAATTATTTATTTCTACTAACGTGGTTTCGCTTAGGTAGGCGGGTGTTTTGTTCCCTCCTATCCCGGTTAGTGGAATCATTTTGTTTGTATGGGGTAGGGGTAGGTTGGGAACAGATATGGACGCTCCTGTGTCCACTAGCATCTCACATTGTCTGCCCCCTACTAGTGCAGACACATAAATTCTTCCCTCCTTTTTACCCTTGTGAGTGGGGGCTGCAGACAGTCAGCCCTGCTGACCTCGGAGGTTCCGTGATCCCTCCGGTTCTGTGGTGGTTCTGGATCGGGTCGGGGGTCTCCCATGCTTCTCCCAACACACTGCCTCTGAGTGTCCATACTTATTACAGTGGCTGCAATGCTTCCCACTGTCTCCTGGTCTGTCTCCTTTCTGTGGGGCCCCGCAATCCCTCGCATAGTGCACTTGCCTGCCACAATTGTGGCAGGTCAGTTTCGGCTTGGCCCAGTTCCCGTTATTGGGGGTTGCTACTCTTTCTGGTCTTGCTCTGACCTGGGATGTCTCCTCTACCTGTACACCGCTAGCCCACTCTACCAACTCATCGTAATCCTGGGACATAATCACTCCCATTTTTAGGATAGCCTGGTGGGCACTAGAGAGTCCATCTTTAAAAGCTTGGATGAACGCCCACTCCCCACGGCATGGGTTCCCTTGCCCTGAGCACTCTTGGTACACGTGGAACAACCGTTCCTCGTATTCAGAAGCTCCTTCCCCTTTCTGCTGTCTTGTGGTAGTGATCTTGCTCCAGTTAGTGGGAGCGTTCCCTAACACTCTCTGGATTTCCATTTTAAATTGGGCGAAGGGGTCCTGCTGTGCATCTATCTCTGCTGTTAAAGCGACGGCATGTGTCCACCGTCCCCCGTTATAATCCTGAGCTGCAGGAGAGGCGGGTCCGCCAGCTACCTGCCTCCACTTATCTGCTGGACAGGCTGCCCTGACCAGCTGGTGTACGTCTCTTAGGTGTAACTGGTGTCCTACCCAGATTGTGTCTAATTCTTCCCAGAATTTGGTGTTTGCGCTTCTAGGTTGTAATTTGCCCAGGGAAGCCATTATCTGGTGTCTCTCACCTGGGGTAAAGGGTTTATAATTCGCTTTTGGCTGCGCATCTGTTCCCCTTCGGGTTACTGGCGCTAAATTGTATTCTAACGCACCCCACCCTACTGGAGGGGCGGTTGGCTCTTGCTGTGTGGGCTCGTAAGGGGGTAGGGGATCAGTTTCCCCCTCCCTTGTTGTTCTCTCAACACGTGGTTGTGTTTCTCCAGTTCCCTTACTCTAGATTCTAATTCCCTGATCTTCTCTTTGTCTTCCTTCCACTTTTCAGTCGAGGTGCCTACTTGTTCAATTAGTCCTGCCAACTGATGTACTAACATCCCTATCTTTTTAGTCTTGTTTCTCTTCTCTTTGTCTATCCAACCCCTCTGTTGTGCTAAGGTCTGGGAAGTGTCCCAGCCATACTTCTTCATCTTTTTTATCAACACTTGTCTGTCTGTCATATATGTCTCGATAAGAGAACCTGCAGGTCCCCTTTTTATATCATTGCCTGCCATCTCGCAGACTTCAATACCCCCGGTTACTATGAGTAAAGTGTGCTCTCTACTGGAGGGACTTCACTACCCCCCCGGCCATTATTACTACCCTAGCCCCGTCTGTATGGCCGCAGCTGCCTCCCAGCAAAGTGTGCTCTCTACTGAAGGGACTTCACTACCCCCCAGCCACTATTACTATTCCAGCGCCGCGCTATCGCTACCGTCTCTCAGGGTTTGACTTATACTCACAGTGTCCACTATTACCACCGCGGCAACGTGCTTCTCCACCGGAGTTCGGCTCTAGGTCAGAGTTGATCAGCTCCTTTTCCGCACCGCTAATAAGACATTGGACAGCCCAGTACCCAACTTATGCTCTACTTTCATACAAGATCTCTGCGTTTGTTCGCCACTACAGAGTTTGGGGTTAGCCGATTTCTGCCACGTGTGCTTCACAATCCTTAGTGCCTTTGTGCCTCAATACCCACTTCAAATCCTGACCTTCGCGTGGGAGATTCCTCCTCTTGACAGCCAGTCTAAGGCTGGGCGTTTGGGGCAGCACTACCTTGTCTGTTTGTTGAAAAGCACAAGCCACACATCCTTAATACTATCAGCAGTTAGTACCAAACCTGATCTGTTATCATGTCATTATACAGTCAAGACTTATATCACTATGCTTATCACTATAGGTACCTTATTTTAAACTGCACCTTTTGACCTGCCTGACTCCTGCAGATTCGAAACGATCTTTACCCCAGTTTTCCGATCGAGGCCTTCGATCGGAACTCACCAGAAGTAAGATCCTGCCGACTACGCCAATATGTTGTTGGAGAAATCAACCACTTCAAGAGTCAGACTTGCTGTGTTCAAATAAGTGCAGTTTTATTGTTACACAAAGCTTCGGGAGAAAATGTACATACCCCGCAGTACAGTAGCCAGCCTTTCTCCTGGTTTGAATGGCAGTCATTCATTTTATACTTTGGGTTCACAATAAGCCCAGATGCAAAACAATTATCACCTTGTTATCTTTAAACAGCCACTTCGGGTTCACAATGAGCCCAGATACAAAACAATTATCACCTTGTTATCTTTAAACATTTTATAGATTGTACATCGCTATTTGTAAGCGTTTTGCCATTTACACATGGCCACAGTCAAATAGGTTTTACAGGTTACAGGCAGCAGCAGGAAAGTAGTATCGATTGTCCCTTTGTTTTAGGAAATGGCCCAAGACATTCGTATTAGCATATCATTGTGTACACCTTGGCTGAAGTCAGCTTTATTCAAGTGCTGTTCCGCATTTATGTATTTCTTAATCTTCCTGTCTGGCTCCCTTTGTCCTGGATCTGTTCCTATCTGTCCTACTGGCACCCCGCTGGACTCCAGGCATCAGTTATGTCTGCTTTATTCTCTGTGTCTCCATCTTATGTGTCAGACAGCCATCTTCTGTGCCAAGTGCCCTTCTGAACCACTTCCCACTTCAAGGACAACCTGGGCATTGCTCAGTCCAACTTCAAAGGGAGCTATACAAAGGTCATTTGTATTTGATAACCCAGGCTTGCCAGTGGAGATTGAGAGTCCACTAAGACAACAGCCTCGCAAACATTCCTGTTAGCCCATAATGGAGGGGACATTAGCAGTCCTGAAGAACAAGCTTAATTCATGACATGAGATAAACATCTTTTGTTGAAGACCTTGTGGAGAGGTAAGGGTGCATGACCTAAGGCTCTGGCTTGTTGAACAAGTTAATATTGCCTTCCTAAGTTGAAAGTAGTCTGCTTCTTTGACATCTGATTGGCAGGCCGCACAGAAGGAGCTCTGGCCAGGCTGGACAACTGACCCTCCCCCTGCTGAAACCTCTGTACCATCGTCTACAAACACATTTATCTCGGCGTGCCTATTCATTCTTGTGAAGTCAACAGCATCAGAAAAGTAAATTTTACAACATCTGCTTTCAGCCAGCTGACCTCCATGAAGGAATTTCTCATGGCACTTTGATTCTGGACTCTGGAACCCACGTGAACCAATAGTTATTTACTCTGTGGTTCTATGCTGTAAAACATTCTTATCTCAATCCCTCTCTTTACTGTGGACACAATTGCTGGTGGGAATTTCAAGTACTGCCAAAATCAATGGAGTTATGAACGACTCGCAAATTTTCTGACCCCGCCCCTGTCACAACAGGGCCGTGGTATTCCACCCAGTGTGTGTGCGCGGGCGTGGGGGTGGGGGGCATTGCAGACCTTTCTTCTTATGATTTTTGAATGTGTGCAATCAACTAATCTGTTGAGGTTATCTTATCTCAAGCTTGCTGTGCGGTTATTATTAAGAATTGGATGAAATGAAAATGAAGGTGTTGGTAAATACGCCACCACCGCTTGTTAAAAAAGAAACAAAGCAAAACACATTTCTTTTTATGGACAAGGTGAGGTTTACAGTGAGGGGAAAGATTTGTTCTGGTTGAATGGACCCCGCCCTCCTGTCTGCAACAACTTTCTAAATCCTTAAATCTCATTGGTTAATGAGATAGACTGTTCGTCCAGCTGTTAACCAAGTTCCAGATGTGCCAATGTCCTTACCACGCTGTTATCAGCCTGCAACAAGGTAGGATGCAAAAATCCTTTGAGTTGAACACTACAAGAAAATGCCACACTCCAGTAAATTCCAGCCCAATAAAGCGTTAAGTAAAATAAATCACACATGATCGCATTCCAGTGTGATATGAAACCCATAAGAATTTGATATCATCGCAGCGTCTCCATTTCGGCTGTAAATCACTACTACCCAAACAAAACTCCAGGCTAGTTTTATATCTCAACAGTTAACCTGATCTGGATCGCTTCTCAAGACAGTAGTTCTCTCCTTCCCATATTAGCAGCAAAAATTCCAATGGAGTATTCCATTATTGCAGGCTATTAAAAGCCTATAATTCTGCTTTCTGTTGAAGGAGCGAGCCAGCAGTGTCAAATGATTGTGCCTGAAGCCTGCCCACTTGTTCTCTACTCCAACAAGGTGACAAGAAACCTGCTGCTACCTAATTTCACTTGTAGTTTACTCATTTTGAATTTCTTTACATCAACACTTTGCTCACATTTATATCCAAGATTTGAACACCCAATTTTGATCCACTCCCCCTCATTCACCAATGAATACAATTTCTGTTCTGAGAATCGCTCCTTGTAACTGACAGCTTCACGAGTCGATTTAATGGCCTCATCGCGCCTGACTTGGTGATGCAATGAGACTGTTTAATCTCGCAATTAAAGACTCTCGTGAGATTCACGACACTCGGAACGCTTCACAAGCTCTAACGAGAGCTCCACGATCTGGACCTTGCCTTAACATATTTAAATAAGCCATTGGGACTTCTGGTGGCAGGTAGGAGCTGAGCGATCACACTCATGGTGGCTCCCGTTTGGAGAATATGTTTTTGGCCCTTTTTACCCGGTAAATCATCATAGATTATCATAGAATTTACAGTGCAGAAGGAGGCCATTCAGCCCATCGAGTCTGCACCGGCTCTTGGAAAGTGCACCCTACCCAAGGTCAACACCTCCACCCTATCCCCACAACCCAGCAACCCCACCCAACACTAAATGGGTGTAGTTGTGGGAAGAAAGGCAAAGTAATTGAAGTTTGCTGAATTCTCCTCAGGTGTGGGATGTCCACAAGTTTATCTGAGGCTGAAGTCGAGTAAAGGCTCTGCACCAGATTCATAAAATCCTCCTGGCGGAGGGACGGCAGGGTGGCACAGTGGGTAGCACTGCTGCCTCACGACGCCGAGGACCCAGGTTAGACCCCGGCCCTGAGTCACTGTGTCCGTGGGGAGTTTGCACATTCTCCCCATGTGTGCCTGGGTCTCATCCCCACAACCCAAAAAGATGTGCAGGGTAGGTGAATTGGCCACGGTGAATTGCCCCGTAATTGGAAACAATGTATTGGGTACTCTAAAATTATAAAAGAAACAATAAGATTCTTGTGGAGGAGTGCAAGAGAACATGGCAGATCTCTCATGTCGTCGACGCCCTCCCAATGGCTGATCAGGAAATATATGGTGTTCCTAATGGAGGAATTCACGAAGCAAAGACAGACGATGCTGGCGGGTCTTTCCAAAGCGATTGATTTGGCGGTGGCTCCCCTTCGCGTTGCTTTGGAAAGGGTAGAGCTGCGGTTCGAATCACAGGGATTTGGGAGGTGGAGAGGGCAGTCTCAGACTACAGTGACTGGATTGTCTCTTTAGAGGCTGAGGGAGTGATGTTGGCGGAAGCCCAAAAAATCTTGAGGGCCAAGGTGGATGATCAGGAGAAGCGGTCCAGACATCAGAACCTGAGAATAGTCGGGCTTCCAGAAGGCATTGAAGATACTAGCACCACTGAGTCCGTGGCGAAGATGTTGGGAAATTGGTTGCGGAGGCGGTCTTCACAAAATCTCCCAAGGTGGACAGGGCCCACCTGTTACTGTGACAGAAGCCGAGATCCTGGGGATCCACTGCAGGCGGTAATAGAATCTCATAGAATTTACAGTGCAGAAGGAGGCCATTCGGCCCATCGAGTCTGCACCGCCTCTTGGAAAGAGCACCCCACCCAAGGTCCACACCTCCACCCTATTCCCATAACCCAGTAGCCCCACCCAACACTAAGGGCAATTTTGGACACTAAGGGCAATTTAGCATGGCCAATCCACCTGACCTGCACACCTTTGGACTGTGGGAGGAAACCGGAGCACCCGGAGGAAACCCACGCGCACACGGGGAGGATGTGCAGACTCCGCACAGACAGTGACCCAAGCCGGAATCGAAACTGGGACCCTGGAGCTGTGAAGCAATTGTGCTAACCGCAATGCTACCGTGCTGCCCTAATAGTCCGGATACATAATTATTTGGACAAGGAGCGGATTTTAAAGTGGGCGAAGACCACATGGCAGAGCAGCTTGGAGGGACACACCATTCGAATCTATCAAGATATCGGGGCAGAACTGGCCAAACGAAGAGCAGGGTTCAGCAAGGCCAAGGCAGCACTCTACAAGAGCAAAGTGCGGAACGCAATGGTGCACGCGGCTTGGTTGTGAGTCACGCTTAAGTACAGAGACCATTATTTCAATATGCCGGAGGACGCAAATGAGAAAGAATGGATTGGAAGAGATTTGAATGTGGTTATGAGATGTTTTGGAGTTTTTTAATTTTTACAAGTTTGTGTTTATGTTTTCTTTCCTAATATTGTCTGGGGTAATTTGTCTTGTTGAAGGGGTTGTTGGTTTGTTCTTCCTGGTATGCACCATTTTGGATGAGGGAGTGGGGGAACGGGATTTTTGGGGTTTTGCTGTTGGATTCTTTTCTTGTTTTCCCAAGTGGAGGTGACCATGCGAGCAGTTATGCTAGTTAAGAGGAGCAAAGTGGGGGAGGGGGCTGCGGCTGGTTACCAGGCGGTGGGGGGAGATAGTTTATTTTGTTTGTTGGGAAAGGTAACAAGCCTAGGATGGCTGGGTTTTAATAATAATAATCTTTATTGTCACAAGTAGGCTTACGCTAACACTGCAGTGAAGTTACTGTGAAAAGCCCCCAGTCGCTGCATTCTGGCGCTTGTTCGGTACACAGAAGGAGAATTCAGAATGTCCAAATTACCTAAGAGCACCTATTTCGGGACTTGTGGGAGGAAACCTGAGCACCTGGAGGAAACCCACGCAGGCACAGGGAGAACGTGCAGACTCCACAAAGACCGTGACCCAAGCCGGGATTCGAACCTGGAACCCCGGCGCTGTGAAGCAAGAGTGCTAACCACTGTTCTACCGTGCCGTTATTTATTGTGCGGGGTGGGGGGGGGGGGGGGTTGCTTTTCGGAGCTGGGTGGATTGGTTGGCTGTTTGAAGGGGAGGAGGTGGTGGATAGGAAGCCAAGGAAGGCGGGGATTGGGTGTTGACGCAGTTTCTTTGTTTATAGATTTGTGAGCATGACAGCGACCATTTTGAGTGGACCTGGAATCAAGATAGGTTTGGGCCCAGTTGGATTTCTTCATGAGGGCTATAGCTGATTCTAGTAGAGGGTGGTGTTCCAGAGACCCCCTGTTAGAATGGTCATGTGGAACATTAGGAGGTTAAATGGTCTGGTTAAGAGATCCCGGGTGTTTGCTTGCTCGAAGAACTTGAAAGCTGATGTGCTCTTCTTGCAGGGGACACATTTGTGGGTTAGGGATCAGACAACGCTAAGGAAGGGGTGGGTGGAGCAGGGGTTCGAGTGAAATTTAGATGTGGGGTTGAGAGAGGTGGCGATCATGTTGAACATCGTTGAACAGGTGGGTGGTTTTTACAGCAGCCAGTATTTCGACTAACCCTCGAGGCAGTATGTAATGGTGAGTGGGGTGTTGGCGGATACGTAAACATAGTAAACATATATGCTCCGAATTGGGATGTTACAGACTTTATCAAGAAGGTGTCGGCTGCCATCCCCGACCTTGACTCGCATCAGTTGTTCATAGGGGGAGATTTCAATTGTGTACTGGATCCGAGAATGGACAGGTCGAGTCCCAAGTCTTTTGTAACTTCGGCAATGGCAAAAGAGCTGGCAGTGTTCATGGGGCAGATTGGGGGCTGAATCCGTGGAGGTTTAGTCACCTGAGGGAGAGGGGGCTTTCTTTCTTCTTGCACGTCCACCGGGTCTCTTCCCGAATAGACTAATTTTGTGGTGGGAAAATCGTTACTCCCAGGAGTGGTGGGGGCTCAGTACTCGGCAATTGTAATAGCGGACCATGCACCAAACAATGCAGATGTGCAGCTGGAGATGAGCCGAGCCCAGCGCCCCCCATGGAGGTTCGACACAGCACTACTTGAAGACTAGAGGTTTTGTGAAACTGTAGCTTTGGCCTTAGGGAACTACGTAGGTTTTAATCTGAATGGGGAGGTTTCATAGAATCACAAAATTTACAGTGCAGTAGGCGGTCATTCGGCCCATCGAGTCTGCACCGGCCCTTGGAAAGAGCCCCCACCAGAGCCCACACCTCCACCTTATCCCTGTAATCCAGTAACCCCACCTTTTTGGACACTAAGGGCAATTTAGCATGGCCAATCGACCTAACCTGCACATCTTTGGACTGTGGGAGGAAACCGGAGCACCTGGAGGAAACCCACGCAGACACAGCGAGAATGTGCAGACTCCACACAGACAGTGACCCAAGTTGGGAATCGAACCTGGGACCCTGGAGCTGTGAAGCAACCGTGCTAACCACTGTGCTACCGTGCTGCCCCCACTTCCACCCTCCACTTTCTGGAAAGTGTTGAAGGCAGTGGTCAGGGGGACGTAATTTCATATAAAGTGCACAGGGACAAGGTTGGAAGGGTGGAAAGGCAAAGAATGGTTGACACAATTTTGGATGTGGACCAGCAGTATCCCACAACCCCGATGGTAGAGTTGTTAGCGGAATGAAAGAGAATACAAACAGAGTTTGAACTTGTATCCATGGGGAAGGCGCTGAACCAGCTTCGCCGCTCGCGGGGTTTTTTTTATGAACATGGTGATAAGGCCTGCATCAACTGAATGTGGCCAGTCTGATAGAGGAGGTGAAGGGGGACTTGAAGAAGTGGGATGCCTTCCTGCAATCCTTGGTGAGTAGAGTGGACACGGTCATAATGAACATTCTGCCGAGGTCCTTATTTGTGTTACAGTGTTCCCTGATTTTCCTCCCTGTCAAGGGAGTGTCCCTTTAAGAAATATTTTTATCTCATCACATGGCTTCAGTGATATCATTGTGTGGGTGGAGCTGGGCTGTGCCCCTGGGAGTTGGTTTTACTTTCACTTTGGTTTGGAGCTGCTTTGTGGCTCTTCAGTTTTTAATTTTGTTTTCACATTTGGCTGCTGTACTCAGACAGAGAAGTATCTTGGCCTGTCTCACTATTTTCAATTTTAAAGAGTTATTCCAAGGAAGAAACCCAATTATTATAGTTACCTACTGTTTTGGTGAAAAGGGGTTTTCGGTTTATGGTATCTTGTTATTAAATTGGAACAGTAAAGGGGGGGATTCATTAAGGGTTATGCATGGATTACTGTAGCTGTGTGGGATCTTTATGTTTGTAGTTGATAATAATTCTTCCTCTGTGTACTTATAAAGATGTTAACTAAATTTGTAGAATAAAGCTTGTTTTTTGATTAAATGCACTCTGTTGAATAACACCTGAAGGGCAGGCTCTTGTGCTCATCGTAACCAAAATCAATAAACAGTTATAGGTCAGGTGAATGCCATGATATACTTTGAGGTTTTCTAAACCCTGGCCCGTAACAAATTGGGGGATCGTCCGGGATACAAATCTGTCTTTCATGATTGAGTTGGTTTAGTGAACTTAAAGACAGTGAGGGATGAGCATATTTGTGTTTGCTTTTCAGGTGTTTTATTCAAGTTTAAATAGGGAGTGTGTTGTGGACAATGGCTCATTCAGAGGCTCAGATGTTTTTGGGTTGGAGAAGGTTACACGCTGTACCTTACAAACCGAGACTAAAAAAAGGCTTTTAGATTTGGAAAAAAACATTGCAGTTAACATTGCCTGACAAAATACGAAAAGAGGTAATTGCAGCGGTAGCTCAGCATTTAAAAATCCCTGAGACACAGTCAGAATCATTGGAAATGGTAAGAATTCAATTACAGATCAATCAGCTTGAACATCAAAAAGAGTTAAAAGCAACTTGAATACGAGGGGCGGGATTCTCCAATCCCCCGGCAGAGTGTCCACGCCGTGGTAAACGTCGTCGTGTTTTACAACAGTGTGAACGGGCCGCTCCCACCACTAATTCTGGGTCCTCCAGGGGGCCAGCATGGCGCTGGAGCGGTTCGCGCCGCTCCAGCTGCAGATTCCAGCACGAACTGTGTGCCGTGGGATCCGCGCATGCGCAGTTGTGCCGGCGCCAACGAGGACATGCGCAGTGGCACCGGCGCCAACACGCGCATGCACAGTGGCCTTCTTCAGCGCACCGGTCCCTACGCAACATGGTGCAGGACTACAACGCCGACGCGTTGGAAAGGAGGCCCCCAGAAACAGAGGTCAACCCGCTGATCGGTGGGCCCCGATCGCGGGCCAGGCCACATCGGAGGCTCCCCCAGAGTCAGACCCCTCCTCCCCCCAAAAGGCCACCACCCGACCCTTACACGCCGAGGTCCCGCCAGCCCAGAGCAGGTTAGAACGGCGCCGGCGGGACTCTGCTCTTTTCTTACGGTCGCTCGGCCCATCCGGGCTGGAGAATCGGTGGGCCAGCCGCGTAGAGCGACCAGCGCCGCGCCAACCACACCGGCGCCAATTCTCCACTCGGCGGAGAATCGCGTGCTAGCGTCGGGGCGTGTGGCGCGATTCGTGCGGCCCACCGGCGATTCTCCAACCCGGCGCGGGGTCGGAGAATTCCACCCGAGATGAGGGAAAAAGAAAGAATAGCCCAAGCAGAACAAAAAGAAAAGGAGAGAGAGGAAAGGAAAAAAGAAAAAGAGAGAGAGGAAAAGGAGAGAGACTTTGAACTTCAGAAACTGGCCATGAAACGTGAAAGTCAGTTAAAATTGGCAGATGTAAAGAGAAGTGTACAGTCTGGGGATAGTGATGAGGATAGTGAACAAGAGTGTCATAGTCCAAGGCTTGGTGGGGATCTATGTAAATATGTCCGAGCATATACATAGACGGTCTGGTGATTTTTAGTCAGACATGGAAAGAACATTTGAAGCAACTGATGGAGTTATTCGATCGACTTCAGGAGGCAGGTTTGGTGGTAAACCTAGCCAAAAGTAAGATTGGAAAAGCCCAAGTCATGTTCCTTGGCCATACAATTGGGCATGGACAAATGATCCCACGGGATGTGAAAACAAAAGTTATTGGGAAGTTTCCAATAGTCTTGACACAAAGGGAAATAATGAGATTTCTTGGCATGAGTGGATTTTACCGTAAATGTGTGCCGAGTTTTAGCAGCTGACGGACTTGCTGAAGCGGCGTAGCAAATTTCAGTAGACGGTGGAGTGTCAACAGGCATTTGACGGCCTGAAGGCTGTGTTAACCACTGCTCCTGTGTTGGGGAATTACAAGAGGCTTTGTGATCAGATTGAATGAAAGTACCTGACCTTAAAGAAAGATGCCGAGACATAGAGAAATGGATGGATTGTGCAGAGACCTTGTCCAAGGAGACTGTTAATCAAGAGGGATTCCAGTTGCAGGAAGACAAAGAACTGAAATGGACTAACTTATTGAAAATGTTTGCCTGTTTTGTTTTTGTTTTTAAAAATGTGTTTATTGTCAATTGGTAATAATGGGCAAGTGAAAAGGTGAAAAATGAAACCATCTTTGAAGTTGATGGTTTATTGTTTTTTCCTGGGGGGAGGTGTCATCGGAGTGCACCTTTAAGAAATGTTTTTATCTTATCACATGGCTTCAGTGATGTCATTGTGTGGGTGGTGCTGGGCTGTGGCTCTCGGAGTTGGTTTTACTTTCGCTTTGATTTGGAGCTGCTTTGTGGCTCTGAGCAGAAAATCCCGCCCCACGTCTTTTAAAAGGCTTAGCAAATGAATGATGAGTGAGCATTTGTGAATATGATTTTGTTAGTCTCTGGTTGTTGTAAAATCATCTCAATACGTTTAAATAAGATTTTTTAATACTTTCAAATGCAAGTAGCAAAAAGTCTGAAAACTATTTCATTTTGAGAGGGACTTTGTCAAGGGGAAAATGTAAAGAGATCTTAAAAATCACAAAAATAGCAAATCATTGTTCAGAAAGATTCCATCCCAACTCCAGGGAGAGCCTAAACCAAGGGGTTAAAATTGAAATTATTTAGCAGCATAGATATTTCTCTTTCTCCAGTGTAGATTATTATAATTATGACAAGATACTAAGATGATTCATTGTTGCAGTACATGAACTTTCAGAATGTCTTTGACAAAGCGCCATAAAATAGGATAAATGATAACACAAGATGGTAGATGCATTTCCGAATTTAGTAAAAGGATAGAGATAGCCAAAAGTATGTTTGTGAAGAAGAGGATGTGTTAACAACAGGAAAACTTAAGACTGTAACAAGGGGGAAAAAACACATAGGATTCTACATCCTACTAATTTTCCTATATCCCTCAGAAGCCTGGACAATCAATAAAGATCTGTGGAAGAAAATGGAGGCTATTAAATGAGGATGACAAGCTGCATGCTAAAAATTCCATATACAGACCTTAAGACAATCAGAGAGATGCTTGAAAATTGCAAGAGCAAACAGAAGTGTAAAAAGTAACATCTAGTAAAGAAAGTATCAGTATCTCGGCTATTCGATCAAAGCTGAAAAACTACAGATATCTCTCCGAGAGGGCAAAGTGGAGGACAGCAGAAAGAGGGGTCGGCCTCGGTGCAGTTGGATGACCAATGTCACAAACTGGTTGCAGATGAGTTACAGCGAATGTGTGTGGATGGTACAAACCAGGAAAACGTGACATACCAGCAGATCTACCAGCAAGTGAACTTGAAGTCTGTGCAAGCCAGGAGGAAGGATCGGTTATATTCTTGAGCCAGACTGCTCAATCCAAACCAAATCTTTCAAGCTCTCATAGTTTGAATTTCTCCCTTGGCTCTTCTCACTGCAGTTCCGCTCGAATAACCATTGATCAGAAACTGAACCGGACTCGCCATATTAATACTGTGGCTTCCAGGGCAAGTTAAAGGCTAGGAATCCTACGGCGAGTAACTCACATCCTGGCCCCCTCAAAGCCCTGTCCACCATTTACAAGACACAAGTCAAGAGAGTAATGGAATACTCTCCACTTGCCTGGATGAGTGCAGCTCCAACAACAACAAGAAGCTCAACACCATCCAGGACAAAGCAACCCGCTTGATTGCTCCGCCTTCCACAAATATTCAAACACTCCACCACCGATGAATGAACAGTGACAGCCATGTGTACCAACTACAAAATGCACTGCAGTAACTCACCAAGGTTCCTTCGACAGCACCTTCCAAACCCACGACCACTAGTATCTAGATGGTGGTGGGTGAGGCACATGGGGGCTTTTCCTGGGAATGCTGGCTTTTCTCTATGAGGGTCTTGCACTGCTCCCCCATCTAAAAATTATTTGAAGTTTTATTTGAATGAAAACTGTGGTAACCCTTACGAGGATCACAGGGGATCGCTGATTGATCGCCCCATGGACTTCGAAGAATACAGTTCTCGTGATGAGCGGGCAGAGGCCCACCAAGCTGGTGCTCATAAGCAGGACCTTTAAATGTAGCTCCCAAACTCAGACCATCAGTTCCTTGGCTGGGAGATTTGTTTTGTGTGCTGCAGTAGCGTTTTTATTTTCAGTTTAAAATAAACCAGTTTGGCCTTTCACTTGGTGCCTCCTGGAATTGTTACATTGGCGACGAGGATCAAGTACAGGATTCCGAGCAGCCTTTTCAAAACTCCCCGACAACAACTCTGGTAAGAAACAAAGCAAGAAGAAAAACCTGGAAATGCCCTTGTTTGGGAAGCTCGAGCCTTATGACATGGACATGGACTGGCCCTAGTATGCCGGACACATGGGGTACTTCTTCCATGCCAACGGCTTAGGAGGGATGACAGACATAAAGTTATCCTTCTGGCAGGATGTGGGGCCCTCATACAGAAAAGCCAGCATACCCTGCGAAGGCTCCCACGTGCCTCACCTACCACGAACTCAACACTCAGCCAGGAAATTCTAGCATCTCAAAAGACAGCAGAATCACAATAGACATACCAGAGAAGCCTCCCACTGCTGGAAGTGTGGTCAAAGGACACAGCCCATGCAAGGCTCCAAGAGATTTATGTGCCCGTAGAGGAAGAAATGATGCATCATCACTCCCAAGGTTGCCCCAATAAAGATAACACTCGTGGTTAATGGCCATTCCCTACAAATGAAGGTGGATATGGGAGCTGCTGACTCATCATCAGGGAACTGACCTTCCAGCATTTTGCCCCTAGGCCTGCAATACACCAGGGCCGGGTTGGCCACACATTCAGGGGAACCTTTGAAGACCACTATGACCCCAGTTACCTATGGGCAGCAGACAGTCTGGCACCCGCTCATAGTTGCTCGAGGACCGGGACTCAGCCTCTGACTAGCTCCAGAGAATCTGTCTGGACTGGCTACAAAGTTTGAAACTAGGAACCTGTGGATTTTACGAGGTCATTGACGAATGCCTCAAGTTACTCCAAGAAGGCATGGGTAGAATACAGGGAGCAAAGACAAAGATTTTTGTGAACCCCGATGCCCTACCCAAATATTTCAGGCCGTGGCCAGTCCCATGTGCATTATTTACCAAAGTAGAGGCTGAACTAGAGTGGCTAAAGAGCCTGAAAATAATACGACCAGTGCAGTTCACAGTGTGGGCTGCACCACTAGTCCCCGTCTTGAAGACTGACAAGTTGGTCTGCCTTTGCAGAGGCTATAAACTAATGGTTAATAAAGTCTCATGTTTAGATCGGTACCCCATACCATGCATAGAAGATCTATATGCCAAACTGACAGGCGGGATCAAACTTTCACCAAACTAGATATGAGTCATGCCTACCTCCAATTAGAAATAGACAAGTCATTCAGGAAGTATGTGATGATTAACACCCATAAGAGAATCGAGACCGGCCTAACCAGACCGTACTCGCCCACCCCCATGGTTTTACAGGATCTGCTTCCAGGGTTGGTGGGCTCAACTCAACCAAACCAGTCTTCCTAGAGTGAAACTTGGGTTTCATGGGGCCCTTTACAGCGAGATGGGTCTGCCTAGTCTGGAAATTTCACAACTCAAGCTCTCTGGCCCAATAGTAAAAATCTGGCCCAGGGTATCTCTGCATCATCTGTTGCACAAAGAATCCCACCAGGCCAGAAGGTGGCCATTCGGCCCATCGAGTCTGCACCGGCCCTCGGAAAGAGCACCATACTTAAGGCCATGCCTCTACCCTATCCCCATAACCCAGTAACCTCACCTTACCTTTTGGACACTAAGGGGCAATTTAGCAGGGCCAATCCAGCTAACTTGCACACCTTTGGACTGTGGGAGGAAACTGGAGCACCTGGAGGAAACCCACGCAGACATGAGGAAAAAGTGCAAACTCCTCACAGACAGTTACAGAAGCCGGAATTGAACCCGGGTCCCAGGAGCTGTGAGGCAGCAGTGCTAACCACTGTGCCGCTGTGTTGCAGGGCTACAGGTATTAGACTAATCAGATCCACAGAAAACCGAGACTAAGGAGGCTCAATAATTTATGTATTAAATATCATTTAGTGCAGGTAAGTGAAGCATATTTTAAAAGGTTACATTTACATTTTTATTCATCATTTAATACTGTAAATGCATTTTTGAAATGTTAAGAAGGATCATTTGTTTTCCAAAGGGTTTTCCATTCTATTCTATTTAACAGTGCAGTTGCTTAACAAGTTTCTAAAATAAGGGTGGTACAGGCCTACTTTACATTTGAAAATCTGTCCATTATCATTACTCATTTTAAATTATAATTGTGCCATTTTATGGTCCCACAATCAGCTATTATCATCAATTAAAATGTAAATAAATACAGACTGAGAGTCTAAAATAGGCTCCGATAGCTCTTTGAACACTTTACTCAATTCAGGTACTCAGGACTAAAACCCGAGGTTTGAAATCCCTAGTGAATGTATTACTTTGGAGTAGTAACTTTTGAAAATTGCATTAAACAACATGTGGTTAATAAATGATTGAGCTCAGCACGAGTCCTGTTGAACATAACAGTTCCTGAATTATTAGGATTGACTCGGGGGGAATAGATGCAAAGGCTCATGCGCTTAAAATCAACAAAACAGCTCATGGTTTTTTTTGAGTCAAAAAATTACATTGTGACAGCATCTGTGAAAACCATTCACAATCAACAGCTTATTTTAAAATGACGGCAGTACAAAATCAAGAAGGAAATGTCAATGCAGATTTATGTAGAAAAATCTTAGCAGTAGGCGAATCAAGGAAAAGGTACAAGTTTGTTTCTCAGCTTCAAGGATCCAAACAAATTGCATGCAAGAGCAGGGCCACTTGACATGATGCATGATATGCCAATACACCACTCCAAATAGTGGCAGGAGTCACTTGTTCCCTTGATTTCTCATAAGGTCGCTTCTTACAATTCCTTGCATAGTTGAATGTGTGAAAGGCACACAACTATTATTAACTAGAAATCACATACGTAGTGGTACACAAGGCAGACTTCCATCTGATTCCATAGCTAGCTTTTCCTGCAATAGGTAACTACCCTGCTGCCAAAGGCTTATTTATAGCTTGAAGGGCACCACTCCACATTGACATAGCATTGGACGACATAGCATAACGGACAAGGAGTCTCTCCTGCTCTTACCTCCTGCAATGGGCGTGTTGGTAGCATTTGCAGGTTGATATGCAACCTGTTTGACCACATTATGAATGCACCTTCCTTGGCCATCAAGTCCTGGAGTGGGAACTGAATCCAGAGCTTCTTGCTCAGAGGCAGTGTTGTTACCCATTGCGCCACAAGACCTCCACATTCATGAAGGTACGAACACATAAAAATTAGAATGACGGTGATTCAATCCATGATCTGTGCTGGGTTAATTGATCGAAGCAACTGTGGTGATACAGTTCCTTCGAAACCTCTAAGCTATGGAGAGGCGAACAAAAGGCCTTCCATTATGTGTAACTCTTGCTGGAAGGTGTACATGAGTCAGGTTCATCTGTGATGTCCTCCGTGGTTGAAGGGCTTAGAAATATGCACCATTTAACCCCAAAGAAAAGGAATGACCACCTAGACTAGAGAGTACCTGGCACCCTTGGGATCATAATTAACAATACATTCAAGGGAGGAAATTGAAGGAGAACTGTAATGATTTCACACTTCATTTGTTACCCCAACAAGCTTTTGCTGCCGTTTCAATTTGTAACAATGCATTTTAGGAGGGTTCACGTAATGTGAGTGCAAGACCAGCTTCCATTTCGCGAGCTACGGCTCTGCTAGTCTTTTAATCTATTTTTAAAAATACATTTGCACATTTCTTTTACGTCTTTTCTTGGCCGACATAGTGTGTCCTAAGATTTATTGGTCAATATTTCAGCACTATTGAGCCGAAGCAAATGATTAAATCCTCATTGATTTGTAGCAGCTGGAAGTAGTTGGAGTGGGGCCTTCTCATTAGTGGCGCAGCTGCCTTTGGGAGGCTTCCCACCATGATGGTGCAGTGTGTTCAACGGATATTGGCTGCTGGCAATGATGTTGATCCGTCTGAATGTTTCAGCTCGGTGGGGCGGGTCGTAAAAAACCAATTTCTAGAGTTGATGGGCATTTCTTGTGGAGACCCAAAAGATGGTTCCTATAATGGAGAGAGTATTGTCCTTGTTGGACTGAGGAAGCACATTTAGACCCATCTCCAGGGTCCTGTGTTCTGTTTCTGATGTAGTCGAGAGGGCTGGGGATGGCTGAGCCCGCCAGGTCATCGCCACTGCTGGAGCCTGAGTTCGAGTGAGAGGTTTTGTGCATCGATCATTGGAATCCTTGGAAGATCCTAAAGATTGCTCACCGTTTTTGATACTGCTTTATCTTGATTACTGCTTTCTTTGTGTACTAGTCGAAAAGTCTTTATCCTGACAACCGCCTTGCATTTCAGTTGTAATCCTGGACTTTGCTCCCTGATAATTATGTTGTTGCCTGTTAATGTTGTCAACTTATTTCTTTGCAAGGAAGTGAATTAATCCGGTGTGATGTCCTGCATCACTGGTTATCCTGAATAAGCTGAATGTTGTATCCTGGGGAAGTGGGGGGGGGGGGGGGGGGGGGGGGGAAGAGATGAGTAGAGTCGGAGTGGGAGGAGGGTTTGTGTATTTGGGTTGGTAGGATTAGTTCTGCCCTCGCCATGTTCGAGGAAGGACCCCCTAGTGAGGGCTAATTCTTTTTTTGCTTCCGCCTTTTTCTTCGGGCCCAGGAAGACCGAGTATTATCCTGTTGCGGACTGGGGTTTGTTGGACTACCCATTGGGAGAGGGGGGGTGGGGTCGGTTGTTTCTCCTGATGTGGGTCTCCCTCTTTGACTGTTCTAACTGCTGTCAAGGCTCTTGCAGATGAAGCCGGTCCGAGGGGTTAGTTCTGACAGTTTATGTTCTTCTTCTTCACTCTTCATCTGACTTGCAGAGGTTTCGGGGGAGTTTCATAGAATTTACAGTGTAGAAGGCCATTCGGCCCCTCGAGTCTGCACCGGCTCTTGGAAAGAGCACCCAAGCCCAAGCCTCCACCCTATCCCCGTAACCCAACAACCTCACCTAACCTTTTTGGACACTAACAGCAATTTATCATGGCCAATCCATCTAACCTGCACATCTTTGAACCGTGGGAAGAAAGCGGAGCACCCTGAGGAAACCCATGCAGACACGGGAAGAACGTGCAGACTCCGCACAGACAGTGAAGGTGCTTCTACTTCTCTCTTAGTATTAGTGCCTGTGAGGGCTGGCTGTGGTGATGTTGAATGGTGGGCATTGGTGTCGTGAACACTCCAATACGGACCTATGGTGGCTTTCGGGTAGCCTAATCCTTTCTTCTTTTGAGTGGTCCTGGTTGTGGGGGTGGGCCCTGCAGTTCCGAGAAAGAGGGAAGGGTAGGCCCTCCCTCCCAGGGTCCTCCCCAGTAAGGGGGTCGCTCTGACAGCCCTACTGTCCAGGCATGGCTTCCCCCCTGTTTTACGATTGGGACCAGTTTATATACCTTTTGCTTTTTGGCCCCACAATATCTTGTTGTCTTCTTGAAGGCGATGCTGGTGTTGGTGATCCATTTTGTCCTTTGATCTGGGGCTGGGAGATGGGATAATGGAAGTTAGGATTCTTGCACTTGACTCTTGTTCTTTCTCTCTTTTTACTTCTGGATCTGGAGAAGAGTTTAAATTGCACTGTAAGAGTTAATCGATATCCCCTGGGCACTGGGATTTTTGGGTATAGTTTTCTTCTTCTGTCATTTTCTTTTGAAGCTATGGGTGTGATGTGGGTCTATAATGTTACCTGTATCCTGTTTGGGTGCAGACAGGTCACTTATCCACAGAAGGAACAAGTTGGGGATTTTGTCCCTGATTCATCTGATCTTATTTGTTGCCAATTACGTATTAACTATTCTTTTGTGTTGTACCTGCCGTACATTGATACCTAGAGCTATCTTTCTGCTTTTGTTTGTTTGATGCAAACCTTTTGTAAAACATTGAAGATCCCAATAAATAAACATTTATAAAAAAACAATGCACTTTAGTCCATTTATTAAGAATAAAGAAAAGAAGACAAATAATTCAAACATCAATTCTGAAGCATTCACAGTGTTGGGTTGAAGAAAGATCATTGCCAGAGCTGTATTGTGTATCTGTGAAAAGATCACAAGGTAAACACACATATCAAGATTAGCCCATGGCCCCAAATCATGGCAGCTCAAAGTCTGATAATGCAGGCCAGGAAATACAAGAGCTATTGGAGTACTTTTAAATAATTCAATAGCATTCAGGATCAATTCTTGCCAGTGTGAGGAGATCTAGCCAAGCTGTCCAGTTCCACCTGTAGCTCCCACTCAAGAGTGACTGAATACTCATGGATTACACTGATTAACTATTACAGATGCTATCCTGAATAATAATTGTTGGGGACTTCTTTTTCTTGCCTGCGTATTTTTCAATATTTTTAGAATTGAGGAGAAATTATTTCTCAGAATATTTTTCAAACCATGTGTACCATTCTGGATCAACATTCGCAATGTAAAATTGCCCAAATGATCCTTCATTAGCCCTGCAGGAAGGAACCTTGAGTCAACGTCCTCAAAATTGGGTGAGTGTCTCTGTATATTATGAAGAAATGTCCGATGGTGACGTGGTTTATCTCCTGTTTTTAATACCATGTTAAATATGTCATCCTAGCACAATGTGTCACTGGAAGTCATTGCAGGGCAACCGACAGGAGCTGTCACTGCTGCTGCAGGAGATACTTTCACATAACAGGGATCTGACGCTCCAAAGTCAGACAGAGAAACAGTGACATTTGAGATTAACGTTTTAGTACAACTCAACTTTAAAGACCTGGCATGATTCCAATAACAGAATCTTATGGTAGGTATATAATTTTTTTTTTTTAAATGAGACAATCGGTATTGCACAGGTAACCTTAGACAGAAATCATTCGCTATAAATGATTG
This sequence comes from Scyliorhinus torazame, assembly GCF_047496885.1. Lineage (NCBI taxonomy): Eukaryota > Metazoa > Chordata > Chondrichthyes > Carcharhiniformes > Scyliorhinidae > Scyliorhinus > Scyliorhinus torazame. The sequence goes on from NC_092713.1 coordinate 124,973,705, forward strand.
TAGCTTTAGTGATTATTATTAGGCCACTTCAATCCCTGACTTTTCCCAAATCAGTCCAGATTCTCCATTATTTGCAATTCCTATCAGCCCACTGTGCTGACTATTTACCTGACTCTAAATTCCACCGGAATATTCGAATATAATGAAGATCGCATTTACATTGAAGAGTCTGGGACACCTGCAGCTCCCTAGGGCTATTCATTAATACATTCTCTCTGGAGGGTTTTTTCAACAATTAATCCAAAACCAAATTTGAATATTTAACACGTAGAAACAAAAACTGCTTTGGCTGTTTGGATGAGTGAGGGTATTTTAAAAATTGTTTGGAGGAGTTTTGAAGAAAATTACCATTCGAAATGATTTCAATGTTTGCAAATGAACATGACCCACATGAAAGTTCTTTTCAGGAAATAATAGGACTATCAGGGCATTTATATTTATGGATTAAATGTCAAGAGTAAAATGAAATTTCTTAATTCATGATGAGACATCAAAACAGAACAGTTGAAATCATGCTCTTGCCATAATCTGCTATTCTTGTTTACTGAGTATTAACATTTGAGCAGTAGAAATTAATGATTCCATATCGGCTTTCTGGAAATGAGAATTAAATACTAACAGTGAATCCTTGTTGTACATCTAAAGAGTGGTTAAAAACAGATATAATTGACTGACCATTTCAGTCCACAGAAAAGTACACTGACTTTCAACCAGATAATGGAGTAAAATTCAACTTTTGCAGGGGCATATCCAAAGGGGTAGTGGATCTTCTGCCCATTGCATACCCTGCCCAATCTTCCCTTCCACTGAAGTCTGAAGTTTCAGCCTCACAACTCTTGCTAGTGTATTTGAAAGTCATTCCACCAATGTAAACCCTCATTTTTGTGTTAATGTACCCCCAAAAATCTATTTTCCTCAAAACAAAGGTGGCAGAATAAGAACGTTTTTTTTGGTTTGAATCTTGTTACCAGATATACTTAAACTGACTGTAGAACATTCACACCAATTTACCCTGATTGCAGCGAAAATCTGGAGCCAATATGGAACTATATTGATCTTTCACATGTCGCAGTTAAACCCATTTGCACTTCATTATCACTGCAACTTTCCAGTAATAAGCACAAGTATTGGTACAGAATGTTCTACTTTGTCAAAAGCCATTACCTCATTGAATTGCCAGCATACTTCACAAAGATTATGCCTTCTCTTCCAATGTACCATATGTTTGCATATTATTAAACTAGATTTTTTTTGCAAGAATTTTCTTTCACCATTGAAGATGCATTTTCTTGTTAGTAAATAGTTGCACTTGTCATTACAAAGACAAGCCAGGTGTTGAACATCTTCCAAATAAATTAAAGATGTCCTTTATTTATAGGGAATGCACAATGATCCAAAGCCAAACAATTTATCACCTGCAAATGCAATGCTGAATAATTGTATTTTTGTGGCACTAATTATTGCATTCTTGCATTTACCATTTACAGCACCTACACTAATCATATTTAAATAATGCCTAGATAGCTTCTTGGTAAAGAAGCAATGGGCAGAGAAATCTTGTCAGATTTATCATGGGGGTGTCCGATATTGACTAGGGTTTATAATAAGCAGCCTATAAGTTGACACGCATTTATCTCCAGGAATGTCAATCCCTGCCTGACTGATGAACTGTGCACATCAGACTAAAAAGGAAGATCAAAATTTGCCGGGTGCATAACACGTTTTCTTCAATGGAACCTATGGGCAAAGTTGTCAGCTAATTAGCATTTCTGGGAATACCAAAAGAAAAGTGCAGAGCTAGAGAGGGGTAGGACTGGCAAATCAATATTCCGGGGTACAGGATTTTCAGGTGAGATGGGAGTGTGTAAAGGAGATGTGGTGTTGCATTATTAATTCAGGAATCAGTTACTGCAGGAAGCAGGGACGACATCTAGGAAAGGTCTTCAAATGAGGTTTAGTCGGTAGATCTTAGGAATGACAAAAGGGCAGTTACATTGCTGGGAGTGTATTAATGCCCCCCATCATTCAGCGGGCAATAGAGGAGATGTGTAGATCATGCACTTTGGTGTGCAAAAAAAAAATAATAAAAGGGTGATTTCAACTTACCCAACATTAATTCGTATAGTCATCATTTAAAAGGTTTGGGGGGGTGTAGCGCAACAATGACTTACACAAGTCGAGAAGTGGTGAAGTCTATCGAGGCTTTATTAAGCAAGACTTGTTCCCCAGCAGCTCAGTTACAGAATGCGGCTGCTGGGAGAATTCGAGCTCTTATACTCTGCCTTCTGGGCGGAGCCAGCAGGCGGCAGATCCAACCAGGACCCGGGACCTGTCAGCCAATAACCTCTCGGCTTCACAGGTACTGTACTACCCCTAATACATACCACCACATTCACCCCTTGTTAAAAAAGAACCCGGCGGGGTGGTGGCTCGCATGGTGGTAGGGGTTTACAATGTTGGTCCTGGAACAAATTTCGTACAGTGGCTATGCATTTAGCCCAACAGTTAACTATGTACAGTTTTGTCAGAATTATTTACAAGTTTTTCTGGTGTCACGCGGATTCCACGAGTCGAACGCCTCAGCCCCGGTGGTGGTGCAGGTGCTGGCTCGGGCACTGTCGTCTCTGGGAGCGTTGCGCTGTTCGTTCCTGTTTCTTTACTCCTGGGCGGGCACGGGAGGGGGACCGATCCACCCGGGAAAGGAGCGGCCGTGGGGTGCGCTGGTGGGAAGGAGGGGGTGATTGGTGTTGGGGGTGTGTATGTGTTTCCAGCGGGCGCCAGGTCCCGCAGGGAGACCGTGTCCTGTCGGCCGTCGGGATACGCCACGTAGGCGTACTGAGGGTTTTGCGTGGAGAAGGTGAACCTTCTCGACCAACGGGTCCAATTTGTGCGCCCGCACATGCTTCCGGAGCAAGATGGGTCCTGGGCTGCCAACCAGGTCAGCAGCGGCGTTCCGGAGGAGGACTTCCTAGGGAAGACAAGGAAGCGCTCGTGAGGCGTTTGGTTAGTGGTGGTACACAGCAACAACCGGATGGAGTGGAGGGCATCCGGGAGGACTTCCTGCGACCGGGAAACTGGGAGATTCCTGGACCGTAGGGCCAGTAGGACGGTCTTCCAGACCGTACCGTTCTCCCTCTCTACTTGACCGTTCCCCCGGGGGTTGTAGCTGGTCGTCCTGCTCGAGGCAATGCCCCTGCTGAGCAGGAACTGACGCAGCTCATCGCTCATGAAGGAGGACCCCCTGTCACTATGGATGTACGAGGGGAAACCGAACAGTGTAAGGATGGTGCCGAGGGCTTTAATGACTGTGGCCGCTGTCATGTCGGGGCAGGGAATGGCGAAGGGGAAGCGGGAATACTCGTCCACCATGTTCAGGAAGTATACGTTGCGGTCGGTGGAGGGGAGGGGGCCTTTGAAATCCAAACTGAGGCGTTCAAAGGGACGGGAAGCCTTTATCAGGTGCGCTCTATCTGGCCTGAAAAAGTGCGGTTTGCACTCTGCGCAGATTTGGCAGTTCCTGGTGACTGTACAGACCTCCTCCACTGAGTAGGGGAGGTTGTGGGACTTTACGAAATGGTAGAATCGAGTGACCTCCGGGTGGCCAAGGTCGTCGTGGAGGGCTTGGAGGCGGTCTATTTGTGCGCTGGCACATGTGCCGCAGGATAGGGCATCGGATGGCTCGTTCAGCTTTCCGGGACGATACAAGATCTCATAGTTATAGGTGGAGAGCTCAATCCTCCACCTCAAGATCTTGTCATTCTTAATTTTGCCCCGCTGTGCATTATCGAACATAAAGGCTCCCGACCGTTGGTCAGTGAGGAGAGTGAATCTCCTGCCGGCCAGGTAATGCCTCCAATGTCGCACAGCTTCCACTATGGCTTGGGCTTCCTTTTCCACTGAGGAGAGGTGGATTTCTGAGGCGTGGAGGGTGCGGGAGAAAATGGCCACAGGTCTGCCCGCTTGGTTGAGAGTGGCCGCCAGAGCTACATCGGATGAGTCGCTCTCGACTTGGAAGGGGAGGGACTCGTCGATTGCGTGCATCGCGGCCATTGCGATATCCGCTTTGATGCGGCTGAAGGCCTGGCGGGCCTCTGTCGACAGGGGGAAGGTAGTGGACTGGATTAACGGGCGGGCCTTGTCTGCGTACTGGGGAACCCACTGGGCGTAATACGAAAAGAAGCCCAGGCAGCGTTTCAGGGCTTTGGAGCATTGGGGGAGGGGAAATTCCATAAGGGGGCGCATGCGTTCGGGGTCGGGGCCTATCACTCCATTGCGCACTACGTATCCCAGGATGGCCAGACGGTTGGTGCTAAAAACGCATTTTTCCTCATTATAGGTGAGGTTCAGGGCGTTAGCGGTCTGGAGCAATTTTTGGAGGTTGGCGTCGTGGTCCTGCTGGTCATGGCTGCAGGTGGTTACGTTGTCGAGGCTAATTTACCCCCTAGTGGCATTACAAGGATGGGTGGTGGCTTGGGCACTTTAGAGGACCAGTGCAGATTCGATGGACCAAATGGACCCTTCTGCACCGTGGGGTTCTGTGATTCTAAGGCACGATCTGGCTAAAGTAGACTGGGAACAGCTTCTTGTGGGAAAATCTACAGCAGAGCAGTGGGGAGCATCCAAAACGGAAATGAGGAGAGTACAGGATCAACATGTTCCCTTTAGTGTGAAATGTAGGAGCAACAAGCCCGGAGGACCCTGGCTGCCTAGGAATATCCAGGTTCGGATAAAAAAGAAAAGCTTTTAGCAGGTACAAAGACAGAAAATCTGAGGAGGCCATAGTGGAGTATAAAATGTGCAGAGGGAACTTAAGAAAGCAAAATGGAGAGCAAAGAGGAGACGTGAATAAGTACTGCTGGATAAGATTATGGAGAATCCCAAGATATATTATAAGTATATTAAAGGGACGAGGATAACCAAAGAAAGAGTAAGGTCCATTAGGGACCAAGGGGGAAATCTGCATATGGAGCTTGAGGACATTGGTAAGCTATTAAACAAGTAGTTCACATCGGTCTTCACTCGAGAGGGAGAGGATGTAGGTACAGAATTCAGCGAGAGGGACTGTGAGGTTCTTCAATAATTTGGCACAGTGAGTAAGGAGGTATTGGAAGTTTAGCGGGCTTAAAAGTGGACAAATCCCCATATTCGGTTGAGTTGTACGCCAGGCTGCTGTTGGAGGCAAGGCAGGAAATTACAGGAGCTTTATTCCAAATTCTCAATTCCTCTCTGGCCACAGGGGAAGTGCTAGTGGATTGGAAGACTGCAAACGTTGTTCTACGTTTTTTAAAAATAAATTTGAAGTGCCCAATTCTCTTTTTTCCAATTAAGGGGCAATTTAGCGTGGCCAATTCACCTACCCTGTGGGGGTGAGACCCACGCAGACACAGGGAGGATGTGCAAACTGCACATGGACAGTAACCCGGGCCAGGATTGAATCCGGGTCTTCGGCACTGAGAAGCAGCAGTGCTAACCACTGCGTCACCCTGCCACTCATGGTTCCACCTTTCAAGAAGGGCGGTAGCGAAGATCCAGGGAGTTACAGCCTAGTGAGTCTCACATCAGTGGTAGGGAAACTATTGGAGAAAATTCTGAAGGAGAGAACTAATCTCCACTTTGAGAGGCAAGGTTTGATCAGGGATAATCAGCATAACTTTGCCAGAGGGAGGTCATCCCTAACCAATTTGATTGACTTTTTTGAGGTGATGATTGGGTGTATAGATGAGGGTAAATGAGTTGATGTAATTTATATTGTTACTAGGGCAATATTAGGAACGTGGGTCTAGAAATGAGATTGAAGATGTAGTCGGCAATTTAGGGGTTAACAGACTGAGGGAAAACCTTCCCGCATGGAGTCAGAGGGATATGGCCACAGTTGGCCTGAGTTACATTGCCTCATTCAGACTTAAACCCATCAGTGGGAATACACAGGATGCCCATGTTCAGTCAGGGTGATTCACTTAAAATCCATTGTCCTTCAGGGCACTCTTGTTTGACCAGCCATTAGCCCATTACAGAATCTGATGTCCTCTTTTGTCTGTAAATGGGAGGTTAGTTGCATATCAACAGCATGGATCTGGTCGTTTGCATAAACGTGAGTGGGAAATCAGACAGGCAAGATAACGATAGTGGGTTAAAGTCTGGACACCCCAGGAGAGAACCTTTGTTTGAGGGGCTAGGTGGAGCTCAGAGACAGAGAAAGAATCCTGTTTGAACAGGTGGGGAGAAGGATTTGAAAAGACACCGAAAGAGGTCACAGAAAGCTATCACAGAGACAGGCTTTTGAAAAGGGTTCTGAAGGAACTTCACTAACAACAGAATAATTGCTTTGCAAATGGAAGTATCACCTTTTCCTTCCTGTATAAGTGGAATGAGAGCTGTATGTTCATTTGAAGTACTGTTTAATGGGAACTCGTGTGTTAGGGTTGTCATGTGAGAGTACCTTTAAGATGTGGATGTTTAAGCAATGTACCTTTAAGAAAACAGTGATGTCAGAGAGTGGGTGAAGCGGAGGTCAGGTCAGCCATTTTGAAGTTTAGTTTTGCAGTTTGAAAAGAGCTTGGGAGTGTCTGTGTTTGCAGTGAGCTGGATCTCTGCCATGAAAGACTATCTCTGGATCATTTGGGTGATTTAAACTCATAATAGTAAAGCCTTTAACCTGATGTGATTCTGTTTAAAGGTGTTAAGTCTTTTGCAAGTTTGAAGGAACATTTTGAGGAATTATTTACTGTTGCAATATTTTCTGAGTTATCTTTGAAGTAAGAGGTGTTAAGAGATCCAATGTTTATTTAAAATGTTAAGTTGAGTTCATGGAATAAACATTGTTTTGTGTTTAAAAACCCACATGTCCATAATTGTAATCCCACACCTAGGGAACAAGCCGTGTGCTAGGAAAAGCAAGAAATCCATTAAAGGGAAAGGTTGGTTGAACTCCATGATACATTTTGGGGTTCTGAAATCGCCTCGCCCATAACAGGGTTAAGAAACTACATGTAATCTATTATTGTTGTCGTTGAAGTTTAAAGTTTAAATACTGTTTTTATTTTGTTTTAATAAAGTTTGTTTAGAAAATAACCAAGCCCTATTTCTTATGTTATCACTCCTGGAACAAATCGATCATTCCGCACCACCGTAAAACTTAAAAGCGTTATGATTCTGGTCTAGTATGTTAGCCACTGTTGAGAGCTGACCAGGCATTTGTAACAATATGGATTTTAGCAAACCATAAAGTTAAACATGTGGGTCTGATAAAGAAGGTAAAAGCAAATGGAATCCAGAATAACCTGGCAAAATGCATCCAAAATTGGCTTAGTGGTAGGAGATAGAGGATGGTGATAAAAGACTGTCTGTTTGACTGGAGGCCAGTGTCCAGTGGTGCACTACAGGGATAAGTGCTAGGTCCGTTATTGTTTGTGATATATATATATAACCAATATAAATGAGGGTTGGGGGGGGGGGGGGGGGGGGGGGGTGGAGAAGATGATAAGGACTTTTGTGGATGGCACAAAGTTTGTCAGGGTAGTTAATAATGAGAAAGTAGATCTTAGGTTTCAGGAATATATGGACCGATCAGATGGGCAGATCAGTGGCAGATGGAATTTAACTGTGGAAAGTGTGAGGTGATGCATTTTGGAAGGAGTAACAAGACACGGGAGTACTCAATAAATGGCAGGACACTAGGCAGCTCAGAGGAAGAGGGGTCTTGGGATCTTCAAATCCCTGGAAGCAGTATGCTAGATTACTAAGGTAGTTAATTCATACGGGTAACTTGCCTTTATCGGTCATGGCATAGATCATAAGAGCAAGGAAGTTAGATTGGAGCTGTACAAAACTTTTGTTAGGCCACAGCTGGAGTAGTGTGTGCTGTTCCTCACTATAGGAAGGATGTGATTGCACTAGAGAGGGTGCAGAGAAGATTCACCAGGATGTTGCCTGGGGCAGAGCATTTTAGCTATGAAGAGAGGCTGGATAAACTTGGGTTGTCTTCTTTAGAACAGAGAAGGTTGAGGGGGGACCTTATTGAGGTGTATAGGATGATGAGGGGTATGGGTAGGATGGACATGAAGCAGCTGTTCCTCTTAGTTGAAGGGTCAACAACGAGGAGACGCAATATTAAGGTGAGCAGCAGGAAAATATTTTTCACCCGGAGGGAGGTTGGAGTCTGGAAATCCTTGCCTGGGAGGATACATAAAAGCGAACACTTACATAGTTCCTCCATATTATAAAACATGAAGCATGAAGATCAGCTCATTTGAGAAGACAAATGGTCACCCTCTTTATTGGAAATAATAAACTTTTTTTAAAAAATGTATTTATTCCAAACTTATTCAGTTACAACACATACATAATCCAGGGAACATGCTCCCCAACTCATAGTTTTATAGTCTGTACAGGTTTTTCCCCCATTTTCACACCATCCACTCCCTGGAAGAACCCTCTCTTCCTCGCCCGAGTCATATGCACCCTGTGTATCACCTTAAACTGTATCAAGCTCAGCCTCGTACATGAGGAGGCCGAGTTCACCTTGGGTAATGCCTCATTCCACGCTCCCCAACCTATCTCCTCTCCCAACTCCTCCTCCCAGTTCTCCTTGATCCTCACCACCTGCACACCTCCCTGCTCTCCTAGCCACCCATACATGTCCCCAATCCTACGCTGCCCTTCCACGTCCAGAAGCAACAATCGTTCCAATAGGGAATACTTTGGCAGCCTGGGAAACCCATTCCACACCTTCCATGCAAAGTCCCTTACTTGTAGATACCTAATTTTGCTTCCCCTCAGGAGCTCTACCCTTTCTCTCAGCCCCTTTATGCTTGCGAACCTCTCTTCCAGATCCAAATCCCTCGCCCTCACCAGCCCCACCTTTTTCCACTTCCTGTACAAACAGTCTGTCTCCCCCCCCCCCCCCCCCCCCACTCTCCTTCCTCCCCAACCCCCCCCCCCCCCCCCGGCTTAAATCGTGGTTCTCACATAGCGGCGTAAACACTGACATCCCTTCTACCCTAAAATGCCTCGTCAGCTGGTTCCACACCTTAATCGTGGATTGTACAACCGGGCTCTCCACATATCTCCTTGGTGGACCCCCAAAGGTCTCTCACTCCATCCTAACCCATTCTATCCCCTCCTCTTCCCATCACCGACTCACCTTCTCCACATTCGCAAATTCGGTCGCGCCATTCCACCACTTCTACTTCATCAGCACATATCTGCCACTCTGGTCCGTCACCTCCTTCGCACTTACAAACCCCATCTTTTTACTCAACAAAATGCCGCCCCCTGCGACGTTGAGTCGAATCCCGAGTGGAATACCTCACCCATCCATCCTTTTCTCAGCCTGACCTGGTCTCTCACGCGGTGGTTCGTCTCCTGCAGAAAGACCACCCCCGCCTTCAACCTCCTAAGGTGCACAAAGACTCGATTTTGCTTTACTGGCCCATTGAGCCCTCACACGTTCCACGTTACAAGCCGTACCGAGGGCTTACGCCTCCATTCCCCTCTACCGTCCACCATCCTAGTCTATCGGCTCTATCCCTTCTAATTTTGCCTTCATCTGGCTCATCCACGACGGCCCCCTTCCCCGCCCACGCTTCTTCTCCAACCCGGCCACATCACATCTCCCTACCCCATCCCCTCCCCCCTTCCCCTCCCCCTACCCCACAGCCATCTCTTGCGGCCATCTCTCCCACCTCACTTCCATTCACCAGCATTACCTGCCAGCATGGCAGCTCCTGCCCGAAGGCTCCTCCTGCTAACCCCCACCCCTCCCCCATCTTACAAACTTATTACTCCTACAACCGTTGACCTAACAAAACCCCCAGCTAGGAAGAAAGGTACACCCCCCCCCCCCCCCACACACACACTACCCGAACTCCATAGTGTCGGCTCCTCAAGTTCAGTTCTCCCCCAATTTGTGCTCTTTAATGAAGTAATTGACCGCCTCTGGGGTTTCAAAGTAATAATCCCGGCCTTCGTAAGTCATCCTCCGTTTTGCTGCGTAGAGCACCCCAAACCCGATATGTCGTCGATAAAACACTGCCTTGGCCCTGTTAAATCCAGCACGCTGTTTTGCCAGTTCTGCTCCAATGTTCTGGTAAATTGGGACCTTTTTCCCTTCCCATTCACAGTTCCGTTTCTCCCTGGCCCACTGGAAGGATCATTTCCTTTTCCACAAACTTGTGGAGTCTTACGATCACTGCCCGCGGTGGCTCCCCTGCTCTTGGCTTCTGTCTTAGAGACCTGTGTGCCCTATCCATCTCCAGGGCCTTGTCAAGCTCCCCCTTCACCACCGGCCCTGCCAGCACCCTCGAGACGTACCTCGTGTCCTCTACTTCTTCAGGCAGGCCGATGATACGCAGGTTCTGCCTTCTCCATCTGTTCACTTGCTCGTCCACCTTTGGCTTAATGTCTTGCAAAGGTCTTCCAAGAGCTCCAGTTCTGCCTCCAATGCCACCAGCCAATCACTGTGGGGAAATAATGGGCTTGGCCATATATTTAAGTCATTAACAGATTTATTTCCCTCGTAAACCCTGAAATGTTCACTCTTCCAATAATCTAGAAAGCTCCATTACCAAGTGGGCACCTGCTTCTACACTCAGAAAACTCTGCTAAGTTTCTTGTCCCCTACAAAAACAAATAAATTCCTTTTATTCATTGAGGGACTTGGCCGATACTCGAAATATAACTCCGATGTACAAAAAATACAAGATACATTTTTTAAAAATCCAGTAAAATGCTTGAAGCAGTGGGGGTCTGAAGGAACAGAAAAGTATGCATGATTGGAAAAGAGAACTGCGATCTCTCCGACCAGTCCCAGCCCAAACATTTTGCGTTCCTTTACACTTAATATTTTATTTCTCAGGAGGCTGCAGCTTTAGATGCTGAGCTTAGCCCTGGCCCCCCCTAAGATATGTCCACAGTGTTTCTTCACTTTCTGCAGGAAATGATATTATTAAGGTTGTTTCCTGGGTAATGTTTACTGACAGATACAATTATGTTTCCATCGTCACTCAGTGGAACTTTGTCTTTCAAGGAAACTCTCAGCCCTGTCCATTTGATCTTTCCTTTCCGCAGTTAAAATTCTGACAGTGTCAGACCTTGCAAACATAAAATTGGTCATCTGTGGTTGTATGTGCACATTACAAAATGCCTCATGTGACGGACGTCTGGTGGTTGGGAAGGATTGGCATGAGAGATTTGTGCTGAGGTAACTTTGGTTGCCACAGGACAGAGATTCCCTCCAGTCGCATTACTTTATTGGCGTTGTTTGTATTATTCACACTCTCCATCTGGAATGTCAGCTTCTGAAAAACTCTATATTTTTCTTCACTTGTCTCCTTTGTAATGTTCATCGTTACTGCTGCCATTTTCTCTGACTGTTGCCTTTGTCAGACTATGGAACCCAATTCCACTGCTCTGAACTGCTTAATATTTGTTTTCTTTAGCCACTCAGTTTCTCACTTGCAGATGCCTGGTTCTTCAGTTTTTCTAAAGCTTCCTCCCAAACATAGCTTTGTCAAAATTGTATTGTGGCAGCCTATCTCCAAATCCGTTGCTGTTTATCTTTGTTCATCCATTATCAATATTCAAAGTATGCTCTGCTATTCTGACCCTGCACAGTCTGTCCTCAGCAAATGGTGCCGGCCACAAAGCTCATATTCCATCCCCTTAATAAACTGCTATGCCTTATTTCAAGGCTGGAGCTTTCTTTTCCTGCTTCCAAGTGTGATCCCTTGTGCTGACCGTAGTATTCGAGAACTTTGCATATCGTTCCCCTCAGTCTTTTCCTACTCTTGATCTTTTAAAAGGAACTGCCCAATGATTGGCTGTCAGAGTTATGTACTGATTCTTCTCTCTGAACATGCAGCTCTCTGCTTTCCTATTGCCAGTCCAGCTGCCAAAGGGGATGCAGTTGCTAAGGGACACAGCTCTACCTGCTTGAGGTCAACCATCTGAATTGCCAACTCCTTCTAAATCAGAACTTTATGACCGAGTACCAACCCATCGGGCTGGATTCTCCGATTCTCAGGCGATGTCCTGTCGCCGGCGTGGGAACGGTGGCTTTTTGCGACCAAACATTTGGCGCAAAACGGTCACAGATCCTCCGCTTGGCTGGGGGCTAGCAGGAAGGCAGCGTAGAGCACCCGGCTCTAGCTGCCGATATGGCCTGAAGAATTGCCGTGTCCATGGCCGCACATGTGCATGGCGGCAGCCTGCAGCAACCGTGCCGTGCAACATGGCGCCGGCTGTGCCATGCAAAATAGTGCCCCCCCCTTTGACTGGCTCGCAAGCCCTAGACCACCCCACACCAGTGCCTCCAGCCCCTGTCAAAGTCCCCCCTGCCTGCAGATCGGCCCTCCTCCGACTGTGGCGGCGCCGGACTGAGTCTGCAGCCGCCACGCTGAGTTCCCGACAGGTAAGACCATGGGGGACCCACGCTGTCGGGAACTCGGCCGGTTGCGGGCGGAGCATCGGGAGGGGGTGGGCCTCAGGCAACGTCCTTAGGCTGTCGATACGGTGTGCGGCGTACTCCTAGAGCATGCCGCTTTTGCGGGGGTGGAGCACCGTGAAAGCGGCGCCGCCCCCAATTTCGTCGGAAAAGGGGATTCTCCGGCTGATCGCCGAACGCGATTTCAGCTTCGGCGACCAGAGAACCCCGTCCATCATTTCCCATACAGTTCGGTGAGATCTTGTTTTCTGATTTTCCCCGCCCCTTGCCAATGATGTAACAAGGTACCAACCCACAAAGATCAGGAAACCCATTTCAATATATTAACTTCTCAATAAAGAGCTTCTCCGCCATATCATCCCCCGATATTAGGAATTTCACCCTGTCATATCGGTGAGGTTTACAATAGCGTTTGCAAAATGTGATCCAGGCGAAGGGAACCTGCCGGAGGCACACGGTCAAAATAGTTCCTGGAGAAGAGAAGGGCATGCCTGGGCAATACCCTGTCACTACCCCAGGCTCTATGCCCAGCATCCTAACTCTGCTCCCTGGCACTGCCCCTGCACAGTGCATGGGCAATGCCAGTGTGCAAGAGGCAATGCCAGGGCAGTGCCAAGGGGGCTACTTTGTAGGTGTGTATGTGTGTGGCGGGGGGGGAAAGGGTCTCCGCTGTGCGTGTGGGGGAAGGGGTTCCCCGTGTATGCGGGGGGCGGGGGGGCGGCCTTGAAAAAAGGCACCCCAATCTCGGGATCTCACGTTGCCAGCTTTTTCCAGTCCTGGGCTATGCCTGTAGATTTCTTCTGCACAGGAAAGGCCGGGTGTGCAGCTGGTGAGCTACATACCAGTTTTCTCACCTCAGCCAGCACTCTTGTGCAAGAAACAGAAAATTCCACCTCAGATCTCAGAAAAGCCAATCTGCTCATTTTTACCAAATGAACTATAGACAGATTAACTTTAGGCCGTTTCTCACTGTCATGTGAGAGTACTTTTAAGACATGGATGTTTCAGCAATGTACCTTCAAGAAAACAGTGATGTCAGAGAGTGGGTGGAGCTCAGTTCAGTTCAGCCATTTTGCAGGTTTTTAGTTTCAGTTTAAAAGCAGTGTGTGTGTGTGTGTGTGTGTGTGTGTTTCCAGAGAGCTGCAAGTTTTGCAGTTGGGTTTTTGCAGTTTTAAAAAGTGCCTGGCTTGTTTTGCTTAGAGCATTTTAAAAGGGCCTGGCTGTTTTGCTGTGGGCTGATTAAAAAGTAGAAAGCCAGGTTTGAAAAAGCAGGGTTTCTGTGTGTGTCCAGAGAGTTTGCAGGAAAAACAAGGTGCTGGAGCTGAAATCAACCAAGCTGTTATAACCTGCCTGCTTACCATTGGCTGGGGACTAATGACAATCCCACAATCCTGTGGGAGTATGAGCTTCCCCAATGAGGGGGGCGGAGAAACCACTAGTAAACTCCAAGTATAAAAAAAGCTGGCCAGTTTGGAACCAGCAGGAAGGAGTGTGCAGCAAGGGAAGTTGCCGCTGCTGCTGTTATATATATATATATATATATATATATATGTTATTGTAAATAAATGTTATTACTTTGTATCCTTAAAACTCGTGCTGGATTTTTCGTGGCCCTCACAAAACTGGCGACGAGGGTCAAAGTAAATAGCTGTCTACACTGCTGAAGCCACCTCCCTGGATTTTTGTTGGATACAGGTTGGAAGTTGTTTTCTATTATACCATGCCTCTGTACGGACGTTTGGATGCTTTTGATGCTGCGCTGGAAAGCTGGAACCAGTACACACAACGGATGCGTTACTATTTCCGGGCAAACAATATCACCGAAAACGAGCGCCAGGTGGTCATATTGCTCACCGCCTGCGACCCGCATACGTTTGGGGTGATTAGGAGTCTTACGTACCCAGCTGCACCGGACACCAAAACGTTTGATAAACTTGTGAATATAGTGGGGCAACATTTTAACCCAACCCCGTCCACGATAGTCCAGCGTTACCGGTTTAATACCGCTGAGAGGACCCCTGGAGAATCCGTTGCCGATTTTCTATCCAGGCTACGCAGGATTGCGGAGTACTGTGACTATGGTGATACCTTGTCAGAAATGTTACGCGACCGTTTGGTTTGCGGTATTAACAATGCGGCCACCCAGAGAAAGTTGGTAGCTGAGCCAACATTGACTTTTCAACAGGCCATTCAAATAGTATTGTCCCGAGAAAGCGCAGAACGAGGAGTGCAGGAGCTACAGGGAATGGAAGTGCATGCCTTGGGGCGTAACCCCTTCCGTCCGAAAACATCCCCCCGCACTCCTGCGGTACCTTGGGCAAGGCGACATCCGGACCGACGCCAGTGGCCGTCGGTCATTCCTCCCCGAAGGGAGCCCTCTCCAGAACCAATGGATGAGGAGCCATGTCCGTGTCAGACTTGTACGCGCCGACCCCGTCGCGCACACCGGTCCTGGGGGCGCCAGAGGCGCCGTCGTTCCTACCGAAACTGGGACCAGCCCAGGGGCCGTAACTGGGACCAGCCCAGAGGCCGTACCTTCCATGTGGATGAACCTGCGGCGACTACTCCTGAGGACGTGGAGACGGAGGACGACTGCCTGCAGCTGCATTGTGTGGCAGCTCCCCGTGTGACCCCCATTAAGCTGACAGTATGGGTCAATGGTCACCCGCTTGAGATGGAGTTGGACACTGTCGCAATGGTCTTCGTGATCGCCCAGAAGACATTCGACCGCATCAAGCAGGGTATACAAACCCTTACATTAACCGACTCACAGGCCAGGTCGGCCACCTACATGGGAGAACCACTGGACATTGCAGGAACTACAATGACCCCTGTTGTTTATGGACGCCAGGAGGGGCGTTTCCCACTTATCGTGGTGCGCGGCCATGGGCCAAGCCTGTTGGAACATGACTGGTTGCGCCATTTGCAGTTGCAATGGCAGCACATCCTCCAAACAGTTTCTGAAGGGTTGACTGAGGTGCCAGGACGATACTCAGATGTTTTCCAGCCTGGTTTGGGGAAAATAAAAGGGGCCGTAGCCCATATCCAAGTCGAACCAGGAGCCACGCCACGCTATTTCCGGGTGCGCCCGTGCCTTACGTCTTGCTCGAGAAGGTAGAAGGGGAGCTCACTCATATGGAGAGTTTGGGTATTATCAGGCCCGTCCGTTTTGCTGACTGGGCAGCACCAACTGTACCTGTAATGAAGCCAGATGCCACAGTTCGCTTGTGCGGCGACTATAAACTTACAGTGAATACGGCTTCCCGACTCGACCGATATCCAATGCCTCGCATAGAGGATCTCTACGCGAAGCTTGCAGGCGGACTCTCCTTCACAAAATTAGATATGAGTCACGCCTACCTGCAGTTGGAGCTGGACCTTGCCTCCCGACCATATGTAACGATTAATACACATCGGGGCCTGTATGAATATACACGGTTGCCCTTTGGAGTATCCTCGGCCTGCGCTATTTCTCAACGTGTTATGGAGGGCATTTTGAGAGGTTTACCACGTGTTGCTGTCTACTTAGATTACGTTTTGATTACAGGGACGTCGGAGCAGGAACATTTGGAAAATCTGGAGGCTGTCCTCAGACGCTTTTCGGAGACTGGAGTCCGTTTACGTCGCACAAAGTGCGTATTTCAGGCAAAGGAAGTAGTCTACCTAGGTTATCAGGTGGACCGCTAAGGGTTGCACCCTGTCGCAGAGAAGGTGCGTGCGATTCAACAGGCCCCCGCCCCGACTGACACTTCGCATCTTCGTTCTTTTCTTGGTCTCATAAACTATTACGGGAAGTTCCTCCCCAATCTGGCAACTACGCTGGCCCTGTTGCACCTTCTGCTAAAGAACAATCACACCTGGGTTTGGGGTCAGCCGCAAGAAACCGCTTTCCGGCGGGTAAAGCAACAATTGTCGTCGTCTGGGTTACTAACCCACTATGATCCTGGAAAGCCTTTGCTCGTCACATGTGATGCATCCCCGTATGGTATTGGGGCCGTCCTGTCCCACAAGATGGAGAATGGGGCCGAGCGACCGATAGCTTTCGCCTCCCGCACATTGACTGCAGCGGAGTAAAAGTACGCGCAGATCGAGAAGGAGGGCCTGGCAGTGGTTTTTGCGGTGAAACGCTTCCACCAGTACGTGTATGGCCGCCATTTCACTATCGTGACTGATCATAAGCCTCTGCTGGGACTTTTCAGAGAGGATAAGCCAATACCACCCATTGCTTCCGCACGGATCCAGCGCTGGGCTTTGTTGCTCGCTGCATACGAGTATTCTCTGGTGCACAAACCAGGAACGCAGATAGCGAATGCCGACGCACTGAGCCGATTGCCTTTATCGACCGGCCCCATGTCGACCCCCACAACCGGTGAGGTGGTTGCAACCCTAAATTTTATGGACACCTTGCCTGTCACGGCATCACAGATCCGTGAGTGGACCCAGACGGAGCCAGTCCTGTCAAAGGTTCGGCACATAGTCCTGTATGGTGGGCAGCATAGACAGTTCCCAGGCGAGTTGCAGGCATTTTCCTCCAAGCTGTCAGAATTCAGCGTGGAAGACGGCATCCTCTTGTGGGGGACGTGTGTGATTGTCCCGGAAAAAGGCCAGGAGCTGATACTAAGAGACTTGCACAATGGGCATCCAGGAGAGACCAAAATGGAAACGTTGGCCCGGAGTTATATCTGGTGGCCAGGCCTCGACACCGACATTGAGAAGGTGGCCCAAAACTGCTCCATTTGCCAGGAGCATCAGAAGCTTCCTGCCGGCCGTGCCCCTACATCACTGGGAATGGCCAGGGCGGCCTTGGGAACGCTTCCATTCAGATTTCGCAGGCCCTTTTCAAGGATCCATGTTCCTTCTATTAATCAACGCCCAGTCTAAATGGCTAGAGGTGCATAAGATGCAGGGGACAACGTCCTGCGCAACAATTGAAAAAATGCATTTGTCTTTTAGTACGCATGGCCTCCCCGAGGTGCTGGTCACGGATAATGGCACTCCATTAACGAGTGAGGAGTTTGCGAGGTTCATAAAGATGAACGGCATACGCCACAACAGCACTGCCCCTTACCACCCGGCTTCAAATGGGTTGGCAGAGCGCGCAGTGCAGACATTCAAAAGAGGCCTAAAGAAGCAGTCTTCCGGATCAATGGACACGAGACTGGCTCGCTTTTTGTTTACGTATAGGACCACCCCCCCATGCGGTGACTGGGGTAGCTCCCGCAGAACTCCTAATGGGCCAGAGACTTCGCACCCGTCTTAGTATGGTTTTCCCGGACATTAGCGCAAAAGTACGCCGCACACAAGAACGGCAGGGACAGGGATTTTCTCGGCATCGGCCGATTCGGCAGTTTGCGCCCGGTGACACAGTGTTCATTCGGAATTTTGCTGGTGGTGCCCAGTGGGCTCCTGGCGTAATCTTTTGCCAAACGGGCCCTATATCTTACCAGGTGCAAGCCCAGGGTCGGCTCCAGCGCAAACATGTAGACCACGTTCGGTCCAGAAGACTATCCCCTCCAAAGATTCCCCGCCCCCGGAGCTCATTTCTACAGCCGCAGAGACCAGAGACAAGGGAAGGTAGTCCTCACAATCTTTCACTGGTGCCTCACTCAAAGCCTGCGCAGGTCGTTACAGAACCGAATGGAGATAGAGACGCTGACATGACGGAGGCAGAAGACTCTGACTCCGAGATGGAGACACAGGACGCATCAGAGGGGGAATCCTCGGGTCCACGGGCCGTGGGTGTACAACCGTTACACCGTTCATCACGGAAGCACCGGTCTCCGTCTCGTTACACGCCACCTGATCAGTGCCGCGTGCAAATGGTGTCCGGCCTGCGGCAAAACGAGTCCGATGCCCTCAGTCGCCAGGGTCTTCGGTGGATTCCTTGGACTTTGGGGGGGTGGGGGGGAGGGATGTTATAACCTGCCTGCTTACCATTGGCTGGGGTCTAATAACAATCCCACCATCCTGTGGGAGTATGAGCTTCCCCAATGAGGGGGGCAGAGAAACCATTAGTAAACTCCAAGTATAAATACAGCTGGCCAGTTTGGAACCAGCAGGAAGGAGTGTACAGCAAGGGAAGCTGCTGCTGTTATATATATATGTTATTGTAAATAAATGTTATTACTTTGTATCCTTAAAACTCGTGCTGGGTTCTTCGTGGCCCTCACAAAACAAGCTAATATATCTCTGCCATTCTACAGAAAATATATATATCCTTTAACCTGATGTGATACTGTTTAAAGATGTTAAGTCTCTTGGAAATTTGAAGGAACATTTTAAGGAAGTATCTACTGTTGCAATATTTTCTGAGTTATCTTTGAAGTAAGGGGTGTTAAGAGATCCAATGTTTATTTAAGATGTTATGTTGAGTCCATGGCATAAACAGTGTTTTGTGTTTACAAACCCACATGTCCATAATTGTAATCCCACACCTAGGGAAAAAGCCGTGTGCTCGGACAAGCAACAAATCCATTAAAGGGAGAGGTTGGTTGAACTCCATGATACATTTTGGGGTTCTGAAAACGCCTCGCCCATAACATCACCTAATGTCAAAATATGCTGCATGGGAACTCCTTTTAAAACAGACCAATTAAATTAGGTTTCAATATGCCTTAATGAGTTCTAAGTTACAGGCATATTGAACACATGGGGCTGGATTCTCCATTTGGGAGACTACATCCTCCTGCCGGAGCTGAATCACTTCTGGTTTGCGTGGCACCAGAAGCGGCACCATAACACACTCACACCCATAACACCCCCCCACCAAACTCCCCCCCCCCCCAAAAACACCGATCCCCCCAAAACACAGATCCTCCCCAAAACATCACCCCTCCCATAACATCCCCCCCCCATAACACAGATCCCCCGATATTAAAGATTCCCCCATATCAGAGATTCCCAAACCCCATCCCCATCTGTCAACCCTGCCTGGAAGGTAAAGAGCGGTCCAAGCTGAAATAGTGAAAAAAATCATTGCTTTTTCACTCATCTGCCTGTTACACCTGCTGTCTCAGACAGATGTCTAGAAAGCAGCAACTATTACTTCATAGAATCACATTTCTCCTTGCCTGCCCAATAGTTTTCTTAATCCCTAATGTTTACGACACCTTGGGCTTGTGCGCTGTCAATTCCAACCCCACTTGACCCGGAGCCGCAACACAACTGAAATTAACAATAAATTCTTAGAAAATACACAAAGTATTTAGCACACTGAGCTAAATCACTGGCTTTTAAAGCAGACCAAGCAGGCCAGCAGCACAGTTCAATTCCCGTACCAGCCTCGCCGAACAGGCGCCAGAATGTGGCGACTAGGGGCTTTTCACAGTAACTTCATTGAAACCTACTTGTGACAATAAGCGATTTTCATTTTCATTTCAAGTCTCTCACTTTGGCTGCCCAATAACTAGTCACCAGGTTTGTAAATTAAAACAGAATTAGTTTTTATCAAGAACAATAACTGTGATCAAATAGGCAGCAAATACAATTAGTTAATTATTATCTAATTCCTACCCCCCCCCCCCCCCCTCCCTTCAGCTCACCCCGCACTCTGCACACACACAAGACAGACAAACACAGCAGGGAAGAGGGGTATGTAGAAAATAAGAAGGATAAGAGTCGTGGTTTCAGATGGGCATCTTCCAGTACACCTTACTTCAGACTAAGCCTTCGGTTGGAGGTTTTAGCTTCCAGTCTGCATTGATTTTGCTGTAGATTGATCCACATCTCAAGAACCTCTCAGCATGTTTAGAAAACAGCAGTTAGGCAGCATTTATGGAAAGAGGGAGAGATAGGCAGGCAGACAACAGCTCACAGCTTCTCCTCCCAGATTCTGTCCCTTCCTGGATTCTCTGAAAACCATCCCACCCGGCAGGATCCAATCATTGCCCGTGTCCATGCAGAATATGGCCTTTGGCCAATTCATTGGACTACAGCTAAAAAATCCCTCCGATCTCTCGGGTGCCAGAAATTCCGAACTCTGCTGTTCAAAAGCTAAGTGTCCAATAGCACAGTGTACTATTTTACAACTTTTGAGTTCATCACTTCCTCTGCTCGATTTCAAGGTACACGTCTATTAAATATCCAAGGATAAAAATGATAACCACAAAGTAAATGAAATGGGAAATAAGGGAATCAACAGGAAGGGCCATTCCACTAATGGACTGACTGCTTCAGAAATTTTATTTGATCGAAATGGTCTTATATGTTACATTTTTGCAAAATGTAATTGATTATTAATATTGTCAGGTTATATTGCCCAAGAGGAAAGTGTAATTGCTGTAGCCCATGTGAGTGAAACAGATAGTGAAGGGCTGATTGGATTGCAGGTTTGGGTTTAGCTTATCTGATAAGTATGTGATACAATGTGTTGCAGAATTACACAAATTTATGGACTGTTTGCGGCAAGTTGAAATTAGCCAACTGCAGAAGGAGGCAGAGAATATTTCTGCTCTTGGCCTTTGACATTGACTTCATCAGTATCAAGGCTGTCTCAAAGTGTTAGTGCTCGAGCTTCAATCACTAGGGAATAACACATCTGAATTCCTCTTTTCATTTGTAATGTAGTTTATTATAGATCACTATAATGGTGGGTGGACATCTGACTGAACAGCCTCTTCTGGAAATTTAAACTGTGCCCTCACGCAATCCCAGAAATCTAAATAAAAAGTTAAATATCGCTATTCATTTTGCACCTTCGGATGTAGGTGATTGTCACTCTAATTTGTAGCGATTAAGCCTTTGCTGTGAATGTTACCATTCCATTCACCACACACTTCCCATAGCCTCCACACTCTGGTTTCTCGTCAGGTCGTATAAATCTTTTGTCTTTTACTAAAGATGTCCAACATATCTGTCGCCCGAGGGAAAAAAACATGGGAAGTGGGATACAGTAAAGTACCCCATATAGATAACAAATGCAGTGGAGTAACTTTGAGCCTGTGTAATTTATGCCTCAATGAAATACTGTCTCATAATTGCACCCAGGTTTCCACTACTATGTATTTTTGTTCAACATGTCGGATTTCAGTGCTTGGCTCTGACTCATTCCAAAGCAAACCCTCAAGTGCCAAAATGCTTTCTTCCTAAATTGTTATTGCCTAATCCCATCAAAGCCAGATTAAAGGCAATTCTGAGATGAGCTTGCCCAATGTTATAAAAGCACCAGTTTGCGTACTTAAATCATCACAGCAGTGATTATCATTGTCTACTTAAATGTTCAAGCTGGTGCTGCTATGAACAGTCATCCTGTCATCAGCTGTCCATGAGAGAAACTGCATGCCTTAAATTAACTGTCCCCCTGTGAAGTGTAGACACCATTTATTCAATATAGCAAGGCAAAATATTTGCATGCAGCAAGGCAACATAAGCTACTAGACTGATGATGACAAAAGCACAGTTCATATGCTTTAGACAATATAAAACATATGAACCTAATCGTTAACAAAGAATCTATCCTCAGTAATGAACCAAATGCAGACATATTTCTATGCTAACGTGTAATTCACCTTACCCCATGCTAAAATTATCAATTTGGTAAGGCTCAGTATATATAAATCTTCTGGATTATTGCAGTCAATTGATTATAGACTGTTAGAGAACAGATTTTTACAGTAGAGATTTCATTAAAATTGTTCCAATAAATAGTAAACACACCATGTTTGATACTTGCCGTTAGATTTAAGTAATGTGGACACAGCCCTTTCCCATGACAAAAACAAAAATATCATGCTCCTCTATGGGGTTTGTAAAGCAATAGGCTTCCAATAAATCGGTGGTGAAATACTGTAACTTCTGAATATCACATAAAACAAAGGAGTATCAGAAAAAAAACCTGAATGTGTTATTTAACAATAAACATCATTTTCAGACTAAAGTGTGCTCAGTTCCAACTTTAATTACAGAAAAGACAGTAAATAAATTAGGATTTCACATATAGTATTTATACATATTTCTGCATTAATGCATCTTGCAAAACCAGTGTTGTCCTCAACATGCATTTCTGTCCACTCATTCAATATTCTGACAAAATAATCTCCTATCATTGATTTAAATTCACCCAAATCAACACTATGATTGCTCTTTGGTGAACCGTGTTAATGATCAGTCCATTAATATTCATGGTAAACAGTTGGACTAAAGGAACCTTTTAGACATGGTTAACTACATTATGAAGGCACATTTCGGTTCATGGATGCAAATGAATTCGTGCTCAGGCTTATCGGTAAAACTTTGCAGAGAAATTGACATTTTTGAGATAGTAACTGAAGTCCCTTCACTCATACTCCATGAACAAGACTTTAACTCCCCAAAGCCCATCCACTTGTACAGCATTAAAATCAGACCCCATACATCTGGCTTTTGGAATGGCTCTTGTGAAAGAATTGTATTGAATAGTTTTCCATAAAGAAATATTGACCAGGATAGTAGCCTGCAATGTCAGTATTGTACATGAATTCAGGTTCCTCCACGCTGTGCTAGAACTCTCAGCCTTCTGGGGTCAATGATGAATGTGAAGCCCACTAAGCCAGCAAACATTCTGTACATCATTTTCACACTTTCTTTTTCATAGAATTTACAGTGCAGAAGGAGGCCATTCGGCCCATCGAGTCTGCGCCGGCTCTTGGAAAGAGCACCCTACCCAAGGTCAACACCTCCACCCTATCCCCATAACCCAGTAACCCCACCCAACACT
Organism: Scyliorhinus torazame; assembly: GCF_047496885.1. NCBI lineage: Eukaryota > Metazoa > Chordata > Chondrichthyes > Carcharhiniformes > Scyliorhinidae > Scyliorhinus > Scyliorhinus torazame. Next base: position 124,996,840 of record NC_092713.1, read on the forward strand.
AAGGGCAATTTTGGACACTAATGGCAATTTATCATGGCCAATCCACCTAACCTGCACGTCTTTGGACTGTGGGAGGAAACTGGAGCACCCGGAGGAAACCCACGCACACACAGGGAGGATGTGCAGACTCCGCACAGACAGTGACCCAAGCCGGAATCGAACCTGGGACCCTGGAGCTGTGAAGCAATTGTGCTATCCACAAGGCTACCGTGCTGCCCACAGCTTTCTGCTGGGTATGTTTATCACATCTTGATCCCTCTAGTACATTATAGGAAAGCAAAATATATACAAACATGTTTTAGCACTATCCAAACTAGTAGATATGTTAAATAAAGAATTACAAGCTGCTTTTTTCCAATGGATTATGAAACTTTAAATAGGCTATATTAATCGTTGGCCTTGACACAGCAAACAACAGGATAAACGTCTGATTAAACTTGTTCCAATAGATGAAGAGACCGCTGCCTCTCTCAAAATGTGATTACCAATTCCATCGCAAGTCTGGGGGAAAAAAGTGAGCATCTGAGCATTTTCTGAAATTGATAGACCAAATTTAAAAATATTCGCAGGGCATTTATTTATTTGCAACATGCGACTTATTTTTAACTTGGGTTTTATTATTTGTTGGTGCAAAAACTCACTTCTGATGGTTTTATGAGCAAAGCAAGAACTTGAATAGTTGAGGGAGACATTTTGAAATGTCGTCACACAAAATAAAATACAACAGTGTTGGCATGTTAGGAAGGCCTGCAATCACATCCAAATATGGAGAAGGAGCCTGATATGATGGAATTTACAGGACTAAAAATGCCAAGATTGGATTACAACGTTTGATCAAAAGGTGAGATGAACATTTTTCTATAAACTTATAGTTGGACAGCAACTTTTTAAAAACCCAAGGTACCCGAGTGTGTTAAGAGTGTACACTGCTGTACAGGAGATGGAGGGAGAGGGGTTAGTGCAGCTCAGGTACATGTTTACGGAGGGTAAGTTTGCTGAGCTAGAGGAGTTGCAGGAGAGGTTCGAGCTACCAAGGGGGAGTGAGTTTAGATATTTGCAGGGGCGGGTCTTTGTGCACAAGAAGCTGCCTTTGTTCCCTCAGGTGCCGGAGTATACGCTGTTGGAGAAAATGTTGCTCCCGGGTGAGGGGTGGTGTAATGATATGCAGAAAGCAATTCTGTACATAATATTATATACGACCTTCGACCACCAGGTGACAGTGTAAACCCACCATGTGACCCTGTGTCTGGGGAGTTGGGAGTAAGCTGTGTCGGTGGATAGATGTATTTTGCAGTAGCTCTATAATAGTTAATTAGTGTTAGTAGTTTGTTATTATATTTATTCTAATTATCTTTAACACGCAGTTATTTCATAATAAAATTATTAAACTAGATGTTCTGTAGTGCATCATTCATATCGGCCAGTCTACAGGACATGACATGGTACCAGGATTGATGATTGATTAAGAACAAGAAGATTCGGCAAAACAAATCTGAACCATTGAAGATAACTTTGAAGAAGACAAAAAACATGTTTTGTCTATTAACCTTGCAAGCTACTGGCAACTGGTGCTCAACGCGTGGTAAAACTTCAAAACCCAGGGTGGAAGGTATCAAGGCACCCCAACAGCTTCGCATTACCGGTAGCATAGATGAGAAGTGGCGGATGTTTAAGCAGCAGTTCAAACTCTATGTTGCAGCCCTTGGTCTGCAGGCACAGCCTGACGAGAGATGTATCGCTTTGCTGCTCACTGTAGCAGGTCCCCAAGCAATTGATATTTTCAACATGCTTGCCTTCGAATACGAGGCAGACAGCAAGAACTTCGACGAAGTTGTCAAGCTCTTCGATCGTCATTGCTCTCCTAAAAAAATGAGACCTTTGTGTGCTATATATTTTGGACCCAGAATGCAGGCAAGGCATTTGATAGCTTCCTCACCAACTTGCAGTTGAAGGTGCAGTTGTGCAATTTTAGTACCCTTCAGAGTTGTCAATGATATGCGATCAGAACGTTTTCGGGATCTCTAAAGATAAGGTGCACAAGAGGCTTCTAAGGGAAACAGAGCTTCAACTCGAAAATGCTATCCAAATATGCTATCGAGCTTGCTGCAAAACAGACCAGCACACCGAATGTCCGGAATTTTGGCGTGAAGAGGCAGCCGACATCATTAGTATGGTGACGCAGTCGAATAAAAAAAAATGCTCCCAGTGCGGGCAGCCATTTTGAATGGTCGACCCGATCTTCCATTTTATGCCTGCGATATGGTAAACTCCATTCACCATGACAGTGTCCAGCCTTTGGAAAGACATTCAGAAATCATTTTGCAACACAATGTTTTTCCAGTAGAAGGCCTGAACAAACAAAAAGTATCGACACAGAAGTGTGCCTCGAGTACACATTTTCTGTAGACACGATTTCCAGTGAAGGCAAGGAGGCTCAAATCATGCCAAATGACAATGCGTTTGTAACAATTTGTAGCAATAGTGCATTAAAGGCAAATAATCAAAAGGATAAATGGTCAGTACCATTAAAGATAAATGACAGTCAAACTCGACACAGGTGGGAGGGCCAACCTCATCAATCTGTCCGATGTAAAAAAAGCTGCGAATTGAACCGAAAGTAGTTAACAAAACAGTACTGTTAAGAGATTACAATGGTAATGAAATCACAACGTTAGGAGCATGCGAGCTTGATGTCCATGTAAAAAACAGAATTCACAAGTTGAAATTGTCCGCTGTGGCGGCGGAACGCGGATCTTTGATTGGAGTAGATGCGTGTGAGGACTGCAGCTTGTTAAACGGATCTCCAGTGCAGAGAGCTCTGCAAGTGGTTTAGCTCAGTGGGCTAGACAGCTGGTTTGTAATGCAGAACATGGCCAGCAGCGTGGGTTCAATTCCCGTACAGCTTATCCGAATGTGGTGACTAAGGGGTTTTCACAGTAGGTTCATACTTGTGACAATAAAAGATTATTATTATTAACAAGCCCACATGCCTCAGGAGACTCCATACTAAATGATTTCCCTGAGATTTTCCAAGGTTTTGGTACTTTACTATATAAGGACAAGAGAACGCGAAGTCAGTGATTCACGAGCCGAGATATGAACCATATAAATTAAAGGCTGAGCTAGACAGAATGACAGCTTTAGGAATAATTAAGCATATAGAAAAACCTCCAGATGGATGATCTGTATCGGTTGTGTCAGAATAAAAGAAGAAACCACCAAGGACGCAGTTTTGCAGATGGCGAGACAATATCTCCACGAAGGATGGCCCAGAGAATCCTGCTCAAGACTGTACAATGCAAGAGCAGAGTTAAGTGATGCAGATGGATTTTTGCTGAAAAGAAAAAAGAGAATAGTAATTCTGAAATCTTTAAGATCAGTGTTTCTGAGCAAAATCCATGAAGGGCACACGGGAAGAAAAAAATGTAAGAAAAGAACCTGAAGACACGGTCTATTGGCCAGGTATCATCCGAGGTATTGAGGCAATGGTATGAAACTACACGGCACAGGAGAGTGAACGTCTGCACATGGGTGTAGAATGCCTCAGTTCCAATTGTTGAAAGAGTCGGTTTCTCCAAAAGTAGAGAGACATTCACTATTTCAAAAAAGGAGGCAAAGGAGATTTTTCAGGTCAAATCCACAGGGGTTTGATGATGAGTCCACGAAAAGTCTCAAACCATTGAAATGCAACCACCAGACGAAGCATGTAACAGTCCTAAAACAGCTGAAGTACATGTAGTGCAGCAGACAGAACAACAAGATAAAGACACCACGATACATGAAGAACAACAAAAAGAATCACGAACACCAAGGCAGATGAAGTAACTTTGCAAGTTCATCAGCCACTTAGGAGATCAACAAGGCTAAGATCCAAACCCAAAAGACTGAACTTGTGACAGACTGTAAATACTCTAACAATGTATATCATATTGAATTGTTAAAATAATCTAATGAATGTAAATAATTACATTTTCCAAAGGAAAGAGCATGTGATAATATGAATAAAGCAGTTCTGTACTTAATATTATGCACGACCTCCGACCACCAGGTAACAGTATACGCCCACCACGTGACTCTGTGTCTGGGGTGTTGGGAGTAAGTTGCATTGGTGGATAGACGTATTTTGCAGTAGCTCTATAATAGTTAGTTAGTGTTATTAGTTTGTTATTTTACTTATTCTAGTTATCTTTAACATGCAGTTGTTTCACAATAAATTAATGATGTTCTGGAGTGAATCACTCATATCGGCCAGTCTACAGAACATGACAGGTGGGATGGTAGGATTGCCAATATAGATGGGTGGTTGGGGGAGCAGGCCACAGCCTTAAGTGAAAGGATCTAGCGAATGTTGGGAGGAGTTGTTGGGAAGGGAGATAAGATGGGGTCTTTGGTGCGAAGTAAAAATGCCGAGTGAATTCAATCTCCTCCTGTGCAAGGATGGACTATTGGGAGGTGATGTTCAGGAACTTATCAAGGATTGTAGGGGTTGAGATGAAGCCAGACCCTATGGTGGTGATTTTGGGGGTGTTGGAGGAGCTAGAGCTGCTGGAGGGGAAGGAGGCCAATAACATGGCCTTCGCCTCTCTGATTGCCCGGCGACAAATACTTTTGAATTGGAGGTCGGCCACGTTGCAGCATGGTTGGGACACTTGTCCGAGTTTCTCAGTTTGGAGAAAATCAAATTCGCACTAAGGGTTTGGGGGAGGGCTTTGAGGTACGGTGGAGGCCGTTTATGACTGTAGAGGAGCTGTTTGTCGCGGGGGTGGGGGGTGAGGACTAAATGGGGAACTGTCATGTGAGATTACCTTTAAGAAGTGGGTGTTTAGAAATGGGTATGTATATAAATATCTGTAGTGAGAGTACCTTTAAGAAATGGGTGTTTACTACTGCAGTGATGTCAGGGAGTGGGTGGAGCTGGGCTGTCTGTCAGCTTTTTACTTTCGTTTTAGGCTGTTTGCTGCAGGGTGTTTTATAGTTTCATTTTCAGAGCTGGATAGCTGCAGTCACAGCCAGAATGGGTATTAGTCTCTCTCTCTCTGTAATCTAAAGAATGTAAATCGATCCTTTGGTGATGTAAAACAATAACTGCTCTTAGTAGTGACTTTAACCTGATGTGCTTCTGTTAAAAGTTTTTTTTAAAAAAGTCTTATGGATGTTAAAAGGACAGCTTAAGAAACATTGTTTTGCTTTAAAAAATACTTTCTGCTGTACCACACCTGTAGAGTGGGCTGTGCTCCCCATATCATAATCTATTAAAAGTTGTGGGTCAGGTGAACTCCATGATACACTTTGGGATTCTCTAAACCCTGGCCCATAACAGAAAAAAATGTACAAACTGTTTACTCTGTTGGATGTTAAGGTTGCGTTATTATGTTGTCTATGGTTTTTTTTAAAATAAGATGGTTTATTCAAGTATACACTGCACAGATGTTTCAGGTCTAATATCTGATGTTTGATGACACTTCAAAGACACTTGATTGACAACCACTTTAGTTTGGTTATATTTTTAGCACATCTCAGGAACGGGGCTTTTAAGATTTTGATACCAAAGCTAGCAACATTCGAGTTGTGTAGAGGCAATTCCAACTTTATTTTTTTTAAAATATGTGCTTTGGAGTGCAAACTAATATTCAGCCACATGTCCATATTGTTTCAGCCACGCTAACAGATCACATTATTCCATCATATGTATCAATTGCATCCTCAAAGGTCACTAGCGTCTCATAGATCTCAGGATGAACAGAATTTTCCTATTTTTTTTAAATATAAAATCAGAGCACGCAATTCATTTTTTCCAATTAAGGGGCAATTTAGCGTGTCCAATCCACCTACCCTGCACATCTTTGTGTTGTGGGGGCGAAACCCACGCAAACACGGTGAGAATGTGCAAACTCCACACGGACAGTGACCCAGAGCTGTGATCGAACCTGGGATCTTGGCACCATGAGACTGCAGTGCTAACCACTGCCCGAAATTTTCCTAATTTTGTCCAGGAACACAAGAGACGGTTCACAATCCCGGGTGCAGTAATTTAATAATACAGTAATTTAATAATAATTTCAGATGAAAAAAAAATGAAAATCGCTTATTGTCACAAGTAGGCTTGTGTCACAGTAATGAAGTTACTGTGAAAAGCCCCTAGTCGCCACATTCCGGCACCTGTTCGGGGAGGCTGTTACGGGAATTGAACCGTGCTGCTGGCCTGCCTTGGTCTGCTTTCAAAGCCAGCGATTTAGCCCTGTGCTAAACAGCCCCTCTCATATTTCTCAGATTTCAAAATGGCCCCTTCATGCACCAACTTTGAAACACAAAATTCCCAAAAAGTGGGGGTGAAGAGGGAGGAGGCAGGAATACAGCTTAAGTTCCACCCAAACCCTGTATCCAACATAAATAATAAATATCTTTTTAACAGTACCCTTTGTCGTCCAGTACTTCCCTGGAGCGGAACAATTACGACATCTTCTTCGCAGCCTTCAACACGTCGCTGAAGACGAACATCTTGCCAAGGCCATCCCCACACCCCTACTACTTGCCTTCAGACAACCGCTCAACCTCAAACAGACCATTGTTTGCAGCAAAATACCCAGCCTTCAGGAGAACAGCGACCACGACACCACACAACCCTGCCATGACAACCTCTGCAAGACATGCCAGATCATCGATATAGGTACCACCATTACAAGTGAGAACACCACCCACTAGGTGCGCAGTACATACTCATGTGACTCGGCCAACGTTGTCTACCACATACGCTGCAGGAAAGTATGTCCCGAGGCGTGGTACATTGGCGAGACCATGCAGACACTGCAACAATGGGTGAACGGACATCGCGCGACAATCGCCAGGCAGGAATGTTCCCTTCCAGTCGGGGAACAATTCAGCAGTCAAGGGCATTCAGCCTCTGATCTTTGGGTAAGCGTTCTCTAAGGCGGCCTTTAGGACGCGCGGCAACGCAGAATTGCTGAGTAGAAACAGATAGCCAAGTTCCGCACACATGAGCACGTCCTCAACCGGGACCTTGGATTCATGTCGCATTACATTCATCCCCCACCATCTGGCCTGCAAAGTCCTACCAACTGTCCTGGTTTGAGACAATTCACACTTCTTTAACCTGTGATTATCCCTCTCTCCAGTCGCTCTGTCTGGACCTGTAAAGGCTTAATTACCTGCAAAGACTCGCATTCAAAGTATCGTCTGGAACATTGACTTTATCTATATATGTGTTGTGGGACCCACCTCTTCACTCACCGGAGGAAGGAGCTGTGCTCCGAAAGCTAGTGATTTGAAACAAACCTGTTGGACTTTAACCTGGTGTTGTAAGACTTCTTACTGTGCCCATCCCAGTCCAACACCGGCATCTCCACATCATCAACAGAGGGGATACAGAGAGGAGCAACAAGTTAGCCTGAGTTCATGTACAAATCAGTGAAACATGTTTCCATTTTGTTTGTCTACTCACAATTTTGAAGAGAGAGCGAGAGAAAATGATCAACAAAACGCTGAGTCTTCCGAGGTGAGTTTAAAGTTTGCAGATATAACCACTGCGTGTGTTAATGAGGCTGCAGGTGGGGGGGGGGGGGGGGGGGGGGGGCAAGCAAGTGAACAGCGCAGACACTATAAGGCTATCACTCCATCAATAAGCTCCTTTTTGCTTTCATATGGGCAGAATCTGACTTTGTATTCGATCGTAGCGGTTGAGCCAGTGGCGACAGTGCCCAGGAAAGATTTGGCTAGTGCAGTATTTGATCAGTTAGGGCCTGGTGAGTAGGGAAACGTGCATTGCAACCTTAGATATTCAACTGTGTGTGTGGAGGTGGATCTAAACAGTGACACACACTGGGATCCTTTTTGACGACCCATTTTCAACATCACTCGACCCATCCCAGGTTCACAACCCCACTTGAAAAACATTGTCCTTGGACCAACCACCTTCAGCTGTTTCATCAATGATCGTCCCTCTATCATCAGGTCAAATGTGGAGAGGTTCACTAATGATTACACAATGTTCAGTTCTATTCACAACTTTTTAGACATTAAAGTAGTCCATTCCTGCATACAGCAAGGCCTAGACAACATTTAGGTATAGGCTGAAAAGTGGCAAGTTGCATTCGCACCACACAAATGCCAGGCGATGACCATTCCCAGTAAGAGAATTTAAACCTCTGCCTTGAACGTTCAACAACATTACCATCACCGAATTCCCCACTATCAACATCCTGGGTGGGAGATTTAACCATTGACCAGAATCCGAACTGCACCAGCCATATAAATACTGTGCCTACACATGCCGATCAGAAGCTGGAAATTCTGGGACAAATAACCCACTTCCTGACTTCCCTAAGCCTGTCCACCATCCACAGGACACAAATCAGGAGTGCATGGAATATTTTTCACATGTCTGGATCAGTGCTGCTTCAAAGACACTCAAGAAGCTCAACATCATGCACCTCAAAGCAGCCTGTTCGATCAGTAGCCCATCCACCATCTTAAACACGCACACCTTCTGCCACTGGTGCACAGCAGCATCAAAGGTACACAGCAGGGACTTATGAAGGTTCCGATGTGAGCACTTTCCAATCCAGTGACCAGGATCCTAGAAGAACAAGAGGAGCAGATGCAAGGCAACACCTCCAAGTCACTCACAATCCTGACTTGGAAATATATCGCCAATAGTTCACTGTCGCTGGGTTAAAATCCTGGAACACTCTTCCTATCAGCACCGTGGGTGTACCTATGCCACATGGTCTGCAGCAGTTCATGAAAGCAGCTCATCACCTTCAGTGCTCACCTTCTCATGGACAATTAGGGATGGTCAATAAATGCTGGCCTAGCCAGCCACCCGTGAATAAATTTAAACAATATTACTGCTAGCTACTAACCATTTTCTCTTTTTTCACTTTTCGGGTCATGACACAATCAAGGGCCAATGGCTAATTTTGCTAGGGCTCCTTGATACTACACACAGTCAAATGCTGCCTTGATGTCAAGGGCAGTCACATTCCCCTCACCTTTAAAATCCAACTAATTTGTCAATGTTTGTTAGGAGGTCTAGAGCTAAATGCTCCAATATTATGATCCCAGACCAGTGGGCAGTATGGTGGTGCAGCGGTTAGCATTGTTGCCTCACGGCGCCGAGGTCCCAGGTTCGATCCCGGCTCTGGGTCACTGTCCGTGTGGAGTTTGCACATTTTCCCTGTGTTTGCGTGGGTTTCACCCCCACAACCCAAAGATGTGCAGGGTAGGTCAATTGGAACGCTAAATTGCCCCTTAATTGGAAAAAATTAATTGGGTACTCTAAATTTATTTTTTTTAAAAAGAAGAAAAAAAATGATCCCAGACTAGACCCCAACAGCAGCTTGGGTACTGGACCCAAACTCCAGTATATTAGTTTATTTTAAGACTGTGAAAAAAGAATGATTCGCTCCAGGAGTGATTGCATGACAAAATAGGACTTGGTATTTCTGAAACAAAACTTTACTATGAGTACAATATTAAACATTTTAACTTCACACCTGAAAAGAACAGCTTACAATTACCCCTTAACACGACGATATAATTTCCCATTAAACAACAAGAAAAAAACATACAGCTCTTAATCCAGCTTAACAATCAGCAGGGTATAGATAACATTTGCTTTTCAGAATAGAGTTGGGCCCCGGTTAGTACCCCTGCAGATTCTGGCTGAATATCTTCAAATAGCTGCTTCATCTGGGTGGTTTCAGCCTCTTCCTTATCTTCAGACAAGACTGCTCTGCTTTAAAATATTGTTACTCTTTTTTTAAAACTATACGACCAACAAAAGGTTGTGGATTCAGAGTCAGGCAGATCAGAATTCAGCTCCCCTCTCTCTCTCTCAGAGGCAGCAGGGCAGCACAGTGGTTAGCACAATTGCTTCACAGCTCTCAGGTCCCGGGTTCAATTACCGGCTTGGGTCACTGTCTGTGTGGAGTCTGCACGTTCTCCCCGTGTCTGCATGGGTTTCCTCCGGGTGCCCCAGTTTCCTCCCATGGTCCAAAGATGTGCAGGTTAGGTGGATTGGCCATGATAAATTGCCCTTAGTGGTTAGGTGGGGTTGCTGTGTTCCGGGGATAGAGTGGAGGCCTGGGCTTAAGTAGGGTGCTCTTTCCAAAGGCCGGTGCAGACTGGATGGGCCGAATGGCTTCCTTCTGCACTGTAAATTCTATGATTCTACGAATTCTATAAAAGCTTCTCCAATGTCACTGCCTCTCTGGGCTCCACCCAGCAATGACCTCGTCTTCCCAAGCTAAAAAACAAACCATCTCTGCAGGCTGGAAAAGCACAACAACTTCCCAGGGACCTCCGCAGTCAAACCACAGACCATTAGCCTAGACTGAAAAACACATTCCTTGTCAATTTCACCTTCTATTTACTAGACGCAAAACTAAATCGTTTTTAAAAACATGACCATTGCAGCAAAACAAACTATACTCCCAGGCTTTATTTGTTCCAATATTTAGAAGCCAATATTCCTAAAATCCTCCAGTCGTCACACCTAGCAGAACCAATACGAGTATTGGTGAGCAAGTTATCGGTGAGTAAGTGCCGCTTGATACCACAACACCTCAATCACTTGCTCATGGTTGAGAGTTAACTGATGGGATGGTAAATCGGTGAATTAGATTTGGCTACTTTTGTGAATAGGTAAAACTGAGCAGTTTTACACAGCACTGTGGCTTCACAGCGCCAGGGTCCCAGGTTCGATTCCCAGCTTGGGTCACTGTCTGTGCGGAGTATGCATGTTCAACCTGTGTCTGCGTATTCTTCCAGATTCTTCCAGAGTCTTCCAAATTCTTCCAGAGTCTTCCAAAAAAAATAGCAAAGAGGGTCTCTACTACATGTCTTTGCTTATTTTCCCCTGTACGGTCCCAATGTCTCAGGGGGTGGCCAGATTATCAAATTCAAATCCAAAGACAAATATCTTCAAGAGAAAGTTGTCACCTCATTCATCTCATCTATACTTTCCTTTCAACAGAATGATCAATACCCAAATTTATGCATTCATTTGAACTACACTTTTAGGAATTCTAGAGATTGTTCACAGTTGAATAAAGCAATCTCATAATATCTTTTAAAACAGAAATCAAACATTTGTTTGATTCCAGAAATTAACAGATTTTGCTTGTTTGTTCTTTCCTTGAAGCATAAGGTAAATTCAATTTGAAATGCTTTAAATAGCAACTCATGTCTAGTTATTTATCAATTCCAATTTCAAAAGTAGGCTTGGTGGTTTTCTGAAAGGTGAAGTCTCTTATTCTGTGTTTTAATTCTCAAAACCGCTGGCTTCACTCGGAGCTGGAAACCACCATCTCCTGTTTAAAAAAAAAACAGGAACGATCCATCTGGTTCTGGCCAAGAGCCAATGGGTTAATAGCCTTTTGTTTTTTAATGCAACCTGCAGGGCAATTTTTTTTGTATCAACTGACTGCTGAAAGGGTTAACTTTTCTGCAGAATCTAATGGAGAGGAGAAGACTTGCCACATAATTGCATCACTTTACATAATTTAAAACACCTCTTGTTCTATTTTCTTCAATTTTGCTCAAATTTCATTTCTTTATTTTCAATATTTTTATTCAAATTTTCAATATTTTAACATTTTGACAAAGAATAAACACAAACCCCACCCCAATCCCTTGATGGCAACCAGATCCTCAAAGTGTAAGATAAACAAACCCCATCTCTTGTGGATCCACTCATCTACCCCTCTAAGCAAATTTTACCTGCTCCAAATACAGAAACTCCATTAGATCCCCCAGCCAGGCCAAGGCACTGGAGGGGGGGGGGGGGGGGGGGGAGAGAGAGAAGCTGACCTCCACCCCAACAGGACCCACCTGCAAGCAATCAACAAGGCAACCTCGAAGACATCCGCCACGCACCAGTCCGCAACTTCGGCAGGTCTGACCCCCGATAAAGGCCTCCAGGGGACCAGGCTCCAAATCTACATGTAGGATCTCTGAAATGGTGCTAAAAAAACACTCCTAAAATTTCTCCAACTTCAGGTAGGGCCACAACATATGAACATGATTAGCTGGGTCCCTCCCCCACCACTCAGGTATCCTCCACCCCCTCAAAACACCTGGCTCATCCTGCCTTCGTTAAGTGAGCCTATACACCACTTTTAATTAAATCAACTCCAGCCACCCGCACGAGGTTGAGGCATTAGCCCTCCAGAGCAGCTCGCACCATAATCCCTGCTCCAACATCACCCCCAGATCATCTTCGCACTTGCCATTAATTGGATGCTTTACTCCTCCATGATCCTATCATAAGTCACAGAAACGACCCTACCTTCCAGCCCCATCACTGATAGCACCTCCTCCAGCAACAAAGAGGATGGTGCCACCGTTTGGTAAGATATTTCTTGCAAAGTTCCACACCTGCAAGTATCTGAAGCCCTCCTCACGCTGGAGCCCAAACCTCACCACCAACTCCTCCCAGCTTCTGAACCGCCCCTCCAAAAACAAATCCTTCATCTCCTATACCCTCTCTCCTCCCATCCCAGGAACCTCTCATCCATCCTCCCCAGCTCAAACCCATGGTTCCCTCTTACCGGTCTGCCAACGACAAGGGGAGAATATCCCACCACAATAAGTCCTCCTTTACCCTCCTAACCAAGCTCATGAAAAAGAGCTTACAAAGCCATGCACAAATCCCGTGCCGCCTGGAACCCCGGACACCTAAAATGAGTTGTCGCCACCCAGAATGGCAAACCCACCCACTTCCGCCCCGGTGCCTGGAGAAGACACCACAAAATACTCGCTTTTCCCTAGATTCAATTTGTACCCTGAAAAAACCCTGAATCTCCTTTGCAACCCCATTATATCCCTCACCGAAGAGCTAGAGTCCGAGATGTACAATAGCAGATCGTCCACATACAGACACTCTATGCACTCCCCCCTCCCTACCCCTTTCCATAAGTCCGAACCCCAATGGCAATGGCCAAGGGCTCTAACACCAGAGCGAACAGAAGGGGGGGAAATGGGGCATCCTTGCCTATTTCCCCAAAATAGTGGAAAGTACCCCAATTCATATTGTTCGTTCATACATACTCTGTCGGATCCTTGTACAGCAATTTCACCCATGCCACAAACTTAGGCCCAATCCCAAATTTCCCCAACACTGCAAACAGGTAGCTCCACTCCACCCTGTCAAACGCCTTCTCTGCATCTAATGCCATCACTAGTCCTAACCAGGTGATGCACTCAGCACATTGTGAATGTCTGTGTTGCAGGCTGTGAGCTCTGTGCTCCGAACTGGCTGCTACTAGAATGAGCGGGAACTCTCCTGTCCCCTGTCTTTATAGTGCGTGTGCTCTCACTGGTGATTGGCTGCGGTGTTGTGTATGCTGATTGGTCCCACTGCATGTCCATCAGTGTGTGTGTGTGTCTGCACCATGATATACTGGTGTATATTATGACAACGATGGCCACTTATATTGGAGTGCCTTGTCACATGACCACTGTCTTGAGACCGCATGGTGTGTCTGTACTACCACCTGCTGGTTGGATGTCACACCACCAGCCATCTATGATATTGCTCACAGGCATATTACCACAAGCTCTGCCTCCACAATTTATCCAGGGCTTTGGTCTGTCTGTGCAGCTTCGGCTACTGTCTTTCCTGACTGTAGTCTGCCAGCACGGGTCTGCCTCCTCAACTTCACCTCCTATTCTTTCAGATTATTTTAATTCTTGAGCGGACCGTTATTGGGCTGGTTTACTGCACTAACAGGATGGTAAATAAACTTTATTCACCCTTTTTGCAGAGTCATTCCGACGGTCAGATACAAATATCCTGCAACGATGCCAAATTGTTGTGGTGGACTTCTTCCAACTAACCACAGGAGACCCAGGGACAGATTATAATTGCTTATTCATGTTTCAGACATGGAGGAAACTACCCCAGAAAAATGTTGCGAGACATACCTTCAACTAATACAGCACTTAAAGCCTTAACACAGCTCTCACACAGCAATCACAGAGAGAGCATTCTAGTACAACTCTCAGCTCTAAGTCACAGATACAGACTGCCACACCATTATTCAGTGCACAGAGCACTGTTTTAAAATTAAGGGTGGAATTCTCTAATTCTGAAACAAAGTGTTGACGCCGACGCAGAATTCATGGAGTTCCATGACAGCAAAACTGGCGCCCAACGTGGACCGATTCCATTGTCACTCAGGAGGCTGACCAGCCGCATATGCACACTGCACTCCCCACACACACCATCCCAGCCGACAAGATTCACCGACGCTGAGCCGGAGACCCTCCTGTATGCGACGGTGGAGAGGCAGATGACCCTGGACCCCGGAAGGAGACTGCCAGCCGCCGCCATTTTCCGTGCCTGTGCGCAGGTGGCAGAGGGGTGAGCGCAGTGGGCAGCACTGTCCAGATCGGCCAGCAGTGCTGAAAAAAACTGCACCACATCCTCAGGGCAGTCAGAGTGAGTAGGCAGCACTGTGACCCTGGCACTAACCCCCTTCCCACACACAATTAACCACCCCCCCCCCCCAATCGGAGGGCAGGAGAGACCCCACTATGCACCAGATGCCGGCACCCATCCCGGCCACCATGGCCGGGTGCCCTGGCCAATGAGGCCACCAGGTACTCACCCCCTGGGCTGCATGTGTCGGAGTGTCGAACACTGCTGTTTTCTATTTGCCCCGTTCCAGGAGAAGGTTGCCCACAACCGCCAGGAGCGGGAGAAGACTGGACTGCTGGACTTGCAGTCCCTCACCATGGCAGAGCAGAGGGCCCTGAATGTGGTCGGCGTCCCAGCGGAAAGGGAGGTAGCGTAGGTGGAGGTTGGCGGCGGCTGAGGAAGTGAGACCCTGCAGTTCCGCGTGACACGTGTGTCAACCTATCCCCCGACACTACCTTCACCCTTCACACCACCCCGCATCCCGCGGTCAAATCATGCATCTTGTCTCGTGTCTTGCAGGAGCTGCTGGAGACGGGGTGGGTCCACCTGGCATCCCCGCCACCCCCCCCCCCCCCACCCCCTTGGATACCAGCCTAATGTGTTATGTACTCTGGGATAACACAGGCTGCAACTTGATGCAGCTTTGGGCAAAAGATACTCCAGACTTTGAAGTAAGTTCAATGTGATTTATTGAACCATTAGCACAGTTCTCTTTGAGTTTGACTCTCCTGCTAATCTTGCTATAGTAATTCAGTCTAACTAACCAGTCTGCTCTAAGCCATGTGGTGGGTGTGATGCTTCTGATCTGCCCCTGTCCTTCTCTCCAAGTGTCGCCTGTGGAAAGAGACAGAGCATGTGTGCCCTGTCCTTATATATGGGTTGCCCCCTTGTGGTAGTGTCCCCTCTGGATGTCTTGACTGCTCATTGATTGTCCTATTCTAAGTGTTCATTAGCTGTATGTCTGCATGTCATGACATCTCCGGTGCTCCCTCTAGTGTTTACTTAGTTGTAGTGCATTTACATTAACCCCTTGTGTATATACAGTGATGCATATCACCACATCCGCCCCTTTTTTCGTGTTACATATTTTCTGGACAATTTGAAAGAAAATTGAACAAAATAAGTAGATAAGTGATGCCATGTACAAGTCATGATGACAGTGATGATTATACAATACCAAATAATACGTATGCGTCCAAAGTTCATGAATTTATATGGTCGAGACGCTTTCCTGTGCTGTTATGGAAGTGTCGATGTTGATGTTGCCGTTCCCTTGTGAACGCCGTCAGCGTCCCTGTGCTTAAGGAACCAAGAGGTCATCAGGACGTGTTCAAATCACTTCATTGTCTGATTTGGACTCTTTTTTTTCCCCCGATGCTTGTGGTGGCGATTCTTGATGTCAGCTTTCCTGTCCGACCTGGACTGGTGTCTGTGTTTGCGGTATGGATGCCGTATGTCAGCTGCCTTGAAAGCTGGTCTGCTGATTTGTAGTGTAGCAAACGTGAATTTGTAAGATGCGTTATCATGTCATGGTATGTCTGCACACTTGCCATTGTCTTGAGCTGTGCTGTCACAGTGTCCTGCATTGGCAGAGTTGGACCATGTCGTACCAGTCGTTGTTCCAGTGTTGTTGGTTTTGTCGTGCTTGTTGTTGGCGTTGGTGCCTTTGGTACGCTTCTTGTTGTTGTCTGTGTTGTTGTTTTTGTAGGTTTTGTTGTTGTGTTTGTTGCGCTCAATGACCATTCCGAGTGGAGAATTAGAGTCCTTCACAAAGTTACTTGTGTCAGTGTCCTTTGTGGCATCTGCTGCTTCATTGAGCGTTTTGGCTTTGATTCCTCGGTGCTCCCTGTCTGGAGTCATGTCCGGTTCACTTGAATCATCTTAGGCTTGGCGATGCTCCCTGTTTGGAGCCCTTTCTGGTTCATCTGAATCACCTTTGGTTTCTTGATGCTCCTCGTCTGGAGCCATTTCAGGTTCTTGTGGAGAGGCTCGAGTAGATGAGGTGTGAATTAACTGGAGTCACTCGTAGCCTCATTTTGATTGTCGAGTGCCTCTGTACATACTAGCTGAGATCGGTCAGTCTCGCTGAGATGTCGCACATCTTGTATGGGAATTGTGAAGCCTTTGTCACTTGTCGCACGTACAGTGGGTAGACCTTCAGTGTCTTCTTGTTGGTTAGATGAGCTGGATAGACTGTCAGAGTCTTCTTCTGGTGGCTTAAGTAATCTGGATAGAATGTCATAGTCTTTTTGTTGTTCACGTGAGCGTGGTAGCCTGTCATAGTCGTCTTGCTGTGCACGTGAGCGTGGCAGACTTGCATCGTCTGCTGCTGGTTGCTCAGATAAGGTTGCTAGACCTTCATGGTCTTGTTCATGCAAGGACTGCGCTCTGGAGTCTTGCGTTGCTTCCATCGTGGAGTCGGTCAACGAGCTCGCTGTGGAGGCTTGTATCGCTCTCTCGGTGGAGTCCGGCATCGTTCCCTGTGTGGACTCGTGCAGTGGTCTCGCTGTGGAGTCGATCTCTGCGCTCTCAACGGAGTCGTGCAGTGGTCTCACTATGGAGTCTGTCATCGCTTTCTGTGCGGAGTCGGGGACTCGTGGTGCGTGGACCACTGGTGTGGCGTCAGGCCGCTCTCTGTGGGCTTGTACCGCTCTCTGTCCCTTATCGTCAGGCCGCAGCAGAATCCTGTACTCATGGGTTGGGATGTCGTCTATGCTGGGCTGAGGATCCTCAAATCCGAAGAACTCATCCATGACTGTGTCGGATGCTTCAATGTACAACACATCTCGTTGCGGTTCGGATTTGGTACTGATGTCGCCACGTCCAATGATGAAATCATCGTCTGAGTCGTAGTCTTCAAGGACTAAATCATCTCTTAGGGCGGTGCTAACTGCTTGTTGCAGGGTTCTGCGGAGGTTACTTTCAGCTACTGGTCGAAGTTCTGGCATTGTGCTGTTATTCCAGGTGAAAGAATTGTGTTTTCTGGATTTAAAATTTAAAAAAAACTATTTTGGGACATTTCCCCTTTAAGTGAGCGTGGTCCGGGGCCTCTGACGTCATGACGCTTGTGACGTAGTGCGTAGGAATGGATTGCGCATGCGTAAATCACTTTTCCTTTACTGTGCGCAACTGTGCATGCGCAAAACACTGTTTTGCCGGTTCACGTCTTCTTGGGAATTGCACATGTGCGGCTCCTTGCGCAAGATGGCTGCCAATCAAAACTGCCGTTTGCCTCTACTGCAAGCCTACCTTGGCCTCATGGGGAGTATAGGCTCCAGTTTTACCAATTTCTTGTGTGTTCACCTCGCAGTAGTTTTCAAACTTGTCCAGGACTGTCTGGGAGTCTCTCTTGTCCTGCCCTTTGGAGTACTTGAAGGAGTTGAAGATTTCTGTTGCACTTTCACCCGCAATGGTGAGTAGAAGATCTAACTGAGAAACTTCTCAGCTTCGGCCATGGCATCTAGGTCGGATGCTACCAAGTAAATCTCAAATCTCTGCTTGAATGCACGCCAGTTGGCACTGAGATTGCCGTGGTACCTGAGCTGCTGAGGAAATGGAATCTCGATCATCTTGTCTGGGTGCTGTTGCTGGTAGTCACGGGTCTTGCTGAGTTGAACTATATAGATTCAATAGGCACTACTGGTATCATGATGTGTTATGTACTCTGGGATAACACAGGCTGCAACTCGATGCAGCTTTGACCAAAAGATACACCAGACTTCGAAGTAAGTTCAATGTGATTTATTGAACCATTAGCACAGTTCTCTATGAGTTTGACTCTCCTGCTAATCTTGCTGTAGTAACTCAGTCTAACTAACCAGTCTGCTCTAAGCCACGTGGTGGGTGTGATGCTTCTGATCTGCCCTGTCCTTCTCTCTAAGTGTCGCCTGTGGAAAGAGACAGAGCATGTGTGCCCTGTGCTTATATAATGGGTTGCCCCCTTGTGGTAGTGTCACTTCTGGGTGTCTTGACTGCTCATTGGTTGTCCTATTCTAAATGTTCATTAGCTGTATGTCTGCATGTCATGACATCTCCGGTGCTCCCTCTAGTGTTTACTTAGTTGTAGTGCATTTACATTAACCTCTTGTGTATTTACAGTGATGCATATCACCACACAGCCCTCCACCCGCAACTCAGGAGACCCCAGAGCTCGAGTCGGAGGACGACTCGGATTGCCCGTCACAGCTGTCTCCAAGACCCCCCCACCATCCCAGAGACACTCCTCTCGGTTGGGCACTTTAGTGAAGAGGCTCCTGAGACACTATCTGGTGCGCACCACACAGCTGATCCGGTACAGCAGATGGAGATAGGAACGCCCGTGGGGGCGGAGGGTCGGAGGGCGGGCCGACCCCAGGGACAAACTGCCACCCAGATGGGTTTCGGGCTTCTGGACAGTACCATCTATAGTGGAGAAGCAGTCACAGAGCCAGGGAGTACATTGCGGGGTTGTAGGCGAGCATCCAGTACCTGCAGTTGGAGGAATCCAACTGCCTGCTGGAAACAGGAGGACCATGTGTGCCATCCAGGCCAACACCGCATGGGTGGCGTCTGTGGTAGAGGCATTAAGGTGACGGTTTTGGTTATGGATCAGCATGTCCATGGCCTGGGGCATTCTGCGCAGGTGCTGGTCAAGGCCCAGGAAAAGGGTTGCCGCCTCACAGGCAACCATGTTCCAGAGCAACCTTGAAATTGCAGCGGTGCTCCTGAGCGTGGCCCAGTCACAGCGGGCCATGACTGGAAACGTCGGCAGCATTGCCCAAGCTCTGGCCGACATGGCGCAGACACAGAGGGAGGCGCCCAGTCCAAGAAGGAGATAACGCAGTCACTGGCTGATATGACACAAACCCAGAAGGTGGGGGCACAGTCACAGCGTGATGTGGCGCAGTCCCAGATGGAGATGGTCCACTCCCTGTGCTCCATGGCCGTGAGCATGCGGACCCTGGTCAAGACCAGAGCAGGCCTTCAGGACTGGCAGCGCCAGGTGACGGGGAGCCTCGGGGATAGCTCTGCTCGCACCCATGTCCATGTAGTAGCCCAGGGGTCTTTGGGCACCCCGAGGGAGGAGGAGGTGATGGGGCCCTTGTCGGTGACACCCCCTGGGGAGGTGCCGGAACACCACAGAACCTCTGACTACCCCCCTCCTGTCCCTGGTGCATCTGGTGGGCAGCACCACACCACCTGGGACACCTGAATAGCAGCCGGGGCCATCCAGGCCCGGTCGCCCCAGAAGACGCCTGCCAATGGGGACCCAGGTCACAGGGCGGGAATCACAGCCAGCCGCCTCCACTCCTGCTGTACCATCCGGGGACCCACCTAAATATACCGTTAGGGCCCGTAAGGCCGGAAAGTTAGACACCGATTCAGTTGGCACGGCTGCAGGGCACAGTTCAGTTACAGGGGCGAGGGCATGTATGTATGTACATATTTATGCACATTAAACACCTGTTACCACTGTTACAACCTGCCTCGGTGCTCTTGTCAGATGGGTGTGAGGGGTGGGTTGGCCAGAGAGGGGGTGCGGGGTGAGAATGGGCAGACATTGTGGGTGGCCCCCACCACCTCCCCAGTCTCCACCACCGGAACCCCAGGTATCCGATGGGACCATGTGATGGAATGGCCTGCTCGCATACAAGGATCACCCAGGTGGACGGCGGAAAGTGCTACCGTGGGCAGGAGTCAGACATTGCGATGTGGAACACCAGAGCTAATCACAGAGCGGGTTGTCATCATCCTCCATCCCATGGACCAGACCCATTTTTACTGCCAACCCAGGGCCCCCGCCCAGTAGTGCGGCAGGTATGTATCACGGAGAGAGTTGCAGTTCAGAGGGGGGGGGCGAGTGAGGGGGTGGAATGCGGTGTCCATGCCCAGGCCAGTTCCCCCCCCCCCCCTAGTTGGTGAACTTGGAGGCAGAGTTTCCCATGCACGTTGGCCCTGGCGCCCCATTGCACAGCATCCCTTGCCTGCCTGGGCCCCATGTCCTGGCCCATCCCTGCCCTTCCCCCACATCCTCGTCGGACGAGGTCTGGCGTTCCTCATCCTCCAACTTATCACCCCTCTGCTGTGTGATGATGTGGAGGAAGCAGCAGGCCGGCAGATGCGGGTGACCTTCTCAGCAAAAAGTGGAGGGTCCCTCCAGAGTGGTCCATGACCTGAACCCCATCTTCAGGCCGAAGCACTGATCACAGACATTGTCACTGTATGGGCGCCATATAGCAGGTCTCCACATCAGTCTGTGGCCTCCGGATAGGTGTCATCAGCCACGACCAAAATGATTAACCCCGTCACCAGGGAGAAAACCCCCAAGCCGGGGGGGGGGGGGGGGGGCAGCAGAGCGTCTCGAACATATCAGGAATCGGGAATATTTTGTCACCGTGTTTGAGGAGCTGTTTGTTGCGTGCAGTGGGGGGGGGGGGGGGGGCTAAAATGGGAAAAAGATTTGTGCAGGCTGTATAGTTGATTGCTGAAAAGTGTGTTTCCTGGGGTGATTATTGTTGTAATCTGTTTTGATCTATGTTTGGAATAAGATACATATTTTTTTAAAAAGGAATCGTGAATGTGCTAGGATGAAGGCATATGATGATCGGGTGCAGACATGTATGATGCACAGCTGATGGTCACATATCAGCTGCATGTTCATAAAGTCAAACCCCTTTCGGTTTGTGCAGAGCGGCCTGTCATCTGCAGGTGCTCGTAGGGGGACATGCATCCCATCGATCACTCTCTGGACTCAGGGCATTGAGTTATTGCCGGCGGACCCCGTTGTTCAGGCACATAGAAGTGGATGTATTGAGCCACCTGGGCGTTTAGGGCCACCGTGACAGCGCAGATGCACCTGCGCACCAAGGTCTGTGAGATCCCGGACTGGTCCCCACGGCGCCTGGAAAGAGCCCATAACCTAAAGGTCCAGGGCGACCGTCACCTTGATGGCTACCGGGAGCGGGTGTCCTCCCCCATACACCTGCGGTGCCAGGTGCACCATGATCTGGAGATATGTCGCACTGTCTCTCTGCTCAAACGCAGTCTTCGACTGCATACCCGGGCCAGCAGGTCCTCGAATGACAGGCACTGCCATACACATGAAGCCTCATGCAGCACCTCCATATGAGGCCTCATGCGGCACCTCCATGGCACCTGCTCCCCCTCGGCCTGTTGGGCCGCTGGTTCGCATCCTGGGTGGCTGTCACTCTGCTGAACCAGGGGCCAAGGTGGGTGGTCAGTGGGCGCGCAGCAAGGTGGCACGTGACGGTACACGACTGGACACGACTCCAGTCCTGTGGGGGGGTCACCTCGGCCCCTTGGCTCTTCCCCCATCCCCCCCCAGCCCTAGCAGGGCCCCATCCCCACCCCGTGACTGGTCTGGCAGCCCACAGTTGCGCCTCTCTGTGTCCTACCTCCACTCTCTCCCCCAACAGTCATGACACCGATTTCACACTTTTTAAAAAGCACAAGGGAGCCACGCCATCGGAAGTGAAGAATCGCGGAGGCCCCGGAGAATACCAGGTCGGACACGCTACTGATATGCAAATGGTGTTTACGTGTACGCGTTCTGGAACGCATTAACACTGTTTAGGCGATGGAGAAAAGCGATTTCACGTCAAAATGGCACCCGCATCGATTTTGCTGTTGGAACCGATTCTCCACCCAATCGCGTTGCACGATTTTGGTGTCAGCCAACAGAGAATCCCACCCAAGATCTTTTCGAAGCAGATTTATGCTTAAGCCTTCACCCAAAAGCTTGTCTGTAATCTTCTAGCTTCAAACCGCCTTCTTCTAAAAAGTAAACAACCTTGCAGGCTCAACCTTGAGTTCTGCTGATCTCAAGTCCTCAGGTATATACTTTTTATAGGAACGTAGTTTGATTTAATGCAGGGGTGTCAGATCTAGTCACTCTTTTACTAAATCTATTAAGTTATTCTTACATCAGCATCTGTGACCTCGGTGCACATGACACAATTTCAATTCCAATGTTGGAAGGGATATTCCAAACCTCCACGTTGTGGATAGAGTAGATAGCGAGAAACTGTTCCCATTGATGGAAGGATCATAGAACATACAGTGCAGAAGGAGGCCATTCGGCCCATTGAGTCTGCACCGACCCACTTAAGCCCTCACTTCGCTATCCCCGCAACCCAATAAACCCTCCTAATCTTTTTTTTTTTGTCACGAAGGGCAATTTATCATGGCCAATCCACCTAACCTGCACGTCTTTGGACTGTGAGAGGAAATTGGAGGACCCAGAGGAAAACCACGCAGACACAGGGAGAACGTGCAGACTCCGTACAGACAGTGACCCAGCGACCCAATGACTTGATCGAGAACCAGAGGACCCAGATTTAAGGGAATTGGTAAAAGACAAAATAGCAACATGAGGAGGTAAAAGACATGAATGAGTGCTGTGCACGGAAGAAAGTTTGAAATGATCATTATACTTATGCAAATGATCATATCTCTGGGGTTGTTGACAGCAGATTGATATGACGGAATGGTGAAAACTGTGTGGCTGCCTGATTTTTAAATCTGTCACCAGGTAAGTCTAGTTCCAAGCTGCAAATGTCAGCCACAACCTGATGCAAGGCCAGAAGCCTCATGTCGCACTGGAGTTCCTACTTGCCAAGGAAGCTCATCTCTACGTGTAGACCCCATGAGCCAGGCATTGTTTTCTGCAAGCTGAACCTCTCTGCTCATCCCCTTTGTCCTGTGGAGTTGAAAGGTGTTGCTGCTCATCTCTGCTGCTGCTCCTTACCGTGGTTCTCACATGACGTCCAAAGTAACACAACATAAAACACGCTGACAGTTCTAAAATGCAGATAGCACTTCAAATCTCCAAAGTATGTAAAATAACCTCGCTAGTCACTGACTCATACAATGGTTACAGCACAGGTGGCAGCCATTGATCCATCATGGCCATTCAAACTCATTGCTAGTCCCACTCCCAGCCCTTCCCTTATAGCCATCCCCTTAAAGCCATCCAATTTCACTCCCTTCAGGTGCTTAGGTGCTTATCTAATTCTCTTCTGGGAGCAATGATTGAATCTACTTCCACCACCACCTCAGGCAGTGCCACCCAAAAAAAAATGTTTCCCTAATGTCATTTTCCTCATTTTTACCATTCACCTTTTATCAATGCCTTAGAGGGGGGCAAAACAGCTGTTTGACTGGGGAAGGCAGCTGTTTCTGTAATGAAACATCCTGGAGTGCACTCCAAAAAGTTGGAAAACTTTGTATCAGTCAGATTTTCTATGCTTTAAGCTGTTTGGATTCTGCTTCGCATTGCCAACTATTCTGGTTTCCATTCCAGGCCTAATTTCTCTCTTGCCGCATCAGAGAACATTACAGCGCAGTACAGGCCCTTCGGCCCTCGATGTTGCGCCGACCTGTGAAACCACTCTAAAGCCCATCTACACTGTTCCCTTGTCGTCCATATGTCTGTCCAATGACCATTTGAATGCCCTTCGTGTTGGCGAGTCCACTACTGTTGCAGGCAGGGCATTCCACGGCCTTACTACTCTCTGAGTAAAGAACCTACCTCTGATATCTGTCTGATATCTATCTCCCCTCAATTTAAAGCTGTGTCCCCTCGTGCTAGACATCATCATCTCAGGAAAAAGGCTCTCACTGCCCACCCTATCCAATCCTCTGATCATCTTGTATGCCTCAATTAAGTCACCTCTTAACCTTCTTCTCTCTGACGAAAACAGCCTCAGGTCCCTCAGCCTTTCCTCATAAGATCTTCCCTCCATACCAGGCAACATCTGGTAAATCTCCTCTGCACCCTTTCCAATACTTCCACATCCTTCCTATAATGCGGCGACCAGAATTGCACGCAATACTCCAAATGCGGCCGCACCAGAGTTTTGTACAGCTGCAACATGACCTCATGGCTCCAAAACTCAATCCCTCTACCAATAAAAGCTAACACACCGTATGCCTTCTTAACAACCCTCTCAACCTGGGTGGCACCTTTCAGGGATCTATGTACATGGACACAGAGATCTCTCTGCTCATCCACACTGCCAAGAATCTTACCATTAGCCCAGTACTCTGTCTTCCTGTATATTCCTTCCAAAATGAATCACCTCACACTTTTCTGCATTAAACTCCATTTGCCACCTCTCAGCCCGGCGCTGTAGCTTATCTATCCCTCTGCAACTTGTAACATCCTTCCGCACTGTCCACAACTCCACCGACTTTAGTGTCATCTGCAAATTTACTCACCCATCCTTCTACGCCCTCCTCCAGGTCATTTATAAAAATGACAAACAGCAGTGGCCCCAAAACAGATCCTTGTGGTACACCACTAGTAACTGGACTCCAGTCTGATGATTTCCCATCAACCACCACCCTTTGTCTTCTTCCAGCTAGCCAATTTCTGATCCAAATTGCTAAATCACCCTTAATCCCATGCCTCCGTATTTTCTGCAGTAGCCTACCGTGGGGGACCTTATCAAACGCTTTACTGAAATCCATATACACCACATCAACTGCTTTACCCTCATCCACCTGTTTGGTCACCTTCTCAAAGAACTCAATAAGGTTGGTGAGGCACGACCTACCCTTCACAAAACTGTGTTGACTATCTCTAAGCAAATTATTCATTTCCAGATGATTATACATCCTATCTCTTATAAACCTTTTGTTAGGGCCATGAAGAATCCAGCACAAGTTTCAAGGATACAAAGAAATAACATTTATTTACAATAACATATATATACACACAACAGCAGCAACCTAACTTGCTGCTTACTCCTTCCTGCTAGTTCCAAACTGGCCAGCTTTATTTATACAGGGAGTCTGCTAATGATTTCTCCGCCCCCCTCATTGGGGAAGCTCATACTCCCACAGGATTGTGGGATTGTCATTAGTCCCCAGCCAATGGTAAGCAGGCAGGTTATAACATCCCTCCCCCCGAAGTCCAAGGAATCCACCGAAGACCCTGGCGAAGGAGGACGTCGGACTCGTTTTGCCGCAGGCTGGACTCCATTTGCACGAGGCGCTGGTTCGGACGGCGTGTAACGGAGATCGGCGCTTCCGTGATGAACGGCGTAACGGTTGTACATCCACGGCCCATGGGCCCGAGGGTTCCCCTTCTGATGCGTCCTGTGTCTCCATCTCGGAGTCAGAGTCTGCTGCCTCTGTCATCTCGGCGTCTCTATCTCCGTGCGGTTCTGTAACGACCTGTGCAGGCTTTGAGTGAGGCACCAGAGGGAGATTGTGAGGACTACTTTCCATTGTCTCTGGTCTCTGCGACTGTAGAAATGATCTCCGGGGGTGGGGAATCTTTGGAAGGGATAGTCTTCTGGACCGAACGTGGTCTACATGTTTGCGCTGGAGACGACTGTGGGCTTGCACCTGGTAACATATAGGGCCCGTTTGGCAAAAGAGTACGCCAGGGACCCACTGGGCACCCCCAGCAAAATTTCGAACGAACACTGGGTCACTGGGTGCAAACTGCCGAATTGGCCGATGCCGAGAAAAACACTGTCCCTGTGCCGCGTACTTTTGCGCCAATGTCCGGGGAAACCATACTAAGGCGGGTGCGAAGTCTCCGGCCCATTAGGAGTTCTGTGGGAGCTATCCCTGTCACCGCATGGGGGGTGGTTCTATACGAAAACAAAAAGCGAGCCAGTGTCATGTTCTTTTTCCGGGACAATCACACGCGTCCCCCACAAGAGGATGCCGTCTTCCATGCTGAATTCTGACAGCTTGGATGAAAATGCCCGCAACTCGCCTGGGAGCTGTCTATGCTGCCCACCATACAGGACTGTGTGTCGAACCTTTGACAGGACTGGCTCCGTCTGGGTCCTCTCACGGATCTGTGATGCCGTGACAGGCAAGGTGTCCATAAAATTTAGGGTTGCAACCACCTCACCGGTCGTGGGGGTCGACATGGGGCCGGTCGATAAAGGCAATCGGCTCAGTGCGTCGGCATTCGCTATCTGCGTTCCTGGTTTGTGCTCCAGAGAATACTCGTATGCAGCGAGCAACAAAGCCCAGCGCTGGATCCGTGCGGAAGCAATGGGCGGTATTGGCTTATCCTCTCTGAAAAGTCCCAGCAGAGGCTTATGATCAGTCACGATAGTGAAGTGGCGGCCATACACGTACTGGTGGAAACGTTTCACCGCAAAGACCACTGCCAGGCCCTCCTTCTCGATCTGCGCGTACTTTTTTTCCGCTGCAGTCAATGTGAGGGAGGCAAAAGCTATCAGCCGCTCGGCCCCGTTCTCCATCTTGTGGGACAGGACGGCCCCAATACCATACGGGGATGCATCACATGTGACGAGCAAAGGCTTTCCAGGATCATAGTGGGTTAGTAACCCAGACGACGACAATTGTTGCTTTACCCGCCGGAAAGCGGTTTCTTGCGGCTGACCCCAAACCCAGGTGTGATTTTTCTTTAGCAGAAGGTGCAACAGGGCCAGCGTAGTTGCCAGATTGGGGAGGAACTTCCCGTAATAGTTTACGAGGCCAAGAAAAGAACGAAGATGCGAAGTGTCAGTCGGGGCGGGAGCCTGTTGAATCGCGCGCACCTTCTCTGCGACGGGGTGCAAACCTTTGCGGTCCACACGATAACCCAGGTAGACTACTTCCTTCACCTGAAAGACGCACTTTGTGCAACGTAAACAGACTCCAGCCTCCGAAAAGCGTCTAAGGACAGCCTCCAGATTTTCCAAATTTTCCTGCTCCGACATCCCTGTGATCAAAACGTCATCTAAGTAGACAGCAACACGCGGTAAACCCTCAAAATGCCCTCCATAACACGGTGAAAAATAGCGCAGGCAGAGGATACTCCAAAGGGCAAACGTGTATATACATACAGGCCCCGGTGTGTATTAATCGTTACATATGGTCGGGAGGCAGGGTCCAGATCCAACTGTAGGTAGGCGTGACTCATATCTAATTTTGTGAACGAGAGTCCACCTGCAAGCTTTGCGTAGAGATCCTCTATGCGAGGCATTGGATATCGGTCGAGTCAGGAAGCTGTATTCACTGTAAGTTTATAGTCGCCGCACAAGCGAACTGTGGCATCTGGCTTCAGTACAGGTACAATTGGTGCTGCCCAGTCAGCGAAATGGACAGGCCTGATAATACCCAAAGTTTCCAAACGAGTGAGCTCCCCTTCTACCTTCTCAAGCAAGGCGTAAGGCACCGGGCACGCCTGGAAATAGCGCGGCGTGGCTCCTGGTTCGACTTGGATACGGGCTACGGCCCCTTTTATTTTCCCCAAACCGGGCTGGAATACATCTGGGTATCGTCCTAGCACCTGTCAATCGTCCAGAAACTGTTTGGAGGATATGCTGCCACTGCGAGCGCAAATGGCGCAACCAGTCCCGACCCAACACGCTGGGCCCATGGCCGCACACCACGATAAGTGGGAAACGCCCTTCCTGGCATCCATAAACAACAGGGGTCATCGTAGTTCCAGCGATGTCCAATGGTTCCCCCGTGTAGGTGGCCAACCTGGCCTGTGTGTCAGTTAATATAAGGGTCTGTATACCCTGCTTGATGCGGTCGAATGTCCTCTGGGCGATCACGGAGACTGCTGCGCCAGTGTCCAACTCCATCTCCAGCGGGTGATCACTGACCAGTACTGTCACCTTAATGGGGGCCACACGGGGAGCTGCTACACAATGCAGGTGCTGGCAGTCGTCCTCCATCTCCACGTCCTCAGGAGTAGTCGCCGCAGGTTCATCCACATGGAAGGTATGGCCCCTGGGCTGGTCCCAGTTTCAGTCACAACGACAGCGCCTCTGGCGCCCCCAAGACCGGCGTCCGTGACGGGGTCGGCGCCTACAAGTCTGACACGGACATGGCTCCTCATCCATTGGTTCTGGAGAAGGCTCCCTTCGGGGAGGAATGTCTGACGGCCACTGGCGTCGATCCGGACGTCGTCTCGCCCAAGGTACCGCAGGAGTGCGGGGGGACATTTTCGGACGGAAGGTGTTGCGCCCCACGGCATGCACGTCCATTCCCTGTATCTCCTGCACTCCTCGTTCTGCACTCTCTCGGGACAATACTATTTGAATGGCCTGTTGAAAAGTCAATGTTGGCTGAGCTAACAACTTTCTCTGGGTGGCCGCATTGTTAATGCCGCAAACCAAACGGTCGCGTAACATTTCTGACAAGGTCTCACCATAGTCTCAGTACTCCGCAATCCTGCATAGCCTGGATAGAAAGTCTGCAAGGGATTCTCCTGGGTTCCTCTCTGCGGTATTAAACCGGTAACGTTGGACTATCGTGGACGGGGCTGGGTTAAAATGCAGCCCCACTAAATTTGCAAGTTCCTCAAACGTTTTGGTGTCTGGTGCAGCTGGGTACTTAAAGCTCCTAATCACCCCAAACGTATGCGGGCTGCAGGCGGTGAGCAATATGACCACCTGGCGCTCGTTTTCGGTGATATTGTTTGCCCGGAAATAGTAACCCATCCGTTGTGCATACTGGTTCCAGCTTTCCAGCGCAGCATCAAAAACATCCAACCATCCGTATAGAGGCATGGTATAATAGAAAACAACTTCAAACCTGTATCCAACAAAAATCCAGGGAGGTGGCTTTAGCAGTGTAGACAGCTAGTCACTTTAACCCTCGTCGCCAGTTTTGTGAGGGCCACGAAGAATCCAGCACAAGTTTCAAGGATACAAAGAAATAACATTTATTTACAATAACATATATATACACAACCGCAGCAACCTCACTTGCTGCTTACTCCTTCCTGCTGGTTCCAAACTGGCCAGCTTTATTTATACAGGGGGTCTGCTAATGATTTCTCCATCCCCCTCATTGGGGAAGCTCATACTCCCACAGGATTGTGGGATTGTCATTAGTCCCCAGCCAATGGTAAGCAGGCAGGTTATAACAAAACCTTTCCAAGATTTTGCCCACAACAGAAGTAAGGCTCACTGGTCTATAGTTACCAGGGTTGTCTCTACTCCCCTTCTTGAACAAGGGGACATTTGCTATCCTCCAGTCTTCTGGCACTATTCCTGTAGACAGAGATGACTTAAAGATCAAAGCCAAAGGCTCAGCAATCTCCTCCCTAGCTTCCCAAAGAATCCTAGGATAAATCCCATCCGGCCCTATCTATTTTCACACTTTGCAGAATTGCTAACACCTCCTCCTTATGAACCTCAAGCCCTTCTAGTCTAGTAGCCTGAATCTCAGTATTCTCCTCGACAACATTGTCTTTTTCCTGTGTGAATACTGATGAAAAATATTCATTTAGCACCTCTCCTATCTCCTTGGACTCCAAGCACAACTTCCCACTACTGTCCTTGACTGGCCCTACTCTTACCCTAGTCATTCGTTTATTCCTGACATATCTATAGAAAGCTTTAGGGTTATCCTTGATCCTACCTGTCAAAGACCTTTCATGTCCCCTCCTGGCTCTTCTTAGCTCTCTCGTTAGGTCCTTCCTAGCTAACTTGTAACTCTCGAACGCCCTAACTGAATCTTCATGTCTCATCGTTACATAAGCCTCCTTCTTCCTCTTGACAAGTGTTTTGACTGCTTTAGTAAACCACGGTTCCCTTGCTCGACCACTTCCTTCCTGCCTGACAGGTACATACTTATCAAGGACACTCAGTAGCTGTTCCTTGAACAAAACAAGCTCCACATTTCCATTGTGCCCATCCCCTGCAGTTTTCCTCTCCATCCGATGCATCCTAAGTCTTGCCTCATCGCATCATAATTGCCTTTCCCCCAGATATAACTCTTGCCCTGCAGTATATTCCTATCCCTTTCCATCACTAAAGTAAACGTAATCGAATTGTGGTCACTATCACCAAAGTGCTCACCTACCTCCAAATCTAACACCTGTCCCGGTTCATTACCCAGTACCAAATCCAATATGGCCTCGTCTCTCTACAGACTGTGGCAGGAAACCCTCCTGCACACATTGGACAAAAACAGATCCATCTAAAGTACTCGAACTATAGCGTTTCCAGTCAATATTTGGAAAGTTAAAGTCCCCCATAACAACTACCCTGTTGCTTTCGCTTCTATCCAGAATTATCTTTGCAATCCTTTCCTCAACATCTCGGGAACCTTTCGGAGGCCTATAGAAAACCCCTAACAGGGTAACCTCTCCTTTCCTGTTTCTAACCTCAGCCAATACTACCTCAGTAGACGAGTGCTCATCAAACATCCTTTCTGCCACCGTAATACTGTCCTTGACTAACAATGCCACCCCTCCCCCTCTTTTACCACCTTCCCTGAGCTTACTGAAATATCTAAACCCCGGCACCTGCAACAACCATTCCTGTCCCTGCTCTATCCATGTCTCCGAAATGGCCACAACATCAAAGTCTCAGGTACCAACCCATGCCGCAAGTTCACCCACCTTATTCCGGATGCTCCTGGCATTGAAGGAGCCATACTTTAAACCACCTTCCTGCCTGCCAGTACACTCCTGCAACTTTGAAACCTTACTCATGACCACACTACTCTCAACCTCCTGTATACTGGAGCTACAATTCAGGTTCCCAAGCCCATTCACGTATTTTGTTTCTCTCTTACACATCTTCAATCCCTTACACTATCTTCAATCCCTTACACCATGTTACTTCAGCTATTTAACCAGCTCCCACCAATATTTACCCATCCTGTCCCCATTTTTATTAAATACTGAAACTACGTACATTCCCCAAAGCACAAATTGTACATATTTGTTGACAGAATCATAGAATGGCTTTTTTTATTCGTTCGTGCGTTATGAGAGTTGCTGGCTATGGCAGTATATATTATCCATCCCTAATTGCCCTCTAGAAGGTGAAGATGAGCTGCTTTCATGAACAGCTGTATCACCATCCATTCTAGATTCTAATGCCATTGAAATGGAGAGATGAAATCGGTCTGCAAAGGCTCAAGAGGAACAATTGCCTTGTAGGAATATGAATAGGGTCCAGCCCCTACCCCATTAGTAAAGCATACAGACAATCATCTGGCAGCTAGGTGGATCCACACCATTAGATGCAATCACTTGGACAATGGAACTCTGGCTATGAAAGTAATGTGCCCAGATGCAAATTAATCATGCAAACCAGGCAACTCAAATCCACTAGTCATCACCCTATTTGTGTCACTGGGCAGTTAGACCGAGGGTCACATGGCAAGCTAGCTAACCCTTTGTGTGTTTAAGCATCTGCTTTTTCTGCAGACCAACACAAGCAAATGAGGCACTGGAGAAGCAATATCCCTGTGTTAGTCTCCCTCTCTCTCTACATTTTTCTACTTGTTCAAACCCTGTTTGCTGTTTGACTATTAATTTGCCAAAGACAGATTTTAATAAAAATAACTCCACTCAGCAGCTGCTGTCTCTGGAAGAGATAAATCAACCATCAATATCTTCACCGTTTCAACGTCAAACCCAGAAGGACCACTGCGTTCAGCCGAAGCCAGACAATTCATAAATCTTCAAGAAATGTAAAACCTTTAACTTTACCAGACTTTAAATTGCTTAATCTATCCTCCACTCTGTAATCTGTTTGCGTGAGTTCAAACCTCAAATGTGTATGAAAGTAGGGACAATACTTGTATTATTTTACTTAGTCTGGGTTAAGTACTAGAAATACTATTCTCTCTTCTTTAAAAAAAAACTCAAGGAAACCTATCCACGTGCATCGTTGTCAAGGCAGCTAAACAATTACATACACCCTTTTTCAATAAAAATAAACAAATCCTGTTATAGACTAATCAGGATTGAGTAAATAGGGAAGCCACCCTACCTCCCCTACCTGCTTGTAACATAATGTATCCACGTAAATTAAGTCCCTCGTCCTGGGAACCATTCTTGCAAATCCTTTCTGTACTTTTTCTAATATGTCCACATCCTTCCTAAAACTGGACATAATGGGTTGGATTTAATGAAGTCCATCATGGTGGAGAACATGGTAGCCAGACCCACTTAATTGTGTGAGGGGCTCCAAATCTGTCTCCTTGTGGTTCCCAAGAGGGAACAACACGAGATACATTCTGGTCAAAAGCTTCCTCCGCAAGGAAACAATGACGCACCCCCAGATACCAGGACACTAGTTAGTAGAACTGCTGGCCGCGGGCAACCTCGGGAAGGGAAACTGTGTGCACTTATACGGGCGACTGTTGGAGGAAGCACGCTCCCCCAGACGAAACAAGGAAAACATGTGAGGGGAACTATGCATAGAGATAGGGGAGGACTCTGGATCGAATCACTACACAGGATGAACTTCACCTCAACGTGCACAGGGCTGAGCCCAACTCACTTAAAGGTGATGAACAGAGCGCACCTCACCAGAGCGTGAATGAGTGGGTTCATTCCGGAGGTGGAGGCCAAAGGTGCACAGTACCAGGGAGGCCCGGCCAACCACACCCACATGTTCTGGGCTTGGCCCAGGCTTGTCGGGTGCTGGACGACCTTCTTTGAGGCAATGTCCAAGGTTATGGGTGAGGGTGGAGCCTTGCTCAAAAGTGGCAATCTTCGGGGTTTCAGATCAGCCAGAACTCTTCATGGGGAGGGAGGTCGATGCCCTAGCCTTTGTCTCCCTGATCGTCCACCGGAGAATCCTGCTCAGTTGGCGATCGCTACCCAAAGCTGCAGACTGCTTGTCTGACCTGGCGGAATTTCTTAGGCTGGAGAAAATTTAAAAATTGCCATCCGGGGGTCGGGAGGCGGCTTCCACAGGACGTATAAGCCGTATACCAACTTGTTCCTAGACCTGTTTGTAGCCAGCAACGAGTAGAGTGGGGGGATGGGAAGGTGGGGAAGGAATGCAAAGAGAACGAGAGGGATAAGGGACAAAGCCACAGGGGACCCATCCGAAGGCAAGCGGATGCCCAAACTAAACTGTAAGTGGACACTTGTAAATATGTACTCTAGCCACATTGGGGATTGTAACATATGTATGCCGGCTAAAAGGGGATCACGACCACAACAGGAGGGAAGATAAGTGCCTATAAATATGTGTTGATTTCGTTTTTTCTTTTTCATTTTCCTTTTTTGTAATGTGTAACTTTTGAATTGTTAAATACAAGATGTGAAAATCCAATATTTTCTTTTTTCAAATAAAACAGTCAGCATCTTAGGCTTTATTAGTAGAGGTATAGAGTTGAAAAGCAAGGAAGTGATGTTAATTCTGTAAAAAAAACATTGATTTGGCCTTAACTGGAGTATTGTGCCCAGTTCCAGGCACTGCATTTTAGGAAATATGTGAAGGCATTAGAGTGTGGAAAAAAGATTCATGAGAATGATCCCAACGATGTGGAAAAAAGATTCACGAGAATGAACCCAACGATGTGGAAAAAAGATTCACGAGAATGATCCCAACGATATGGAAAAAAGATTCACGAGAATGATCCCAACGATGTGGAAAAAAGATTCACGAGAATGAACCCAACGACGTGGAAAAAAGATTCACGAGAATGAACGCAACGACAAGAAACTTTAGTTACATAGATAGATTGGGGAAAGCACAACTTTGTTCCTTGAAGAGGAGACTTGATGGAGGCATTCAAAATCATAAGCCATCTGGATGGGGCAGATAGGGAACAAGTTTTCCCATTGTTGGAAGGATCGAGAATAAAGGGGCACAGATATAAGGACAAAGAAACAATTGTGGCATGAGGGAAAACTTTTACACAGCAAGTGGTTGGGGTCCGAAATGCACTGCCTGAGGGTGTGAAAGAGACATGTTCAATCGAAGCATTCAGGAGGGAATTGGATTGTGAAAAGCTTAAAAACATGCATGGCTATAGGGAGAAGATGCAGCAATGATGTGCTGAATGGCTTGCTTCTGTGCTGTAACAATTCTGTAGTTCTCGGATCTATGTCAGTTCAGCTCATTATTGAACCAATTGGCACAAATTATATAAACCCACCAGGGATTACATGCAAGTGATATGGGGCAGGATATATGTCCCCAGGGTGCTGAATCCCAATGTATTTTTAAAAGGTAAAAGGCGGAGATAATGCTTAAGAAGTGACTATTTAACTCAGATCATGACTGCACAATCAAAGACACAAATATAAAATTTGTAAATCGCAGGATAAGTTTAGAGATTTAAAGCATTTATTTTTCCTCAGGCCAGTTAGTATTTGGCACAAATTGCCATCTAGAACGAGTTATGCTTACATGTAGGAAAACTCACTGTTGGCAAGGTGCGGGCTTTAGCGAATCAGAGATTTCTAGATTGGCACTCGCACGACAAGGAAAGAAATAACTGTAAAAATAATCATAAATTGTAAAGAAATGCACTGGACGTAATTAAAGGCTATAATTCAATCTCACTTTTAAGCCACTTGTGCATAATGTATAGAGTCATGAAGAGAGTCAATGTTTCTTTGCCTATCTGAACCTGCCATAATTATGTAGGCCCCCATCAAATCTCCCCTCAACCTCCTTTGCTTAAAGGAGAATAATCCTCCATTCTCCAATTTAATCTTGCCAAAAAAATCCCTCATCCCTGGAACCATTCTGGTAAATCTCCTCTGAAACCTCGCAAGGACTCTTACATCCTTCTGACAAGTGTAGTGATCTGAAATGGACAATACTCTAACTAGAGCTTTAGAAAAATATTGCTTAAATTCACTGCTTTTGTATTCGATACCTCTACTAATGAAGTCCAAGAACCCAAGTGCTTTTCTTATTGCTTTCTCAATACATCCCATCACATTAACCCTGAATTGAATCACTGCCATCAGGCTAGGTCAATATGTAGCAGTGATTTCCATCTTACAAGTTTCTGGGTTTCAGGATCTTGCTATTTGTTGTTTAGCTTCAAGACTTATCTGTGTAATCAAGACTGAATCCAAACATCTTTCCACTAAATTCACCTCAACCTCTTTCAAATTCCACCAGTGGTGCAGGGAATGGTGGAAGTGACAAAGCCGAAGGTACCTGCAAGCTAATTACCAGGTGACACCAGATGTTACAAACAAAAACACATTGGAATGAAGGCACCATTGTGTTCTGCACTCTTGCCACAGCCAATCATGTCACGCTTCGCTCTCTCTCTTTTTTAAATGTAGCATTTCTATCATCTAATCGTGATTTATACCATGATATCACCGTGATGCAAAGTGAAGAAGGTAGGACCCAAGAACAACCTCAGCTGGTACGCGGAATTAACCCATGTTTTTCAGCAGCACATTCTAGCCATCCAAGTTAACCAATGCCCAATCATGCTTGCCAATAGGAAACAACGAAATCAGAAGTGAAGTTAATCTCTGCAGACAAGAACAATAAGATGCCATACACTTGGATCCTCAACATCACTTTGAGTTCTCAATATCAGCCCCGTTAGGGAAGAACAGAGTAGAAAGTGTAAGGACAGGAAACTGGCTGGAAGAGTTGTTAAGCACGGGTGTGGTATACTTGGTGGCCACTTCATGGCGGTATCAGTGGAGCTCTGGTAGCAAGCGACCAAGTATATGATGCAAGCATTTAAGGGGAAACGCAATAAAACATCTGTATCTCTAATACATTAACAATCATTTATTTCAATTACTTGCCATCTCTAAAATTTTACTTGCTGTTGTCATATTTTAATAACAATCATGACACTTGGGAGCACAGAAAGCCATTCTGTCCATCACACCTGTGCTGGCTAAGCAGTCATGTTTAGTTCCACATCTTCACCTCTTGTATATAAACGTTCCTCATCCCCAAGTACTATCCAATTCACTTTTAAAATTATTTATGGGGTCAGCATCTATCACCTGTTCAGGTAGAGGATCCCAGATCCCAAGAACTCCTAGTGACATTCTCCCCCTCTTGTTGATGGTTTGTTTTTTTGCTTTCATCTCAAGTTCACTGTTAGCTTGATTGATTTCCCAAATTCCTAATACCATAAGAACTTCGAATCATCTTGGAAACCTCTGTTCGGCCACCTTTTCACCACATCCCAGGCGAACAGCCCTAACTTTTCCAACCTCTCCTCACCACTGAACTTCCTCAGCTCTGGTAAATCTCCTCTCCACTCTTTCTAATGCCTTTACATCTTTCCTGACGTACGATTCCTAGATCTGCCAACAATATCCTATCTGAAACCTATACAGAGATTTATACAAATTCTAGCATGACCTCTTTACTTCTATGTTGTATCCCACTATTTGTAAACCATAAGTAATCCAAATGCTCTTTCAACCACCTTATGAACTTGTCCTGCCACCTTTACAAATTGATGTACAAGGACATGAAGACATCTCTGCTCATATACACTTTTCTAAATTGTGCTAGTTTTGCCATTAGTCTTTCCATATTAGCCCTCCCAAGTTCATCACTTCACACTTCTCCACACTGAACTCCTTCGGCCAAGGTTCATCCCATTTCACTATCCTGTCTAAACCATCCTGAAGCCAATCACTATGCTCATCATTATTTACGACTTTGATAAGTTTTATCTCATTGGCAAACTGTATAATGCTGCTCCCTCCACAAAAATTTGGGTCATTTGCAATTTCTATATGGAGTACTAGACCCAAAACTGACCCTTGGGAATGTCACTGCAAACCACCTCCTAGTCTGAAAAACATCCATCCACCACTGATATTTGTTTAATGTCACTGATTAAATTTTATATCCAAGCTGTAGTGCCATTTTCCCCTCAATTCCATGGGCTTCTAGCTTAAGCAATTGTGTGGCATGTGATCAGAAGCCTTCTGAAAATCGTTTTATAAAAATCTACTGCACCATTTTGATCAACTTTTATCTATAAATTCATACCACAATATTTTTAACAACAGAAACTGCCTCTGTAGTCTTACCATAAGGACGCACACCTGCCAACAATGGCACCATTGAGCTTCAATCCAGGTCCCCAACTCCTCCGCCTGTACTACAGGAAAATCATGATGCTCAAATCATCTTGTCAATTTTTATTCCACACCTATGATTTAATTATGAATAAAAATAAAACATTACTTTATTTTATGAATAAAGTATATTTTTGCAAAAAGAAAATAAACTTGTAGGTGCTGATGTTCCTATGCAACTGCTGCCATTGTTCTTCTAGGTAGTGGTGTCACAGGTTTGTATATAACTTGTATTGACCACAATGAGCTGCAGTATATGAATAGATAAGCTGATATACAAAGTGGCAGTGGCATTAGGAGAGAGGCTTCACAGCACTCCCACATCACTGCAGACAACTGGTTACAGAAATTCCCATTTTAAAGGTTTAAATGTAGTTGGATGTTGAAAGAAGGAAAATGGACAGAAACTGGAAGCATACACAACATTTAAAAGTATAAATCATCTAAAAGGTCAGTTGAGGGCCAGTTTCATTTATCCAAAACTGGGGCAGGGGAGGAACATGTTTCATAATGGGGCCACAAGAAGCATGGATTACATGCATCACTGGGACACATGAGGATAATACATTTATATATATATATATATGTATATATATATATATATATATATAATTATATATATTTACATAATATACATATTGGCAAAGTTATTGACCGCACAAAGCCCTGGATAAGGTCGTTCCAGGTATCACTGGAATAAATAAATCTCACCTTGCACACCAATGCATTTTTCCCATAAAGGTGCATTTTATGATATTCATCTACAACAATGTCAGTTGTGAGCAATAAAGTAAACACTGGGTCTTTTGGGAGGTAGTACATGGACACAATAAAAAAAGCTGAATGAAATGGGCATGAGAAAATTTCAGTTAAACCAATTTAGGATTACTTGCACTCTTAATGTCAGAAGAAAAATATCTAAACTAGGCATGAGAGATTCAAAGCATGATTGATTATTAACTTGAGTTTACCTGTGGGCATCAAAAAACTCTTTCTGCTTTGCGACAATGTAAATTATAATCATGGTTTCTATGATGAAAATCTCTTCTTGAGTTATAAAGAATAATATTGGTATCCAAACATAAATCATTTGCAAAGTTAAACATAGTTGAAGTACTGGATTTTACTTTGTATGTCAATCAAGTCATTTG
This sequence comes from Scyliorhinus torazame, assembly GCF_047496885.1. Lineage (NCBI taxonomy): Eukaryota > Metazoa > Chordata > Chondrichthyes > Carcharhiniformes > Scyliorhinidae > Scyliorhinus > Scyliorhinus torazame. The sequence goes on from NC_092713.1 coordinate 125,035,211, forward strand.
AATGACCTTAAGACTGACAAGTCCTCAGGTCCTGATGGCCTATATTCTACGTATTTAAATAAACACTCGGCCTTTTGGGGGGTAGAAACAAGTGGCCGCAGAGATAGGACAGGAGCTTGTTATAATTTTCCAACATTCCTTAGATTCTAGAAGGGCCCCTGGGGATTGTAAAATAGCAAATGTAACATTTTTATTCCAGAAAGGAGGGAGATAGAAAGCTGAAAACTATAGGCCAGTTAGCATTCCCTGTGTCATAGGGAAATTGCTAGAATCCACTATTAAGGCCATTATAGCAGGATATTTCCAAAATTATAATGAGACCGGGCAGAGTCAAGTTGGTTTTGTGAAGGGGAAATTTGTTTAACTAATTTATTCAGAGTTCTTTGAGGAAGTAACAAGCAAGGTGGATAAAGGGGAACATGTAGAACTGGTGTAGTTGGATAGCTGAAAAGCATCTGATAAGGTTACTTCATAAGAGCTTATACTGTAGGTGATATGGATAAATGATTGGTTAGCTAACAGCAAGGAAAAAAATGAGTCTTTTTCAGTATGACAAACTGTAACTAGTGGAAAATCACAGGGATCAGTGCGGAGACCTAAACTACTTACCATCTACATTAGTTGGTCAGATGAAGGGACTGAACGTATGGTAACTAGATTTGCCGACGACACCAAGATAGTTAGGAAGAAATTTGATAAGAGATAAAAGAGTCTGCAAAGGAACATAGATAGGCTGTGAGTGATCAAACATTTGGCACATGGGAGTATAATGTGGGAAAATGTGAACTTTTTAAAGCAATGTTCTATTTAGATGGAGATTGCAGAATTCAGTGGTACAGACGGATCTAGGTGTCCTTGTACATGAATTACAAAAGCAAATGGAATTTTTGTATTTGTTGCAAGGGGAATTGAATATAAAAATAGGCACATTTTACTGCAGCTGTACAGGCCCTTGGTGAAACCACATCTGGAGTAATGCCTAGTTTTGGTCTCATTTGAAAAACAATATTATTCCATTGGAAGCAGTTTAGAGAAGGTTCACAAGACTCATTCCTGGGCTAAAGAACTTATTGGATGAAGAAAAGTTGAACAGGTTGGGACTATGCCCATTGGGGTTCAGAAGAATAAGAGGTGACATATAAGATCCTGAAAAGACTGGAGGTGGATATCGGGAGGCTGCTTCCACTTGTGAGGGACATGAAAGCTGGGCATCACAGTTTAGGAATAAGCAATTCCCTTTAAGATGGAGATGAGAACTGTTTTTTCTCAGGTTGTTAGACTGAGAATTCCCTTCCCCAGAAGGCAGTGGAGGCGGATTCATTGAATTTATTCAAAGTTGCATAAGACTTTTGCAGGCAAGGTAGTTGAGGACTAGGGGGGGGGGGGGGGGGGGCAGTCAGGAAGTGCAGCTGAGATCACAATCAGATCAGTCATGTTCTTATTGAAAGGTGGAGCACGTTAGAAGGGCTGACTGACCAACTCCTGCTGCTATATCCTACAAGTGGACACTGAGCCAAGAACAAGATATTAGGAGAATTTTAAAAAAACTAATTACACACACAATGAAGGCACAGAGAACAAATTCCAGGGTGTAGAACCGAGATGTTGTTAAGGGAGTGGGATTACACAAGAGACCAGAGGAACGGAGAATTCTTGGAGGTGATTGTACGATTGTAGGAAGTTACCAATATGGGGAGATGCAAGACCAGGAACCATTTTAAATTTGAGGAGCGGAGGGCCCATGCAGATCTGCAAGGACAGGGATGGTAAGTGATCAGGAATTGGTGCTGGATAAGGAAACAGTACAATGAGTTGAATTTGGAGAACGGAAGATTTGCCAGGACAGTATTAAAAGGATCAAATTTGCAGGTGCAAAGGCATGGATGGGGCTGACCATTGTGTCGTATTAAAGCAGTGACGGCTTCCTCGTCATGACAAATCTGTCAGGAGTAGAGTCGTGGACTAGAAGAGGCTCAGGCAGGTACGGTTTGAGTTTTTTTTTTAAAGCTTCTTTTTGTAGTCTGGGAATGTTCCTCCATGTCAATCCCTGGGCTTCCATCCCCTAATTGCATCTAAAGTACTCCTCCCGTACCTTATAGCCAGGGCAAAATTAACCAACAGAATTCCTACTCCCAACTCCCACAAAGTAGCACACGTGGTCAGGTTCAGACAGCGGTGAAAGTTAATTTACACAGTAATTGTTAATTATTCCTGAATTTCTGCGGAGTGGCGCAGTCGGATTACTTTCTTCCCGCAAAATTATTCCAATCCTTTCTCGCCTGGCCTCCAACTCAGGCCGGGTAAGAACTGTGATGTACTGCGCGTTCCTCAAGCCCTTCTGTCGAGGGCTGCAGTTTGACGCGGGCTACGACCCCTTTTTTACAGCATTACCAGGTAGGTTTAAAGATCGAAGTCATATTCAAGTTAAGGAGAAGTAGGATTTTATGGCACATCGGAAGGATGGGCGGGGGGTGTCGGTCAATCCAATCGTTACTAAGAACCAACCAGTGGTTTTGATAGTTTGGAGTCTCCATTGCTGCATGACGGTCGGAACCATCTTAAATCCTCAATTTAAGTTCCATTTATGGATCATTCCAAGTGCAAGACAATTGCCCATCAGACATTTGCACTTCATCCTTGCCTGGGAACTTCGGAGGGAGGGGGTGGGTCCAATCCTCAGAAACCCTGGAGTGCGGAATTTATGGGCCATTAATAAAGCCTATCTATTAACATCTTCCACATCCCTAGATTCCTTAAGTGGAGTGGACTGCCTGCTTTCAGGCTCGTGGACATTGCACCCACCCCACCTGCATTGATAAGAAGCATAAAGGTACAATGCAGTAGGATTTAACCAAAACAAACGTCAGACCAAAATTGCCTTAAAACACGCAACCAGAATTTGTACAAATCCAAACCTCTCTTTGCAATACACAACCATCTCCTGAACTGCCAGAAAATTTGAATGGGAAACCTTTAATTTAACGCAAAACATTCTCAAGTATCTAGCTCTACGTTTAAATTACAGGTTTAATTTAGGAATGTTTTTCGACTTCTCGAGCAGAAGGCAGGAACTGCATGAGATCCTGGACATTATCACAAGGTAATTACAAATGCAGGTTTCGGCCCCTCTTAATTCATCCAACCTGAAGCACCAAGAGTCCCACATTGCAGCATCCAATTGCCTTATAATTCTAGGGCTTTGTCACTGTCGTCATTCTATGCAAGTGCTCATTTCATGCGTTGATCACTTGTATGGAGCAGTTCAGATAATTTAATTTTTTTTATTTATAGTCATTTTAAACTTTGACCCTAATTCTACTCTTACAATTTACTTCAAAGTAAATATTCTGCATTTTAGCTTTTCGATACCGTTCGTCATCAAATATATAGTTACTTGCTGCAGGAAATTGCTACGTCTGAACAATTCTTAACTGAGCATTCAATGCCTGAAAAACATCATTACATTAGAAAGGTTAATAAAGAACTTGCATTTATAAGTCGTAGAGGAGGAAACAGCAGTTAATTTGTACACAGCAAGATTCCACAATGTGAGTGACTTTTTTTTTAAAAATGGTTTTGACTGAGTGATAAATATCGGTCGGGGATATTTCCTGCTCTTTGTTGAAGTGATACCATGCTCTTTGTTGAAGTGATACCATGGGATCTTTTATGGCTACCAGAGGGGCAGACTGGACCCAGGTTCAATGTGTCATTCAAAATACACCATCTTCAATGATACAGCATCCCTCAGTACTGCATTGGAGTGCCAGCCTGGATTTTGTGCTCAAGTCTCTGTATTTTAACTTGTATTAAGAATCATGACTCTTGATTTTCTACATTTTACTAGTAACAAATTGTCATATCATGTGATACAAAGGGAACTATTACCAGCTGTTAAAGTGGGACAGTCGGTATTTTGGGGTTACAACAGTGCCACAACAGCTACATTCCATATACATCACTGGTATCATCGACAAGTGACTAGTCTGTGATCAGAACAGACCTTTTCTTCTGGTGTTCTGCGACAAAACCAAAATAAAAATGGCTTGCAAAACACTTCTAGTGGTGATTAAATCACTTACTCCTTTTGAAGAAGTAAGCAGAAAGAAAACACCCAACTTCCAACTTATTTTTATTGAATTGAAACAACAGAACTGCTAGCACAAGTAGTAGTTACAAGTAAAATAGAGACTTGAGCATAAAGCCCAGGCTGGCACTCCAATGCAGTACTGAGGTATGCTGCACTATTAAAGATGGTGTCTTTTCCATGAACCTGGGTCCAGTCTGCCCTCTGGTAGCCATAAAAGATCCCATGGCATTATTTCAATGCCATGGATGTAGGAAATTCTCCCGACTAATATTTACTGCCCAGCTAGTACATGTTACAGCTAAGTGTCATTTGTTGTGGATAAAATGTTATTTGGAGTTCGGTTTCTTTTTTATAAAGTTACCTTGATGGTTCAGTTGTGCCATATTTATTTCAAAGCAAAAACAATCAGCCTGACTAAACAATGCTGAAATGTAGAATATGCAATTTTAAATATGAAGCACTGGTATATAAAATCAAAATATTCAAAAATATATTTTAGGATGCATATGCATGGTTTGTAAGCACTGGTATATAAAATCAAAATATTCAAAAATATGTTTTAGGATGCATCTGCATGGTTTGTATATATGCAGCCAGAAACAAAAGAAAACAATGATTTCATTTTTAGCCTGACATTTCTCTTTGGATGGTGAAGTTGTGCAAGTGTAATTAAACTATTCAACCACAAGGTGGCATGAAGATAGAATAACTATTGGAACGTCTTTGGGAGAGAACTGTTTGGATTTAACAAAGCAGAAATACAATGCTAATAAATTAACCTTTCAAACATTCAGAAAAATAAACTTGCTGAAACACTAAATGATTTCAGTAAAACCTGGATTTCAGGCCATATAATTTAATATTCAAATTTCACAAAATAATCAAATGTATTTAATGTGTGTGCGAATAATATATTTTAAATGATTCATCAGAAACAATTATTCTTATGCTTAAATGCTAGTCTTTAGAACAACAAAAAATCTGCAACAACACCATTCTTTAGATGTTAATACCTCCTTTCGAAGAACAAGGTCAATGGAGCTGTAAAATTACAATTTGTATGACGCAAATTAATAAGTTCATGTGGAAAATGTTTCTGTATGTACATATGTGTACTGTGTCTCAGCCAACAGTGGTAGTTCTAGTCAAATATAGGAAAGCATAACTTTATGTTGAATACACTGAAAAGAAGGGCAACTGTTTGCATGTTGACAGGTGACTCTTCAACATAGACACTCTGTCTCCTCAGTAAGCTTTATTATCCATGTATGTACTGTTCAACTGCTTTCTGCATGCAGAGCTCATTATTTTAATCAGCATTGCTGAAGTAATAAAATATGAGACCATGCAGCTTTAACAAAATCAAGAAATTAAAATTGTTTTTAATTCTTACAAGGTGCATCACTTTGTACTTGAACATTTCTCAAAACGAAAACAAAGGTTTTGCTTATATTGGCAAACATTCTTGAAATAGTATACTTATGCAAATATGAAAATGCAATGTAATCATTTTAATAATTTGTATATATTTACATTTTACATCACAGCAAACCACATACCATGTTTAAATTAACAGTCCTAAACAATATTAACAATTCTACAGATTTTCATAATTAGGAAGGATTTTGAAAAGAAAACTCAAACTTTATGGATCACTATCTTGCGCATACTGATTTGTAAGGGATGAATTCTGCTCCCCACAGACAGAAATAAAGAGGCCAACAGCGAACATGTCAGAAATGGTGGATAGAAATATTTCATGTTTTGGATGCAGATAATCACAAACAAGTATTACAATTTTAAACTTAGATTGACATAATTAACTATGCTACAAATCTAGAAGTCAATCTTTTAGACTTCATCAATTAAATTTCATTATAATCATTTGACATATTATCGAGATTTTTTCTTGTGTTAATAAATTTTAAACAATTCAGGAGCTAATTCAAACATAATTATCTTGGTACAGCATAGCTGCATATTTAAAAGCAAAATCAGTTAAGAAACATGGCAGCATGTACATTAATTGAAAGGTATATGATGACAATAAAAATATATGAAATTCAGAAATGGAAATGTTAAAAACAGTCTTTATAAAATAGCCATTTCAGAGGATGGGAAATTATCCATTCAGCAATTCAAGAATAAGTCTAACACTACTCAGTTGATAGCCATGTCATCTGCTCCAGCCATTTAAAATACTTAATTTACCTGATCAACAATTATAATCAGAAATTTGACTCAGCAGACATTTCTTGTAACTATGCATTAAGGCAGATTTCAGAAAGCATGTAAATGCTCACTCCAAATATAAAACTTTAACAACATGAATGTCATTAACAGAGGAAAAGTGAACAAAATCATCACCAGGTTTTTATGTCATTACATCTACAAATATGTGCATATGCGCATCTGTGGGAGAGGAAATGGAACAGAAATCTACTGCATTTTGTTAAATTATATCAAAGAAATGGTTACATTCTCGTGTTCTCGTGTCAGAAATACAAAAGCAGACTGATTTTCAGTAAATAAACACAATTTGTAAATTTAATATTAGCAAGTAGCATTTGTCATATTTTGTGTTGAAATAGGATAAATTAAAACAAAAAGCAAAATTTATCTTCCAATCTATCCCATAGTTTTGCAATAAAGTGGCTTTGTTTTCAGAGAACTCATTACACACATTTTGCTAAAATAGCTATTTTTCTGGTTAATGTTTGAAGAATGAATGTGCTCAGGAAGCTTTGGGAATATGTGCAATGGAATCCTTATTACATATTCTTTATCAGCATATATTTAATTACAATTAAATGGAAACATTTGAGCACATCTGCATAATATAAAGGCACATTTTATAGTACTTTGGTTTTCCCCCATAAAATTCCTTCGTAATAGTTGCACAAGGATTTTAAAAAACTGAAAACAATTTAAGATTTGGCTGTATTCGCAATAAATTCCAGGCTGAAAATTAGGATAGGCTTGTTTTTAAATGGCATTTCTTTAAACAAGTTAATTTGCAATAGTGAAAATTATAAATGCTAATGATGATAATTCACCAGAATGGTCAATAATGACACAGAGTGCTTTAAAAATAATTTAAAGATACAGAAATTCTGTGACCAAACATGCGACCATTAAATTAATGCCACAAATGTACAAAGACAATAGGGCAAATTTAACACATTTTCATTTGCTGTTACTGATACAGTACCATATTATACTGTTAATTAGTGTGATATCACTTTATCCTACCCAACACAGCATCTTCTTTGGCTGACATCGTACAATCCCTTCATGGGAATAAGGAATACAATTCAAATCTGCTTTAGTTTAAAATATGGAATAGTCATTTCTGAAGCCTGGAAAGAGGGTGAGGGTTTAGCTAGGACTTCATACAAAATCTCTTTATAAATTAATTTTAAAAATGAAAAGGAATTAAAATGTGCAGTTCCTAGATACATGTTCTACTCAGAATATACATTTTATATTTCTATTTGATACAGGGTAATTTATAAATTATTGAAATTTTTTTCCCTGTTCAGGGAAGAGAATTCTATTTTGGGCCAAAGACAATGAATTAACTTACTCTTGTACTCCTCACCACTCAGTAGTTTTTCAAGATGGCAAATGCTCAATTTTAGAGAGCAGCTAAAAGTAATTTAAATGACTGAATATATTAAACCACCCTCTGCACTTAGATACATCTACATCGGTAAATCAAATTTAAAATGGTCAAGAATCTGTACAATAGAGAATCCATATCACAAATAAGGAACAATTTTCCTTGCCCTATTTCAGATTTTCCTGTTTTGTTTTCACCTCATGTACTTAAAGGTGTTGTGAGTATGGTTCCACAAGCTCTGGCAACTTTCCAGTATCTTACTCAAGTAGCCATTTTTCACGTGTGAACCCAAAAAGCATTCTCACTGCAAATCTTGATCTTGAACAGAAACCTCAACTAACTTTTTCTGCTTACTTCAAAACATCAAGGCCCGTCGTAACACCACACAAAAGCTACCTTTGTTGGGATCAGGCGATTCAACACATCCCCTGGAATCTGTGATCTTACCAGCCTGCACGATTAAGTATCACACCTTGCATCACAATTTAGAATAGCTTTATAACTGACAACTTTGATTCTTCAGCTGTCAAATGTTTTGTACACTCAACATATCCTCTGCATTCCTGTTTCCCACTTGAGTATCCTATTCATTAAAATGTGGACATTTACTTGACATCTTATCAATAAATTAATTTATTAATTGTCTAGCACTGTTGAACTGATCCAAATGCTTTGTCAAAATAGTCTTGTGATGTTTGTAGAAATAGCTTAAAACATTTTTTTCACTTGTTTCAGGTGCACTGAAACCACCAGAACAACTTACTTTAATTAACTGAGAACAGTCACAGGCAAAGTACTGGTGGCAAAGTGCTGGTGCTGCGCGTTGGGGATAAAGAAAATCAGGGACCGACCTTGGTGGGATTTTCCAGTCCCACCTGTGGCCGGAATCGCCATGAGTGGGGCAGAAAATTTGAGGGAGCAGCCAAAGGTCTGTTGACTTTGGATGGAACTTCAGTCATTCAAAGCTGCTCCAGTGCATCTTCAGGTAAACTGACACAGTATTGCAATGGTGGAGGATCATATCTATAGTTCCTGGTAAATCAAAGCTTAAACAAACAAAATAGCTAAATTTCATGGTAACAGAGCATTATTCTGGTTTTCTGTAAACCTTTGAATTCACAAAGGAAAGATATGGTTGAAGAGTAATTGTTCATCATGGTAATATAACATCAACGGTTAACTAAAATTACAGTATTAAAATGTTTTTTTTTCATAAAAACAACAATAAAGGCACCTTTTAGAAATCATAAATGTCACTGAACATTTAATAGTAATTTGGTTAGCATTGTTGTGACTTACAAGGAACATTCAAGCAATTTAGAATTTGGTCCATACAAACCAAATGTTGATTTGCATAACATACCAAAACTTGGTGCAAATTCATACAACGTCACCAAGCAGCTATGGGGTCAACAGAAAATATCACAAAGCTACACGATAGATGTAATAAATGCTATAATTAGGAGCATGAGTTATGTAACAAGGCACAGTAATGTCTAGTCCAATAGGCCTACAGGAAACACATTTGTATACGATTGTAAAAAAACTGCAGGCATGCCAAGTTTATTTTAAAAATATCAAGTGTAAGGACAAAAAGGGAAACGGTATATGAATTAAAACACAGAAGGCTATTGAGAGGATGTAATTATTAAATGCAGTTCAGCATACAGAACCATGTCATTAAGAACTTATTTATTTTGGGTATGGGCAACTTGCATTCCAATTATGCCACCAAATTCTGTACAACTATCCTGAGACACAGAATAACAAAGAATAATGATAGAATATAGAAACACTGCATTTTTATGTTCATATCTTCTGTTTTCTCTTCTTCCTGATGCATGATTTGCTTTAGCTTCCTGAAGAAAGTGCATGCATGCGCTTAGCTACTTCATACACATAGGCAATATCTGGTCTCTTCTCTGGGTCTGGGTTAATGCAGATATTTACTAATTGTCGAAGCTAGAAAACAAAGAAGTTTGTTAAGTCAACAAGAAAATAGCCATAGTCAGGAACAAAGAGGACGTAAAGTGGCTTGTTAATGTGGTAGGTATTGATGGGGAATGGTCTCATTTCCTCATTCTGATAAAAGCATAACTCACAAAATACAGTGCTAAAAATGAGCTGCAGCACCTTTTCAAGAGTGAAATGCAGTTTCCAATCAACCACTACCCACATACATTATCATTAGTGGTCATCAGGCTCAGTTGGAAATGGTAAACAACTAGGCCATTGGTAGATAGTAAACTAGGTGAATCTTTTTTTTAACCTGTCAAACGATGTTTTGCTGCTTAACTAGATGTCTACAGTTTAAATAATTCAGCCCGAGTGCAGTTGGATATAATACAACCATTGGCTGTGATGCAAATAATTGTTTCAAACATCCCATTTCCACTGTTTCGTTGTAAATGTGTTACACAGTGAGAAAAAAATGGCCTGATATCAATGAAAAAACTTGCAATGTTGACCATCAATACTCCTCTAAAACTGAAAACATTTTTTGAGAGTTTGTGCATGTGCAGTCAAATGTGGAAATCCACAAGTTTTAATTTTTAATTCTATGCTTTCCCAGTGTGCTGGACAAGTCCACCAAATAGCAATCAAGTGGAAATTACTGAACTGATGAAAGCTTGTCAGATGCGCTATTTGCCTCGCTGTAAGAACTCTTGAAAAAGTTACATCTTGTTGAGTGAGGTATAACTGGCTTTCTAACAGTGTGCCAAGTACTAATTACTGCAGAACTACCTTGCCATCCAGAAAACCATACACGAGTAGGATGTCAAATTTCTCTGATTCGGATAAAGAAAAATTATATATGTTTTTAAACAATTGATATTTCAGTTACTTTTAATCCCAGGCTAGTGTTCTAATCCATTTATTTTGCTCTCTGAGATTTTTTTTTAATTAAAAGTTAAAATTCAGTACATTTCACTCCCTGGTTTGCTTCTTGAGAATACTTCAATGTGATTGGTTGATTACCCTGCTTGATGACATCACTGTTGCTGGACACCTGGAGATTCCCTGGATTTAGTGCCAGATGCAATTGACACCAGGAAAGGGGAAATCCACTTCATAGAGATCATTAAGTCTTTGTGGGCAATTTTCTTCGGGGTCATTGGTGAATGCTATTGCTTCACCACCGACCGCGAAATCGGAACTATTAGTCACTGGCGGTAAAAACAAATCAAATACATGCAATCCATATTATACGTTAATCACACCCTGTATCCAATGTACTCTTTTTGTTGGACTGTGTGGGTGATTTGTTCAAATAGTTGCTATGTTAGTGAAACATGGCTGCTGCTCTCAGGTTACAGTGATCACCAGAGCTCTGCATCACCACCAATACATTAACAATACTTCATGGCCATTTAGCTCCTGGAAGAGTCTCACATATTTTGAAAATAATCCCTGATCACAAAGAATTGCTACTAGCCATGTTAAGTGCTGTCTGTTAGGATTGGATATCACTTCACATCAATTTGTATTTTCATGTCACAAATTGTTTCAATTCAATCAAAGGGTCATTTTAACATTTCTCTTATTCTACTGTCGTATAATCACCCTAGGGAATTTTCTGAATTTCTTTTCAGAAATATTGGATTTAAAAATGCGCATTTCCAAAAGCTGTATAGAATGTTTAGTAGTCTTGCCACCTCTGGAACTACACAGCAAATAAAAACTGACGCAAACGATTACCATAATCAATTTCTTTTTAAAAAGTCAAATGTCCAACCTAAGAAATAAAATGTTGAAAAAAATTATTAACTTCAACATTTTCCATTAACTAAACATTCTGGTTCGAATTCATCACAGAGTAAATAATATAGATGGAATTGAATTTTTTTTTTAAGAGGTTTAAGTATTTGTTTATACTATACAAGTTTTATCTCTCATTCAGAGAGAACCATTGTCTGCCACTGTTATATAAACAGGTTAATGCGGTGAGGCAATACGGATTACTGAATTCCTCCGTGTGAAATACAATTTGTACTTCTACAAGCGAGTTAGAGTCAAAATCACAATTCAAAATGTTCATTCTTTTAGGGGATGTGGGCATTTGTTGCACATCCTTGAGTTGCGGTTCTAGGCGCTTTTAGAGGGCAGTAAAGAGTTAATTACATTTGAGGTTTTGGAGTCATGTAGGCCAGACAAGATAAGCATGGCAGATTTCCTTCTCTAAAGGACAGCAGCAAACCAGATGAGTTTTTACAACAATTCATAATAGTTATCATCATCACCATTACCGAGGCTAGCTTCATATTCCAAATGTATTAATTGAATTTAAATTCCACTCGCTGCCATGGTGGGATTTGAATCTGTCTCACCAAAGCATTAGCCTAGGCCTCTGGATCCAGTGACATTGCCACTGCACCATCATCTCCCACATTTTGTGATAAAAAGAGCTATTTTACGTGAGGTCTTTCGGAGTTCTATTCATAATCGCCTTTGCTTTCTTCCCCCTATTTTAAAAATGTGCACTTTTTGTATATTTCAACATTTGGTTCAAATATAAATGTTGTCTTCACTTTTTAAAAGAGTGCTGGAGACAAAATAATACCCAAAAAGTCAGCAGCTTAATTATTCTAAGCAGGATTAGATGGCTCATAGGAATGCACTCAACGTTTAGATTCAAAAGGCTCAGGCAGGACAGATAAGAGAATGCCAAAAAAAAGTAATATAGGTGCATTTAACAGAGGAACTATTTATATTTAAGCTGTTAGAAAAGTGTAAGACAGAGAAGCAAATTTTGTCAAATGCAAAATGTTGTGTACATTGTATGTCAAAAAATAGTACAACCTAATACAAAATTTCCTTTTACAATGTTGTACATTTATAGATCAATTAGTTAGTTTAAAAGAGATCCATATTTGTCACAAATACACTATTACTTTGACCATTTCTTTGCTTATATATAAATTGTGGCATATTGCAATGAAAATGATACTGTACAACAAAACACTACAGTTATTCATCTATTTTAAGGATATATATATTTTTAGTCTATGTTTTTCATAAAATAACGAGTGAACATGAATGGCTGTAATTATATACAGTAATTCCCTGTTTGGAACCCAAATAAAGTAAATCCATCTCCCATACCTCTAGGAAAGAAGCAAATGCCAAGAATACTAACAAAAACAAAGCCAATCTATTACCATACACATTCACATTGTGTCAGGCTGGAAGGAAAGATATGCTCCTGTTTTGTGCTAATTATCTTTCCACACTGGCATTGCTGAAAGTAGGGGAGGAATGGATTGGATTCAGCCTTTGCCAGCTCTGGGACCTTCCATCTGGGCCGGTCCCTGATAATTGCCCCTTGGCTGCAAATACACAACCCCCACTTCACACTTAGCCACAATAAGAGGCTGAGCAGAGTAGCCCTGCAGGCAGGCCGACTTCAACCAACCACTAGTGGCATCATCATTAAATCCTGCCGAAGGTCGCCATAGCAACCGCCTGCTGAGGCTCCTCCACCACGCTCAACATCTCCTAATCAGCTACCATGTGAAATGCAAATTCAGACAGTCTGAAAATTAGTCAAGAAGAATGGGGATGAAGAAGCAGATACGTGAAATATTCATGTGCATCACAGCAAAAACAGACAGTCTGAATGACACAATAAAGAACAACCTATGACATTTTTGCCATCTTTTCACATTATTGTTTACACCTAAATGTACCATCTAGCCCCACAGATTCTAAGTCAGCTAAACTGAAACAGCCTATGCACATTGCTGGAAACATCACTGATCAAGAATTAGATGAGATATGTACGAACAATTAGAAAACAAAATAAAAGCTAACAAGGTGCTATCTTCAAATAACACAGTTAGTGCTCCAAGTAGATTTTAATTAAAAGAGAATATTGAAAAGACAAATTGAAATTTTGCATCAAGGATTTCCCTCTGCCTCCTTCCAAATATGGTTCTGTACGGATTTAAACCAACTACTTCATTATTAACCTTATTTAAGCCTGTAAATGGACATTGTAAACACAATGTAGTCATCTAGCAATTACTATTAAATATAAATCATTTGTTTTTCAAAGTCTAGATTTATTGGTAAATTGTATGAAACTTAAAGATGAGGAACAGTTCTAATAGCAACAAAAATTTATGTTATTCTGCATCACAGTTTGAATGTGCATTTTCCTTTTTCACAATTGCCTGAAGGAAAGAGCCAACCAATTCTAATGCTCTTGAACTGAGCATTATAATGGCATTCTTCATTTGTTTTCTTGCCTCTCAATCTTTCCCAGATGGTTGGGTTGAGATCAGAAACTCACCAGATGGGGATGAACCCACATTATTACCAGCCAGAGTGATGTATGTCAAAGTTGTTTTACAAGGCTGCCTGACATGAAGCAAACTTCAGGTAAATATTGTGCAAAAAACAATTAAAATATTATGTTAAATATTTGCATCTTAAATTAATAATCAAAATACGAGGAAATACTGATTCTACCTCTTAAGGAGTCACGGTGATCAACATGATTTCGTTTGAAATCATATAATGCAACCTGATTGCTCAAAAACAGAAGGCTTCCTTTGGCGGATCGAGTGTTCCAGAATTCTGACATTCATCTGAATTACTATGTTTTTCTTAAAGTCAAAGGACTACCAATAATGTAAAACAAAATTGAACCCACCTCTTCTGAATAATGGTCAGAAGGAAGAGGAGGATAATCACATTGTTCGATCTTTTTACAAAGAGAATATAGGTTCATCTTATCACCGTAGAATGGACTTTGGAGTGCAGCCATCTGAATGAAATTGAGTGGGAAAACATGGACAGATAAGTATTGAAAGAAATTCTAGTACATCAGCATGCGGTTTATAAATGGGACCACAGTTTCAATATAGTGGGTATGGAAAACAAATTTTAATTCCTCAGTTAAGATTCCTTCTATTCACTATCACTTTCAAATAAGCCAGCTAACCAAAATATGTTCCACTAAAGCAAAGGTGGATTAGTTCAGAATCCATAAATTATTTAAATTTCAAGCATTTAAACATCACTCTTTGCTTATAAGTTGACATTCATGATGAGCATTGAACACAACAAAAGTACCGGGAGTAGTCTAAACTGTTTGTTATTCATTTAAATAATTTAACCCTTTACAAAAATGTTGCATGGTGTTGCATCACTTTCTTTGACCATTTAAGACATGCGCAATACCATATCAGTCATTAAGGTGCTAAAACAATCAAAGTGCAACCTTATTTCACTCTGGATTTTCTGTGACACTGTTTTGAGTGGGTGTAAACAGGGTTTGTTACCTTTTGGTACGCAACAGTGCCATTTTTTGCTTATGTAAAAAAGATGAGTTAGACAGCTGCATGGTCATTAAAATCCTAATCCTAATTAAAATTCTAATACTGAGTCAAAATTAAGGAAAATCAGTCCAGGTTAGTAATACAAAAATCAGAATACCGCAGGTGCAGCAAATCTAAAATGAAAACAGAAAATGCTGGAAGTACCTGCCATTTTACTTCCTCTCTCCTTACTGCCCAAGGCCCCAAAGACTCCTTTCAGGTGAAGCAGCAATTTATGTGTACTTCTTTCAATTGGAAACCAAACAGAGATTGGGTGACCGCTTTGTAGAACACCTTGCTCAATCCACAAGCATGACCCTGAGTTTTTAGTGGCCTGCCATTTTTAATACTCCATCTTGCTTTTAACACTGACATTTCTATCCTTGGCCTGGTGCACTGTTCCAGAGAAACTCAACTCAAGCCTGAGGAACAGCACCATATATTTTTATTAGGCTCTTTACAACCTTCCAGACTTAACATGGAGTTCAATCATTTCAGAACTTAAATTCTGTCTGCTCCATTTTGTTTCCCTTTCTTTGCACTGGCTTTCTCTTATTTTTGCTTTCAGACAACAGCACGCCTGCTTGAGGGATGGCTTTTGTTTCTTTTCTTGACCCAGCACCATTCCCGTTGGTCCCTTAAGAGTAAATCTTCTGTCATTCAATGTCTCCTTTATTCCAACCGATCACAGACCCTTCCTTTGTCTTGTCCCACCCACCCCGTTGCTCAAATATTACTAAATTGCCAATTTTCCCCAGTTCTGATGAAAAGTCATCAACCTGAAACGTTAACTCTGTTTCTCTCTCCACGGATTCTGTCTGACCTGCTATTTTTGCATTTTCTGTTTTTATTTCAGATTAGTAATGCCATGAATTAAGTTGGAGATAATGTGATCTATTAAATCCATGCACATATCCGGAAAACTGATATGTACGGGAGGAATCCAATGTACACGGGGGGAGGGGGGGGTTTGTTTATATGGTTGAAAATTCTGTTAAAAATTCTTAATAAACATATTTTTAAAAAAAATTAAATCCATGCACATTTTCAGTAGTCATCACAAACGCAGCACAAATTTGCAAACAGCAGAATTCAAGTTTGTATCCATGGTTCCCCATCTGGTCAGATATCTGTGTGGCATTTGTATTATTTACAGTGAGCTATTTAATGTACTAAGACTCCTAAGTTTGATCAGCCTATTTCCTCAGACCCTCATGTCATAGAGGTATGACAGCATGGAAACAGTTCCTTCAGCACAACTGGTCAATGCCACTCAAGTTTTTTAACCACTAAGCGAGTCCCAATTTGCCCATATCCCTCTATACCCATATAACTGTCTAAATGCTTTTCAAAAATAGATTGTTATATAATGTTGCATGCCCACCCTCATCAGTCCAGGCCTCGAAGACAAGAATTGCCCCGCTGCTCCCCTCAACAGCCGTTTGCCAGCGTCTCCTCCTCACCTCACTGTGAACTGGTGATGGAGGTATCCCCAAAACCTCAGGATCTCATCTACCAATCTGCATTTGTGTATGTGCATGCATGTGCCCTAGACACAGAATCACATTTTTCTAGATTTGCTTTTTTTTTTGCAAGTCTTAAAGTCTGAAAAGTGCAACATGCTCCCAGATTCCTGCTGACTATACTCTGAGCTTTGTCAGGATTTATTCTTTCCTCTTCTAATCCAAACCAGATTGGGGAGAGAAACTGCAATTTTAAACAAATTAGAGAGAAAGGAAGAGATTGCCAACTTAATGAAAAAATAAAAGCATTTGAAATGCATTTGGATCTACAACGGCCCGATTTTAACCGATGTTCATTCATCATACCAAGATCTTCAAATTTCATTGAAAGCTTTAAATAACCTACATTTCAGCCATTTCTTTCAGGAAAATTACTTTTTAACCAACCGCCTATCTTTCAAACATGTTTAAAAGATACTGAATTGGTTGCAGTTTATTGTTCTTACCAAACGATTCAAATCTCATAATTCAGGGTAAATAGAAACAAGCCAAATCTTTGTTAAAAGGGCATGAATGTTGCTTACACGGAATGACTGGCAAAGTAAACCTCACTTTTACTTCTGCTGAATGCTACTGTTTTGGGGCTGTTCCCACTTCCTCAATGAATATATTATGCACGATAACATACTGAAATGCGCAGCACCACAGATTTATACCATCTATTAAATGACTCATAAATTCAGGAATTCTAACCAGAGGTACCCTCCAATAAAACCTACACAAGATCATTTTAGAGTTTAGAAAAGCCCAATAGGAGGCGTAGGGATTTTGGCTTAACTTGCTTCATTATTACAATGTTTAATCTCTGGGGTTTGGCTAGCTGGATTCAGCAGTCATTATTGGGCTAGGATATTGTACTAGCAGGATGAGTACTGGACCAACTTTAAAGTATCATAAAAAGAGATGTAGCAGTGATCCTTGTTTTCAAGGGTTTTAAATCACTGCCAGGAACTATGAAGACTCCAGCAATTAACAAAACACAACTTTTCAATAAAAGCGTAATATATTCTGCGATATGATTAACGTATATTGTATAATGAAACATGCTGATAATTCAATTTTTTTTTAAATTGCTTTATTTAAAAGGGTATGCAGTTTGGAGTGAATTATTTTGAAATTAATTCCTTTGAATTATTAAAAGAAAGTAAATTTAACAACAAGATGTTTATCCAATCTATGGCAAAGGAGATCCAATGAGTGTCACATAGAGTGCAGTTCACAACTGAGGACAATTTAGAAAACTGAATGTGTTAAGGTCCCCAAAAAGTTTTAAGCATTACCAAGAGCAGTTTTCTCTCATACATCAGTGTCGTCTGGTTATAGAACCAGAGAATTCCTACAGTACAGGAGGAGGCCATTCAGCCCATCGTATCTGCACCTGTCCTCTCTGAAAGAGCACCCTACCGAGGTCCACTCCCCTGCCCTATCTCCATAACCTCACCTAACCTGCACATCGCTGGACACTAAGTGGCAATTTAACATGGCCTATCCACCTAACCTGCGCATCTTTGGACTGTGGGAGGAAATCGGAGCATCTGGAGGAAATCCAAGAAGACATGGTGAGAAAGTGCAAACTTCACTCAGATAGTCACCCAAGGCTGGAACTGAACCCGGGTCACTGGCGCTGTAAGACCGCAATGCTAACCACTGTGCCATATGAAGTGTGAAGTGAAGTCTTAAAAATTGAATTATTTAGCTGGATTCATTTGGAGAATAGTTTAGAGGGAGCTTATAAGCCAAACGTTGCTGTTAAAAGTAATGGTGCTTGTTGCTATTTATTAATAAATGATAGTTACTGCACGTAAAGGCAAGAACAGGGAAATCCAAAAGATGATGGCCATTAACTTTGCAAGGACAGCATTGTGCTGATTGCCTCATCATTAAAATTCACTAAAGCTGCTGTATTCACACAGTAGCCATAAACTAATCTTGCCACAGAAAATTAGTCTTATCCGTATTTGTCTAAGTGACCGTTTAATTACGTGATGTGTAAATTACAGTCAATCAACCCCTCTGGCACTGAAAATTAACTACAAGTGTGAAATCTTGATGCTTTAGGGTTTAATTGTTTGAGATTTTTAAAAAGGAACATTTTAAACTCTAGAACTCTAATCTTTTGTTTTGCCTCTTTTGTTAATCTCCCCGAATTCAATTTTTCTTTTCCCATCTATTTCTTTCTATACCTGATTGACATTGAATTCACTCTATTTACACCTCCTTCTCAGTCCTTGTAATATTAATTTCATAAAACTAAAATCTTGTTGGTTAAGGAGATACATTGTTATCTTTATTCTGGTCCCAGATGCTCGGTTTCCCTCCCTGCAATGATATCAACTCTCGCATTTTAGCAACTTGCCAAACAAAAATGTAAAAATCTGAACTGGCAAGAGAAAGTCAACTCACAACAGGCATCATTAGATGCCATAGCAAACAGTAGTCCATTCTCACAAGCACCAAGCATGCATCAGTGCTCTAAATTATGTCATCTGCACAGTCCCTCTTTAGAAAAGTGCCATCATCCTGTTTAGCTGCAATTTGTATTAACGTCATCATGATATTTCAGACTTAATTTTTTTTTTGCAAGGGAGTCCTATTGCTCATACAAATGGATAGTTCCGCAACAAAACACAAGACAAAAAAACAGCTCGGCAGAGTTGGGCAGCAAGGTAGCACAGTGGTTAGCACTGTTGCTTCACAGCGCCAATGTCCCATGTTCGATTCCTGCTTAGTTTACCGTGTGTAGAGTCTGCATATTCTCCCCGTATCTGCGTGGGTTTCCCCCGGGCGCTCCGGTTACCTCCCACAGGTCCCGAAAGATGTGTTTGTTATGTGAATTGGACATTCTGAATTCTCCCTCCGTGTACTAAAACAGGCGCCGGAGTGTGGCAACTAGGGGCTTTTCACAGTAACTTCATTGCAGTGTTAATGTAAGACTACTTGTGACAATAATAAAGATTATTATTACAAGTTGATCAAAGTACAAGATGAAACAATATTTTTCCTGCTTTGGTTCCATTTAGCTACAAGCACGATGTTAATGTATAAACTGTCTGAGAAAGAATTATGTCAGGAATGAGGAAGAGAAAGTAGTTTTGAACATGGCAAAGTAACTTCACAGAGGTCATTGAGCAAAAAAGGTGCTTCAGCAACTGGAATTAATGGCCTCCAAAGAAGGTGCATGCAGGAAAAGGTGAATGAAAATGTTCGAAACATCCTGTCAACATGAGCTCCATGTATCAGTTTAGCATCTGAGTCAGAACATTACTTGAAATGAGCACATAATCTCGGCTGATATTTCAGTGCAGTTCTGGGAGAGTGCTGCACTGTCACAGGTATAGCCTTTCAAAGGATGTGTTAAACTGAATCCATGACTGCCCCCCCGCCCCCCCACCAAAGTAGACATAAATGATACAGTGTCACTTTTTAAAAACCAAATGACTTCTGCCGTCCTGGCCAACATTTATTTCACAACCAACACCAAAATAGAGAACCTTGCTGTGCAATCCCACATTATCAAGAGTGGCGGTACATTTTTTTTTAAAAAGCTACTTGTCATGTGAAATACATTGGAATGTCCTGAGGTTTTGAAATGGGCTATACTAATGCAATTTATTTATTTGTGGTCATATCCATCCAATCTTCCTGTAATGATACACAGTACAAAAAAAACATATTTATTATATCTAATTAATTTTACCCAAATATCTGTTGTGATATAAGTAAATTCCATCAGCTGGTAACTGTGAATCTTTATTTATATATATATATATACATACACACACACATACATACACATATAGGTAATGTATGTCACAAAATGCTAAATTATGTCCCCCAAGAATAATAAAGGAATAATGAATGCATTGCCACTTCCAAAAAGGAGGAAAGAAAGACTTGCAAAACTATTGCATTTCTCAGAAACATTGCAAACTGCTAAATTACTCTGAAACAGTAACTTATCAAGCAGTTAATAACCATTCATCTGTGCTTGGAATTGTTGGCCAATACACAGGAAAAGTTCCTTCCCTTCTTACAATAGCATGATAGAATCTGTAATAGCCCTCCTGTATCGCAGGGCTTCAGTCTAAAACCTTGGGAACAATACTGTCAATGCAGGACACTTTCAATACTGCACTGGGGTGTCAGCAACAATTATCTGAATTCATGGAGTGGTTGGATAATTAGTGACTAACAGAGTCAATAGTGATCCAGTATGCTTTACTTATGGGAATAGAAATAGCTTTTCACTGGGAGAATTGAGAATCTGGATTGTTTAGAAATTCGTTCAAAATCCTTATAAAGCCATGTATGTGGTTTCAAAATTGTTAAGGAAAGCATCGGGCATTTAATTTCTGTTCCCTCCTGTTTAAATTCTCTCCTCTAGTTTCTTGAACGATTTACTTTCATCAACAGACTTCAATAAAAATGAACTAAGTCTACTATCAACTGTCATAGCAACCATACAGAATTGAAATATATTGGTTTCCTTAATTGTTAACTGTCAATTTGAATGTGCATTCAAAATTTGTACTCCCATCAACACAGAATCAAAAATTCAAAGTATCTTTGTTGGAGTCTGTGATACATAAACCTCATTTTGGAGAGGTTAAAAATGGCTGTCTCGACTTGAGAAATGGGAATAAAAACTTATATGATATGGTGGGAACTAATGAAGTACCCTCTGCGCTCACAATTATTTCCATCAAGTCTATAAAACCTAATTTAGGATGGTTCTTATCATTTGAATGGCAACCTTGTTAAGGAAGCATTTAAAAATTAGCAACAGCAGCCAGGACAGTTAAAACAGAATTGAAATATTTAGTCAGTCAAATAAAGTCTGAACCATTTGTTAAATGGCATCTGTCTTAATGCAACTACCCCACCCCCCCAGTTATTCATAATTCACTATCTTGGCACTTCTGGCTTTTCGATTTCTACATGTGCAGTTAGCACAGTATTTACCATCCAGTTTAATTCTGTCTTCCTCCATTATCAGGGCAGTCCCACCGACAGTCATGAGAGATTAAGAATTATTCCAATGGATGAATACTTGAGCACTGAAATGTACATATCAATAAATGTAAACAACATTAAGAATATTATAAATTATTCAGTCCTAGTTATATGCTGAACCAGCAGAATATTTATGTTGGATAGCTAATGAAAAATTGCTGCACAGAAAGAATAATATGCTTTTGCCATAATCAAATGTTTATTTCTGTCCTTAAGAAACACTTCTGCCAAATGGCAACCTGAATATTGCACTATTAATCGTATAATATTTAAAAATAAATCAGTTACTCAGAACATTCGATTTTTATTTGAATACTTTGCAGAATAGAATGAAGTGTCGCAAAAACAGGTGCATCATTAGTGAAAAACGTATGCATTTCAAATATGATGCTTCACAAAAAAAATAAAGTAATTATCAATGTCCCATATCTGTCCTGCCTGAGTGGATTGCATGGACTGTTACATAGATGTATCTTCAAACAGTAGACTTTAAACTCCTCCACACACTTTCTTTTTCATTGATTGTGGCTCTGTCCTTGGGATTCAGTATTAGTACCTTTTAAATCCCTTAACATGGACAGCATCAACGCTGCAGTGAGCAGAGTGGTGCCCTAAAGTCAGTCACCCTTTTCTGCATGTGCTAATAAGTTTGATTTACAAAGGACAATGTGTACATTCCCCAGACACATAGACCTTCTGCAAAACACGCAGACCATCCTATGCTACTCAGTGAGCTTTAGCAGGGACAGGACAAGCCGAAAATGGCTCTCATCTGTCGGCTGCTCTTTGAAACGTATCCTTAACTGTTTGATTCCCAGAACTGGTATTTACATGTCTGAAGTGCTAAATCAACATAGTGGAGTAATTTTATGATGGATGCGCTAACAATGTTCAAATATCACTCACACCTCAGAAATAGAAATTCTAGGAATAGTTAAAATGTAAGCAATATTATGTTACGAAACAAAAGTCAATAAAAGATTTCAGAATATTATTGACAGGAAGCAAATTCACTAAAGAGTTAAACTGGGCATATTTTCATGCATCTTCTGCTTTGACAGATGAAAAATGTCAACTGTCCTGTTTTTATTTTCTAGCTTTTGCACTATTCATCTGGTTCATTAGTGCATATCGCTGCTGCCCCTGACAGCTGCTTGCCCTCTCTTCCCAGCAGCTGAATTTTTCAGGCTAATTTGATTCTCCTCACTGAGACGATCACTGAAATGATTGACTTGCTCCCTGACCTCAAGGGTCCGACTTTCCTTATTAGTATTCCTGGTGTGTTCAAGGTAAGGGAGCGCAGTGTCTGTCTTCAGGGCTGGTGGCTGCACTCTCTTTTTTACTGTAAGCCACCAACCTACAACCTTCGAAGGAGGCAACTGCTGCTCTGTACAATGAAGGAAACATGTAAAACCTCATCTTCAGATGTCAAGGTCCGTGTAGATGAGTAACTGATTTATATTATCAATTTATGCAAATAATTTGTGACACTGAACAACAAGGCATTAATTAATACCAGGAAATTATCCTATTGCATTATGCTCTCCAACTAGACACATATGCATTTTTACACCTTAATGGCCTTCAGTTAAACAATTGGTACTGCTCTTCTAGTACAACTCAGTTTGAATGATCTTGTTTAAAAGATTATTAACTTGATGTAAATTGTGCATCAACAAACATTTTTTTCCCTGAGCAATAAATTAATGTGACCTGCTCTAATATGCATTGCAAGTATGAAGTGTTATAAAAAAGGGCAAACAATAATCCAATGAGTGCAAAATGAATGAAACCATTTCCATTATGACTCCCTATTTCCCCAATCAGGAATCATCATTTGTAGAAGCATGTGAACCCAAAACGCCGAGTCCGGTACTTAAATTTAAGCTAAAACTGATATACAAGTACTTCACATGGGGTTACAATGAATATCTCCAAAGTTGATTACAATCATACCTTATAGAATGGCCTAGATTGTGGGTTCAGCAGCAAAGAAATGACATTCGTCTCTGACCTTGAAGATGGCTATCCACAAAGATCTAGCGATCTCAGTCATGTAGATTTCATCTTTCCCAATATTAATTTGAATCTGGTCCCATATCAAGGGAATCCATGTGTCTAGCAACTGTGACATTCTTAAGCGGGGTGAGCAGCACTGATTACCCTTCACTTTTTCTAAATTTTACAGAGAGTGAAATAAAGATTGGGATATGCAGAATAAAAGCTGAAATATTAGTCAACAAAATTTGATAATGTTGAAGAAAACAATGAGATGTTATAATTTAAAACATTTGTAAAACACGAAAAATAATTTCCTGGGCCAATGTTGTTCAGAAATAATTATGGCATGGAGCAAAGTAAAAAAAACCAGTTACGCCTCATTAACACGATGCATGTTCTTTTGTGGGTCTTAACAACGAGATTCCAGCGTAAAAGGGAAATCTCTCTTCAGTTTAGTCATTTTTAAAGATTGCCACCAGCAGGGACTTCAACAGCACACATTGTACAGGAGCAAGAAATCACTGGCAGCAATTTCTGGACATCCACGTATAATTACTCATGTACAGACTCCAGAAATTGCCGTCAGTTTCCAGGTTAATAAGAGCGAACGCTCTGGGTGGAATTCATCCAAACAACAGGGGAACTGTCCACCAGCTGGGCAGCCGGTGAGAGCCCCACGTTGCCTCCTTTTGGGAAAGGCCGCCATATTCAGTGCTAGTCAGGTACTGAAGTGACCAGCAGCGGGCCTTCACTGGGATCTAGGACCTCGGGGTCATCACACCCAGGGAGCTGCCAGAAGATTGGTAGCTCTTCATTACAGGCAGCGCCACCAAGGCAATGGTTGTGGCTGCCAGCAATGCACCCACCAGAGGCCCAAGATCATAGAGGGATCGAAGATCACAGGCATGTGAGGGCAGGATGGGGAGAGATCTTGGGGTGAAGTCAAGGGAATGTTGGAAGGGTGGAATCGGAGGCAAGGGTGCTGGGGGGTGGCTTTTAGTGGGCCGTCACTTTCCTGATGCCATCCTCCTCAATCAGGAACTCAGTGTCTGACAACAAAGAAAATTACAGCTCAGGAACAGACCCTTCGGCTCTCCAAGCCTGCACCCACTATGCTGCCCATCTGAATTAAAAACTCCTACCCTTCCGGGGACCCTATCCCTCTATTCCCAACCTATTCATGTATTTGTCAAGATACCCCATTAAAGTCACTGTCATGTCTGCCTCCACTACCTCCCCCGGCAGCGAGTTCCAGGCTCCAACCACCCTCTCTGTAAAAAAAACTGGCCTCGTACATCTCCTTTAAACCTACGCCCCCTAGTAATTGACTCTTCCACTTTGGGAAAAAGCTTCTGACTATCCACTCTGTCCATACCTCTCATAATCTTGCAGACTTCTATCAGGTCACCCCTCAACCTCTGACATGCCAGTGAGAACAAACTAGGTTTCTCCAACCTCACCTCATAGTTAATGCCCTCCATACCAGGCAACATCCTGGTAAATCTTTTCTGTACCCTCTCCAAATCCTCCACATCCTTCTGGTAATGTGGCGACCAGAATTGAACATGATATTCCAAGTGCAGCCTAACTAAGGTTCTATAAAGCTGCAACATGACTTGCCAATTTTTAAACTCAATACCCAAGCCGATGAAGGCAAGCATGACACATTCCTTCTTGACTACCTTCTCCACTTGAGTTGCCACTTTCAGTGACCTGTGTACCTGTACACCCAGATCCCTCTGCCTATCAATACTCTAAGGGTTCTGCCATTTACTGTATATTTCCCATCTGTATTAGACCGTCCAAACATTTGTCTGGTTTAAACTCCATCTGCCATCTCTCTGCTCAAGTCTCCAACTGATCTATATCCTTCTGTATCCTCTAATGGTCCTCATCGCTATCCGCAATTCCACCCACTTTTGTGTCGTCCGCAAGCTTGCTAATCAAACCAGTTACATTTTCCTCCAAATCATTTATATATACTACAAACAACAAAAGTCCCAGCACTGATCCCTGAGGAACACCACTAGTCACAGCCCTCCATTCAGAAACACACCCTTCCACTGATACCCTCTGTCTTCTATGACCGAGCCAGTTCTGTATCCATCTTGCCAGCTCACCTCTGATCCCGTGCAATTTCACCTTCTGTACCAGTCTGCCATGGAGGACCTTGTCAAAGGCCTTACTGAAGTCCATGTAGTCAACATCCATTGCCCCACCCTTATCAATCATCTTCGTCACTTCCTCGAAAAACTCAATCAAGTTAGTGAGACACGACCACCCCTTCAGAAAACCATGTTGCCTCTCGCTAGTACGTCCACTTATTTCCAAGTGGGAGTAAATCCTGTCTCGGAGAATCCTCTACAATAATTCCCTACCACTGACATAAGGCTCACCGGCCTGTAATTACCTGGATTATCCTTGCTACCCTTCTTGAACAAAGGAACAACAATGGCTGTTCTCCAATCCTTTGGGACCTCCCCTGTAACCAGTGAGGATACAAAGATTTCTCTCAAGGCCCCAGCAATTTCTCTCTTGCCTCGCTCAGTATTCTGGTGGCTTCTCTACCTTAACCTTTTTCAAGACCCCCCCCCAATACCTCCTCATTTTTAATTTCAACATGACCCAAACTCTCTGCACACCTTTCCCCAGACGCATCATCTACCAAGTCCTCTTTGGTGAATATTGACGTAAAATACTCATTTAATACCTCACCCATTTCCTCTGGTTCCACACATAGATTCCCTCCCCTGTCCTTGATTGGGCCAACCCTCTCCCTGGCTACCCTCTTGCTCTTTATACATGTATAAAAAGCCTTGGGATTTTCCTTGATCCTGCTGGCCATTGACTTCTCGTGACCCCTTTTAGCCCTCCTGACTCCTTGCTTAAATTTCTTTCTACTTTACTTAATGAAGGACCACCCTCCTCAGGAGCCCATAAGCAAACAAGCCAGGATTTGCTTCTCAGGTGGCAACTGCCCCGCTCACCACTGGTTAAATTCCAGCAGTGGCTGGATGAGGTCGTAAAGTGGACATTAATTACCCAAATAATGGTCTCAATTGGCAGTGTGGGGAAAGGTGGGAACACAGAAGGATTCCCCACCCCCCCCACCACCACCACCTATTAAATGCCGGACCTTCCTCCGTGCTCGCCCCAGGGGAGGGCATTAAATTCTGTCCTTCCGGTTTTGTTCTTGTGCAGCAAAATCTAGGTCATTATTTTGTAAAATAGTTAAAATACGCACAAATAGATAATGCTGGTCCAACTACTTGAATATTTGGCGTTTAAACCAGAATACTCGTTGTCAGGTGTATATATTTGGATTTCCAAATAGGGAAATTATAATGCATGTTCACTTCCAGTGAGCTATGTGCAACTTGTGTTGTGATCAATTAACTCAGGAAGAATCCAGAGTCAAACCTTGGGAGCGACATATGAACGTATGATGAGGAGGAGACCATTCAACCCCTCGAGTCTGGTCTGCCATTTAATAAGATCATGGCCGATCTGATGATAATCTCAAATCGGCATTCTTCCTATCCCCGATAACCTATCACATCTTTGCTATTCAAAGATTCTGTTCCCACCATCTTTCCAAAGACTCATGGCCGTCTGGAGTGAAAAACATTTGCCTCATCCTCCATTTAAAATGGGGGACCCTTATTTTGAAATAGCGACTCCTAGTTCTAGATTCTCCCACAAGAGGAAACATTTTCTCCACACCCACCCCGTCAAGACTCTTCAGTTCCAATCACGTCGTCATTTAGTCTTATAAACTCCAGCAGATACAAGCCTAGCCTGTCCAACCTTGCCTCAAAACCAATGCACCCATTTCAGGTATTCATTAGGTAAACCTACCCTGAACTGCTTCCAACACATTTCCTTAAACAATGAGACCAATACTGTACATGGTACTCCAGTTGTGGTGTCTCTAGTGCCCTGTACAACTGAAGCATGCTTATATAGTCAATTCCTCCTCGCAGTAAATGCTGAAATTGTATTAGCCTTCTTAATTACTTGCTGTACCTACACATTTGTCTTTTGATTCATGCACTAGGACACCTCTGTGCCTCTGCATCTCATACCATTTAGATAATATATTTCTTTATTATTCTTCCTGCCAAAATGGAGAATTTTGCATTTTCCCACATTATACTAAACTTGCCAGCTCTTTGCCCACTCACTTAACCTATCTATATCTTTTTGTAGCTTCATGATCCAGCCTGCCATCATTGGTCCCCGTGTCTTAACAATATCTCTGTTTCATGTTGACTATTCAATTCGTCAGCTGAATTTTACT
Organism: Scyliorhinus torazame; assembly: GCF_047496885.1. Lineage (NCBI taxonomy): Eukaryota > Metazoa > Chordata > Chondrichthyes > Carcharhiniformes > Scyliorhinidae > Scyliorhinus > Scyliorhinus torazame. Next base: position 125,063,082 of record NC_092713.1, read on the forward strand.
TTTAAAATCTGGTCAGGTTGAAGGGAATTTAAATATGTATCTCTTCATTTGAAATACAGTTACCAATCCAATATATCTATTCAAACAAACCACAATTTTTTGTATTAGAATTTTTGGCATCTCCTTAACATACCTTTTGTAGACATCTGTTCTGAAGCTACTATGCCAGATTTAAGCAGGGATACTTTCTGTTTGTGAACCTGGCTAAATACTATCGTAAAAAGAAGCTAATGGTATAAAACATCAGATCAATGAAAAAGTTTCATTTTTGTTGCAGTAGTGTCAGGATGGAATATCACAGTTTCAAAATATTATAGCCATTATGTGCATGTAAGGAATGAGGGGTCCCTCAAGTTTGGAAGTATTTGCAAGAGTATGCCTGCAACATAAAAATGTAATGGCTAATCTAGCTTAGTTACACATCAACTTAGGTAGCTGAACCATTGAAGGACTTCAAAATCCTCTCCAGATCCGTCTATTGACTCATTTTTAAAAAACCATATCAGAAGACATTACTAATGAGCCAAAATAGCTGAATATTTCCTGCAATTATAATTAAGTCTAATTTTTCACACCAGAATTGCAAAGTAATAATATTTATACAAGTAATTATTAAATTGTAAAACTGATAACTACATTTATGTTCAATGATAATAATAAACATTATTTTAAAAATTCATATCATGCCTCTGGTATAAATTTTAAGTACGCTTTTAAATATGTTTTTAAGCTATTTATATTAGCTCAGTTTTTGCCCATAGTAGCCTCTCTTGCTGTGAGTAAAGGCCATAAATTCCTTCAACACTGGTCAGATAACAATAATATTTCACTTGAGGTGATTTGTTTAAAAACGAAAGGAAGTCTTGGAACGTCCAATATCAAGCTACAAATTAGGATTGCGTGCAAGACAATGAGTAGAAACATAAAAAAATAGGAGCAGGAAGCCATTCGGCCCTTTGAGCTTGCTCAATCATTCATTATAATCATGGCTGATCATCTAATGCAATAGCCGAATCAAGCTTTCTCCCCCCCATATACTTTGATTCCCTTTGCCCCAAGTGCTATATCTAACTGCTTCTTGAAAACATGCAATGCTTTGGTCTCAACGACTTCCTGTGGTAACAAATTCCACAGGCCGACCACTCCCGGTGAAGAAATTTCTCCTAATCTCTGCCCTAAAAGATCCACTGACTCTCCTCAGACTGTGATCCCTGGTTCTGGTCACATCCACCATCGGCGAACATCCTCCCTGCATCTACCCTGTCTAGTCCTGCTAGAATTTTATAGGTTTCTAGGTTTCTATGAGATAGCCCTCATTCTTCTGAACTCCAGCAAATACAATTCAGTGAATACAATCCTAACCGATTCAATCTCTCCTCATACGTCTGTCCCGCCATCCCAGGAATCAGTCTGGTAAACCTTTGCTGTACTCACTCGAGAGAAAGAAAATCCTTCCTCAGAGAAGGACACCAAACCTGCACACAATATTCCAGGTGTGGCTTCACCAAGGCCCTGTATAATTGCAGCAAAACATCCTGCTCCTGTATTCGAATCCTCTCGCCATGAAGGCCAATATACCATTTGACTGATTTACTGTCTGCTGTACCTGCATGCTTACCTTCAGTGACTGGTGAACCAGCGCATCTAGGTCTCGTTGCACATTCCTCTCTAATTTATGGCCATTCAGATAATAGTCTGCCTTTTTGTTTTTGCTACCAAAGTGGATAACTTTGCATTTCTCCAAATTATACTGCATCTGCCATTCATTTGCCCATTAACTCAACTTGTCCAAATCGCACTGATAGCTCACCAACTTGGTGTCATCTGCAAATTTGGAGATATTACATTTTCTTCCTCATCTAAATTATTAATACATATTGCAAATAGCTGGGGTCCTAGCATCGATCCCTGTGGTACCCCACTAGTCACTGCCTGCCAATTTGAAAAAGGCCAGTTAATTTCCAGTCTTTGTTTCCTGTCTGCCAACCAGTTTTCTATCCACCTCAATAATCTACCCCTAATCCCATGCGCTTAAATTTTACACACTAATCTCTTTGTCCTACGTCTTCTGAAAGTCCCCAAAAAACCACAGCCACTGGCTCCCCCTCTTCAACTCTGCTAGTTACATTCTCAAAAGAATTCCAGTAGATTGGTTAAGCATAATTCCCCCTTCATAAATCCATGCTGACTCTGTCCGATCCTGCCACTATTTTATAAGTGCTTTGCTATGCAATCTTTGAAAATGGATTCTTGACTTTTCCCCACTACTAATGTCAGGCTTACTGGTCTATAATTCCCCGTTTTGTCTCTACCTCCTCTTTTAAATAGTGGAGTTACATTTGCTACCCTCCAATCTGCAGTAACTGTGCCAGAGTCTATAGAATCCTGGAAGATGACCACCAATGAATCCACTATTTCTACAGACACTTCCTTAAGTACTCTGGTATGTAGATTAGCAGGCTCTGGGAATTTATCAACCTTTAATCCCATCATGGGGTCTCGCACAACTTTACAAAAAATATATTTTTATTCTCCTCCTTACATTTTCTCCCAAATTTGCACCCATCAACAATAAACAATAAGCAGTAATGAATATAATGTTAATGCCTATATCAACAACAATCCCATCCAACGCTCAAACAACTGACCGCTTGGTAATATAAACACATTTTTAAAAAGGAATCAGGAATCACCCATAGTCACCATTAACACACACAGTCCCCCTCCTCCCAACCCTCCCACCCTCACTAATGTTCGATGTTATCCAATTCCTGAAAGTGCACAATGAATAACGTCCATGAATTGTAGAACCCCTCCATCCTTCCCCTCAGTTCAAACTTAACCTTCTCAAGAGTCAAGAATTCCAACGGGTCCCCCCCGCCACGCCAGTGTATAGGTGGCGAGGTTGCTTCACCCTGTGCCTTGGCGATCAACGAGGCGAAGACTACAACATCTGCTTCCGCACCTGTTTTCAACCCCGGCTGGTCTGACACCCCGAATGTGGCCTCTGGGTGCAGATTCACGTGCACCACTTTAGAGATTACCCTAAAAACCTCCTTTCAGTAATCCTCCAGCTTTGGACAGGACCAAAAATTATGAACGTGATTTGCCCCCCCCTCCCTCCCCCCCCCGCAATGTTCACACACATCTTCTACCCCCTCAAAGAGCCGGCTCATCCTTGCCCTTGTAAGGTGTGCTCTATATACCACCTTCAGCTGTATCAGCCCCAACCTCGCGCACGAGGTGGAGGCGTTCACTCTCCGGAGCACCTTACACCAGAACCTCTCCTCCCATACCCTCTCCCAACTCTTTGCTTTGATCCCATCCAGTGGTGCCTTCTCCTCTTCCAAAATAGCCCCGTAAACCACCAACACTACCCCCTGCTCCAGTCCCCTTGTCGCCTGCACCTCCTCCAGCAATGTGGAGGCCGCCTCCACTGGGAAGCTCTGTATCTCCTTCCTGGCAAAATCTCAAACCTGCATGTATCTAAACATTTCCCCCTGTTCCAGCCCATACTTCGCTCCCAGCTCCTTCAATCCTGCAAACCAACCCCCAAGAAACAAATCTTTTTGTGTTTTAATCCCCTTCTCCAATTTCCGACCCACTCCCCTGGTTCAAATCTGTGTTTCGGGAAAATCGGGCAGCACGGTAGCACAAGTGGCTAGCCCAGTTGCTTCACAGCGCCAGGGTCCCAGGTTCAATTCCCCACTGGTTCACTGTCTGTGAAGAGTCTGCACGTTCTCCCTGTGTCTGCGTGGGTTTCCTCCGGGTGCTCCGGTTTCCTCCCACAGTCCAAAGACGTGCAGGTTAGGTGGATTGGCCATGCTAAATTGCCCTTAGTGTCGAAAATGGTTTGGAGGGGTTATTGGGTTACGGGGATAGGGTGGAAGTGAGGGCTTAAGTGGGTCGGTGCAGACTCAGTGGGCCGAATGGCCTCCTTCTGCACTGTATGTTCTATGTTCCCCTGAATCGGCATTTCCCTTGACCCTGCACCCAACCCGAAGTGTTGCCGAAACTGCCTCCAAATTCTTTTTTTTTTTAATAAATATTTTATTGAAAATTTTTGGTCAACCAACACAGTACATTGTGCATCCTTTACACAATATTATAACAACACAAATAACAATGACCTATTTTATAAACAAAAAATGAATAAATAATAAATAACAAAAATGAAAACTAGCCCTAATTGGCAACTGCCTTGTCACAAGTAACACTCTCCAAAAATATAATTTAACAGTCCAATATATAATTATCTGTTAGCAACGACCTATACATATTATACAGTATATATTAACAACCCTGAGAGTCCTTCTGGTTCCTCCTCCCCCCCCCCCCCCTCCCTCCCTCACCCCCCCCCCTTTCCCCCCCCCCCCCCCCCCCCCGATCCTGGGCTGCTGCTGCTGCCTTCTTTTTTCCATTCCGTCTATCTTTCTGCGAGGTATTCGACGAACGGTTGCCACCGCCTGGTGAACCCTTGAGCCGACCCCCTTAGGACGAACTTAATCCGCTCTAGCTTTATAAACCCCGCCATGTCATTTATCCAGGTCTCCACCCCCGGGGGCCTGGCTTCTTTCCACATTAGCAATATCCTGCGCCGGGCTACTAGGGACGCAAAGGCCAAAACATCGGCCTCTCTCGCCTCCTGCACTCCCGGCTCTTGTGCAACCCCAAATATAGCCAACCCCCAGCTTGGTTCGACCCGGACCCCCACTACTTTTGAAAGCACCTTTGTCACCCCCATCCAAAACGCCTGTAGTGCCGGGCATGACCAAAACATATGGGTATGATTCGCTGGGCTTCTCGAGCACCTCGCACACCTATCCTCCACCCCAAAAAATTTACTGAGCCGTGCTCCAGTCATATGCGCCCTGTGTAATACCTTAAACTGAATCAGGCTTAGCCTGGCACACGAGGACGACGAGTTTACCCTGCTTAGGGCATCTGCCCACAGCCCCTCCTCGATCTCCTCCCCCAGCTCTTCTTCCCATTTCCCTTTTTGTTCATCTACCATAGTCTCCCCTTCGTCCCTCATTTCCCTATATATATCTGACACCTTACCATCCCCCACCCATGTCTTTGAGATCACTCTGTCCTGCACCTCTTGTGTCGGGAGCTGCGGGAATTCCCTCACCTGTTGCCTCGCAAAAGCCCTCAGTTGCATATACCTGAATGCATTCCCTTGGGGCAACCCATATTTCTCGGTCAGCGCTCCCAGACTCGCGAACTTCCCATCCACAAACAGATCTTTCAGTTGCGTTATTCCTGCTCTTTGCCACATTCCATATCCCCCATCCATTCCCCCCGGGGCAAACCTATGGTTGTTTCTTATCGGGGACGCCCCCAAGGCTCCAGTCTTTCCCCTATGCCGTCTCCACTGTCCCCAAATCTTCAGTGTAGCCACCACCACCGGGCTTGTGGTGTAGTTCCTCGGTGAGAACGGCAATGGGGCTGTCACCATAGCCTGTAGGCTAGTCCCCCTACAGGACGCCCTCTCTAATCTCTTCCACGCCGCTCCCTCCTCCTCTCCCATCCACTTACTCACCATTGAAATACTAGCGGCCCAATAATACTCACTTAAGCTCGGTAGTGCCAGCCCCCCCCTGCTACGCTGTATCCCTGCTACGCTGTAAGAATCCCTTCCTCACTCTCGGGGTCTTCCCGGCCCACACAAAACCCATGATGCTCTTTTCAATCCTTTTAAAAAAAGCCTTCGTGATCACCACCGGGAGGCACTGAAACACAAAGAGGAATCTCGGGAGGACCACCATCTTAACCGCCTGCACCCTCCCTGCCAGTGACAGGGATACCATATCCCATCTCTTGAAATCCTCCTCCATTTGTTCCACCAACCGCGTTAAATTTAACCTATGCAATGTGCCCCAATTCTTGGCTATCTGGATCCCCAGGTAACGAAAGTCCCTTGTTACCTTCCTCAACGGTAGGTCCTCTATTTCTCTACTCTGCTCCCCTGGATGCACCACAAACAACTCACTTTTCCCCATGTTCAATTTATACCCTGAAAAATCCCCAAACTCCCCAAGTATCCGCATTATTTCTGGCATCCCCTCCGCCGGGTCTGCCACGTATAGTAGCAAATCGTCCGCATACAAAGATACCCGGTGTTCTTCTCCTCCTCTAAGTACTCCCCTCCACTTCTTGGAACCCCTCAACGCTATCGCCAGGGGCTCAATCGCCAGTGCAAACAATAATGGGGACAGAGGGCATCCCTGCCTTGTCCCTCTATGGAGCCGAAAATATGCAGATCCCCGTCCATTCGTGACCACGCTCGCCATTGGGGCCCTATACAACAGCTGCACACATCTAACATACCCCTCTCCAAAACCAAATCTCCTCAACACCTCCCACAAATAATCCCACTCCACTCTATCAAATGCTTTCTCGGCATCCATCGCCACTACTATCTCCGTTTCCCCCTCTGGTGGGGCCATCATCATTACCCCTAACAACCTCCGTATATTCGTGTTCAGCTGTCTCCCCTTCACAAACCCAGTTTGGTCCTCGTGGACCACCCCCGGGACACATTCCTCTATTCTCATTGCCATTACCTTGGCCAGGATCTTGGCATCTACATTTAGGAGGGTAATAGGTCTATAGGACCCGCATTGTAGCGGGTCCTTTTCCTTCTTTAAGAGAAGCGATATCGTTGCTTCAGACATAGTCGGGGGCAGTTGTCCCCTTTCCTTTGCCTCATTAAAGGTCCTCGTCAGTACCGGGGCGAGTAAGTCCACATATTTTCTATAGAATTCGACTGGGAATCCATCCGGTCCCGGGGCCTTTCCCGCCTGCATGCTCCTAATTCCTTTCACCACTTCTTCTACCTCGATCTGTGCTCCCAGTCCCACCCTTTCCTGCTCTTCCACCTTGGGAAATTCCAGCCGATCAAAGAAGCCCATCATTCTCTCCCTCCCATCCGGGGGTTGAGCTTCATATAATTTTTTATAAAATGTCTTGAACACTCCATTCACTCTCTCCGCTCCCCGCTCCATCTCTCCTTCCTCATCCCTCACTCCCCCTATTTCCCTCGCTGCTCCCCTTTTCCTCAATTGGTGTGCCAGCAACCTGCTCGCCTTCTCCCCATATTCGTACTGTACACCCTGTGCCTTCCTCCATTGTGCCTCTGCAGTGCCCGTAGTCAGCAAGTCAAATTCTACATGTAGCCTTTGCCTTTCCCTGTACAGTCCCTCCTCCGGTGCTTCCGCATATTGTCTGTCCACCCTCAAAAGTTCTTGCAGCAACCGCTCCCGTTCCTTACTCTCCTGCTTCCCTTTATGTGCCCTTATTGATATCAGCTCCCCTCTAACCACCGCCTTCAACGCCTCCCAGACCACTCCCACCTGGACCTCCCCATTATCATTGAGTTCCAAGTACTTTTCAATGCACCCCCTCACCCTTAGACACACCCCCTCATCTGCCATTAGTCCCATGTCCATTCTCCAGGGTGGGCGCCCTCCTGTTTCCTCCCCTATCTCCAAGTCTACCCAGTGTGGAGCGTGATCCGAAATGGCTATAGCCGTATACTCCGTTCCCCTCACCTTCGGGATCAATGCCCTTCCCAGCACAAAAAAGTCTATTCGCGAGTAGACTTTATGGACATAGGAGAAAAACGAGAACTCCTTACTCCTAGGTCTGCTAAATCTCCACGGGTCTACACCTCCCATCTGCTCCATAAAATCTTTAAGTACCTTGGCTGCTGCCGTCCTCCTTCCAGTCCTGGACTTCAACCTATTCAGCCCTGGTTCCAACATCGTATTAAAATCTCCCCCCATTATCAGCTTTCCCATCTCTAGGTCCGGAATGCGTCCTAGCATCCGCCTCATAAAATTGGCATCATCCCAGTTCGGGGCATATACGTTTACCAAAACCACCGTCTCCCCCTGTAGTTTGCCACTCACCATCACGTATCTGCCCCCGTTATCCGCCACTATAGTCTTTGCCTCGAACATTACCCGCTTCCCCACTAATATAGCCACCCCCCTGTTTTTCGCATCTAGCCCCGAATGGAACACCTGCCCCACCCATCCTTTGCGTAGCCTAACCTGGTCTATCAGTTTCAGGTGCGTTTCCTGTAACATAACCACATCTGCCTTAAGTTTAAGATGTGCGAGTACCCGTGCCCTCTTTATCGGCCCGTTCAGCCCTCTCACGTTCCACGTGATCAGCCGGGTTGGGGGGCTTCCTACCCACCCCCCTTGTCGATTAGCCATCACCTTTTTCCAGCTCCTCACCCGGTTCCCACGCAGCTGTATCTCCCCCAGGCGGTGCCCCCCCGCCCATCCTCTCCCATACCAGCTCCCCCCTCTCCCCAGCAGCATCAACCCAGTAATTCCCCCCTCCCACCCCCCCCCCCCCCCCGCTAGATCCCCCGCTAGCGTAATTACTCCCCCCATGTTGCTCCCAGAAGTCAGCAAACTCTGGCCGACCTCGGCTTCCCCCCGTGACCTCAGCTCGCACCGTGCGACGCCCCCTCCTTCCTGCTTCTCTATTCCCGCCATGATTATCATAGCGCGGGAACCAAGCCCGCGCTTCTCCCTTGGCCCCGCCCCCAATGGCCAACGCCCCATCTCCTCCACCTCCCCTCCTCCCCCATCACCACCTGTGGGAGAGAGAAAAGTTACCACATCGCAGGATTAGTACATAAAACTCCTCTTTCCCCCCTTTTTAACCCCCCTCTTTGCCCCCCACATTTGCCCCACCACTTTGTTCAAACGTTCTTTTTAATAACCCGCTCATTCCAGTTTTTCTTCCACAATAAAAGTCCACGCTTCATCCGCCGTCTCTAAAAGTAGTGGTGCCTCCCTCGATATGTGACCCACAGTCTTGCCGGTTGCAGCATTCCAAATTTTATCTTCTTTTTATGAAGCACCACCTTGGCCCGATTAAAGCTCGCCCTCCTTCTCGCCACCTCCGCACTCCAGTCTTGATAAACGCGGATCACCGCGTTCTCCCATTTACTGCTCCGAGTTTTCTTTGCCCATCTGAGGACCATTTCTCTATCCTTAAAACGGAGGAATCTCACCACTATGGCTCTGGGAATTTCTCCTGCTCTCGGCCCTCGCGCCATCACTCGGTATGCTCCCTCCACCTCCAACGGACGCGCCGGGGCCTCCGCTCCCATTAACGAGTGCAGCATCGTGCTCACATATGCCCCGACGTCCGCTCCCTCCACACCTTCAGGAAGACCAAGAATCCTCAGGTTGTTCCTCCTTGCGTTGTTCTCCAGTGCCTCCAACCTTTCCACACATCGTTTCTGATGTGCCTCATGCGTCTCTGTCTTCACCACCAGGCCCTGTATGACGTCCTCATTCTCGGCTGCCTTTGCCTTCACGACCCGAAGCTCCTGCTCCTGGGTCTTTTGTTCCTCCTTTAGCCCTTCAATCGCCTGTAGTATCGGGGCCAACAGCTCTTTCTTCATTTCCTTTTTGAGTTCTTCCACACAGCATTTCAAGAACTCTTGTTGTTCAGGGCCCCATGTTAAACTGCCACCTTCCGACGCCATCTTGGTTTTTGCTTGCCTTCCTTGCCGCTGTTCTAAAGGATCCACTGCAATCCGGCCACTTTCTCCTTTTTTCATCCGTATCCAGGGGGGATTCCCTTCTGGTTTACCGCACAGTGTTTTTAGCCGTCAAACCTGCCGTTGGGGCTCCTATCAAGAGCCCAAAAGTCCGTTTCACCGGGAGCTGCCGAAACGTGCGACTCAGCTGGTCATCGCCGCACCCGGAAGTCGCCTCCAAATTCTTAATGAAGCTATTATTACCGGACTCCCTGAGTATTTCCCCGGGGCCATCGGTAATGGCGCTGTTGCTAGCGCCTTCAATCCCGACCCCCTACACAAACTCTCCTCCATTCTGACCCACTGGGAATCAACCCCTCTGACCCAGCTCCACATCTTCTCCACATTCGCCGCCCAGTAATAATACATCAAGTTCGGAAGACTCAAACCCCCTGCCTGCCTTCCTCTCTGTAGCAGCACCTTTCTAACTCTGGCCACCTTCCCTCCCCATATGAACGAGGTAATCATTCCTTCAATCTCTCTGAAAAATGCCTTTGGCAGGAAAGTCAGCAGGTATTGGAAAATTATCAGAAATCGTGGCAACACGTTCATTTTAACCGCTTGTACCCGACCCGCGTGACAGAGGGTGACCATCCCACCTTGCCAGATCAGCTTTCACTCTCCCCACCAAACTAGAAAAGTTGTACCTACGGAGCCCACCCCCCCCCCCCATATCCAAGCAACCTGCACCCCCACGTATCTAAAGTGATCTCGCACAACTTGATTGCCAATGATTCCCCTCTCTTTACATAGTGCCTAATCTAGGATGGCCTGCGCTCTAGTTGTTCCTCAACATATTGGTCCAGAAAACCATGCCGTGTACACTCCAAGAATTCCTCCGCTAAGATATTGTGGCTAATTTGATTTGCCTAATCTATATGTAGATTAAAATCACCCATAATTACAGATCTCCTTTATCGCATGCATCTGTCCTGTTTAATGCCATTCCCATCATCATCACTGCAGTTTGGGGGTCTATAATACGACGCCCACTAATGTTGTTTTGCCCCATGGCGTTTCTCAGCTCTACCCAAACAGTTCCACGTTGTCAGAGCTAATATCGTTCCTCACTATTACATTAACTCCCTCTTTAACCAGCACTGCCACTCCACCACCTTTTTCTTTTTGTCGGTCCTTCCTAAATACTGAATACCCCTGGATATTCAGTTCCCACCCCTCGTCACCCTGCAGCCATGTCTCTGCAATCCTGATGATATCATACCTGTTTTTGCCTATTTGCGGGATTAGTTCATCCGCTTTATTGCGAATGCTTCATGTGTTAAGACACAAAGCCTTTAAGGTCGTCTTCTTAACATTACTTGTCTCGCTCCCAATACTGTGGTCCTATTTGAATCTGGCCCTTGTTTTCTCTGCCTAACACTTTTCTGCTTCCCCTTTCTGTCTTTTTTCTCCTCTTTTCCTCCTCCTCTGCTCCTTGCACAGGTTCCCGTCCACCTGCCATTTTATTTAAACCCTCCCCAACCACTGAGCAAAACACCCCCTAGGACATCAGTCCTAGTCCTGCCCAGATGTAGCCCGTCCAGTTTGTACTGGTCCCATCTCCCCCAAAATCGGTCCCAATGCTCCAGGAATCTGAAATCCTTCCCCTCCCACAATCTCTTCAGCCATGTATTCATCTGATATATCCTGCTATTTTACTCTGACGAGTATGTGGCACTGGTAGTAATCCGGAGATCACTACCTTTGAGATACGACTTCTCAACTTCCTTCCTAACTACTTATATTCTGCTTTTAGGACCTCATTCCTTTTGTTTATAAACCTATGCCGTTGGTATCGACGTGTACCATGACCACTGGCTGTTCGCCCTCCCCCTCCAGAAATTCTTGCAACCGCTCTGAGACATCCTTGACCCTAACACCAGGGAGGCAACATACCATCCTGGAGTCTTGTTTGTCGCCACAGAAATGCCTATCTATTCACCTTACAATTAAATCCCCTATAACTATTGCATTCCCACACTTTTTACTCCTCCCCTCTGCAGCAGAACCAACCATGGTGCACCGAATTTGGATGCTGCTGCTTTCTAAAGCAGTATATCTGTTTTGCAGGGTAATGGCCACAGGAGATTCCTGCACTGCCTGCTTAGCTCTCTTACTCTGCCTGGTGCTCACCCTTCCTGCGGAGTCTGAGCCTACGGTGTGACCACCTCTCTATATGTGCTATCCACAACACTCTCCAGCTTGTGGGTGCTTCAGTGTCCCCAGCTGCCACTCCAGCTCTGAAACCCGGGCTTCCAGGAGCTGTAGCAGCAGACACATCCTGCACACATGCTGGTCCTGAGCTTTGAAAATGTTCCCACATAGAGCAAGAGGTGCAAACCAAGGCTTTGAGCTCTCTTGCCATGACAACCCTTTAAATTAAACCTTTGGAAGATGTTTAATATTAGATTAAATCCAATTCTCGATGGCCCTTCTTTCCTGGTCACTAACAATTATAGTTCTTACAGTTCATAAACCACAAAACATATTTTCAACTATAAGTGATAAAACTTGCAAAGACTTATCGACCTTACACTATTTACCACCAGCTCCCTCTGAGTAAGTGGCATATATCTCCTAATCCTAATGTGTTTCGTAATAATCAATCTTATAATCCTACAAAAATTACTGATACGTCTTCACCAGAATGATTGTTGTTCACTTTTTGAAGTGTCTAAAATAAAGTGCACTCAATTTCAATTAAGCAACATGGTTGAATTGGCACTATAATTTTATGCGGCAAACAAAAGTTTAATTTAAAGAGGAAGTCTGTCCAAGTCTGGTCACCCCAATGACCAGAATATCGGAGTTGAACTGTACATACATGAGCTACATTCCCAGTTTGCTCCCATTTTCTCCTAAGTAATGACATTTAGTAAACCTGTAGTCCTTTGCAGGAAAAGAGCACCATGGTCTAGGCTATGAATTTTTACAGGAGCAATCTTTGCACTGGTTCCCCTCTTTTGCATTGCAGGAGCACAGTGAACAAACTCTGAAAACTGCACCCATTCCTCACAGTACTTATGACTGTTTTGGTTACTTTTTTTCTTAAGATTCTGCCATGGGGAGCTTTGTCTACAGCACAGAACACTCCCTCATCCTACAGATCTAAATAACTGAGCCAGGACTGTAGTTCTCAATCTTGTTTAGAACCATAGTATAAAGGATGATTTAAAAAAAAAAAAACACAAATTGCAGTATCCTTTAAACAACATAGAATCCCTACAGTGCAGAAGGTCTGCAGCAACCCCCCCCCCCCCCCAACCCCGAAAGAGTTCTCTACCTTGGCCCACTTGCCCAACCTATCCCCGTAACCCCAAGCATTGCCAATCCACCTAACCTGCACATCTTTGGACTGTGGGAGGAAACCAGAGCACCTAACGCAAACACGGGAAGAATATATTTGTAACACTTCTCACAATGACGTTTTATTAGATTGTTACGTTTTGGCAATGTTTCATTAATTTAGAGTAAAATAAAGGGGGTCCTTTGAGCTATTCTGAAGTCTGTTTGACAATAGGCCTGGGTGATATGACTGTTATAAATTGGAAGGGAAACCTGGATTGTTTGCTGGAAAGAAGGTGTAATGTGCTCATACTTGGGGACAATGGGAGCAGCATCTGCATTTACAGTGGTTGGGCTGCTAGTCTCTGAAGTTCCAGGAAGGTGTTGAGAATGTCAGGTTGTAAATAGTTACACTTTAAAGCATCCATTTACTTCCAAGAAACAAGAGTTGAGGTCTCAAGCATTGATCAGCATTTCTACCTGGATACAAGACCCATGTGATCCACATTGCAATGGTGCTGGGCTTGGGTTCAAAGATATCCCTGAAACTCAGACATAGGCAGTCTGCCAGAATCCAGGGGAGACGGAGCAGCCGGAGGTCAACAGTTTCTATGGTTCTCCACACAAGAATGCAGGTGGGAGCTTATACTCAGGTTGGAAAGATCAAATTAGTGAGGATTTTAAATTCGGCTGTAAGATCCATCTAGCTTGCACGAGAAAGGGAATCTCCAGGAAAAGCCCTCACCATGAAAGGTGGTTTTGGGGTTAAAGGTTACAGGTTGGGAAAGAAAAGGAATGGAAGTAAATCACTGGGAGCAAAGAATCACTTTGAACTGCGTCAGGGAAAATCAAATGACTATTTAAAGGACAGCATGAAATATAACTGTGAAGTAGGTTATAGGCTGTCTTAAAAGTAAATGGGGAAAATTATGTTCTGTGATTTAAAGTATAAGTGGTCCACAGCAATTGTGTTCAGACACCAATGCTTTTAGTCTGTTGCTGTGAAAGTCTTAAAACGTGAATCTTGTAATATCAACCTTTCAGCTATTAACTGCAAGTACAAACTGCTTTTTAAAAGTTACTGATCTCTACAGGGATCTTAACAGCAGCAAAGTACAGCTTGAAACATGAGACGACTTTTGAACATATCACAGGTTTATCTGCAAATACAGCACTTAACTAAAGACTGAATTACACAGCATATCCAGAGACAACTATGTAATGGAAGTGTTGAAAACATGAAATTTAATGTTATTTAATTCATGTCACATGACTAATCTTGTACCTTAATTGTGTTTCATGTAACTTGACCCAAAAAAGGTATATTTTCAATACATCACCACCAATATAAATAATTCTTGTAAAGTCAAATTCATGCTGAATACCACATGTTTGACAATTACAAACCACCTCAAAGATTATTAAACCAATGCTAAAATCCTTTATATGAAAAAGTTCCTTTGCATGAGCGGAATAGAGCTATCCCCTTACCTAATTAAACTGCATTTTAATCAGTTATACCCCACACTAAAAGGTTTAGCTCTGTAAAAGTTTACTATAGCAGTCCCACTGACAAGTTTTCCCCTTCCTTAGGAGAGGCAATATAAAAACAAACATCTTGTCACAATATAGCACGGGTGAAGATAAGAACATTGAAATGCCACATTTTAATTCATAAGTATGATTGATATAAATCTTTAGTTATGCCAGAATAATACATATATCAAAAAGTATAACTTTCTCGACATAACTGTTCAAAAATGGTGCCAAGTGGAGACAATATTGTTGGAATAAGGGACCTGTACCAAAGTTAGCTAAGATCCAATTTATCATGAAATGTTGCCACCAAAAGATATTAATTTTGGCAAGAGAAATTGTTGTCTTCATTTTAGTTTCTATTTATATTAATGAAAGATAAGGCAAATTCCTGTTAAATGTAGATATAATTTTTCAGAGATTCTTCTCTTCTCCCCCCCCCCCCCCACCCCCCCTCCCCCCCCCCCCCCCCACACCCGAGTTAAAATTTTACACTGAAAAGAATGAACATGATATAAAAGCAGCCTAAAAAATAAACATTATCTATTGTATAAAAGGAGAAGAGGTTAGAGTATGTCATCAATACTAGCTAAAGAGACAGCAGCACAGATGGCTACAGTAAGCATTCCACAAAATAAGATTGGAAAGGCAATGTTTTGGCTGGTGAATTAACTTCCCAACATTAACACTGCAATTACCCCTACTTTGGATTCTAGTGAATGACTAAGTGAAAGATTAGCACTCTCAAATAGGAGATCCATGGTATTATGACACAATACGTGTATGTCATTTTAAATAAACTTTCTTAGAAATAACTGGACGAGGGGTAGTAAGAAGGCATTTACCAAGCAAATCTGTGAATTTGCTTGCCATAGTTTGGCTAAGTTTTAACACAATTTGGCCAACAGCCAAACACAGAACATAACAGGATCACAGCAAATTCTCAGATTTAGAAAGGGGAAGAGAAAAACCTCCACGTGTCGGCCTGCAATTAGGTGAATTGGAGATTTTAAATTCTCCCTCTGTGTACCCAAACAGGCGCCAGAATGTGGCGACTAGGGGCTTTTCACAGTAACTTCATTGCAGTGTTAATGTAAGCCAACTTGTGACAATAATGATTATTATTATTAGTGAAGCAGATGGGTTTTTACGACAATCAACAACGGTTTCATGGTCACCTTTTAGAGTTTTATTTAGAGTTTTATTCCAGATGTTTATTGGATTCAAATTTCACCATCTGCCATGGCGGACTTCGAACCCAGGTCCCCAGAGCATGAGTCTGGGTCTCTGGTTTCCTAATCCAGCGATAATACCACTGCACCACTGCCTCCCCACACAGTTCTTGAGGTCACTGAAATAGACATTTTCTGCCCACAGAACCACTGTCTCAGTGGGAAGGATAGATGGATTCTTCCAGACCCACGCAGTTCTCAAGGTCACTGAAATAGTCAGGGAGATTTGTGGTGGGTGACATTAAACCTCACGTGTAAGATTTATGTTATGGATTCTAATCCAGGTTTGACATTATTAGTTCACTTAGAGATATGTCAATTATTTTTCTGAACATCCAAGGAAGTGTAGTATCATTTTATAATTCAGCACAGTCTCCTGGATTGATTTCTTTTGCAAAGTTTTGCTTTTCTCTTATAATGTGGCTTGCAGTTTAAAAGCCAATGTCTGACTGAATCAAGCAGTTATCATCTACAATCTGATTAGCAGAACACAAGAGAACTTGTAGCAGATCTGCAAGCTAAACAAACATTGTATTCAATATGGGTAACAGTGCAATACCACCCGTTGCATGGATAAAGTCACATTTAATTTCATATGGAGCATGGATGTCATCTTTGACAAGGAAATGGAAGAAATATATGGTGAATTCCTAATAACGTAATCCTTCAATGGCTTCTTTGGCAACACGATTCCTGTTACGCATTCTACTTTTAACTTGGATTGGGATCAGCTTATTTTTACTCAAACTTAGTATATTTTTTCCACCTCAGTAAACAGCATCACAGAGTTAAATTTACAGAGCACATTACTTGAGGGAACTTCATTTACCTTCTGTAACTTAGAAAAAATGGTTTCAAAGGGGCAATCAAAGGGCCAAGTATCTAAAACTGATGGCTGACCACAAACTGGTAGAAATCGATAAATTAACAACGTTTTACATGATCCTTAAGGATGACTGGTGCAAGTACTGAAAATTGAAAAAAGAAATTCAAATACATTGAACAGAATGAAGTATCAAATGTGAACATGAAGAACAATTTACAGAAAAGCACACAGACTTCTTGTCCCTTGAAAAGCAAAACAAATTTATGAGTTTTATATACACTACCATTTTAGACATCTCATTCATCAATATTCTGATCAGCATTATAGGGGAAACAAAAAATGGAAGCAATTAATTTCTTGTCTAAAAGATTATACCTTTTGGACATTCATTTGCTGATCATTTCATAACAACAAAAAGTTATCAATAACATTTAAAAAAATCAGTTATAGTCTTATATTCTCCACGTTACTGTTCCATCTCAGAACAAATGCCATCAACATATTAGGATGTTCATACTTTATAGACTTACCTCATATAGCAGACAGCCTAGTGACCAGATGTCAGATTTGAAGTTATATCCATTTTCATGTATTCTCTCAGGAGACATGTAGTACGGGGTACCCACTTTAAAAAGAGAAAAAAGTTATAACTTGTACAGGATAAGATAACATTTTAAAAAAGACGACATCTCAAAGCTTTCATTTATACATTTTTTAAAGTAAGGAATCTGCATTACTTGCAAGAAGTATATCCATATTCCACGCAGGTGAAATATAGTTTTAATGATACATTTCAGTCTTCTGTTAAACCGGTCACGCAAGTTTTCAATGATATACTCTTGGTTACCGCTCTCAACATCATGCTTATGTAAAACACAACTCAAACCATATGCTTCAGTACAGTAATTCTGTGCTTAATGGTGCAGTTGCATTCCGAAAAGTGCAACTTTAAATGAAAATGCTTCAAGCAAATCAGATTTTCCCATTATAACCAACATAAAAGCTGTAGGTAGAGTCTGTTGGTCCTTTCCCGTCAGAACGTAAAGGTGAAACATTTATACGATCTGAAGAGAAACCAGTCAGAAAGTAAATATTAAAACACTGCACCACAAATTTGAAATTCCTTACATTCCTAAATTCCTATACATGTAAATGAAATAACATTTAACAAGTAATAAATTTAAAAATATAAAAGAAACATGTACTTGCCTTCCGCTAGCCAACCCTCCTCTCTCCCTCCAAAACACTCGGTAGGAGCAGGGGCTGCAGGGTAAGAAGGCGGGAGCGAGCCAGCGGTGGCAGCTGACGGGAGCGAGGCGGCAGTGGCAGCGGAAGGGAGCGAGGCGGCGGTGGCAGCGGATGGGAGCGAGGCGGCGGTGACAGCGGACGGGAGCGAGGCGGCGGTGGCAGCGGAGGGGAGCGAGGCGGCGGTGGCAGCGGACGGGAGCGAGGCGGCGGTGGCAGCGGACGGGAGCGAGGCGGCGGTGGCAGCGGACGGGAGCGAGGCGGCGGTGGCAGCGGACGGGAGCGAGGCGGCGGTGGCAGCGGACGGGAGCGAGGCGGCGGTGGCAGCGGACGGGAGCGAGGCGGCGGTGGCAGCGGACGGGAGCGAGGCGGCGGTGGCAGCGGACGGGAGCGAGGCGGCGGACAGGAACGAGGTGGCAGTGGCAGCAGACAGGAGCAGAGGCGGCGGTGGCAGCGGACAGGAGCGAGAAGACAGTGGACAGGGGCGAGGCGGCGGTGGCAGCGGACGGGAGCGAGGCAGCGGACAGGAGCAGAGGCGGCGGTGGCAGCGGACGGGAGCAAGGCGACAGTGGCAGCGGACGGGAGCGAGGCGACAGTGGCAGCGGACGGGAGCGAGACATCAGTGGCAGCGGACGGGAGCAGAGGCGGCGGTGGCAGCGGACGGGAGCGAGAAGACAGTGGACGGGGGCGAGGCGGCGGTGGCAGCGGACGGGAGCGAGGCAGCGGACAGGAGCGAGGTGGCAGTGGCAGCAGACAGGAGCAGAGGCGGCGGTGGCAGCGGACGGGAGCGAGGCGACAGTGGCAGCGGACGGGAGCGAGGCAGAAGTGGCAGCGGACGGGAGCGAGGCGACAGTGGCAGCGGACGGGAGCGAGGCAGCAGTGGCAGCGGACGGGAGCGAGGCGGCGGTGGCAGCGGACGGGAGCGAGGCGGCGGTGGCAGCGGACGGGAGCGAGGCGGCGGTGGCAGCGGACGGGAGCGAGGCGGCGGTGGCAGCGGACGGGAGCGAGGCGGCGGTGGCAGCGGACGGGAGCGAGGCGGCGGTGGCAGCGGACGGGAGCGAGGCGGCGGTGGCAGCGGACGGGAGCGAGGCGGCGGTGGCAGCGAGGCGGCGGTGGCAGCGGACGGGTGCGAGGCGGGGACGGCAGTGGACGGGAGCGAGGCAGCGGACGGGAGCGAGGCGGCGGTGGCAGCGGACGGGAGCGAGGCGGCGGTGGCAGCGGACGGGAGCGAGGTGACGGTGGCAGCGGACGGGAGCGAGGCAGCGGTGGCAGCGGACGGGTGCGAGGCGGCGGTGGCAGCGGACAGGTGCGAGGCGGCGGTGGCAGCGGACGGGAGCGAGGCGGCGGTGGCAGCGGATGGGAGCGAGGCGGCGGTGGCAGCGGACGGGAGCGAGGAGGCAGACGGGAGTGAGGTGACAGATGAGAGCACCTTTCCTATTGTAGGTTTCAAATGTGTAAAGTTTTTTCTCCCTCACAAGACAAATCTGCTTCATAAGATTTTGCAGCATAAAATAAGATTGCCAGTCTTGGTGGGATTTGAATCAGCATCCCCAGAGCATCAGTCTGCGCTATGCATTACTAGTCGAGTGACTTTATCACTGTGGCCACATCTCCCCTCAAGGAAGAACCCAGTGGTCGTCATCACAAGGCAAAAAGACATTAGTTCAGCCAAGAAAGTAACCATATTGCTAGCTCTGAGCATATTGATACTATATAAGAATAATAGAAAAGTTACAGCACAGGAGGCGACTATTTGGCCCAACTTGTCCATGCCAGCCTGAGGATACCCAGATGCCCTTTCTAAACCCACCTTCCTGCACCCGGTCCATAGCCATGTAGCTTAGAGCACTTAAGATGCAGATCCAGGTACTTTCGTTTTCAAAAAAGTTTAGGAACTCTGCCTCCACCACGAACTCGGGCAGCGAATTCCAGATTCCCACGACTCTCTGCATAAAAAGGTTTTTTCTCATGTCCCCTCTACACCTCCTGCCACTTAGCTTGAATCTATGTCCCCAGGTTCTCGAATTTTCCATCAAGGGAAACTATTTTATCCTGTCCACCCTACCTCTTCCCCTCATAATTTTGTACACCTCAATTAAGTCACTCCTCTGCCTTCTTTGTTCCAAGGAAAATAACCCTAACCTATCCAATCTCTCCTCGTAGCTACACGTTTCTAGCCCTGGCAACATTCTTACAAACCTCCTCTGCACGGCCTTCAGAGCAATAATGTCCTTCTTATAATGTGGTGACCAGAGCTGCACACAATATTCCAATTGTGGCCTCACCAGTGTTTTATACATTTCCAACATTATACTTCTATGTTCTATACTTCTGCCAATGAAGGATAGCATTCTATATGCTTTCTTAGCAACTGTACAAAGTAAATCCTAATAACCAAGTTCTCTTCACTGGTATTACTTTCAGAGTTCCATTAAAAATGTAAATGAGAGCCACTCATGCTGATTTAGCTCCTGTCCAGAAGCCACTCAGAGCTTTAACAAACACAACTATATTTCTGCACAGAACACAAACCTAAACCTATCTAGTTGCACTATTCTTGAGAAAGGGCTTTGACAAGTCAATCCCTTCAGCTACATACAGAACCAATCAACTTGAGTAAAATAAATGAATAGTCTCTGTAACAGTAATGCAGTTCTGGTTTGCTTTAAAAGTTACGGACTTCCACCAGTTTTAAATCATAATGATTTGGAGGCACCAACAACAGTAAAATTTAAGTATAGGATAAATGTACAAAGCCACATTTAAGCAATTATTATGCACAAAGATACATTTAGCCCATTTGAGCAGCAAAGGGTCAACAGTAATCACCTCTTGTTACCATAAAATATGACACTAACAATTGGCAGTGAATAACATGCAAGTTTGTGGATGTGGAGAATCCACGGGAAAATCTACAGGGGGCAGGGAAAACATTTCAGCATGCACAAAAGTAGCTTCAGAAAGGTACTGACAGTCAAGCTGATCTACTGCAAATCAGAAACTGAATCATAGGAAGCATCAAACATTGACAGCAATTCTAGGATTGAAGTATAATTTCAGCACACAAGCAAATGTTGAAGTTAGATTCTGACCAGAATCAAATAAAGTTATACCAATGACAAAATTATCTAAATATTAAAACAGTACCATTCCCCGGAAATAGAATGGACTCTTGCTCTGAAGTTGTGGATATATTTAAATAGTTACGTCAGATTCTCCCATCATCTGATAAATTTGTCCACAGAATATGTCCACAACTAAAGAACTTGACACCTAACTCACTTATGGGCTTCTAGATAGCAAATTCTAACAAAACACAAAAAAAATATGGAGTTCTGAAAGACATCAGGACATGTAAACAACAAATCTTGATAAAAGACAGCTGTCAAATAAAATTTGCAATGAAGAGCCACTTTTCAGACAGTGCGTAAACGTACAGCTCACAAACATATTTGTGTATTGACTGTAATGAATTCTCTGTGTTTCCCCACGCAGTGAGTTTTAATTTTGAAATTTAGAAGGGCTGTTTCGAGACATACAAACCAGAAGCCAAAGATTGAACTTGTAGCATTGACGAGTAGTTTATTTACATCTGTGTTGTTCGAAGATGAGACAAATTTGAAGATGTAGGAGAAAATAACTTGTAAATAATTTGGGAAGTCAGGAAACCTCAAAGTTAACACTGTCAAACCAACACTGCTCAGGTACACATTTTCCACAAAGGTAAATTAAGTTAAGTGCATGACTGTTAGTGACAGCAACTCACCGAGGCCAGGAAGACCATTGAAATTAAATGGAGGTGGGGTGTCAAAATTTAAAAGTAGTGCACCCATTTAAATCCTAAAATAATGGATATAGAATGTAAAATGTTTTGTCTCCTAGCAGGAACCTACAATAAATGTCAGATGCCTAAGGCGGCAGGTTAGCACTATTGTTTCAAAGTGCCAGGGATCCGGGATCGATTCCCAGCTTGGGTCACTTTGTAAAGTCTGCACATTCTCCCCATGTCTGTGTGGGTTTCCTCCGGATATTCCAGTTTTCTCCCATAAATCCCGAAAGACACACTGTTAGGTGATTTGGACATTCTGAATTCTTCCTCAGTGTACCCGAACAGACGCCGGAATGTGGCAACTGGGGGCTTTTCACAGTAACTTCATTGCAGTGTTAATGTAAGCCTACTTGTGAGACTAAAGATGATGATTACCTGTTAAGATTTTTTAAATCTGCAACTGATGAGAAAAATGAAAGGGACTTGGTAAGTTTGAGGGCATGTAACTGTTTTTGTTTTAAGATTGTAATTTTATTTTACCCCCAGGATAACTTATTTTTTTTAATAGAAACAGAGAATGCTGGAAAAGCTCAGCAGGTCTGGCAGCTTTTGTGGACGGACAAACAGAGCTGATGTTTCAAGTCAAATAAGACACTTCTTCGAAGAGGAGCCATATTGAACTCAAAACATGAACTTGGTTTTCCTCTCCACAGATGCTACCAGACCTGCTGAGTTTCTCCAGCTTTTTATGTTTTTATTTCTGATCCCCAGAATCCGCAGTCTTTTGCTGTTACTTTATTTTATACCTACAAATTTAGTTCTCTGTACCAAGTGTGGCTTATTGTCCACCAGTTTAGAGGGTTCACTTGAGAGAGTAGTAGCAGTATTTCTTTAAGGGCTTAACAATGTTTAATCTTTTTTTTTCCTTTTGAATCTATTTGGGAATTCAGATCAGAGGGGATGGAGGCTAGGGCAGTGGCATGCTCCTCCTGTAGGATGTGAGAGGTAAGGGATACAGCTAGTGTCCCCGCTGACTACACCTGCGGGAAGTGCACCCAACTCCAGCTCCTCGGAAAGGGAAGAGGCAGACAATGCAAGGCTCCCCTGTGGCTGGTCCTTCAAAACAAATACACTGTTTTGGATGCTGTTTGGGGGGGGGGGGGGGGAAGAGAACCTACCAGGGGAAGGCCTCTTCGGCCAGGTCTCTGGCACTGAGCCTGGCTCTGTGGCTCAGAAGGGAAGGGGGGAGAATAGAAAAACGATAGTGATGGGAGACTCAATGGTTAGGGGAACGGATAGGAGATTCTGTGGTCGAGAACGAGACTCCCGGAAGGTATGTTGCCTCCCTGGTGCAAGGGTCATGGATGTCTCGGATCGAATCTACAGGATTCTTAAGGGGGAGGGGGAGCAACCAGAAGTTGTGGTGCACATTGGCACCAACGACATAGCTAAGAAAAGGGATGAAAATCTAAAAAGTGATTTTAGGGAGTTAGGTTGCAAGCTCAAGAGCAGGACGAGCAGAGTAGTAATCTCAGGATTGCTACCGGTGACACGTGTTAGTGAGGCAAAGACAGAGATCGAATGCAGCTGAACATGTGGCTACAGGGCTGGTGCAGGAGGGAGGGCTTCAGATATGTAGATCATTGGGATGCTTTCTGGGAAAGGTGGGACCTGTACATGAGAGGCGGGTTGCACCTTAACTGGAGGGGCACCAATCTCATGTGCGGGAGGTTTGCTAGAGCTCTTCGGCAGGGCTTAAATTAGTTTGGCAGGGGGATGGGAACCAGAGCTACGGATCAGAGGATAGGGTAGCTGTTGAACGGGCAGAAATAGTAAGCGAGTGTAAGGAAGGATAGACAATTGATAGGGCAAAGTTGCACTCAATGGAAGTATCAATGCAAGGAGTATCAGGAATAAGGGAGATGAACTTAGAGCATGGATCAGTACTTGGAACTACGATGCTGTGGCCATTACAGAGACATGGATTTCACTGGGGCAGGAATGGTTGTTAGATGTTCCGGGGTTTAGATGTTTTAAGAAGAATAGGGAGGCCGGTTAAAGAGGAGGGGGAGTGGCACTGTTAATTAGAGAGTGCATCACAGCTGCAGAAAAGGAGGTAGTCGAAGAGGGTGTGTCTACTGAGTCAGTATGGGTGGAAGTAAGAAACAAGAAAGGAGCAGTCATTTTATTGGGAGTTTCTATAGACCCCCCAATAGCAGCAGAGAGATGGAGGAACAGTTTGGGCGACAGATCTTGGAAAGGTGCAGAAGTAACAGACTTGTTGTCATGGGTGACTTCAACTTCTCTAATAGTGACTGGAACTTCCTTAGTGCAAATGGTTTAGATGGAGCAGATTTTTTCATGTGTCCAATAAGGATTCCTGACTCAATATGTAGAGAGGCCGACTCGGGGGCGGGGGGGGGCCATATTGGATTTGGTGCTTGGCAACGAACCAGGCCAGGTGTTGGATGTCTCGGTGGGAGAGCATTTTGGTGACAGTGACCACAACTCCTTGACCTTTACTATAGTCATGGAGAGGGATAGGAACAGACAGTATGGGAAGCTATTTAATTGGGGGAGGGGAAATTATACTGCTATTAGACAGGAGCTGAGGAGCATAAATTGGTAACAGATGTTTTCAAGGAAATGCACAACAGTAATGTGGGGGGTTTTAAGGAGCACTTGCTGCGAGTGCTGGATAGTTTTGTCCCACTGAGACAAGGAAAGAATGGTAAGGTGAAGGAGGCTTGGATGACAAGAGAAGAGTAGCTTCTAGTCAAGAGGAAGAAGGAAGCTTACGTAAGGTTGAGGAAGCAAGGATTTGGCACGGCTCTACAAGGTAGCCAGGAAGGAACTCAAAAATGGACTTGGGAGAGCTAGAAGAAGCCATGAAAAAGCCCTCACTTATGTGAGGACGATCAGAGTGAGAGTAGGGCCGGTCAGGGATAATGGAGGGAACTTGTGCCTCGAGTCTGAGGGCGTAGGGGAGGCCCTAAATGAATATTTTGCTTCAGTATTCACTAGAGAGAGGGACGTTGTTGCTCATGAGAACAGTGTAAACCAGGTTAATAGGCTCAACAGGTTGATATTAAGAAGGAGGATGTGCTAGAAATTTTGAAAAGCATCAGGATAGATAAGTCCCCTGGGCCAGACGGGATATACACAAGGTTTCTGCGGGAAGTGAGGGAGGAGACTGCTGCGCCATTGGCGATGATCTTTGCATCCTCACTCTCCACTGGAGTAGTACGATTGGTGGCTCCCACTCTGGTCGGACTTTTGGACCTTTCCCCTGTTTTTCTACCGGAATTGTAAAACAGATGTTAGTGGCAATTGTTTACTGAATTCCCACTTTGGTGCATGGCGAGAAGGACTAGCCGTGTTCATAAGGGCAGAAACAAAAAAACAGAGAAGGCTTGGGCTGTTGCTGCAACAGAAGACAGCATGGCGGAGGTTCGGACCTCTGTCGTGTCGACCCAGCAGTCTATGGAGCAGCTGATGCAAGTCATTCAGGAAGGCTTTGCTACGCAGAAACGGGACAGCTTGGACCCGATAAAAGAGTCGATTGAGCGGTTGGAGCATAGATTGGACGCCCAGGATCGGGCGATCCAGAAGGTGGAGAAGGCTCTGGCTGAGCAGGAGGAATATCAGACTGCGGTGGAGCTGGAGGTGGGGATGCTGAGGGACCAGCAGAAGAAGCTCCTGGAGAAGGTGGAGGACCTAGAAAATAGGTCCCACCGGCAGAACCTAAGAATCGTCGGGCTCCCGGAGGGGTCCAAAGGAACAGACGCTGGGGCATACATCGCAGACATGTTTGTGAAGCTGCTGGGGGATGGGGCATTCTCCCGGCACTCAGAGCACTCGTGAGGAAGCCGCGAATGGGAGACCCCCCCCCCCGAGGGCAATGGTGGTGAGATTCCACAGGTTCTCGGATAAGGAGCGCATTCTACAGTGGGCCAAGCAGATACGGAGCAGTAAATGGGACAATAGCATCCTGCGGGTTTACCAGGACCTGAATGTAGAGGTGGCCAGGAGGAGAGCAGGCTTCAACCAGATCAGGTGGATCCTTTTTAAGAAAAAGGTGATGTTTGGATTGTTATACCCAGCCCATCTCTGGGTCACGCATGAGGATCAGTACTTCTACTTCGAGTCGCCTGAGGACGCATTGGACTTTGCGAAAAAGAAAGGGCTGGTGATGGATTGAGAACTTTTGAACTTGGCTGTAACGTTCATGTTTTTGTTTTTTCTTTGTTTCTCAGTTTTTGTAAAGTTTCTCATTTTGCGTTTCATGGAAGAGGTTTGTGATGCCGTTTGCATTGATTTCGATCCAGCGGTAGAGCTGAGTGAGTTAAGGTTTTCATTTGCACTGTTGGGGGATGGAGGTGTACCTGTTTTGATCTTGGTGTTTTTCTGTTGGGCAATTGTAGGGATTGTTTGATGTTGGAGTTTGTTTGTATGAGCGGGGGGAGGGAACAATAGGTGGGAGACTATCTGGCGCCGGGGATGGGGGCCACCAAGCTAGCTGGGCGAGCTAGCTCTCGGAAGCGCAGTGGGGGTGTGTGCATATGTTTGGTTTAGTAAAGGGGTTGGGTTACAGGGTGTTGTTACTAGGGGAGGGAGGGGGGTGAATGTTCTGCTGATGAGGGAGGGACTTGGGCTGAGGGACAGAGAGGAGGTTGGGGGCTGCCTGGGGTTGGACTGGTGGAGACGCGGAGCACGGGCTGGAGGCGGGCCTAAAAAAGGGGATGGCTGATCGGCAGGGGGGGGGGGGCAAATGAGCCCCCCAACTAGGCTGATCACCTGGAATGTTTGAGGGTTAAATGGGCCGGTCAAAGGGGCACGTGTGTTCGCGCATCTTAGGGGATTGAAGGCGGACGTGGTAATGTTGCAGGAGATGCACCTTAGAGTAACGGACCAGGTTAGACTGAGGAAAGGCTGGGTCAGTCAGGTCTTTCACTCAGGACTAGATTCAAAGACTAGTGGGGTCGGGATCCTGATCAATAAGCGGGTGGTGTTTGAGGCGGGTAGAATAGTCTCGGATGTGGGAGGTCGGTACATTATGGTCAGTGGGAAGCTGGAGGGGGTGCAGGTGGTATTAGTAAATGTGTATGCGCCAAATTGGGATGATGTGGAGTTTATAAAGAGGATGCTGGGGAAGATACCGGACCTGGACTCGCACAGGTTGGTCATGGGAGAGGACTTCAACAGTTATGGACCCTGGCTTGGACCAGTAAGCTCAAAAACGGGCAGGGTGCCAGCAATGGCAAAGGAACTAAGAGGGTTCATGGAACTGATGGGGGGGGGGGGGGGGGGGGGTGGATCCATGGCGTTTTGGGCAGCCAAGGGTGAACGGGTTTCTCCTTCTACTCACACGTAAAGTGTATTCCCGGATTGATTTCTTTATTTTGAGCAGGGCCTTGCTGGCTGGGGTGGTGGACACGGGGTACTCGGCGATTACAATCTCAGGCCATGCTCTGCACTGGGTTGACCAGCAGGTTAGTAAAGACGGTAACCAGCGCCCGCACTGGAGGTTGGGTGTGGGACTTTTTGCGGATGAAGGTGTGTGCGAGCGGCTGAGGAAATGTATTCAGAGCTACCTGCAGCTCAATGACACGGGGGAATTTCAGCAGCGGTGGTGTGGGAAACATTGAAGGCGGTGGTCAAGGGGGAGCTGATCTCGATCAGGGCCCATTGGGAGAAGGTGGACAGGGCAGAGACGGACCGACTAATAAAGGAGGCACTACAGATTGATAGGAGGTATGCGGAGACCCCAGAAGCAGGGCGTTTTTGGAAACGGCGGAGGTTACTGGCGGAGTTTAGCTTGCTGACCACAGGGAGGGCGGTGGAGCAGCTGAGAAAGGCGAGGGGGGCGATCTATGAGCATGGAGAAAAGGCCAGCAGAATGCTTGCACAGCAGCTTAGAAAGAGGGAGGCAGCTAGGGAGATAGGGAAAGTAAAGGACGGAGATGGGAACCTGGTTGGTGATTCAGTAGGAGTGACTTCTACAGGGATCGTTTAGGGATTTCTACAGCAGGCTGTACAGGTCGGAACCCCCTACGGGGCCGGAGGGGATGAGGTACTTCTTGGAGGGCTGAATTTCCCAAAGGTGGACGGGGAGCGGGTAGAACGGCTGGGGGCCCCAATCGGGCTGGAAGAGATAGTGGAGGGCTTGAAGGCCACGCAGGCGGGTAGGGCCTCGGGACCGGTCAGGTACGCAGTGGAGTTTTATAAAACATTCTCGGGGATATTGCAGCTGGTGTTGTTGAGGATGTTCAATGAGGCAAGGGAAAGAGGGGTGTTGCCCCCGACGATGTCACAGGCAATGATTTTGCTGATTCTTAAGCGGGACAAGAATGCGGAGCTGTGTGGGTCCTACAGGCCGATCTCCCGGTTGAATGTAGATGCCAAGTTGCTGGCCAAAATCTTGTCCTCCAGGTTCCGGATGTTATTGGAGAGAACCTGATGAGGTTTGTTAAAGGCAGGCAGTTGGTGGCCAATGTAAGAAGGCTGTCAAATGAGATCATGACGCCCCCGGAAGGTAGGGAGGTGGAGGTAGTGATCGCAATGGACACAGAAAAGGTTTTGATCGGGTAGAATGGAACTAACTGTCGGAGATACTGAGACGGTTCGGATTCGGGCGGGGCTTTATTGACTGGGTCAGGTTACTGTATCAGGCTCCTGTGGCAAGTGTACGGACTAATGGGACAACATCGGACTATTTTAGACTGCACCAGCGGACGAGTCAGGGTTGCCCCCTCTCCCCACTGTTGTTTGCGCTGGCAGCTATAGAGCCGTTGGCAATTGCTCTGAGAGCCTCGAGGGACTGGAGAGGACTGGTCCGGGAAGGGGGGGGGGGGAGCACAGGGTTTCGCTCTATGCGGATGACCTGCTCCTGTACGTTTCGGACCCAATAGAGGGGATGGAAGAAATCATGAGGACTCTAGAGGAATTTGGCCGGTTTTCGGGGTATAAGCTTAATATGGGAAAGAGTGAGATGTTTGTGGTCCAGGCGAGGGGACAGGAGAGGCGACTGGGAGAGCTGCCATTTAGGTTAGTAGAGGGAAGCTTTAGGTACCGAGGCATCCAAGTAGTCCGGGAATGGGACCGGCTGCATTGAATCTGGCCCGGCTGGTGGACCAAATGAAGGACTATTTTCGGAGATGGGACGCGCTTCCGTTGTCTCTGGCTGGGAGGGTGCAGACGGTGAAGATGACAGTCCTCCCGTGATTCCTATTTGTATTTCAGTGTCTCCCCATCTTTATTCCGCGGGTCAATGTGAGAAGGCTGTTAAATGTGATCATGATGCCCCCGGAAGGGGGTCAACAGACTGATCACGGGCTTCGTCTCGGCGGGCAAGACCCCGCGGGTAAGGAAGGCAATGCTTGAGCGGAATCGGGGAGAGGGCGGGCTGGCGCTGCCAAATTTCAGCAACTATTACTGGGCGGCTAATATTGCCATGATCAGGAAGTGGGTGGTGGGGGAGGGGTCGGTATGGGTGCGTATGGAGGCGGCTTCATGTAAGGGCACCAGTTTGGGGGCGTTGGTAACTGCGCCTCTGCCATTCCCGCCGGCATGGTTCTCCACCAGTTCAGTGGCGGCCCTGAGAGTTTGGGGCCAGTGGAGGCGGCATGTGGGAGCAGTGGGAGCATCGGTCTGGGTCCCAATCTGTGATAATCACCGGTTTACCCCGGGGAGTATGGACGGGGGGTTCCGGTTATGGCGGAGAGCGGGGATTGAGAGGATGGGGGATATGTTCATAGAGGGGAGCTTTCCGAGTATGAGGGCGTTGGAGGAAAAGTTTGGGTTGCCGACGGGAAACAAATTCAGGTATCTGCAGGTGCAGGACTTTCTTCGTAAACAGGTGTCAACCGTCCCACTCCTACCACTAAGGGGGATTCAGGACAGGGTAGTTTCCAGAGGGTGGGTAGGAGAAGGGAGCGTCTTGGACATTTAAAGGAGCTAATGGGGTCGGAGGAGACGCAGATCGAGGAGCTGAAGCGCAAGTGGGAGGACGAGCTGGGAGTTGAGACAGAGGGTGGTCTATGGGCAGACGCGTTGAGTAGAGTCAACACGTCCGCAACATGTGCCAGGCTCAGCCTGATACAATTTAAGGTTGTTCACCGGGCTCACATGACAGTGGCCAGGATGAGCAGATTCTTTGGGGAGGAGGACAGGTGCGCAAAATGTCCACATGTTTTGGACATGTCCAGAACTTAGGGGATTTTGGCAGGGGTTTGCGGACGTCATGTCCACGGTGTTAAAAACAAGAGTGACGCTGAGTCCAGAGGTGGCGATTTTTGGGGTGTCGGAAGATCCGGGAATCCAGGAGGAAAAAGAGGCAGATGTTCTGGCCTTTGCTTCCCAGGTAGCCCGGAGACGGATATTATTAGCATGGTGGGACTCAAAGCCCCCGAAGTTGGAGACTTGGCTATCGAACATGGCTAGCTTTCTGTTTGGAGAAAATCAAGTTCGCCTTGAGAAGGTCACTGTTCGTGTTCACCCGGAGGTGGCAACCGTTTGTCGACTTCTTTGCGGGAAATTAATCGTCAGCAGACGGGGGTGGGGGGGGGGGAAGGAGTTTAGATTGGAGCAGGGGGTAAATAAGGGTGGGACTTGTACGAGAGGTAAATGGCATTTGCACTATGTTTATGGTTTCAGGTATATTGTTTATTTGTTGTTACTATACCAAAAATACCTCAATAAAATGTTTATTAAAATAAAAAGGCGGACGGTGTGTTGCCTTTCATGAACAGGGGGATTGTGTTTAAGAGCCGTGAGGTTTTGCTGCAGCTTTATAAAACCCTGATTAGACCACAGTTGGAATAGTGTGTCTAGTTCTGGTCGCCTCGTTATAGGAAGGATGTGGATGCTTTGGAGAGGGTACAAAGGAGATTTACCAGGATGCTGCCTGGACAGGAGGGCATGTCTTATGAAGAAAGGTTGAGTGAGCCAGGGCTTTTCTCACTGGAGCGAAGAAGGAAGAGAGGTGACTTGATAGAGGTGTACAAGGTGATGAGAGGCATGGATAGAGTGGATAGCCAGAGACTTTTCCCCGGGGCGGAAATGGCTGTCACAAGGGAACATAATTTTATTTTTATAAAATACTTTTATTTGAGTATTTGCAATTTTTATAATAACAATAACAGTGACATAAACATGGTATAATAAATATTTCCACCCCGATCACAATCGTCACACACCCCAACCATAAAACAGCCGTCTGGCCCTCCCCCCACCCCCCTCCTAGTCATTCTGCTTCTGCTGACATTTTAATTTTCCACGAGAAAGTCTACGAATGGCTGCCACCTCCGGGTGAACCCTAACATTGACACCCTTAAGTCGAACTTTAATTTCTCAAGACTGAGAAACCCAGCCATGTCACTAACCCAGGTCTCTGCACTCGGGGGCTTTGAGTCGCTCCACATTAATAAGATCCGTCTCCGGGCTACCAGGGAGGCAAAGGTCAAAACATCGGCCACTTTCGCCCCCTGTACTCCCGGCTCTTCCGACACTCCAAAGATCGCCGCCTCTGGATTCGGCACCACCCGTGTTTTGAGTACCGTGGACATTGCCCTAGCGAAACCATGCTAAAACCCTCAAAGCTTCGGGCATGCCCAAAATATGTGAACATGATTTGCTGGGCTTCCCGCGCTCCTTGCACACCTGTCCTCTACCCAAAAAAACTTGCTCATCCGGGCCACCGTCATGTGTGCCCGAAGGACTACCTTGAACTGCATCAGGCTAAGCCTGGCACATGATGAGGATGTATGAACCCTGCTTAGGGCATCCGCCCACATACCCAGCTCTATCTCTCCCCCGAGCTAGTCTTCCCACTTGCCCTTGAACTCCTCCACCAGAGTGTCCTCCGATTCCAAAAGTTCCTGGTAGATTTCGGATACATTCCCCTCTCCCACCCATGTACTGGAGACTACTCTGTCCTGTATCCCCCGTGTGGCGGCAGCAGCGGGAAGGCCAGAACCTGCGTTCTCAAGAAGTCTCGTACCTGCAGATACCTAAACCCATTCCCTGCCGGCAATTCAAATTTATCCTCCAAGACTTTCAAGCTGGGGAAGCTCCCGTCCATAAATAGATCCCCCATCCTCTTCATTCCTGCCCTTTGCCTTCTCCAGAACCCACCATCCAGCCTGCCCGGTACAAACCGATGGTTATTGTAAATCGGAGTCCAAACCGATGCTCCCTCCATTCTTTTATATGTCCTCCACTGCCCCCAGATTCTCAGAGCCGCCACCACCACTACCGGACTTGTGGAGTATCGGACCGGCAAGGACGGAAGAGGTGCCGTTATCAGTGCTCTCAAACAGGTGTCTTTACATGACGCTGCCTCCATTCGCTCGCTCGCACACCGACCCCCCCCACCCCCCCCACACACACACACAACCTAATCATGGCTGTATTAGCCGCCCAGTAGTAATTACAAACGTTTGGCAGCACCAACCCCCCCTCCCCGCTCCAGCAACACTTTCTTCACTCGCGGGATTTTACCCGCCCACAGAAAGCCCGCAATAAACTTATTCACCCGCTTGAAAAAGGCCCTTGGGATTAAGATGGGGAGGCACTGAAAGACAAACCGAAATCTGGGAAGAACCGTCATTTTTACAGCCTGTACCCTCACCGCCAGAGATAGAGGGAGCATGTGCCATCTCTTAAAGTCCTCTTCCATTTGTTCGACGAGCCGGGACAGGTTTAGGTTGTGCAGTGCCTCCCATTCCCGAGCCACCTGGATTCCCAGGTATCAAAAGCTCCTTCCTACTATTCTAAACGGCAGCTCTCTTCTCCTGCCCTCTCGTCTGTATCACGAAAATCTTGCTTTTCCCCATGTTCAATTTATACCCCCAAAAATTACCAAATTCCCCTAAGATCCGCATAACTTCCCCCATCCCCTCCAATGGGTCTGAAATATACATGAACAGGTCATCTGCATAAAGCAAGACACGGTGCTCCACCCCCCTCCCGAACCAGCCTTTTCTAGTTCCTAGAGGCTCTTAACACCATGGCCAGTGGCTCTATGGCCAGAGCAAACAGTAGTGGGGGGAGGGGACACCCTTGTCTCGTCCTTGGTGTAGTTTAAAATACCCCAACCGGTTCTTACGCACACTAGCTACTGGTGCCTGATAGAGCAACCGCATCCAGTCACCAAACCCAAACCTTCCCAGCACTTCCATCAGGTAATCCCACTCCATCCAATCAAAAGCCTTCTCCGCATCCATCGTGACCACCACTTCCACCTCCTCTTCTTCGGAGGACATCAGAAAACATTTAAAAGCCTTCGAACATTGGCCGTGAGTTGCCTGCCCTTCACAAATCTCGTCTGGTCTTCCCCTATCACCCCCGGGGCACAATCCTCTACCCTTGTGGCCAATATCTTGGCCAGCAGTTTGGCGTCCACATTAAATAGAGAAATTGCCCTGTATGACCCGTATTGCTCCGGATCCTTCTCCCGTTTCAGGATCAATGAAATCGAGGCCTGTGACATTGTGGCGGGTGGACCCCCTTCTCTCTTGCTTCATTAAATGTCCTCACCAGCAGTCGGCTCAATATCTCCGAAAACTTCTTATAGAATTCCACAGGGTAGCCATTCGGCCCCGGGGCCTTGCCCGATTGCATGCCCTCCAGCCCCTCCATTATTTCCTCAATTTCAAATGGGGCTCCCAGCCCTTCCATCAGATCCTCATCCACCCTCGGGAACCTCAACTGACCCAAAAACTGCCTCATCCCCTCCACCCCAGCTGGGGGTTCCGACTCATATAATTTGCTGTGAAAGTCCTTAAACACCTCACTCGCCCCCACTGGGTCCAGGACCGTGATCCCACCTCTACACTTTACTCTCCCTATCTCCTTGGCCGCCTCCCTTTTTCTGAGCTGGTGCGCTAATATTCTGCTTGTCTTTTCCCCATACTCATAGATTGCCCCTCTTGCCTTCCTCAGCTGTTCCACCGCTTTCCCTGTAGTCAACAGCCCAAACTCCCACCAGTAATTTCCACCGCTCCCTCAGTAGCCCCGTGTCCGGAGCCTCTTGAGTGTCTCCTGTCCACCTGGAGTATCTTCTCAACTAACCTATCCCTCTCAGCCCATTCCACCTTTTCTCTGTGCTCCCATATCGAGATTAATTCCCCTCTGACCACTGCCTTCAAAGATTCCCAGACCGTTGCTGCAGAGACCTTCCCCGTATCATTTGTTTCCAGGTAGTTCTGGATGGACTTGTTCACACGCCCACAGACCGCTGCATCTGCTAACAACGCCACATCCAGCCTCCATTGCGGGCGTTGTCCTCTCTCCAAGCTAACCTGTAGATCCACCCAATGTGGGGCATGCGACTGCCGAATACTCAGTATCCACCACTCCCGGTATTAGAGCCCTGCTCAGAACAAAAAAGTCGATCAGAGTACATCTTGTGGACTTGTGAGAAAAAAGAAAACTCCTTCGCCCTTGGACGTGCAAACCTCCATGGCTCTCTCTACTTCCCCCATCTGTTCCATAAAACCCTTCAATTCCTTTGCTGCGGCTGGCACCCTCCCTGCCCTGGATTTTGACCGGTCCAATTCCGGATCAAAAACTGTGTTAAAATCTCCCCCCATGATCAAGTTATGTGACTCTAAGTCTGGGATCTTACCTAACACCCGCCTCATGAATTCCACATCGTCCCAATTCGGAGCATATACATTTACGACTACCACCCGCACCCCCTCCAGCTTCCTACTCACCATTATGTACCTGCGTCCCCCCAACCGCCCCCCCCCCCCCCCCCCCCCCCGTTTCTGACACAATTTCTCTGCCTCGAATGCCACCCATTTATTAATCACGATCGCTGCCCCCCCTGGTCTTTGAGTCCAGCCCTGAGTGGAATACTTGAATACTTGGCCACCCACCCCTTTCTCAATCTAGTCTTGTCTGTAGCCTTTAGGTGCGTCTCGTGTAACATTGCCACGTCCGTCTTCGGCCCCCTCAAATGCGCGAACACGCCAGCCCTCTTGACCGGCCCGTTCTGCCCTCTAACGTTCCATGTAATCAGCCTGGTAGGGAGACTCTTCTTTCTCTCTTCCCCCCCCCCCCCCCCCCGACTAGCCATCATCCTTTTTAGGCCAGCCTCCAGTTCCCGTCCCTGGCCTCCTCAAGTCCCCCTCAGGCATCCTCAGTCTTCGACCTCCTATTTCTCCCCTTGTAACAGTTCCTCCCCTGTCAGCAAAGCAGCTCCCCCACTCCTCCTCCACCCTGGTAACAGCACCAGATGCCCAACCCCCCATAGCAAGCTCAAGTTTATCACCTGCTCGCCCCTCCGCTGTGCTTCCATGCGCCAGCTGACCTAGCTGACCAGATAGCTCCCACCCATGGCACCAAACAGACCGTCTCCCCATTGTTCTCTCACCTCTCCCCCCACTTGAACACACATATTCAAAGCATCAGATTCCCCAGTAAACAAACAGCAGAAAAAAGTGGAAATACAACCACAGAACTCCGCCTCCCCCCCCCGCCCACACAGTCAGACAAAGTTAACTTTAGCCATCGAAACAGCCCCTTATTGCACATAACACTACTTATTCAAACCAGCACAAAAGTGATTGTCAACAAATCGCCATTGCCGTACTCTCCCCAAGGATTCAGTGTCTTTAGTTCATATCCAGTCTTTTTTCCCTGATGAAAGTCAATGCATCGTCCGGTGTTTCGAAGTAAAAGTCCCAATCCTCAAATGTGACCCACAGACGAGCTGGGTACAAAATCCCGAACTTCACCCCCTTCTTAAAGAGGGCCAATTTTGCCCGATTAAACCTGGCTCGCCTCTTGGCCAAATCCGCGCAGGTCTTGATAAATGCGCAGCTCACAATTCTCCCACCTGCTGCTCCGTTCTTTCTTGGCCCACCACAGAACGTGTTCCTTGTCCAGGAATCGGTGCATACGTACCACCATCGCCCTCGGCGGTTCGTTCGCTCAGGGCTTCTTCGCGAGGGCTCTGTGCGCTCTATCCACTTCCAGGGGCCGAGGGAACACCTCAGCCCCGTCAACCTCTCCAGCATGTTCATCACATAGGCCCTCGCATCCGATCCCTCGCTGCCCTCAGGGAGGCCAACGATTCTCAGGTTCTGCCTCCTGGACCTGTTCTCCAAGTCCTCCAGCTTCTCCTGCATTCTTTTCTGGCGGTCATTTATCATCTCCACCTTGGTCTCCAGCACGGTTAGGTATTCCTCGTGCTGGGACACCTTTTTCTCCACGTCCTGGATCGCACGTCCGTGGATTTCTTGATTCTGCACAACCTGATCAATCGAAGCCTTGATCGGGTCCAGCATGTCCTTCTTAAGCTTGGCGAAGCAATCTTCAAAAAACTTCACCCACTGCTCCGTCGACCACTGGGCCGTCTCCCCCCAGCCCTGCTTCTCCGTCATGCTTTCCCACGTTGCCAACCCTGCTTGCGTCTTTCTTGTAGAACTTTGTCTTCTTACATGGCCACTTCTGGTCCAATTCTCCATACACTGGAAAGGGATTTCACCTCACCGTCTCACTCCCCACCGACTCATCCAATATAGTCCAGAAAAAAACGGGAGAAAAAGGTCCAAAAGTCCGTCACAGGCAGAGCTATCAAATGTGCGACCTCCTACTCCATGGCCGCCACCGGAAGTGGGAACATAATATTAAGGTGATTGGAGGAAGGTATAGGAGAGATGACAGAGGTTGGTTCTTTACACAGAGCGTGGTGGATGCATGGAATGCACTGACAGGTGGGGTGGTGGAGTCTGAGTCATTGGGGACATTTAAGAGACTCTTGGACAGGCACATGGTCAGCAGTAAATTTAAGGGGTGTACGTTAGGTGATCTTAGATTAGGATAAGTGGTCGGCACAACATCGTGGGCCGAAGGGCCTGTACTGTATTATTCTATGTTCTATGATGTCACACTATTGAGGGTTGTATTGTGCCCCTATGTTTTACACCAAATGAATGATGAAAAATATTCCGCAATGGATTTTGGCCCTAAATTCACAAGCATCATTTGAGTGAATTAATATTTTGATGATTTGTCATGTTAAAAGGTGTCAATACTCATCAGTGTCCAGAATAGTCCATAAATTATTGTCCAATCCTTGTCATTGAGACGCAGAGATTTTACCAATAATTTCAAATGATGCTTCAAGTCTTCGATATATTGTGCCCCAATAAATTCTGATTCTTTACGTACTCTCAAATAAACTTCTTCACCTCGGACTGGTGGAGGCGGTGATTTTGAGGATGACATAAGGTGTTAGAGAAGGGAACTAGTTGAATATTTTACAACTGAACTGCTTCTACTTTTTGAAGGAAACCAGTGTAAAAATCAGGACGTTGTGGTTCTGAACTACTGTTGTGTCTCAATTTGTGTTTCTTTCTAGAAGCTACCTGATTCTTTGGTGTTTCTAATTTTCCTAGAATTGCTCACACACCTCACAAGAAGCAAAATTGATATGGAGGAAAAGACTTGCTGCTGGTGATGGAGAATAGCCTCCTATAAAATGTAAAAACCTGGTCATGACAAACACAAAATCCTAGGAAATTCAGAAATTTGTACATAGAAACTGAAGCCAGAGACAGAATTCTCACAAGGCAAAGAATTGTTTCTCTTGCACAGAATTTAAAAAGCATCAAGTCATGTAGGCGAGGACAAATTAACTCTCAGACATGTTTATTTCGATGTTCCCAATAGATCACACGATAGTTATTACTAAGACTGTAATACAACACATAAATATTATGCTATACCAAAGCTACAAATGGAAACAGAAGACTTTTAAAAACTGCTCTATTTGCATGTAATGCAAATTTTTAGATCTCAGACCTCTAAAACCAAGGGCTGTTGAATTTTAGCCTTGTTGTTCAGGCATGTTCAGCGATGACTCTCTACACGCTCAAACACAAGTTTTTTTTAAATCATTCATAAACTAAGATCAGCTGTCATTTAACATTTCATAGTCAAACGCTTCAGTCATACGTTCTGATGTCTGTGCTAAGGATAAGCAAATTTCAAACTAGGAAAAGTACCACCACACTACCATAAATTTGATTGGCACTAAGATTGTGGATTTCAATTTTTCTCATTGCTTCAGGTTACGACTTGAGAAATGATTTATTTCAAGTAGTGCTTTAAACCATCTTACCATTATTTTCCAGAATGCTATAATGATACAGCATGACGTCCAGTGCTAGACACCAAGTCTAGCATTCCTCAAAACCTGTGCTGAATCACAGTGTGGTTTGATTTCAGCAGTATAATGCCCTCCCAGTGTGCAACACTTTTAGAATTATAATCTCATGAAAAATCTAAAGTCCTACTCGGTCGGAAAGCATTATGACACTATCATAAATTTGACCTTGACTCAGCACGTAGTTATGTGCTGAGCTCAAAAGAGGGCTAATTCAGCATCTAGTACGAATTGTTGACATTGGCAGTAAAATTGGACAGTGGTTGCAAACATCCAGATTGTGGAACAGCTACTAGATTAATAAAAGCGAAAACATATGTGCAAGGCAAGATAAGATATTGTGCACAAATTTAATCCCCAAGAAAAGTTATCTGGTTCATTGAATACTGAACCAATAAGAGACAAATTCTATTTTATCAGCAAAGCTTTCATGGTTCAGTTGTGCTCCTGTCCAATGCAAGAAGCTAGTAGTGGAGAAGGCAGCAGCACAAAATCCAAAGCAGCAGTCCCAAACCTAGTGGCTAGTTTGAATCCATTTCCTACAACCCACAGCACCTGCAAGTATTTCAAGAGAACAGGTTTTACCTTCCTTCTGGCTTCAGATGTTCTGTGCCTCAGACTTCGTACCTTTTATCATAATTCATAGATGCAGAAATGATGATAAAAGTAACCATGTTTATCGTGGCATAATTTTACCTCAGACTCCAGAGATGATGAACTTGAACCTAGAATACAAGGTCAGGGATCTACTTCTGAGGCTGTATAACGATCTGGTCAGACCCCATTTGGAGTATTGTGAGCAATATTGGGCCCCATATCTAAGGAAGGATGTGCTGGCCTTGGAAAGGGTCCAGAGGAGGTTCACAAGAATGATCCCTAGAGTGAAGAAGAGCTTGTTGTATGAGGAAGGGTTGAAAACTCTGGGTCTGTACTCATTGGAGTTTAGAAGGATGAGGGGGGATCGGATTGAAACTTATAGGATACTGCGAGGCCTGGATAGAGTGGACGTGGAGAGGATGTTAACCAGTTGTTGGAAAAACTAGAACCGAGGACACAATCTTAGACTAAAAGGATGATCCTTCAAAACAGAGATGAGGAGGAATTTCTTCAGTCAGAGGGTGGTGAACCTGTGGAACTTTCCCGCAGAAGGCTGTGGAGGCCAAATCACTGAGTGTCTTTAAGACAGAGATAGATAGGCTCTTGATCAATAAGGGAATCGGGGGTTATGGAGAGAAGGCAGGAGAATGTGGATGAGAAAAATATCAGCCACAATTGAATGGTGGGCTGACTCGATGGGCCGAGTGTCCTAATTCTGCTCCTATGTCTTATGATTAACTCTGGGTATCAATTTTTCATGGTTGTGTGCATTAATGGGCTGAGGGAGCTGGAAATAGCAGTATATACGTCTTGAGGCAGATTAAAGATGCTGATCTTACAAAACCTAAATTAAAATAATAGTAATGCTGCATTGCATCATGCCCATTTCCTGAACTGGTGCTCTCGTTACTGATTGATAAGAAGTAAGGGCATAAAGAAATCAAAGGCACAAAGTGTTGTAGAATCCAGAAGAAGAACAAAACAGACGACAGACACAATCATATTGCTTGGTTCCAACTAACCTTCAGGCTCAAAAGTTAAAGGTGTAACAGAGAGCTCAGAGACAGAAAGAAACAACTTACATTTATGTAGCATTTTCCAAGCCCATTGGGCATCTCAAAGTGCTTGACAGTGAATGGGACACTGTTGATATGGAGTCACTGTTGTAATGTAGGAAATGTAAGAAATTGTGTAGGGCTTGGGTAAGGAATAGTGTATGCAGTATTGTTCTCCATATTTACAAAGAACAAAGAAAAGTACAGCACAGGAACAGGCCCTTCGACCCTCCAAGCCCGTGCTGACCATGCTGCCCGACTGAACTACAATCTTCTACACTTCCTGGGTCCGTATCCCTCTATTCCCATCCTATTCATGTATTTGTCAAGATGCCCCTTAAATGTCACTATCGTCCCTGCTTCCACCACCTCCTCCGGCAACGACTTCCAGGCACCCACTGCCCTCTGTGTAAAAGACTTGCCTCGTACATCTACTCTAAACCTTGTCCCTCGCACCTTAAACCTATGCCCCCTAGTAATTGACCCCTCTACCCTGGGGAAAAGCCTCTGATTATCCACTCTGTCTATGCCCCTCATAATTTTGTAGACCTCTATCAGGTCACCCCTCAACCTCCATCGTTCCAGTGAGAACAAACCGAGTTTATTCAACTACTCCTCATAGCTAATGCCCTCAATACCAGGCAACGTTCTGGTAAATCTCTTCTGCACCCTCTCTAAAGCCTCCACATCCTTCTGGTAGTGCGGCGACCAGAACTGAACACTATACTCCAAGTGTGGCCTAACTAAGGTTCTATACAGCTGCAACATGACTTGCCAATTCTTATACTCAATGGCCCGGCCAATGAAGGCAAGCATGCCGTATGCCTTCTTGACTACCTTCTCCACCTGTGTTGCCGCTTTCAGTGACCTCTGGACCTGTACACCTAGATCTCACTGACTGTCAGTACTCTGGAGGGTTCTATCATTCACTGTATATTCCCTACCTGCATGAGACCTTCCAAAATGCATTACCTCACATTTGTGCGGATTAATCTCCATCTGCCATCTCTCCACCCAAGTCTCCAAACAATCTAAATCCTGCTGTATCCTCTGACAGTCCTCATCGCTATCCGCAATTCCACCAACCTTTGTGTCGTCTGCAAACTTACTAATCAGACCAGTTACATTGTCCTCCAAATCATTTATATATATGACAAACAGCAAAGGTCCCAGCACTGATCCCTGCGGAACACCACTAGTCACAGCCCTCCAATTAGAAAAGCATCCTTCCATTGCTACTCTCTGCCTTCTATGACCTAGCCAGTTCTGTATCCACCTTGCCAGCTCACCCCTGATCCCGTGTGAATTCACCTTTTGTACTAGTCTACCATGGGGACCTTGTCAAAGGCCTTACTGAAGTCCATATAGACAACATCCACTGCCCTACCTGCATCAATCATCTTTGTGACCTCCTTGAAAAACTCTATCAAGTTAGTGAGACACGACCTTCTCTTCACAAAACCATGCTGCCTCTCACTAATACGTCCATTTGCTTCCAAATGGGAGTCGATCCTGTCTCGAAGAATTCTCTCCAGTAATTTCCCTACCACTGACGTAAGGCTCAGCGGCCTGTAGTTCCCGGGATTATCCTTGCTACCCTTCTTAAACAGAGGAACAACATTGGCTATTCTCCAGTCCTCCGGGACATCACCTGAAGACAGTGAGGATCCAAAGATTTCTGTCAAGGCCTCAGCAATTTCCTCTCTAGCCTCCTTCAGTATTCTGGGGTAGATCCCATCAGGCCCTGCGGACTCATCTACCTTAATATTTTTCAAGACGCCCAACACCTCGTCTTTTTGGATCTCAATGTGACCCAGGCTATCTACACACCCTTCTCCAGACTCAACATCCACCAATTCCTTCTCTTTGGTGAATACTGATGCAAAGTATTCATTTAGAACCTCGCCCATTTCCTCTGGCTCCACACATAGATTCCCTTGCCTATCCTTCAGTGGGCCAACCCTTTCCCTGGCTACCCTCTTGCATTTTATGGACGTGTAAAAAGCCTTGGGATTTTCCTTAACCCTATTTGCCAATGACTTTTCGTGACCCCTTCTAGCCCTCCTGACTCCTTGCTTAAGTTCCTTCCTACTTTCATTATGTTCCACACAGGCTTAGTCTGTTCCCAGCCTTTTAGCCCTGACAAATGCCTCCTTTTTCTTTTTGATAAGGCCTACAATATCTATCGTTATCCAAGATTCCCAAAAATTGCCGTATTTATCCTTCTTCCTCACAGGAACATGCCGGTCCTGAATTCCTTTCAGCTGACACTTGAAAGCCTCCCACATCTCAGGTGTTGATTTACCCTCAAACATCTGCCCCCAATCTAGGTTCTTCAGTTCCCGCCTAATATTGTTATAATTAGCCTTCCACCAATTTAGCACATTCACCCTAGGACGGCTCTTATCCTTGTCCACCAGCACTTTAAAACTTACTGAATTGTGGTCACTGTTCCCGAAATGCTCCCCTACTGAAACTTCTACCACCTGGCCGGGCTCATTCCCCAATACCAGGTCCAGTACCGCCCCTTCCTTAGTTGGACTGTCTACATATTGTTTTAAGAAGCCCTCCTGGATGCTCCTTACAAACTCTGCCCCGTCTAAGCCCCTGGCACTAAGTGAGTCCCAGTCAATATTGGGGAAGTTGAAGTCTCCCATCACCACAACCCTGTTGTTTTTACTCTTTTCCAAAATCTGTCTACCTATCTGCTCCTCTATCTCCCGCTGGCTGTTGGGAGGCCTGTAGTAAACCCCCAACATCGTGACTGCACCCTTCTTATTCCTGATCTCTACCCATATATCCTCACTGCCCTCCGAGGTGTCCTCCCGTAGTACAGCTGTGACATTCTCCCTAACCAGTAGCGCAACTCCGCCACTTCTTTTACATCCCCCTCTATCCCGCCTGAAACATCTAAATCCTGGAACGTTTAGCTGCCAATCCTGCCCTTCCCTCAACCAGGTCTCTGTAATGGCAACAACATCATAGTTCCAAGTATTAATCCAAGCTCTAAGTTCATCTGCCTTACCCGTAATACTTCTTGCATTTAAACATATGCACTTCAGGCCACCAGACACGCTGTGTTCAGCAACTTCACCCTGTCTGCGTCAGAGCCATACTGGCCCTATTCCCTAGTTCTCCCTCAATGCTCTCACCTTCTGACCTATTGCTCCCGTGCCCACCCTCCTGCCATACTAGTTTAAACCCTCCCGTGTGACACGAGCAAACCTCGCAGCCAGGATATTTATGCCTCTCCAGTTTAGATGCAACCCGTCCTTATATAGGGCACACCTGCCCCGGAAGAGCTCCCAGTGGTCCAGATAACGGAAACCCTCCCGCCTACACCAGCTGTTTAGCCACGTGTTTAGCTGCTCTATCTTCCCACTTCTCGCCTCACTGGCACGTGGCACAGGGAGTAATCCCGAGATTACAACCCTAGAGGTCCTGTCTTTTAACTTTCTGCCTAGCTCCCTGAACTCCTGCTGCAGGACCTCATGCCCCTTCCTGCCTATGTCGTTAGTACCAATATGTACAACGACCTCTGCCTGTTTGCCCTCCCCCTCCAGGATGCCCTCTACCTGTTTGGAGACATCCTGGACCCTGGCACCAGGGAGGCAACATACCATCCTGGAGTCTCTTTTACGTCCACAGAAGCGCCTATCTGTGCCCCTGACTATAGAGTCCCCTATGACTATTGCTCTTCTGCGCTTTGATCCTCCCTTCTGAACATCAGAGCCAGCCATGGTGCCACTGCTCGGGCTGCTGCTGTTTTCCCCTGATAGGCTATCATCCCCCCCCCCCCCCCCCCCCCCGGCAGTATCCAAAGGGGTATACCTGTTCGAGAGGGGGACAACCATAGGGGATTCCTGCACTGACTGCCTGCCCTTTCTAGTGGTCACCCATTTCTCTGCATGCACCTTGGGTGTGACCACATTTATATAATTTAGGAGTGGACATATTTACTTTGGAGAGGGTAGAACAACAAAGGTTTGTTGGATTGTTTCCCATGATGAGAAACTCAGTAAATTTGGCCTATATGCTTTACAATTTAGAAAAATGAGAGGTGATCTCATCACAACATCAAAGATTGCGAAGGGACATGACAGGATTGCCATTAAGAGGATGTTTTCTAAGAAGGGAACGTAGTGTCAGGATAACGCATTGATCATTTCGGACTGTGATGATGAGAAATTCCTCTGAAATTATGTCAGCTTCTCTTAAATTATATTTGTGTTCCTAACTGGTCTAAGTAAATGAACATCATACTCAACTCAAATCCCATTTCAATTAAGGTTGCTAAAAGGTGACCTTTCTTTAAATCTGCAGTCAATTACTTTGTTCAAATATTAGTTTCGAAGAAAATCCAAAACAATTAGTTAAGCTATGCCTTTGCCAACACAATCTTAAAAATAAGGTAGCAATGTAACAATAAAAAAGTAGCTGTCTGATTGTTCAAGGTTTTCTGCATTATAAACCCTTGAAAGGATCAATGGGTCAGCTCAGCATGTAGCCTTGAAGCAGTCTATTCATCATAAACTCTTTGGTCTTTATTACACTGTTGTGTAATCAGAGTTCTGTATCAGTAGCAAAATTGGACTTGTTACTTCCAGACATACTCTGTGTTATGGCAAAGGTCAAAGAAACAGGAAACCCCCTAACTGCACAAGGAAATAGATACACCCAATATTGGTTAGGGAGCATGCCTTTGCTGCTTGCATGTTTACAACAGACATATGGTTTTGGTCACACTCTTAATGAAATGCATCCCGCTTCTGTAATTAGATGGATTTGTGTTGTGCAGGGTTGCTCACCTAAAGAATGTGCTGCTGTTGTTTTAGAACTGAAGAATCTGCCCAATCCAAGGTCTCCCAACTTTACGACCCCAGTTGCTGTAATGAACACATTGGCGGGTTTGATATCTGCAAGGGAACAAAATATATGGACATAAATATGAAGTATTCACACTTCATCACAATTGGAAATATTCCATAAACAACATAATAAGGTCTCACAACTCTGGTCATTCAAATTTAAAAAAAATTACTTTGGTTTGCCAATGTCGGCAAAATGAAAAGCCTGCTTTCTTAAATATTCTTTTAGTTCTGAATTAAACAGAAACTTACTCGGTTCTGTCTCACTTTTAATCTAACGAATGAGGCAATAGTTTTGCAGTTTACCAAGGAATAAAATTGGTCCTTTAAAATCCCACAAAATTTGTCTTCTTATTCCAACATTTTCTTGCCTTATTCCTGGAGGGCAATTCATTTATGATGCTAAGTCTAATTCCAGTGGTAAATGAAATAGCATCCAAACTGCTGCCCAAGCCGAGATCAGATAACTTAGCTCAGGCCAGAGATGTAGGGCGCAATTCA
The DNA here is from genome assembly GCF_047496885.1 of Scyliorhinus torazame. Classification (NCBI taxonomy): domain Eukaryota; kingdom Metazoa; phylum Chordata; class Chondrichthyes; order Carcharhiniformes; family Scyliorhinidae; genus Scyliorhinus; species Scyliorhinus torazame. Next base: position 125,107,750 of record NC_092713.1, read on the forward strand.
GCTATCGCTTTGTGCCTGCCGTGAAGCAGGGCGAATCCTGCAAATGCCCGAAATCGGGCACCATGCTGGACCGATTCCAAGTTGCTCGACTCGCTCCGCCCGACCATTAGGCTCATTTAAATACCTGGATGCCGCTTTCATCCAGCGCCTGAGAGTCGATGGCCATGCCTGCCAGAGGGGAAGCAGTGGGCGTGGTGGTTTTATTACTGGACTGGTGATCCAGACACCCAGGATGACACTCTGGGTGGCCAGGTTCAAATCCCGCCAAGGCTGGTGAATTAAAAGTCGAATGACCATGAAACCATTGTCAGTTGTTGTAAAAACCCATCTGGTTCACTACATGCCCTTCAGGGGAGGAAATCTGCTATCCTTACCCAGTCTGGCCTTTATGTGATTCCAAACCCAGAGCAAAGTGGTTGACTCTTAAATGTCTTCTGAAATGGCCTAGCAAGCGACTCAGTTGTATCAAACCACTAAAAGGTCAAAATGAACACACAGCATCGACCTAGGCACTGGAAACGACAATGGTACACCCAGCCCTGGTTGATCCTGCAAAGTCCTCCTTACTAACATCTGGGGGCTTGTGCCAAAAGTGGGGGAGCTATCTCACAGACGAGTCAAGCAACAGCCTGACATTGTCATACTCACGGTTCATAGCTTACAGATAACATCCCAGACACCACTGTCACCATCCCCGGGTATGTCCTGTCTCACCAGCAGGATCTTCCGAGCAGAGGTGGTGACACAGTGGTGTACAGTCAGGAGGAGATGCCCTATGAATCCTCAACATCATCCCTGACCCCATGAAATCTCATGGCTTCAGGTCAAACATGGTCACGAAAACCTCCTGTTAATTACCACATACCTTCCACCCTCAACTGATGAATCAGTACTCTTCCATGTTAAACACAACTTGGAGGTGACATTGAGGATGGCAAGGGCACAGATTGAAGTACAATGTCCATCACCAAGTGTGGCACCAGGACTGACCGAACCTGAGGAACATATCTGCTAGACTGGGTCTGTGACAGGTGGTAAGGGAACGAACCAGAAGGAAAAACACATTAGACCTCATCCTCACAAACCTACCTGCCGCAGATGCCATCTGACATTACAATCCCAGATGAGACCCCAACAGTGACTAGGATACTGGACCGAAACCTCAATATTTTAGTTTATTTGTAAGGCTGTGCGGAAAGAATGATTCAATTCAGGAGTGATTGCATGGAAAAAAATAGGGCCTTGCAATTTCTAAAACTAAACTTTATTATGAATACACTATTAAACTTTTTAACTTCACACACGAAAAGAACAGCTCACAACAACTCCTTAATACTACTACTCAATTTCCCATTACAGATTTAGGGCAGCACGGTAGCATTGTGGATAGCACAATTGCTTCACAGCTCCAGGGTCCCAGGTTCGATTCCCGGCTTGGGTCACTGTCTATGCGGAGTCTGCACATCCTCCCCGTGTGTGCGTGGGTTTCCTCCGGGTGCTCCGGTTTCCTCCCACAGTCCAAAGATGTGCAGGTTAGGTGGATTGGCCATGATAAATTGCCCTTAGTGTCCAAAATTGCCTTAGTGTTGGGTGGGGTTACTGGGTTATGGGGATAGGGTGGAGGTGTTGACCTTGAGTAGGGTGCTCTTTCCAAGAGCCGGTGCAGACTCGATGGGCCGAATGGCCTCCTTCTGCACTGTAAATTCTATGATAATCTATGACAACAAAAGTAACATGCAACTCTCAATCTATCTTAAAATTAGCAGGGCATAGAGGAATACTTGCTTTATAAAACAGATTTGGATCCTGTTAGAACTCCTTCAGACTCTGGCTGAATATCTTCAAAAAGATGGTTCACCTGGTCCCCAGACAAAACTGCTCTGCTTTACATGTTATTATTCTTTTATAACTATCTTACTGTTAGAGAATTGTGGACTCAGAGTCAGGCAAATCTGAATTCAGCTGCTCTTTGTCCCAAAACTCAACTGCCTCTCTGCATTCCTGGGATCCACCCAGCAATGACCTTATCTCCCTAAGCTGAAAAACAAATTATCTCTGCAGGCTGCAAAAACAAATTAACTGCACAGGGATTTCCTCTGGACAATTTCACCGGCTGTTTCCTGGAATTAAAATAAAGTCATTTTTAAATATGACCACTGCAGTCAAACATCGTACAACCCCAGGCTTTTAATCCTTAACTTGTCCCAATATTTAGACGCCAATATTCCTAAAATCCTCCATTCGTCACACCAGCCATGACAGTATTGGTAGGAGTGACCACCGCACAGTCCTCATAGAAACTGAGCCCCATCTTCAAATTGAGGATACCATCCATCACGTTATGTGGCGCTACCATCGTGCTAAATTGGAATAGATTCAGAACAGATCTAGCAACTCAAGACTGGGCATCCATGAGGCACTGTGGGTCATCAGCAGCAGCAGAATTGTACTAAGTCGTAATCTGTAACCGCATGGTCTGGCATATCCCCCACTCTACCATTACCAAGCCAGGGGATCAACCCTAGTTCAATGGAGTGCAAGGGGGCATGCAAAGAGCAGCACCGGGCATACCGAAAAATGAGACGTCAACCTGGTGAAGCTACACACAGGATTACTTGCATGCCAAACAACATAAGCAGCAAGTGATAATCAGATCTAAGCGATCCCACAATCAATGGATCAGACATAAGCTCTATAGTCCTGCCATATCCATGAATGGTGGTGGACAATTAAACAACTCATTGGAGGAGGAGGCTCCACAAATATCCCCATTCTCAATGATGGAGAGGCCCAGCCCATCGGTGCAAAAGACAGGGCTGAAGCATTCGCAATAATCTTCAACCAGAAGTGCCGAGTGGATGATCCATGTCGATCTCCTCCGGAGGCCCCAGCATCACAGATGTCAGTCTTCAGCCAATTAGATTCACACCACCTAATATCAAGAAACGGCACTGGATATGCAAAGGCTATAGGTCCTGACAATATTCCGGCAATAGTACTGAAGACTTGTGCTCCAAAACCTGCTGTGCCCCTAGCCAAGCTGTTCCAGTACAGCTACAACACTGGCATGCATCCACCTGGCAATGTGGAAAACTGCCTGTACACAAAAAAACAGGACACATCCAACCCAGCCAATTACCACCCTATCAGTCTACTCTCCATCATCAGCAAAGTGATGGAAGGAGTCATCAACAGTGCTATCAATCAGCACTTGCTCAGCAATAACCTGTTCACTAACATTCAGTTTAGGATTCGCCAGGGCACTCAGCTCCTGACCGCATTCCAGCCTTGGTTCAAATATGGACAAAAGAGCTGAACTCCTGGGGTGAGGTGAGAGTGACTGCCCTTGACATCAAGGCAGCACTTGATCGAGTATGGCAGCAAGGAGCCCAAGCAAAACTAGTCAATGGGAATCAGGGGGAAAACTCTCCACTGATTAGAGTCGCACCGAGCACAAAGGAAGAGGGTTGTGGCGGTTGGAGGTCAGTCCCGAGACATCACTTCATATGTTCTTCAAGGCAGTGTCCTCGGCTGAACCATCTTCCGCTGCTTCATCAATGATTTTCCTTCCAACAGAAGGTTAGATGTGGCGATGTTCATTCGTGATTGTGCAATGTTCAGCACGATTCGCAATTCCTCAGGCACTGAAGCAGTCATAGATCATAGAATTTACAGTGCAGAAGGAGGCCATTCGGCCCATCGAGTCTGCACCAGCTCTTGGAAAGAGCATCCTACCCAAGGTCCACACCTCCACCCTATCCCAATAACCCAGTAACCAAACCCAACACTTAAGGGCAATTTTAGCATGGCCAATCCACCTAACCTGCACATCTTTGGACTGTGGGAGAAAACCGGAGCACCTGGAGGAAACCCACGCACACACGGGGAGGATGTGCAGACTCCGTACAGACAGTGACCCAAGCCGGAATCGAACCTGGGACCCTGGAGCTGTGAAGTAATTGTGCTATCCACAATGCTACCGTGCTGCCCTTTGAATAAATCTGAAATTTATTCCACATGCAAATGCAGCAAATCCAGGCTTGGGCTGACAAGTGGCAAGCAACATTCATGCCGCACAAATGCCAGGCAATGGCCATCTCCAATAAGAGAGAATCAAACAATCGCATCTCGACATTCAACTGCATTACCAAAACTGAATCTCCCACTATCAACATCCTGGAGGTTACCCTTTACCAGAAACTGAACTGGACTAGCCATATAAATACTGTGGCTACACAAGCAGGTCAAAGGCTAGGAATCCTGCGGCGCGTAGCTCACCTCCCGGGTCCCCACTTGCCAGGATGAGTGCAGCTCCAGAAACACTCAGAAGCTCAACACCATCCAGGACAAAGCAGCTCGCTTGACTGGCACCCCTTCCACAAACAGTCACTCCGTCCGCCACTAATGGACAGTAGCAGCAGTATGCACCACCTACGAGATGCCTTGCAGGAACTCACCAAGGCTCCTTCGGCAGTACCTTCCAAACCCATGGCCACTACCGTTCAGAAAGACAAAGGCAGCAGATACATGGGATCACCACCACCTGGACGTTCTGCTCCAAGTCACTCACCATCTTGACTTGGAAATATTTTGCCTCTCCTTCACTGTCGCTGGGCCAAAATCCTGGAAATTCCATCCTAACATGACAGCCGGTGTACCTATACCACATGGACTGCAGCGGTTCAAGAAGCCAGCTCACCACCACCGTCTCAAGGGCAATTAGGGATGGTCAACACATACTGGCCTATCCATGAAGCCCACATCTCGAAAAAATGAATTTTAAAATAAAAAAACTTTGACCGGGCGTCGTTTAGCACTGGTTTCCTTGGGGGAGCGGGTGGATCTCGCAAACTATTAGAGACCCCTGGCTGGTCAGGAACCAGGGCTGTTTGGGCTGGCACTCCCCTTGGCAACAAAGCACCTTGGCACTGCCACCCTGGCAGTGCCAGCCTAGCACCTTAGCCGTACCAGTGTGCCCAGGTGGCACCGCCAGGGTGAAGAGATCGAGGCTGCCACGCAAAACGGCACCCTGATCTGCGAGGAGCTGGTCCTGCTCAACTCGCCAGTGCAGGAAGTCAACTAAGGTGTGGCCTCGGCGGGGAGAACCTCCCTGAGGCCCAAAAAACCGGCAAAGTGCCATTGAATAGCAGTGTTAGTCTTGGCACTGCAGCCCTCGAAAAACATCCCACCAAATGTGTCCAAAAGTGGACTTAGTTTCAGGTCCGCTGAATCACACCCATAATGTAGGTATTTCCCAGGCATTATCATGTGAAACAGAAAAATAAACTAGTAATGGATTAGTTATCGAGACCCATACAATTGGAGGAAAGCATGGATTTTCTCTTATCATTACGTCAAATCATTCACCACCCACATCAGCAGCAATGCAATACGATTCCATAACATCTGACCATGTAACTCTATAAATAGTTGCTAGAGTTCGTACGAGTATATAAGTTTACTCATTCTTCACATTTCCTTGCCACCTTGTAGAGATTCACAAGATTTTGAATTGAAGGTATTGAATTCCATGGTCATTTGTAAATGAATGCATATGCCACGTACATAAGGCCTACTCCCGGATAGATTTTTTTGTTTTGGGCAGGGCATTGATCCCGAAAGTGGAGGGAACGGAGTATTCGGCCATAGCCATTTCAGACCATGCCCCGCACTGGGTGGAGCTGGGGGAGGAGAGGGACCAACGCCCGTTGTGGAGGTTGGATGTGGGACTGCTGGCAGACGAGGAAGTGTGCGGGAGGGTGCGGGGGTGCATTGAAAGGTATCTGGAGGCCAACGACAACGGGGAGGTGCAGGTGGGAGTAGTATGGGAGGTGCTGAAGGCGGTGGTCAGGGGAGAGTTAATGTCCATCAGGGCTCACAGGGTGAAGAGAGAGGGCAGGGAAAGGGAGAGGTTAGTGGGGGAGATTTTAAGGGTGGACAGGTGCTATGCAGAGGCTCCTGATGAGGGACTACTCAGGGAGAGACAAAGTCTCCAGACGGAGTTTGACCTGTTGACCACAGGGAAGGCAGAGGCACAGTGGAGGAAGGCACAGGGGGCGATATATGAATATGGGGAGAAGGCGAGCCGGATGCTGGCACACCAGCTCCGTAAGAGGATGGCAGCGAGGGAAATAGGTGGAGTCATAGATGGCAGGGGAACTACGATGCGGAGTGCAGGGAAAGTGAATGAGGCTTTTAAGGCCTTTTACGAGGAACTGTGTAGGTCCCAGCCCCCAGGGGGAAAAGAGGGGATGCGGCGATTCTTGGATCAGTTGAGGTTCCCAAGGGTGGAGTTGCAGGAGGTGGCTGGTTTGGGGGCGCCAATTGCGGTGGAGGAGCTGGTTAAAGGACTGGGGAGCATGCAGGCAGGGAAGGCCCCGGGGCCGGATGGGTTCCCGGTGGAGTTCTACAGGAAGTATGTAGACCTGTTAGCCCCGTTGCTGGTAAGGACCTTCAATGAATCAAGGGAGGGGGGGACCCTGCCCCCGACAATGTCGGAGGCGACGATCTCTTTCATCTTGAAGCGGGATAAAGACCCACTGCAATGTGGGTCACATAGACCGATCTCGCTCCTTAATGTAGATGCTAAGTTGCTGGCAAAAATGTTGGCCATGAGTATTGAGGACTGTGTCCCGGGGGTGATCCACGAGGACCAGACGGGATTCGTAAAGGGTAGGCAGTTAAATACTAATGTGCGAAGGCTCCTGAATGTGATAATGATGCCATCGGTGGAGGGAGAAGCAGAGATAGTGACAGCCATGGACGCGGAGAAGGCCTTCGATCGGGTAGAGTGGGAGTATCTCTGGGAAGCGTTGAGGAGGTTTGGGTTCGGGGGAGGGTTTATCAGTTGGGTTAAGCTCCTGTATAAAGCCCCGGTGGCGAGTATGGTCACGAACCGGCGGAGGTTGGAGTATTTCCGGCTGCACCGAGGGACGAGGCAGGGGTGCCCCCTGTCCCCTCTGCTTTTTGCATTAGCAATTGAACCTTTGGCCATGGCGTTAAGGGAGTCGGGGAAATGGAAGGGGGTGGTTCGATGGGGAGAGGAACATAGAGTGTCGCTGTACGCAGACGACCTGTTGCTGTATGTGACGGATCCAGTGGAGGGGATGGTTGAGGTAATGCAGATCCTACGGGAGTTTGGAGACTTTTTGGGCTATAAGCTCAATGTGGGAAAGAGTGAGCTCTTTGTGATCCATCCGGGGGACCAGGGAAGAGGGACAGACGACCTACCGTTGAGGAGGGCGGAAAGGAGCTTTCGATACTTGGGGATTCAGGTAGCTAGGAGCTGGGGGGGCACTGCACAAACTTAATTTGACGCGGTTGGTGGAACAGATGGAGGAGGATTTTAAAAGGTGGGACATGTTGCCACTCGCGCTGGCGGGTAGGATATAGTCGGTTAAAATGGTGGTCCTCCTGAGATTTCTTTTTGTATTCCGATGCCTCCCAATTGTGATCACTAAGGCCCTTTTTTAAGAGGGTAAGCAGGAGCATTACGGGATTTGTGTGGGCGAGCAAGACCCCGCGGGTAAGGAGGGGGTTCTTGGAGCGTAGCAGAGATAGAGGAGGGTTGGCGTTGCCGAATCTGGGTGGTTATTATTGGGCAGCCAACGTGGCAATGATCCATAAGTGGGTGATGGAGGGAGAGGGGTCGGCGTGGAAGAGGTTGGAGATGGCGTCCTGCAAAGGAACGAGCCTGGGTGCGCTGGTGACGGCACCGCTGCCGCTCTCGCCGACAAGGTATACCACGAGCCCGGTGGTGGCGGCAATGCTAAAGATCTGGGGGCAGTGGAGACGGCACAGGGGTACGATGGGAGCCTCGGTGTGGTCCCCGATCAGAGACAACCATCAGTTTGTCCCAACATCAGTTTGTCCCAGGAAGGATGGACGGGGGATTTCAGAGCTGGCATCGGGTAGGGATTAGAAGAATGGGGGACCTGTTCATTGACGGGACGTTTGCGAGCTTAGGGGCGCTGGAGGAGAAGTTTGGGCTACCCCTGGGAAACGCTTTCAGGTACATGCAAGTGAGGGCGTTTGTGAGGCGGCAGGTGAGGGAATTTCCGCTACTCCCGGCACAGGGGATTCAAGATAGGGTGATTTCGGGCGTATGGGGAGGGCAAGGTGTCGGCGATATACCAGGAAATGAAAGAAGAGGGGGAGGCTTTGGTAGAGGAGCTGAAGGGTAAATGGGAGGAGGAGTTGGGGGAGGAGATTGTGGAGGGGCTATGGGCTGATGCCCTAAGTAGGGTTAATTCCTCTTCCTCGTGTGCCAGGCTTAGCCTGATATAATTTAAGGTGGTTCATAGAGTGCATATGACAGGGGCGAGGCTCAGTAGGTTCTTTGGGGTGGAGGACAGATGTGGGAGGTGCTCAGGAAGTCCAGCGAACCATGTCCATATGTTTTGGTCATGCCCGGCACTGGAGGGGTTCTGGAGGGGAGTGGCGGGAACAGTATCTAAGGTGGTGAAAGTCCAGGTCAAGCCAAGCTGGGGTCTAGCACTATTTGGAGTAGTGGACGAGCCGGGAGTGCAGGAGGCGAAAGAGGCCGGCATTCTGGCCTTTGCATCCCTAGTAGCCCGGCGAAGAATCTTGCTAATGTGGAAGGAGGCGAAGCCCCCCAGCGTGGAGGCCTGGATAAATGATATGGCAGGGTTTATCAAGTTGGAAAGGATAAAGTTTGCCTTGAGAGGGTCTGCGCAGGGGTTCTACAGGCGGTGGCAACCGTTCCTAGACCATCTCGCGGAGCGTTAGATGAAGGTCGGACAACAGCAACCCAGGGGGGGACATCGTTCGTGGGGGGGTTCTCTGGGGGGCATTTGAGCAAGAAAGCACATGAATGATCCGGAAATTGACATGTACGGGAAGAATCCAATGTACAAAGTTCTGTATCTTATTGTCTTGCCATGTTCACGTCTTGCCACGCGAGTTCTTTTTCTTTTCTTTGTTACCCGGGGGGGGGGGGGGGGGGGGGTTTGTTTGTAAGGTGGAAAATATTGTTATTGAAAAACTCTTAATAAAAACATATTTTTTTAAAAAAGTAAATGAATGCATATGGAAGCACGGACACAAATATGAAACCTGGCAACTCATGAAACACGCCGATATGCTTCAGATTGTATTAATATGTAAAGTAAATACCATTTCAAAAATATGGATGAACACAATGTTTCATATTTGTTCAATCTGAAATTAATAATTGCACATCATGGGTGCTGTTAAAATTTATTTAACAATGGGTGCAAGCAAAATAAATGAACTTTATCGGTCAAATCTTCCGGTCTCTCGATCTTGGAGACCGGGTGTACGACTGAGGTTGCGTGTCGGGACCCAGTAGAAATCTTTACGCATCAATGTGGGAAGTTTCAACTTCCGATGGGCAATTTCCCTGCTCCCCAGCACCCTCCCAAAATGCCACTGACTCGAGTCAGAGGCTTCGTTAGGACAGTTCCATAGTACTTAACTGAAAGTTACCGAGGAAATATTAGACAGGTGAATGCAAAGTCTAACATCTGGATAACTAAACAACTGACCTCCCCCAATCTGCACCCAAGGCCCCTGACCCAACTCTTCCCCCCCTCAAACTCGACCCGACTACTCCGACGCTTCAACTGTGTAGATGCTGTGCTGCACATTTCTGTGAAAGCCAAAGGAAATGCAAGTAGTGTCGTGTCAGGGGGACTTTTGAGCACAGCAGAAACCTGGTGATCATGGCTGCTGTTCAGAAGATCCCAGCCTATGTTTCACCAATAAGGAGTCAAATTGAGAATAATAAAAGGTCTTCAAACACTCACCTGATGAAGGAGCGACGCTCCCGAAAGTTAGGTGGTATGGTAGCACAGTGGTTAGCACAGTTGCTTCACAGCTCCAGGGACCCAGGTTCAATTCTCGGCTTGGGTCACTGTCTGTGCAGAGTCTGCACGTTCTCCCCGTGTCTGCGTGGGTTACCTCCGGGTGCTCCGGTTTCCTCCCACAGTCCAAAGATGGTTAGGTGGTTTGGCATGCTAAATTGCACTTAGTGTCCAAAAGAAAAAAGGTTGGGTGGGTCTACTGGGTTACGGGGATAGGGTGGAGGCGTGGGCTTAGGTAGGGTGCTCTTTCCAAGTGCCGGTGCAGACTCGGTGGGCCGAATGGCCTCCTTCTGCCCTGTAAATTCTAGTGATTCTAAACAAACCTGTCAGACTTTAATCTGGTGTTGGACTTCTTACTGTGCCCAATCCAGTCCAACGTCGGCATCTCCATATCATGATTAATAAATTAAACTAGGTTCTGAGTAAGTCATATTGAACTCAAAATGTTACCTCGGTTTCTCAGTCCACGAATGCTGACAGGTCAGCTGAGTTTTCCAGCATTTTCTATTCTTATTTCATATTTCCAGCATCTGACTTCTTCCATCACTTTGCTGATGATGGGGAGTAGACTGATAGGGCAGAAGTTGGCTGGATTGGATTTGTCCTGTATTTTTTTGTATAGGACATGCTCTAAATTTAGAGTACCCAATTATTTTTTTCCAATTAAGGGGCAATTTAACATGGCTAATCCACCTACCCTGCACATTTTGGTTTGTGGGGGTGAGACCCACGCCGACACTGGGAGAACGTGCAAACTCCACACTGAATGTGACCCGGGGCCGGGATAGAACCCGGGGGCGAAATTCTCCCCCAACGGCGCGATGTCCGCCGACTGGCGCCCAAAACGGCGCCAATCAGATGGGCATCGCGCCGCCCCAAAGGTGCGGATCTTTGGGGGCCGAGCCCCAACATTGAGGGGCTAGGCCGGCGCCGGAGGGATTTCCGCCCCACCAGCTGGCGGAAACGGCGTTTGTTGCCCCGCCAGCTGGCGCGGAAATGACATTTGGGGCGGCGCATGCGCGGGAGCGTCAGCGGCCGCTGACAGTTTCCCGCGCATGCGCAGTGGGGAGAGTCTCTTCCGCCTCCGCCATGGTGGAGGCCGTTGCGGAGGCGGAAGGGAAAGAGTGCCCCCACGGCACAGGCCCGCCTGCGGATCGGTGGGCCCCGATCGCGGGCCAGGCCACCGTGGGGGCACTCCCCGGGGTCAGATCACCCTGCGCCCCCCCCCCCCCCAGGACCCCGGAGCCCGCCCACGCCGCCTTGTCCCGCCGGTAAATACCTACTTTAATTTACGCCGGCGGGACAGGCAATTTCTCGGCGGGACTTCGGCCCATTCGGGCCGGAGAATCGAGCGGGGGGTCCCGCCAACCGGCGCGGCCCGATTCCCACCCCCGCCCAATCTCCCGTACCGGAGACTTCGGCAACCGGCAGGGGCGGGATTCACGGCGGCCACCGGGGGGTCGGAGAATGACGCCCCCGGTTCTCGGCACCATGAGGCAGCAGTGCTAACCACTGCACTACTGTGTCGCCCCAAGGGTTTTTGCTTTTATTTTAACGTTTTAATTGTCAATAATAAACTAGAAAGAACTAAAAATGCTAAATGCAGCTAAGAACAAATTAGCTTCAATCCGAGCAGTGCAATTGTGACATGTCCAAGTAGCAATTGCTGAAGAGTTTTTGCCAGTGCTAAGACTTTGGCCTTCAGACCACTGCTACATATGGACTTTGGCCTTCAGACCACTGCTACATATGGACTTCTTTTACAACTTGCATCTTTCACAGAAGGATGGACCCCAGTAATTTGGAATCACACAATCCATTCATTATCTAGTATTTTCAACCTGTAACAGTACATCCAATGATCTCAGAACTAACTTGGGCTAATACTTGCTGCAAAGTATTTGGCATTCTGAAGAGATGATCTACTTCTCCTCTCTTACACTGCAATTTTCACTTAGAGATGGTGTATATGTTTAAATAGGAATGGAAGTTTCAGTAGGCAGGGAAGTTTCAGTAGGAGCTTCGGAAGGAGTGAAGAAGACAAAACAAAAATTAGTGTTAAAGAATTAGGGAAATGAGTACCGGATACGAGGCAGCAGGGATGAGGAATTTGGGAATGAATGAGGGATCAGGAAATTTGACAATCACCAAGGAGTGCAGATTAAATTAAGTTTACAGAGAGCGACCTGAAGCTGTGTGGGAGGAAAATGGGCAAGTGGGTTGAGAGAATGAGGAGTGATAGTGCAGAGGAGTGATGTGCATTTATATGGCATCTTTCATGAGCTCAGGATGTCTCAAAAGTTTTTCCAGAGGCAATTAAGTACTTTTGGAGTGTAGTCTGTTGTAATTTAGGAAACAGCAGTCAATTTGTTCACAGCAGATAGAGAGAGAGAGAGCAGCAGGCAGGAGAGCACATGCAGGGCATTGTGGGGTTGAGGAGGGGGGAGGAAGAGAAGAAGAGACTAGTGCGTGAGGGGGCTGGACAGAGGTGGGGCCTGGCGCGAGCAGGACAGAGGTGGAGCCTGGCACGAGCAGGACAGAGGTGGGGCCTGACACGAGCAGGACAGAGGTGAGGCCTGGCGTGAGCATGACAGAGGTGGGGCCTGGCGCGAGCAGGACAGAGGTGGGGCCTGGCGCGAGCATGACAGAGGTGGGGCCTGGCGCGAGCAGGACAGAGGTGGGGCCTGGCGCGAGCATGACAGAGGTGGGGCCTGGCGCGAGCAGGACAGAGGTGGGGCCTGGCGCGAGCAGGACAGAGGTGGGGCCTGGCGCAAGCAGGACAGAGGTGGGGCCTGGCGCGAGCATGACAGAGGTGGGGCCTGGCGCGAGCAGGACAGAGGTGGGGCCTGGCGCGAGCATGACAGAGGTGGGGCCTGGCGCGAGCAGGACAGAGGTGGGGCCTGGCGCAAGCAGGACAGAGGTGGGGCCTGGCGCAAGCAGGACAGAGGTGGGGCCTGGCGCGAGCAGGACAGAGGTGGGGCCTGGTGCGGGCAGGACAGAGGTGGGGCCTAGCGCAGGCAGGACAGAGAGGGGGCCTGGCGCTGGTAGGACAGAGGAGGTGTCTGGCAGGATAGTGGGGGGGGGGCGGGGGCGTGGGCAGGACAGGGGGGGGGGCTGGCGTGGGCAGGACAGAGGGGGAGGGGCTGGCGTGGGCAGGACAGAGGGGGGGCCTGGCACGAGCAGGACAGGGGGGGCCTGGACAGAGAGGAGGGGGGAGCCGGGTGCATGCCCAAGAGAGAAAGTGTTGGAGGGGCCGGGCACGTGCCTGAGAGGGAGGGGAGGGGAGGGGGGCCGCGTGTGTGTCTAAGAGAGAATTTGTTGGAGGGGCCGGGCGCGTGCCCGAGAGAGAGAGGAGGAGGGCCAGGTATGCGCCTAAGAGAGAGAGAGGGAGGTTGGGGCCAGGCGCACACCCGAGACTGAAGCGCAAGCATGTCTGCGCCTGGGGGGGGGGGGGGGGGGGGGGGGCGGCGAGATAGAGAAAAGACAGAGACAAAAAAAAAATTGTGCACAGCAAGCTCCCACAAATAGCAATGTGATGATGACTATCTAATTTGTGTTAGTAATGTTGGCTGGGAGGTATTAAAAAAATTGGCCAGGACACCAGGTAGCATTTCATGTTCTATTTTGGATAGCACCATGGTGATTTTTATGTATCTAGCCTCGGTTCAATATCTCCAAAAGACAGCACCTTGCATTCCCTCAGTACTGCACTGTTGGTCAGCCCAAGGAAAGCATGAGATAGTGTTGCAAACGAGAAATGAGAAAGAGGCAATAGGAGGAGTGATGTTGTAAGAGTCTTCTGACCAACGGCGGTGCCAAAATGCAGCTGCAGTAGCAAATATCATACAGTTGCTTTGCCTTCTCTCAACTCATCACCACTGTCATGATATTCAAACACACACATCATGATAGACACACCAACTGACAAATCAGAACACACAACACCACAACCAATCACAGACAAAGACAGGGACTGTATAAAAGGACAAACACGACACCTGGTGGAGAGTATTAGCTGGAGACCAGGACAAGGACAGACCTGTTACACGACACACTCAGGGAGACACCACATGCAGAGTATCCAGAACGAACTGTATATAAAAGTTAAAATAAAACAGAGTTGTACCAAATACAACTGTGTTGGTTCATCTGTGCATCAGAGCACCCAACACCACATGGTACAGGAGTGGATCGATACGTGCCGGCATACCTCAGTGTACAGAGACAACCAGCAGTACCCAGGCAAGATGTTACAGCTCCCGGTTCCGCTGCCGCTCCAGTGCCACGGCGATCTCCGCGAAAACTGGCGGCGATTCCGGCAAATGTTTGAATTGTTCCTGGTGGCAGCTGAACTCCAAGACTTGGATGATAATGAAAACATTGAATTTCTCCTCACCATCGCCGGTGCAAGGGCAAAATAAATATTCACAAGGTTCAGGTTCTTCAGGAGGCAGCAAAGGTACGATTACCAGGCAGTCCTGGACAAATTCGCCAAGTACTGTGAGGAAAACGCACTCCAATCGGCAAGTAAAGGTAAGAAAAGCGGCAGTACTCACCTCGTGGCCGGGATCCCGGAGGCCGAATTCCCAGAGGCCGAAATCCCGGGCCTGAGAGAGGGCTGGGTCGAGGTCGGCGGCCATCTTGCTAAAGGTATCACGCTAGCACAGTTGCGCGAGCAGTGCGCAGAACCGGAAGTTTCGTTTGCGCATGCGCGAGACGCTGCGCATGCGCAGTCAAGAAAACGGCCATCGGTAAAGGAACAGCGATCTGCGCATGCGAAGTCGCTTCCTACGTGCTACATACCGAGCATCAGGATGTCAGAGGCCCCAGACCGCACCAATTTAAAGGGGAAACGTCCCAAATCCAATTTAAAAGGGAAACGTCCCAAATCAAAAAAACAAAAATCTGTTAAAGCTGTAAAACAACCTTCCCTCACCTGGAATGACAGCACATTGCCGCAAATTGACCCAGGAGATGAATTTGACCTCCGAAGAACCCTGCAACAAGCAGTTACCTACGCACAAGCCGATGATTCCGACCTCGAATACTTCGATAACGATCTTTACATTGTTTCTGGACCTCACGAGCCCAATGACAGCTCCATGGTCCTAGACGACTACGACTCGGACGAACCTTTCGTGTTGCACATTGGCGACCCTCACATTGAATCCGACGCAGATGCGGATTCATTTTTCGGATTTGAAGATCTTCAACCCAGCAGATAGGACGTCCCAACTCATCAGTGCAGAATGATGCCGCAGCCAGAAATCAACAGACAGGGAGCGGTGCAAGCCTACAGAGAGCGGCCTACTGCCAAACAGAGCATGGTCCACGTCCCGCTCAGCGTTCCCGACTCTATGAAAGAAGACATGCAAGACTCCAGAGCGCAGTCCTTGCATGAACAAGAAGTGACTCCAGAGTCACAAGCTTCCACAGCAAGCTCGTGGACAGACTCCACGAAAGAAGAAACGCTTGACTCCGATGCGCAGTCCTTGCAGGAGCAAGACCATGCGGGTCTAGCAACCTCTCCTGACCAACCAGCGGCAGACGATGCAAGTCTGCCATGCTCACGTGAACAGCAAGAAGGCTATGACAGCCTACGACGCTCCACTGCACATCAGCATGACCATGACAGTCTCTCATGCTACAATGAAGGGCACAGCGCTGATGACTGTTCAAGCCCAACTGAAGACAAGCCAAAGGAATCTTCTCTTCCAAGCCCGAAGGAAAAAGGTTTATGCGCTGACCTTCAGGATCATTATAGCCGAACAGAGATTAATAATGCTGCACGGTCACAGAAGGATGCTGAGGATTTGCTAACGAAATTACTTGTATGTTTAACTTGCAAGGAGCAGACTGAGAATTGCCAGTGTTTTAGTACGAAAAAAAAAAATGGACAAGACATTGATCCTCAGTTAATGGAAATAACACAACCTGAATCATACCTACAGCAGGGACAAATGTCTCCCTTCAACACAACACCGCAAAGTCCCAACTTCGGAGACCTGCAGTTAGTCAGTAATGACTCTTCAAACCTTGAGGGGAACATTAACTGCATTGAATCTATACACACTCCACTGATAAATGAGCAGAACATTGGAGCAAGAATCCTGAGGACACCGACATCGAGTAGCCAGATAAAGAATTTAAAACCCGCAGCAGTTTCAAGTGAACCAAGTGTGCTTTTCACTAATGGTGAAGATGCAGATAAGATCGACCCGATTATCCATTGTACCACACTAACCCCAGAGATTAAGCAGTTATGTCTGGGGAGTATAATGTGGGCAATTGAGAACAGTAAAAGAGAGACTGTGACCATGCCAGTCCCAGCAAAATCAGACCCAGAGACTATGAAAGCATGTACATTAGACAAAGATACATACGAGGTACCCGAGAAGAAAAGTGAAACGGAATGTTCTTTGGAAAATAGTACAATGTCGAAAGAAACATTGGATCCTACATTCGAGACCATACATATGGGAGAATTTGAGGGTAATAAACAAGGTTCTGCAATGTCTGGGGGAAGATTTACAATTCCAAAGAAGAAAAGCCCAAATGAAGTCGCCCTTCCAGCACAGCATGTGGCCGGAACCAGCGTGCACGGTCTCGGCCGACTTCAACATCTGGCACATTCATCGCCTTGCATGACATTAGTGATGGTGCCTCTTCAATGGCAACGACCCATCGGCTACAAGATGCCGTCCACCACAAACATAAAAAGAAAAAAGACTCCACCTCGTTCCTGGTATGCAGGGCGGATGGATTGATGCGTCGCCGCAATCGGCGCGCCCTTCGCCGACTTCCACGCTCGCAGCCACACTGTACACACACGCCGGATCCTCAACAGGCTTCCGAGGATGACTTCGTGGAGCTGCCGCAGATCACGCCCCTTCCATCGCCACCCATGGCCAGGCTTGCACATCTGCCGGTGGTTCTTGACCCACCCTTGAGGCGGTCAACCCGAATTCGTCGCACACCCATTAGATTGGACTTATAACACTGTTCATACGTTTAAAAAGTTAAACACTACTGTATTATAACCTGTTGTTGTTTATCGTTCCAGATATCGTTTGACCGGACCACTATTCAAAGTTTTTTTTCGCATTCATGTTTTGTTATGGTACAACCTCGTTAGCGTGACGCACCCGACATCGCCCCATGTAAATAGTTACGTCATATGCACATGCTGTACACAACACACACACACACTCTTAGATGCACTCACGACACGATTATATTTATAACCACGTAGGCACATATCTTTGTAAAAAGGAGGGGATGTCATGATATTCAAACACACACATCATGATAGACACACCAACAGACAAATCAGAACACACAACACCACAACCAATCACAGACAAAGACAGGGACTGTATAAAAGGACAAACATGACACCTGGTGGAGAGTATTAGCTGGAGACCAGGACAAGGACAGACCTGTTACACGACACACTCAGGGAGACACCATGTGCACAGTATCCAGAACGAACTGTATATAAAAGTTAAAATAAAATAGACTTGTACCAAATACAACTGTGTTGGTTCATCTGTGCATCAGAGCACCCAACACCACAACCACAAAGGCAATCTAAACCTCAGGTCAGATGCCTCCCATACAAAACCGATGTTCCTCACCAGATCCCTCCATTAATCACTAGCATTCGTCCAACTCAATACCCCTCTTGAAAAAACCCCAAAGGCACTACAAGATAAAAAGAGAGATAGCTCGGAAAATCAAAGGCACAGAAAACAAGATGAAAATGACAGACAACTGCGGTGTACTTTAACGTGGCAAGGAATTTATCAAAATAATTTGAGTTTCACGCACCTGCACAGTATGCCATGATAGTTCCAAGAGATCATGTAAGTTGATCTTGCAATATCACTCCTCCTATTGCCTCTTTCTCAATTCTCCTTTGCAACACTATCTCATGTGACTGAAAAATGATGATGCCAGAGGCCAGAAGCACAATTTATACTATGGCATTTGAGGAAGCAGGCTGTTTTATTTCCCTGGTTTTGGGACTCATGTGAAGTTCACACAGACCACTTTTGAATGCTTGCCTATTGACCCAAATTAGCATATTATGAACATTATTAAGAAAACAATTGTGAGAAATCCAGATCTTTCTCTTATCAGTGGAAAGTTGTTGACTTGGGAAGTAGCTCGACTATTTTGCATTATATGAACATCTCCCGACCTCATGAATTCAATAGAAACCCTGAAGGCAAATACATTTGATCTAGTTGTCACTTAAAAGCCCTGCCAATAAAAAGATTACAGCCATGCTACACAACAGATGAAAATGCCCAAATGTAAACGTTTGTGCAATTTTCCTTTGTTTTATAAATTGGATAAATAACTTTGATCTTGGTGGTGGGGTCCAATTTCAAGAAAGCACCATAAACATGTAATATCTAAAAATCAATTACATATATAAAAATCTCAACACAATTAAACTTATCTGCCTAAAATGCAATTCACAACTAAATATAAGCAGCATATTTTTAAATTGCTATAGTTGAAGATATGAGGTTTGAACAAAATTAGCAGCAATTATTAGCCTTTTTAACCAAATGATCCTTTTGATCAATGGTATATTAGCTTTACATCCAACAATGCCTGTGAAGAAAGCAGCTAGAAATGAGTCAGCTTGACTACCCCCTTAACAACTTTGCATCATCAATCTTCATGCTGTGGAACTGGAAGAGGTCAGCAACTGTTGATGGTTACCAACCAAGTGATAGCTTCCACCTAACTAACTGATTAATCTTCAGAGCACCATTCTACCCTCCAACACAACTATACCACCACAGTTCAAAACTAGTATGAGAAACAAATGCCTGTTGTTTAGTAATTTTATATGTTGGGGAAAGAGACACTTCTTTGTAAAATGAGTTAAGATAAATTGCATTGTTAGTGGTGGAATCAATACATTGATCGATTAATGCTAGCTCACTGCGTTACTCAACAATATCACCATTGCAGAGAATTCGAGGCTCATATTCTGACTTAACACAAGCAACACAATGGTGCTCCAAATGTCCTGTAATAAGTGGATGATTTAAAATGAATTAATGTTTTAAAAAGAATCCCTCTTTACTGTATAAAACTTCAACTTGTTTCCTTTCTACTCGACCTGGCCTTGGTCCCTAACTCTGTCTTACTTATCATAGTTGATTAAACATTTTGGTATCTTATCCTATGTACTACATCAAGTCTGTTTACTTAAGCAGAATTGATTCTGATATATGGCTTTCAAACAAACCCATTCAGAAAATGACAACACACACGGAATATTTTGTTTTCTAATAGGGGATGGTTATTCTGTAATAATGTTACCTCTATGCATGACACGCCGAGAATGCATGTGTTCCAAGGCACTGCAAAGTTGAACAAAATACTTCCATATTGTTCTTTCTGGAATCAGCCGTTTCTGTTTCTTAAAATGCTGTGAAAATATTGGATGTCACTATGAATCCAAATTAGTACTAGGTTATAAGATTAAAATCTATAACATTTTTAATTTGAAACTAAACTGGAATTCTGAAAGCAAATAAATAACAGATTTACAAACACAACATAACAGGATTTTAATTCTCATACAGATTTTGATTAATGTATAAATATACAAATGGATGTTATAAAAGGACAACTGCTGAAATACTAATAACTTACTTTGTTTTCCAACCTAAACTCTGTTCTGGATATTCAGTGTCAATGAAAGCAAAAAGGCAACTATTGTCCTTAAGTATGTACCTGGTTTATTTTGAGTTTTCAAGGTTGGTTTAAATAACAAGCAAGCCCAAAGCATGCATAACCAAGCATGGAATACAAAAATGTAATTTGTCTCATGATGCTTATTCTTCCCAAAAACCATGCACTATGTATCCAAGCAAGAATTTAATAACCACCAATGAAATCTCCAAAAAATAAACCATTCAATAATAAAATCACGAATACGAAAGAAAATCAAGCAGAACCCCATGATAGTCTGTCCCTCTCCACATCTAACATAATTCAAAATTTGAAAAATTCTATCATCGGGTGAATACAATTGTAACCCAAGCTCATTACCACTTGCTGGAAACTGCGATCTTCCTTCTGGTCATACAGCCAAAGATCAGGTTAGCTAATTTACTGTTGTCTCATACTTTCATGGTAAGTTCTCCTAGCAAAACGTATTTAATTCAGATTTGTCTACTATTTTATACTCTATATTTAAATTCAAATCAACTGATATTTCGATTAATTGCTCCCCCTTCATCTCACCATTTCATATTTAATCCATTGCAATCAATATCTCGTCAGTCCAACATCATAAACCATCCAAATCCCTTAAAATTTTGTCCTGTTATTTGCTTCTGAACTTTCCCATCAACTTCGACAGGGATATATCTAAATCAGTTTTATTTTTCTTAATTTCAAGATAACTTGTCCACGTTGTGAACAAAGAGTTGGGGAGGAGGGCAGGGTACATGGGAGTGTGTGAGGATGGGATAACTTTGGGCAGGGGAGGAAAATCCCGAAATCCCATGGGGGTGGGGAGTCCCTATGGACGGCATAGTCAGGTGTAAGGTGGGGGAGGGTTGATGTGGGTCTGTGCAATAGTTAAAATAGTTAATCCTTTTAACTTTCCTCTGGGTAATTATTGATGCAACACAGTCGGTTTAAACCATTTGAAGTTCACGATTTATATCATACTTTGGATGGTTGCCAGGGCAGGGCAATTGCCCAAAGGAAGTTTGCACTTCCAGGCAATTACTGTGCAAACCCTACCTAGGAACCTCGAGGGGGGGGGTGGGAGAAGAGAGATATCCCCAATGCACCTTTTTCGTGTTCTGCCGTTATGTTGCGGAGCTCGGACGTTATAGCCCATTATGTTGGGGCATGAGTACCTTTAAGAACCTTTTTTATTTTACAGAGATGATTTTAGTAAAGCACCTGTTTTCCAGTTTATGGTCAAGTGACCAAGTAACTCAGGAGGTAAACAATAGAAAAACACCAAGTTATAGGGGTGACAAGATTGAGTGTGCGGCTCTGGTCTTGAGCAAGGTTTTCATTTGGAACAATCCCAGAATAATCCAGAAGAGGCCCTTCGACCCATTGAGTCTGCACCCGTGGCATGAAAAACACCTGACCTGCCTACCTAGTCCCATTTTCCAACACTTGGCCATTCACCATGAATGTTATGATGTGCCAAGTGCTCATCCAGGAACCTTTTAAAAAGATGTGAGGCAACCCCCCTCTACCACCCTCCCAACAGTGCACTCCAGAACGCCACCACCCTCTGGGTAAAAAAAGGTTTATCCTCAAATCCTCCCGAAACCTCCCGCCCCGACCTTGAACCAGTGTCCCTTTGTAACTGACCCTTCAACTAAGGGGAATAGCTGCTCCCTGTCCACCCTGCCCATGCCCCTCATAATCTTTTACACCTTGATCAGATCGTCCCTAATCTTCTCTGCTACAGCGAAAACAACCCAAGCCTTTCCAACCTCTCTTCATACCTTAAATGGTCCATCCCAGGAAACATCCTGGTGAATCGTCTCTGCACCCCCTCCAGTGCAATCTCATCCTTCCTATGTGGCGATAAGTATTGCACACAGTTCTCCAGCTGTGTCATCATAAAAGTTCTATACAACTCCAACATGGCCTCCCTGCTTTTGTAATCTATGCCTCGATCAATAAAGGCAAGTGTCCCATATGCCTTTTTCATCAGCCTATTAACCTGTCCTTCTGCCTTCAGAGATCTATGGACAAACATGGCAAGATCGCTTTGCTCCTTGGAACTTCCCAGTGTCATGCCATTCATTTATTACTTCGTCACATTACCCGTTCCAAAGTGCATCACTTCACACTTTCGAGGGTTAAATTCCATCCCCCACCTTTCTGCCGATTTGACCATCCCATCCATCTTCCTGTAACCCAAGACATTCAACCTCACTGTTAATCACCCATGCCAATCTTTGTGCCTTCGCAAACTTACTGATCCTACCCCCCACATAGTCATCTATGTCATTTATATAAAGCATTCGGGGACCCAGCACAGATCCCTGTTTGACACCACTGGACACTGGCTTCCAGTCACCTGTCATCATCCTGTGTAAGCCAATTTTGAATCCACCTTCTCAAGTTACCCTCTATTCCTTGTGAATTTACCTTCTTTCTAGGCCTCCCAAAGGTCTATAAAGCCTTGTCAAAGGCTTTGCTGAAAGCCATGTAAACTGTATCAAGACCACTGTCCTCCTCTACACACCCGGTCACATGCTCAAAAGGTTGCTCTCCTAAATGCTTTCTTAAACTCCATCCGGCACTTTCTGTACTCCACCAATGCCTCCGTTGATTTGCTCCCCTTGTGTTTGCTAAAAGGCTCACTTTTCCTTCTGGCTGCTGAGCAGAGAACACTTATTTCCAGCAGAATTCTGTACTAACAGTGAGTTAGACTTTTGGGATTGCCAAGCTGAGAAGAGAGAGTATGTGTTCATAGATGTAAGTCTCCAGTGTTAAGGAACATGAGAACCAGGAGAGCTCTGACCCCAGATGGCTACACTTAAGCTAGCGACAACTGTGTTGAATGGAGAAATCGACAACCTTGGGATGGTTTAGTGAGATTTGAATAAAAGCTTGGCCAGAAGTGAAAGGCCCAAGGAATCTCAGCCCTTATATGAATCTTTGAAACAGTACTTGGACCAAGTAGTTAATTTTCCAATTTCAGATAAGTATCTGACACCAGTTTTTTTGGGTGTCAACAAAATGCATATAGAAAAAGCTTAGAGTTAGGAAGTTAGATTTAGCGGATAAATAACTGCATTCATTGTACTGTTAATATGTTTAACTTAACCAGCTAGTTAAGACAGAGTATAGTTATTAGTATTCATGTTCATTGATTTTTGAGTGGCAAAATTATTTTCTTTTAAACCATGAACCTTGCGGCTTCATTCTTTTCGTAAAAACCTAGGTTTTCCACACCAAAAAATAATGTAAACGTTTTCAGTCTCTGCCAAGGTCATAACAATGTCCAAAACCTACCTTCAAATTAGGAAACACTTCATGGCAAGTGTTATAAAAGCTTGGAACTCTTCTCAAAATGGCGACTGAAGCTTGGTGAATTGTTAATTTTAAAACCAAAATTCATAGGTTGTGTCTGTTAGCCAATGGTATCAGCGAATATGAGGCAAAGATGAGTATATGGAGTTAGGTTATAGGTCAGCCATGGCCTAATTGAATGGCGGAACAGGCTTGAGGCAGGTGTCCTGCTCCAATATTGTTAAGACAATAATCTAGTAACAGAACCACAATGCATCAATGCACAATCCTTACACTTATGTGGCATCTTTCATTAATATCCCCAAGTGCAGTTATGACCATTTCAGTGCAGGTTCAATTCAAGAAAAAAGATTACTCTCGCAAGCCTTGTGGAGGTGGAGACACAACTCAACACAGAGAAACAGAGCTGGAGTTAGCCATGTGAAGGATCAAGCCAATCACAACTAAGTATCAGAAACACGAGTAAAAATGAAAACCTGTGAGAGCAAGTATTTCATATACAAAGATGGTACACTATATTTCACAACGGCACCAATGATGGAAGCTAAACGTTCCATGTATTGTTCGAAGTGGGAAAAAATAGCATGTTTAACCAATCTGCATGTTCTCCCCGTGTCTGCGTGGGTTTCCTCCGGGTGCTCCGGTTTCCTCCCACAGTCCAAAGACATGCAGGTTAGGTGGATTGGCCATGATAAATTGCCCTTGGAAGTGAGGGCTTAAGTGGGCTGGTGCAGACTCAATGGGCCGAATGGCCTCCTTCTGCACTGTATGTTCTATGTTCTCCTTTAGTTTTGTTTCTTTTTTGGGGGAGTGTCAACAAAATGCATATAGAAAAAGATTTGAGTTAGGAAGTTTGGTTTAGCAGATAAATAACTGCATTCATTGTTTTTTTTTCCCCTTTCCTTCCTGTAAGCATACTTGGCCTTCGCTTACCCCCACATCTTCACATGCTAATTATACCTTTATCTCCCCTCCAAAATAAACCACCACAAGAGTGTACCATCCACCAGGCAGCTGGCCATTAGGCATGTATGAACCTAAACAGCAAGTCTGAACAGTCTATTCAATTTCTGGGCTCCATTCTTTGACTCTTGTATTTCTCCAAGTTAGTGTTAGCTACAATATTCTCCAATTTATGCGAATATAAATGAGAAACAGTCGTAATTTCAACATCAATGCCTTGGGTGCTGTACCCTCTGCCCCCGGGTCTCCCTTCAAAACCATCACCTGGGGCACACCCCTGCTCCCAGTTTGCTCCAGCTCCAATGATTGGGGCACCCTACTCAGTACTTCCTATCCTCCTCCTGAATATTTGCATTTGTTTTGGAATCTTCATTGCCATACTGCACAGTTACAAGGACCAAAATTGTGTCAGACACCATGTGAGTCAATCTGTCAGCAGACTCCTGCATCTTAAAGCAGGTGGTATTGGGGTATAATGAAAACATTAAATTGAAGAGACAATAAATCAAGTAATAATGATCCCATTGTCGACAAATGCAAAAACCTGTTTTGTTTTCATTATGGAGTATTTTTTTCTGAAGCAAAAGCACAATCTGCATGGGAAATGTCGAACCACCTGGTTTTATTTAAAGGAATATGGCATTTCATTTCACAAAAAATGTAATAAATCTCAATGATGAGCGAGAAAACCTTAAGAATTAGACATCTGGTCTTCTACTAAAGTGTAATAAATGTCAGTAAGAGTTAAACAGTGTTTACTTATGCTGTAAACTCAGGGGGAGCCACAGTGGCACTGTCTAAATATTACTTTAACACAACAAATGGTTCATCTGTGATTAATATATTTAAACATTAGTATCTGCAGAATGCTGAAAACTTTCCAAATTTCTTTTCTCTTTTCTTTTGAGAAGAGGTATACCAGACCATAATAGTCCAGTCAAGATTTTCCTTCCAGATGTTTTCAACTTGTCCACAAATTGCTGGTCAGCTGCTCTGCTCATGTTTCAAATATAATTCTAAGTAACAAAGTTTTGGCATCCATCCAAAATGAGGCTTTGCATCTATTCTTCCCAAGGCTGCATTTACATATCAGAGGTTTGTTTGATGTCAGGAGGGTAAGGATATGAAACAGCCTTCCTTTCAGAAACATGTTGTATTCCATACAATATACAGAGCAAAATGAAAAGATTTTTAATACATAAAAATTGACATTACTGTTGCAGCTAGAATAGGATTCAGATTTTTTTAAAAATGCACAGGACAAAGATTCAGAGAAATACAAAAATAAATAAAGCGAATAGCAATATTTAATATAATCCTATATAAGGATTAGCAGTTTATGGTTAAAATTAACATCTGCAACTTGAGATGCACTAAGTATCATCACAAGGCGGCTACAGAGCAGTGTACCCAAAAGATACAAATAATGGGAGGCTAGATATTTTGTATTTACCATAATTGTAATTATTTTTAGATGTTACATAAATACAGCAACGTTTTAGCAATTTAATGCACCACTAAAAAAGTATAAATCCAAATGTATAACAGCCTTTTTATATTCAACCACTTCAAAGTAACTGTTATTAATTAATTGAAAATAGTTTAATTTGGTATGACCCTAATATTTGATGGATTAAAGCTCGAAGCACATCTGGATTTCCCAATACCTTATTCACAATGCTGATTCTTGTCATTGAGATTGAATTTGAATGCAAGTTGTACCTTTTTTGAGTGCAGACCTAGAATTAATTTCACTGTTGATTCAATGCACTGAACTCTGATTTTAAATTCTTACAGAAAACTTATGGACTTGCACTCCTGCTGAGCGTTTTGATGAGCCATAATATTTTTAATGATGTGATGCCGGAAAATTTCATAAATCGAGAAGTTAGAAAACTGGAAGACTTCTCTCATGTGATCATAAAGATTTACACATACAGGAGGCATTCTGACTGGCCTTATTCTACCAATGTAATGGAATTCACAGCTAGAGTATTTTTCTCATTTCACCTACACAGAAAATTGGTGTATTGGGCTCCTCTAGAAGCTTCAAGGTAGGCACAAAAAAAAATCATAGATTGGAGTTGTGAGCCAAGTAGTTTCCTGCCTCTTGAAAAAATGTAAAAGCCCTGCCCATGAGTAATTCTATAAAGCCGAAGCATTCAATGTTTTAATACAAATAAGAAAGATGGCAAAATTCAAATAACTTCTGCTGATTTCTACTCATAATGGCCATCAAACAATCAAATAGTTGAAGCCTCATTTAAAATGGTGATTTTCATTTTTAAAAAGTACTGTTGCAATAATGGACACCACATAGCACTGTGTAATCTTTTTTGTTTTAATAAATGTTTTTATTGGGTTTTTGAACAAAGTACATTTACCGTTATGTACACAGAATAAGAAATATATATATAGAGAGAGAGAGAGAAGGGCACACCCAAACATAGCAAAAAAAAGTAATAATAAAAAATAAAATAGAATAACTGGTAGGGTATTGTGCACCAGCTCAACAGCAGCAACTCTGTACAACTGGCAAAATTATTTACAACACATAAATAGGCGACTGTTTGTGGAGGTGGAGGGAGGGGGGTGGAGACTGGGGAGGTAAATATACATTTGGGTGCGGGAGAAACAATTACAGTGGGCAATACTCGAATGGGTTTGGTGTTGGTGTTGTCACTTGCTTCTCCCGGATGGATCTCGCTGCCGTTGTATTCTCGCGCTCACCTCCGCTCCAGCCGTTCCTCCAGTCTTTCGCCTGTATTCTCCTTGTTCTCTGTTCCTGGAGATGCCAAGTTTGTTATCGTATCCCGTGCCCTCCTTCGGGCTGTCATTTCCCTGCCTCCCCCCACCTCCCTGGTTCTCCTCTCTTCCCTGTCCCTTCCCTCTCCCCTCTCCCCCCTCCCTCCCCCCCTCCTGTGGTTCGCCTTTCTTTCCTCTTAGGTTTAGCTGTTCCACCCCCTCTTCCGGTCTATCTCTCCCTCTCATGCTTTGGCTACTTTCTTCTGATTCTTGGCTACCCTGACTATTCTTCTGCTTGTTCGTTGGCCACAAACAGGTCCCGGAGCAATTGGGTGAATGGCTCCCACATTCTGTTGAAGCCGTCGTCTGACCCTCGGATGGCGAATTTGATTTTCTCCATTTGGAGAGATTCCAAGAGGTCGGACAGCCAGTCTGCAGCTTTGGGTGGTGCTGCTGACCGCCAGCCGAACAGGATTCTACAGCGGGCGATCAGGGAGACAAAGGCAAGCGCGTCCGCCCTCCTCCCCAGGAATAGATCTGGCTGGTCGGAAACCCCAAAGACCGCCACTTTCAGGCATGGCTCCACCCTCATCCCCACCACTTTGGACATTGCCTCAAAGATGGCTGTCCAGTACCCTGCAAGTCTGGGGCAAGACCAGAACATGTGGGCGTGGTTGGCCGGGCCTCCTTGGCACCGTTCGCATCTATCCTCCACCTCCGAGAAGAACCTACTCATACGGTTCTTGTTAAGTGGGCTCTATGTGCCACTTTTAGCTGCGTCAGGCTGAGCCTTGCGCACGTGGAGGTGGTGTTGACCCTGCACAGTGTTTCGCTCCAGAGTCCCCACCCTATTTCAATCCCCAGGTCCTCCTCCCATTTCTTTCTTGTTGCGTCCAGGAGGGTGTCGGCCCTCTCTACCAGTCGGTCATACATGTCGCTAATTTCCTTTATCTAGTATGCTTGCGTCCAGTAACTCTTCCAGTGATGTCTGTCGTGGCGGTTGTGGGTACGTCCTTGTCTCCTTTCGTAGGAAGTTTTTGAATTGTCGATACCTTAGCTCGTTCCCCCTGGCTAGCTGGAATTTCTCTGTCAGTTCGTCCAGTGTTGCGATCCTGCCGTCTATGTATAGGTTCCTGACTGTCAGTGTCCCTCCGTTCTGCCCCCACCTTTTGAAGGTGGCGTCAGTCAGTGCTGGTGTGAACCTATGGTTGTTGCAGATGGGAGCTTTGTCCGACATTTTGGCCAAATTGCTGCCGTAGTTGGTTCCAGGATCGGAGGGCTGCTGGAGTGTAGAGTGAAATGTAGAGGAGCAGTTCATCTGCACAGAGTGAGACTCTGTGCTCTCTGCCGCCCCTTCGGATCCCCCTCCAGCATTTTGTTGCTCTGAGCGCGATTGCTAGTGGTTCACTCGCTAGAGCGAACAGCAGCGGGGACAGTGGGCATCCTTGTCTGGTGCCCCTGTGCAGCTGGAAGTATCGGGAGTTGGTGTTGTTGGTCCGTATGCTCGCCATGGGAGCGTTGTATCGGAGCTTTACCCAGGAGGTGAACCCTGTTCCAAGCCCGAACCGCTCCAGTACCCGAGGTATTTCCATTCGACTCTGTCGAAGGCCTTTTCTGTGTCTAGGGAGATGATCACCTCTGGTGTTCTCGCCCCGGAGGGGGTCATTATCACGTTCAGCAGGCACCTGATGTTCGAGGTAAGCTGTCTACCTTTGACAAAGCCCGTCAGGTCCTCTGCGACCACCTCTGGTACACAGTCTTCTAGCCTTTTGGCTAGGATTTTGGCCAGTATTTTGGCATCTACGTTCAGCAGTGAGATGAGTCTGTATGACCCACATTCTGTTGAGTCTTTGTCTTTCTTAGGTATCAGCGAGATTGAGGCCTGTGCTAGCGTGGATGGCAGTGTGCCCCTAGCTAGCAAGTCTGTGAACATCTCCCGCAGGTGCGGGGCCAGTGCTGTCGCAAATGTTTTGTAGAAGTCCACCAGGAACCCGTCTGGTCCCGGCGCCTATCCCGCCTGCATGGAGCTAATGCTGTCCATGATCTCTCCCAGTGCTAGTGGTGCCTCCAGGCCCCGTTTTCTGCACTCTCCCACGACTCGAATGTCCAGTCCATCAAGGAACCGTTTCATCCCGGACTCCCCCATTGGGGGCTCTGAGGTGTACAGCCCTTGGCAGAAGGCCTTGAAGGTTTGTTGATCTTTTCTGGTTCTGTTTCTAATGTGCCTCTGGTATCCCTGATTTGTGCAATTTCTCTGGTGGTTGCCTGCTTTCTCAGCTGGTGTGCCAACAGGCGGCTGGCTTTGTCTTCGTGTTCGTATAGGGTCCCACGTGCATGGCGGAGTTGGTGCACTGCTTTCCTGGTGGAGAGCAGATCAAAGTTCCTTTGTAGCTCTTTCCTCTCCGCCAGGAGCTCTATGATCAGGGCCTCGGAGTATTTGCGGTCTATCTCCAGTATGGAGTCGACCAGCTGCTGCCTAGCCGCCCTTTCCTCCCTATCTCTTCGCGCTCTGAAAGCGATGATTTCCCCTCTTAGTATGGCCTTTAGCGCTTACCAGAACGTGGAGGGTGAGACCTCCCTGTTTTGGTTGTTCTCCGTGTACTCTGCTATGGCCCGCGATATCTTTTCGTTGAAAGCCTTGTCAGCTAGTAGGACAATGTCCAACCTCCATGTGGGGCGTTGGGCCCTGCCCGTCTCCAGCCTCACGTCCATGTAATGTGGAGCGTGGTCTGATATCACAATTGCGGAGTATTCCACTTTGTCTAGCCCCGGAAGCACTGTTTTCTCCACCACAAAGAAGTCAATTCTGGTGTATACGTTGTGTACAGGGAAGAAGAAGGAGAACTCCTCCTCCCCTGGGTGGGTGAACCTCCAGGGGTCCATCGCTCCAATCTGTTCCATAAAGTGACTGAGTTCCCTTGCCATGCTTGAGGTTGTCCCCGTTTTGGGGTTTGATCTGTCTGTCGTTGGATCCTGGACACAGTTGAAGTCCCCTCCCCCCCCGCCAACCATGATTAGTCGGTGCGTTGCTGTGTCAGGGATTTCTGCCATGGTCTTCTTGATGAAGCTCGTGTCGTCCCAGTTGGGTGCGTACACGTTAACTAGTACTACCGGTGCCCCATCCAGGGCCCCGCTGACCATGACGTACCGTCCCCCTGGGTCCGTAACAGTCTTTGTTGCCCTAAACATCGTCCTCTTGCTGATCAGTATTGCAACCCACCTGGCCCTTGTCCCATAGCAGGAATGGTAGGTTTGTCCCATCCAGCCCTTTCTTACCCGCAATCGGTACTGCTCTCTCAGGTGTGTCTCTTGGAGGAAGACTATGTCGGCCCTCATATTTCTTAGGTGGGTGAGGACTCGGGATCTTTTCACGGGGCCGTTGAGTCCCCTTACGTTCCAGGTGAATATCTTGGTGGGGGCTTCTGTCCCCTCGCTCCAGTGGGATTAACCATACTTACCTGGTGGACGCGCCCTGCCCTCCGGGGTTTCCCTTTGTTAGGGGGCCGTCCAGGATGGCCGCTGTCACTGCTCTTTCCATGCGGTCGGGTCCCTGTGCTCCGGGGTTTCCCTTTGTCCAGGGGGTACCCGACATGGCCGCCCACTGTGTGCCCACCACGCGGGTGGTCCCCTGCACTCTGGGGTCTCCCTTCGCCCAGAGATTGTACTGAGTGGGGGCTTGCAGCGATTCCTTGTTTCGTCCTTGGTGGTGGCACTTTGCAGCCCTATTGCTATTCCTTTCCTAGTCTTGTTTGTCCCTCCTACCCTGTGCCCCCCTCCTCCCCCCCACCCCGGTCTCTCCCTCCATGTCTTCCCCCCCCCCCAGACTCTCCCTCCCCCTCCCCCCCTCCCCCCCCGTCTCCCGTATACCCCTCCTTTGTCCCTCTTTCCCCTGTTCCTATCCCCCTTTGCTCTCCCGCCTCTGTTAAGTGGTCCCCCCCAACCCCTGCATGGTGCCTTCCCCCCTGTTGGGGGTGTGCTGCGGCCCTGCTTTATTGCATGCCCCCGGTGTTAGCTTTCCTGCTAGTGCGGTGGCCCCCCTCTCGGGAGTTGCTGTCTCGCTTCTCGGGCCTCTGTGGTTTTCTGCCCGCTCTTCCCCCATCCTACCCTGCACTCCTCTTGCTTGCTCTCCCTTCTCCGCTACTCTCGTTCCCTCGTGCTGGGGCCTGGTCTCCCACCTGAAGCAGTCCCTCGGGCAGTGGTTTCCTTTTTGTTCAGGGTGCGCTCGCCGTGGCGGGGGTGGGGGGGCCTGGCGTTGTTGGCGTTGCCTTACCCCCCTCCCACGTCGGCGTGTTGTTGCCCCTTACCAGGGGCCCCTTATTTCTACCCTAGCTGCTGGTTTTCCAGCCCGTGTTCCTCGACAAACTGTCCCCTGGCTCAGTCTGCCCCAATGTCCTCGTAAATTCTAATGAAGTGTCCTTCCCATTTGCAGGTTCTGTTTTTCCTGGCCCAGCGCAGGATTGTTTCCCTATCTTGGTACCGGTGCAGTTTAGCTATAACTGCTCTCGGGTGGTCCCCTGCCTTGGGCTTCGGGCACAGTGACCGGTGTGCTCTGTCCATTTCTGGGGGGTTGGGAACGTTTTCCTCCCCACTAAGTTGCCCAGCACCTCGGCCACGTATGCAGTGGGGTTTCTACCCTCGATCCCCTCTGGTAGGCCCACTATCCTGACATTTTGCCTTCTCGAGCGATTTTCCTGATCGTCCACTCTGCCCTTCAGGCTCCCCTGTGTTGTGCCCAGTCTCGCCATCTCCTTCTCCAGGGCCGTGATCCGGTCGCGGCTTTCTCCAGCTCCTTAATGGTCGCCTCTTGGGCTTCCAGTTTCTCCTCTGCTCTGCCCAGGGCGTGCTGCACCTCCGTCAGGGCCTTGGCCATTGCTGCCTGCACTGCGGCCTCGATGTCTGCCTTAGCCTCTGCCTTGCTTTCCTGCTGATGTTCCCTCAACGCCTCAGCAAATGCTGCCTTCCAGTTCCAATTCCCCCCGGCCCAGGGGGAAAATGCTCCTGTCTGCCCACTTCTTTTTATTGCGGCGAATCTTCCGTTCTGCCACTTCGTACGCTGATTAGCTCGTCTGGACGGGCTCGCACATTGCCCGTCTGCTTTTTGTGCCCCTTCTCCCTCTGCTTTGGCTCCCTTCTGGCATTTTCTCCCCCCCTTTTCTCCCCCCCTCCATTTCCCCCCACCTTTTTCTTTTCCCCTCCCTTCTCTCCTTTTCCACTTATTTTTTTATAAAATTCTTTTCAAGAGAATTTTTTTTTTTAAAGTGGGAAAAAAAAGTGAAAAAATTTATTGTATAATCTTTTGATTGAAGAACGAGGCCTGACTAGGATGGATCAAAGTGCGCGTGGACACATTCTTTTGAAAATTATGGGATTTCCGAAAAATAGGCAATTTTCATTGCAGGCATCTCATCATGGTGCATGTAAAAGTAGAGTGAAAAACATCCTTACTGGCCGAGACAAAATATACTTCAAACGATCTGACAAATCACAGGTTATTCTTGACAGACATAATCATGTTGGTGAAAAAGAAATGCTGTCCGAAAGAATCTTTAAAAACACCGGTTGAAGTTTAAGAACTAGTACCACCAAGTCACAATGTTTAAATGGTTAATTGCCAGTTCTTGGTGTTCAATAAGAGCTGTATTACCTAAAGTGCAGTCTTCCATGTAAAGATCATAAATTCATAAGAACACAATAGGTTGATGGAAGAATATATAAATTTAAGTCCCAAATTTGAATTTCAAGATGGTTTGGAGGAGGGAAGATCTCGCAGCTGATTTCATTGAATAGGATGCAGGGGGTTGTTTACCGAGAGATACTTTGAGAAAAAATAGTAGAAAGAAGCAAGAAGTGGAACCTGAGCTTTCACTAAGTGTTGAAGATCGAATACTCCAAAATAAAAGCAATCACAACATGGCCAAAGTTGTAAGAATGACAAAGTTGATGCAACATTACTTTTTTTGACTGTTAGCCAGATGAAATTCTTCTATTTGGTATTAAACTGTTTATTTTTGGAGAACTGTATTTGAGAATACTGCTGGATCTGTAAGAGATGCTGATCCTTCTTGTGGTTCAAGGAGACTAGACCTTTTCTACCCAATGCTAGTACAGTTAATGGGATTTAAAAGGCTAATTGGTTTACGTAAATCAAAGTTTTTCCACCTCACTTGTGTTTTTACATTTTGGGAATCAGGAAAAAGATATGTAAACACTCTTGTGCCTTAAAAATGGCACAGTCCTTGAAGATCAATGATGGATAATAATAATCTTTATCTTTATTATTGTCACAAGTAGGCTTACATTAATACTGCAATGAGGTAACTGTGAAAATTCCCTAGTCGCCACATTCCGGCACTTGTTCAGGTACACAGAGGGAGAATTCAGAATGTCCAATTCATCTAACAGCACGTCTTTCGGGACTTGTGGGAGGAAACTGGAGCACCCGGAGAAAAGCCACGCAGGCACGGGGAGAACGTGCAGACTCCACACAGACAGTGACCCAAGCGGGAATTGAACCTGGGACCCTGGTGCTGTGAAGCAACAGTGCTAACCACTGTGCTACCGTGCCACCCTGTCATTATATTGACATTATAAACAGATTTAAACATTATAAACAGTTTTTTTATTTGATTAAGTAGGCAATATATTAACTAACCTGGTACATTGAAAAACACGGATTTGCAACTATGTCATCTCTTGACTAAGAATTTCAAGCTGGTTTAGACATTTTTAAATTCATTCATAGAACATGGGCGTCACAGATTGGGCCAGCATTTATTGCCCATCCCCAATTGCCCTAGGCCAGCATATTGCCCATCCCTAATTGCCCTAGGCCAGCATATTGCCCATCCCGAATTGCCCTAGGCCAGCATATTGCCCATCCCTAACTGCCCTAGGCCAGCATATTGCCCATCCCGAATTGCCCTAGGCCAGCATTTATTGCCCATCCCTAATTGCCCTTGAGGAGGCAGTTAAGAGTCAACCACGTTGCTGTGGATCTGGAGTCACATTTAGGCCAGACAAGGTAAGGATAGCAGATTTCCTTCCCTAAAGGACATTAGTGAACCAGATGGGTTTTTGCAGCAATCAACAATGGTTTTATGATCGTTAAGACTTTTGTAGTTCCAGATTTTTATTGAATTCAAATGTCACCATCTGCAGTGGTAGAATTTGAACCTGGGTTCCCAGAGCATTACTCTAGGTCTCTGGTTCACGAGTCCAGTGACAATACCACTATGCCACTGCCTCCCCTCAAGAAGGTAGTAAAATGGTCAATCAGAAGCATATTCTCTTACAAAGTTCAAGGATTATGTTAATAAAAGGAGTCCAGTGCTATAAGAACTATATAAGCAAAATGACATTTGAGCCTGTTCATTTGCCTCTTGGAAGACTGAAACTTGCCACGGATAAAGATGATATAGTAAACTGAATACTGACAGAATATCTATGTCCAAGGTTTTCCGTTCAATGCCAGATGATATATCAGGTCTGTCATTACCACTGTAAACCACTTGATGGCAATGGTGAACAGTTATGGGAATAATAATTGCATCAAGGTCCTAAAACGTTTTGCAATCAGCATCACAACAATGGCTATCATCAAACAAAGTATGAAGTTCCAGCCCTTTATACAACATTTGTGACCACAAAGAAGAGGCCGTTTGTAAGACGACAATTCCCAAAGATATCCATCGAAGAATAAGATTATTTACTGGCTTCAATTGAGGCAACTTATCTTTCATGAGCAAATAAACCCTTGACAAATAAGAAGGATTTGCAATATCTTATCAAGATGCTCAAATCAACCAACTGGCCAATTAAGTAGAGATGCAATAGTTGCAGCCACAAATAGGCATCAGTAACAACGGTAATTTTTAAATCCCCTCGGAGCAGATGCAAACTCAAAAGGGAATAAATTATACTGGTATTTCCTTCGCAAGGTGTGAAACATCTGGAACTTATAGTGTGGTGGTCAAATCAGTACAGAGCAGTCTGTACGTTTGAGGTTTATTGTGGCCAACCAATTTAACAGAATACAAAACAAGAACAATTCCAATTTGCCTTTTCGGTCGAACTTCATTTATTGGGTCCAGCTTCAAGAAAGTATTCCTCTCTTTTCTGACAGGAAAGCTGTGAGAAAAAATATAAAAAACACAAATTGCCAGGAATAAAGCATTCTTTCCTGGTCTGCTAGAAACTCCTGCATGACAACAGAGCAAAGCAGAGTGCTCACTTCAGCTGCAGGAACATTTGGATAATTGCGCAATTTAAGAATTTTTGGAAATTTGAAAAATTTGACTCCAACTACAAATCTGGAGAACTTCATCTCCCAGCCATTGTTTTGTATGAACCAGTATGGAGGGCACTGAACAAACAAACTATTTTCCTATTTTAGGAATAAACTGCTGGGCAACAGTACCTTGGGCCAGTAATTCTTTTGAAAAACATTTTTATTAAAGTTTTTACATTTTATACACTGCACATTCGTTAAAGAAAGATGCGAGGGTTATAATTTACAAGTTGTTCTTTTTCAGTGTCCCCACCTCCCTTTCACTATTTCAGGGTCCTTTCCTAGGCCCTTTACTTCACCGTGGATAGTTGTCTGGTGTTTACATGTAGGCAGTGCCCTCCTTCTCTCTTTACTATCGCTTGGCCTCCTCTCCCCCCTTCTCATTCTGTTGTCTGCCTGTTTGAGGGTTCTCTTTCGTGTTGTGTTGGGCCATCTGGTCTCTGTGTTGGCTGCTTTCTGACCTCCCCCTTGTTATTTCCTCTGGTCCACCCCCCCCCCCCCTCCCATTTCTGTCTGTTCTCTGTGGTCCCTGTTGGTTCCCGTGCAAACACCTCCCCCCCCCCCCCCTTCACTCTATTGGTTGTTGGCTTCGAACAGGTCTTGGAACAGGTTAGTGAATGACCTCTACATTTTGTGAAAGCCCTCCTCTGACCATCGGATGGGGAACTCAATCTTCTCCAAGTGGAGAAATTGCGAACCGAGTCTGCAGCGATGCTGCCGATCGCCGGCCTTGCAGGATTCGCCAGCAGGGGATTAGGGAAGCAAAGGCAAGGGTTTCAACCCTCTTCCTCATATGTAGTTCTGATTAGTCCGATACCGAAGACTGCCACATTCGGGCACGACTCCACCCTCACCCCCACAAACTGGGACAGTGCTTAGAAGAAAGCTGTCCAGAAGCCGCCAAGTCTGGGGCAAGTCCAGAACATGAGGGCGCGGTTGGTTGGTTCTCCTTGGCACCGTTCACATTTATCCTCCACCTCCGGGAAGAACTTGCTCATCCGAGTTCTCGTCAGGTGTGTTCTGTACACCACTTTTAGCTGCACGAGGCTTAGCCTTCCGCAGGAGGAGGTGGAGTTAGCCTTGTTCATTTGCTCCAGAGTCCCCAGCTCTTCCTCCTATTTTTCTCTCGTTTCGCCCTGTGGGGAGCATGTCCTTTCAAAAAGTCATCCACACAGGTCCCCATAGTTCCCCTTCCCGAGACTGTTCGCATCCAGTTACTCCTCTAACATTCCAACATTGTGTTTCTCAGGGTCCTTGGGTATGTTGTCGTCTCCTTGCGGAGAAACATTTTGATCTGCAAATGTCGGAGTTTCTTTCCGTATGGTAGTTCCAGTCTCTCCGTCAGTTCCTCGAAGGTCATTAGTCTGTCCCCCGTGTAAAAGTTGCTAACCATCAGTGTTCCCCCCACCCTGTCCTGTCTCCCTTTCTTAAAGGTGGCGTCGAGCATGGTCGGTGGAAACCTATGGTTGCCGCAGATGGGGGCCATGGTGGATACCTCGGTCAGACAGGTATTCTGCACTGTAAATTCTATGATAAAGAAGTACTGTCTCATCTGGTTCCAGGTTCTCTGAGTTGCTACCACTACTGGACTTTGAGTGTTTTATTGACGGAGATGAGAGCGCTGCCATGGCGAGGGCCCAGAGGGTCGTTCCTGTACAGGATTCCTCCACCCTCACCGATTCTGTATTTGGTTCCTTCACCCTCATTCTTTCGGCCGTGGCTGCCCAGTGGTAGTATTGCAAGATCAGGAGGGCCAGGCCTCCCATGCTTCTTCTCCTTTGCTTTGGGGATTCTTGGATCCCCCCCAACCCCCCCAACACAAATGCCATAATCATTTTGTTCATTGCCTAGAAAAAGGCAGATCGGAATGGATCTGAACAGGAAGCGGAACTTGAGCACTATGTTCATCTTGATCATCGCCACCTTCCCTGCCAGGGAAAGCAGGAGTGCATCCAATCTCTGCAGGTCCTCTTTTAGTTCCTCCGCCAGACTGGTCAGGTTCCACTTGTGGATCCCCAGGTAGCGGAAACAGGCTATTTTAAAAAGGTAGCCTCTTCAGCTCTGCTCCTCCCCCGCTCAGCGTCACCGGGAATACTTCGCTTTTGTCCAAGTTGAGTTTGTAGCTCGAGAAGGCTCCAAACTCTCCCATGAGCTTAGTGATTAATTTCATATTGTTTTGCGGGTCCGGGATGTAGAGGAGCTGGTCACCTGCATAGAGTGAGGCCTCCTCTTCGGATTCCCTTCCAGCCTCCCGCCTCTCACAGGGCTATTGCCAGGGTAAACAAGAGCAGGGACAGCAGGCATCCCTGCCTTGTACCTCTGTGCAGCTGGAATTATTCAAAGCTGGCGGTGTTGGTCCAGACGCCCGCCTTGGGGGTGTTGTACAGGAGTTTCACCCATGAGGTGAACCCTGCCCCTAGCCCAAGCCGCTCTAGTACCTCAACGAGGTACTTCCACTTGACTCTGATATAGGTCTTTTCTGCTTCCAGGGAGACGATCACCTCTGGTGTTCTCTCACCAAATGGGTCAGTATCACATTCAGCAGCCGCCTGATGTTCACAATTATCTGTCTACCCTTAACAAAGCGCGTCTGGCCTTCTGCGACCACCTCTGGTACGCAGTTCTCCATTCTCTTGGGCATGATTTCTGCAAGTATTTTTGTGTCCACAGAGCAGCGAAATGGATCTGTATGATCTGCATTCTGCTGGGTCTTTGCCTTTTTTGGGCATCAGCGATATGGTGGCCTGTGTTAGCAATGGCAGCAGGGTGCCCCTCACCAGTGAATCTGCGAATATCTCTCGCAGGTGTGGGGCAAGTGCCGGCGCAAATGTTTTGTAAAAATCCGCCAGAAACTCGTCGGGCCATGATGCCTTCCCCGCCTGCTTGGAGTTGCTGCTCTCCCGGTCCTGGTGGTGTTTCCAGCTCCCATCTATTATCCCCAGCCCATCGAGGAACCGTTTCATCCCCAAGTCGCCATCGGAATGCTCGGACGTGTACAGTCCCCGGTAGAAGGCCTCGAATGTTTTGATTACCTTTTTTTGTTCAGCTACCAGTCTGCATCTGCTGTCCTTTACCTGGACTATTTCCTCCGTGACTGCCTGCTTTCTTAGCTGATGAGCCGGCAGATGACTAGCCTTGTCTCCATGTTCATAAAAGATCCCCCATGACTGGCTGAGTTGGTAAAGTCCATTTTATAGCTTCTTCCTCTCCGCCAGAAGCTCTACGGTAGGGGTCTCGGAGTACCTTCTGTCGACCTCCAGTATGGTGTTGATCAGTTGGCGCCTAACTGTCCTGTTCCCCATCTCTGCAAGCCTTGCAGACAATAATTTCTCCCCTAATCACAGCCTTCAGTGCCTCCCAAAACATGGATGGTGAGACTTCCCCATTCCGGTTGTTCGTTACATTCTCGCCTTTAGCTTGTGATGTTTTCTGGCAGAAGACCTTGGCGATCAAGAGGGTTGTGTCCAACCTTCATGAGGGGCGTTGGGCACAGCCCATCTCCAACCTCACATCCATGTATTGTGGAGCATGGTCGGAGATATGATCGGTCAGCAATGCCAACTTAACAGATGTTGACTCCTATACTGGAGGTTCATGTCAAACTACTAGAAACTGCCTCCACAAACTTGGTTGAAGATTCTCAGGCTAACGACTAACCATATTATCCTTCAAGAATAGGTTACTGAGATGCAGACATGACTGTCAGCAATGAAAACTGAGAACACAAAGCAACGCTTTCAACATTATCTTCAAAAATGATAGGTGCCATAAAATGTTAAGATACTTGACGAAACAAAAATCTAACACCCTCGCTGTACTGTCCCAACCATTTCCACATTTCACTCCGTACCTCTCCTTCCCCCCACTTGAATGGCCTCCTATAGAACTCTACTGTGGTTAGTTTGTAAATCATCCACCCTGCAAACTTCTCCCTCATCTGAACAGGCATAAAAACTCATACCTGTTGGGTAAAGACAACAGCCGAGTCTCTTCCAGTACTGCATTTGCAGTCCCTGTCGTGCATGAACAACCTGCTGCCCCTGACCATTAACCAGTCTGCTGTCACTTCCTGACCCAAGGAAGCGAGTGGCTCCTGGATCAAAATGTCCAGTTGACCCCCTCCCTTCCAATACCCCGCAATGCCCTGGAACTCTAGTTCCACAACTCCAAGCTGATGTTCCTCGACATGCAGATGCTTGCTGAAGGTGTGGTTATCCGAGAAAATAATGCTCGCTAGACTTGGATTGGATTTGTTTATTATCACGTGTACTGAGGTACAGTGAAAAGTATTTTTCTGCGTGCAGCTCAAACAGATCATTTAGTACATGAAAAGAAAATATGCATTAGGGCAACACAAGGTACACAATGTAACCACAGGGCAGGACGGTAGCACAGTGGGCAGCACTGTTGCTTCACAGCTCAAGGGTCCCAGGTTCGATTCCCGGCTTGGGTCACTGTCTGTGTGGAGTCTGCACGTTCTCCCCGTGGCTGCGTGGGTTTCCTCCGGGGGCTCCAGTTTCCTCCCACAAGTCCCGAAAGACATGCTGCTAGGTGAATTGGACATTCTGAATTCTCCCTCTGTTTACCCGATCAGGCACCGGAATGTGGCGATAGGGGCTTTTCACAGTAACTTCATTGCAGTGTTAATGTAAGCCTACTTGTGACAATAAAGATTATGTAGTATTAATCAGGTCAGTCTATAAGAGGGTCGTTTCGGAGTCTGGTAACAGCGGGGGAAAAACAAACGTATGCAGAGTTGACCAGTCTCATCCTGAACAACACTGAAGGTCCTACAATTCACCAGAAGTCAAGAGGTTGAAAGATGATAATATAATTTGTTCTGGGTTCCGATGTATGGTAACTATGCTTTGACCCATAATGGAATTTGCATGCATGCAAATATAAGGTGGTGACAGGTTGAGAACTGAGTGCAGTGCTCCCATGCACAAAAGCCTTGTTCCATCAGAGGCTATCCCAACATATAAAGTATGACCATTTAGTTAAGTGGGTCGGTGCAGACTCGATGGGCCGAATGGCCTCCTTCTGCACTGTATGTTCTATGTTCTAAATTACATAGTAAATCTCAAGTAGGTTTGCCCCAATACATGTCAGAGGAAGGTGAAAAATGGTAAAAATACAGAAGAAATATTCTGATCTTAAATGGTGCTTCAATTAAATGGGGAGGAAATTGGCCAAGCAAGATAGCGTAAAAGGTAAAAAACTCAAACTTCAGTTTAAATCTTGGGATATCAAAATATTCTATCAGTCTGTGTGCACAAAACTCTGCACTACATTTGATACACCATGTATCAAAAACATTGAAGTAATCAATTAAAAGTATAAACTAGAGTACAAACTAAATAGAGAATGATAAGGCACACAGCTCCTACTTCATTTGCCAAACTCAGGACTCAGAGTTGTAATTAACTGGAACCTTTTATTTCTAAAAGGAATAACTAACCAGTTACAAACTCCAGGCAGCTATTAATATTGTAGCTAATTGCAACTGTTTGTTATAATTAGGGTATCATTATTAAGGACAGCCCCATTTAAGACCTATTGCAATTGTCTTCTAAATGTTCCTTTAAAATTGACGCATATTTTCTGCCTCCTCATATCTATTAAATTTCATTACACCAGGTTTCCTGCCACAGCCCCTGTTGAACAAGTTTATTTTCCAGTAATGAAGGCATCTTGGTCATCCGAAAAATCACATCACTGTGTTTCTACAATGAACGCTACTTTATTTGTGCGGGTGAATTCTGATCAGGAACGTACTGTATTCTATGACAAGTTACTGAAAGACAAAAGTGGATCCTTCAAGTGAGGAATTTAATCCACAAGAAGCATTGCACTGTGGTGTATAGCAAAATGTAGGGCAGGCACTTCTAAAGAACAGTACAATTTAATAAGTATTTGACTAGATTTTTTAATCCATATGACAATAATGCAGTATTGGTTTTTAATGGAGGCTCAGTGAATTTGATCTTAAATTAAACTTTTGTAAAGATTAATTGCCTCTGAACTCGCTTGAATGAGTAATTTTACCAGGTGTCCTGTATTCAGCATTAGGAAAATATGGTCACCTTAGTTGTAATGCAAATGTCAATGTATTCATTTGTGATCATTAATACTCAGGGCATTTGCATACTTCATGAAATTATTCAAGTTCAACATTGTCACAGTGGTGCTTTTCTCACACACCACTATTTTGCTCAAAATAATCTAGTCAGATGTATAAAACAAGGAGTCTGCCATTGACAAATCACAGATTTCTGAAGTGAAATTATTCCATAATAATTTAATTTAAACACATAACGAATAAACACACAAAGCAGAGTTAACCCAATATTTATATTCAAGGAGTTGGATGGTTACAAAATATATACATTTATGCTTCAACAATTCGGAGATCTTTATCTGCAATTAATTTACCAGGCCTCAATATGAACTTAAAAAATGCTTACACAAAATGAACTACGTTGGAATTCTTTTTTTAAAAAAAATATTTCTTTATTCTCCTCCTCTTTCACATTTTCTCCCAAATTTACACCCACCAACAACAATCAGTAACAAATATGCCATCCCCATATCAATAACAACAATCCCATCATCCCACCAAACCCCAAACAGTAGCCCGCATGTTCACATAAACAAATAACAAAAAGGAATCAGGAATCACCCATAGTCACCATCAACACACACCACCCTCCTCCCCCCAACCCTCCCACCCACCCCCCCAACTAATGTTCCATGTTATCCAGTTCTTGAAAGTGCATGATGAATAATGCCCATGAATTGTAGAACCCCTCCATCCTTCCTCTCAGTTCAAACTTAACCTTCTCAAGAGTTAAGAATTCCAACAAGTCTCCCCGCCACGCCAGGGCACAGGGTGGAGAGGCTGCCCTCCATTCCATCAGGATCCGCCTTCGGACGATCAACGAGGGGAAGGCTACAACATCTGCCTCCGCACCAGTTTCCAACCCTGGCTGGTCCGACACCCCGAATATGGCCACCCGGGGGCCCGGGTCCAGTTTCACGTGCACCACTTTAGAAATTACCATCAAAATCTCCTTCCAGTAATCCTCTAGCTTTGGACAGGACCAAAACATATGAACGTGATTAGCGGGGCCCCTCCCCGCAACGCTCACACACATCTTCTACTCCTCCAAAGAATCAGCTCATCCTCGTCTTCATGAGGTGTGCTCTGTATACCTGGATCAGCCCCAACCTCGCGCACAAGGTGGAGGCATTCACTCTCCGGAGCACCTCACACCAGAACCCCTCCTCCATATCCTCTCCCAACTCTTCCTCCCACTTTGCTTTGATTATGTTGGAATTCTTAACCATGGACTGTTAAATAAATTTACATGAATTGCGCAGAAAAGCTTAACTAGAACAAAAATATCTGGATTGGTATGGACTCTAGTGAAAAGATATTAACATACAAAACAATATTTAATAATGAAGTAAATAAGTAATGTTTAATATATTTTTAAAATGTAGGCACTAAATATGAAACATGGCAGACTTGTGCCTGCAGAGTTCAAGCATAACCGAGCCAGAAATCCTTTACTTAATCATTAATTCTGGGTTAAAATATATATTGACACTACTTTACTTGGCAAATCAAGTTAATCTGCTGCTGATGGTCTTTGTGGAATAATACATTAAGTTGCATTAAACTTATTACATTAAATTTAAATAAACATTTCATTACTTTAAAACATGCACTCTCGCTGGGGGTTTAAAATAAATATCACCAACACTGAAGACTTTGGAGTGCAAACGCAAGAGTAGGAAATGTAAATTACCAATAAACAGATCTTTCTAAGATGCACATCATTGAAGTACACTTGCTTTCTCCCCTGCCAAAAAAATTGCAGTAACCCTGTTCATTAAAAAGTGCTTCATTTATCTGTAATTCATTTATGAACAACTAATTATTGCTATTTATGTAAAATACAAATTCCATCGGATACAGCTTTAAAGCGTGATTCCATATTAGACAACCAGTAATATAAAGAAGTGCATGCAAATGTTTACACCAGTTAAAAGGGACCATGACATATTTGTGCAATATTGATTTCATTTCACTGCTTAAAACATCAATAACAGAGTTTTGGAATGGTGCAAACTTTTTAAAAATTAAAGCTGTGAAACATAACTGAGATCAATTAAAATTCAGTAATAATTTCCACAAATATGGCTTTTAATGATAGGCCAGCTGATTCCCTTGGTGCCCAAACACTTAGCAATTTCCTCCTGAATAGCCAATTGCTGACACCCACAAGTTCCTGGGGTAAAGGAGAAGATATCCTGTGAATAAACTTTCTCTCATCTCAATCCTAAATGACCAGACTCTCCTCCTGGGACTATGACCCCTAGTTCTCCAAGCGGGAAAAACTGCCTTGCAGCACTGACACAGTCAAGTCCGTGGCGAATCAAACATTTCAATGAAATCACCGTTCATTCTTCAGACGTCTAGAGAATAAAGGCCAAAACTACTCAACGCTTCCTCATTGGACAGCCATTTCATCACAGGAATCAATTTTGTGAATCTTCATGGCACCCACTAAGCAAAGTTTACCTTCCTTAAGCAAGCAGACAGTACACCTATACTCTCAGTGTGACCTCAGCAAAACCCAACACAATTGTAGCAAGACTTCCTTACTCTTATACTCCAACGCCCTTGCAATAAAGGCTAGCCTATCATTGGTCTTCCTAACTGCTTAGGGTAACTGCATATTAATTTTGTGATTTGTGTACAAGAGCGTCTAAATCCCTCTGAATACCAATATATACCAGTCTCTTACTTTTCAAAAATATTGTTTTCCCAGTCTTCCAACCAAAGTTGATATTTTCACAATTCCCCATATTATACCCCATTGGCGACCTTCTGATCCAATGTTACCTTTAGCAAGCTCTTTGTGTCTTCCTCACAACTTACTTTTCCATCTATCTTTACAACGTCAGCAAACATGAATATATTGTCCTCGGTCCTCTCATCCAAAGTCACTGAAATATGTTAGACCCAAGTACTGATTCTTGTGGCACTGTATTAATTGCACCCTGCATTCCCCCAAATGACGAGTTTATTCCTGCTGTTTTACGTCGTTCACCCATTCATGGTCAGTCCTGAATCCTAGTAATGCACAACAACCTCTTCGGTGGCAACTGTCATAGAGTCATAGGCGTTTACAGCATGAAAACAGGCCCTTCGGCCCAATTTGTCTATGCTGCCCAGTTTTTACCACTTAGCTAGTGCAAAATTGCCCTTAGTGTTGGGTGGGGTAACTGGGTTATGGGGATAGGGTGGAGGTGTGCGGTTGGGAAGGGTGCTCTTTCCAAGAGCCGGTGCAGACTCGATGGGCCGAATGGCCTCCTTCTGCACTGTAAATTCTATGAATTGCCCGCATTTGGCCCATATCCCTCTATATCCAGCTTCCCCATATAACTGTCTAAATGCTTTTTAAAAGACAAAATTGTACCCGCCTCTACTACTG
This sequence comes from Scyliorhinus torazame, assembly GCF_047496885.1. Classification (NCBI taxonomy): domain Eukaryota; kingdom Metazoa; phylum Chordata; class Chondrichthyes; order Carcharhiniformes; family Scyliorhinidae; genus Scyliorhinus; species Scyliorhinus torazame. Next base: position 125,152,146 of record NC_092713.1, read on the forward strand.
CCTCTGGCAGCTCGTTCCACCCTCACACAGACACTCACCACCCACTGTGTGAAAAAATTGTCCCTCTCGACCCTTTTGTACCTCTCCCCTCTCATCTTAAACGTATGCCCTCTAGTTTTAGGTTCCCCTAGTATTGGGAAAAGATGTTGCCTATCTACCTTATCTATGCCCCTCATTATTTTATAGACCTCTAGAAGATCATCCATAAGCCTCCTGCGCTCCAGGGAAAAAAGTCCCAGTCTATCCAGCCTTTCCTAATAACCCAAACCATCAAGTCCCTTTAGCATCCTAGTAAATCTTTTCTGCACTCTTTCTAGTTTAATAATATCCTTTCTATAAGAGAGTGACCTGAACTGTACACAGTATTCCAAGTGTGACCTTGTACAACTTCACCAAGACGTCCCAACTCCTGTATTCAATATTCTGACCAATAAAACCAGCATGCCGAATGGCTTCTTCACCACCCTATCCACCTGTGACTCCACTTTCAAGGAGCTATGAACCTGTACTCCTAGATCTCTTTGTTCTATAACTCTCCGCAACTCCCTACCATTAACTGAGTAGGTCCTGCCCAGATTCGATCCACCAAAATGCATTACCTCATATTTATTTAAATTAAACATTATCTGCCATTCATCGGCCAGCTGGCCAATTGATCAAGATCCCGTTGCAATCCTAGATAACCTTCTTCACTATCCACTATGCCACCAATCTTGGTGTCATCTGCAAACTTACCAACCATGCGTCCTAAATTCTCATCCAAATTATTAATATAAATGACAAATAAGAGTGGTTCCAGCATCGATCCCCAAGGCCCACCGCTGGTCACAGTCCTCAAGTTTGAAGCAACCCTCTAGAATCACCCTTTGTCTTCTGTTGTCAAGCCAATTTTGTATCCAATTGGCTACCTCACCCTGGATCCCATGAGATTTAACCTTATGCAACAACCTACCATGCGGTACCTTGTCAAAGGCCTTGCTAAAGTCCATGCAGACAATGTCGACTGCACTGCCCTCATCTACCTTCTTGGTCACCCCTTCAAAAAACTTAATCAAATTCGTGAGACATGATTTTGCACTCTCAAAGCCATGCTGACTGTCCTTAATCAATCCTTGTCTCTCCAAATGCCTGTAGATCCTGTCTCTCAGAATACCTTCTGACAACTTACCCACCACAGACGTTGGGCTCACCAATCTGTAGTTCCCAGGATTTTCCCTGTGGCCCTTCTTGAACAAAGGCACAACATTTGTTACCCTCCAATCTTCAGGCACCTCACCTGTGGCTGTTGACAATTCAAATATCTCTGCTAGGGGACCTGCAATTTCCTCCCTACCCTCCTACAACGTCCTGGGATACATTTCATCAGGTCCCGGGGAATTATCTACCTTGATGCACGAGAAGTCTTCCAGCACCTCCTTCTCTGTAATATTTACACTCCTCAAGACATTACTATTTATTTCTCCAAGTTCCCTAACATCCATGCCTTTCTCAACGGTAGATACCGAGAATAAATATTAATTTAGATCTCACCCACCTCTTGTGGATCCACACATAAGATGACATTGTAGCTCCTTAAGAGGACCTTCTCTCTCCCTCGTTACTCTTTTGCCTTTTATGTATTTGTAGAAGCTCTTTGGATTCACCTTTGCCTTATCTGCCAAAGCAATCTCATGTTCCCTTATTGCCCTCCTGATTTCTCTCTTAACTCTACTCCAACAACCTCTAAACTCTTCAAAAACCTTCCAAAATTCTCAATGCACTACACCAGTGGTTCCCTCCTCCTCAATACCCCCCTTTCCTACACTGTTAGTTACACCCTCAAAAATACTTGCAGATTTGTAAAACAGGGTTTCCCTTTCATAAATACCCTGATGACTCTTCCAAATCTTCCTCATTAACAATGTCAGGATAACTGTTTTGTCTCTCCCTCCATTAGTTAACAGCGAGATTACATTTGAGCCGCTCCAATCCATGAGGATTGTTCAAGAATCTGGGGAATTTTGAAGGGCAGAACAAAAGTCTTAATTGCCACTCCTGCTACCTCTTTGAAAACTCCATGGTGTAGACTATTAGGTCCAGGGATATGTCAACTTTTAGCTACATTATTTTCTCCAGAATATTTCGGAATATCTACGAGATGGGTTTTTGGAATAGCTTGTGGTAGACCCACTAGGGAACAAGCAATTCTTGATTTGGTAATGTGTAATGAGGCAGACCTGATTAGGAACTTAAGGTGAAGGAATCCTGAGGAGGCAGTGACCATAATATGACAGAATTTACCTTGATGTTTGAGAGAGAGAAGGTGGAATCAGATGTAACTGTATTACAATTGAATAAACATAACTACAAAGACATGAGGGAGGAGCTGGCCAGAGTTGATTGGAAGGGGAGCCAAGCAGGGAAGACAGTGGAAATGCAATGGTAGGGGTTTTTGGGGGTTATTCGGGAGGCACAGAATAAATTCATCCCAAGGAGGAGGAAACATGGGAAGGATCCATGGCTCACGAGGGAAGTCAAGAACAACATAAAAGCAAAATAAAAAGCATACATAGTGGGAAGCCAGAGGGTTGGGAAGCCTTTAAAAGCGAGCAGTGGAGAACTAAAAAAGTAATAAGGGGGGAGAAGATGAAGTATGTATAAGCTAGCTAGTAATAGTTATTGATTTATTGAGTCATTGATTTATTTGATGTCTTTAGATACTGATTGAGTACATAGCCAGAGAATGGAATTATTCAAAAGGCCATGACTGGGGAAGGATAGTCATTGTTTCAGATAATGAATAAACTACTGAACTTTAGGTTCATGTCTGCAGAAATTCAGACATTGTTTCGACGAATGTTTCATAAAAATGAATGGCCATTGTATTCCAATGCATTTAGTAATAAGAATTTATCAAATAATTAATTACAGCAAGGTTGATGGCTAGCCGTGGCATGAGAATCCCATTCTCGTACGGTGGCGCAAGTACACTCTGAATTATTCCTGATTGATACCAGTCAACCTTAAGTAATGACCAATGTTTGATTAATAAATTGCCCTCCAAGTAACAGACATCTATTTGAACGAACCAGGAGGTCTCAGCTGAAAATTGGAAACCAATGAGAGTAAATGAGGGGCTAGACCATAGATAAAGATTCCCTTAACAGTAAGATCTTGTGGTCAAGGACTGGTTCACGAGTTCCTGCCATCCCGAATTTTTGAATCATTCTATTTGTTTATTTAAAAGTAATTACTTTATGCTTTTATGATTAATGTGCTCCTTTGCCATGTATTTAACCAACTTATATACTGTTTAATATCTTGTTTCTAAGTTTTGATTTAGTTCTTATGCAAATGCGTTAAAGTGAATAATTGACTATGTTATTAGAATATAGAATAAGAGATCTTACTCTAGCATTATAAAAGGTAGCGAGTTTTTTTCCAAGATATAAAAGGTAAGAGAGAGGCAAGAATAGACATTGGACCACTGGAAAATGAGGCTGGAGAAGTAGTAATAGGAAACAAAGAAATGGCAGAGGAACTGAATAGTTACGTTGCATCAGCCTTTACGATGGAAGACATCAGTGGGATACCAGAACTTAAGCAGTATCAGGGGCAGAGGTGAGAACAGTAGCCATCGCTAAGGAAAAGGTTCTGGGGACACTGAAAGGTCTGAAGCTGGATAAATCACGGATGGACTACACTCCAGGGTTATAAAGGAGATAGCTGAGGAGATTGTGCAGGCATCGGTGGTGATCTTTCAGGAATTACTGTCAGCAGGGAGGATCCCAGAGGACTGGAAAATCGTTAATGTAAGCCCCCATTTAAGAAGGGAGAGAGACAGAAGATGGGAAATTATAGGCCAGTTAGCCTGACTTCGGTCATCTGTAAGATTTCAGAGTATTAAAGATGAGATTGCGGTGTACTTGGAAGTGCAAATAGGATTGAGTTAGCACGGCTTTATCAAGGGGAGGTCATGTCTAACAAATCTGGTAGAGTTCTTTGAGGAGGTACCGAGGAAGTTAGATAAAGATAAAGGAGAACCAGTGGATATGATCTATTTGGATTTCCAGGAGGCCTTTTGATGAGGTGCCATACAAGGGGCTGCTGAATAAGATAAGAGCTCATGGTGTTAAGAGCAAGATGCTGGCATGGATAGAGGATTGACTGACTGGCAGAAGGCAGAGAGTGGGGATACAGGAGTCCTTTTCAGGATGGCAGGTGGCTAGCAGTGTTCCACAAAGGTCAGTGTTGTGACCACAGCGATTCACGATATACATCAAGGATCTGTAAGAAGGAACCGACTGCATTGTTGCCAGGTTTGCAGATGATACTATAATATGTGGAGGGTCAGGTTACGTTCAGGAAGCAGGGAGGCTGCAAAAGGACCTGGACGGGCTAGGAGAGTGGACAAAGAGGTGGCAGATGGATTACACTGTGGAAAAGTGTGAGGTGATAGGACGAATACAGGCATAGACTGTTTTCTAAATGGGAAGAGGCTTAGGAAATCAGAAGCACAAAGGCACTTAGAGGTATAGTTCAGGATTCTCTTAACGTTAACATGCAGGTTCAGTTGGCAGATAGGAAGGCAAATGCAATGTTAGCATTCATGTCGAGAGGTCTAGAGTGCAAGGGCAGGGATGTACTTCTGAGGCTGTATAAGGCTCTGATCATACCCCATTTGGAGTATTGCGAACAGTTTTGGGCCCCGTATCTGAGGAAAGGTGTGCTGGCCTCGGAGAGGGTCCAGAGGCGATTCACAAGAATGATCTCCGGAATGAAGGACTTGTCATTTGAGGAGCGGTTGAGGACACTGGGTCTGTACCTGGTGGAATTTAGAAGAATGAGGGGGGGGATCACATTTAAACTGACAGGATACTGAGAGCACTAGAGTGAACATGGAGAGGATGTTTCCACTCGTGGTAGAAACTAGAACATGAGAGCACAGCCTCATACTGTAGGGACGATCCTTCAAAACAGAGATGAGGAGGAATTTCTTCAGCCACAGGGTGGTGAATCTGTGGAGCTCATTGCCGTACAAGGCTGTGGAGCCAAAGTCAGTGAGTGTCTTTAAGACAGAGATAGATACGTTCTTGATTAATATGGGGATTGGGGGTTATGGAAAGAAGACAGGAGAAATGGGGATGAGAAACATTTCAGTCATGATTGAATGGCGGAGCAGACCCGATGGGGCGCATGGCCTAATTCTGCTCCTGTCTCGTATGGTCCAATGGTCTAGGTATGTCATGGAACAGCATGGCCTTCACAGATCTAAGTGAATTGACTCAACAAGATGTTCTGAAAATCAAGCCCTCAAAAGTGAGATTGAGACTATATAATGGTACATTACTCATAATTGGGGGGGGGGGGGGGGGGGGTGTGAATTAGTCTGACAGCCCAATTCCATGGCAAGAAGATCACAGACTATCTTATTTTGTCTGCGTTGATAGTCTTCAGGACCACGGAGATGCCAAGTGGCATGCACTGCCATCTGTAGCTTCCAAACGGCGTCCAGGCGAAATGGGACAAACGGCCACTCATTTCAGCTGAAGCAAATTGGAAAAGAAGGGAGTAATCAAAAAATGATGACTCCATCACAGTCTGGATCAGCAGCATGGCAACAGTGAAAGAACCTGGAAAGCTGCCAGTATGCTTCGGCCCAAGAAACTAAAAACCCCTACCCTTCCGGGCACCATCCCTCAATTCCCATCCTATTCATGTATTTGTCAAGATGCCCTTTAAAGGTCACTATCGTATCTGCTTTCACTGCCTCCGCCGGCAATGGGTTCCAGGCTCCCACCACCCTCTGTGCAAAAAACATGCCTCGTACATCTCCTTTAAACCTTGCCCCTCAGGGCAGCACGGTGACGCCGAGGTGCCAGATTCGATCCCTGTCCGTGTGGAGTTTGCACATTCTCCCCATGTTTGCTTGGGTTTCACCCCCTCCACCCAAAGATGTGCAGGGTAGGTGGATTGACTACACTAAATTGCCCCTTAATTGGAAAACATTAATTGGGTACTCTAAATTTATTTTAAAATTCCTTGCCCCTCACACCTTAACCCTCTGCCCCCTCGTAATTGACTCTTGCACCCTGGAAAAAAGCTTCTAACTATCCACTCTGTCCATACCTCTCATAATCTTGTAGACTTTTATCAGGTCACCCCTTAACCTCCGTTGTTCCATTGAGAACAAACCAAGTTTCTCCAACCTCGCCTCATAGCTAATGCCCTTCATACCAGGCAATACCCTGGTAAATCCTTTCTGCACCCTCTCCAAAGCCTCCACATCCTTCTGGTAGTGTGGTGACCAGAATTGAACACTATATTCCAAGTGCGGCCTAACTAAGGTTCTATAAAGTTGCAACATGACTCGCCAATATTTAAACTCAATGCCCCGGCCGCTGACGGCAAGCATGCCGTATACCTTCTTGACTACTTTCTCCACCTGCATTACCACTTTCAGTGACCTGTGTACCTGTATACCCAGATTCCCCTGCCTATCAATACTCTGAAGGGTTCTGTCATTTACTGTATATTTCTCATCTGTATTAGACCTTCCAAAATGCATTATCTAACATTTGTCCGGATTAAACTCCATCTGCCATCCCTCCACCCAAATTTCCAACCGATCTATGTCCTGCTGTATCCTCTGACAGTCCTCATCACTAAGCGTAATTCCACCAGCCTTTGTGTTGTCCGCAAACTTGCCAATCAAACCAGTTACATTTTCCCCAAAATCATTTGTATATATTGCAAACAGTATGGGTCCCAGCACAGATCCCTGAGGAACGCCATAAGTCACAGCCCTCCATTCAGAAACACACCATTCCACTGCTACCCTCTTGTCTTCTATGACCAAGCCGGTTCTGCATCCAAATCTTAACTTACTTTATAAACCTGCCAATATATTCCAATTAAGCAAACCAATATATATTAAGAGCCACTCATGAATGAAGTTAACAACCAGGGTTTTACATGTTATTCTCTGTGCATAATCTTTGGAGAAAACACCCTTCAGGACCAAACTGAAACAGATTAGACTTCTAGGTCCGACTGGCTCTTCAGACATATCCCATTACCTAAATTATCTATACCCAAAGCATCAGGCATTCTTTTGTCTCTTCCGACAAGAAGTCCCGTGACTTGTTTAGCCAGAACCAAACAGCACCACCCCTCATAAGTTATCAACACCCCAGGGGTCCTACAAGCTGAAGCAATATTCCATCAGCTAGCTACTTGTAAACAAGTAAATTGTTCTCAAGATCTCCAATAGCAGAACACTCCACCTTCAAATCAACGATTACCCGACGTTTATGACACCTTAATCACCGCTCCAGCAATCTTACTGTGCATAAGCATGTTAACCCAGGCTTTAGTAACATTACTGACAATTTCTTATACTCATCACAAAATCACCTTGCAGTGAGATGCCAGCGACTTAGGTCTGGGAGCAACTCTGATGCATCAAAGGCAACTGGCCGTATTTGCATCCAAGACAATAACACAAGCTGGACAATGCTATACTCAGATTGTGAAAGAGTCCCTGGCTTGTGAGCATTTTCATCAGTACCCACTTGGGAGAGACAAACTAACAGTTGAGTCCAATCACAAGCCCCTTTAGGGCATTTTTTTGCAAACTGTTACTATCTGCTCCAAAGTGTCTGCAAAGAAAATGACTTTATTTGCAAAGCTATCATTTGGACGTGACATACAAGCAAGGGAAACAGATGTACATCGCAGACATGGTGTCGAGAGCAGAGCTCCCATGAAGAATGTTGAGGATGCTGCAAAATCGTACAAATTTAACGTGAAGCACCAGCCAGACATGATCTAGAAACCATCAACTCAACAGAGACACTGGGCTGGATGCTCTGATTTTGAGATGAAGTGCTAATGGCATCGTGAAAACGGAGGTCTTTTACGCCAGGAAAACTGGCCTCAAAAGGCCACTAAATCCTCGTTTTGAACAAAGAACAAAGAAATGTACAGCACAGGAACAGGCCCTTCGGCCCTCCAAGCCCGTGCCGACCATGCTGCCCGACTAAACTACAATCTTCTACACTTCCTGGGTCCATATCCCTCTATTCCCATCCTATTCATGTTTTGCTGGGGGCTAGTAGGGAGCCATCGTAGAGCTCACAGCTCTAGCTGCCGATACGGTCCCCAGCACTTCCGGGTCAGAGGCCGCGCATGAGCAAGGCGGCGGTCTGCAGCGGCTGCGCCGTATTCCATGGCGGACTCAGCCCACAGACCTGGACCACCAAAGCATCAGCCGCTCACGCGCCTCGGACCACCTGCTCACATTGTCCCCAGCCCCTAATGAAGCCTTCCGTCCCCCCGTCCCCCCCGCCCCGCCCGAGGCAGCCCCGAACTGAGTCCAAGGCCGCCACGCGAGGATCCTGGACTGTGTGAGCACACGTAAGCCACACCATGGGGAATTCGGCCGGTCAGCAACGGAGCATTGCGGGGCGGGCCTCAGGCAATGGCCTGAAGCGGTGGATACTCGACGCAGCGTACTCCATGAGTACGCCAATTTTTAGGGGCGGAGAATTGAAAAACCGGTGCCGCCCCAATTTCGCCACCAAAACAGATTCTCCACCCTGTCGTCGAATGCAATTTCGGCATCGGGAAGCAGAGAATCCAGCCCACTGAATCTGGTAGACAAAAGCCTTGTCAAATCAGGCAAACTACCCGACAAGATGCAACTTTATTATAAGTGCTGCAAGAGGTAGTGATAAAAGGGTGATCCGAGAGCATCAAGGCCACACCTGTGGCAATAACAGCCTCTTGGGAAAATGGAAGTAAATTGAAAGCCCAGGGTGGCATCTTGTACAAAGGAAATGGCGACATCATCTCTAAAGAGAAGAAACAAGAGATGCTGAAGCACAACCATGCAAGCTATCAAGGATTTGCATTGATTCTAAGAGAGCCAACATAAGTGCTGTGTGGCCAAACACAAGCATGTAACTTGAAGACCACATTGGCCAGTGCGGTACATGTAACGAGTACCAAGCTAGAGTGATGTTGATGACATATGACATATGACATCCCAGACAGACCTTGATGAAGCTGACAGTAGATCTTTTCACTCTAGGCACTGCAGACTACTATTCTGACTGCTGGGAGTGAGATCGCTGACTTCAATGACAATGGGAGAAACAGTGGCATTCCTGAAAAACCACTTCAGTCGGTACAGCATTCCACACATTGTAATGAGTGATAATGGTCCTCAGTTCACAAGTGAGGAATTTAGCCAAGTCACAAATGAATGGGAAATTCTGCACTGCACATCATCTCTTTACTGTGGAAAGGATGTGGCGGCAGTAAAAAATTGCCAAAGGACTTGTTAAGAAATCAAACAAATCTAGCACAGACATATGCCAGGAAATCTTTGAGTGGAGAAACACACCGACTGAAGGCATCAAAAGTGGTCCTGCCCAGTGGCTAATGTCACACCGTCTGCAAACTACTCTTTCAATAGCAAAGAAGCTACTGAAACCAGAAGTACTAACAGGTGTGTGAAACGATAAGAAGCCAAATTTCAGTTTGACCAAAACAGAGTATTGCAAAGCCAATCAAGGTGCGGATCTTCAACACTCTCAACATGAGTCAGCCCATGTGGAAACTTGGCATGTGTAGAGAATTTATCATCTCAGTTGTACGCAGCAGAAGTGAATGAACAAATATGCGAACAACCAGCAGGGATGTTCCTTCACACCAATCGGCTGATCAGAGAGAAGTAATCTCATCAGCTGCACTGAGTACAGAACTGCAATAAATCCCAGAGGTCCCAGAGTCTCCAACAGCTGCAATGAAACAAGTCACCAAGGTAAAAAGGGTCAAGGGAATGACATTCTCCAGCAAAGGAACCTCACCCAGATTAACAACAAATGCATACATGTTTATTAAGAGATCTGCATGGTTTAAATACTACGTGTGCAATGCATGTGCAGAGACCTACTAGTGGAACAATAGTTAAGACATGAGAACAGCGGGTGTAGAGTGGTTAACCTGAGTGGCTCACAGTCACACAGGATCATGTATGTAAATGTGTATTTTGTTCGCCAGGAAAGAGGTTGTTTGTATCTTTTGGTCAATATGAAAAGGGTTTAGGAAATGCAATCTTAACAAGTTTATGACCTGGCTTGCTATAGTCATGTGACTCTGCCATGAGGCAAGCAGACTGTAGACTGACATTTGTCATCTGTTCAATAAAGCCTCTCACTGAGAACACACTGAAGTAGTACAACTGCCTTAAACATGAAATCAGACTCAACAATTTTGCAATTACTTACATTCTGCAGATCATTGTCCACCATTCTGTCACCTCAAGCATGATGCCACCACCCTATCCTAGCACATCTTGCCTCCATGATGCCATTCTATTCCTCAACCGTTCACAGCTCCCACACCTCTTCCCACAGCACCTTCTCGAGCAAATACACCTGTTACACCTGTATTTTCACCTTCTCTTTTTCCAAGCCCAGGATCCTGAGCACTACTTCCAGATGCAAGTGATTTTCTTGTACTTCTTTTAATTTAGATACTTTATTTGCTGATTATGATGCAGTCTCCTCTACATGGGGAGAGAAAACACAGACTGCAATTGTGACCCTGAGCTTTTGGTCACTTGCCATTTTGATTCTCTTCCCACCCCCACTCTAACCTCTCTGATCCCAGCTTCCAGCACTGCTCCAATGAAACACAACACAAGCTCGAGGAACAACCCTGAATAATTTGACTCGGCACTTTACAGCCTTCCAAACTCTATATTTCATATCATAACCACACCCCCATTTTTTCCTGACAGTAGCTGTTGGCAATGTAACTATTATTCCCATTTACATCTCCTGTTGATTCATTTTTGTTTTAACCCATTATCACCCCCCTTTGCCTTTTACCATCAACTCTTTTATCATTTATCATCTGCCTTTCACCCTGTAAAGACCTTCCCTTTTCTTCTTTCCACCCCTCCTCCTTTTCTTTGCTTCTTGCTTAAAGTTACATTTTTAACTTTTCCCATTCTGACGCAAGGTCAGCAACCTGTTTTTCGGTCCACAAATGCTGCTTCGCCTAAACAATACTAGTGTTTTCTGTTTATATCCCCTTATAACATGTTCTTCAAGATTTTTGTGAAAATTCAAACTGTCCATTTAACAAATTTATATGAATATCCGTTAATCCAGAATTTAAATTAGGAGCAAATTTAGTCCAACATCCTATAAAACCAAAGTCATTACAATATTAGAATTGGAATTAATGTTGGTCAATGTTCTAGAAAATAAAACTCTTCAGCAGCAACCATCAAACTATCTGAGAGGAGGATATTTGTTGTTGTTCTGTTTGTGCACTGTAAATTCTGTGATTCTATCAATTAACAAGCCTGAATCTCTATCTTTTGGAACTCACGTCGGACCCAACTTCTAGAATTGACTTAATTAAAACTTCTATCATGGCTGTCATGGATTTCCTCTCTGTATGGAAGGGGGAAATGGTGGGGAGGAAAATTCTCCTGTCAAGTGGATCCATAGGGAACACTGAAATGTTACCACTTTATTGTGACATGAAAGTTAAGTTCTAGGAGCTCAATTATTTTAAACTGCTTTGAGAACAGTGTTATAATAAATATGACAGATAAGCACTTGTGACCCTCTACCTCGTCAATTCATGTAATTTCTAGTTAAGGCTATGCCTCAACTGGCTCTTAGCTGATCAGTAGTCCTTTATACACATATACATGACACAATTGGTGCCAGCAGCTTGCCTGCAGTTTGTGGCTGTTCAAAAATGAAAAAATACTACTGCAAATCAGGAAAATAAAGTTTGGTAGTTTACAACAAAATGGAAAATAGTTTGTCTACTCCAAGCCAGCATTTCTGCAAATGCACATTGCATTTCAACTCATTGGTATTCAGTTTTCATTGACTTATGTTTAAAAGCCAAATGCCTGTGAGAAAAACTTCCACAATGAATGACATAGTTGATAAAATTTCTGAAGACAGTAGGAACAGCTCCCGTTTAGATTTCAAATTACCTAGGCATACAATAGTTTAATGGAAGGTGTGTACTACCCAAAAGTTACTTTTTGTGGGAGAGGGTCAGGAAAGTTTAGCCATGGCAGATACTTCAATCCAGCCTTATCACAAAGATAACAGTTACATGATGGAACATTCTATTCAGGACAGAAACTATGCAGGGGTCTCTAAGATAGCAATACAATTTGCATTTTATTACAAAACATGAAAAATGTATTTTCGTCTCCAAAAAAGGGTGTACTTTGAAAATGAAGTACTCTCCAAAAAAATACCTTCCCATTAAAATAGTCTTCTGTAGGTTATACCATCATATACTTTTTACAACACTTCTAATAATACTTATGAGGCTAGGGATTTAATAATAATACATTACATAAAAACATGCTCATTTCTTACTACCGCGACAGTGAGAGACAATTGTACCAATTCAAAGTTAAAAGTTCTTACCTTTATCATTCTAGAAAGGTCTCCAGCATCTGCCAATTCCAATACGATGTTGAGCTCATTGTCTTCAATGAATGATGCAAGATATTTTATTACATTTGCATGGTTCAATTGCTGTGAAATACATAAGATACATAAATGATTTATTGAATTATTTGTCATTATGGATTTTCTCAGTATCCACAATTCCCAAAAGGTGAAATTTAATCAATTGCAATGTTAATCTTATTCGACTTACCTGATGAAATCATGATACCAGTCATAAAAATTATTTTCTGATAACCCAATTTAGGCATTCTGCACAATCCAGATTCTTTGGTCAGCTCTGATGTTTAAGCTTTAGTTAAATTCTGCCGTGTTCCTTGTACTAATTGTGCTGCGGCAGTGATAGGATTTAATTTAGTCCAGCACTGAATTCATTATGCCATGGAGAGTAATAAGAAATCCAGTAACTGCCTTTGGGGGGGGGGGGAAAAGCCATAAAATAGCATCACTATTGGACCACTATTGTGCAGTTCATGATGGTAGCCTGTGTGTAACAGTGGTCAAAGTCTACAAACATGGACCATCACCATGGGCCGGATTCATGGATGAGGGGGTTTACTGCCCCGCCACCTTAAGAGTTGGGCAGAGAACCCATCCCCATTGGTCACTGCAATCATTTAATGGTCCAAAGAGGTTAATAAATTGGAGGCGGGACTTCTGCCTGAGTGAGGGGCGGGTAATCGGATTGGCCGGCAGCTTTGTGGGCCCAACATTGTCAACAGCAGCAGTGGCCTGGACACTGGGACTACAAGCACTTCCTTGATTCCAAGTCCTGGATTCCAGGACCGGGTAAGTGTGGGGAGATCACAGCAGGGCAGGAATGTGAAGCTTGAAAGAGGGTGGGGGCCTTGTTGGAATGGCTGGTAGATGGGGGCCCTTGAGGGAGCCTCAGCAGGGTGAACTCTTGCTGTCAGCCTCAAAATTGAGATTGGGTGGGAAATGGTTCAGATGTTGCAAATTATAGGACATCTAAGGATTTCAACTGAAGCGACAGTAGATGGGCTGCCCCAGGTCTCGCTCGCCAACCGGAATAGTGCGGACAGATCATGGATCAGGCATCCAGGGAATTTTAGCCACCCCCCCACGGGAAACTGTAAACATGATTGAGACATCGATTTAGCATTTTTTAAAATCCGTCTCGTTACTGTTCTTTTGATATTTGCAACCTATACAGTTATATGCGGAACCATATGATTTTGTTTCCATGTCGGATTTTGAATCTGGATTTGACAGCGCTTTGTCAATTTCTACAGTTGAGTTCCAGAAAATGGTTGAGATTGAAAACAGTGAACCAAACTAAATCTGTAAAAATTCATAGCGCTAAAGACAAGCCCACATTACAATATTAATTAAAAATGCAAAGACGGCACGATGGAGCAGTGGTTAGCACTGCTGCCTCACGACGCTGAGGACCCGGGTTCGATCCCGGCCCCGGGTAACTGTCTATGTGGAGTTTGCACATTCTCCCCATGTCTACGTGGGTCTCAGCCCCATAACCCCAAAATATGCAGGGTTGGTGGATTAGCCACACTAAATTTCCCGCTAATTGGAAAAGAAATGCTAACAAATGTTTGAAACAGACAGCAAGTCCATCAGGATCCGAAAACAAATAGATGGGTGAATATTTTGGTGGAGACTGGTCTTCAGAACAATTTGTACCAAGTTGGTAAGAGTGCATCTCCTCTTTGATGAAACTCATCAAGTCATTGTGAGGATATTTGAGGAGCAAGAATCTTTCTATCACCATTCCAGTACTTGGAGGAGGCCAGATAGCACCAGATTTAACTGCAAATTAGACAAGCATAACCTTTCTGTGAACTCAGGAATTGATTGATGACATTTTACAAGAGCTCAATGTCTTGCACACCTCTTCATTGAGATATTAATAGATCTGTTTATTTCCCATCAGTCATTTATACAGGACCAAATAATGAGCAAGATAAATTACAACTTTTAATTTCTGGTAAATTATTTAAAATTTTTAAGGAAGTGTTAAATATTATGTTATTGTCGGTTTGTTGTCTACTTTATATATCTGACTTACCTCCGAGCAATGTAGAGATGACACTAGTTTTAAATCTACAACAGGTTTATTTATAGCGCTTTAAAATATCTCTTGAATGACAAGATGTTTCCATTCACACATGTTCATAGCTCTGGCTTCTCAGGTATTTCTGGAAGCTTTTGTTTACTTTAGGTCTCAGAGGTTACACCAGGCTTAATAAATCTAGCACAGTGAACATAGATCAAAGATCAAATACAGATCAATTAAACCATTGAACAGTGCACTAGTTGATGTTTATAATTTGTTATGACAATAGAACCCATGATTAGTCTTAACACAAACCTTTATTCAAAATGATAGGAGACAGGTAGTAGAGGGTATGGGAAAAGCAAACTACATGAATATTTGCAATAACAGTGTGACAAACAATGGAGTTCAAACTAGTGAAATTAATGTAGAGAACTGTGGGGAAGAGCTCCTTCACACAAGCTCAGATTAATTTTCTGGAAGAGATGGAGGCAAAAACCATAAGGGCCAGCCAGGAGCCAGTTAGATTGTGTGGCAGGGGTCAGGGATATATCGCTGGACAGACGGAACAGATCTATTTCGTGAACTCGTGCTCCAGTGCAGTAGCGTAACCTATTGTTAATGCTGGGGCAGTGGTTGTACATGGTGTTACACGTTAGCACAGTGGGTAGCACAGTTGCTTCACAGCTTCAGGGCCCCAGGTTCGATTCCCAGCTTGGGTCACTGTCTGTATGCAGTCTGCAGGTTCTCCCTGTGTCTGCGTGGGTTTCCTCCGGGTGCTCAGGTTTCTTCCCACAAGTCCCGATAGACGTGCTGTTGGGTGAATTGGATATTCTGAATTCTCCCTCTGTGTACCCGAACAGGCGCCAGAATGTGCCGACTAGGGGCTTTTCACAGTAACTTCATTGCAGTGTTAATGTAAGCCTACTTGTGATAATAAAGATTATCAAATTAAATGAATTTATTTTAATAAACTATATGGAATGCATGACTACTTAAAAGGCAAGTAAAAGATTAACTAAATTAGCTGGTGTCATGTTTTTATTATGTCTTTAACCTGCTAAACCAATTAAGTATCAAGCAGTTGAGAGGGAAATACAAGTTGATGCAGAAAGATTGCGCTTGTATCTAAAATTAATGTTATTCTTTATTAGTTGTGCTCTGCATACAACAGGTAGCTCATACAACATTGATGTTCCATTGAAAGAGATCCTATTGAAAAAGAGAGCTGTATTGCCATACTCATATGGCAAATACAAGTGTACTGTTCACTTCGATCTTTGAAACATTTTACCTAGTTTCCACAGATTAACCCAGAAAGTGGTCACTGGTTAATTACATTTTTTTCAGCATGCATCCAACTGAATAACAGAGAGAGTACCAGATCATGATCACAACAAAAATTGCCACAAGCACTAAAGGCTTAGGCTGTCAGCAGTGTGACAGAATTACTGTATGTAACATGAGGCATAGCGTGCCCAAAATTGTAATTGCCAAACTATTGATTGGAGTCTGCAATGTAATTAGTTTCAAGATAAAATATTGCACAAGTATTTGCTGCAGTTGTTTTGGTTGTCTCTATAATTTGGTCAGCATCTACAAGACAACTAACACCTACAACATCAATGAAAGAACACATTCTTAGAATTATTTTGCCCCAGTTTGTAATCTCCACCCCTCCCACCACCCAATCTTACCTTTAAGAGATCTATTTCTTTGATGCAATCTTGACGAGCTTTGGCATCCATCATTTCAAATATCTGAAAAAAATAGTAGCTTAAGTATTCCATTTCATACCGAATAAACAAAAGTTATAAAATAATCAAATGAAATAGATTTATTCTACTTTCTCGATATCATGAAGACCTGTAAATTCCCTTGCACTAAAACACCAATTCAAAATGAGACAAGAATGATGATTCTTATAGAAGAACAAATTGCAACATACATCTCAAAAGCAGCAAAAAGCAGTTTTTTTTTAAATAAATGTTTTATCAAAGCTTTTCCAACCAACGTTTTTACATAACAAAAATAGAAGTACAAATAATAATAAAAATACAAATAAACAAGAATTAGTAAACAAAACAAGGTGGGTGTTGTCTTCCTGTAAAACTTACATTATATCAACAGTTTCCCCCCCCCCCCCAAACCTGGAGCAAATCTATGGTTATTCCGTATCGGGGTCCACACAGGCTCCTCCTGCCTGTGTCTCCTCCACTGCCCCTAAATCCTCAGTGCCGCCGCCACAACCGGACTGGAGGTGTATCGTGCCGGTGAGAATGGCAGCGGAGCCGTGACTAGTGCCCCTAGGCTGATGCCTTTGCATGACGCCGCCACCATCTCCATTATCCACTTCCTAATCATGGCCACATTGGCCGCCCAATAGCTGCAGAAGTTCGGCAGAGCCAGTCCCGTCCGCCCCCCACCCCCCGGCTACATTCAAGAATGCCTTTTTAACTCGCGGGGTTTTATTCGCCCACACAAACCCCGTAACAATCCTATTCACCCACTTAAAAAAGGACTTGGGGATGAAAATGGGGAGGCACTGAAAGACAAAGAGGAACCTGGGGAGAACCGTCATTTTCACAGTCTGCACCCGCCCCGCCAGGGAAAGCGGGAGCATATCCCACCTTTTAAACTCTCCCTTCATCTGCTCCACGAGTCGGGTTAAGTTGAGCCTGTGCAGGGCATTCCAGTTCCTGGCCACTTGTATCCCAAAGTACCGAAAGCTCCTCTCCACTATCCTGAGCGGGAGCTCCCTCAGTCTCTCCTCCTGGCCCCTGCCGTGGACCACGAACAGCTCACTCTTCCCCACCTTCAATTTATACCCCGAGAAGCTCCCAAAGTCCCTCAGGATCCGCAAGACCTCCCCATCCCCTCTAGCGGGTCCGAAATGTACAACAGGTCATCTGCGTAGAGGGAGACCCAGTGTTCCTCCCCCCCACGCACCAGCCCCCTCCAATCCCTTGAAGTCCTGAGCGCAATGGCCAACGGCTCAATTGCCAGGGCAAACAGCAACGGGGACAGGGGACACCCCTGCCTCGTCCCCCGGTGAGGCCTGAAATACTCCGACCATAGCCTGTTTGTGGACACACTCGCTACAGGGGCCTGATACAGCAGCTTGACCCACCCTATGAATCCCTCCCCAAATCCAAATCTGCCTAACGCTTCTCACAAATACTCCCACTCTACCCTGTCAAAGGCCTTCTCCGCGTTCATTGCAGCCACCACTTCCGCATCCCCACCCTCCGAGGGCATCATGATAATATTCAGGAACCTCCTCACATTCGTGTTCAGCTGCCTGCCCTTATCGAAACCCGTCTGGTCCTCCCCAATCACTCCCGGGACACAGTCCTCTATTCTGGTGGCCAGAATTTTTGCCAACAGTTTGGCGTCTACATTCAGGAGCAATATCGGCCTGTGGGACCCACACTGAAGTGGGTCCGTCTCTTTCTTAAAGATGAGCAAAATCAATGCCTGCGACATCGTCGGGGGGAGGGGCCCTCTCTTCTTTGCCTCATTGAAGGTTCTTAGCAGGAGCGGGCTCAGTAGCTCCAAGAACTTCTTATAAAATTCTACAGGGAGACTTCCGGGTGCGGCGATGACCAGCTAAGTCGCACGTTTCGGCAGCTCCCGGTGGAACGGACTTTTGGGCTCTTGATAGGAGCCCCAACGGCAATTTTAACGGCTAAAAACACCGTGCGGTAAACCAGTAGGGAATTCCCCCTGGACACGGATGGAAAAAGGAGAGGAAAGTGGCCGGATTGCAACGGATCCTTTGGAACAGCGGCAAGGAAGGCAAGCAAAAACCAAGATGGCGTCGGAAGGTGGCAGTTTCATATG
The DNA here is from genome assembly GCF_047496885.1 of Scyliorhinus torazame. Taxonomy (NCBI): domain Eukaryota; kingdom Metazoa; phylum Chordata; class Chondrichthyes; order Carcharhiniformes; family Scyliorhinidae; genus Scyliorhinus; species Scyliorhinus torazame. The sequence continues at coordinate 125,170,524 of NC_092713.1, forward strand.
GGGCCCTGAACAACAAGAGTTCTTGAAATGTTGCGTGGAGGAGATAAAAAAGGAAATGAAGAAAGAGCTGCTGGCCCCGATACTACAGGCGATCGAAGGGCTAAAGGAGAAACAAAAGACCCAGGAGCAGGAGCTTCGGGTCGTGAAGGCGAAGGCAGCCGAGAATGAGGACGATATACAGGGCCTGGTGGTGAAGACGGAGATACAGGAGGCACATCAGAAACGATGTGTGGAGAGGTTGGAGGCACTGGAAAACAACGCAAGGAGGAACAACCTGAGGATTCTTGGTCTTCCTGAAGGTGTGGAGGGGGCGGACGTCGGGGCATATGTGAGCACGATGCTGCACTCGTTAATGGGAGCGGAGGCCCCGACGGGTCCGTTGGAGGTGGAGGGAGCGTACCGAGTTATGGCGCGAGGACCGAGAGCAGGAGAAACTCCTAGAGCCATAGTGGTGAGATTCCTCCGTTTTAAGGATAGAGAAATGGTCCTTAGATGGGCGAAGAAAACTCGGTGCAGTAAATGGGAGAACGCGGTGATCCGCGTTTATCAAGACTGGAGTGCGGAGGTGGCGAGAAGGAGGGCGAGCTTTAATCGGGCCAAGGCGGTGCTTCATAAAAGGAAGATAAAATTTGGAATGCTGCAACCGGCAAGACTGTGGGTCACATATCAAGGGAGGCACCACTACTTTGAGACGGCGGATGAAGCGTGGACTTTTATTGTAGAAGAAAAACTGGAACGAGTGGATTATTAAAAAGAACGTTTGGACAAAGTGGTGGGGCGAATGTGGGGGGCGAAGAGGGGTTTTATGTTCTAATCCTGCGGTATGGTAACTTTTCTCTCTCCCACAGGTGGTGATGGGGGGAGGTGGGGAGGGAGAGGAGATGGGGCGTTGGCCATGGGGGGCGGGGCCAAGGGAGAAGCGCGGGCTTGGCTCCCCGCGCTATGATAATTATGGCGGGAATAGAGAAGCAGGAAGGAGGGGGCGTCGCACGGTGCGAGCCGTGGTCACGGGGGGAAGCCGAGGTCGGCCAGAGTTTGCTGACTTCTGGGAGCAACATGGGGGGAGTAATTACGCTAGCGGGGGGTCTAGCGGGGGGGGTGGGAGGGGGGAATTACTGGGTTGCTGCTGCTGGGGAAAGGGGGGAGCGGGTACGGGAGAGGATGGGCGGGGGGGCACCGCCTGGGGGAGATACAGCTGCGTGGGAACTGGGTGAGAAGCTGGAAAAAGATGATGGCTAATCGGCAAGGGGGGGGGGGGGGGGTGGGAAGCCCCCCAACTCGGCTGATCACGTGGAACGTGAGAGGGCTCAACGGGCCGATAAAGAGGGCACGGGTACTCGCACACCTTAAGAAACTTAAAGCAGATGTGGTTATGCTACAGGAAACGCACCTGAAACTGATAGACCAGGTTAAGCTGCGCAAAGGGTGGGTGGGGCAGGTGTTCCATTCGGGGCTGGATGCGAAAAACAGGGGGGTGGCTATATTAGTGGGGAAGCGGGTAATGTTCGAGGCAAAGACTATAGTGGTGGATAACGGGGGCAGATACGTGATGGTGAGTGGCAAATTACAGGGAGAGATGGTGGTTTTGGTAAATGTGTATGCCCCGAACTGGGATGATGCCAATTTTATGAGGCGAATGCTAGGACGCATTCCGGACCTAGAGACGGGAAAGCTGATAATGGGGGGGAGACTTTAACACGGTGTTGGAACCAGGGCTGGATAGGTCGAAGTCCAGGACTGGTAGGAGGCCGGCAGCAGCCAAGGTGCTTAAAGATTTTATGGAGCAGATGGGAGGTGTGGGCCTGTGGAGATTCAGTAGACCTAGGAGTATGGAGCTCTCGTTTTTCTCCTATGTCCATAAAGTCTATTCGCGCATAGACTTTTTTGTGCTGGGTAGGGCATTGATCCCGAAGGTGAGGGGAACGGAATATACGGCTATAGCCATTTCGGATCATGCCCCACACTGGGTGGACTTGGAGATAGGGGAGGAAACAGGAGGGCGCCCACCCTGGAGAATGGACATGGGACTAATGGCGGATGAGGGGGTGTGTCTAAGGGTGAGGGGATGTATTGAAAAGTACTTGGAACTCAATGACAATGGGGAGGTCCAGGTGGGAGTGGTCTGGGAGGCGTTGAAGGCGGTGGTTAGGGGGGAGCTGATATCAATAAGGGCACATAAAGGGAAGCAGGAGAGTAAGGAACGGGAGCGGTTGCTGCAAGAACTTTTGAGGGTGGACAGACAATATGCGGAAGCACCGGAGGAGGGATTGTACAGGGAAAGGCAAAGGCTGCATGTGGAATTTGACTTGCTGACTACAGGCACTGCAGAGGCACAATGGAGGAAGGCGCAGGGTGTACAGTATGAATATGGGGAGAAGGCGAGCAGATTGCTGGCACACCAATTGAGGAAAAGGGGAGCAGCGAGGGAAATAGGGGGAGTGAGGGACGAGGAAGGAGAGATGGAGCGGGGAGCGGAGAGAGTGAATGAAGTGTTCAAGACATTTTATAAAAAATTATATGAAGCTCAACCCCCGGATGGGAGGGAGAGAATGATGGACTTTTTGGATCGGCTGGAAATTCCCACGGTGAAAGAGCAGGAAAGGGTGGGACTGGGAGCACAGATCGAGGTAGAAGAAGTGGTGAAAGGAATTAGGAGTATGCAGACGGGAAAGGCCCCGGGACCGGACGGATTCCCAGTTGAATTCTATAGAAAATATTTGGACTTGCTCGCCCCGGTACTGACGAGGACCTTTAACGAGGCAAAGGAAAGGGGACAACTGCCCCCGACTATGTCTGAAGCAACGATATCGCTTCTCTAAAAGAAGGAAAAGGACCCGCTACAATGCGGGTCCTACAGACCAATTTCCCTCCTAAATGTGGATGCCAAGGTCCTGGCCAAGGTAATGGCAATGAGAATAGAGGAATGTGTCCCGGGGGTGGTTCACGAGGACCAAACTGGGTTTGTGAAGGGGAGACAGCTGAACACGAATATACGGAGGCTGTTAGGGGTAATGATGATGGCCCCACCAGAGGGTGAAACGGAGATAGTAGTGGCGATGGATGCCGAGAAAGCATTTGATAGAGTGGAATGGGATTATTTGTGGGAGGTGTTGAGGAGATTTGGTTTTGGAGAGGGGTATGTTAGATGGGTGCAGCTATTGTATAGGGCCCCAGTGGCGAGTGTGGTCACGAATGGACGGGGATCGGCATATTTTCGGCTCCATAGAGGGACAAGGCAGGGATGTCCTCTGTCCCCATTACTGTTTGCACTGGCGATTGAGCCCCTGGCGATAGCGCTGAGGGGTTCCAAGAGATGGAGGGGAGTACTTAGGGGAGGAGAAGAACACCGGGTATCTTTGTATGCGGATGATTTGCTACTATATGTGGCGGATCCGGCGGAGGGGATGCCAGAAATAATGCGGATACTTGGGGAGTTTGGGGATTTTTCAGGGTATAAATTGAACATGGGGAAGAGTGAGCTGTTTGTGGTGCATCCAGGGGAGCAGAGTAGAGAAATAGAGGACCTACCGTTGAGGAAGGTAACAAGAGACTTTCGTTACCTGGGGATCCAGATAGCTAAGAATTGGGGCACATTGCACAGGCTAAATTTAACGCGGTTGGTGGAACAGATGGAGGAAGATTTCAAGAGATGGGATATGGTAGCCCTGTCAATGGCAGGGAGGGTGCAGGCGGTTAAGATGGTGGTCCTCCCGAGATTCCTCTTTGTGTTTCAGTGCCTCCCGGTGGTGATTACGAAGGCTTTTTTTAAAAGGATAGAAAAGAGCATCATGGGTTTTGTTTGGGCCGGGAAGACTCCGAGAGTGAGGAAGGGATTCTTACAGCGTAGTAGGGATAGGGGGGGGCTTGCACTACCGAGCCTAAGTGAGTACTATTGGGCCGCTAATATTTCAATGGTGAGTAAGTGGATGGGAGAGGAGGAGGGAGCGGCGTGGAAGAGACTAGAGAGGGCGTCCTGTAGGGGGACTAGCCTGCAGGCTATGGTGACAGCCCCATTGCCGTTCTCACCGAGGAACTACACCACAAGCCCGGTGGTGGTAGCTACACTGAAGATTTGGGGACAGTGGAGACGACATAGGGGAAAGACTGGAGCATTGGGGGGGTCCCCGATAAGAAACAACCATAGGTTTGCCCCGGGGGGAATGGATGGGGGATATGGAATGTGGCAAAGAGCAGGGATAACGCAATTGAAAGATCTATTTGTGGATGGGAAGTTCGCGAGTCTGGGAGCGCTGACCGAGAAATATGGGTTGCCCCAAGGGAATGCATTCAGGTACATGCAACTGAGGGCTTTTGCGAGGCAACAGGTGAGGGAATTTCCGCAGCTCCCGACACAAGAGGTGCAGGACAGAGTGATCTCATTCAAAGACATGGGTGGGGGATGGTAAGGTGTCAGATATATATAGGGAAATGAGGGACGAAGGGGAGACTATGGTGGATGAACTAAAAGGGAAATGGGAAGAAGAGCTAGGGGAGGAGATCGAGGAGGGGCTGTGGGCAGATGCCCTAAGCAGGGTAAACTCGTTGTCCTCGTGTGCCAGGCTAAGCCTGATTCAGTTTAAGGTATTACACAGGGCACATATGACTGGAACACGGGTCAGTAAATTTTTTGGGGTGGAGGATAGGTGTGCGAGGTGCTCGAGAAGCCCAGCGAATCATACCCATATGTTTTGGTCATGCCCGGCGCTACAGGGGTTTTGGATGGGGGTGACAAAGGCGCTTTCAAAAGTAGTAGGAGTCCGGGTCGAACCAAGCTGGGGGTTGGCTATATTTGGGGTTGCACAAGAGCCGGGAGTGCAGGAGGCGAGAGAGGCCGATGTTTTGGCCTTTGCGTCCCTAGTAGCCCGGCGCAGGATATTGTTAATGTGGAAAGAAGCCAAGCCCCCGGGGGTGGAGACCTGGATAAATGACATGGCGGGGTTTATAAAGCTAGAGCGGATTAAGTTCGTCCTAAGGGGGTCGGCTCAAGGGTTCACCAGGCGGTGGCAACCGTTCGTCGAATATCTTGCGGATAGATAGATGGGGGGAAAAAAGAAGGCAGCAGCAGCAGCCCAGGATTTGGGGGGGGGGGGGGGGGGGGGGGAGGGATGGGGGGGGTGGGCGGGGGGGGGGGGGGGGCTTGTGACAAGGCAGTTGCCAATTAGGGCTAGTTTTCATTTTTGTTATTTAATATTTATTCATTTTTTGTTTTTTGTTTATATAAAATAGGTCATTGTTATCTGTGTTGTTATAATATTGTGTAAAGGATGCACAATGTACTGTGTTGGTTGACCAAAAATTTTCAATAAAATATTTATTAAAAAAAAAAAATTCTACAGGGAAGCCGTCAGGACCCGGCGCCTTGCCCGACTGCATGCTTGCCAGCTCCCTGACTACCTCCTCCAACTCAATTGGGGCCCTCAATCCCCCCACCCGCTCCACTTCAACCCTCGGGAACCTCAACCGGTCCATAAACTGCCTCATCCCTTCCCCTTCCCCAGGGGGTTCCGACTCGTATAACTTCCCGTAGAACTCCCTGAAGACTTCATTGACCCTCTCTGGGCTCAGCACCATGTTGCCCTCCTTATCCCGCACTCCCCCAATCTCTCCAGCCGCTCCCACTTGCGCAGTTGGTGCGCCAGCATCCTACTCACCTTCTCCCCATACTCGTAGACTGCCCCTTTCACTTTCCTTAACTGCGCCTCCGCCTTGCCCGTGGTCAGCAAGTCAAACTCCGCCTGAAGTTTCCGGCATTCGTTCAGCAGCCCCCCCTCTGGGGCCTCCGCGTATCTCCTGTCTACCCGGAGTATCTCTCCCACCAGCCTCTCCCACTCCGCCCTCTCCCTCTTCTCTCTGCTCTGTGGGACCCGATGGAGATTAACTCTCCCCTAACGACCTCCTTCAAAGCCTCCCACACCACTGCCACCGTTACCTCCCATGTCATTCGCTCCCACACAGTTCTCTATGCTCCTCCCTATCTGCCCACACACCTCCTCATCCGCCAGCAGCCCCACATCCAGTCTCCAGACAGGGCGCTGACCCCGCTTCGCCCCCAGCCGCCGGTCCACCCAGTGTGGGGCATGGTCCGAGACCGCAATGGCAGAGTATTCAACCACCTCCACCCTCGGGATCAGCGCCCTACTCAACTCAAAAAAGTCTATATGCGAATAGACTTTATGGACGTGGGAGAAAAAGGAGTACTCCTTCGCCCTTGGCCGTGCAAACCTCCATGGGTCCACACCCCCCATGTGGCCTATGAACTCCCACAGGGCCCTGGCCGCCGCTGGCCTCTTTCCCGACCTGGACTTGGAACGGTCCAAAATCGGGTCCAGGACCATATTAAAGTCCCCTCCCATAATCAGGCTACTTGACTCAAGTCCGGGATCCTACCCAACACCCGCCTCATGAAGTCTGCATCGTCCTAGTTTGGGTCATACACATTCACTAGCACCACCCGTGCCCCCTGCAGCTTGCCACTCACCATTATGTACCTGCCCCCCCTTGTCCGCCACGATACTCCCCGCCACAAATGTCACTCGTTTACTAACCAAAATTGCCACCCCTCTGGTCTTTGAGTCTAACCCCGAGTGAAACACCTGTCCCACCCATCCTTTCCTTAGCCTCGTCTGGTCCGCGAGCTTTAAGTGCATCTCTTGCAACATGGCCACGTCCGCCTTCAACTCCTTTAAATGCAAGAACACGCGGGGACCTCTTGACCGGCCCATTCAGGCCCCTCACGTTCCACGTGATGAGCCTGGTCGGGGGGTTGGCCACCCCCCTATCCTGCCGACTAACCATCTCCCTTTTTCGGCCAGCCACGTGCCCCCACCTCCCGATTCCAGCCCTCCCCTCGGCAGCCCCCCAGCACGACTCTCCATCCATTCCCCTCACCTGGCTCTCCTTCAGTCAGCAGAGCAGCACCCCTTCTCTCTCACCCACCCCCCCCTCCCCAGCATCCGCTTAGCTCTGATTTCCCCCCCCACTATACTTCCGTGAGTCAGCTCACCCATGCTGACCCCGGCCGCTCCTGCCCCTATATGCCGACCCGAAACATGTTGCCTCCTTTGGGCTACCCAAACCCAAACCCACCCCCCGCACAGGGTAGAGGGGGAAGCGCCAATCGGGACCTTCCCATGCGCCGGAGCACCCGTCCCGGGCTTTCCCGCCCCCTAAAACCAAACCCCTGAAAAACAAAACAAACAACAAAACCACCGACCAAACTGGAGCAGACAAGCAAATGATCTTATGCTTTACCCGCCATCTTACCCCCGGTCCACCCCCACCCGCACATTTCACCCCCATACAACTGTACCTTAGTTCAGGTCCAGCTTCTCGTGCCTGATGAACGACCACGTCTCATCCGGCGTATCAAAGTAATGGTGCCTGTCCTGGTATGTTACCCAGAGTCTCGCCGGATGAAGGAGTCCAACTTCACCCCTTTGCTGTGGAGGACCACCTCAGCCCGGTTGAACCCCACACGCCTCCTCGCCAACTCAGCTCCCAAATCCTGGTAGATGCAGATCTCGCCGTTCTCCCACTTACTGCTCCGCTCTTTCTTCGCCCACTGCAGGATTTGCTCCCGGTCTGTCAAACGATTAAACCGTATCACCATCGCCCTCGGTGACTCGTTCACCCTCGGCTTTCTGGCGAGGACCCTGTGCACCCCATCCAGCTCCAAGGGACGCGGGAAGGCCCCCGCGCCCATCAGCGTCCCCAACATTGTGGTCGCGTACTTGTTCCCATCCGCCCCCTCCGCTCTTTCTGGAAGGCCCAGGATCCGCAGATTATGGCTCAGAGACCTGTACTCAAGGTCACCTAGCCTCTCTTGCCATCTCGTGTAGCGCCTCGTGCGCCTCCACCTTCACCGCCAGGCCCAGGATCTCGTTCTCATTCTCCGCCACCTTCCTCCTCACCTCCTTGATCTCCTTCCCCTGCGCCTTCTGGGCCACCACAACCTTCTCCGTGGAGGCCAACATCTCCGTTTTAAGCTCCAGAAAGCAACTTTTTAAGAATTCTTGTTGTTCTTTGGCCCTCTGGGCCCACACCTCCCGATCTTCTCCGGCCGCCATTTTGTTTTCCCGGACCATCTCTACCTTCTTCCCCGCGTTTGCACGTCTGCCGGTCTCACTCCTCGTTCTCTCCATGCAGCCCCCGGGTGAACCTCTCCCACACCCGTTCCCACACCTGTCTCAGCCTCCAAATGCCGCCGCCGTCCCGTTCAACGGCCCGAAATACCGACCTCGGCGGGAGCTGCCGTGAACGCGCGACCTAGCATGTCATGGCCTCCGCCGGCAGTCCCAGCAGGGTTTATTCAAATAAAATGATGCACACCAAAATAAATTTGCACCATTCAACATGGAGAAAATAATGTGTGGTTTGGATATGCTCAAACTTTATGATATAGCATCAAATTTTGAACGTCAACGGTACACAGTCGCCAAAATGTAAACATTAGTTTACATCTCCATTTTAGCAATTTGTAAAGGAGTTAAATGTGACGACTAGGGGCTTTTCACGGTAACTTCATTGCAGTGTTAGTGTAAGCCTACTTGTGACAATAATAAAGATTATTATTATGTCCTTTCGGAAAGAAAGGCGAGAATATTAAAGATGCCCGAGCTATAATCTTCCAACATTCTCTCATTTTGGGAACCATTCCTTTAGATTAGAGAATTGTACATGTCATGCTACTATTTAAGAAAGGGGAGAGAGGAGAACTAAGGAATTATTTTCAGGTTGGAAATCACTAGTCTATAATTAAGAATAGGTTGGATTTATAAACCTTGGGCATGTTTGATGCACCTTATTGAACTTTTTGAAGAGTTGCTCAAAGAAGTAGAACGGAGAATGTTGACAGATGTTATTGATATGGGCTTCCTGATGGCAATTGATAAAATACCTCAGAAAACACTGTTAGCTGAAACCCATGGTACTGGAGGCAAATTATTGGCCTAGTCAGGAAATTGGCTTAGAGGCTGGGCACAAACGGGAACATTTTCCAGTCCTGCTCGCCACGGGAATCGTTGCAGGCAGTACGGAAAATATGACAGACAATTTAAATGTCCATTGACCTCGAGCAGGAATTTCTGGTCACGGGGCAGGTGCAACCCGAAAATTCCACACAAGAGTGGGGAGAATGACTATTGACAGGATGTGATTAATTGTGTTTTGCAAGCTTCTGTATTGAGGGCTTAACTACTCAGCATATTCATCAACTGAAATGATGAGATAGAATGCCACATATCTAAATTTGCAAATGACAAAGATGAACAACATTGTTAGCAGTGTAGATGGAAGCATAAAATTACAAAGTGATTATTGATAAAATTAATGGGCAAAACTATGGCATATATTTTTCAATGTAGGCAAATGTAAGGTCATCCATTTTGAACCGAAAAAGGATAGAATTGGATACTTTCTAAATGGTGAAACACAGAAAGCAGTGGAAGTCCAAAGATACTTTGCAGTCCAGGGACACACATCATCAAAGCATCATGAACAGATGGAGAAAATAATCAACAAGACTAAAAGATTTCTGATCTTTATTTCCAGAGGAATAGAATGCAAGGGGAGTTCCACAAAGCTGTGGTCACATCACACCTGAAGTACTGAAAGGTGATCTGGGCACCACATCAGAGGAAGGATAATCCAATCTAACCTCTTCCATTTCACACTCAATTGCATCAGCATCACTCCAATTCTCCACCATCAATCTGAAACTCAACAAGATTGGCCACATAAATGCCATGACTACAACAGCAGGTCAGAGGCTCACAAGAAATAAGAGGAGTAGACCATATGGCTTGTTGAGCATGCTCTGTCATTACAATCATGGTTCACCGTGAGCTTCAATTCCACTTTCTTGCCTGTTTCCCATATCCCTCAATTCCCTGAAACACCAAAAATCTGTCTATCCCAGTTTTCAATGTATTCAACAACAAGGAATCGAGTAACCACATCCCTCTGGGGGGGGGGGGGGTAGAGAATTCCAAATATTCACAACCCTTTGAATTAAGAAATTTCTCTTCATCTCAGTCCTATATGACTTGGCCTAGTATCCTGATACCATGCACCCGTGTTTTATATTTTCCAGCGGAAACAATCGCTCAGCATTTACCTCATCAAGCCATTTCAGAATCTTATATGTTTCAATGAGATCACCTCCCATTGTTCTAAACTCCAAGGAATATAGACCCAATTTACTCAACCTTTCAACAAAGGACAATCCCAACACTTCAGGGAATAATTTGGTGAGCCTTTGTCATACTGTCGCCAAGACAAGTCTATCCTTCCTCAAATGTGGAGACCAAACCTGTATGTGGTATTGCAGACATGGTTTCACAAAAACCGCTGATTGCAGCAAGATATCTTTCTTCTTGTACTCCAAATCCTTTGCAAAGACCAACATGACATTTGCTTTCCTAATTGCTTGCTGAACTTAGATGCTAATTTTCTGTTTTCTTTGTATGAATGCATCCAAGCCTCACTGAAAAACATTTTAAATTTCACGGGCTGGATTCTCCATTATTGAAACTGTGTCCCAAGCCGGCGTCAAAACAGTGGAGTTTTTTTACTCCTGAAATTCCGGCAAAAAAGTTAAACAAATTCATAGCCCTGCAGTGGGCTAGCAGGATCCCAGAGTGAATCTCGCAGCATTTGCTGCAGATACGGGCCACCGCACTTCCGGGTCAGAGGCCGTGCAGGCGGACAACCATGGCCTCCAGGGGCCGCACTGTGCTCCATAGCGGACTCGGACCGCGAAGCTAGACCGAAGAAAGAGACCCCCCGATCGGCTGCGCGCCTGAGCCTCAACCCCCGCACATTAGTGCCCCGGTAGCTTATAAGCCCTCCCCGGATCTCCGATCGCCCGTCCCGACCAGGGCACGCGCGGACTGAGTCTGCAGCTGCTACGTGAACATCCCGACTGGCAACAGCAGGTTAGTTCCACGGCGTCGGGAACTCGGCCGGTCGGGAGCAGAAGATTGCTGAGCGGGCCTCTGGCAATGGCCCCCCGGCGTACTCCACGGTGCCGCTGATTTTCGATGCCCAGAGAATCACCGAACTTGCGCCGGGCCAGATTACGGAGTCAAACTGGATTCTCCGCCCTGGCGCTGGCCGCGATTTCGGTTGGGCTGCAGAGAATCCAGCCCCACATTTTCAAAGAAAAATTTGATTTTCTAGTCATAGGACCAAAATGATCAACTTTGCACTTCCCCACATTGCGCCCCATCTGCCATCTAGTTGTCCACTCACTTAACCTGCCTGTATCTCTTTGCAGTGCCCCTCTGTCTCCTCCTCCCCCGGCCCCCCCCCCCAAGCTTACCTTTCCATCTTGTTTTGTATCATCAGCAAACTTAGATAGGTTAATTTCTGTCTCTTTAACCATTTCCCAACAACTGATGTTGAGCTAATTGGTCTATTTTCTCTCTCCCTCCTTTCTCAAAAAGCAGTGTTACATTTGCCAACTTACAATCTGATGGGATCGGTCCTGAATCTGAGGAATATTGGAAAATCATAGCTAGTGCATACACTATCTCTCGTGCGACCTCTTTTAGAACCCTAGGATGTAAGTCATCAGGTCCCAGGAATGTCAGATTTCAGTCCCTTTAGTTTCTCCAATACTTTTTCTCTGATGATATTAATTACCTTAATTTCCTCTGTAATTGGCAGCAAGTAGCTCATCAATTGATTCCCCAAGCCACTCCACCATCTGGAAAGGCATATCAGCTGTGTTTATGGCATACTCTCCAGTTGCCTGGGTTCAGCAACCACAATGCTTGAGAATCTTAACATAACAGCCAACTTGATTGCATTTCAACCAATAGCCTAAACAGCCACTCTCTCTATCACCAGCATAATGTCACTGTAATACTCATTACTTATAAAATGCACTGCCGCAAGTGACCAAAACTCCTTCAGCAGTATCGCTATGCCCGAAAAGAACAAGGGCAACAGGTGCATGGAAACCCTCACCTCCATATTTCCCTCCAGGTCAAACACCATTCTGACTTGTACATATATTGTGGCTCTTTTGTCATCTCTGAACCAAAATTATGGAATTCTGTACCTAACAGCATTGTGGAGGAACCTTCATCAGATGTACTTTAGCGGTTCAGGAAAGCAGCACCTTAACACCTCCTCGAGGACAATAAGGGATATGCAGTAAATGCTGGCGTTGCCAACAAAGGCCACAGCTCAAAACTGAAAATAATTAAATGAATTCCTGTTGCAGCCAGTGAACATCACACCACAGCATGACAGCTATAAAATAAATCTAAATAACCATCACATTTCTAAAGTTCCATACCTAATTTCCATGTAGAAATACTTGTGTTTCTTACTTTTGACCTCTGGATCTGTGGCTTTCGACTGTACTTGTGGTGCAGTACTATTACATTTCATTTAAATGTACTTACCTGCACTTTCTTCAAAGCGACAGGCATTCCATCTAGGAGGCATGCTGCTCGATACACTTCGCTAAATTGCCCACGGCCAATCTTCTTCTCTATTTGGAAGTTTCCCAGTGTACCAAGACCCAAATCAGGACGCAGGGGCTTCTATAAATTTGAAGCACGCATAAAATCAAATGGAGTACGAAGAATGCAAGAGAACACATTAATATGAAAATATGAAAATAAGAAAAGGCTATCCAATTCCATCCATTTTTGTTTTCTAGACACAATGGTTTTGGATGTTGATTCTTAATTGAATTCTGTCAAACATATTCTCGCACAAAAACCATTACAATCCAGGTTGTTTGGAAAATCTGGCAGAAATAAGAATTATTAGCTGCTATAATTTTGAAAATGAGAAATAATGCAAAATAAATATTGTGCAGACCCAACTTGTCAATAGCCTGAAAAACAACAGTATTAACGTTCTCCAATCTTTCTTTCTTCTGATATTTTAAACACCGTATGTCATATACCTCATCCTCATCCATGATGTCCATGATAGCAGGGAGACTACCCTGAAATTAGCACGCAACCCTGCAGGACGTTACATGCTTTCATAGAATCCCTACAGTGCAGAAGGCTATTCGGCCCACAGAGTCTGCACCAGCCCACTGAAAGACCACCCTGCCCAGGCCCACACCCCGTCCTAGCCCCTTAATCCCACCTCACCGTTGGGACATTAAGGGGCAATTTAGAATGGCCAATCCACCTAACTTGCATATCTTTGGACTGTGGGATGAAAAAAAACCACGGGGAGAACATGCAAACTCCACACAGTCACCCAATGTCAGAATTGAACCTGTGTCCCTGGAGCTGTAAGGCAGCAGTGCTAACCACTGTGCCATCGTGACACCCTTTATTTGAGGGATTTTCTAATTTTTCTTTCCATTTGAATGGGCATAAGGTAAAGAGAAGGATGGCTCGGGTCTTGTCACCTCTTCCTCAAAATATACTTAAAATAAGTCATTTTAAGGAATCACAATTGTAACTAAGAGTCTCATTGTTCTGTCGTGAAGTGTATGAAAGTACTCACGTTGAGCCAACTAACACTTTTGAACATCTTCATAAAACAGCATTTTTTTTTTAAATTACCTCAATTGTCTTGCATTTTTTGAGCTACTTGTGAAATGCGCACTTCATATGAGATCCCGGTAAAATTACTAGTCTAAAAGGCTCAAATATCTTCCAACAATTTAGTTCAAGTCTACTGGTGGTATCCAACATCAGGTGCAAACATTTGGACTGTGTTTACAGGCAAAATTGGGATTGTTCATGCATGATTACTCAACCACCATTTTATATTGCATTTGTGTGTTGCTTAGAGTCCCTATCCATAAGTCTCACACAGCTAGAGGAACCCTAAAGGTAAAGACAGTCACCAGGACTTTTTGATAAACAGGTTGCTAGATTAATAGAATGGATTCATCACAGAAGTGACCCATTCTGGCTTGTTGTAGAGCAATCTAACTAGTCCTACAGTCCCACCAATTCCCGATATCCCTGCAATTTCTTTATTTTCAAGTACTTCACAAATTTCCTTTTGAACACCATGAGTTAAACAGCCTTCATCACCCTTTAAATCAGTACATTTTTAATCACAACATTTCCCAGACACTTTACATAAGCCGATCTTCCCACCCAGAGCTGGTGGTTTTAGTAGAAGAAACAGCAGCCAGGAAAATGCCATTGAGACCTCATTATTGGTAGACATGAAATTAATTTATTAAACTATCATGTGTGGTGTCTATTTGCTGCTACTTGCTGGTACTCAGTTTTGTTTTAAATTCAAAGTTATTCTAGACATGAAATTTTTCTTTCTCTGCAACACCCACCTGTCACCCCGAGTTTCAACAGGATACAGTTACTCATCTACAGAGAACTTCAAAACCACAATATACTTGACAATTTCATCCTACCCCAAATCTGTCTGCTTTGCTTCCTGCCTTAGTCAATGCCAATCTCATACTGTTTCTCTTCCCTAGCATGTCTTGGATCCAGTCATCATTTCTCAGCCGATTTTGGATATTGGATCTCTGCCTTCTCATCCTCTCTCCCACTCCTGCCCTTGAATTCTTCAACTCTTTCACTCCCTGAACCTACACAAGGATTTGATAGGTAGATTTTGAAATAAACATTCAACTACTATATTCAAACCTTAGTTAACTCTTCATGCTAAAAACCCAAATATATAGATGAGCTGAAAAAGAGTGATAGTTTATGGTTAACATTTCTTGGAAATGGTGCTTTGACAAAGGGTCTATACCAATATTTAACCTGTCTTTTCTTACTTGGTCTCATCCCTCCCCGACTCCAATCTCTTTCAGTTCCATAACTTTCCGAGATGTCCGTGATTCTTTAATTCTGGACTCGTGTGCATTTCCAATTTTAACTGCTCCACCATTAGTGGTCAAACCTTTTGGGGCCTCAGCTCCCATTTTACACCTCGCTGTCTCTTTACCTGACTTTCCTCCTTTAACAAACTCATTAAAGCTCACATCTTTACCAGGGCTTTTTGGTCTTCTGACTTAATATCACCTTATGTGGCTCGGTAATATCACCTTATGTGGCTCGCTGTCAGTTTGGTTTAGAGTGCTCCCGTGAAATGCCTTGGGTTGTTTCATTACACTAAAGGAGCTATATAAATACAAGTTGTTGTTCTTGTTACTATCACACTGGATGCTGACAGAGTCACTCTGTATTCCCAGCACTTTGTTCCCCTGATTTCCAGCACTTACTCTTTATTCAGCTACTCAATTTTGCTTTAGTTGTTTGAGGCATCTTCATTGATGCACCAACAAAAAATAAATGTGTTTGGAGATTGTTCTCCAGTAATTTAACATAACAAGAACCGTTACTGAAAAAGGAGGAATTTGCGATTGCAAAAATCAACATTCTGCAACAAGAATTTACAGAATGAGTTTTGGAAATGCCACATGACAGACAACATATGCCACAAAGGAAATTCAGTAAAGATTAATGTTCTTTGACAGATGCAGTATTCTTGCATTTCACACAACTGTTTTATCCATAATATATAAAATTCATGCCATGAACTTTGCTTTATTCGCTACAAAGCAAAAAGTCTAATTCAATAAACGAACACACCAAACTGTAGAAAGTTCACCCTTTGAATACTTTCTTTATAATTTGTCTATTCAACACAAAATTAGATAAATGTAGACCACTACACATTTAGAGGCCTGATAATAATTGAAGCACCCCCCCCCCCCCGATTCTGGTCTGCATTTTGCGGTCATAATACCAAAACCTTCAGCAGCTGCCCTCATTATTCGGTGAAACTGATGGAAATTCTGGCATCTGTATGTGTGCGTTAAGCATGGAAAACAAGAATTTGTAGTCAGTGATTCCTCACTCCTCCAGAGACTGTCCTGCTGAAGCTCGAAAGAGATGCAAATCACCTAGAAATTACTCAAGTGACATGGTTTCCATTTATAACCATATTATTCTTGATGTAAAACCTCTTGAAAAAGTTATGCCTTGTTCAATGAGGTGCAGTGGGTTTTTGGCATGTTGCCAAATCAAAATTACTGAACAACTTCTTTGACCCTGAAAAATTAATTTTATGGACATTATAGAATGTCAAATTCCTCCAGAACGTTGCAGAGACTTTGTAAATAATAAACTTTAAAAAATGATATTTCAGCTTCGACCTTAATCCCATGTATATGTCCCAGTTACTTTGCTTTTAGCAAAACTATAAAAAGTCAATGATAAAATTGGTTTGTTATTTACTGGTTTTAATTCATGAGAATTCTTCAATGCGATTGGCTGGTTAGCCTGCTTGCAGACATCACTGCTGTTGGATGTCAGAGTTGGTATCAAAATTAAATTAATGTCAGAAGGGGTGAAATTCAGGCCACAGAGCATTCCTGATCTTTGTGGGCAACTTTCTGTCTGTGCAGAGCACCATCAGGCCTTTATACTTTTGCATTTTATTTATATTTAAAGCAAATCTGTCTCCACCTTCATGCTCTACAAAAGCTTGAGCACCAACTTGGTCCACATTGCAGATGGCAATTTGTTTCCAACTCATTATTTGGCAAGTGGTGCAAACAAAGACCAATTCCATCCCTCAGTGGCATAATACATGGGAAACCCAACAAAGTAAACTATCTCCGAGAACCAAAGCCTCTTTAGAAAAATTGATGCATTTCTGCAAGGTTCCAGGTCCTTAAGTTCATCAGCGATTGGAAATGTGTGCATGGCCAGAAAATGCAGTTTCCCCTCATACTTCCTACCATCATCTCCCTTAGGACGGGCGAGAAAAAAATACTGTACGTTTAAAAGACAAGATTGCAAAGAAAGGCCAACTTGAGCCCAGCCACAGACCTCACCCCACCAAGATTGTGAGAATATATATTGAGACAATAATGTCATGAACATGAAAAGGGATCTCCTGTCCCTTTGTACCTTGCAATAAGAAAAAAATGCCACTAATTTCAAAATGGTCAATACTTGAATTAAAAACAGAATTTGTGGCAAGATAGAAAATTGAAAGCAATATATAAGCATATCATTTTTGGTATTGACAATTTAAGTTTGTAAATGATTGATACCTCTGAATGCTGTTATCAGCATATCAGGGGGAGGGGGGGAACAAAAATGAAGAGATCAGATACAAATGAATAGAGGAAAATAAATCAAATCTTAAATGTGTATGAGCTGCAACTGCTGCCCATAAATTAAAATTATGTATTTGATAGGTGAGCACTTACAATGCTAACAGAAATTGAAAACGTTTAAAATAGGAACGTGTATATTTTAAAATACTTTAGAATTTGTGAATTACAGATTCATTAAGTAGACACATTTACAGCACTATTTTTTATCTTTTTGGCTTATGTGATAACTTGACAAATGTTAGCATCAGCTTTTGAGGAACTATGACAACCACATGCTGAGAGCAAAGTCTCACTAATGTGTTCTGGCATGCAAGTCTGTAATCACACATTTACATATGCAATGACCTACATTTGCATGTCAGATCACACACTGTCTTGGTTTATTAAAGCCAGGCACCTCCCAGTGCACTGTGAAGACATTGGTGATATAAGGCCAGAGGGTGGTGTTTCTTGGCAGCTGAGGGACAAACTGCCACCTAGGATTAGGCTGATGCAGGCTGAGCATTAGACACTTCATTAGAGGTAATCTGTTTAACAGTGGGCAGTGTATGTAAACTTCACAGCCTATTTGCAGCACCTTTTCCTCCCATGGCCTCTCTTCAAAAGGCTAGAGTAGCTGAGCGACAGCTTGTCTCATCTGCTGCCTTGTCCTGTCATACAATTTAGACATGGAGAGCTGATGTGAGGAACAACATAACTGTACATTGCTAACCACCACTGGGTCACTTTTATTCACAATACAGCTTTTTATTCCACAAAATTAATTTTATCCTAAAAGTGCTTTCAGTCATATCAATGAAATGTGACTCAGAAAACCAATTCTTGTTCCTTGACAAATTAAGCTCTGCTACTCATATTTAACAGAACATAATTTGAGCTTCATTGGGAAATTTACATTTGGAGGCAGAATTATGTATCTTTCAAAAATATGTTTAAAAGTATCATATTTACAGCCACACTAATATAACATATTATAGTAGAAAATAGTTATAAAGTAATTTACAGGCTTTAAAAGCTGATAAAACTGGAAAAGCAAACATTTTTTAAAATGCAATTTTCTGAATTCACTCATTGCTGTTGAAATTTTAGTTCATAATATAAAGAGCTTAAAATAATAAAATAGATTGGATGTACTCAGTTTTCAAAAGCAAAAGGCCAGTATTCTTCACTAAATAAATGTAGTCACAATGAATTTGTTACCTCCTACCTTATAGCATTACAGTAACTTCTTGGTTAATTCAGCAACTTCTTTGTTAATTATGTTTAACTTCTTTAGTTGATGCATCAACAGGATTAGGTGGCGGGTTACATTAATAGCAATAATCTAAGTGAGCTGCAACTTCAGCTGATTATTTTGTAAACAGGATATTGCGATTTCAACTCAGTTCATCTCAACTAGGTAAGCCAAAAGTGTATCTTCTCATCAAGTGTAATACGTGAAAAATAAATTACGCACCAAGTAGGAGACAAAAGCAGAAGTATCGGAGGTCACACTTAGCAAAATGCAAATATCAAAACTGCCAACAAAATTCCAAATTTTGTAAAATACATTATCTACAGCATATTGCTTCTTCAACTGACATAACCTGTAATTATAGCAATATATACTACATGCATCACTTCCCTGTAACTAGTAGTGCATTTCCCATTAAAATCCCAATCTTCATGTTCTTGACCCAACTGTCAAAATAACTCATCTGAGTATTGTACAGCATTTCTCCTTTCTATTATTTTGGGCAAATAAGGAAGTTGTGAAAGCCTCAGCACTGAATAAACAGCTAGGAAACTCTTTATGACCCCACAAAATGTCAACAACAGTAAACACTAAAATATGATTGGCCAGTGTTGCAGGCTGTAACACAATCATAGGGTGATGGAATTTTAAACTGGCAAGCTCTACACTCAGTTCAAGAAACCATCAGACTGCCTGGAATTTGTTACAACCTTGTAAAGGTTTAATTAAAGGTAAAGCTGCCAAAGTCCCAGGTGACCATAGGCTGCTTTCCCCTTTTGAGGGAGAGAGCTGACTGGTGGTGATTTGACCCGAGGATCCCCACACCTTAGGCGAGGGGCAAGGTTGAGAAGGCGGGGCCTTGATGAATGACCTCAGCCAGTATGGGAATTAAACTGCACTGCTGGCCTTGTTCTGCATCACAAACCCGCTGCCTCGCCAAGTGAGCTAAACCCGCCCCTATTACAACCTTGTAATACATCCAGACTATGACCAGTTGGAAATCCTCTCAGAAATACAAGTATCTTCCCCACATATAGATCACAATTTTCCATAGTCTTTTGCAATAAACAGATTGCTGCTGTCTCATTTTTGCATCTGTTGAGCCATATAAGCTTGCGATTCTAAAAAGTAGTATAAATGTATTGTTTTTTCAAACATAATTCATTGGACATGTCGAAAATGCATTTCAGTGCGGACAGCATACAGTCGTGCAGGACAAAAGAATCCTCATATTCCGATGCATTATTGGAATTTAGTGGGATGAAATTTCATGCCGATTTCCAAATCATCATTGTGCCATCAACATGGCACAAAGAAGAAGCCAGAGTCATAAGTCAAGAGAAAGCAAGGATTTCCAGTATAAAACCAGATGCATGGAGTAAAATGAAGTTATACTGGCTCAAACCAATATGTTTGATTTGCTATAAAGCAATCAAATCACTGAAAGTACAGGTTTAAAGATAAAAATTCTTTTATTCTGTGAGGATTTTACAGATTAGTAGACTGCTATGCACCCTCGTTTAGAGTTGTCATTCAGTAATAAGACCGCATGACTTCGCCAAATTTCTGATGAAACTTGACAGCCTGCTTTTGCACAGCATGCCAAATATCCATTAAAATGGTAACTCAATTTGAATTGTCAATTGAAAGCAAAGTATAGTGTAGCAAAGGTAGCTAATTCTAAAATTAAAATACCATGGTATTGGTGAGGGAAGACACTGATGAGAGAAGGCAGCACTGTTGCCATAAAGGGCAGTCATTGTCACCAGGGGATCCCTGTGTCGCCATACTATGAATAATACAATAGATAAGAAATGCCATAATTCAGTGAAGATTTCTGAACAAGTTAAATGACAAGCTGAGATGAATTTATGGTCAAGAAATGTATATTTGCGAGAAATGCAGATACTGGTCCCCTATCTGGAGCAATGTGATACAAGGAATCTATGGACGTGACACAGGTCAGCAGTCACTACTTTTATTTCAGCATGTTGTTGCTGTTGTCATGTTAGTGACTAAAAATAGCCCTCTCCCCTTCAGTGAAGGTAATTAAAACGTAGGATTGACAGAACATAGGTAACTTAAGGAAATGTTATTTAGCAAGCTACCTTCACTACTGTATTAGCCTCAAATCCCCCGAGCTAAATTCACAGTAAATACAGATGCAGTGTAAAATTAAACAAACATATCAAACATGTTTGTGACATTTAATCAACGCAAGTTTATGGAGCAAAAAGTCATTATGAAGCAAAAAGTCAGTTAGTTAGCATCAAAAAGTCAGTTAGTACAAAGTGTCACATGACTGTGGTACAAAAGGATGGGGTAAAACAGTGCAAGGTTTTAAAATTTACTTTGTTACCAATGGTTATCTAAATATTTCAAATTGATCTCTTAATACTCCCATCCATTTAAAGGTGAATCAATTAAAAGAAAAAGGAACCTATCCAGCATTAGGGGCATGATTCTCCCAAAGTTAATTTGTGGCAGGTTTTTAAGGGAGTTACCCAGCGGCTCTGCCGGCATGTTCCCCACCACTATTCAATGACACTTAAGTCACTTTTTTGGGCCCTGGAGAGTTTCTTACTGGTTCAGGGCACACTTACAGAACTTTTTTTGGCACTGGGGAGCTGAACTGCGAGATCGGTCCGCCATTTTGAAAGGGTGCCCTGACCTCTAAGTGAGCTTGTGGGTCCACCACACCCTCCACCATGGGCAATATCACCTTCCACACACATGTACACTACCCCACAGGGGTGGAACCAGGGAGCTACCCTGCACTTACCATGACCACCCAGGGGTCTCCGATGGCTCAGGAGACCCTTCTGCCAGGTCCACATTTCTGTGGACTAGCACTGATGGGCACCCGGCTGCAGCCTCCTTAGGGAGGATGGTGAATTGGTGGAAGCCGGTGGTTCCCAGGCAGGTAGGTCACAAATAGGTTTACGACCTCCTTCTGCGAGCGTCATTCGGTCATGCCCATTTGGGGTGGAGTTCCAAATCCAATGTCTCGCGGGACTTCGGGGAATCCCGCAAGACGGGGAGTCTGTCGGGAGGCTCGCTGCAGGCCTCTCCTGGGATTCACCGGCCGCTTGAGCGCATCGCGGCCGGAGAATAGTGTCCATGGTGTACGGAATTTTTAAAAAATGATTCTCACACTTCAGATTTTACATTTGTTTGTAAAAAGTGGGCAACTCAGTACACCTGCAAAATGAATTGCTGGTATTGCATCCTTGTCAATTGAACAAATGTTAATAGTCTGGATCTTCCTGTCCATAAGCGAAGCTGTGACTCATACCACTGATTGCATGTTCGAAAGAAGTTACCTGGCTATAGGCTGCATCAGGGACTTGGTGGCAGCATGGGTCCAATGGTAAAGTAAAAGGGAGGCAGAGTGATGCGGTGCAATTCCAGCCAAGTCACGTCCCCTTTGACTGCCTGAGCTGAAGGCACCCCACTTGGAGTCTGCCTTCAGCTTAAGAACAAGTTTTTTTAATTTTTCCAGTTATTTATACTTCTTGCCTTACGAGCAGAGCCAGTGATGGAGGGTTGTGAGTGCAGTCATTGGTATAGGGCTGTTAAGAGGATGGGGGACCTGGGGGTTGCAGGAGTGTATGAGCACTCCTAATAAAGGGTTGCATTCCTGAGCTAGGAGCAACCCAGAGTAAATTGGTGTTAAAATCTAGCCAAGTAAAGGGCAAACAGCCGAGGTTCACACACTGACAGATCTCAGCAGGACGAGCAGCATGGGCTCAGTGGAACCCAAAATGGCACACTGCAAGTAGCACATAAGAGTACAAGTTGGATCCCAGGTACTCGCATGCCATTGAAATGTCCCAGCATTTGAAGTTATTGGGAATGCATGAACCAGCCCTATTGCCTGTACTACAAATTCACCCCAGAGTTTGTTTAACCAAAATATTATGTCTGATTTTTATTCTCTCTCTGTATCAGCCTGATTTCTCATTTTCTTTACCATGGAAGGCAGTCTACGGTTTCATCTTTTCTTTTCAATAGCTCGTTTCTACCAATATACTATGATTTCTGTACATAATTCATTATTCATGTTAGCCTTAAATAATTGTTAATTCCTGTTAAAATGCTCCCCCCCCCCCCCAACCCCCCCACACACATATAACACATTTAATAAAACAGCCCAAATTAAGTAAAAGGTGTTCTGTAGGTGTGCTGAAATACTGGACAGTATAAAGTGCAAATTACTGTTAAGTGGGAAAAATGTGCTAAACAGATTTTGAGAGGCTTGGCAAAATAAATTCTATCCAAACATTTTAAAAGTGGCAGGAAGCATTTGACACCTGCAAATTGGCAAACTGTTGACTTGGCTGTATCTGAAAACACAAACGAAGCTACATCCTGTAATAGTTGCAGCAAGAGAACTAAAGCATTCTTCACGTTAGTCAAAAATATCATGTTATAAATACCATTTGAAAGCTACGTGTGTGGAAATCTTTGTTTCATCGGTTCACAAAGTTATTTCCTTCAATGAATAAATTATGGGGAAAAAATCCTGCAAATGAGAAGAGATTTTAAAATGTGATATTTGAAATTATGCAAATCACTATTGCCTCTAGTTTAGTATGACATCACTGTTCCAGAAGAATATTTTTGCTCACTAGAAGTTGTGGAGACAAATTGTTTGGTTTTTTTTTTTATAAATCAATACAGGACAAAAGAACAAACAATTATTATTCTCACACAGAAACCTCTTAATTCAAAACTAATCAAAACTACTTAATGTGCTGTAGTTAAATTGGATACTTAATGCCACATGTTTTATGACTTAACAAAATCCTTCACACAATCTCACAACTGACATAGGTGCAACATGAGCAGCAACAGGTGGGTACAGCAACCAGGGCCGGGCACATCAAATCCACAAGTTGCTCAAAAGGGGCAGAGGGGGGCGGAAGGGGCAGAGGAAGGCGGAAGGGACAGGGGGGGGGCGGAAGGAGCAGAGGGGACGGAAGGGGCAGAGGGGGGCGGAAGGGGCAGAGGGGGGGCGGAAGGGGCAGAGGGGGGGCGGAAGGGGCAGAGGGGGGGCGGAAGGGGCAGAGGGGGGCGGAAGGGGCAGAGGGGGGCGGAAGGGGCAGAGGGGGGCGGAAGGGGCAGAGGGGGGCGGAAGGGGCAGAGGGGGGCGGAAGGGGCAGAGGGGGGCGGAAGGGGCAGAGGGGGGCGGAAGGGGCAGAGGGGGGCGGAAGGGGCAGAGGGGGGCGGAAGGGGCAGAGGGGGGCGGAAGGGGCAGAGGGGGGCGGAAGGGGCAGAGGGGGGCGGAAGGGGCAGAGGGGGCGGAAGGGGCAGAGGGGGCGGAAGGGGCAGGGGGGGCGGAAGGGGCAGAGGGGGGCGGAAGGGGCAGAGGGGGGCGGAAGGGGCAGAGGGGGGCGGAAGGGGCAGAGGGGGGCGGAAGGGGCAGAGGGGGGCGGAAGGGGCAGAGGGGGGCGGAAGGGGCAGAGGGGGGCGGAAGGGGCAGAGGGGGGCGGAAGGGGCAGAGGGGGGCGGAAGGGGCAGAGGGGGGCGGAAGGGGCAGAGGGGGGCGGAAGGGGCAGAGGGGGGCGGAAGGGGCAGAGGGGGGCGGAAGGGGCAGAGGGGGGCGGAAGGGGCAGAGGGGGGCGGAAGGGGCAGAGGGGGGCGGAAGGGGCAGAGGGGGGCGGAAGGGGCAGAGGGGGGCGGAAGGGGCAGAGGGGGGCGGAAGGGGCAGAGGGGGGCGGAAGGGGCAGAGGGGGGCGGAAGGGGCAGAGGGGGGCGGAAGGGGCAGAGGGGGGCGGAAGGGGCAGAGGGGGGCGGAAGGGGCAGAGGGGGGCGGAAGGGGCAGAGGGGGGCGGAAGGGGCAGAGGGGGGCGGAAGGGGCAGAGGGGGGCGGAAGGGGCAGAGGGGGGCGGAAGGGGCAGAGGGGGGGCGGAAGGGGCAGAGGGGGGGCGGAAGGGGCAGAGGGGGGGCGGAAGGGGCAGAGGGGGGGCGGAAGGGGCAGAGGTGGGGGCGGAAGGGGCAGGGGGGGGGCGGAAGGGGCAGAGGGGGGCGGAAGGGGCAGAGGGGGGGCGGAAGGGGCAGAGGGGGCGGAAGGGGCAGAGGGGGCGGGGGGGGCGGAAGGGGCAGAGGGGGGGGGCGGAAGGGGCAGGGGGGGCGGAAGGGGCAGAGGGGGCGGAAGGGGCAGCGGATGGAGCGGAAGGGGCAGAGGGGGGCGGAAGGGGCAGGGCGGCGGAAGGGGCAGCGGATGGGGCAGCGGATGGGGCGGAAGGGGCAGAGGGGGCGGAAGGGGCAGAGGGGGGCGGAAGGGGCAGGGCGGCGGAAGGGACAGCGGATGGGGCAGCGGATGGGGCGGAAGGGGCAGAGGGGGCGGAAGGGGCAGAGGGGGCGGAAGGGGCAGCGGATGGGACGGAAGGGGCAGCGGATGGGACGGAAGGGGCAGCGGATGGGACGGAAGGGGCAGCGGATGGGACGGAAGGGGCAGCGGATGGGACGGAAGGGGCAGGGGGGGCGGAAGGGGCAGAGGGGGCGGAAGGGGCAGCGGATGGGACGGAAGGGGCAGCGGATGGGACGGAAGGGGCAGCGGATGGGACGGAAGGGGCAGCGGATGGGACGGAAGGGGCAGCGGATGGGGCGGAAGGGGCAGCGGATGGGGCGGAAGGGGCAGCGGATGGGGCGGAAGGGGCAGCGGATGGGACGGAAGGGGCAGCGGATGGGACGGAAGGGGCAGCGGATGGGACGGAAGGGGCAGCGGATGGGACGGAAGGGGCAGGGGGGGCGGAAGGGGCAGAGGGGGCGGAAGGGGCAGAGGGGGCGGAAGGGGCAGAGGGGGCGGAAGGGGCAGCGGATGGGACGGAAGGGGCAGCGGATGGGACGGAAGGGGCAGCGGATGGGACGGAAGGGGCAGCGGATGGGACGGAAGGGGCAGCGGATGGGACGGAAGGGGCAGCGGATGGGACGGAAGGGGCAGCGGATGGGACGGAAGGGGCAGCGGATGGGGCGGAAGGGGCAGCGGATGGGGCGGAAGGGGCAGCGGATGGGGCGGAAGGGGCAGCGGATGGGGCGGAAGGGGCAGCGGATGGGGCGGAAGGGGCAGCGGATGGTGCGGAAGGGGCAGCGGATGGGGCGGAAGGGGCAGCGGATGGGGCGGAAGGGGCAGCGGATGGGGCGGAAGGGGCAGCGGATGGGGCGGAAGGGGCAGCGGATGGGGCGGAAGGGGCAGCGGATGGGGCGGAAGGGGCAGCGGATGGGGCGGAAGGGGCAGCGGATGGGGCGGAAGGGGCAGCGGATGGGGCGGAAGGGGCAGCGGATGCGGCGGAAGGGGCAGCGGATGGGGCGGAAGGGGCAGCGGATGGGGCGGAAGGGGCAGCGGATGGGGCGGAAGGGGCAGCGGATGGGGCGGAAGGGGCAGCGGATGGGGCGGAAGGGGCAGCGGATGGGGCGGAAGGGGCAGCGGATGGGGCGGAAGGGGCAGCGGATGGGGCGGAAGGGGCAGCGGATGGGGCGGAAGGGGCAGCGGATGGGGCGGAAAGAGCAGAGGGAGAAAGGGCAGAGGGAGAAAGGGCAGAGGGAGAAAGGGCAGAGGGAGAAAGGGCAGAGGGAGAAAGGGCAGAGGGAGAAAGGGCAGAGGGAGAAAGGGCAGCGGGAGAAAGGGCAGAGGGCGAAAGTGCGGGGGGGGGGGGGAATGGGAAGAGAATGGGAATCAAGAACAATATTTTCCTTACAATTTTATTTACAGGAATGACTGTGCGCTCAGTCAGCAAGCATGACAACAACCTTCCTGTTGTTTGCCATTTAACTCAGCACCTTGTTCTTATGCCCACATCTCCATCCTTGGCCTATTGCAATGCTCCAGTGAAGCCCAGCGCAAACTGGAGGTACAGCACCTCATATCCAATTAGACATGTCATTACCCTCACGACTCAACACGGAGTTCAACAGCTTACGACTGTGACCTTTCCCTTCTATCTTAACCCCCTTTTTATTGTCGCAATACAAAAACACTCTTCCTCGTGATGCAGAGTGAGGCCATCAGCGCTGATTCAATTCTCGTACCAGGTGAGTTATTCATGAAGGCCTCGCCTGCTCAACCTTGCCCCTCGCCTGAGGTGTGGTGATCCTCAGGTTAAATCACCACCAGTGGCCTCGCTTTCTCTACCTTGCCCCTCGCCTGAGGTGTGGTGATCCTCAGGTTAAATCACCACCAGTGGCCTCGCTTTCTCTACCTTGCCCCTCGCCTGGGGTGTGGTGATCCTCAGGTTAAATCACCACCAGTCAGCTATGTTCATCAAAGGGGAAAGCAGACTATGGTCATCTGGGACTATGGGGCCTTTATTATGCCGGACTACCGTTGCAGATTAGATTGCCATTGAAAAAGCTGGGAAAAGGTTGGAAGGAAGGGGTCATGTGTCAGAGCATTCTTAAAGCAGTCAACAGTTAATTCTCATTTTCTTGAATCAATGATCTCTCTTCTTGATGCAGTAAAAAAATACTGACCCAAATTTTGCTCTCCAAGTAACAGTGAGGCTAAATGTGCTTGCCATTTACTCTTAAATGGGGCAGCAGGTTTTGGACTTGGCAGAATTAATTGTAAATATCCATAAGTTACACTGCTGTTAGCTGAGCAAAATATCTGTCTCACCATTGACATACATTGAATGTTGTGAAGTTGCTATATTTGCGTTGTGGGCACAAACTAAACTTGCCACAGATGGTTAAGTCTTGTTATTTTTAATGAAAGTAATCTTTCAACATGATAATTGTTCATCACTGCCAATAAATCCACAGGCACTGGAAATTAACTATTATAAAAGTGAAGTTTAATCCTCCCGGTATTCATTGTTGATGTTAAAAATGATAAATTATTTTTTTTAAACTTTTTACTTCCTTTCTCTTTTTCTCCAATCTTTAATTCCGTTTCTTTATTTCTTGTCGTACCTGTTTTGACAGTGAACACTGCATTATCAATCTTTCTGCTGTTACTTAATTTTAATTATTTCATGGATGTCGGCATTGCTGGTTGGCCAGCAATTTTTGCCCATCTCTAACTGCCCTTGAGAAGATGGTGGTGAGTTGCCTTCTTGAACTGCTGCAGACTGAGATGTAGGTACATCTGCAGTGCTGTTCAGAGTATTCCAGGATTTTGACACAGCAACAGTGAAGGCTCAACAGTATAGTTCCAAATCAGAATGGTGTGGGCTTGGAAAACGTGCAGCTGGTGGTGTTCCCTTCAACTGCTGCTCTTGGCCTTCTAGGTAGGAGAGGGCACAGGTTTTGAAGGTGCTGTCGAAGGAGCCTTTAGTGAGATGTTGCACTCATCCAAGCAGGTGTAGAGTATCCTGTCACATTCTTGACTTGTTCTTGCAGAAGGTGGCAGGTTTGGGGGAGTCCAGAGTAGAGTTACTCTCCCCAGAATTCCCAACCTCTGACCTGCTCTTATAGCCACAGTATTCATATGTCTGGCCCAGTTCAGTTTCTGATCAATAGTAATCCCCAAGATGTTGGGAGAGTGAGGGATTCAGTGATGGCAATGCCAATGCATATCATGGGGAGATGATTGAATTCTCTCTTGCTGGAGATGATCATTGCTTGGTATTTGTGCGGCATGAATGTGACTTGCCATTTATCAGCCCAAGGCTGCAAACGGGCATGGACTGCTTCAATATCTTGAGTCGTTGCAAATGATGCTGAATATTCTGCAAATATCAGCAAACATCTCCACTTCTGACCTTATGATGGAGGGAAGGTCATTATTGAAGCAGCTGAAGCTGGTTGGACCATAGACCGTACCATGAGGGGCTCCTGTAGTGATGTCCCGGAGCTAAGATGATTGACCTCCAACAATTACAACGATCCACTTTGCAAAAGGTATGACTTCAACCAGTTCAGTGTTTTCCCCCCCGATTCCTAATTATTCCAGTTTTGCTCAGGCTCCTTGATGTCACACTTTGTCAAACAGTACCTTGATGTCAAAGGCAGTCAATCTCACCTCACCTCCGGTTCAGCTCCTTTATCCATGTTTGCAAGAAGGCCATAATGAGCTAAGGGCTGAGTGACCCGAGAGGAATACAAACAGCCAGCCAGTGAGCAGGTTATTGCTGAAGTGCCACTAGATACCACCGTTGACAACCCCTTCCATTGCTTTGCTGATAATAGAGGATGGACTAATGTTTTTCAACTTTTTTTTCCCAGGGCCCACTTTTCCCAGTCGGCCGACCTTTGCGACCCATGCCGGCCTACCTTGGCGCCACACGCTACATTCACTTACCGTTATTGTGAAAGAGGAGCCTGCTTGGTCCTCACAATCTCACTCTAATCAGGTTCACATGAGAGGGCAATGTGCATAGCAGGTGCAGAGTTCAGCCAGTTTCTTTGTGCCGTCGTCATCTTTGTGAGAACGGAAAATCCAACCTCGCACATGAAGGTCATTGTGAAGGGCAACAGCAATGAAATGCTGGTTTTACTCAGCACTGGATACTCCTGGGAGGTGCTACTCCAGAATGCTGACAGCCTCATTGACTTTTGCCGTGTTTATAATGTGCTGTCACAGGTTAGGTACAGCAGCTTTGTCTTTTAATTTCAAATCAGCTATAAGTTAATAACGGACTCTGGGGTCTCAACCTCAAAATAAATTTTTCACCTGCCACTTCTCTTTTGAAATCTGAAACTCTCATTCGCCAGTACTTCCCTACATATAACACTCATGAACGTATTTACATTAGCACAACTGACAAAACCATTCCTCAAGGAATCAGCTTTATATGCTCTGTTCCTGAGTGAACTTTTGTTTTTGACGGCTCAACAGAGCACCTGGAACTCTGTTCAGAGCTAAAACGAGCACTGCTGTCTTGCCATGGACCCTCGTGTGCATCTCTCGCCTGCAGATTCAGATGAGAAAAGCTGGTAAGTAGGTACTCTGCCTATTTATGTCTCTGGCCGTCTCTTTCTTGTAACAAAATGATTCATCTTCACAGTCCTCTTGCCTTGATTGCTAGAAAATGCAACAAAATGATTCACCTTCACAGTGCTCTTTCCTTGCTTGCTAGAAAATGTAAGAAGCTCGCCTCTGTGATTTTGTGACATAAGCATACGTACAGTGCACTTGGCATCAGGTGTATATGTTACTGCTGTCACTTATGGCCAGAAAAATGCACATAGCTGTTTCATTTAAATGGCAGTAGCGATCGGGACCATCGCGATTGATAACTCCACATCCTCCCGAAACCCGCCTGTGGGTCACAACCGCACTTTGAAAAGCCCTGGGTTAGACTAATGGGTGGCAATTGGCTAATTCACCAAGATCTCAGATGGCTTGTTTCGCTCACTGTTCCATTAGCAGCTCACACGTTCAGTAGCTTAGTGGAAAAATATGATTTGAGCTGAAGGGGAAGTGCAAGACTAACTAATGACAGACACTATTAGGTGGCTTGTTCCATCAAGATTTGGTTCAATATTACAGCAGGTAAGAAATTCTACACACTTACGGTCATTCAGCAGAAGAAAGGCAATCATTTTGCAACAAGGACTGGACCCTGAAATAGAATCAGGACTAACTGTCAAGAGACAATTGTCAGAGAGCTACAATGCCGATATATAAATGTATGTACATCTGAAAATTTGAGACCCAATTCCATTGTTATGAAAAAAAATCAGAAAATATTCGAGTCTAAAGTACCTTTTTGCGACAAGTTATCCATACGATCATGAGCGAGAAATTTTTTAGAAATTTCCCACATGTGAATTACAAGCATGACATCCTATTCCATGACCTCTGATGAAAAGGGAATTTGGGTCATGTGTAAAGTAATTACAGAGCATAGTCTGTGGTAGAAACATGAAGGCATAACTGAGTACATGAATTATCATTTTAATTTTAAAACAGTGAATTATCCTATTGGGAGCAGTTACATTATGATTAACAGCCACATAATTTATCACCTTTCACACATAGTAAATTAGAGGCAAGCTTGGCCTTTGTTTAAAGATGCCAGTTTCCAATATCGTATTGAATACATCAAAGAAAACATTCCCCCACCCAATGTGTGCTTTTATGACAATGACTATTGGATAATTGAATAGCGCAAAGATGATTTAAAATGAAACTGAGCAAGAGAGAATTGTATTGTGAATTTCAAAATAATCTTCCATATTTCAAACAGTTCTCAATACTTCAATTGGTTGTACAGAAGTCCAAAAATATTCATACGGTTACATTAATTCTTAAGCTTTTGAATGATGCATTATGACATCTTGACCCAACGAACAAAATAATTTCTCTCTCAAAGTACATGTTGGAAGCTCTAAACTCGGTGTCAGTAAAACCTCAGTAGCACAGTGGTTAGCACTGTTGCCTCATAGTACCAGTGCCTCGGGTTCAATTTCAACCTTGGGTGACTGTCTGTTTGAAATTCTCCCCATGCCTGGGTGGCTTTCCTCTGGACGCTCCGGATTCCTCCCACAGTCCAAAGATATGCAGGTTAAGTGGATTGGTCATGATCAATGATCAAGGTTATGAGGATAGAGTGGGGGGCTTGGCCTAGATAGAATGCTCTTTCGGAGGGTTAGTGCAGACTCGATAGGCTGAATGGCCTCCTACTGCACTGTAGGGATTCTATGGATCTTTGGACTTTTCAAACAATGTATTACAGCAATCATGTTGGACGCGTACAACGTTCAATGTGGTTGCATTCAAAAGAATTTTATTTTGAATGAAATCAATCTTCCCCATAATTTAATTAGCTTTTAAACAGAAATGCAACAAAATCAGAAAACAATATTTTTAATTTTTTTTTTTAAATGGGTGGCACAGTAGCACAATGGTTAGCACTGCTGCTTCACAGCGCCAGGTTGCCAGGTTCGAGTCGCGGCTTGGGTCACTGTCTGTGCGGAGTCTGCACATTCTCCCCGTGTCTTTGTGGGTTTCCTTCCAGTGCTCTGGTTTCCCCAAGTCCCGAAAGACGTGCTGTTAGGTAATTTGGACATTCTGAATTCTCCCCCCGTGTATCCGAACAGGCGCCAGAGTGTGGCGACTGGGGGATTTTCACAGTAACTTCATTGCAGTGTTAATGTAAGCCTAATTGGGGCAATAAAAATTATTATATATCTCCATGCCTGTTTTTCATCCAGAGCAAATTGTTCTCATTGACTGTGGAAAAATGAAACCAAGTCTACTGCAATTGTAAGTATAAACATACAAATTAGAAGTAGGCCATCCACCCTTCAAGCCTGCTCCTCCATTTAATAAGGTCATGGTTAACACCCGCCTACCCTCAAAAACCTTAGACCTCCTTATTTATCTCTGACTTGAAAACAAAGACACCGCTTCCCCGGAGGAAGAGAGTTCCAAAGACTCACTACCTTGCGTAAAAAAAATTCTCCTCATCTGTCTTGAATGGGTAATCTATTATTTTTTAACAGCGACCCTAGTTCTACACTCTCCCACAAGAGGAAACATCCTCCACACATTGACCCTGTCAAGACCCCAAGATGTTTCAATCAATCATAGATTCCCAATAGTGCAGGAGGCCATTCAGCCCATCGAGTCTGCAATGACCCTCGGAAAGAGCACTCCACCCATGCTCTCTCCCCTGCCCTATTCCAATAGCCCCTTAACGTAACCTACACATTTTTGTTTTGGGACACCAAGGGGCAATTTAGCATAACCAATCCACCTAACCTGCCCTTCTTTGGACTGTGGGAGGAAACCCGCGCAGACACAGGGAGAATGTACAAACTCAACACAGCAGTGACCCTAGTTAGGAACTGAATCCGGGTCTCTGGCTCTGTGAGACAGCGGTGCTAACCACTGTGCCACTCAGTGGCCTCTTACTCTTCTAAACTCCCGCAGATAAACGCAGAGCCTGCCCAATCTCTCCTCGTAAGACAACCCATCCATTCCTGGTATTAGTTTAGTAAACCTTCACTGAAATGCTTCTAATGCATTTACATGCTTCCTTAAATAAGGAGACCAATACTGTACGGAGTACTCCAGTTGTGGTCTCACCTATGTCTTGTATAACTGACACATAACCTCCCAACTTCTATATTCAATTCCCCTCTCAATAAGCGATAACATTCTATTAGCTTTCCTGATTACCTGCTGTACATGCTTACTAGCCTTTTGAAATTCATGCACTAGGACACCCTGATCCCTCAGTACCTCAGAGCTCTGCAATTTCTCCTCATCTAGATAATATGCTTTTGTATCCCCCCCTGCCAAAATAGGCAATTTCACATTTTCCCACATTGTATATTTGCCAGATCTTTACCCACTCACTTAACCTAGTTATGTCCCCTTGTAGCCTCCTTATGACTTGTTCACAAAAGTATTTCCCTGCCTTTCCGCAATTTCAGCAAATTTAGCAACCATACTTTTGATTCCTTTAGCCAAATCATTTATATAAATTGTGAGAAGTGAGGTCCCAGCACTGCTCCCTGTGGCACATCATTCATTACATCGTGCCAACCAGAAAAAGACCTGTTCATAAAAGCAAATTACTGCGGATGCAGGAATCTGAAGCAAAGAACAAAGAAAAATTACAACACAGGAACAGGCCCTTCGGCCCTCCAAGCCTGCGCCGATCCAGATCCTTTATCTAAAACTGTTGCCTATTTTCTGAGGATCTGTATCCCTCTGCTCCCTGCCCATTCATGTATCTGTCTAGATACATCTTAAATGACGCTATCGTGCTCGCCTCTACCACCTTCGCCGGCAATGCGTTCCAGCCACCCACCACCCTCTGCGTAAGGAACGTTCCACATATATCTCCCTGAAACTTTTCCCCTCTCACCTTGAACTCATGACCCCTAGTAATTGAGTCCCCCACTCTGGGAAAAAGCGCCTTGCTATCCACCCTGTCTATACCGCTCATGATTGTGTAGACCTCAATGAGGTCCCCCCTTAACCTCCGTCTTTCTAATGAAAATAATACTAATCTACTCAACCTCTCTTCATAGCTAGCGTCCTCCATACCAGGCCACATCCTGGTGAACCTCCTCTGCAAAGCTTCTCCAAAGCATCCACATCCTTTTGGTAATGTGGCGACCAGAACTGTACGCAGTATTCCAAATGTGGCCAACCAAAGTCTTATACAACTGTAAGATGACCTGCCGACTCTTGTACTCAATACCCCTTCCGATGAAGGAAAGCCATACGCCTTCTTGACCACTCTATCGACCTGCGCAGCCACCTTCAGGGTAAAATGGACCCGAACACCCAGATCTCTCTGTACATCAATTTTGCCCAAGGCTTTTTCATTTACCGTACAGTTCGCACTTGAATTGGATCTTCCAAAATGCATCACCTTGCATTTGCCCGGATTGAATTCCATCTGCCATTTCTCCGTCCAACTCTTTAATCTATCTATATTCTGCAGTATTCTCTGACAGTCCCCTTCACTATCTGCTACTCCACCAATCTTATGTTCCTCCTGCAGAATGTTTGTGGTGAGGGACGCTGTCAGTGTCCCTGCTGATTTCATCTGTGGGAAGTACACCCATCTCCAGCTCCTCAGAAACCGCGTTACGGAACTGGAGCTGGATGAACTTCAGATCATTCGGGAGGCAGAGGTGGTTATAGATAGAAGCTTCAGGGATGTAGTTACTCCGAGGAATATAGATGGGTGACGGTGAGAGGGGCTGGGAGGAAGCAGTCAGTACAGGGATCCCCTGTGGTCGTTCCCCTTAGTAACAAGTATACCGCTTTGGATACTGTTGGGGGGGGGGGGGGGGGCTTACCAGGGGTAAACCATGGGGTACAGGTCTCTGCCACAGAGTCTGTCCCTGTTGCTCAGAAGGGAAGGGGGACAGGAGTAGAGCATTAGTCATTGGAGACTCCATAGTTAGGGGGATAGATAGGAGATTCTGAGGGAACGAGAGAGACTCGCGGTTGGTGGGTTGCCTCCCAGGTGCCAGGGTCCGTGATGTCTCGGATCGTGTTTTAGGGATCCTTAAGGGGGAGGGGGAGCCCAAGTCGTGGTCCACATAGGTACCAACGACATAGGTACCAACGACATAGGTAGGAAAAGGGATAGGGATGGAAGGCAGGAATTCAGGGAGCTAGGGTGGAAACTTAGATCTAGGACAAACAGAGTTATAATCTCTGGGTAGCTACCCCGTGCCACGTGCTAGCGAGACGAGGAATAGGGAGAGACAGGAGTTGAACACGTGGCTACAGGAATGGTGCAGGAGGGAGGGTTTCAGATTTCTGGATAATTGGGGCTCATTCTGGGGTCGGTGGGACCTCTACAAACGGGATGGTCTACACCTGGACCAGAGGGGTACCAATCCTGGGGGGAAATTTGCTAATGCTCTTCGGGAGGGTTTAAACTAGTTCAGCAGGGGATTGGGAACCTGAATTGTAGCTCCAGTATACAGGAGGTTGAGAGTAGTGAGGTCATGAGTAAGATTTCAAGTTGCAGGAGTGTACCGGCAGGCAGGAAGGTGGCTAAAGTGTGTCTTCTTCAATGCCAGGAGCATCCGGAATAAGGTGGGTGAACTTGTGGCATGGGTTGGTACCTGGGACTTCGATGTTGTGGCCATTTCGGAGACATGCATAGAGCAGGGACAGGAATGGTTGTTGCAGGTGCCGGGGTTTAGATATTTCAGTAAGCTCAGGGAAGGTGGTAAAAGAGGGGGAGGGGTGGCATTGTTAGTCAAGGACGGTATTACGGTGGCAGAAAGGACATTTGATGAGGACTCGTCTACTGAGGTAGTATGGGCTGAGGTTAGAAACAGGAAATGAGAGGTCACCCTGTTAGGGGTTTTCTATAGGCCTCCGAAAAGTTCCAGAGATGTAGAGGAAAGGATTGCAAAGATTATTCTGGATAGGAGCGAAAGCAACAGGGTAGTTGTTATGGGGGACTTTAACTTTCCAAATATTGACTGGAAACGCTATAGTTCGAGTACTTTAGATGGGTCAGTTTTTGTCCAATGTGTGGAGGGTTTCCTGACACAGTATGTAGATAGGCCGAGAGGCGAGGCCGTATTGGATTTGGTACAGGGTAATGAACTAGGACAGGTGTTAGATTTAGAGATAGGTGAGCACTTTGGTGATAGTGACCACAATTCGATTACGTTTACTTTAGTGATGGAAAGGGATAGGTATATACCGCAGAGCAAGAGTTATATCTGGGGGAAAGGCAATTATGATGCGATGAGGCAAGACTTAGGATGCATCGGATGGAGAGGAAAACTGCAGGGGATGGGCACAATGGAAATGTGGAGCTTGTTAAAGGAACAGCTACTGCGTGTCCTTGATAAGTATGTACCTGTCAGGCAGGGAGGAAGTGGTCGAGCGAGGGAACCGTGGTTTACTAAAGCAGTTGAAACACTTGTCAAGAGGAAGGAGGCGGCTTATGTAAAGATGAGACATGAAGGTTCAGTTCGGGCGCTCGAGAGTTACAAGTTAGCTAGGAAGGATCTAAAGAGAGAGCTAAGAAGAGCCAGGAGGGGACATGAGAAGTCTTTGGCAGGTAGGATCAAGGATAACCCTAAAGCTTTCTATAGATATGTCAGGAATAAAAGAATGACTAGGGTAAGAGTAGGGCCGGTCAAGGACAGTAGTAGGTAGTTGTGCATGGAGTCCGAGGAGATAGGAGAGGTGCTAAATGAATATTTTTCGTCAGTATTTACACAGGAAAAAGACAATGTTGTCGAGGAGAACACTGAGATACAGGCTACTAGACTAGAAGGGCTTGAGGTTCATAAGGAGGAGGTGCTAGCAATTCTGGAAAGTGTGAAAATAGATAAGTTCCCTGGGCCGGAGGGGATTTATCCTAGGATTCTCTGGGAAGCTAGGGAGGAGATTGCCGAGCCTTTGGCTTTGATCTTTAAGTCACCTTTGTCTACAGGAATAGTGTCAGAAGACTGGAGGTTTGCAAATGTTGTCCCCTTGTTCAAGAAGGGGAGTAGAGACAACCCCGGTAACTATAGACCAGTGAGCCTTACTTCTGTTGTGGGCAAAACTTGGAAAGGTTTAGAAGAGATAGGATGTATAATCATCTGGAAAGGAATAATTTGATTAGAGATAGTCAACACGGTTTTCTGAAGGGTAGGTTGTGCCTCACAAACTTTATTGAGTTCTTTTGAGAAGGTGACCAAACAGGTGGATGAGGGTAAAGCAGTTGATGTGGTGTATATGGATTTCAGTAAAGCGTTTGATAAGGTTCCCCATGGTAGGCTACTGCAGAAAATATGGAGGCATGGGATTCAGGGTGATTTAGCAGTTTGGATCAGAAATTGGCTAGCTGGAAGAAGACAAAGGGTGGTGGTTGATGGGAAACGTTCAGACTAGAGTCCAGTTACTAATGGTGTACCACAAGGATCTGTTTTGGGGCCACTGCTGTTTGTCATTTTTATAAATGACCTGGAGGAGGGCGTAGAAGGATGGGTGAGTAAATTTGCAGATGACACTAAAGTCAGTGGAGTTGTGGACAGTGCGGAAGGATGTTACAAGTTACAGAGGGATAGATAAGCTACAACGCTGGGCTGAGAGGTGGCAAATGGAGTTTAATGCAGAAAAGTGTGAGGTGATTCATTTTGGAAGGAATAGCAGGAAGACAGAGTACTGGGCTAATGGTAAGATTCTTGGTAGTGTGGATGAGCAGAGAGATCTCAGTGTCCATGTACATAGATCCCTGAAAGTTGCCACCCAGGTTGAGAGGGTTGTTAAGAAGGCGTACGGTGTGTTAGCTTTTATTGGTAGAGGGATTGGGTTTTGAAGCCATGAGGTCATGTTGCAGCTGTACAAAACTCTGGTGCGGCCGCATTTGGAGTATTGCGTGCAATTCTGGTCGCCGCATTATAGGAAGGATGTGGAAGCATTGGAAAGGGTGCAGAGGAGATTTACCAGAATGTTGCCTGGTATGGAGGGAAGATCTTATGAGGAAAGGCTGAGGGACTTGAGGCTGTTTTCGTCAGAGAGAAGAAGGTTAAGAGGTGACTTAATTGAGGCATACAAGATGATCAGAGGATTGGATAGGGTGGGCAGTGAGAGCCTTTTTCCTCGGATGATGATGTCTAGCACGAGGGGGACATATCTTTAAATTGAGGGGAGATAGATATAGGACAGATATCAGAGGTAGGTTCTTTACTCAGAGAGTAGTAAGGCCGTGGAATGCCCTGCCTGCAACAGTAGTGGACTCGCCAACACGAAGGGCATTCAAATGGTCATTGGACAGACATATGGACGACAAGGGAACAGTGTAGATGGGCTTTAGAGTGGTTTCACAGGTCGGCGCAACATCGAGGGCCAAAGGGCCTGTACTGCACTGTAATGTTCTATGTTAGTGTCATCTGCAAACTTGCTAATCAGACCACCTATACCTTCCTCCAGATCATTTATGTATATCACAAACAACAGTGGTCCCAGCACGGATCCCTGTGGAACACCACTGGTCACAGTTCTCCATTTTGAGAAACTCCCTTCCACACTACTCTCTGTCTCCTGTTGCCCGGTCAGTTCTTTGTCCATCTAGCTAGTACACCCTGGACCCCATGTGACTTCACTTTCTCCATCAGCCTACCATGGGGAACCTTATCAAATGCCTTACTGAAGTCCATGTATATGACATCTACAGCCCTTCCCTCTTCAATCAATTTTGTCACTTCCTCAAAGAATTCTATTAAGTTGGTAAGACATGACCTTCCCTGCACAAAACCATGTTGCCTATCACTGATAAGCCCATTTTCTTCCAAATGGGAATAGATCCTATCCCTCAGTATCTTCTCCAGCAGCTTCCCTACCACTGACGTCAGGCTCACCAGTCTATAATTACCTGGATTATCCCTGCTACCCTTCTTAAACAAGGGGACAACATTAGCAATTCTCCAGTCCTCCAGTACCTCACCCGTGTTCAAGGATGCTGCAATGATATCTGTTAAGGCCCCAGCTATTTCCTCTCTCACTTCCCTCAGTAACCTGGGATAGATCCCATCCGGACCTGGGGACATGTCCACCTTAATGCCTTTTAGAATACCCAACACATCCCCCCTCCTTATGCCGACTTGACCTAGAGTAATCAAACATCTATCCCTAACCTCAACATCCATCATGTCCCTCTCCTCGGTGAATACCGATGCAAAGTACTCCTTAAGACTCTCACCCATTTTCTCTGACTCCATGCATAACTTTCCTCCTTTGTCCTTGAGTGGGCCAACCCTTTCTCTAGTTACCCTCTTGCTCCTTATATATGAATAAAAGGCTTTGGGATTTTCCTTAACCCTGTTTGCTAAAGATATTTCATGACCCCTTTTAGCCCTCTTGATTCCTCGTTTCAGATTGGTCCTACATTCCCAATATTCTTCCAAAGCTTCGTCTGTCTTTAGTCGCCTAGACCTTATGTATGCTTCCTTTTTCCTCTTAGTTAGTCTCACAATTTTATCTGTCATCCATGGTTCCCTAATCTTGCCATTTCTAGCCCTCATTTTCACAGGGACATGTCTGTCCTGCACTCTAATCAACCTTTCCTTAAAAGACTCCCACATATCAAATGTAGATTTACCTTCAAACAGCTGCTCCCAATCTACATTCCCCAGCTCCTGTCCGCTTTTGGTATAGTTGGCCTTTCCCCAATTTAGCACTCTTCCTTTGGGACCACTCTCGTCTTTGTCCATGAGTATTCTAAAATTTAGTGATCACTATTCCCAAAGTAATCCCCTACTGAAACTTCAACCACCTGGCTGGGCTCATTCCCCAACACCAGGTCCAGTATGGCCCCTTCCAGAGTTGGACTATTTACATACTGCTCTAGAAAACTCTCCTGGATGCTACTTACAAATTCCGCGAATCTCGACCTCTAACACTAAGTGTATCCCAGTCAATGTTGGGAAAATTAAAAGCTCCTATCACCACCACCCTGTTGCTCCTACATCTTTCCAGAATCTGTTTACATATTGGTACTTCTACCTCACGCTCGCTGTTGGGAGGTCTGTAGTACAGCCCCAACATTGTTACCGCACCCTTCCTATTTCTGAGCTCTGTCCGTATCACCTCACTGCTCAAGTCCTCCATTGTGCCCTCCTTCAGCACAGCTGTGATGTCCTCCCTGACCAGTAATGCAACTCCTCCACCCCTTTTACCTCCCTCTCCGCCTGAAGCATCGATATCCTGGGATATTTAGTTGCCAATCATGCCCTTCCCTCAACCAAGTCTCAGTAATAGCAATAACATCATACTCCCAGGTACTAATCCAAACCCGAAGTTCATCTGCCTTACCTGCTTCTAACTCTATAAATTCTGCTTGTAGGACCTCATCCCGTTTTTTACCTATATCATTGGTGCCTATATGCACCACGACAACTGGCTGTTCACCCTCCCCCTTCAGAATGTTCTGCAGCCTGAGACATCCCTGACCCGTGCACCTGGGAGGCTACATACCATTCGAGAGTCTCGTTTTCGACCACAGAACTGCCTATCTACTCCCCTTACAATTGAATCCCCTATGACCATAGCCCTTCCACTCTTTTTCCCGCCCTTCTGTACAGCAGAGCCAGCCATGGTACCATGAATCTGGTTACTGCTGCCTTCCCCTGGTGAGCCATCTCCCCCAATAGTATCCAAAACGGTATACCTGTTTTGCAAGGAGATGACCGCAGGGGACACCTGCACTGCCTTCCTGCTTTTTCTCTGCCTTTTGGTCACCCATTCCCTTTCTCCCTCAGCAATCCTAATCTGCAGTGTGACCAATTCACCAAACGTGCTATCCACGACCTCCTCAGCATCGCGGATGCTCCAAAGTGAGTGCATCCGCAGCTCCATAGCCTTCATGCGGTCTAACAAGAGCTGCAGCTGGACACACTTCCCGCACGTGAAGGAGTCAGGGACATCACCCTGAGCTCCCACATTGAGCAAGAGGAACATAACACGGGTCCAAGATCTCCTGCCATTTTTAATCTTAAGCTTAACTTAGTCCAACTATAATAGATAAATGAAAAAGGAAAAAAAAAAATTGTTACCAATCACACGTTAAAAAGAAATAGAAATAGAAAAAAACTTACCTTATCAACACACCACAGTCTTTTTTTTTGGTTAGAGGAGGAGGGCAGGTGGGAGACACTACACGTGTAGTGTCTCGGGTTGAGCCGCTGCCCAAATATATCAGTTCACTCACCTTCCCAGAGCGCAGTTCGACCGCCCCCACTCAGCTCCTCCCTCTCACCGCTCCTGTAAGGTAGGTTTTTAAAAAGGGAAAATTGAAAATACTGGACAATCACAGGGGGTCTGACAGCATCTGTGGGGACAGAAGGGAGCTAACATTGAGTCTGAATGACTCTTGTCAAAGCTTTGGAGGAAGCACTGAGGGTGGCAAGGGTGCACATTATGCTCTGGGTGGGAGATTTCAATGTCCATCACAAAGAGTGGCTTGGCAGTACCACCACAGACCAAGCTGGCCGGGTCCTAAAGGACATAGCTGCTGGACTGGGACTGCAACAGATGGTGAGGGAACCATCAAGAGGGAAAAAC
This sequence comes from Scyliorhinus torazame, assembly GCF_047496885.1. NCBI lineage: Eukaryota > Metazoa > Chordata > Chondrichthyes > Carcharhiniformes > Scyliorhinidae > Scyliorhinus > Scyliorhinus torazame. Next base: position 125,211,294 of record NC_092713.1, read on the forward strand.
AGATTTGACCTCATCTTCACCAATCTCCCTACTGCAGATGCATCTGTATATGACAGTTTCGATAGAAGTGACCACTGCACAGTCCCGGCTTCACATTGAGGATACTCTACATCTTGCTGTGTGACATGACCACAGTGCTAAATGGGATAGACTTCGAACAGATCCAGCAACTCAAGATTGGGCATGAATGAAGCGTTAGGGGCCATCAGCAGAATTGTATTTAACCACAATCGGCAACATCATGGCCGGGCACATGCCCCACTCTACCATTATCACCAAGCCAGGGGATCAACCCTGGTTCACTGAAGAGGGCAGGAGAGCATACCAGGAGCAACATCAGACATGCTGAAAATGAGGTGTCAACCTGAAGCTACAACACAGGACGACGTGTGTGACAAACAGCATGAGCAGCAATAGACAGAGCTAGGCGATTCCACAACCAACGGATCAGATCTTGGCTCTGCAGTCCTGCCACATCCAGGTGTGAATGGTAGTGGACAATTAAACAACTCAATGGAGGAGGACCCACCAAAAATATCCCCATCCTCAATGATGGAGGAGTCCAGCACATATGTGCAAAAGAACAGCTGAGGCATTCGTTACAATCCTCAGCTGGAAATGCTGAGAGGATAATCCATCTCGGTCTCCTCCAGATGTCCTCAGCATTAGAGATGTCAGTCAATTCACTCCATGTGATATCAAGAAAAGGCTGAAGGCACTGGATACTGCAAAGGCTGGGCCCTGACAATATTCCAGCAATAGTACTGAAGCCCAATGCTCCAGAACTTGCCGCACTCCTAGCCAAGTTGTTCCAGTACAGCTACAACATTGGCATCCACCCGGCTGTGGAAAATTGCCCAGGTGTGTCTTGTACACAAGAAACAGGACAAATCTAACTCAGCCAATTACTGTCCTATCAGTCTACACTCCGTCATCAGCAAAATGATAGGAGTCATAAACAGTACTATCAAGCGGCACTTACTCAGCACAGCAATAACCTGCGCGCAGATGCTCATTTTGAGTTCCGCCAGGGTCACCCAGCTGCTGACCTCATTACAGCTTTGGTTCAAATATGGACAAAAGTGCTGAATGCCAGAGGTGAGGTGAGAGGGACTGCCCTTGTCATCAAGGCAGCATTTGACCGAGCATGGAACCAAGGAGCTCTAATTAAACTGGAGTCAATGGGATTCAGAGGGAAACTCTCCGCTGGTTGGAGTCATAACTAGCACAAAGGAAGATGGTTGCGGTGGTTGGAGGACTTCAGTGCAGGAGGTCCTCACGGTAGTGTCCTAGGCCCAACCATCTTCAGCTGCTTCATCAGTGACATCCCTTCCATCATCAGGTCAGAAGTGGGATATTTGCAGATGACTGCACAATGTTTAGCACCATTCGTGGCTCCTCAGATAGTGAAGCAGTCCATGTCCAAATGCAGCAAGTCCTGGACAATATCCAGGCTTCGGCTGACAAGTGACAAATTGCATTCGCGTCACACAAGTTGCCAGCAATGACCATCGCCTGCAAGACAGGATCTAACAACCGCCCCTTAACATTCAATGGCATTACCATCGCTGGATCTCCCACAATCAGCATCCTGGGGGCTACCATTGATTAGAACCTGAACTGGACTAGTTATATCAATACTGTGGCTACCAGGGAAGGCCAAAGGTTACGAATCCTACAGCGGGTAACTGACCTCCTGACCCCCCTCAAAGTCTGTCCACCATCTGCAAGGCGCAGGTCAGGAGTGCAATAGAATACTCTCCACTCACTTGGATGAGTGCAGCTCCAACAACACTCAAGAAGCTCCAGAGCAAAGCAGTCCGCTTGATTGCTCCCCCTTCCATAAACATTCAAACCCTCTACCCCCGAACACTGGCAGCCATGTGTACCATCTACAAGCTGCACTGCAGTAACTCACCAAGGTTCCTTAGGCAGTACCTTCCAAACCCATGACCACAACCATCTACTAGGACAAGGACAGCAAATGCCTGGGAATCCCACCACCTGGAGGTTCCCCTCCAAGTCACTCACGACCCTGACGTGGAAATATATCGCCGTTCCTTTACTGTCGCTGGGGCCACATTCTGGAACTCCCTCCCTAACAACACAGTGGGTGTACCTACACCTCAAGGACTGCAGCGGTTCAAGAAGGCAACTCACCACCATCCTTTGAAGGGCAACTAGGGATGGGCAATAAATGCTGGCCTAACCAGCGACGCCCACATCCTATAAATTAATTTTTTTTAAAGACTTGAAATATTAGCTCTCTTCTATTTATGCCTACTCTCTGCTTCCTGTTAGCTCGACACACTTCTACCCATGCCAATATGTTCTTGCTTACACCATGAGCTTTTATTTTCTGCAATAATTTTTGTTAAGGCATCAGGGTGGCATGGTGGTTAACCACTGCTGCCTCACAGCGCCAGAGACTCGGGTCTAGCGGCCTTGGAAGATTGTCTGTATGGAGGTGCACATGCTCCCTGTGGATTTCTTCTTCCCACAGTACAAAGATGTGGTTAAGTGGATTAGCCTTGCTAAATGACCCCTTAGTGTCCAAACATGTGCAGATTCCGTGGATTGGCCATGCTAAAATTGCCCCTTGGGGTTCAATGGTATGCAGGTTAGGTGCGGTTATGAGGATAACGTGGCTAAGTGTGAGGTTATTCATTCTGGTCAGAAAAATTGAAAGGCAACTTTTTATCTAAATACAAAGTAATTTCAGAGTACTTCTGTGCAGAGGGACCATGCATGGATCGCAGGTACAGAAGGTAGTAAGGAATGCAAATGGAGTTTTGGCCTTTATCGCTAAAGGAGTATAGAATAAAAGTTGCTTCAACTATACAAAGCTTTAGTGAGACCGCACCAGGAGTACGGTGTACAGTTTTGGTCCCCTTATTTGAGGAAGGATGTTGTTGCATTAGAGATCATAGGTCATAGAATTCACAGTGAAGAAGGAGGCCATTCGGCCCATCGAGTCTGCACCGGCTCTTGGAAAGAACACCCTATCCAAGGTCAACACCTCCACCCTATCCCCATAACCCAGTAACCCCACCCAACATTAACGGCAATTTTGGACACTAAGGGCAATTTATCATGGCCAATCCACCTTACCTGCACATCTTTGGACTGTGGGAGGAAACCGGAGCACCCGAAGAAAACCCACGAACACACGGGGGGGATGTTCAGACTCCGCACAGAGAGTGACCCAAGCCGGAATCGAACCTGGGACCCTGGAGCTGTGAAGCAATTGTGCTACCCACAATGCTACCGTGGTTCAGAGGAGGTTCATTGAGATGAAGGGTTTGTCTTATGAAGAGACTGAGCAGTTGAGGCATATATATTGTCTCGAGTTTCAAAGAATGAGAGGAGATCTAATTGAGATTTATAAGATGATAATGGGTATTGACATGGTATTGACAAAGTAGACATAGAGCGGATGTTTCTCATGAGGAAATCTAGAATGAGAGGTCATAGTTTTAGGATTAGGGGAGCAGATTTAAAACAGAGCTATGGGGAAATTACTTCTCTCAAAAGGGTCGTGAATCTGTGAAATTCACTAACCCAGAGTTCAAAGTGCAGTGGATGCTGGAGCATCAAGTAAATTTGAGGAGATGGACAGATTGTTAATTAATGGGTTATGGAGAATGGGCAGGACAGGAGATTCGCGTTGATCATATTGAATAGTGAGCAGTCTCGAGGGGCAGAATTTGCCTACTCCTGTTCCTAGTTCTTATGATAGGCAGCACGGTAGCACAAGTGGCTAGCATTATGGCATCACAGCATCAGGGTCCCAGGTTCAATTCCCCGCTAGATCCCTGTCTGTGCGGAGTCTACACGTTCTCCCCACATCTGCATGGGTTTCCTCCTGGTGCTCCGGTTTCCTCCCACAGTCCAAAGATGTGCATGTTAGGTGGATTGGCCATAGTGACTAAAAAGGTTAGATGGGGTTATTGGGTTACAGGGATAGGGTGGAAGTGAGGGCTTAAGTGGGTCGGTGCAGACTCGAAGGGCCGATTGGCCTTCTTCTGCACTGTATGTTCTATGTTCTATGATAGAGCGGGTGAGTATGCCTAGGTAGGATGCTCGTTCAGAGGGTCGGTGCAGACTCGATAGGCTGAATGGCCTCCTACTGCACTCCAGGGATTCTTTGATATGGCACCTTCTCAAATGTCCACGGGAAATTCAAGTATAGTACATCCACCACGTCTGCTTTATCCAGAGCACATGTGGGCTCCTTCAAATATCACAGTCCAAAGATGTGCAGGTTAGGCAAATTGGCCATGTTAGATTGCCCTTTACTGTCCAATGGTTAGATGGGGTTACAGTGGTAGGGCGGGGAGTGGGACGAGGTAGGTGTTCTGTCAAAGGGATGGTGCAAACTTGATGGGCCAAATGGTCTCCTTCCGCACTGTAGATATTCTATGATTCTATGAAAGAACTCCAATAAATTGGTAAAACATGATTTTCCTCTCACAAAGACTCTGCCTGATTGCCTTGATTTTATGTACCCTGCCATGACATCTTTAATAATTGCTTCCAACAGCTCCCCTTTGACAGATGTTAAGTGAACTGACCTGTAATTTCCTGCTTTCTATCTCCCTCCCTTTTTAAATATTTGCTATTTTCCAATCTAATGGCACCTTTTCCAAATTCACAGGATTTTGGAAAATTGAAATCAACATATCAACTATCTCACTTGCCACTTCTTTTCAGAACCGAGGATGAAGTCCATTAGGACCCGCAGCTCCAACAATTTGCCACATCCCACTTCCCACACATGAGGAGAAGGAAATGACTAGTTCAAACTCAAATCTGGAACAAACATATTTTAATAAAATAAATAATAAAATAAAAAATTAAGTTCTTCTTGAATTTTATCTCACAGCATAATGCGAGTCAAAGGTTGATTTCTTTTTGGAATTTCAGGGTGCAAAACAGAAACATCTGTTTATTTTGAAATTAGTTATCTTCACAGTTCTTCAATTACTTCGATTGACAATTTTCACAAACTGTAGTACAATTAAAGATCTTTAACATTTCAAATTTATTGCTTTCCTTGGGTGTTCTTACATTTTTATTTTCAGCATCAAAACCCAGGATGAAATCCAAGGAAAATAATTGGAATGTACCTCCCATCTCCACTCCTTATAAAATTGTAAAGTCAGGGGTGAAAAGTCAATTTTTATTTTGAACATCAATAAGTCTCAAAATAAATTGCAAAAGGGCAACAACGCACAGGTAAACTAAAAAATGAAATGAAATGAAAATTGCTTATTGTCACAAGTAGGCTTCAAATGAAGTTACTGTGAAAAGCCCCTAGTCGGCACATTCTGGCGCCTGTTCGGGGGAGACTGATACGGGAATTGAACCGTGCTGCTGGCCTGCCTTGGTCTGCTTTCAAAGCCAGCGATTTGTCCCTGTGCTAAACGACAACCAACAATTATTTACAGCATTCATAGACGCCACAATGACAAAATATTTTAGCAGTAAAATACATTTATAATATTTGAATGAATTCTATTGCACAATGTTGCTGACTGAAGTGCATGTTTTAGTAGCATATATCAGGAGGACTGATAAATTAAGTTCTTCATATTAACAGAATATGCTGAGAACAATATATTTCTATTGTTCTTAAGCTTTCAAAAAACAAAATGGTTGTCAAAATTATGAATTAAAAATTGGATTGACTGTTTTGGAGCTGTGCTCCAGTCTCCAGTAACTTATTTATAATCCCACTATGTTTAAGCATAATGTGGTGTTTGTTTTAGTCTCCCAGCAAGCAAATGAAAAGCAAAACATACATTGAATCCTGCAAAAACTACTTGATTAACTATGCTTCCAGGTTATGCAATTTAGGTAACTTTGTTTAAAAAATAAACTGCATTATCCTTTTTAATGTGCTTGATACCCTTTTTAACTTGTGTACTTTGTCAGCATTTTTATTACTATTTGCAAGCCAAGTGAAAGCAGATAAATGTGAACAGTATATATGAAACACACAGTAAATACAAAATTTCACAGCAAATGTCAAATCATGCAATGTTAAAGTCTTACTTCCTGCATATGAAACATTACCATTGCCGCACTCTTATTATACTTGGTTGCAAACTTTGTACATTTATCATGTTTACATTAATAATGGAAACTTGATACATTGTCATTGCACCCTCCTACCACAGGTGGTGTTGTAGCCTTCAGCTCTGTGTTGCCCAGCTCCTCCTGCTCTATTGCAGAGAAAGTTCTCATTCTATTTAACTCTAGTACCTTGCTTCTGGAACTTCCCTAGATTTTGCCACTGAAATTATAGTAGCGTATAAAACTAGAAATAAATGCATGACTTTCAAATGGAGATGAACATGTGGAGTTTGCACATTCTCCCCATGTCTGCATGGGTCTCACCCCCACAACTCAAAAAGATGAGCAGGGTAGGTGAATTGACCATGCTAAATTGACCCATATTGGAGAAAAAGATTGTGTACTAAAATAGAGATGAAATTGCATCCAAGGTCCCTGGTCCAATTTTTTAAAAAAACATTCACAGAAGCTGGCAAGGCTGACATTTATCGTCCAAGCATAATTGCCCGAGTCTAGAACATGGAGTAACACACTTTGATTACAAGGGAGTGGTTTGCTTGGCCATTTCAGAGGGCAGTTAAGAGTCACCACATTACTGTGGTCTGAAGTCATATATGGACTTGACAAGGTAAGGGCGGCAGATTTCCTCCCGAAAGGATGCGAGCGAACTGAATTCGATGTGGTAGTTTTATGATCACCATGACTGAGAAAGAATTTATTAATTGAGCTTAACTGATAGCATTTGAACTCTTATCTCAAGACCATTTGTGCAGGCCTTTCGTCACCAGTCCACTATCATAACCCAATGCGACCATATCCAAATATATCATTCAATTTTCCCACCGACAAACTATCTATCCCTGCTTCACACAGACTCCCATATGCAACACACAGAGGATGAACAAGTACATTAAAATTCTTCAAGACATTCTATTCTATGGACATTTTACGTGTAATACCTACTCAAATCAGGAAAGCCAAACAGTCATTCTTCCACTGTAGGTGGTGCCAACCCACTCTGACTGTTTTCAGATTAAACCTTGAACTTTTCACCCCGAGCTATCAAACTCAAAAACTTCAACGGTATATTGACACTCCGGTTCACTTTGAATTTCTCCCATTGTAACTTAAATGATTAATTAGTCAAATTGATTTTCCCCATGCCCAGGGTTCGCCGTCAGGCTTCAATAATAAATAAATCTGAATCTCACATTTTCGGTGAAGTAGATGAAAAAGAATTCCCTGACCATCCAAAGTTAAAGAGTGCCAAATAACTGTTTTATTTCTTTGTTGTGTGTATGCTTTTAACTGAGTTTGAAATGCCGGTTTTTCCTGTGCCTGCCAGAGTGAATAAGTGAACCATGCACTTTCCATAATATGTCCAAAATGGTAAGTGATCAGTATTTTGCTGGCCCTCTAATTCACAACGTTCCAGTGTTGGGCTACTTTCTCATTCTGCCCGAGTGACTGTACAGTAAATCAATCCATTGCACCTGCTGGCAATTTGCCAAGATCCTAAATACAATACTTTGGCCCTGTTTTCATGAGTTTTTTCTCTATTAAGATTACAATTTTGCAAAGAATTTGTATTTTCTACCTAGATGAGATTATACGGTGCGGGTTACTCGAGATTGTGCAAACTATGTTAATAAATACTTCTATTGTTTTTACAGTTAAGGAACACATCACTTAAAACATAAATGGCCCAGATTTGTATAAAAAGATATCCCCATCTGAACAGCACAAACTGTTCTAAATGCAGCCGCTTATAGCGAGGATGAGGTGGGCCAAAATCATAAGTTGCAGGACAACTCCAAAGGATTTGGAACGCTCTCCCATTAGCTTTGAGAAAATTGCATTTTCCAATTAACCTCCAGATGTTTTTCATGAAATTGCACATTAATTGTCTCTTAAACTCACCAGAAAACGTTTAAAGTTTGGTGCATCATTTCTTCATGTTGTAAGCCATTTTAGCAGATTTTAATAAGACCAAATCTTGTATTTTTACTCTTGGGTTGCGCAGGTCAAAGAGACACAGTGTGAGTGAGTAAGACACATCCAGAGTGGGAATTTGAAACTTGGTAATTTGGTGCAGTGAGGTAATTTGGTGCAGAGTGGGAGAAGGTGCTTTTTTCCCTACTGTATTGTTCTCTCTCTTTCTTCTGGCCTGTAACTTTTAATCAGCAGGGAGAGCAACTGAGAGCATCTGAGACCCTCAGAAGGTGAGTAAGTGAGTTTTACTCATTTTTACTTTTATTACCTTTTCAAATTGTGTGTGTGTGTGGGGGGGCGGGGGGGGGGACTGAAGTGACATCACAGAAAAGCTGTGACCTGAGTGGCTGGTTGGGAATCTACACTAAATTTAAAAAATTAAGCATTGGTAAACTAATTAAATATAATTGAGAGGGGTATCTAAGCTAGAGATCGAAGAGTACTGTATTTAGCTTTCACATATATAGTAGAAATCTAGTGCTAGGAAACGGATAGTTAACAGTAACTTTTTAAAAAAAATTTAAGTTTTAACTTTAATTTACTAATTAATTGACGCAATGTCAGTTAGAGGGGTGCAGTGCTCTGACTGTGAGGTGTGGCAGGTCCGGGAAGCTTCCAGCGTCCCGGATGGCTTCATCGGCAGAAAGTGTACCCAACTGGAGCTCCTCACAGACCGCATGGTTCGGTTGGAGCAGCAAGTGGGTGCACTTAGGAGCGTGCAGGTGGCAAAAAGCGTCATAGATAGCAGTTATATAAATGTGGTCACACCCAAGAGAAATGGGTGACCACCAGAAAGGGCAGGCAGTCAGTGCAGGAATCCCCTGTGGTTGTCTCCCCCTCTCGAACAGGTATACCCCTTTGGATACTGTCGGGGGGGATAGCCTATCAGGGGAAAACAGCAGCAGCCAGAGCAGTGGCACCACGGCTGGCTCTGATGTTCAGAGGGGAGGGTCAAAGAGCAGAAGAGCAATAGTCATCGGGGACTCGATAGTCAGGGGCACACATAGGCGCTTCTGTGGACTTGAAAGAGACTCCAGGATGGTATGTTGCCTCCCTGGTGCCAGGGTCCAGGATGTCTCTGAACGAGTAGAGGGCATCCTGAAGGGAGAGGGCAAACAGGCAGAGGTTGTTGTACATATTGGTACTAATGACATAGGCAGGAAGGGGCATGAGGTCCTGCAGCAGGAGTTCAGGGAGCTAGGCAGAAAGTTGAAAGACAGGACCTCTAGGGTTGTAATCTCGGGATTACTCCCTGTGCCACGTGCCAGTGAGGCTAGAAATAGGAAGATAGAGCAGCTAAACATGTGGCTAAACAGCTGGTGTAGGAGGGGGGGTTTCTATTATCTGGAGCACTGGGAACTCTTCCGGGGCAGGTGTGACCTGTATAAGAAGGACGGGTTGCATCTAAACTGGAGAGGCATAAATATCCTGGCCGCGAGGTTTGCTAGTGTCACACGGGAGGGTTTAAACTAGTATGGCAGGGGGGTGGGCATGGGAGCAATAGGTCAGAAGGTGAGAGCATTGAGGGAGAACTAGGGAATAGGGACAGTGTGGCTCTGAGGCACAGCAGACAGGGAGAAGTTGCTGAACACAGCGGGGCTGGTGGCCTGAAGTGCATATGTTTTAATGCAAGACGTATTACGGGTAAGGCAGATGAACTTAGAGCTTGGATTAGTACTTGGAACTATGATGTTGTTGCCATTACAGAGACCTGGTTGAGGGAAGGGCAGGATTGACAGCTAATTTAGATGTTTCAGGCGGGATAGAGGGGGATGTAAAAGGGGTGGTGGAGTTGCGCTACTGGATAGGGAGGATATCACAGCAGTACTACGGGAGAACACCTCAGAGGGCAGTGAGGCTATATGGGTAGAGATCAGGAATAAGAAGGGTGCAGGCACAATGTTGGGGGTTTACTACAGGCCTCCCAACAGCCAGTGGGAGATAGAGGAGCAGATAGGCTTTCAAGTGTCAGTTGAAAGGAATTCAGGACCGGCATGTTCCTGTGAGGAAGAAGGATAAATACGGCAATTTTCGGGAACCTTGGATAACGAGAGATATTGTAGGCCTCGTCAAAAAGAAAAAGGAGTCATTTGTCAGGGCTAAAAGGCTGGGAACAGACAAAGCCTGTGTGGAATATAAGGAAAGTAGGAAGGAACTTAAGCAAGGAGTCAGGAGGGCTAGAAGGGGTCACGAAAAGTAACTGGCAAATAGGGTTAAGGAAAATCCCAAGGCTTTTTACACATACATAAAAAGCAAGAGGGTAGCCAGGGAAAGGGTTGGCCCACTGAAGGATAGGCAAGGGAATCTATGTGTGGAGCCAGAGGAAATGGGCGAGGTACTAAATGAATACTTTGCATCAGTATTTACCAAAGAGAAGGAATTGGTCGATGTTGAGTCTGGAGAAGGGTGTGTAGATAGCCTGGGTCACATTGAGATCCAAAAAGACGAGGTGTTGGGCGTCTTGAAAAATATTAAGGTAGATATGTCCCCAGGGCCTGATGGGATCTACCCCAGAATACTGAAGGAAGCTAGAGAGGAAATTGCTGAGGCCTTGACAGAAATCTTTGAATCCTCGCTGTCTTCAGGTGATGTCCCGGAGGACTGGAGAATAGCCAATGTTGTTCCTCGGTTTAAGAAGGGTGGCAAGGATAATCCAGGGAACTACAGGCCGGTGAGCCTTACGTCAGTGGTAGGGAAATTACTGGAGAGAAATCTTCGAGACAGGATCTACTCCCATTTGGAAGCAAATGGACGTATTAGTGAGAGACAGCATGGTTGTGTGAAGGGGAGGTCGTGTCTCACTAACTTGATAAGAGTTTCTCGAGGAGGTCACAAAGAGGATTGATGCAGGTAGGGCAGTGGATATTGTCTATATGGACTTCAGTAAGGCCTTTGACAAGGTACCTCATGGTAGACTAGTACAAAAGGTGAAGTCGCACGGGATCAGGGGCGAGCTGGCAAGGTGGATACAGAACTGGCTAGGTCATAGAAGGCAGAGAGTAGCAATGGAAGGATGCTTTTCTAATTGGAGGGCTGTGACTAGTGGTGTTCTGCAGGGATCAGTGCTGGGACCTTTGCTGTTTGTATTATATATAAATGATTTGGAGGAAAATGTAACTGGTCTGATTAGTAAGTTTGCAGACGACACAAAGGTTGGTGGAATTTTGGTTAGCGATGAGGACTGTCAGAGGATACAGCAGGATTTAGATTGTTTGGAGACTTGGGCGGAGAGATGGCAGATGGCGTTTAATCCAGACAAATGTGAGGTAATGCATTTTGGAAGGTCTAATACAGGTAGGGAATATACAGTGAATGGTAGAGCCCTCAAGAGTATTGAAAGTCAGAGAGATCTAGGTGTACAGGTCCACAGGTCACTGAAAGGGGCAACACAGGTGGAGAAGGTAGTCAAGGCGGCATACGGCATGCTTGCCTTCATTGGCCGGGGCATTGAGTATAAGAATTGGCAAGTCATGTTGCAGCTGTATAGAACCTTAGGTAGGCCACACTTGGAATATAGTGTTCAATTCTGGTCGTCAAACTACCAGAAAGAAGGATGTGGAGGCTTTAGAGAGGGTGCAGAAGAGATTTACCAAAATGTTGTCTGGTATGGAGGGCATTAGCTATGAGGAGCGGTTGAATAAATTCAGTTTGTTCTCACTGGAACGACGGAGGTTGAGGGGCGACCTGATAGAGGTCTACAAAATTATGAGGGGCATAGACAGAGTGGATAGTCAGAGGCTTTTCCCCAGGGTAGAGGGGTCAATTACAAGGGGGCATAGGTTTAAGGTGCGAGGGGCAAGGTTTAGAGTAGATGTACGAGGCAAGTTTTTTTTACACAGAGGGTAATGGGTGCCTGGAACCCGCTACCGGAGGAGGTGGTGGAAGCAAGGACGATCGTGACATTTAAGGGGCATCTTGAAAATTACATGAATAGGATGGGAATAGAGGGATACGGACCCAGGAAGTGTAGAAGATTGTAGCTTAGTCAGGCAGCATGGTCGGCACGGGCTTGGAAGGTCGAAGGGCCTGTTCCTGTGCTGTAGTTTTCTTTGTTTTTTGTACTTCTCGTTGTTTTGTTTTTCTCTCCCTCTATTTCTCTCCACCTCTAGTTTGTACTTCCTTCTCAATCTTACCTCTACTTTTATCTGAATCCTTAAATATCACTGGTTAAGGAGATAAACCCATTTATTCCATTGTTCTCTAGGATCCTCGAGGCTGTGTTACTTTGTCATAGGATGATAAATAACTGTGTTATCAGTGTGGCCACCTAAAATGGCCGCCTGCAAAGAGTGATGGGAAATGTGGCCAATCTGGGATACAGACAGGCTGCAGCCTGCAAATATACATACTGCAGCCCAGACTTAATGCAGAAATTCACACCGCCAAAAGGCTATTTGGAGGTCTTCCCGGGACAATGGGCTCCAGATAGAAACTAACAATAAGTGGCAGACTCAGCAGCGCGTGCTTTCCTGATTTGGGAGGGCCTCCGTTCCTTGGACACTAACGGCCGTGGCTGACCAGGACCCGCCCAGCTATCAAGGTGTCCGCCCCTAATTGGTCAGGATCGATTAGGATGATCAAGACCCTATTGATCCATTGGACCTTCACCTGGGACTGCCCAAAAGGGCACGAAAGATAGGAGGATCAAAGGAACTGCGCAGGCCATCGCTCGCTCTCTTTCGACTGCAGCACGACAGCTACCAACACCAACCAAGTTCAAGGGCCCACGCCATCCACCGACAACTTGTGAGATCAGTTTCCCACCGTATACGGGTTAAACACACTGTGGTTATAATAGAGCAACATATTTCTGGCGCCTCTGGTGCGATTCGATTAGAAATAACTTTGTTACTCCGAAGGATCCCACAAAATATATTAATTAGTTTAAAATCAAAAACCACAGGTGTGAACTCAGTATTGGACAAATCACGAATTTTGGAGTGTGCACTTACCGCATGCGAATCTAACAGAGCAGGATAGGGTTAGGGTTAGGGTCAGAGTGCAAATTCAAGGACATTGGGCTGGAAAATAGCCACAAGCTGTATCCGCTGCCCAATTGACCTCCCATCCCCTTATTCCAAAAGTAAAAGGAAATGGCAGCTCAGTTGATAATAGGGAGGAAGATGAACCCGCAACAGACAAAAACAGAGATAGCCAATGTGGAAGAGAAGTGTCCTGTATGGGAGGATGTGTTAAGGAAATATCTAAAAGGGAAAGACTGGCCCTTGTGGTCAGATTTCTGTGCAAACACCGAGTCAGGTCCTTGGAAGATAGGACAAACTTTGTCCTAGTCATAAGAACATAAGAACATAAGAATTAGGAACAGGAGTAGGCCATCTGGCCCCTCGAGCCTGCTCCGCCATTTAATGAGATCATGGCTGATCTTTGTGGACTCAGCTCCACTCTCCGGCCCGTACACCATATCCCCGAATCCCTTTATTCTTTAGAAAGGTATCTATCTTTTTCTTAAAAACGTTTAAAGAAGGAGCCTCAACTGCTTCACTAGACAAGGAATTCCAGAGATTCACAACCCTTTGGGTGAAGAGGTTCCTCCTAAACTCGGTCCTAAATCTACTTCCCCTTATTTTGAGGCTATGCCCCCTAGTTCTGCTTTCCCCGACCAGTGGAAACAACCTGCCCGCATCTATCCCATCTATTACCTTCATAATTTTATATGTTTCAATAAGATCCCCCTACATCCTTCTAAACTCCAATGAGTACAGTCCCAGTCTACTCAACCTCTCGTCATAATCTAATCCCTTCAACACTGGGATCAACCTAGTGAATCTCCTCTGCACTCCCTCCAGTGCCAATGTGTCCTTTCACAGGTAAGGAGACCAAAACTGAACACAATACTCCAGATGTGGCCTCACCAACACCTTATACAATTGCAGCATAACCTCCCTAGTCTTCAACTCCATCCCTCTAGCAATGAAAGACAAAACTCGATTAGCCTTCTTAATCACCTGTTGCACCTGCACACCAACTTTTTGCGACTCGTGCACCAGCACACCTAGGTCCCTCTGCACAGCAGCACATTTTAACATCTTACCGTTTAAATAATAATCCATTCTGCTGTTATTCCTCCCAAAATGGATAGCCTCACACTTGGCAACATTGAATTCCATCTGCCAGACCCTAGCCCACTCACCTAACCTATCCACCTAACCTATCCAAATCCTTCTGCAGACTTCCGGTATCCTCTGCACTTTTTGCTTTACCACTCATCTTAGTGTCGTCTGCAAACTTTGACACATTGCATTTGGTCCCCAACTCCAAATCATCTATGTAAATTGTGAACAACTGCGGGCCCAACACTGATCCTTGAGGGACCCCACTAGTTACAGGTTGCCAACCAGAGAAACACCCATTTATCCCCACTCTCTGCTTTCTGTTAGTTAACCAATCCTCTACCCATGCTACCACTTTACCCTCAATGCCATGCATCTTTAGTTTATGCAGCAATCTTTTGTGTGGCACCTTGTCAAAAGCTTTCTGGAAATCCAGATATACCACATCCATTGGCTCCCCGTTATCTACTGCACTGTTAACGTCCTCAAAAAATTCTACCAAATTAGTCAGACACGACCTACCCTTTATGAACCAATGCTGCGTCTGCCCAATGGGACAATTTCCTTCTAGGTGCCCCGCTATTTCCTCCTTAATGATAGATTCCAGCATTTTCCCTACAGCCAAAGTTAAGCTTACCGGCCTATAATTACCCGCTTTCTGCCGACCTCCTTTTTTAAACAGTGGTGTCACGTTTGCTACTTTCCAATCCTCTGGGACCACCCCAAAGTCTAGTGAATTTTGATAAATTATCACTAGTGCGTTCACAATTGCCCTAGCCATCTCTTTTAACACTCTGGGGTGCATCCCATCAGGTCCAGGAGACTTGTCTACCTTTAGCCCCATTAGCTTGCCCAATACTGCCTCCTTAGTGATTACAATCATCTCAAGGTCCTCACCTATCATATCTTTATTTCCATCAGTCACTGGCATGTTATTTGTGTCTTCCACTGTGAAGACTGACCCAAAAAACCTGTTCAGCTCCTCAGCCATTTCCCAGTCTCCTATTCTTAAATCTCCCTTCTCATCTTCCAAAGGACCAATATTTACCTTAGCCACTCTTTTTTGTCTTATATATTTGTAGAAGCTTTTACTATCTGCTTTTATGTTCTGAGCAAGTTCACTTTCATAGTCTACCTTACTCTTCTTTATAGCTTTTTTAGTAGCTTTCTGTTGTCCCCCTAAAGACTTCCCAGTCCGCTAGTCTCCCACTAATTTTTTCCACTTTTTATGTTTTTTCCTTCAATTTGATACTCTCCCTCACCTCCTTAGATATCCACGGTCGATTTTTCCCCTTTCTTTTTTGTCGGTATGAACCTTTTCTGAACATTGTGAAAGATCGCTCGGAAGGTTCGCCACTGTTCCTCAACTGCTTCACCATGAAGTCTTTGCTCCCAGTCTACCATAGCTAGTTCTTCTCTCATCCCATTGTAATCGCCTTTGTTTAAGCACAAAACACTAGTGTTTAATTTTACCTTGTCATCCTCCAACTGTATTTTAAATTCCACCATATTGTGGTCGCTCCTTCCAAGAGGATCCCGAACTATGATCCTGCCTCATTACACAGGACCAGATCTAGGACCACTTGTTCCCTTGTAGGTTCCATTACATACTGTTCCAGGAAATTATCCCGGACACATTCTATAAACTCCTCCTCAAGGCTGCCTTTACCAACCTGGTTAAACCAATCGACATGCAGATTAAAATCTCCCATGATAACCGCTGTACCATTTCTACATGCATCCGTTATTTCTTTACTTATTGCCTGCCCTACCATCCTGTTACTATTTGGTGGCCTATAGACTATTCCCATCAGCGACCTTTTCGCCTTACTATTCCTGATTTCCACCCAAATTGATTCAACCTTGTCCTCCATAGCACCAATATCATCCCTTACTATTGCCTGGATGCCATCCTTAAACAACAAAGCTACACCACCGCCCTTACCATCCATTCTATCCTTTTGTATAGTTTGATACCCGTGGATATTTAACTCCCAGTCATGATCATCTTTCAACCATGTTTCAGTAATGGCCACTAAATCATAGTCATTCACGATGATTTGCGCCATCAACTCATTCACCTTATTCCGTATACTACGAGCATTCAGGTAAAGTACACTTATGCTGTTTTTTATGTCTTTATTATGAATCCTAACACCTTGATCAGTAACTTTTCGCAAATTATTTTTCCTCTTACCCGGTCTCCTAATTTTCCTGGTCTTTGAACCCATATCTCTACATAATAACCTGTCACGTAACCTGCTGCCTTGCTCTCCATTAACCATTATACTGTCCATAGCTTTACCCTTCCCTTCCCCCCAACAAGTCAGATATATAAAAAACGTGTGCCGAAGTACAAAAAGCCATTGGCTGTAGTGTGCTGCTTGGTGCAATTGCTAGGAACCGAGGAGGGCCTAGAGACCGTCCGCGGACAATTAATAAAGGAAAAGGAGGAAACTAAGAAACTAAAAGAGGAACACCTGGGAAACCTAGCTGACAAGGACAGGGAAATCGCAGATCTTAAACACGCCCACCAGGCCAGCACAATACACTTTATTCGTTTTCAGACTCGGTAAAATACAATGTGCTGTCTCGATAAGAGAGGAGGCCGAACATAAGGTCACTCAGCTAGAGACAAAACATGCTAATTTACAGGCAGCCTTAAAAGCACTCCACCAATCCACCAAGGAGCAACGGCAGGCTAGCGCTGACCATACTAAATGCCAGTGCAAAATGAACAGGTTAAAATCATTACTCTCAGTTCAAGAGGGATTTATGTGTACTTTCGGGACAGTAGAGACAGAGGAAGAAGAGATGGCGGATTGGGAAGAATTACAAGAAAGTTCCAAAATGTATGTCATCCGAACTGAGAGTCAAGAGCAACCACCGCCACCCCCAGTAATAAATGCACCAGCTGTACCCGCAGCACTGATTGTTCAAGTCACACAAACTGCCCCATCCCAGACCCCAGTAATTGTTGAGACGGTCCCGGCGCCCATGAATCCGGTCACTACAGAAAGAAGGATAGGGAATGTCTTGGGTCCCATTATCACCTACACCACCCTGCTCAGTGACCCAGCTGAACGATACATGTTACAAAAGTACTACCTTTGAACCCACTGCTGATCAACATTGCTTTTTCGAAGAGGTTTGGCAGCAAAAGATCATGCACGGGTTAGATGAGAGAGAGGAGGTTAAATTAATAGTTATGTGCCTTAGTCAATCTGTCAGGTCTGCTTTACCATCGTCCCAAAATGTGGGAGGGGGGACCCTAGATGAAATGAAAGAAGCCATACTAACTGCGTAGGATATAATAAAGGAGGTCCTGTGGACAGTTTAAATAAATGTAGACAGAGGAAAGGGGAACACCCGACTGCTTTGTCGGTCGCCTCTGCATACATTTTAAAGCAGTGTATGGGGAATTAATACGCGTTGATTTAGATGCTGCTGACACCACCAAATGAGTCCACACTTTGGTATCACACGCCACTGAAGCAGGCAAAAAGACTCGTGTAAGCTTCGACCCAGCAGAACAGACACAATGAGGCATGGGTGCTTAGGCACTTATCTAAGATATGGGAACAGTCATTGCAGGAACAACCACCCCAGACGGGCCAGGAGGGTGCTATGAATCCAGTAAGGGCTAGTCAGGGACCCGCATGGAGAAATGAGGGTAGAGGGGAAGGCCAATACCCAAGGGAGCAATATCCGAGAGAACAATACCCAAGAGAGCCTGCTCCACCATACACGCCCCGGAGAACATGTTACAACTGTGGGCAAACAGGACATTTCGTCCGCGAATGTAGACAAAGCTCACCGCCATGTAGCCACAACCAGAGACCGCAGGGACACCCCATCCCACCACTGACAACCTGTAGACACGATCGCAACTGCTAGAATGACCCGCTTGCCCCATGCATACTGTAAACGCCTACGCTGGCAAACTAGGCTCCCTCGATTGACGGTGCCTGGTCTTTCCAAAGTGGGTCTGTGACACACGATGGGATAGTGTCAGGAGGCCTTTGGTCACAGGCAGGATACGAGGCCACCCTGTCGCATTGGCTCTCGGACTACCTTAAACTCATCCACGTTATACTTAGAACCCTCATGGCCGATTACAAACACCATCGCCCTTAGTGGATTTACTGGACACATGCAGGAAGGATATATTACAGCTCCCATACCTGTCCATGTCAGTAACATAGCTACTAACCACCCTGTAGCATTAGTCAACCTTCCCCCAATGGCAGAACACATCCTGGGGGTGGATTTCATGAACTCACATATCCTTTCATTCGATCCAGTAAATCGATGTATATGGCAAATGGCAACTCTAACAAGAGCCCCATCAACGTTATCAGTAGGAGCTTATGCTAATTGGGTCTGCACAACAGGAGAATACTGGTTTAATCTGTTAATGATTAGCACAGATCAGATTGTCAGGAAGGTGTTTGCAATGCACAAACATGACTGTGGGCAGACAGCAGGAGAGGCGTTAATCGAGGGGCCCGACCCAAAACCTCAGACAATACGGTTTTCCAAGACAAGCCGAAACTGAAATAGCTACGGTGATCAGAAGCGGAGTATAACAGGGTATAATCCGACCTCTAGCATCCACCAACTATGCCCCAATTTGGCCTGTTAAAAAGCCAGACGGATCATGGTGTCTGACCATTGATTATCGGGAATTAAATAAAGTAACCCCTCTCACAGCTCCCACTGTAGCCACAAGCCCCGTGACCATGATGAGGCAGGGGGTGCAAGCAAAATATTTCACCGTGCTAGACTTTAGCACTGGTTTCTGGTCCATACTCTTAGACCGAGCTTGCCAATATAAATTTGCTTTTAAGTTCCACGGCCAGCAATATACTTGGACCGGTCTCCCACAAGGCTGCCACATTTTCCCGTCCATTTTCCTAAAGCAATGAGCTATGGGCCGGTCCAAATTTTCCCGCCCTGATTGCCTAGTTTTGTTTCTGTAGGCCAACACCAGGGAAGAGCATGTGGCTCTGCTAGCTGAACTGCTAGCCCTGCTTCACTCTATTTTTTTATTTTTTTAATATATTTTATTGAAAATGTTTTCCCCCAAACAACAATTTTTCCCCTCTTACAAAACAAAACGTAACAATACAGAAATGTTTAACAATACACAAATAACAAAACCCCATTATCTTTTGACCTTAACTAAACTAACCCCCCCCCCCTCTCCCTCCCCCCTGGGTTGCTGCTGCTGGTCATCTGTCTTCCCTCTAACGTTCCCCTAGGTAGTCGAGAAATGGCTGCCACCGCCTGGTGAACCCTTGAGCCGATCCTCTCAGGGTAAACTTTATCTGCTCCAATTTAATGAACCCCGCCATATCATTTACCCAGGCCTCCAGTCCGGGGGGTTTCGCCTCCTTCCACATAAGTAGGATCCTGCGCCGGGCTACTAGGGACGCAAAGGCCACAACGTCGGCCTCTTTCGCCTCCTGCACTCCCGGCTCGTCCGCAACTCCAAATATAGCTAACCCCCAGCCTGGTTTGACCCGGGCCTTCACCACCTTTGAAATCACTCCCGTCACTCCCTTCCAATACCCTTCCAGTGCCGGGCACGCCCAAAACATATGTGCGTGGTTTGCCGGGCTCCCGCCACACCTCCCACACTTGTCTTCCACTCCAAAGAACCTGCTCAATCTTGCTCCTGTTATGTGTGCTCTATGTAGCACCTTAAATTGAATCAGGCTAAGCCTGGCGCATGAGGAAGAGGAATTTACCCTGCTTAGGGCATCAGCCCACATACCCTCCTCTATCTCCTCCCCTAGTTCTTCTTCCCACTTTCCTTTTAGTTCGCCCACCGATTCCTCCCCCTCTTCCCTCATCTCTCGGTAAACCGCTGACACCTTGCCCTCTCCGACCCACACCCCTGAAAGCACTCTGTCCTGTATCCCCTGCGTCGGGAGCAACGGAAATTCCCTCACCTGTTGTCTAGTAAACGCCCTCACCTGCATATATCTCAAGAAATTTCCCCGGGGCAACTTATACTTTTCCTCCAATGCTCCCAAGCTCGCAAAAGTCCCATCTATAAATAAATCTCCCACCCGCCTTATTCCCAACTGGTACCAGCTCTGAAATCCTCCATCCATTCTTCCTGGGGCGAACCTATGGTTGTTCCTGATTGGGGACCCCACCAGGGTTCCCCGCACCCCTCTCTGTCGCCTCCACTGTCCCCAGATATTCAAAGTTGCCGCCACCACCGGGTTCGTGGTAAACATTTTAGGTGAGAACGGTAGCGGCGCCGTCACCAGCGCCTCTAAACTCGTTCCTTTACAGGACTTTCTCTCCAGTCTTTTCCACGCCGCTCCCTCACCCTCCATCATCCATTTACGTATCATTGCCACATTGGCGGCCCAATAGTAATCGCCCAAATTCGGTAGTGCCAATCCTCCTCTGTCCCTACTACGCTGAAGGAACCCCCTCCTTACTCTCGGAACTTTCCCTGCCCACACGAAGCTCGTGATGCTCCTGTCTATTTTATTAAAAGAGGTCTTGGTGATTAGTATAGGGAGACATTGAAATACAAATAAGAACCTCGGGAGGACCATCATCTTAATTGCCTGCACCCTGCCTGCCAGCGACAGAGGCTGCATGTCCCACCTCTTAAAGTCCTCCTCCATTTGTTCTACCAGCCGTGTCAGATTAAGTCTGTGCAAGGTTCCCCAGCTCCTAGCGATCTGAATCCCCAGGTATCGGAAGTTTCTTTCCACTTTCCTTAGAGGCAAGCCTTCTATCTCTCTACTCTGGTCCCCTGGATGTATCACAAATAATTCACTCTTCCCCATGTTTAGCCTATACCCCGAGAAATCCCCGAACCCCCTCAAGATTCGCATAACCTCTATCATCCCCCCCCCCCCCCCCCCCGCTGGGTCCGACACGTATAACAATAGGTCATCTGCGTATAACGAGACTCGGTGTTCTTCTCCCTCTCTAATCACCCCTCTCCATTTCCTGGAGTCTCTCAACGCCATGGCCAGAGGTTCAATTGCCAACGCGAACAACAATGGAGACAGCGGGCATCCCTGTCTTGTTCCCCTATATAGTCGGAAATACTCCGATCTATGTCGACCTGTAACTACACTTGCCGTTGGAGCCCCATAAAGAAGTCTAACCCAGCTAATAAACCCGTTCCCGAACCCAAACCTCCTTAACACTTCCCATAAATACTCCCACTCCACCCTATCAAATGCCTTCTCTGCATCCATTGCCGCCACTATCTCTGCCTCTCCCTCCACCGGGGGCATCATTATCACCCCTAGTAGTCGTCGCACGTTAACATTCAGTTGTCTCCCTTTTACGAACCCTGTCTGGTCTTCGTGCACTACCCCCGGGACACAGTCCTCTATCCTCGATGCCAGTACCTTTGCCAACAATTTGGCGTCCACGTTCAATAATGAAATAGGTCTATAGGACCCGCACTGCAACGGATCTTTTTCCCTCTTCAAAATTAACGATATCGTCGCCTCCGACATCGTCGGGGGTAGAATCCCCCCTTCCCTGGCCTCATTGAACGTCCTCACCATCAACGGGGCCAACAAGTCCACATATTTTCTGGAATATTCCACCAGGAACCCGTCTGGTCCCGGGGCCTTCCCTGCTTGCATGCCTCCCAGTCCCTTAATAACCTTGTCCACCCCCAATCGGTGCCCCCAGGCCTACCACCTCCTGCTCCTCCACTTTCGGGAACCTCAATTGGTCCAGGAACTGCCGCATCCCCTCCTCTCCCTCTGGGGGTTGAGACCTATACAGTTCCTCATAGAAGGTCTTGAACACTTCATTTATCTTTCCTGCCCTTCGCACCGTGTCTCCCCTTTCGTCTCTAATTCCTCCTATCTCCCTCGCTCTTTCGCAATTGATGAGCCAACAGGCGACTAGCCTTTTCCCCATATCCATACCTCCTCCCCTGTGCCTTCCTCCACAGTACCTCCGCCTTTCTGGTGGTCAGAAGGTCAAACTCCGTCTGGAGTCGTCTCCTCTCCCTGTACAATTCCTCCTCCGGGGTCTCTGCAAATTCCCTATCCACCCTTAAAATCTCCCCCAGTAATCTTTCCCTTTCCTTGGCCTCTGTTTTCCTTTTGTGGGCCCCAATGGAGATCAGCTCTCCTCTGACCACCGCTTTTAGTGCTTCCCATACCACTCCCACAGGGACCTCGCCGTCGTCATTGACCTCCAGGTATCTCTCAATACACCCCCGCACTCTTGCACACACTCCCTCATCCGCCATCAGTCCCACATCTAATCGCCAGAGTGTTCTTTTCTCCCTTTCCTCTCCTAATTCCAGGTCCACCCAATGTGGGGCATGATCCGAAACCGCTATGGCTGAGTACTCAGCTTCTTCCACCCTAGAGATCAACGACCTTCCTAAAACAAAAAGATCTATCCGGGAATACACTTTATGGACATGGGAGAAGAAGGAGAATTCCCTAGCCCTAGGTTTAAGAAATCGCCATGGATCCACTCCCCCCATTTGGTCCATAAACCCCTTAAGTACCTTGGCCGCTGCCGGCCTTCTTCCGGTCCTTGAGCTGGATCTATCTAGCCCCGGGTCCAGCACCGTATTAAAGTCCCCTCCTAAAATCAAGTTTCCTACCTCCAGGTCCGGTATGCGCCCCAGCATCCGTCTCATAAATCCCGCATCGTCCCAGTTTGGGGCATACACATTAACCAACACGACCTCCATTCCCTCCAGCCTGCCACTCACCATTACATATCTACCTCCGCTATCTGCTACGATGTTCTTTGCTTCAAATGCTACCCGTTTCCCCACCAAAATGGCCACCCCTCTATTCTTTGCGTCCAGTCCTGAGTGGAACACCTGTCCCACCCATCCTTTCCTTAACCTAACTTGGTCCGCCACCTTTAGGTGCGTCTCTTGGAGCATAACCACGTCTGCCCTTAGTCCTTTCAGATGCGCGAGCACTCGGGCCCTTTTTATCGGTCCATTCAGGCCTCTCACGTTCCACGTGATCAGCCTCACTGGGGGGCTACCTGCCCCCCTCCCGTGTCGACTAGCCATTACCTTCTCTAGGCCAGTCCCATATCCCGCCTCCACGCTCCCGCTCGCTCCCCCAGCGTCGCACACCATCCCCGCCCACTCACTCTTTAGCCATTTCCTTTTGGATTTCCGCAGCAGCAACCCAGTTGTCCCCCCCCCCCCCCCGCTAGATCTCTTTCTAGCGTGATTGCTCCCCCCATATTACTTCCGTAAGTCAGCTGACTTCAACTGACCCCGGCTTCTCCTGCTCACTCCTCGACCCCCCCGTGTGGGGAACTCCCATCCGCCTTGCGCTTGTCTTCCCGCCTTATTCTTTCTGGCGCGGGAACATCCCTTTACCTGACCCGCTTCTTATGGCGCAGCTCCCTTTCCCCTCCCCCAACTATGTCCCGTCTTTCCCCCCTCACCGGCGCCCACATTTCCCCTATGTCTCCCCCCTTCCCAATTTACTTCTCAATTAATTTCAACCATAACATTAACAATAACATTTCCTGCAGCATCAGTCCCTCAGTTCCGATCCAATTTCTCCTCTTTGATAAAGGTCCATGCTTCCTCCGCCGTCTCGAAATAATAGTGTCTCTCCTGATACGTGACCCATAGTCTTGCCGGCTGCAGCATCCCGAACTTCACCTTCCTTTTATGCAACACCTCTTTGGCTCGGTTGAAGCTCGCCCTCCTTCTCGCCACCTCCGCACTCCAATCCTGGTACACCCGTACCACTACATTCTCCCATCTGCTACTCCGCACCTTTTTAGCCCATCTCAGGACCTCTTCTCTATCCTTAAGGCGGTAAAATCGCACGATTATCGACCCTGGGTGGTTCTCCCGCTTTTGGTCTTCTCGCCGGAATCCGATTTGCCCACTCCACCTCCAAGGGTAGGGGCCTCAGCACCCATCAGTGAGCCCAGCATCGTACTTGCATACGCTCCACAGTCCACTCCTTCCACACCCTCAGGGAGACCCAGTATCCGAAGGTTCTTCCTTCGCGCTCCGTTTTCAAAGGCCTCGATCCTTTCAGTACACTTTTTATGAAGTGCCTCGTGCGTCTGTGTCTTAACCGCCAGGCCCAGGATCTCGTCCTCAATGTCTGTCACCTTCTGCTCCACCACACGGAGCTCTGTCTCCTGGATCTTTAATGTCTCCTTGAGCCCCTCAATTGCCTGTAACATCGGGGTCAGCACCTCCCTCTTCAGCAGCTCCACGCACCGTCTCACAATTTCATCCTGCTCAGGCCCCCATGTCGCCAGCGCTTTCTCCGCCGCCATCTTGTACTTCTCTCCTTCTGACCCTTTGGTCGATGATTCCTCGGGCTGCAGCCGCCGCCGCCGGCTTTTTCCTTCTTCGTTGGGGGGGGGGGGGGGGGGGGGGGGGACGACACTCCCTTCTCACACACCCCACACCGGGTTGCGCGGTCAAAAAATTCCCCGTTGGGGCTCTTAAAAGAGCCCGAAGGTCCGTCGGAGCTGGAGCCGCCGAAACGTGCGGCTAGCAAGGCATCACCGCAACCGGAAGTCCCCCTGCTTCACTCTATCGGCTGTAAGATCAATGCAAAGAAGGCACAAGTCAGGAAGGATAAAGTGCTTTATTTAGGGACAATTATCACCCACGGCAAGAGGAAAGTAGAGCAAAAAAGTATTGATACCATTGTAAAACTGCCCCTGCCCCGTAATGTGAGTGAACTCCGCGCATTTTTAGGCTTAGTGGGGTATTGCAGAAATCAAATTGATGGATTCGCCACTAAAGCCGCCCCACTACAGAACTTTTGAAAAAGAACGCTCCCTGGAAATGGGTTTCACAACACACACAAGCAGTAAACGATTTAAAGCGCATCCTAGCGACAGCGCATGCATGCTTTCCAAGATCCTGACCCGGACTTGCCATAATCCACCGGACTTGCCAGATGCCATAGAAGTAGCAGCCACTGATCAAACCATTTCAGCAGTACTCCTCTGCAGGAACGACATGACCAATTAGGACCCTGTAGAACAAGGTTTTTCTGGTTGTTAGCGACACCTGCTTGCACTCTTTTGGGCGGTCCAGTATTTTGCCTACATTACAGGACTCAACCCAGTCACAATCCTCACCGAACACACCCCGACTCAGCTTCTCTTAGATCGGCGACTTAAGGACGGTTCAGTTAGCCAGGTTCGAGCAGCGTGCTGGACACTACTACTGCAGGACAGGGACATCTCTGTAAAGCACACCAAGGTCCCCACATTTTTTTTTTTAATAAATATTTTATTGAAAATTTTTGGTCAACCAACACAGTACATTGTGCATCCTTTACACAATATTATAACAGCACAAATAACAGTGACCTATTTTATATGAACAAAAAATTGAATAAATATTAAATAACAAAAATGAAAACTAGCCCTAATTGGCAACTGCCTTGTCACAAGTTACACCCCCCCCCGCCCCTCCCCTCCTCCCCCCCCCCCCCCCCCCTCCCCCCCCCCCTCTCCCCCCCCCCCCCCTCCCCGCCCCCCAAATCCTGGGCTGCTGCTGCTGCCTTCTTTTTCCCATTCCATCTATCTATCCGCAAGGTATTCGACGAACGGTTGCCACCGCCTGGTGAACCCTTGAGCCGACCCCCTTAGGACGAACTTAATCCGCTCTAGCTTTATAAACCCCGCCATGTCATTTATCCAGGTCTCCACCCCCGGGGGCTTGGCTTCTTTCCACATTAGCAATATCCTGCGCCGGGCTACTAGGGACGCAAAGGCCAAAACATCGGCCTCTCTCGCCTCCTGCACTCCCGGCTCTTGTGCAACCCCAAATATAGCCAACCCCCAGCTTGGTTCGACCCGGACCCCCACTACTTTTGAAAGCACCTTTGTCACCCCCATCCAAAACCCCCGTAGTGCCGGGCATGACCAAAACATATGGGTATGATTCGCTGGGCTTCTCGAGCACCTCGCACACCTATCCTCCACCCCAAAAAATTTACTGAGCCGCGCTCCAGTCATATGCGCCCTGTGTAATACCTTAAACTGAATCAGGCTTAGCCTGGCACACGAGGACGACGAGTTTACCCTACTTAGGGCATCTGCCCACAGCCCCTCCTCGATCTCCTCCCCCAGCTCTTCTTCCCATTTCCCTTTTAGTTCATCTACCATAGTCTCCCCTTCGTCCCTCATTTCCCTATATATATCTGACACCTTACCATCCCCCACCCACGTCTTTGAGATCACTCTGTCCTGCACCTCTTGTGTCGGGAGCTGCGGAAATTCCCTCACCTGTTGCCTCGCAAAAGCCCTCAGTTGCATATACCTGAATGCATTCCCTTGGGGCAACCCATATTTCTCGGTCAGCGCTCCCAGACTCGCGAACTTCCCATCCACAAATAGATCTTTCAGTTGCGTTATTCCTGCTCTTTGCCACATTCCATATCCCCCATCCATTCACCCCGGGGCAAACCTATGGTTGTTTCTTATCGGGGACCCCCCCAAGGCTCCAGTCTTTCCCCTATGCCGTCTCCACTGTCCCCAAATCTTCAGTGTAGCTACCACCACCGGGCTTGTGGTGTAGTTCCTCGGTGAGAACGGCAATGGGGCTGTCACCATAGCCTGCAGGCTAGTCCCCCTACAGGACGCCCTCTCTAATCTCTTCCACGCCGCTCCCTCCTCCTCTCCCATCCACTTACTCACCATTGAAATATTAGCGGCCCAATAGTACTCACTTAGGCTCGGTAGTGCCAGCCCCCCCCCCCCCTATCCCTGCTACGCTGTAAGAATCCCTTCCTCACTCTCGGGGTCTTCCCGGCCCAAACAAAACCCATGATGCTCTTTTCAATCCTTTTAAAAAAAGCCTTCGTGATCACCACCGGGAGGCACTGAAACACAAAGAGGAATCTCGGGAGGACCACCATCTTAACCGCCTGCACCCTCCCTGCCATTGACAGGGCTACCATATCCCATCTCTTGAAATCTTCCTCCTTCTGTTCCACCAACCGCGTTAAATTTAACCTGTGCAATGTGCCCCAATTCTTAGCTATCTGGATCCCCAGATAACAAAAGTCTCTTGTTATCTTCCTCAACGGTAGGTCCTCTATTTCTCTACTCTGCTCCCCTGGATGCACCACAAACAACTCACTCTTCCCCATGTTCAATTTATACCCTGAAAAATCCCCAAACTCCCCAAGTATCCGCATTATTTCTGGCATCCCCTCCGCCGGATCCGCCACATATAGTAGCAAATCGTCCGCATACAAAGATACCCGGTGTTCTTCTCCTCCCCTAAGTACTCCCCTCCACTTCTTGGAACCCCTCAACGCTATCGCCAGGGGCTCAATCGCCAGTGCAAACAATAATGGGGACAGAGGGCATCACTGCCTTGTCCCTCTATGGAGCCGAAAATATGCCGATCCCCGTCCATTCGTGACCACGCTCGCCACTGGGGCCCTATACAATAGCTGCACCCATCTAACATACCCCTCTCCAAAACCAAATCTCCTCAACACCTCCCACAAATAATCCCATTCCACTCTATCAAATGCTTTCTCGGCATCCATCACCACTACTATCTCTGTTTCTCCCTCTGGTGGGGCCATCATCATTACCCCTAACAACCTCCGTATATTCGTGTTCAGCTGTCTCCCCTTCACAAACCCAGTTTGGTCCTCGTGGACCACCCCCGGGACACATTCCTCTATTCTCATTGCCATTACCTTGGCCAGGACCTTGGCATCCACATTTCGGAGGGAAATTGGTCTGTAGGACCCGCATTGTAGCGGGTCCTTTTCCTTCTTTAAAAGAAGCGATATCGTTGCTTCAGACATAGTCGGGGGCAGTTGTCCCCTTTCCTTTGCCTCATTAAAGGTCCTCGTCAGTACCGGGGCGAGCAAGTCCAAATATTTTCTATAGAATTCGACTGGAAATCCGTCCGGTCCCGGGCCCTTTCCCGTCTGCATGCTCCTAATTCCTTTCACCACTTCTTCTACCTCGATCTGTGCTCCCAGTCCCACCCTTTCCTGCTCTTTCACCTTGGGAATTTCCAGCCGATCTAAAAAGTCCATCATTCTCTCCCTCCCATCCGGGGGTTGAGCTTCATATAATTTTTTATAAAATGTCTTGAACACTTCATTCACTCTCTCCGCTCCCCGCTCCATCTCTCCTTCCTCGTCCCTCACTCCCCCTATTTCCCTCGCTGCTCCCCTTTTCCTCAATTGGTGTGCCAGCAACCTGCTCGCCTTCTCCCCATATTCATACTGTACACCCTGTGCCTTCCTCCATTGTGTCTCTGCAGTGCCTGTAGTCAGCAAGTCAAATTCCATATGCAGCCTTTGCCTTTCCCTGTACAATCCCTCCTCCGGTGCTTCCGCATATTGTCTGTCCACCCTCAAAAGTTCTTGCAGCAACCGCTCCCGTTCCTTACTCTCCTGCTTCCCTTTATGTGCCCTTATTGATATCAGCTCCCCCCTAACCACCGCCTTCAACGCCTCCCAGACCACTCCCACCTGGACCTCCCCATTGTCATTGAGTTCCAAGTACTTTTCAATACACCCCCTCACCCTTAGACACACCCCCTCATCCGCCATTAGTCCCATGTCCATTCTCCAGGGTGGGCGCCCTCCTGTTTCCTCCCCTATCTCCAAGTCCACCCAGTGTGGGGCGTGATCCGAAATGGCTATAGCCGTATACTCCGTTCCCCTCACCTTCGGGATCAATGCCCTACCCAGCACAAAAAAGTCTATGCGCGAGTAGACTTTATGGACATAGGAGAAAAACGAGAACTCCTTACTCCTAGGTCAACTAAATCTCCACGGGTCTACACCTCCCATCTGCTCCATAAAATCTTTAAGCACCTTGGCTGCTGCCGGCCTCCTTCCAGTCCTGGACTTCGACCTATCCAGCCCTGGTTCCAACACCGTGTTAAAGTCTCCCCCCATTATCAGCTTTCCCTTCTCTAGGTCCGGAATGCGTCCTAGCATCCGCCTCATAAAATTGGCATCATCCCAGTTCGGGGCATACACGTTTACCAAAACCACCGTCTCTCCCTGTAGTTTGCCACTCACCATCACGTATCTGCCCCCGTTATCCGCCACTATAGTCTTTGCCTCGAACATTACCCGCTTCCCCACTAATATAGCCACCCCCCTGTTTTTCGCATCTAGCCCCGAATGGAACACCTGCCCCACCCATCCTTTGCGCAGCCTAACCTGGTCTATCAGTTTCAGGTGCGTTTCCTGTAACATAACCACATCTGCTTTAAGTTTCTTAAGGTGTGTGAGTACCCGTGCCCTCTTTATCGGCCCGTTCAACCCTCTCACGTTCCACGTGATCAGCCGAGTTGGGGGGCTTCCCACCCCCCCCCCCTTGCCGATTAGCCATCATCTTTTTCCAGCTTCTCACCCAGTTCCCACACAGCTGTATCTCCCCCAGGCGGTGCCCCCCCGCCCATCCTCTCCCGTACCCGCTCCCCCCTTTCCCCAGCAGCAGCAACCCAGTAATTCCCCCCTCCCACCCAGTTTTTCTTCCACAATAAAAGTCCACGCTTCATCCGCCGTCTCAAAGTAGTGGTGCCTCCCTCGATATGTGACCCACAGTCTTGCCGGTTGCAGCATTCCAAATTTTATCTTCTTTTTATGAAGCACCGCCTTGGCCCGATTAAAGCTCGCCCTCCTTCTCGCCACCTCCGCACTCCAGTCTTGATAAACGCGGATCACCGCGTTCTCCCATTTACTACTCCGAGTTTTCTTCGCCCATCTAAGGACCATTTCTCTATCCTTAAAACGGAGGAATCTCACCACTATGGCTCTGGGAGTTTCTCCTGCTCTCGGTCCTCGCGCCATAACCCGGTATGCTCCCTCCACCTCCAACGGACCCGCCGGGGCCTCCGCTCCCATTAACGAGTGCAGCATCGTGCTCACATATGCCCCGACGTCCGCACCCTCCACACCTTCAGGAAGACCAAGAATCCTCAGGTTGTTCCTCCTTGCGTTGTTTTTCAGTGCCTCCAACCTTTCCACACATCGTTTCTGATGTGCCTCCTGCATCTCCGTCTTCACCACCAGGCCCTGTATATCGTCCTCATTCTCGGCTGCCTTCGCCTTCACGACCCGAAGCTCCCGCTCCTGGGTCTTTTGTTCCTCCTTTAGCCCTTCGATCGCCTGTAGTATCGGGGCCAACAGTTCTTTCTTCATTTCCTTTTTTATCTCTTCCACGCAGCATTTCAAGAACTCTTGTTGTTCAGGGCCCCATGTGAAACTGCCACCTTCCGACGCCATCTTGGTTTTTGCTTGCCTTCCTTGCCGCTGTTCCAAAGGATCCGCTGCAATCCGGCCACTTTCCTCTCCTTTTTCCATCCGTGTCCAGGGGGAATTCCCTTCTGGTTTACCGCACGGTGTTTTTAGCCGTTAAAATTGCCGTTGGGGCTCCTATCAAGAGCCCAAAAGTCCGTTCCACCGGGAGCTGCCGAAACGTGCGACTTAGCTGGTCATCGCCGCACCCGGAAGTCAGGTCCCCACATTTTTAGCAGATAACTTACATTACGGAGGAACCACAGATAATTACAGGCAAACAACACACAAGACCCTTTATTCCCAGGGCACTACAGCCACAAGCAGGCAGCAAGATAACAGGTCCCCAACAATCAAGGGCCACATTCAAAATTTATGTAGATAGCTCCTCCACTAGAGAGGATGGGAATAGGATAACTGAGTGTGGTTTTTATATGGAAGATTCACAGGGACACCCACTAGAAGAAGTAGCCCTCAAACTTCTAGGACACCTGGGAGCCCAGGCTGCCGAACTTGCAGCCATAGCTTATGTGGTTGCCTACCTAGGATCTTACCCAATGCCTGCTGACATGCAAACATACATGCTGTCTGAGTGTAACAGTCTAATCGAATTCCTCCCTCTATGGGAAGCTCGTGGTTTTGTGTCTGCCAACGGAAAACTCCTACCCTCAGCCCCCTTACTTAAGCATATCATTAAAGAAGCCACCAGCCGCACATACGACATAATTAAAGTTAAAAGTCACCACCACAGCTTCCCACCCGGCAACTGCAAGGCCAACGCCTTAGCTAAAGCTGGAGCCCGGCAGCTACCCGAAGGTGAACCAATGAATGCAGTTCATGTGTCCCAAACGAACATTGCAGATCTAGCCCAAGCACAAAACGCGGATGAGTCCCTCAAGCAGGTTTTGACTGGTACCTACCCGGTCCCTTATGATAAGTGGAAGGGCAAACTCAATATCCAGGATGGTTTCATCCTAAAGGAAGGGAATTATGCAGTCCCCACCCAGTATCAGAATCAGTTCATATACCAGTTCCGTGACGGACACGGACACCAGGGAATAGACACTACCAGAGCCCATTTGAAAACTTTGTGCTGGTGGCCTGAATTAAAGACGATGTAACCCATTACATAGACAACTGCCTCATATGCGCTCAAAAAAACCCTGACCGGTATGCCAGGAAGGGAGAGTTAAGACACACCAGTCCTGTAGAAGGCCCTGGACAAATCTCCAGGTGGATTACATTGGTCCGCTCCCACCCTGTAGAAATAGTTTTAAATACATTCTGGTCATCCTTGAGACAGTCACTAAATAGGTCAAAGCCTTTCCCACTCGCACCAACATAGCAAAAGCCACTGCTAAGATCCTGACCCATCAAATATTCACACGCTGGGGTCTTCCCCGCAGCATAGAATCAGATCAAAGGACCCACTTCACCGGCAGGGTAATGCAGAATGTAATGGCTATGTTTGGGATCAAGCAGAATTTCCACACAGCATACCATCCCCAGTCCAGCAGCATGGTGGAGCGCATGAGCCGCACTTTAAAATCTATCATCAGAAAGACAGTGCAGCCAAACAATACTACTTGGGACACAGTACTTCCCTTTGCCCCAATGAGTATTAGAAACAATGTTTCCAGCTCCACCGGCTTTACCTCTCACACACATATGACCGGCAGGCCCACGAAAGGGGTAGAATATTTATTATGGCTCAACTCCACTATGACAGCCCTCACTCATGAAAAAGCAGTGCAGCAGATTACAGAAAACATTAAAGCTACCCAACTGGCTGCTGCTATCCGACTGCGCGCTAGAAAGAAGCAGAGTAAGGCCTACTTTGACAAAAGGGTACACCAAGTAGAATATACAGTCAGGCAGCAAGTTATGATCGCTCTGTCCAACCCAAGCACCTTCCTATCCCTAAATTTGCTGCTCCCTACAACATTTCGGATAAAGTAAGCCCCTCTGTTTATAAGATAGTATACCTAAACGGCAAGACTGGCTGGTTCCACATAAATCAGCTCAAAGCTTACGGAGCCCAATGTAGCCACGCCCACCACGTCACCTTGGCAATAGGAGACAACGATGCCCCACCCATTGCCCAATCATGCCTCCAGCATGATGACACCCCATTCTTTGCCCCACTCACACCTTCTGGCACCACACTTGAATTTGATCCAGAGGACTTACTGGACTTTAGGGAACCTGGCGACCCACTTGATACAGTGGACCTGCTTGATCTTTCTGAAGATAGCGACTTACTTGATCGAGATACACTGACTGACTGGTGCACCCTACCAACTCTCCCTCATTCCCCTTGTTGCTCTCTTCGGTGTTGTCTCTTATTTTGGCTCTGTTTAATTACGTTTGCTCAAGAGTCGCCAGGATTCTTTCGACACCGCCACAAGGTTCAGAACCGAATACGGATCACAGACTCGATACACCAGTTAGTAAGTTCAAAAGCAATGCTCATTTATTTACACACAGTCAAATCTACTCATGCATAAACTCTACAAACTAAACTATCACTATTACTAAAGCCAAACTTAGCTTCGGGTGCCCACTCAGTCAGAGGAACAATGGCCGTTGCTCGGTTCTGAGGCTGCTGGGTTGAGCTGTTGACAGGATAGCAACTAGGAGCGTCTATCTCGTAGCATGCGTTGACTTGGAACTTACTTGGTCTGATGCAGCAACTCGGCAGGTCTCTCTTCGCTGAGAGCCAAGACCAAAGAGGAAAGAGTCTCTCTTGGGGAATACCTTTTATACCTAAAAGGGCTTTTTGCGCTTTTGGGCAGGCCTTGAACTTGGCCTCAATTAATTGGGCCTTTCACAATCATTCGTATCGATCTTCCTCCAAAAGAGGGGTGGGTTCCCTGGTTGCTGGGCGTGTCCTAGGTGGCCGTTGGTTTGCTTTGTTTGAGTCTCCTCTGGCGCCAGGGTGTCTGCCTTGATATTGTTTATCTAAATGTTTCCCTTTTGTCCCCGGAGATGGCTCATTAGTATGTAGATGGCTTAGCAGTTTCTGTCCTGTCTGAGAGCTAAGGCTCTAATCAACAGACAGACCTTTTACCTGCTTGTTTCTCAGTATTGTCAAATTTTCATTGCATTATTTGCAAGTGTCCATTTCGTAATCGGGATGTGGCCATCCCAGATGGCTATACCCTAGTAGCATTGCTTCAACCTAGCTGAACCCAGACTGCGACTGCCTTGTACTCCGCCTTCCACACCCGCCTTCTGTGCAGCTCCCCATTTTGGGCACCTTACAAATCCTTCAGGTCAGGTGGGCACCCATCTTTTGTGCAGCTCCCCATTTTGGGCACCTTACAAATCCTTCAGGTCGAATGGACACCCGCCTTCTGTGTAGTTGTCCATACACCAGTTAGTAAGTTCAAAAGCAATGCTCATTTATTGACACACAGTCAAATCTACTCACGCATAAACTCTACAAACTAAACTATCACTATTACTAAAGCCTATACTTAGCTTCGGGTACCCACTCAGTCAGAGGAACAATGGCCGTTGCTCGGTTCTGAGGCTGCTGGGTTGAGCTGTTGACAGGATAGCAACGAGGAGCTAGTCATAACGCCCATGTCATAACTAGGTGGCACCGCACTTAGACACAAATTCTTCCTGTTCTCATCTCGTCGCTCGGATAGTGGAGTAATGGCATTTCCCCCGCCCTACCCAGGGATCCCACCCATTCGTCACCCGCCGCGGACCACATGCACCTCTCTAACCCTCCCCTTTCATACACCATACTGTCTGGAATAGCACCCTGCACACTATATCGACCAGGACAGGTCTTAATCTTCTCTTTAACTCTGTTCCAAACTTTCCGGCTGGTTGTGGGATGAAGAATGTATCTCCATACCCGACCTTCCACTCGAAACCAGTTCTGATTTCACCCCTTCATTTCCAGGCCCCTTCGGGCTGCTCCCACATGCTATTTACACTTAAAACTCCAATTAGTGATCACTGCTGCTATGAAACAAAGGGCTGCCCGAAAATTCGGTCCTTTTTAAGTCGGAACCTCTGTGTCAAAATAAAATCCTCTTGTGCTCCCTGGACGAAACTCTCTAAAACTGGCTGCCCTAAAATCCGGCTGGTTAAGCCAAACCTCAACTAGACATGGTTGTGCTAATGATGGAGATTGGTCGAGGACAGTTTCCGACCACTCTAAGCCACAGCCAATTTCATTTCAATTTCAATCTCTTGTCTCTCTCTTAAATTTATTTGAAACAAAAGGGAGTCACGCATAGTGACGACCAACATAGTTATAAAGGGTATTTAAAATTAAGAGAAAATTAATAAAATACAGATATTAGACACAAGATAATAATAAGACACTATGCTTGATCCCTTAGAACAACCACGGACGACAGACACAGCCACAGGATGAACCCTGAAGTCATCATCATTGGAAAAAAAAGACTCAGACCACAGGACAATATGAACTTTCTGTACCCAGATTATCTATGGTTTGCCCCACCTAGTGCAGCGGAATGTGAGGATGGTACATTATGGATACACCCCAACAGAAGCATCTTATTTGAGTGTAACAATCAACGGGCAATATACAAAAGGCCCAATGGGGTCTCATCAGATTGCTATATTAGCACCACCGAAAAAGTGGATTGGCAGGGATTTTCAAGTGAAGGATGTCCTGAAATTGGATGCTTCGCAAAAAGCCCCGAAAAAGGATTGGGAATTGGGCAAAAATGCCCCGGGACATTCAGAAGGTAACTTTGCCCTGTACAAAATCAAGACAGGACCTAAGCCAGCCCTAAACACCCCATCATCCATTTGTCCTGAAGCCACCCCTGGACCGCGAAACAGATTGGTACTGAAACACACTGGGAAAATCCTGTATAATAACATCCACCATGAATTGGTATCTGTGGTGGTAGACACAACTGGGACTCAACTACCAGAGTGGTGCTCTCCCCAAATAAAATGGCTATAACTCCACTTGACTCGCAGCCTTCAAGGACGAAAGGCAGGGACAGATGAGGAACGGGACAGAGTAAGGAGGGGATTAGTAGATGACATAGTTATAGTAGAAAAAAATAGAGATCTCGACCATTAACTCCCCAAATTCGGCTGATTGGAGTAGTAAATTTAGACTCCTGGCCCGACAGGTCAAACAGACTTCAGATTCAATCCACACACCCAATCACCAGGACGCCCAGGGAGAAGTGAAAGGGAACGCAGCTCACCGCCACAGGGCAACTGCATTAGGAGGACAGACCAAGATCAGAACCCAAATCATAAAGGCAGAAATAGAGGACAAGGACAGACAGCAGAACTGGACCCTTTGCAGCGTGTATGGGCAGCAGATGATTGAACAATTAGATGTGAATTTAGGTCAGGTCCATAGGGTCAGGTTCTATCGTAGATCAACGATGAGCAGACGGAGCACTTATTCACAGAGAAAAGACTCCCAGATGAGGCAATTGACAAAGGTGTGGTTCAATGATGACTGCAGGGGGGCTCCCGTGATAGCTGTAGGGATGATCTTTGAATTTTCCATAACCACAAACGACTTGACTGGACTTAGGGTATTTGAAGTAGAAAACAGAGGGATAATTAATGACGGCATCTGGTTAGAACATGACTGGACCTTACCATACACAGTGGTGAAGGAAGGAAGGTTCATAGACAGCACTCTGAATAAATGTCAGCAAACTGACACAATAATTGCATGCCCCTACCCAGTCTATTTGAACGAGCATGCTGTGTGGCTTCCAAACAAGCATACCTTTAAACTGCACTGTAGAGGTACGCAGCCTGAACACAGACATCACCCGAGTAGCATACAAGGGAGCAGGAGAATATTGCCTGACCACCTCCCTAAAGCAATATCAGTACAGCACAGCACACTGCGACATCACCAATGAGACCTTCTGCATAAAACCTGACTTCCGACCAAGCTGGGCCCCAGACATCTAATTGACATTCACAAAAGGGAAAGGGTGGACATCAATGCCACTGACGAACTCCAGCAAAACCTGGAGGAGTATTATGAAGAACACGACACAGAATATAGACCCCTACCTGAGGAGCTGCACCAAATCAGACAAAAACTGGCTACAGCCCACAGCACATTCACTAAATTGATACAGCAGACACAAGATATTACCCAGCAAATGGTGGGACAACGTCTGGGATTGGAGCCCCAGCCTTCAATATCATCCCTAATGTGCCTCATCTCCCACATGGCTGAAGTCCTCATCCTGCTTGCATTAATATATATTGTCATCCTCACAGTCCAGTTCCGTATGTAGAAAGCCCAAATCACTAGATATTGAGACTTGGGACCTATATTCACAATCCGAGCTCCCTTTCTTGAGGCAAACTAGGCGATGCCCTGGGATTTATACCTCATTGTACCAAGTAGCAAGGTTTACATGCACCTGCTGCTAAATGGGCCATTTGGGCCCTTTGTGTTAAGATTTATGATAAAATATTGTGTAATGTGATGCTGCTGCTTTAAATCTCTGTATTGTAAATAAGTTTGAATGTGTAAGCAAGCAGCATAAGATTATTTTAATTTAATAATAAATTGCATTTGATAATGAATTGCATTTGATAATGGATTGCATTTGATGATGGATTGTATTTGATAATGAATTTAGGTAATATTATGTAATGTATTTTGACTAAAGTAGAGTAGGGCCTTCATTGACCAACAGGTGACTGGGGATGCAGGGCAGGTATTGGTCCGTGTCTGTGATCCACCACGCTTCGCGTTCAGGATCAAGAGGATGGATATGTGACCATCTAAAATGGCCACCCGCAAAGAGTGATGGGAAATGTGGCCAAGCTGGGACACAGACAGGCTGAAGCCTGCAAATATACAAACCGCAGCCCAGACTTTATGCAGAAACTCACACCGGCAAAAGACTATTTGGAGGTTTTCCCGGGACAATGGGCTCCAGGTAGAAACTAGCAACAAGTGGCAAACTCAGCGGCGCCTGCTTTCCTTATTTGGGAGGGCCTACGTGCCTTGTACACTAACGGCCATGGCTGACCCGCCCAGCCATCAAGTGTCCACCCCTAATTGGTCAGGATCGATTAGGGTGAATGAGACCCGATCGATCCATTGGACCTTCAACCCCCAAACCCTCCCGCTGCCTGGGGAAAGCGGGCAGCATAATCAAAGATCCCTCCCACCCGGCTTACTCACTCTTCCAACTTCTTCCATCAGGCAGGAGATACAGAAGTCTGAGAACACACACGAACAGACTCAAAAACAGCTTCTTCCCCACTGTCACTCCTAAATGACCCTCTTATGGACTGACCTCATTAACACTACACCCAGTATGCTTCATCCGATGCCAGTGCTTATGTAGTTACATTGAATTGCCTTATTATGTATTTTCTTTTATTTCCTTTTCATATATTTAATGATCTGTTGAGCTGCTCGCAGAAAAATACTTTTCACTGTACCTCGGTGAGGGCTAAATCGCTGGCTTTGAAAGCAGGCCAGCAGCACGGTTCGATTCCCGTAACAGCCTCCCCGAACAGGCGCCGGAATGTGGCGACTAGGGCTTTTCACAGTAACTTCATTTGAAGCCTACTTGTAACAATAAGCGATTTTCATTTTATTTTCATACACGTGACAATAAACAAATCCAATCCAATCCAATCCAAAAGGGCGTGAAAGATAGGAGGATAAAAGGAACTGCGCGGACCATCACTCGCTCTCTTTCGACTGCAGCACGACAGTTACCAGCACCTGCCAAGTTCAAGGGCCCATGCAACCACCGAAGGACGACAACCGAACACAGACTACCTACAAGAACTACAGCCTCCGCCAGACGACTGAAACCAGATATGAGGCCTTATCTAATCTGGATCTGCTGGTCACCAGGAACTTAAGTCAAGGTCGGTTTAGTGTGCTAGTTATAGTCCAATGTGTATGACGTGTGATTAATTAAGTAAACAGCCTTATGTGTGTGTCAAATAAAGTATTATTGTACTAAACAACTTGTGTGAGCATTTGTCCATCGGATATGGGTTAAACACACTGTGGTTATAAAAGAGCAACATCAGCTTGCACTTCCAACAACTTTGTGGGCAAAAATGTTAAACCCTAAACATGCACCAAGTCTATCAAATGACCTGCTGGGAGATGCCTAATTCCAGCAAAATGTTGGTCTGTATGCATTTTCACATTGGTTTGAAGCATAATACATAAAGGCATAAAGACTTTTCTGAACTCCGCCATTCTACAGTCCTTTGCTCATTAAGTAATGTGGCTCTGTCTCTCGTATTTTCAAACTTGTTCATTACTTACTGTTTAAATATATCAACTGTGACTGTTCTTACTCCATGCCAGGCCTTTAAATACTTTCTGCTGTCAGTGGACTCTGCTTTATGCTTTCCCTCGCCGTCACTACAACTCACTCTGCTTTTGGTTCCCCTTCAGAAATTAGTGTCTCCGTTTGCTTAATTTTTAATAAGTAGACAGATTTAATTGTAATTCTGTGTTACGTGGTGGAAAAAATGTTTTAAAATAAGTCGTCTGCAAGTACTTTCTGGGTTTATATTTGTGCATGAGAGAGTTTAGCTATGGTCCAGCATTTTCTTTCTCCTGACAAACGTTTTGTTCCCATTCTGCAGGAAAGTTCAATTGTGACAGTTACTTGGTGACTAAGTGAATGGAATACTTATTTCATAGTATTTGAAGTTCAACAACTTCATTCCCGTTAATCTGAAGAGTGGGATCTTCTTTCATCTAGCGCTTTCAAGGACGATTGTCACATTCTTTAGGAATGTGAAATCTCACAATTACACGATCTTTAACCCTTGTGTGCATCAACTCAGGAAATGTTCCACATGTATATTCATTTCCAAATGTCCAGTGACATGCCTCGCATCAATTTAGGTGATTTGTATTGACATATCCCAAAGACATTATCCCAAATAATGCACAGGGTATTTTTCCTCTGTTAAGTTGTGATTTTGTCCTATGAAGTTCTCAAATTTCCCACTCCCCTTATCTCTGAAGCTACAGTTCAACAGACAATGGTATTCCTCCGGTATTCTTACGTACCATAACTTTATATTTTAGGTGGCCCTACCACATTACCGTTGTGATACAGAATATGCTCCCACCACCACCTACAGATGCAATATCGTAGGAATGTTGCCACCAAAGATAGTTTTTTAAATTTCCTTTCCCGGTACTTCAAAGCTACAAAAACACATTGTCATATGATTATCCTCCTTGTATTCTGTGTCCAAATCAACATATATTACAGCCTCCTAACGTATGAAATGGTGGTGCTGTGGTTATGATACTGGTCTAATAATCCAACAAACTGATGTTAAAAT
This sequence comes from Scyliorhinus torazame, assembly GCF_047496885.1. NCBI lineage: Eukaryota > Metazoa > Chordata > Chondrichthyes > Carcharhiniformes > Scyliorhinidae > Scyliorhinus > Scyliorhinus torazame. The sequence continues at coordinate 125,251,042 of NC_092713.1, forward strand.
CACAACATGATAATTGAAAAATTTGAATTGGAGAAAAAGTTGTTATCTCGGTTGCCTAAGTACACAACTGGTTCATTAATGGTCTTTATGGAACAAAGCCATACGCGACTTCAATCCCACACTACCACAGTTGACTCTTAATCCTCTCAAGTGGCCTTGTAAGCCACTAAGTTGTATGAAACTGCTACAATTAATATACCTCCTTCACACTTAGCACAGCAAATGGCACTCCTTTGATATTTTTATATACACCAACATTGTTTCAGGTGGCCCATTAATGCTACGATGTAACGATATGCTCCCACCACACCTACAGATACATGACCTTAGCAATAAATGCCGGGCTTGAAACAACATGCTGAACCCAAGAACGATGTTATTTATAAACTAATTTTTTGTTTTGTCACTCCTTCCTTAATATCACCGAGTCACACGTTCTCCATTTACCTGGTTTTCTTTGCGACCTTGCAGTCCTAAGTGTTCCTCTTTGAGATAAAATTACCATTCCACATGTGACTCTACTCAATGGACAAAGTTATTCGACAAAGGCAAAAACATAATGTTGCACAGAAGTTTGAGCTGTTCAGGTTTAGTTTCAGAATTTTAGGGCAAGTGGCAAACAACTTTCAGAATTCCAGAACTATACTCTTATATCTGAAAATTATTGCACAAAGGACAGTGCCAAAAGTGAAGAATAATGTTTCTGCATACAATTAAGCCAATTTTAATTTGGAATAAAAGAGCAATAAATTAAAATCACAAGACTGAATTCTAAAAATACTGACCTCCAACCCACTCATAAGCAAATTCTCAGATACTCCTTGATTAAATATGAACAAGGACTAATGATAAATAAACAAAGCATTAGGGCGAATAATAGCTCAGCAATGCCACCAATTGAGAGAATACATTTCCTGAAAATAACTTCACCAAGTCAATGTCTCAAAGATAAGACATGGAAAAATAACTTGTTTTGAAGTACTGCATGCTTAAAACATTTTAAAGATTGATAGATGTTCCATTATATTATATAACAGAAAGTTTAAAGTGTCTGTTTTGCACATAATGGAGATGCATGATGTAGGTAGACACACACACCAGTTAAACTACCCATAAAATGGCTCAACATTGGAAATTCAAAGTAGCCAAGTCCATCAAAAACCAGGTTGTTGAAGCAAACACAATAATCCAAGAATGACAATTAGGGTGGAATATGTATTTTAAAATTTCAGAATTTGGATTTATTTGCAATTACACCAGCCTTATACTGGAATAGGATCCATCACAAATTCAGAGAAATATTACTTGTTGTTCACTCCTGAACACAATTAATGTACCACCACTCTTCCCCGATGGCATTCCATCACCAAGATAAACAACATTTTCCAGCACACCTTGACTAAAGCTCTTTCTAGCTTTAGTCTATTTGCTCTGTTTAGGTCACCTTTGTTCATGAGTCACCAGGTATCTTTATGATACCGCCACGTGGTTCAAGTTCAGGTTATGATTAATAACACAGCACACCGCTTAGTAAGGATGAAAACAACGGTCATTTATTATATACAACAAGCAATATTAATACACTAATACTACTATTTATATAATAAACCTATCACTACTGGCCAATACTTAACTTAGGAAGAGCCCACCAGGTCAGGGAAACGAATGGCTTGTCCAATCAAATCTGGCCCGCGGGATTCAAAAGGCTGCTACAGGTCGGTGGTTAGGTGTCTCTACCGGATAGCGATCGTTGGATTCAAACTTACGGTACCAGTGGCTGGTCTTGCCACCGAGCAGGCGAAGATGAGAGAGAGCGATCTGAACTTGGACCTTCACTTTTATAGGGCCCAGGGGCTTCCCACCTCCCGGGGCGGCCCTTGACCCTGAGTCCCAAGTGATTGGATTCTGTCCCCAGTTTCTGGGGTCGATGTGTCCAATGGTGAGGCGATTCCTTGATCGGGGGGTGGTCGCTAACCTGTCTTTGTTTCGGCCACTGCAGGCGCCGACAGGTCTGGCCCGGTATTCAATTGCTAATATGTTGCAATTGTTCCCGGGGATAGCCGATTTAACTGTGGATGTCTGAGTAGATTAGGTGTAAACAGTCCTGAATGAAACTGCGGATACCTGGGTTGATGGGCTGTTGATAGCCCTGAGTATCGATCTGGGCTACGTTCCCAGAGCTGAAGCTGCAAACCTGTCTGCAGCTGCCTGCTTGTGTCTTTTTGGCTGCTTTTCCCAGCAGTCTTTTGGGTTAGCCATTTTAAACTGGGTTTTGGCCAGATTAATCGGAACGCAGCCATTTTACATGGCTACAACCTGCAACGGTGTTTTGCCAAAAAAGCATTTAAATTACATTTTGTGTATTGTAACGTTATGTAGCACCAACCATTGTAATATCATGTTGAAATTCTGTCAGGCTTGGCTCAGTGACAGTTCTCTCACCTCAAGATATATGGTCACAGGTTCAAGCTCCATTCCAGAGACATTGGCACATGAACAAGGCTAGTCCTTCAGTGTAATACCAAGGGAAAGCTGCATTATTTTAGATGGGACATAAAACGGATACCCCATCAATACACTCAGGTGAGCATAAAAGATTGCAGATTCAAAGACACATGAAGGTCTCCACAGTGCTTTGTCACTGTTTCTCTCTCAACCAATTATTACTAAATAGGATATACAATCACTATTGCATCATGTACTGAGGTTACAAAAGAAATTCTATACATGGAAGTTCTTTTTAGACCATTCTACAAAAGAAACAAACCATTTCAGCATCAAATTGAATACAATAGTTTTTAATGGCATTTAGAAATGGTGTCTGTGCACATTTCCCCTGCGTCTGCTTGGGTTTCACTCCCACAACTCAAAAGATGTGGTTAGGTGGATTGGCCACACTAAATTGTCCCTTAATTGGAAAAAATAATTGGGTACTCTAAATTTAAACAAAAAATAAATAGTACCTGTTGTGGCGGCTGTTCATCCATAATAAAGTAGAAGTAGGATCCTTTTACCTAAGATATTAAATGCAGCAAGTTTATTGACATTGCATGATTCTCACATACATAAACCTGCGGATTTTCCTCAGAGCATTCATTACAAATGATTTTAGCTTATTACACTATTCAAATCCAGAGATGTTTAGGATGACTTAGCTTTTTCCGGCAATTAAAAGTAAATTTTCACCTTTGTAACATGGGTAATGAATGCTACCAAACCACATATGTGCTAGAACAAAAGTAGCACTTATTTAAACATTCATATTTCCAATAGATTGACAGAGACCAAGATTTTGGCCCACTCGATAGGATAGAGTTCAAAGGTTTTGGATTAAAATTCCAATGCAGATATAAACAATATCATCTCGGCTGATATTTCAGTGAAGCAATGAAGAAGTACCACATTGTTGAAGACGCAACCTTTCAAATGACATTTTAAACCAAGGTCCCGCCGACTTATTTTCTCAGGTGGATGCAAAAGATCACCATGGTATGATACAATTTAAAGCAAGAGGAATTTTTCTGCTGTTCGTGACAACATTCTTTTCAGTACCACCTGAAAATAAAAGCCTCTGATCTTGCATTTGAGGAACCTTGCTCTGTAGGAATTGAGTAGTGCGTTGGCCATACAATAATGACCGTTGCAATATAGGACGTATGGCAGCCAATCTATGCACAGCAAGCTCCCACAAATATCTGTCCCAAATACCTTTAGACTTTAGATGACAAAAATCTTATCAATCTCGATTTAAAATGAATCAATCCAGCATCAAATGTTGCTTGCAGAAGAGAGTCAAAACGGGTGGCCTTTTTTAAAAATCTCAACACCATCATGTGTATTCTGGCCAAAAAGGTAAGTTCTTGGCTCATTGTCTTCTCCATGTCTTTCTACCTGTGCCAGGCTTTTGCTCTGTGTGCTACTCAGAAAATGTTCTGTTTTATTTTTTATTTCTTTAAAACAAAATCCACAGATGGGTATTGTGTCATGGTAGTGCCCTTTAAGAAAGTTTTTAGTCTTACCACATGGCTTCAGTGATGTCATTTTGTGGGTAGAGCTGAGCTGTGGCTGAGATTTTTTTCATTTTCATTTTCAGTTAAATAAAAAACCCTTTGATTATAGCTACCTTCTTTGGTAACTTAAACAGATATAGTTTGCTTTCTGGAGTGTGTTAAATCTGCTGGTGAGACGGGATCCGAATCTCAGGGTGAGCCAGTCTTATTCAAGTGAGAATGCAGAGTGCTGGGCCACACCCTTAAAAATGAGTTTTTGGTTTATGGGATTTTGTTTTTGAATTGGAACAGTTAAGGGGGAATTCATTAAGTGTTATACATAGATTACTGAAGCTGTGTGGTGTCTTTATGTTTGTAATTGATAAAAATTCTTGCTGTGTGTTTATATACATATATATGTTAACTAAGTTCTTAGAATAAAGCTTGTTTTGATTATTGTGTCTAGGAAGACTGATGAAGGGAAGGCTCTTATGCTCATCCTAGCCAAATTCAACATAAAGGTTGTAGGTCAGGTGGACTTTATAATATACTTTGGAGTTTCTAAACTCTGGCCCTAAATTGGGAGCAAAAATGCTATCCTGATCAGCAAGTCGTCACTGGACATCTATTAATCTTTGACCTGCAGCCGCATGATTTACCAAAGAAGGTATTTCAAATAATACTTTTGTTGAAATGAACAAACCATTTCTTAGTTGAAACTTCTAACCTCCTATTCCTTTTGGTATGTTGCAAACTGTCTTTTTTTAAAAAGTATTTTTATTAAGGTTTTGCAGAATTTTTCATAATAAAACAGTAGTAACAATAATAACACAACAAACTAGAGTGAACATTAACATAGTGCAAAAAGAGAATATACAATAACAATTAAATAGACATTACCCCATGCGACTCAGTCTTCCCACACCATCCCAATGAAGCACTGACCCTCCTCCACCCCTACGGATTGCTGCTGCTGCTGACATTTTAATTTTCCCCGAGAAAGTCGACGAACGGCTGCCACCTCCGAGAGAACCATAGCGTAGACCCTATTAAGGCAAATTTTATTTTCTCAAGGCTGAGAAACCCAGCCATGTTGTTAACCCAAGTCTCTACACTCGGGGGCTTCGAGTCCCTCCACATTAATAAAATCCATCTCCGGGCTACTAGAGAGGCAAAGGCCAAGACATCGGCCTCTTTCTCCCCCTGAACTCCCGGCTCTTCTGACACTCCAAAGATCGCTATCTCTGGACTGGGCACCACCCGTGTGTAAACCATCTTGGACATTGCCCTCGCAAACCCCTGCCAGAACTCTCTAAGCTCCGGGCATGCCCAAAACATGTGGACATGGTTTGCACGGCTGCGCTTGCATCTCATACAACGGTCTTCTACCCCAAAAAACTTGTTCATTCTCGCTGCTGTCATGTGTGCCCAGTGGACCACCTTAAATTGAATTAGATTGAGCCTGGCACATGATGAGGAGGAATTAACCCTGCCCGGGACCTCTGCCCACAGACCCACTGCCAACTCCTCACCTAGCTCCTCCTCCCACTTGCCCTTGAGCTCCTCCACCGGGGTTTCCTCCGCCTCCTGTAGTTCCTGGTAGATATCCGACACCTTCCCCTCCCCCACCCAGCTGCCGGAGACCACCCTGTTCTGTATCCTCAATGGCGGCAGCGTCGGAAAGGCCACTACCTGTTTTTTCAGTAAGGCTCGTACTTGCAGATATTTAAAGGCATATCCTGGCGGCAGATTACATTTGTCCTCTAGCGCCTTCAAACGGGAAAAGCTTCCGTCTATGAACAGATCTCCCATCCTGCTGATGCCTGCCCTCTGCCAGCTCTGGAACCCACCATGCATCCTACCCGGGACAAACCTGTGGTTGTTCCATATGGGGGTCCAAACCAACGCTCCCTCCACCTTCTTGTTCCTCCTCCACTGTCCCCAGATCCGCAGTGTCGCCACCACCACCGGACTTGTGGAGTAACCGGTCGGCGAGAACAGCAAAGGAGCCATTATCAAAGGTCCCAGTCTAGTACCTTTACATGACGCCGCCCCCCACCCCCAGCTCACACTTCCTAATCATAGCTATATTGGCCGCCCAGTAGTAGTTGCAAAAGTTGAGCAGCGCCAACACCCCCCCCCGGACTGCACTCCAACAGCGATCTCCTTGCTCTCGTGGTCTTATTCGCCCACACAAAGCCCGAAATGATCCTACTCACCCGCTTTAAAAAGGCCTTGGGGATGACGATGGGGAGGCACTGAAAGACAAACAAAAATCTGGGGAGGACAGTCATTTTCACGGTCTGCACCCTCCCTGCCTGTGACAGCGGGAGCATGTCCCACCTTTTAAAGTCCCCTTCCATTTGCTCCACCAACCGGGTCAGGTTGAGCCTGTGCAGGGCATCCCATTACCTGGCCACCTGTACACCCAGGTAACAAAAACTTTTCTCTACCATCCTGAGCGGCAGCTCTTTCAGTCTCTCCTCCTGCCCCTTGGCCTGGATCACAAACAACTCGCTCTTTCCCATGTTCAGTTTGTATCTTGAAAACTACCAAAATCCCTCAGGATCCGCAGAATCTCCCCCATCCCCTCCACAGGGTCCGAAATGTACAACATAGAACATTACAGCGTAGTACAGGCCCTTCAGCCCTCGATGTTGCGCCGACCTGTGAAACCACTCTAAAGCCCATCAACACTATTCCCTTATCAATCATATGTTTATCCAATGACCATTTGAATGCCCTTAGTGTTGGCGAGTCCACTACTGTTGCAGGCAGGTCATTCCACGTCCTTACTACTCTCTGAGTAAAGAACCTACCTCTGGCATCTGTTCTATATCTATCGCCCCTCAATTTAAAGCTATGTCCCCTCGTGCTAGACATCACCATCCGAGGAAAAAGGCTCTCACTGTCCACCCTATCCAATGCTCTGATCATCTTGTATGCCTCAATCAAGTCACCTCTTAACCTTCTTCTCTCTTACGAAAACAGCCTCAAGTCCCTCAGCCTTTCCTCATAAGATCTTCCCTCCATACCAGGCAACATTCTGGTAAATCTCCTCTGCACCCTTTCCAATGCTTCCACATCCTTCCTATAATGCGGCGACCAGACTTGCACGCAATACTCCAAATGCGGCCGCACCAGAGTTTTGTACAGCTACAACATGACCTCATGGCTCCGAAACTCAATCCCTCTACCAATAAAAGCTAAAGTACAGGGGCAAATCATCCGTGCATAGCGAGACCCGATGTTCCACCCCCCCGAACCAGTCCCTCGAGGCTCTCAGCGCCATAGCTAGCGGTTCTATAGCTAGGGCAAATAGTAACGGGGAGAGGAGACACCCCTGCCTCGTTCCCCGTTGAAGCTCGATGTACCCCGACCTCAGCCGGTTTGTACATACACTTGCTACAGGCGCCTGGTACAGCAATTTCACCCAGCCAATAAAGCCCTCACCAAACCCGAACCTCCCCAGCGTTTCCCACAGGTACCCCCACTCCACCCGGTCAAAGGCTTTTTCTGCGTCCATCACTGTTACCACCTTCGCCGCCCCTCCCTCTGAGGGCATCATAATATTCAAAAGTCTCCGGACATTGGTATTGAGTTGTCTGCCTTTAACAAATCCAGTCTGGTCTTCCTCTATCACCCCTGGGATGCAATCCTCATTTCTTGTGGCCAGAATCTTAGCTAGCAATTTGGCATCCACGTTTAAAAGTGAAATCGGCCTGTATGACCCGCAATGTTCCGGGCCCTTCCCTCGTTTAAGAATGAGTGAGATCAAGGCCTGTGACATTGTTGGGGGGAGGGTTCCTTTCTCTCAGCCTCATTGAAGGGCCTCATCATGAGTGGGCTCAATATTTCCGAAAATTTCTTATAGAATTCTACCTGGTAACCATCCGGCCCCGGGGCTTTACCTGACTGCATGCCCTCTATACCCTTGACAATCTCCTCCAAATCAATTGGGGCCCCCAGCCCCTCCACCAGGTCCTCTTCCACCTTTGGAAACCTCAACTGGTCCAAAAATTGCCTCATCCCTTCCGCTCCCGTCGGGGGCTCCGACTTATATAGTTTATTATAGAACTTCTCAAAGACTCCGTTCACCCCCCCCTGGAACCAAGACCATGTTACCCTCCTTATTCTTTACTCCCCCGATTTCCCTGGCCGCCTCCCTCTTTCGCAGTTGATGTGCCAGCATTCTACTCGTTTTCTCCCCATACTCATTGACTGCCCCCCTTGCCTTCCTCAGCTGTGCTACCACTTTCCCTGTGGTCAGCAGTTCAAACTCCACCTGCGGACTCCGCCGCTCCCTCAGTAGCCCCGCCTCGGGGGCCTATCTCCTGTCCACTCGGAGTATCTCCCCCACCAGTCTCTCCCTCTCCGCTCTTTTTCTCTTTTCCCTATGGGATTGAATTGAGATGAGCTCCCCTCTGACAACCGCCCTCAGAGCCTCCCAGACCGTTGCCGCCGGTACCTCACCCGGATCGTTTGTTTCCAGGTAATCCTGGATGTTCCTGCTAATCCGCCTGCAAACCTCTTCGTCCGCCAGCAGCCCCACATCCAGTCTCCAGAGTGGGCGCTGCACTCTCTCCTCACTACGCCACAGGTCCACCCAGTGCGGGGCATGGTCCGAGACCTTAATTGCCGAGCACTATGTCCCCACCACCTTTGGGATTAACGCCCTGCTCAAGACAAAGAAGTCTATGCGGGAATAAATCTTATGAACATGGGAGAAAAACGAGAACTTGTTCGCTCTCGGCCGAGCGAACCTCCAGGGATCCCCCCCCACCCCATCCGCTCCACAAAACCGCCACTGCCGGTCGCTTCCCTGTCCTGGTCTTCGACCGGTCCAGCTCGGGGTCAATGACTGTGTTAAAGTCTTTCCCCCCCCCCCATGATCAGGTTGTGTGACTCTAAGTCCGGGATTTTGCCGAGCATGCGTCTCATAAATTCCACATCATCCCAATTCGGAGCGTAGACGTTCACAACCACCCGGACCCCCTCCCACCTTCCACTCACCATTATATACCTGTCCCCTTATCTGCCACAATTCTCCCAGCCTCGAATGCCACACCGTTACCGATCAGAATTGCTATCCCCCTGGTCTTCGAATCCAGCCCTGAATGGAACACCTGGCCTACCCATTCCTTTCTCAATCTTGTATGATCTGCAAGCTTTAAATGGGTCTCCTGAAGCATTGTCTGCCTTTAACCCCTTTAGATGCGCGAACATGCGCGCTCTTTTGACCGGCCCATTCAAACCCCTCATATTCCACGTGATCAGCCTGGACGGAGGGCTAACCCCCACCTCCCCTGTCGACTAGCCATCGCCCTTTTTTGGCCAACCTCGAGCGCCCCCACAGGGAGCCACCGCCCCCGACCTTCAATTGGTACCTCGAAATTGATACCTCCTCTGTCAGCAAAGCAGCATCCCCCCCCCCCCCCCCCCACAACAGCCCCACGACCCAAAAGCCTCCGCCAAGCACCAGCTGAGCACTTGCTCACCCCCCACTACGCTCCCGAGAGCCAGCTGACCCATGCTGACCCCGGCAGCCCCCGCCCCTGGCGCCAGTCAGACTGTCGCCTCATTGTCCGGACCCCTCTCCCCACATGAATAAGCCAATTAAACTACCTCTCCAGCCCCAGTGAGTAAATAGTAATATGAAACGAAAAATAAACAGAAGACACTAACATTGCCAGTGAGGAGACACTTGTTGAACCAAGGCTCCAGCTTCCCGAAAAATCGCACACAGTACAGGGCCCCCTCCCCCCTACGTATCTCAACTTTGCCGAAAACACTACACCCTCCAGCCACCACCACAGCCCTCACATGCACCCAACATTGTATACAATCTTATATTAGAAACAGTACCGTGTTACCCAGCCCCACCACCGCATTCCACCAAAGCTTAACTGTCCTTTAATTAGAGTCCAGCTTTTCTTGTTTGACGAATGACCACGCCTCCACCGGCGTCTCAAAATAGTGATGCCGTTCCTTGTACGTGACCCATAGCCTCACTGGGTGTAGCATCCCAAATTTCACCCCCTTGCTGAAGAGGGTCACCTTCACCCGGTTGAATCCAGCACACCTCTTGGCCAGCTCCACACCCAGGTCCTGGTAGACGCCTATCACGCTGTTCTCCCACCTGCTGCTCTGTTCTTTTTTTTCCCCACCGCAAGACAAGTTCCTTGTCCGAGAAGCGATGAAATCTCACCACCATGGCCCTCGGCGGTTCATTCGCCTTGGGCTTCCTTGCGAGGGCTCTGTGCGCCCCGTCCAGCTCCAGGGGTCGAGGGAATACCCCAATCCCAATCAGCACCTCCAGCATCTTGGACACAAATGCTCCCACATCCGACCCCTCCACATCTTCGGGGAGGGCCACAATTCTCAAGTTTTGTCTCCTGGACCGATTTTCTAGGTCCTCCAGCCTCTCCTGCCACTTCTTGGGGAGGTCATCCTGCGCCTCCACCTTAAGGGCCAAAACGACCAACTCATCCTCATGGTCGGATAGCTTTTTCTCCATCACCTTAATCACTTTCCCTTGTGTCGCCTGAGTTGCGATCATTTGGTCTATTGATGCCTTCATCGGGGCCAGCATGTCCTTTTTAAGATCAGCAAAGCAGCCCCTAAGGAACTCCTGTAGCTCCTGTGACCACTGCCCCCATGCACCCTGGTCTATACCGGCCGCCATTCTGTGCCTCGGCGCCCGCTCCGCAAGCTTCTGTCTGTTGGGACTTAAACGCTTCACCCGGCCACTCCTGGTCTAGCTATCCATACAACAGAGAGGGAATCCTTTTGGCAGTGTTCGCTTCACCAATCTGCCCCAAAAAGTCCGTGAAAACTCCTGAAAAAAGGTCTGTTCCTGACGGGAGCTGCCGAATGCGCAACCTACTCCTCCATGGCCACCACCAGAAGTCTCGTCACTGCTTCTTCAATGGCCTTTGCAAGATCTTTTCGCAGTTGTTCCCTCTGCTGCTGGAATTCAGCTTTAATAAAGACAGTCAAGTCAGTTTAAAGCCTTTGAGCTTGCCCTTCCCCCGCCTGCATGCTTGAAGAGGCTTTTGTCTTTGCTGCAGCACGAGCCAAATCCCTCACTGTTTCTGCTGGGTCTGGTAACCAAGAGACATACCATGCCTGGGGGAAAGTATTCCTCCAACATTCATCTACATCTTTTCATCAAAATTCCACCCCGTATTGATTAAAAAGAGCTCTTTTCTGTAACCTTGGGCAGGAGTTGCCTTGAATGTGACCACTTACTCCATGGTCCACACCGGAAGCAGTGTTGCAAACTTTCTGCTGGGTGGTAAAGTCTCGCCCAGACAGTTGTACCCAGGAGGTATCCCAGAAAATATGCTGAGGGACTTCATGGAGGTCCTGCCATGTATGCACTGTACTGTAGCTCCTGGGAAATTTAAACTTCTGATGGACAAGTACATTACACTGGTAACCATCCGAAACTCTAATGTAAATCAGAAATATTGGATGGTTCAGACTCTCTTAGCAGAATAGTTACCATGGAAAAAAATAGAAGGATTAAAATCACTCCCAACTCCTGGCCAACTATGGTAATGACATTCCCCTCCCAACTCACCCACTTACTTTCTCCTTGGCTTCTCAAAATGCATTTAAAAACAGATCCCCTTAAACTCAAATAAAAACAAAAGATGCTGGCAAACTCAGCAGGTCTGGCTCATTCTGAGTTAATGTTTTGAGTCCATGACACAGCTATTACGCTGTTCAGACCCTGAAACCTATCTGGTTTAAGGCAACTCCTGCCATAAAAAGGGCTTCATTTCCCCAACGCTACTGCCCTGCACTGAAGGACCAGGGAACCAGGTATGCTACACATTTCTCACCAGGCCCACGTGTGAAGAGGCGAGATACATGCATCTCAAAGCCTGGTTAAGTAAAATGTAGAGTGGCAATCCCATTGTGACTGTCACTCCTCAGAAGTTCTGGATTTTTGCTATGAAATGATAGACCAAAACTAGAGCTCTGAATGCTTACCTCTGCTGGATACTGTGCTGGATGATCTAAAGATGGTGCAGATCTACTGCTGTAGCAACTATCCAGTAATCACCTCCGCAAATTTGTTTCTTTACATGACGTCTTGATTGAAGACCAGCATTCTGCTGTGAAAACGGAGATGGCAATACAGATTTTAATACAGTCACTGGTTCTGCTCATAATTTTACAAGTTAAAAGAAAAATAATTTGAATAGTTCAGGTAAATTAGTTCAAAAATTGATGCTGTAGCACCCGGCCTTCAAAATGGCACCCACAATGGGTGAGCAGACTTCCGCCACCACGGCGAGCTATGTTAATGCACAACTTGCAGGCAGCAACTACCGGAAGAATGCGGACTAGTCAGAGTATGATATCAATCGGCATGCAATGATGATTTGATGCCATTGCTGCCATTTTGGGATTGAACACTCCAGCTGACACCCCCATCACTGCTATTTGAAGGGATCATCAATCCCATTCAGGTTAGCTGATGATTGATTTCTACTGGCCCTTTCCTGTCATTATTCAAGTATTTCCAGAGAAGTCTACAAAGCTCCGTGCAGCACGTGCTAAAACATCTAGTCCTGGCTTCAGAAATTCTGCACAAACCACTTGCACCCAGGCATAAGTGCATCTTCCTGGACAACAGTCTGAGCAGAAATGACACAGAGCAAGGCAAGCTACAAGAATTGGAGGGGGTGGAGGGGTGCAAATTCTACTGCTTCAAACTCAGTGAGGAAGAATGTATCAGATGTCACTGAGGTCATTACTGAAATCTGCCACCTGTTGCAGCCTCAAAAAGGACAAAGATGGTATTGCTGGTGACTATGAAGTGACCATAGCTACAAGCCAGTAACATATCTTGGCTGTAGGAAGCAATATTTGCTGGCTCACCATTCACTGTTACATTGAGATCACTAATGCCCTGCATTTCAAGCAAACTGAATACGTCACTCACATTTGCCAGAGGGAATCAGATGGAATTAACATTGCAGGCTTCCCCGTGACGCAAGGTTCTATTTACTACAGTGCTTTACTGACACCCCATTGAACTCAATATACCACAACCAGAAAGGATTCCACCCTCTCAATGTTGATATGCATATCATACAGTCCAGATCCCTGGCAACAATCGTGATGCCTTCAATTTGTGGCAATCTACTGTACCACATTAAGCACCATGACAATCCAAAAGGGGTGAATGGGCAATGGGACAATTCACTGATCAAATGGCTCATGATGTCAGTGTCCAACTCACACACATGGGTCAGCACACATATAACAAAAGCCAAGTGAAGAGCAGACCACTGAGGCGCTTAAACAATGTTTCCCCTTCTTGGATAACTCTGCAGCAGCAACGCAGCACTCACTAAAGAACGTGTCAAGATTCATTCCGGTTTTCTTCAGACCACAAATTTGCCAGTATGATTGCTCAAACCTAGTCACCAACCATACAGCAACCAACCAAGAGGGAAGCAACTGTCCCCCTTTCTAACTGGACTGTCCATATTGCTTTGAGGTGCCACGCCCCCCTTTATGCACTAATATCCAGTTATAATGACAGCAGATTTAGCCTATGTGGACCAAGTTTAACTTGTATTACAGCAGTGTACTTGCATGGTTTCAAGTCTGAGCATCCCCTCCACAGCCTTCTGCAATAAAGAGTTCCACAGATTCACCACCATCTGGCTGAAGAAATTCCTCCTCAACTGTTTTAAAGGATTATCCCTTTAGTCTGAGGCTGCAGCCTCAGATTCCAGCTTTTCCTCTCCACGTCCACTCTATCTAGGCCGTTCAGTATTCTGTAAGTTTCAATAAGTTCCCCCTTCATTCTTCTAAATGAGTAGAGACCCAGAGTCTTCAACCTCTCCTCCTATGGCAAGCTCTTCCTTCCGGGGATCATTCTTGTGAACTTCCTCTGGACCCTTTCCAAGGCCAGCACATCCTTCCTTAGATAAGGGCCCCAAAACTGCTCACAATTCTCCAAATGGGGTCTGATCAGAGCCTTATACAGCCTCAGAGGTACATCCCTGATCTTGTATTCTAAGCGTCGACATGAATACTAACATTGCATTTGCCTTCCGAGCTGCCGATTGAACCTGCACGTTAATCTTAAGTGAACCTTGAAATAGGACCCCCAAGTCCCTTTGTACTTCTGATATCTTAATCCTTTTCAAATTTAGAAAATAGTCTATGCCTCCATTCTTCCGACCAAAGTGCATAACCTCACAATTTTCCACATTGTATTCCATCTGCCACTTCTTCGCCCACTCTCCTAGCCTGTCCAAGTCCTTCTGTAGCCCCCCTGCTTCCTCAATACTACCTGTCCCTTTGCATATCTTTGTATCATCTGCAAACTTAGGAACAGTTTCCTGAGCTCCTTCTTCCAGTTCTTTACTATATATTGTGAACGGTTGTGGTCACAACACCGACACCGGAGGCATCCCATTAGTCACCGGCTGCCATCCCATAAACAACCCCTTTATCCCCACTCTCTGCCTTCTGCCAGTCAGCCAATCCTCTATCCATGCCCGTCTCTTACCCTTCACACCATGGGTTCTTAACTTATTTAAAAGTCTGCTATACGGCACCCTGTCAAAGGCCTTCTAGAAATCTAAATAGATCACGTCCATTGGTTCTCCTTTGTCAAGTTTCCATGTTACCTCCTCAAAAGAACTTGAATAGATTTGTCAAACATGACCTCCCCTTGACAAAGCCATGCTGACTCAGTCCTATTTTATCATACACTCCCAAGTACGCCGCAAACTTATCTTTAATAATGAACTCTAAAATTGTACCAGTGACCTGAGTCAGGCTAACCGGCCGGTAATTTCCAATCTTCTGCCTCCCTCCCTTCTTGAACAGAGGCGTTACATTAGGCATTGTCCAGTCCTCTGGGAGCTTCCCCGACTCCAGTGATTCCTGAAAGATTAGCACCAATGCCTGCACAATCTCCTGAGCTACAACCCTAGGGTGCAGTCCATCTGGTCCAGGTGATTTAACCACCTTCAGACCTTTCAGTTTCCCCAGAACCTTCTCCTTAGTGATGGCCACTAACATTTAACTCTGTCCTCTAATTCTCTTCCCGTGTCAGTTTGTATGCATTCTCCCCATCTCCCATTTCATTCCTTGTGGGTTGGCAAAATCCAGCCAACTATGTGCGGATCTCACCCCCAAGCTAATCTCTAAAGAACACACAGGGTCAATATCTGTGCTGGTGTTTGCAAGTGAGAAAATAACTGACAGCTTTCTTTGTCATTGCTCTCTTCTTGCTGTTCCACTGTTGCCTGGCCAGGGTGCAGCAATTTGGTATCTGGAAAAAGGGAAATGAGGAGGACGATTCAGTATGACCATACTATCTTGGTTTGAGCCCTGCCACTGTCTTTGGCCTCAGTCATGGCCAGTCCAATGACAATCATCTCTCTTACATGGCTACAGGCATGCAGTTTTACTTGTCCTCAGCTGGTTAGTTGTGATGCCTCCTATTATATACCATCATGTTCTGCTAGTGAAGTGTATCCTTAAGTGTAATACGTTTGGATGTGGTTGAATAAATGACACTACGTTAAGGGGTGAGATGTGGGTGTGAGGCTTGCAGTAGCTCTATATGCGTGGGTTTGCGTCAAAAGAGATTGGTCGGTGAGTGACGGGGGTGTACTGCATTAAGCAATATGTAAGACTTGTGGAGCAGTTGGTGGAACTTGACATTTGAAGAGGAAATCAATGACCTTGACCATTCCCATAAGATCATTGAACTCTTTACGGCACTGCATCCAAGTCTCTGGAGTAAGGCTTCTGTCATTGACTGCCACAGCTATCTGCTCCCACAGCCTTCATAGCTTGTTTAGCAGGCTGCCAGGCCCTCTGCATGCATAGATTACGTCTCTCCTCCTGCAGACTTCCTCCACCAAGAAGCACATACTCTCTGCCGTGTTGTGCCATAATTCGGTGTTCCTTTTGCTTACACCCTCTCCTAAAACCACGTGTTTCAGCCAAAATACACCTGCCCTTTTAGAGGTGCTGGATGGCTTTAAGCAGTGGAGACTAGCTTTAAATGATGCGTGCATCACACAAACCTGGCTCCCCTGCGGAGGTGTGCAGCCACTTAACAGCGTGATCAGTGCTGGCTGCACATAGTTACCATACAACTCAGCAGGCAACAAGACATCGGAATGCTGCCTGCATCAGAAGCAATGGGCAGAAGTCAATTATACCTCATGATACCCAAGCCCTCATGGAGGGTCCTGGTCAATTTTGCAGCCATTGATTCAAATGCAGATTCTAAATTGACGTTGAATTTATTATCTCTTTACAAGTATACAAGTTACATTTTTAAGACCATTTCAGCCAAAAGTCAGCAGATCGGCTTTCACATGGGTAATGTTTTTGGAGGATTGAGTTGGGCCCAGAAAAGAACATTTCAGGGGGATAAAGTAAAAACGAACAACATTGAAGAATTTATATTAATTCTGTTACATGTATGTAGTTTATAATATTACAAACTGTACACCTCCCATCCAGCACAATGGTCCAAGCCTTCCAGTTAGAGACTGGATGCATGACTGAGATGCACATTGGCACCCTGTGGAAATCCATATGTGTGGATCTACGTGAAAAGTGTCCGAAGTTTCAACTTGTGCCATGTGCAACTCATTGCTCCCAGAGCCCCTACACAAATGCCTCCTACTCAGAGTCAGAGACTTTGGACAGTTCTGTGGCAACTACGTAACAACACAACCGACACGTCTCCCCCCACTGAACCCCATAGCCCATCCAACCACCCAACTTAACCAAGACGGCCACCTCACACACCTCCCTCACCTAGCCCCATCCTCACTTACCCACCTCACCCACTTATTTCATCCCCCTACCCATTCACTTATTCCTCCACGCACCAATTCACACATTCACTAACATTCAAACTGGATCTTAAAAGTCACCATGTGGCAGCTAGTGTAGCAAAGAGAGCATTTTGTGTCGCCCCCACCATCCCAAAACTCTGCCTCACTTCAAAAGAGCTCTGTGGGATACTGCGCTCTGCATCTGGGCTTGGAAGGTCCCAGAAGAAATGCAAGCAACATCAAGTTAAGTAAAAAGATGTGGTGGTGGGAGAATTTTCGAGCAGTGTGACAAGCCAGCGATGATTAGCCGCTCCTCGGAAGATTTAGCCCAATATAAATATATACCACAACAAATTAATTGCATACACACTGCTCACTATCCGAATGCCCAAACAATTCATCCCAATAGCCCAATTGTATAACATGGTATAAATCTCCTTTATCTTCATCAGTAGCACTCGTAGCTTCGGCATGATCATTCAACAACTAATTGTCCCCAGAAGAGTCAAACACATTTAATATTCCACATTTAGAATTTTTTGTTGTTGACAATATTGCGATGAAGTTCATTCCATGCACTTATGGCCTATCGGCACAAGGTTGTTAAGTGAGGGTTCTCACATATTTCTACACTTAGTGAATGTTTTTTCATCTGCCAACATCCAATTGTTCCACTTCTTTTGGATACTGTCCTTGAGGCACTTACTTATACAAACATCCAAGAGCTGAACAGCACCTGTAATTGCCAATTCAGTGTTGGTTTGATCTCACTTCATGGGCTACACGTTGACAAGGTGGGATTTGAATATGTTGCAGATGAGCAAATATTTTACTTTGCGTAATTCATCTGGTCTCAAATACAACAATTCTTTGATCCATTCCTTGCGACATCCTTCATCCATCCAGACTATCTCATGCACGTGAACAGCATTTCTCTCTGGGGAGACATTTGTGCTTGAATATCACCATCACAGTGGTGAGTAGGGTCCTGTCCTGGCTGGGACATACTTTTAGTTAATGTATATGCGCTCAATTGGGACAACGCAGACTTTGTTAAGAATCTGTTAGCGCCCGTCCGGACTTGGATTCACATCAGCTGATAATGCGTTGGGGGGGGGGCAATTTTAATTGTGTGATGGATCCCAGGGTGGATAGGTCTACCCCCAAGACAATGGTCAAGTTGGGGATGGGAAAGGATCTGGGGTTATTTATGGATCAGATGGGGGCGTGGATCTGTGGAGATTTCAGCATTCGGGAAAGGAGTATTCTTTCTTCTCCCATGTACATCGGGTATACTCATGTATTGATTTTGTTCTGGTAGGGAAGCCAGTGCTGTCAGGGGTTGTGGTCCGGGGGGGAAGTTGATTTCTAATAGGCCCACAGGGATAAAGTTGAGAGGGAGGAGAGGCAGAGGTTGATGGATGCTATTGTAGACGTGGATCGGAGGCACTCTGTGGCCCTGGCTAGGGAGCTGTTGGCAGAAGGAAGAAACTGCAGGGAAATAGGAAAGGTGGTGGGGCCAGCTTTGCCGCTCAAGAGGGGTTCAGTATGGATATAGGGAGAAGACTAGCCAGCTGCTCGCCCACCAGGTGAGGCAACAGGCGGCTGCACGGGAAATTGAGGTGAGGGAGACAGGAGGAGGGTTGGTGACGATGGCGGAAAAAATCAATGAGAAATTTGAGACGTAATAGAAGAACATAAGAACTAGGAGCAGGAGTAGGCCATCTGGCCCTTCGGGCTTGCTCTGCCATTCAATGAGATCATGGCTAATCTTTTCTGGACTTAGCTCCACTTTCCCGCCCGAACACCATAACCCTTTATTCTTTTATTCTTCCAAAAAACTATCTTTATCTTGGAAACATTTAATGAAGGAGCCTCAACTGCTTCACTAGGCAGGGAATACCATAGATTCACAACCCTTTGGGTGAAGAAGTTCCTCCAAAACTCGGTCCTAAATCTACTTCCCCTTATTTTGAGGCTATGCCCCCGAGTTCTGCTTTCACCCGCCAGTGGAACAGCCACCCCGCATCTATCCTATCTATTCCCTTCATAATGTTATATGTTTCTAGAAGATCCCCCCACATTCTTCTAAATTCCAACAAGTACAGTCCCAATCTACTCAACCTCTCCTCGTAATCGAACGCCCTCAACTCCAGAATCAACCTAGTGAATCTCCTCTGCACACCCTCCAGTGTCAGTACGTCCTTTCTCAAGTAAGGAGACCAAAACTGAACACAATACTCCAGGTGTGGCCTCACTAACACCTTATACAGTTGCAGCATAGCCACCCTATTCTTAAACTCCATCCCTCTAGCAATGAAGGACAAAATTCCATTTGCCTTCTTAATCACCTGTTGCATCTGTAAACCAACTTTTTGTGACTCATGCACGAGGACCTTCTATCAGGGGATGTATAGGTCTGAGCCCCGGGAGGACGACACAGATATGGGGCATTTTTTGGATGGGTTGGTGTTTCCGTAGGTGGAAATAGGGAAGAGACACGGATTGGAGGCACCATTGGGTTTGCAGGAGATAATGGGATATGTGGGGTTGATGCAATCAGGGAAGGCACTGAGGCCGGATGGCTTTCCAGAAGAATTTTACAAACAATTTTTGGCAGAGTTGGCCACCCATCTCCTGGATATGTAAACTCAATCGTTGGTGAGGAGGGAGTTGATGGCCATACTTGCACAAACTTCTATTTCCTTGATCCCAAAGAAGGAAAAAGACCCAACAGATTGTGGGTCTTACAGGGCCAATTCCTTTCTGAATCGAGATATGACAGCATTGGTTAAGGAGCTGCCAAGGAGGTTGGAAGGGTGTGTGCCGGATCTGGTCTCGGAGGACCACACTGGGTTTGTCAAGGGACGGCAGTTGTCAAGCAACATCAGGAGGCCTTTGAATGTGGTAATGACCCCGTCAAGCGGTAGAGTGTTGGATGTTATCATATCAATGGATGCAGAGAAGGCCTTTGGACCAGTAGAATGGAGGTACCTGTTTAAGACCCTGAGGTTTGGGTTTGGACCAATGTTGGTTGGATGGGTGCATTTGCTGTATGCATATAAGGTGTTGGTGAGGCCACATCTGGAGTATTGTGTTCAGTTTTGGTCTCCTTACCTGAGAAAGGACATATTGGCACTGGAGGGTGTGCAGAGGAGATTCACTAGGTTGATCCCAGAGTTGAGGGGATTAGATTATGACGAGAGGTTGAGTAGACTGGGACTGTACTCATTGGAGTTTAGAAGGATGCGGGGGGATCTTATTGAAACATATAAAATTATGAAGGGAACAGATAGGATAGATGCGGGCAGGTTGTTTCCACTGGTCGGGGAAAGCAGAACTAGGGGGCATAGCCTCAAAATAAGGGGAGGTAGATTTAGGACGGAGTGTAGGAGGAACTTCTTCACCCAAAGGGTTGTGAATCTCTGGAATTCCTTGCCCAGTGAAGCAGTTGAGGCTCCTTCTTTAAACGTTTTTAAGAAAAAGATACATGCCTTTCTAAAGAATAAAGGGATTCGGGGATATGGCGTATGGGCCGGAGAGTGGAGCTGAGTCCACAAAGATCAGCCATGATCTCATTAAATGGCGGAGCAGGCTCGAGGGGCCAGATGGCCTACTCCTGTTCCTAGTTCTTATGTTCTTATGTTCTTATACCTGCTATCCCTGTTGTTGTTTGTGTTGACTATTGGGTCCTTGGCGATTGCGCTATGAGCTTCAAGAGTGGAAGGGCAGTGAGGGGAGGATGATTTATTGTTATCCATTTCAAACCCGCTGGAGTGCATGGGGAAAATAATGGACCAACTGGGGAAGTTTGATGCATTTACTGGGTACAAACGGAACGTGGCAGAAAGTGAGGTTTGATGCATTTTCTGGGTATCAGCGGAACGTGGTGAAAAGTGAAATTACCACCGGTGAATGCCCAGGGGAGGAGTGTGAATCTGGGAGCCCTGCCATTCAAGGTGGCCGGCATTTGGGACAAACAAAGCTAAGCCAGACTCCCCGGCGCCAGCAGGAGCCAACACAAAAGAGGTTAACGGACACCTCAAGACCGCCCATCGATCAGGGAACCACTCCAGTATTGGAGAAATCGAACCAAGCGATTGGAACGAAGTCCAATCACTTGGAACCAGGTACAGGGTCCGCCCCGAAAGGCAGGAAGCCCCTGGGGACTATAAAGTTAAGCTCCCAAGTTGAAATCGTTCTTCTTGATCGGGTCACTCAGCAACGCGAACCAACCTTGACCGTGACCGGTTCAACTGCCGCCGAAATCCAGTAAGTCTGAAGTCAACACTCGCTACGAGATAGGCGCTCCTAGCTACCAATCCGTACCAACTTCGAATCCCGCAGACTCAGAACCCGAACGAAAGGCCATTTGTTCCCCTGACATTGTGGGCCAGTCCGAAGCTAAGTATAGGCCTGTTAGTTGTAGACGTAGAATTTGTGCATGAGTAGCGATTACTGTGCATAATAAATGTGCTTTGATTTGAATCTTACTAATCAGTGTATTGAGTTATTGATCATTACTTGAACTTGAACCTCATGGCGGTATCATAAAGATACCTGGCGACTCGAGAGCAAAGGTTATAAAACAGAGCCAATTGAACCAACCAAAAGTTAGCAACATATTACTGACGACATCTGACGGGACCCGAACTAGAAGTGGCTTAACCACTCCGGGAGAACCCAAAAATTTGAATTAGAGATCCAACTGGGAACAAAAAACCACAAGTGTTCAAGCAGTTCTGATCAATCCTCATAATTCGGAAGTGTGTTAAATGCATGCTAACTAACAGGGCTATAAGGTAAACTGATAGATTTTTTGTTGCAACAAAACTGTCGGGAGTTTGTATTTTGGAAAATAGCCAAAGCTGTACCGTAATTACAGCACCGCCTTAGTCCCCCTGTTCCAAATTTAAAAGAAGCATTCAGATAAGAAAGGTGGCAATGCAGGCAATGCAGCACCCCATGAACCCAGAAGAATTTGCGGTTGCAGCGACCAGCAGCAGTAGAGTAGGAGAGTGTCCCGTATGGGAGGAAGAAATCAGGAAGTACGTCAAAGGGAAAGGATGGCCCCTTTGGAGCGAATTCTGTAGCAATGAAGAAACAGGTCCCGGGAGTATAGGACATACTTGGTGGGAGAACCTGAGCGAGATTCACAAGAAGAGCTTAGGAAAAGCTCGCAAGCCGATGGCAATAGTGTCCTGCTTGGCACAATTGCGAGGCACAGAGGAGGTCGTTAGGACGCTCCGGAAAGAGATAGAAGGCATACATCAAATGAGCAAGGTCGATGTTAGTGAGGTAGAAAGAGAGAATGTAGAGTTAAGGAGGAAGTTGGCAGCAAAAGACAGAGAGGTGGATGATGCCAAGTGGGCACACCAGTCTTGTCTGGCGCACTTAAGCAGCTTCCAGTCCCAGTACGAAAAGGCCTATCAGGACACGCAACGTGCAGTCCTGGTACGTGAAGAAACTGAGAAGCAGGTAGAAGCATTGCAGAGGCAGTGTAGTGACCTGAAGGCAGCGTTAAGAGCACTCCATGCTGCCACCACGGAGCAAAGACAAAGCTCGTTAGACCATGCAAAGTGCCGGCAGCAGATTGCAGAGCTGCAATCTCTGCTTTCAGTTCAAAAAGGATTCCAGAACACCTTTGGAGCAAAATTAGATGAGGAAGACGGCCCTGATTGGGAAGAGATAAATGAGACAGCGCAGAGATAAGTTCAGGGAACATGTGCGCAAGGAAAGCCCCAAAGTGAAAAGCGCCCCAACCCCCACAGAGCAGATAGTTCAGGCTCCAATGAACCCAGTCACCGCCCACCGCACAGCTACATCGGACGATACGGAATTTCTGGACACCACCGCCTTAACAGTGACCCAATTACGGGACGCGTGCGAGAAAATCACACCGTTCCTCCCCACCTCAGACCTCCACCATTTCTTTGCCAGAGTAAAGCAGCAGGCGACCAGGTACGGCCTGGATGAGCAAGAGCATGTAAAGCTCACAGTTTTGAGTCTAGACCCTTCGGTCGTAGCAGCCCTTCCCGACCCACAGAATGTAGGAGGAGGCACCCTTGCAGAAATGCATACCGCGGTCCGAGACGCGATCGGGTATAACCGGGGTGACCCCGTAGATGGCCTCAATAAATGCAGGCAAAAGAAAACCGAACACCCCACAGCGTTTGCTGGACGCCTGTAGATCCACTTTGCAGCAGTTTTTGGAGACTTAGACCGTGCCCATTTGTCCCCAGACAACATGGCCAAACGGACCCGCACCCTTATCTCCCATGCCACAGAAACAGGACAAAAAGCTTGCACGAATTATGATCCCTCCAAGGAGGCTCATAACGAGAAATGGGTCATAAAAAGATTGTCCCACACCTGGGAGCAGTCTGTACAAAACAAACCCGCAGTTAAAAATCCCGAAGAAAAGCAGTCCGACGCAGACATACAGACCAGAACCCCGCATGGGTAAATGAAAGCAAGAACAGCCCCCCACAAAAGTCACAGGAGTGTTACAACTGTGGACAGTCGGGACATTTTGCAAGGGAATGCAATGCCCCACCAAAGCCACAGAGGGCCCAGCAGACGGGCACTCTAAGTAGGAATAAGACAGAGCCCATACATAGTGTGAGCACCCGTTCAGATCAGACGGACCTGAACGGAACGGACCGACGGTGTTCGGACTCCCCCAGTTGGGTCTGCTACACCCTTTGGAACAGGTCCGGACGACCGATAGTTGCAGCGAAGATACGGGGACAGCCCATCGAGTTTCTCTGGGACACAGGAGGGTCCCGCACCACAATAAATTCCTCCACCATGTTCCAAAAGGACACGTGGCCCACTACAGCCACTATCACCCTCAGCGGCTTTCCAGGTCACTCACAGCAGGGACACATCACAGCCCCTGTACCCATTCAAATCGGCAACATCACCACCAAGCACCCCATAGTTTTAATTGACCTGCCCCACACAGCAGAACACATTCTGAGAATCAATTTTATGAATTCCCACACCTATCATTTGATTCAGTCAACCAGTGTGTCTGGAAAATGGCAAAATCCGCAAGAGCCCACGCAACGCTCACAATAGGTGAATACTCCAACAAAATTTGCGCAGTAGGCGAATTTTGGTTTAACCAGACGACAATTAGCACGGACAAGCAGGTTAGGGCAGTTTTACAGAACAACAGGACAGCATCCGCGACCCACAAGCACGACTGTGGCAGGATGACTGGTTCAGTACAAATCGCAGGACCTGACCCTAGACACCAAAAACAGTCTGGATTTCCCCAAGAGGCAGAGGGATAAATCTCAAAGGTAATCGACAGCTTATTAGAGCAGGGTGTACTTAGATCAGTAGCCTCCACTAATAATGCCCCGATTTGGCCAGTGAGAAAGCCCGATGGATCATGGCGCCTGACCATCGATTACCAGGAACTCAACAAAATCACCCCCGCAGCAGCCCCCACAGTAGCCACAAGCCCCGAGACCATGCTCAAGCAAGGACTCAATTCCCGATACTTTACGGTTTTGGATATCAGTAATGGATACTGGTCCATTCCATTGGCAAAGGCGTGCCAGTACGAATATGTCTTCACCTTTAAAAACCAACAGTACACGTGGACATGCCTTCCACAAGGATTCCACAGCTCCCCCTCCATTTTCCACCGACAGCTGGCAAATAGTTTATCAAAATCTTCTCGCCCCGAATGTCTTGCCCAGTACGTAGACGACCTACTACTGCAGACAGACACCAGGGAAGAGCACATCGAGCTTCTGTCCTAACTCCTGGAACTCCTACAAGCGATTGGATGCAAAGTTAACCCCAAAAAGGCCCAGATTTTGGAACACAGTGATATATTTGGGTACAATTATCACACATGGTAAACGCGAGATCGAGCACAAAAGGATTGACTCAATTGCTAAATTGCCCCTTCCCCAGAACGTTTAAGCCCTCCGGTCGTTTTTAGGACTGGTTGGCTACTGCCGAAACCACATTGACGGTTTCGCTAGCAAGGCAGCACCCCTCTCAGACCTCCTAAAGAAAGGAGCCCCCTGGGAATGGCTTCCGCAGCATAAGGATGCTGTGGATGCGTTGAAACAAGCACTCATAGCAGCCCCCACACTACAAGTTCCAGACCCGCTTTCCCCCTATGCGATAGAGGTAGCAAGCACAGACCGCACCCTTGCGGCCGTGCTCCTTCAGGAACGGCACGAACAGTTAAGGCCCGTGGCTTACGCCTCCAGAGTTTTAGATGCTGTGGAGCAGGGATTTTCAGCCTGTGAACGGCACCTGCTCGCAGTGTTATGGGCAGTACAGTATTTTTCGTACATTACCGGACTAAACCCCATCACTATTCTCACGGAACACACCCCCAACCAACTTTTACTGGACGGACGACTCAAGGATGGTACAGTTAGTCAGATAAGAGCAGCTAGATGGACCCTTCTTTTGCAGGGACGGGCATCACTGTTAAATGGACAAAGACCCACACCTTTTTAGCCGACAACCTACAGTACCCCGGAACCCCCCATGAGTGTGAAATTCTCTCTCCACACCACAACACAGGCCCCTTTATTGCTAAAACACCCCACAGAAAGATAGGTAGTTCAACCCGGAGCCCCAAGCACACAGACACGTGCGAACCCATAAATATATATGTGGATGGATCTTCCACAATATTAGAAGGAAAGCGCATAACAGGATGCGGTATTTACATCGAGGACGCGCAGGGACACGCCCTAGAAGAAATAGCAATAAAACTTCCAGGACACTTAGGCGCACAGGCAGCAGAACTTGCGGCCATCGCATACATAGTGGAACACCCAGATTCCTTCCCCAGCCCAGCAGACATATATTCGGACAGCCTCTATATCTGCAACAGCCTTACAAAATTCTTACCCCTGAGGAAAGCAAGAGGATTTGTTTCCGCAGACAGAAAACCCCTCCCTTCACCCCCATTGCTCCGTCACATTTTAGAGTGAGCACAGAACAGGACTTTTGGAAGAGTCAAAGTTCGTAGTCATCATCGTTCCTCCCCCACTGGAAATGTAAAGGCCGACGCACTGGCTAAAGCAGGTTCCAGGCATGGATATTTTTGGACACCTCCCGAAAGCGCACCAGTGAATGCAATTCAGGTCTCGCAGACTAATATTGAGGATTTAGTGCAGGCCCAGAAGCAGGACAGCAATCTCAGGGAGATTTTGAAAGGAAACTATCCAGAACCCTACGATAGATTCAAAAATGCTCTGACCACACATGACGGTGTGGTGTTAAAAGACACCCTTTATGTAGTTCCTGAACAGGACAGGAATCAACTGATTTGTTTATTCCATGACGGTCAAGGACATCAGGGAATCGATCCCACTACAGCCCACCTCAGACAGCTCTGCTGGTGGCCGAGTTTAAAGGACGATGTAAATCACTACATTGAGAATTGCCTTATCTGTGCCCAGAACAACCCGGACAGATACGCAAAAAAGGCTCAGCTCAGTCACACCCGACCCGTTAATGGCCCCTGGACTAACCTCCAGATTGATTATATAGGACCATTGCCCCCTTGCAAGAATGGTTATAAATATGTACTCGTGGTGATAGACACGTTTACAAAATGGGTGGAAGCATTCCCATCCAGAACAAACACAGCAAAGACCACAGCCATGATTTTAACCCACCACATCTTTATGAGATGGGGACTCCCCAGCAGCATTGAATCCGACCAAGGTTCCCATTTTACGGGACGTGTCGTGAAGAACATCCTCACGATATTTGGCATTACCCAAAAATTACACATTGCATACCACCCCCAGTCGAGTGGTATCGTGGAGCGCATGAATCGGACCCTAAAATCAACGCTCAGAAAAATGGTCCAGCAAAACAACACCACTTGGGACTCGGTCCTCCCTTTTTCGCTGATGTTTTTGCGAAATACAGTTTCAACATCCACAGGTTACACCCCACACACTCTCATGACCGGACGCCCCATGAAAGTCACAGAGTTTCTATTAGGATTAGATTTGACCAGCCCCGAAGTGACGGCCCTCACACACGAGAAAGCAGTCGAACAATTAGTGGCGAATGTTAAAACGGCTCAGCTAGCAGCCGCAGTGAAATTGGGCACAAGAAAGAAACAGAGGCCTGTTTCGATAAGACAGTGCATGCGACCGAGTTCAGTGTAGGACAGTAAGTCATGCTCTCCATATACAACCCCAGCACATTCCTGTCACCAAAGTATTCGGGTCCGTACTCCATTGCAGACAAAGTAAGCCCTTCCGTCTACAAAATAAAGTACCCCAATGGAAAGACTGCGTGGTTCCATATCAACCAGATGAAGGCATATGGAACACAGTCTAACCACGCACACCACGTCATGCTCTTCGCAGCAGACCACGCCCCGCCCACAGCCAACGTAACCCTACCCTCCCCAACACGTCCAGCCCAGCCACAGACTCAACCTCGACTCCACCCCCGAAATATACACTCTGCCCCGGCACGCCCAGACAGCAGCAGCGACAGCGACTGTGATTCGGACAATAGCCACAGCACACCTCCCTACTATCCCCATGCAAAAGGACCGACACCCAGCGAATCTGACCACGATTCAAGTTATCCCTTCACGATCACGTTCCTAAACAAACCCCACCACCGACCTACAATGACGACCCCGATTCCGTCCCCACAGAACTAGACACCACCTTTTGGCACAGAGATAATTTGTACAGACTCGTCCGGAACGACGCGAGCGATCCAAAATAACACCATGCAGCCCTATCAGCCCTGATACACTCGAGAGTTTGACATCCGGGAGAAGATGACGATTTTGAGTCTGACTCCCAAAACGAGAACCCCTGTTCGCAACCGATAACTGAGGTGTCCAGATGATGTTTTAAAAGGAACCGCTTGGGAGAAACGGTGTCCTTTCTGATGGAACCTGCAGCATGTTTTATGTTGTTTGTAGTGTTTTGTTAAATGTTGCATGTTAGACTGGAAAAATAAATTTCCACGGCCCCACGACACCACCCTTCTGACGCCCACTGGCAGTCAGAGAAACTAGTTTGGCCAGACGCTAGTTCAGCGGAACTAGTTTGTCCGTAGAGACTTGTTAATGTCCCAGACGCCAGTTCAGCGGAATTCGTCTGTCGACAGATACACAGAACCCCGTTCGTAACTGCAAGGTAGGGCCAATACGGCAACCCCCCACGATGACTACATTTCTTGCCCGTCCTTGTCGGTTGCTCAGGCAGTGGAGAAACGGCATTGGGACCCGCCCTGCCTGGGAACCCCCCTCTGGTCAGCTACGCTTGGGTAGAGGACACACGGCATTGGTCGCCGTCCTACCCGGGGACTTCACCCAAATCGTACCCGTCGCGGCCCATACGCACCTCATTTCGGCAAGTTTTGTTCAAAAAGTTTTCTTCTGTTTTCAGGTGACCCGGAGGTTGCCAACCTTACGCTATTTACATCCTCAAACATTTGGATGGTAAATCGCACAGTCTGCGAGACGGCTCGCACTGGTTCATTATTTGTAAGTGTGTCTTGTCCTAAAATTCGGTTTTTGAAAAATAAAATGAGGGAGTCACACATAGTGACCAATTAGAAAGGGAGTAATTGGCACCAAGGTCAGACAGGCTATCATACGAGATATTAAACCAAGATAGTAACAGACACTATGCTTGATCACACAGAACTCCAGAAGCTTCAGGACCAGAGAAAAGAGAAGAGAAGAGAAAAGAAAAGAGTGGAAGAATAAGAACCATGAGGACATCCTCCGCGTGGCTCATAACCCTAATGGACATTTAGTTGTGCACGAACGCGAACCCGCTGACCTCAACTCCCCCAGCCGTTAATGATTCACTTCCCCACAGTACCCAAAGCCCAGTCACAAGCGACACCACACCATCTTGGTGTGACAGGTTTATAACCTGGTACTCCCTGTCCTACTTGATAGAATCCCTATTGGTATTGGCGATACTCTGCTGCATCATGCAGACTATTCGTCTGAGAAAATGGAGAAGGAGAGCCTACCGCGCTCGCACCCCGGTATATAGGATCAGATCCCCTATTTTCGGATATGACCAGACCCCCGACCCCCGCGATCTATGATAAAGAGCATTCGTTTGCAATTTGTTGTAAATAAAGAAATGTTCATGAGCAATTGTACAATCCTGAGCTTGACTGCCAAGCCAGAAAATGTGTATAATACTGCTATGATTTTGTTTGTATGGTTTAGGAAGTTAGTGTGATGAAATGTTTGAGTGAGTGTAGATTATTAAGGAGTTAGAGATTCCGATTTTCTTGCTTTGTAATGCATGCCCCTGTTTGACATAGCGCCCCTCAGAATTGCCAGTTAAAACATTTTTGCATAGTTATGGTCAGTGTAGAGGCCATAGACGAGTGCTCGCCGGGTCATGGAATGAAAAACAACGCAGTTATCTGATCCTTCACGCTACGCGTTAGGATCACAAGGAGGGTGTGTAGCCACCTGGGTTGGCCAAGTCCCGATTTAAAATGGAGAACAGCAAAGGCTGCAGGGAAATTCAGCCAACACAGGCAGAAACCAGCAGCTGCAAGTTACTGTGTATTAAACGCTGCAAAAGCCCAGACAGCATCGATACAAGCAGCCATCAGCATAATAATGTAGCAGCCATCTACATACCAAGACGCGATCCCCGGGAAAAATTGCAACATCTGGGACAAACAAAGCTAAGCCAGACTCCCCGGCGCCAGCAGGAGCCAACACAAAAGAGGTTAACGGACACCTCAAGACCGCCCATCGATCAGGGAACCGTTCCAGTATTGGAGAAATCGAACCAAGCGATTGGAACAAAGTCTAATCTCTTGGAACCAGGTACAGGGTCCGCCCCGAAAGGCGGGAAGCCCCTGGGGACTATAAAGTTAAGCCCCCAAGTTCAAATCGTTCTTCTTGACTGGGTCACTCAGCAACACGAACCAATCTTGACCGTGACCGGTTCAACTGCCGCCGATATCCAGTAAGTCTTAAGTCAACACTCGCTTCAAGATAGGCGCTCCTAGCTACCAATCCGTACCAACTTCGAATCCCGCAGACTCAGAACCCGAACGAAAGGCCATTTGTTCCCTGGACCTGGTGGGCCAGCTCGAAGCTAAGTATAGGCCTGTTTGTCGTAGAAGTAGCTTAGATGTAGAATTTGTGCATGAGTAGCGATTACTGTGTATAATAAATGTGCTTTGATTTGAATCTTACTAATCGGTGTATTGAGTTATTGATCATTACTTGAACTTCGTGGCGGTATCATAAAGATACCTGGCGACTCGAGAGCAAAGATTATAAGAGAGCCAATTGAACCAACCAAAAGTTAGCAACACTTCCTACTGCGTTTTTTTTCCATGAGGGTGGATAAATTAATTTCGGAATTTGTTTGGAAAAGCAAGACACCTAGGATTCAGAGCACCTTTTTGCAGAGAGGTCCGCAAGTGGGTAGGTTGACGCTCCCAAACCTATTGTACTATTATTGGGCGGCAAACGTGGAGACGATGAGACGCTGGTGCGGGGAGGGGGCGTCAGCATGGGTGCTTGTGGAGGAGGCCTTGTGTGGGGCCGAGTATGAGTGCCCTAGTGACAGCCCCGTTCCTCCTTTTTCCAGGTAGGCACACTAGTAGCCCCATCATTGCGTCATCTCAAAATTTGTAATCAGCTGGGGCGACACTTTGATCAAGGACATACATCGGTATTGGCCTCAATATGCAGGAATCACAGGTTTATACCAGGAGGAATGGATGCAATGTTCAGGAGTTGGTATGGGGAAGGGTTGGAGTGGGTTAGAGACCTGTTCGTAGTTGGAGGAATTGCAGGACATGTTCCAGTTGCCAAGGGGGAGCAGCCCTCGATCCCTCCGCTGCCAAAACATACACTGTTAGATCAGTTGTTAACTCAGGATGCACTGGGTGGGGAGAGAGACAGAGAGAGAGAGAGAGAGAGAGAGAGAGAAAGAGAGACATGGAAAGACAGAGAGAGAGAGAGAAAGAGATTTGACCTCATCCTGTGCTGGGGATTGTGCCTTACATAATTCAAGTTGGTACAAAGGGCTCATATGACTCAGGCTCATATGACTGGGTTTTTCCCAAAGTGGAGCATGTATGCGAGAGATGTGGGAGGGGGGCTGGCGAACCACGCTGATACCTTGCACAAAGTTTGGGACTTTCTGGTGGAATCTGAAGGTTCCCACGTATGCCTTTAAATGAATGAAATGTGGCAATTGCCCCCAAGTAATCATCACCATGCAGTTTGTGCCCCAAAAAATTAGGGTCGGCTTTTGCAAGAGGTATATGAAAAATTAAGGTTAGGGTATACAAGTATTCATGAGTTTCATGCAAAATTGGCAACATTTGTCACATGAAGAATATATTGGTAGGTAATTGAATTAATGAAGTTTTGGAAGACACATGAAAATACTCTGGAAAACTAAAGACTGTCGCTTACAGCCAGGCCACCACTACCACAATGCAATCCATTAACTGATACATGCAGACACAGTCCTGGTATCTAAGCTGTTGTGAATTACTTCAGTCCATTCTTTGAAAGGTCAAAAGCATGGGCTGGATTCGCCATTGCCTGACGCCAGGAGAGGGTTCCCCAAATCCAGAGGGGAATGGAGCGTCGGCTGAAAAAGTGATGAGCACCAATCCTTTTCTGATGCTCTGGTCCCCTGCCAGTGGCAGCAATGAGCTACACGCCATGTGCTGGCAGCACCATGCAAATCAGAGATTTCCCCAATTTGCATCGGAGTAACAGACTGGGAGTAGGACTATTGAGGGGGGAACAAAGAGGTAAGCAAACCTTTCAGGCTTGTTGAGGGGTGGAGTCCTGGACCTCTGAGGAGTAGGGGGAACAACTTGGTGGAAACTTGGTATCGACTTGAGGTGTCCCCCTTGGGATCGAGGT
This sequence comes from Scyliorhinus torazame, assembly GCF_047496885.1. Classification (NCBI taxonomy): domain Eukaryota; kingdom Metazoa; phylum Chordata; class Chondrichthyes; order Carcharhiniformes; family Scyliorhinidae; genus Scyliorhinus; species Scyliorhinus torazame. The sequence continues at coordinate 125,282,787 of NC_092713.1, forward strand.
GCCTTGGCTGAGATCCGCATTGCTGCAAACAATGATTTAAACCCACCCCCTAGCTGCAACTTACAGCTTCCTAAGTTTTCAGACTGCTGACAGCATCCTGTAAATGCTCGGAGGGATTCTGGTCATGTGGATACCCAGCCAGCCCGCCGATATAGAAACCCTCATACCCCAGCAGTATCATCAAGTGGATGGACATGGCCACGCTCGACCGCCAGCCCACCAGGTGTTGACACTCCTCAGAAGCACAGCTGAGGAAGTAGGAATTGGCAGAGCTCACAAAGGACACATGGCCGTTGGAACCCACCTGCCATACAGCCCCTCTCAGAGTAAAAGCCTCGCCAGTGACACTATCAGGTAGTCCACCCCTGAGGATCAGGAAATGTCTCCAAGTCTTGCATGCCCACTGGACTCCTGATCCCATCAATCCCACTCCTGGCCAGGAAACGTGACCAGCTCCCTGTCACAACCAGTGTGTAAAACCCAGGCTCCGCTTAACACTGTAGCTAAGGTCCCAGTAAATGCACACATCCCGCGCTCACCCCCATCTGTAGGAACTGCCCTCACACCAGGCTCTTAGTATGGAGACAAATGGCTGCACAGTATGAATATCTCCACCACTGTAGCCACCTGGGTTGGCCACTTCCCGACTTAAAATGGAGAACCGCAAAGGCTGAAGGGAAATTCAGCCAACACAGGCAAAGACTAGCAAATACAGAAATCCTATGTGGATTGAAACCTGTAAGAAACCAGACAGCACTGAAACCAGCAGCCAACTGCATAGTAATGAGCAATTCCAAGGCACAATTACAACAGTTAAGGTGAATAAAGCCAAGTCAAACTCCTCGGCGCCAGCAGGAACCAAGACAAAGGAAGGCCAACGGACATTTAGGGACCACCCAGCAATCAGGGAACAACTCCAGTATTGGAGAAATCGATCCAAGTGATCGGGATGCAGTCCAATCACTTGGAACCAGGTACGGGGTCCGCCCCGAAGGGCGGGAAGCTTCTAGGGGCTATAAAGTAAAGCCCCCAAGTTCAAACCGTCCTTCTTGGGCAACTTGAAACAACCCGTGAGAGTGAACTGTCCAGCGGCCACGCCAACCAAGTAAGTCTCAAGTCAACGCTCGCTACGAGAAAGGCGCTCCTAGCTACAAGTCCATACCAGCTTTTGAATCCTGCAGACTCAGGACCCGAACGAAAGGCCATTTGTTCTCCTGACCTGGTGGGCCAATTCCGAAGCGAAGTATCGGCCTTTTAGTGATAGGAATAGTCTAGAAAATAGAGTTTATGCATGAGTAGTGATTTACTGTGTATAATAAATGTGGTTTGATTTGAATCTTACTAATTGGTGTGTTGAGTTATTGATCATTACTTGAACTTGAATCTTGTGGCGGTATCATAAAGATACCTGGCGACTCGAGAGCAAAGGTTAAACAAACAGAGCAAATTACGAATTAAGAGCCAACCAAAAGTTAGCAACACCACACAACCAGTTGCCACTGTCCTGGCAGAATTGCACAAGGCTCATCCAGTGAGGAGACCAATGGTAGATCACACTTGGAGAAGCAGGACAGGGGCCAATGAGCCTATTGCTGATGGTGAATAGTTAAAGCTCACTCAGTGGGGATGCTGTCCTACAAGGCAGGCTCACACTGCTGCCCCCATTCTCTGCCACTTTCTGATGAGGGTGTAACCATGTGGGACTTTCATGTGTGATGGACACCTTGCCTCCTCTCTCTTTCTCTCTCTCTCCCTACCCACCCCACTTTGTGAATAGGCCACGGTTTGGGACACCACAGCAATGCCCATGCCCATCTGCGCCCGAGGCAAGTTTGCCAGTGACTGGGCTCTGTCTTGCACCCCAGCCATGGACAACAACAGTGTCCCAAGCCTTGGACGCCCTGCCACATGACTCTGATGCCTTGCCCCAGGCCTTTCTTCGCGGGTGCCACCCTTGCAGTGTTGGCCTGGGTGCAACATTGTTTATTTTTTGTTTCTTTTAATAAATTTAGAGTATCCAATTCATTTTTCCAATGAAGAACTATTTAGAGTGGCCAATCCACCTACCCTGCACATCTTTGGGTTGCGGGGGCGAAACCCACGCAAACACGGGGAGAATGTGCAAACTCCACACGGACAGTGACCCAGAGCCGGGATCGAACCTGGGACCTCAGCGCCGTGAGGCTGCAGTCCTACCAATGCGCCACCGTGCGCCCCCCCCCCCCGCCCCCCCACCGGGTGCCACATTGTTGGCTCCATCTCCCACACCTGAAGGCGATTGGACTCCTCCAGCTGGACTTGCACAAGTGATGGAATCATCTTTTCCAGAAGGACATCATCTGTCTGAACGATAGCTGTTCCCTGGGGAGTCGCTGCCTTCACTTGATGTGCTGCAGCATGTCTGTGGTGCTAATACTGGCAATTGGTGTGTGGCTGGCCTCTAGGAGATTGGGGACTGATGTAAGGAGTGAGGTTATCCATCCTCTTGGTTAGAATTATGGTCTGTGGTGAGTGGAGCACTTAAAAGCTGCTCCAGCTTTTTCTGTTGCACCTTGTCCCTTTACAGACGTTTGGATGTGTTTGACGCTGCACTGAGTTGAAACCAGTACACACAAAGAATGCGTTACTACTTCTGGGTGAATAACACCAAAAACTAATGTCATTTCGCTGACCGCATGTGGAGTGCATACGTTTGGCGTGATAAGAAACCTTGCGTACCCAGCCGCAGCCAACAATAAAACGTTTGATGAGCATGTGACATTGGTGAGAGAACATTTTAATCTAACCCCGCCTGTAATAGTTTAACGTTACCAGTTTAACACCTCAGAAGGCCCCTGGGGAATCCCTTGACAAGTTCTTATCCAGATTGCGCAGGATTGTGGAGTACTGCGAATATCGTGATACTGTGTCAGATGTTACGAGACTGGCTGGTTTGTGGCATCCACAATGGGGCGACCCAAAGGAAACTGTTAGCTGAGCCGACATTGACTTTTCAACAAGCCATCCAGGTACTGTTGTCCCAAGAAAGCACAGAACAGGGACTGCAGGAGTTACAGGGAATGGAGGTTGACGCCCTGGGGCATGCCCCCTTCCGTCCGAAAGCGTCTCCTCGTACCCCCGCCGTGCCTTGGATGGGGCACCGTAAGGGCCCCCACCAGTGGCCATCGAAACTTCCTTTCCAAAGAGATCTTCTCCAGAGCCCATGGTTGTGGAGCCGTGTAGGATTTGTAGGTGCCGCCCTCGGCGTGGATGCCAGTCGTGGTTGCGTCAGAGGTTCAGATGCTCTGCCAGAAGCTGGGGCCAACCCAGGGCCTCTACTTTTCATTTGGATGAACCAGTGGATGATGCACCCACGGATGAAGAGACGGAGGATGGCTACCTGCAATTGTATTCTGTGGCAGGACCCCCCCCCCCCCCCTATTGTGATGGTATAGGTAAATGGTCACCCACTTGAAATGGAGTTAAACATCGGCGCAGCAGTCTCCGTGGTCGGCCAGAGGACGTTCGACCACATTAAGCGGAGGTATAAAGAGCCTTGCGTTGACTGATACACAGGCCAGGTTGGCCACCTATACGCGGGAACCATCGTTGCTTGGACAATGATGGCCCCTGTCGATTACGGATGCCAATCGGGGTGCCTCACACTCATCATGATGCGAGGCCATGGACCCAGCCTTTTGGATCAGGACCGGTTACGCCATTTCCGGCTACAATGGCAGCATATTCTTCAAACGGGTTCTGACGGTTTGACTGAGGTACTTGGAAGATACCCAGAAGTATTTCAGCCTGGTTTGGGGAAGATAAAGGGGGCCGTAGCTCATATTCGGGTTGACCAGGAAGCCACGCTATGGTACGTCCGGGCACGCACAGGTCCTTACGCCTTGGAGAAAGTGGAAGCAGAGCTCACTTGTTTGGAGTCCCAGGGTATTATAAGAACTAGGAGCAGGAGTAGGCCATCTGGCCCCTCGAGCCTGCTCCACCATTCAATGAGATCATGGCTGATCTTTTGTGGACTCAGCTCCACTTTCCGGCCCGAACACCATAACCCTTAATCCCTTTATTCTTCAAAAAACTATCTATCTTTATCTTAAAAACATTTAATGAAGGAGCCTCTACTGCTCCACTGGGCAAGAAATTCCATAGATTCACAACCCTTTGGGTGAAGAAGTTCCTCCTAAACTCAGTCCTAAATCTACTTCCCCTTATTTGGAGGCTATGCCCCCTAGTTCTGTTTTCACCCGCCAGTGGAAACAACCTGCCCGCATCTATCCTATCTATTCCCTTCATAATCTTATATGTTTCTATAAGATCCCCCCTCATCCTTCTAAATTCCAACGAGTACAGTTCCAGTCTACTCAACCTCTCCTCGTAATCCAACCCCTTCAGCTCTGGGATTAACCTAGTGAATCTCCTCTGCACACCCTCCAGTGCCAGTATGTCCTTTCTCAAGTAAGGAGACCAAAACTGAATACAATACTCCAGGTGTGGCCTCACTAACACCTTATACAATTGCAGCAGAACCTCCCTAGTCTTAAACTCCATCCCTCTAGCAATGAAGGACAAAATTCCATTTGCCTTCTTAATCACCTGTTGCACCTGAAAACCAACTTTTTGCGACTCATGCACTAGCACACCCAGGTCTCTCTGCACAGCAGCATGTTTTAATATTTTATCATTTAGATAATAATCCCTTTTGCTGTTATTCCTACCAAAATGGATAATCTCACATCTGTCTACATTGTATTCCATCTGCCAGACCCTAGCCCATTCACTTAGCCTATCCAAATCCCTCTGCAGACTTCCAGTATCCTCTGCACTTTTATCTTAGTGTCGTCTGCAAACTTGGACACATTGCCCTTGGTCCCCAACTCCAAATCATCTATGTAAATTGTGAACAGTTGTGGGCCCAACACTGATCCCTGAGGGACACCACTAGCTACTGATTGCCAACCAGAGAAACACCCATTAATCCCCACTCTTTGCTTTCTATTAATTAACCAATCCTCTATCCATGCTACTACTTTCCCCTTAATGCCATGCATCTTTATCTTTTTTTTTTTAAATATTTTATTGAACATTTTTGGCCAACCATCACAGTACATTGTGTATCCTTTACACAGTAATATCACAATATAAATAACAATGGCCAGTTTTATAAACAAGAAATAAATGATATATAAACAAAAACAAAACTAAATGGCCTTGTCCCAAATAAATATTCTCCAAAAATATGTTTTAACCGTCCAATATACAATTATCTATAACAACAACCTATACATATTATACTTATATATTAACATCCCTGAGAATCCCTCTGGTTCCTCCCCCCCCCCCCCCCCCCCTCTGGGTTGCTGCTGCTGTCTTCTTCTTTTCTATTCCCTCTATCTTTCTGTGAGGTATTCGACGAACGGTTGCCACCGCCTGGTGAACCCTTGAGCCGATCCCCTTAGGACGAACTTAATCCGTTCCAGCTTTATAAACCCTGCCATGTCATTTATCCAGGTCTCCACACCCGGGGGCTTGGCTTCCTTCCACATCAACAGTTTCCTGCGCCGGGCTACTAGGGACGCAAAGGCCAAAACATCAGCCTCTTTCGCCTCCTGCACTCCCGGCTCTTCTGCAACCCCGAATATAGCCAACCCCCAGCTTGGTTCGACCCGGACCCCCACCACCTTCGAAAGCACCTTTGTCACCCCCGCCCAAAACCCCTGTAGTGCCGTACATGACCAGAACATGTGGGTGTGATTCGCTGGGCTTCTCGAGCATCTCGCACACCTATCCTCTACTCCAAAAAATTTACTGAGCCGTGCTCCAGTCATATGCGCCCTGTGTAACACCTTAAATTGTATCAGGCTTAGCCTGGCACACGAGGACGATGAGTTTACCCTACTTAGGGCATCAGCCCACAGCCCCTCCTCAATCTCCTCCCCCAGCTCTTCTTCCCATTTCCCTTTCAGCTCGTCTACCATAATCTCCCCCTCGTCCCTCATTTCCCTATATATGTCTGATACCTTACCGTCCCCCACCCATGTCTTTGAGATCACTCTGTCCTGCACCTCCTGCGTCGGGAGCTGCGGGAATTCCCTCACCTGTTGCCTCGCAAAAGCCCTCAGTTGCATATACCGGAATGCATTCCCTTGGGGCAACCCATATTTTTCGACCAGCGCTCCCAGACTTGCAAACGTCCCATCTACAAACAGATCTCTCAATTGTGTTACTCCTGCTCTTTGCCATGTTCCAAATCCCCCATCCATTCTCCCCGGAGCAAACCTATGATTATTTCTTATCGGGGACCACACCGAGGCTCCAGTCTTTCCCCTATGCCGTTTCCATTGCCCCCAAATTTTCAGAGTAGCCACCACCACCGGGCTTGTGGTGTATTTCTTCGGTGAGAACGGCAACGGTGCCGTCACCATGGCTTGTAGGCAAGTCCCCCTACAGGACGCCTTCTCCAATCTCTTCCACGCCGCTCCCTCCTCTTCTCCCATCCACTTACATACCATTGAGATGTTGGCGGCCCAGTAGTACTCACTCAGGCTCGGTAGCGCCAGCCCCCCCCCTATCCCTACTACGCTGCAAAAATCCCTTCCTCACTCTCGGGGTCTTCCCGGCCCACACAAAACTCATGATATTCTTCTCAATCCTTTTGAAAAAAGCCTTCGTGATCACCACCGGGAGGCACTGAAACACAAAGAGGAATCTCGGGAGGACCACCATTTTAACCGCTTGTACCCTCCCTGCCAGTGACAGGGATACCATGTCCCATCTCTTGAAGTCCTCCTCCATCTGTTCCACCAACCGCGTTAAGTTTAACCTACGCAATGTACCCCAATTCTTGGCTATCTGGATCCCCAAGTAGCGAAAGTCCCTTGTTACCTTCCTCAGCGGTAAGTCCTCTATTTCTCTGCTCTGCTCCCCTGGATGCACCACAAACAGCTCACTTTTCCCCATGTTCAGTTTATATCCTGAAAATTCTCCAAACTCCCCAAGTATCCGCATTATCTCTGGCATCCCCTCCGCCGGGTCCGCCACATACACCAATAAATCGTCCGCGTAAAGAGATACCCAGTGTTCCTCTCCTCCCCGGAGTACTCCCCTCCACTTCCTGGAACCCCTCAATGCTATTGCCAGGGGCTCAATCGCCAGTGCAAACAATAATGGGGACAGAGGACATCCCTGCCTCGTCCCTCTATGGAGCCGAAAATACGCAGACCCCCGTCCATCCATGACCACGCTCGCCATTGGGGCCCAATACAGCAGCTGTACCCATCTAATATACTCATCTCCAAAGCCATGCATCTTTATCTTATGCAACAACATTTTGTGTGGCACCTTGTCAAAGGCTTTCTGGAAATCCAGATATACCACATCCATTGGCTCCCCGTTATCTACTGCACTGGTAACGTCCTCAAAAAATTCTACCAAATTAGTCAGACACGACCTACCCTTTATGAACCCATGCTGCGTCTGTCCAATGGGACAATTTCCATCCAGATGGAAATTTCCTCGCTATTTCTTCCTTGATGATAGATTCCAGCATCTTCCCTACTACCGAAGTTAAGCTCACTGGCCTATAATTACCCGCTTTCTGCCTACCTCCTTATCAGGCCTGTCCATTTCGTTGACTGGGCAGCGTCAGTTGTACCAGTAATGAAGCCAGATAATACTGTTCGCTTGTGCGGCGACTAGCTGTGCGGCGACTATAAACTAATGGGAAACACAGGTTCCCAGCTAGATTAATACCCCATGCCACGCATAGAGGATCTTTACGCGAAACACGCAGGCGTGGCGGACTCTCATTCACAAAATTGGATCCTGAGTTATGCCTATCTGCAGCTGGAGTTGGGTCCCGCCTCCCAACAGTATATTACTAGAAATACGCACAGGAGTCTGTATGAGTATACATGGTTGCCTTTTTGAAGTGTCCTCTACCTGTGCTATTTTTCAACGCGTGATGGATAGCATTTTGCGAGGGTTGCCACATGTTGCTGTTTACTTAGGTAACGTCTTGATCACGGGAGTTTCGGAGTGAGAGCATTTAGATAATTTGGAGGCTGTGCTTAAATGTTTCTCAGATGGTCCATTTACGTTGCACAAAGTGCATCTTTAAGTCAAATGAAGTGATCGACCTTGGTTATCGGGTGGGCCGCTAAGGTTTGTACCCCATCGCGGAGAAAGTGCGCTCAATCCAACAGGCCCCTGCCCCGACGGATGCTTCGGGTCTTTGTTCTTTTCTCACTCTTGTAAATTACATGAGGAAGTTTCTCCCCAATCTGGCGACCATGCTAGATTACACCTCCATTACACCTTCCATTGAAGAACACGTCTGGGGGTGGGACCGGCCACAAGAAACCGCTTTTCAGCAGGTAAAGCAGCAGTTATCACCGCCCGGGTTACTAACCTACTATGATCCTTAAAAGCCTTTGCTTATTACGTGCGATGCCTCCCTTTGGTATTGTCCCATGGAGAAAGGAGGGGAACAGCCTCCCACACATTGACTGCAGCATTTGAATGACAATATTATAATAATAATAAAAATAATAGCTTATTGTCACAAGTCGACTTCAATGAAGTTACTGTGAAAAGCCCCGAGTCGCCATATTCCAGCGCCTGTTCGGGGAGGCCGGTATGGGAATTGAACCCACGCTGCTGGCATTGTTCTGCGTTACAAGCCAGCTGTTTTAGTCCACTGTGCTAAACCAGCCCCTTTTGTGGGTATTCGTGGGCATTTTTCTCCAAGCTGTCCGAATTCAGTGTTGAAGAACGTGTCCTGTTGTGGAGGACACGTGAGGTCGTCAAAGATAAAGGGCAGGAGCTGATCCTAAAAGACCTCCACAATGGTCATCCGGATGTGACCAATCCAAAGTGCTCGTCACTGACAATGGCACTGCATTCACGAGTGATGAGTTTCCGGCTTTCGTGAAGATGAACGGTATACGGCATTTTCACTCCGCCCTGTACCACCCGGCTTCCAATGGGTTGGCAGAGCGCACAGTGCAGATGGTAAAAGGGATCCATGGACACTAGACTGGCTTGTTTTTGTTTTGTTAGAGGACCACTCCGCATGGGGTGACTGGGGTAGCTCCTGCGGAACTCCTAATGGGCCGGAGACTCTTCGTAAAATTACTCAAGCTTTATATCGGCACACAATGTTTCACCCACGACTCTCCACATGGAACAGCTGCTGATTTCACAGAGACAATGGAGTCAATCAAGTACTTGCATAGTTGAAGTTATTTACATTCCTATCATTTACTGACTTCACAAGAAAGGGTTCATAGGTAAATGTATAGGCACTATATATTTCATTGTATTTACAAGTGATGTTTCAATATACAGAATAAAATATATAAAATGGGAGCACAATTTCTTAAAAAGAGATGCATCTTTAGGAATTGAACAAGGACATTTTGGACTGGATGCCATGTTGCTGTTGTTTGATTGTTGCCCTCCAGTTAGCAAGGTTTTACAGCGTCATTAAAATTTTCCTCAAAAGTATTCACGGCACATTCAAAAAAACGTGATGGGTGTCACGATGTAAGCAGGAACGGTTGCATTTTTGCGAACTCTGGTTCTGCTCATCTTTTCATCCATTATTTCATCTTGGTGCATATTTGCAGATCATGCTTTCTATTAATCCAACTGAATTATTTTTTATGATGTTTTATTAAGGAAATGCATTGGATGTTGTCTCTTTGGATTCTAAAAAAGCATTTGACAAAATACTACATAAATAGCTGGTTAACAAAATTGAGGCTCATGCAACAGGAATGTTTTTTTTAGACTGAAGGCTGGTAGCGATCACTGGTGTTGCCAGAAGGTCAGTACAGGGTCAACGGCAGGGTTCTGAGGAATGTGGAGGAGTAGAGAGATCTTGGGGTTCATGTCCACAGATCTCTGAAGGTTGCCACTCAAGTGGATAAAGCCGTGAAAAAGGCCTAGAGTGTGTTAGCGTTTATTAACAGGGGGCTTGAGTTTAAGAGCCGCGGAGTTATGCTGCAATTGTACATGACCCTGGTGAGACCACATTGAGTATTGTGTGCAGTTCTGGTCACCTCACTATAGGAAGGATGTGGAAGCATTGGAAAGGGTGCAAAGGAGATTTACCAGGATGCTGCCTGGTTTGCAGGATAGGTCTTATGAGGAAAGGTTGAGGGAGCTAGGGCTTTTCTCTTTGGAGCGGAGGAGGATGAGAGGTGACTTAATAGAGGTTTATAAGATGATGAGGGGGATAAAGTGGACGTTCAGAGACTATTTCCTCAGGTGGATGTAGCTGTTACAAGGGGGCATAACTAAGGTTCAGGGTGGGATATATGGGAGGGATGTCCGAGGTAGCTTCTTTACTCAGAGTCGTTGGGGCATAGAATGGACTGCCTGCTGTGATAATGGAGTCGGAAACTTTAGGAACTTTCAAGCGGTTATTGGATAGGCACATGGAGCACACCAGAATGACAGGGAGTGGGACAGCTTGATCTTGGTTTTGGACAATGCTCGGCACAACATCGAGGGCCGAAGAGCCTGTTCTGTGCTGTACTGTTCTATGTATATCACCTGGAATATTTCACGTTCTCATCCAAGTCTGTGTAAAAAAAAAAATCATCTTCCTCTTCAATTCTTTTGGTGATTATTTTACATTTGTGTGTTCTTATCATGCTTCCTATTTTTCTCCTTTTCTTCCTTCATTGTCTTGAAGATATTTATCTATGAATCTTAGCTCAAGTAAATAAAAACATTTAATAGAATCATAGAATAGAATTTAGTGCAGAAGGGGGCCATTCAGCCCATCGAGTCTGCACCGGCCCTTGGAAAGAGCACCCTACTTAAGCCCCACACCTCCACCCTATCCCGTAACCCAATAACCCCACCTAACCTTTTTGGACACTAAGGGAAATTCAAAATAGCCAATCCACCTAACCTGCACATCTTTGGACTGTGGGAGGAAACTGGAGCACTCGGAGGAAACCTACGCACACACGGGGGGGGAACGTGCTGACTCCGCACACAGTGACCCAAGTCGGGAAACAAACCTGGGTCCCTGGAGCTGTGAAGCAACTGTGCTAACCACTGCTCCTGTGCCACCTAATTTTCGGAGGGTCGCACCTCCATCAAGTGAGTGGTGGAAGACCTTCATAACTGCAACCCTTCATAATTGGTAAAATTCAGAAGTCCAGGGGTACCAAAAGCATGGATAAAGGTTTCAGCAACAGAAAAAAAATTGGGTACTCTTAAAAAAAAAATTTTTCATTGAACAGATGAGCAGAAGCAAGGATGGAGTTGACCAATGTCAGAAACAGAAGTTCTTGGTGATAGAATGAATGTGATCAGAATCTCAACACAACATCAAGTACATTGTGAAGAATGCAAAGTCAGGTTCAGCCTCAGACAGTCCCCTGTGAGAAGGATGGAATTGGTGGCTTGGAAACTGATTTTTAGGCAGGGACTAATGACAATGGCTTCAATCTCATTATGATGTCAGACAATATTATACCAAATCAAAGACAGTAGAGGCATCAAGAGAGAGGTACTGGTGAGGTAGCACTGGGAGTCATTAGGGTTTATGTTGGACCTGAAATGTTTTTGGATCATTTCACGAAGGGGCAACATGCAAGGAAAAATAAGATGGGGCCAAGGATAGATTCTTGCAAAGCTTCAGAGGTTATGGTACAGGAGTCAAAGCAGAAGCCATACAAGGTGATAATCTGGCTATAACCGGATTGATAAGAATGGAAGGTGAGTTCAGTCTCACGTAGCAGAATAAAGGAGGAGAGATGTCAGAGGAGGATAGTGGAGTTCACTGTGCAGAAGGCTGCACATGTTTTAGGAAGAGCAGGGAAAGCTTGTGACTTTGATCATAGCCATTTCAATAACTTAGGAATGAAGTGAATCCAACATGGAATTTCAGAATTGGGGTAACACATTCATCATTGACTTGAAGGGAAATGAGGTAGGAGATGAGGGCAGTCAGTTTGCAAGAACAGAGGGATCTTTCATAAGCTTTTGTTTTGAGGAGCTGGGTTCTGATAACAGATTTGAAGGGTTGGGCAACAGTACCAGGACAAAGAGAGAAAAACTTTTACAATATCTAAATGGGATTCAGGAAGGGCAGCTGGGTGGTCAATTTGACGGAAATCAGGGCAAGGGGGAGCCAAGTCTCATGGATGAGTTGGGCCAAAGTACAAGTGGAAATGCACACAAAAAGAAAATCCATCCGATATAAATAACACATTATCAAAATATTTTGATGAGAATAATTACATGATTTCAGTCTTGAATAATGCAAATGTGAATACAATTTAAGTTATGGCTAATTATTTGCACAAAATTAGTTAATTATTTATTTGAACATTTTTGGCTGCTCCTCTTCTATGAACATTAGCAGCTACCCAACCTGAACAATTTTCTGAACCATATTGATTATATCCAGTTGGCAGCCATTCGTATTTAGTGCATTGTGCTGGTTAAAACATTCACATGCACACATAATGTTAATATTACATAACAGCTTGACTGCAAACCAGTCCTTAAATCTATTAATTTTAATTTATTAAGTTTTGGGGCTGTCCTTGTTAACTTAATTATTTTAAATAATCAAAGCAAAGTGAATGTAATTTTCGCAATGAATTATCTCTGTAGTCAAGCAATTTTAGTTGATGTAAAGCTATATATTACATTACTCTCTTACAGTGTACATTTCTTTTTGAGCATCTCAGACAAAAAGACATCAAAATTTCTAATTTCAAAAATAGGTTTATTCAACATAATAACATGGCAAATAGAGGTCAAATTATTTTAGGTATCAGTGCTGCAGCAATTTAATGCCTAGCTCCAGAAGATCATTGTACTCGTATACAGAACACTATTTCTCAGTTGAACTGCACTGCTCGATTGGCTTCAAGTACAGAATAAGCCTTCAAATATCAGTTGCTTAACCTTGATTAACAAAGTTACAAATTCAGTAACTCAAGTGAAAGAGCAGTGAAAGTGTAATTTGCAAAACCAGACTGCACTTGAAAAAAATTGTAGGAAACCTACATTAACGTGATAATATTAAACAGTAAAGTTAGGAATAACTATAATCTGTAGAAATGATAGGCTTATCTGCCCCCCTCCCCCCCGCTGCCCCCATCTCCCCCAACCCCCGCAAACAAAGCAGACCTTGAAGCTCCAGATATCTGGCAATAAATTTCCGCCAAGTTATTATTGTAACAAATTTAAAATAAATCCATGTCATGTGAATCATTTGTTTTAATCTAATTACACTACGTATTCATTAGGATCTAATGAATCATTAGATTCACACTAACATTATAAGCATAAACATATGAAGTTGCAGCTTAGATACTATTTCACAATCTGTTCACTCTTAAGTTTGTGTTATACTAATCAATCTTTAATTTCTAAAAAATAAATGACTTGAATTCTTTGCAGCTACAGGTCACTGCATATATTAGGTATTCTCACTCAAAATTGAACCAAGTGCAAGATACTGCACCTTCCTATATATTTCTTGGCAAGAACCACATAAAGCATTTTAAACAAGTGGTCAGAATATCCTGCCATACAAGCAATTGACACATACAGCTATTTATTGCTTACCACCTGTGTTATTTCAATGATCTTGCAGACAAAAAATATTCTATGTCGTCTAAAAGATGAAAACATTGTACATATTGCTTAAACACAGCTTTCACGCAGTGCAGTCGGAATTGGAAACCGGCTGTTTGGATGAATTAAAATCCTTAGCTTGCAGACTGCAAGCATATGGTACTTATTATCTTTAATTAAGTGGTACTGTTCATTTTGAACATAGACAAGACAATAACCACCAGGGCTTCGGGCCACAACGTGTACATCATAGTTAACTCGGCTTTATATCCAACATGCTGCATATTTAAATTCACTATAGTTCCCCATTGCTTTCTCCATAACAACATTTTGGCCAATCAGTCAACTTACCAAGCAATGAGCATTCCTTTTCTTCTGTGCTATAAATTTCTGTGATCATTTGAAATTGGGCATTCTTGCATTTGTACTGGTGCATGCAAGATTTAAAAAAAAGCTTCTGCAATATATCTCTCTTTTCAGATATGCCCTTCAACAGTACACTTATGATGTGTTCAACAACACTCGCAATTAATTCCATTTCAAATTCTATATATTTACAGCCGTCTTCAAATTTAACTTGTTAATGTACATAAACACTCAATATTGGAGACTATGATATCTTCTGAATAAAGTTATATTACAGATTTACAGTGCTGTATGGGAAATGGAAATAGTTCCATTACTCTTGTATAATCAGCAGTGCATATTCTAGGAATAGTGAATAGTAGACATTCATTCAAAAATACAAAATTAATTCTATGTCATTTTTGCACATTATATGCATACTTCACAAATGTAACATCATGACAAAGAAAGGAGACAGAACGCAGGAAACATCCGTCATTGGGAAGATGCTGGAATACATTATGAAGGAGGTAGGAGCAGGACATTTAGAAAATAATAATAGATGGGAGAGAGTCAACATGGTTTTGAAATGGAAATTGTGCTCGAATAGATAATTAGACTGCTTTGAGGATGTAACAAGCAACATGGATAAAGGGGAACTAGACAATATAATGTATTTGGAATTTCAAAAGGCATTCGATAAGGTTCCACATAAAGGAGTACTGCTCAAGCCAAAAGTTCAAGATATTGGTGGTGATATACAAGTATAATGGAGGATTAGCTAACTAACAGGAAACAGAAAGTTTTGACAAATTTTCAGTTTGAAAACAATGCTTCCGGGATTGGTGCTCAGCCTTAACCAGTTGTTTTTTTGAATAACATTTTATTTAAGGCATTTTTAAACATTTACAAACGCAAAACGGCAAAACCAAAAAGACAATGGAAATACAAGCTCCCAGGCCACAAAACCACTCACTCCCCTGAAAAACCACACATTCACCTGCCTACAATCCGCTTTCCTTTTCCAACCTTTTGTGATGTCCCCCCAACCAGAGACTACAACCCAAACCAAACAAAACCCAACGCCCCGCCGACCCCCGATTACTTCATCCTCCTCAAAGAAGTCAATAAACTGCTTCCACTGTGGACTGAGCCCCTTCTCCGCCCCACGAATGGCGAACTTGATCTTTTCCAGCTGCACAAATTCTGCCAATTCGCCCACCCATACCCCGGCCTTCGGCGGCTCCGAGTTCCAATGGCACAAAATCCATCTCCGGGCTATCAGGGAGGAAAAGGCCAAAACATGACCTCTACCCCTACCTGCACTCCCGATTATCTGACACTCCAAATATTGCCACCTCCAGACTCGGAGCTACCGCCACCCCCAAATCATTTGCCATGACCTCCGAATCCAGAATCCACTCAACTTCGGACAAGCCCAGAACATATAAACATGGTTCGTCAGGCCCATGGAAAACAACCCACGCCTATCCTCCACTCTAGAGAAGAACCAACATCCTTGACACCATCATGTGGGCCCTGTGCACCACCTTAAACTGAATAGGCTTAGCCTCGTTCACGGCGGGGATGCAGTCACTCTCCATAAAGCTTATGTCCACACTCCAGCTATTAATTCCCCTCCCAGCTCTTCTTCCCACTTACGTCTAATCTCCTCCATGGGGGCAGTCTCCCTCTCCATCAATTCCCAATACATGGCTGGCACTAAGACCTCCCCAATTTCATCCTCGGATACAAGCTTATCCAGAAGCACCAGAGGCTTAATGCCTGTAGTTTACCAGACTTTTAACCAGATGTTGTACATTCACATGTATGTGCAATAAACCTAATCTAAATATAATTGCATGACCTCTTAAATCTGACCCCATATGGACGGCGCTGTGGTTAGCACTGCTGCTTCACGGCACTCAGAATCCGGGTTCAATCCCAGCCCTGCGTCAGTGTGTGGAGTCTGCACATTCTCCATGTCTGCATGGGTCTCACCGCTACAGCAATGTGAATGGGATGTTGATTGGCCACTGTAAAAAAAAAATTAAAGTCTGACCCCACATAATACCTTCCTATTTCTTACTCTCGTGCCATCTACTTCTTACAATGTTTAAAGCATCTGGTTCATCTTTCCTATTACTCCATCGTGGTTTCCATTTCTCTGCCAAATTAGTTCAAACCCTCCCAAATAGCACTTGCAAGTACAACCTGTTAAGCCTCTAAATCCCACTCCCCCAAAGCTAGTCCAAGGAATCCAAAGCCCTCCCTCTGCAGTGACCCCCAGTCACTCATTTCCTTCATTGTCCAATTTCTATATTCATCAGTGCATGGCACTGAAAGTATTCTGTCCTACCTTTGAAGTATTGCTTGCCTGTCTCTTTCCTAGCTCCCTATAATCTGCCTGTAGGATCTCATCACCATTGCTACCGGTGTTATTGTAATGGGCCATGCAGAAACACCCATCTGACACCTCACTATAGAAACTCCCATGACAATTGCTTTCCCAATCTATCTCCTGACCTCCAACACACCTCAACCACCAGTGATGCCACAGACTTGGCTCTGGCTACACTCTCCAGATGAACCATCATCCTCACCCAGGGCTCTCAAACCTTCATTTCCACGAGGGCTACTTCAGGGGCTCACTTTTTGATTTCCTAAGGATCCTTTTTCATTTCATTGAACCCTGATTTAGTCACATAGTAACATTACCTTCTGCATCTGTGCTAATTTGTTTTAAGGGTTTTCTTCTTTACCTAGATAAAATAGCCCAAATATCAAATGGAAAGACTGTATAAATAAATGCATACATATGCATTCATATATGTATAATATATATATGTATGTATGTATATATATTTCATATGGATTAAAGATTTACGTGTTAGTGTGTCTATATTTTATATATATATATATATATATATATCACAAACAGACACACATAAATCTTGAATCCATATGAAAAATTCAACTTGTTCACAATAAATGTGCAAACTGTGAATAAGATACTAGACATCATGTTTCCTCCCACAGTCCAAAGATGTGCAAGTTAGATGGATAGGCCATGCTAAATTGCCCCTTACTGTCTAGCGATGTGCAGGTTAGGTGAAGTTTATGGGGATAAGGCAGGGGAGTGGACCTCGGTGGGGTGCTCTTTCAGAGGGTTGGTGCAGGCACGATGGGACGAATGTCCTCCTTCTGTACTGTAGGAATTATCTGGTTCTAAAATTTATATATGCATTAGTACAATTCCCGTACCGGCCTCCGCGAACAGGCGCTGGAATGTGGCGACTAGAGACTTTTCACAGTAACTTCATTGAAGCCTACTTTTGACAATAAGCGATTATTATTATTGCACACCAAGGTAACAGTAACTAGCAAGATTCTTCCAGACCTCAATTTATTTTTTTTAAATAAATTTAAAGTACCCAATTATTTTTTTTCCCAATTAAGGGACAATTTAGTGTGGCCAATCCACCTAACCTGCACATCTTTGGGTTGTGGGGGTGATACCCACACAGCCACGGGGAGAATCTGCAAACTCCACACAGACAGTGACCCGAGGCCTGGATTGAACCCCGGGCCTCAGTGCATAGGCAGCAGGCTAACTACTGCGCCACCATGCCACCCATAGACGTCAATTTATAAACAATTCAGCCAGTCAGGCCCATCATAGCTTAGTATTAAGATCTCACACACTCTGCTTTAAACCTTTGAAAGTTTAAATACAATTAAATGACATTTGAAAAAAGAAACATGTTTTGTTGCTGACATTTTTACGTCTGTTACTTTATCAGTGCCGTTATAGTTCTTTTTGCTCACTTCCGGTGGCAGCATGAAGCAAAGGTCACACATAAGGTAGCTCCCACCATCGTTCTTGGTTTTTGGTCCTTTTTGCCTGGTTCCCAGGGAAAATTGGTGGACAAATCTGACCCATTTAATTGTATTCGACAAAAGATGTTGAAAGCCACGAAAAAGACTGTAGGAAAGAAGCGTACGAGTGGTAGTCAAGAACAAAGAACAAAGAAAAGTACAGCACAAGAACAGGCCCTTCGGCCCTCCAAGCCCATGCTGCCCGACTAAACTACAATCCTCTACACTTCCTGGGTCCGTATTCCTCTATTCCCATCCTATTCATGTATTTGTCAAGATGCCCCTTTAATGTCACTATCGTCCCTGCTTCCACCACCTCCTCCGGTAGCGGGTTTCAGGCACCCACTACCCTCTGTGTAAAAAAACTTGCCTCGTACATCTACTCTAAACCTTGCCCCTCTCACCTTAAACCTATGCCCCCTTGTAATTGACCCCTCTACCCTGGGGAAAAGCCTCTGACTATCCACTCTGTCTATGCCCTTCATAATTTTGTAGACCTCTATCAGGTCGCCCCTCAACCTCCGTCGTTCCAGTGAGAACAAACTGAGTTTATTCAACCGCTCCTCATAGCTAATGCCCTCCATACCAGGCAACATCCTGGTAAATCTCTTCTGCACCCTCTCTAAAGCCTCCACATCCTTCTGGTAGTGTGACGACCAGAATTGAACACTATACTCCAAGTGTGGCCTACCTAAGGTTCTATACAGCTGCAACATGACTTGCCAATTCTCATACTCAATGCCCCGGCCAATGAAGGCAAGCATGTCGTATGCCTTCTTGACTACCTTCTCCACCTGTGTTGCCCCTTTCAGTGACCTGTGGACATGTACACCTAGATCTCTTTGACTTTCAATACTCTTGAGAGTTCTACCATTCACTGTATATTCCCTACCTGCATTAGACCTTCCAAAATGCATTACCTCACATTTGTCCAGATTAAACTCCACCTGCCATCTCTCCGTCCAAGTCTCCAAACAATCTAAATCCTGCTGTATCCTCCGACAGTCCTCATCGCTATCCGCAATTCCACCAACCTTTGTGTCGTCTGCAAACTTACGAATCAGACCAGTTACATTTTCTTCCAAATCATTTATATATACTCCAAACAGCAAAGGTCCCAGCGGAACATCACTAGTCACAGCCCTCCAATTAGAAAAGCATCCTTGCATTGCTACTCTCTGCCTTCTATGACCTAGCCAGTTCTGTATCCACCTTGCCAGCTCACCCCTGGTCCTGTGTGACTTCACCTTTTGTACTAGTCTACCATGAGGGACCTTGTCAAAGGCCTTACTGAAGGCCATATAGACAACATCCACTGCCCCACCTGCATCAATCATCTTTGTGACCACCTCGAAAAACTCTAATCCTTCGACAGAACGAGAGAGAGTGAAAAATGCATTGGGAGGAAAGATGGCGGAGGCTACCCCAACGGGTGTGGCCACTCTCACAGTGGTAACATTAACTTGGGTATCATAGAATTTAGAATTTACAATGCAGAATGGGCCATTTGGCCCATCGACTCTGTACCGGCCCTTGGAAAGCGTACCTTACTTAAGCCCAGGCAACCACCCTATCCCTGTACCCCAGTAAACCGACCTAACCTTTTGGACACCAAGGGGCAATTTTGCATGGCCAATCTACCTAGCCTGCACATCTTTGGACTGTGGAAGGAAACCAGGCCACACCCACGGAGATACTGGAAGAAAGTGCAAACTCCGCACAGACAGTCACCCGAGGCCAGAATTGAACCTGGGACCATGGAGCTGTGAGGCAGCAGTGCTAACCACGGTGCCACCGTGCCACCCCTGGGTAATGGCACCCCAATTCTAAAAGCAACTTGGTAAACACTTTGAAAGGCAAGGAAGGAAGATGATGGAGACCCTCAAAACGTATATTAAAGAATTGCTGGTCTCGACCGTTAAAGAACATGGGAGTTGCTGAAGGGGCTGGAACGGATTTTGTCGTGGCATAGAAAACAAATTGCCTCGCTGGAAGCCCAGATGCTGATGGTGGAAATGAGGAATAAGGCCCTGAGGGCGAAGGTCAAGGACCTGGAGAACAGGTCGAGGAGACAGGACCTCAGGATCGTAGGGTTGCCAGAGTGGGTGGGAGGCCCAAGGCCAACTTTTCCCAGATGTTTGCTAACTTGTTTTGGGGGCCACCGATCACTCGGACGAATGAGCCACCACAGACGGTGATAGCTCATTTTCAGGCTGGTGCCTGCTCCAGACAAAGTTAATAGAGCGTTTGGGGCCCAGGTTTGTGTTCTGGATCCGCCTGTTGTACAAAGCTCCCTCGGCTAGTGTCCGCACCAATACCATGAGTTTGGGATACTTTCAACTAAATAGGGCAATGAGACAGGGGTGCCGTCTTTCCCCCCTCTCGTTTGCATTGGTGATAGAGCCTTTGGCCATCGCTTTAAGGGCTTCGCTAAGTGGAGAGGGATAACTAGGGGAGGGTTGGAGCATAGGGTGTCCTTGTATGCTGATTACCATTTTACTTCAAGTGATGGACCCAGTCGCCACCATGGGTAATATAATGGAACTACTGAGGTGCTTTGGCTCAGGACTCAAGCTAAAGTTGGGAAAGTAAATGATTTTGATAACGCCGCCTGGGGACAGGAGCCAATCTAGAGGTGCTACCATTTTGCATGGCTGGTTCCAGCTTTAGATATCTGGGGGTCCAACTTCGTAAGCTGGTAAGTAGAGTCAAGACCGACCTGCAACAGTGAGATAACCTTCCCCTGTTCTTGGCGGGCAGGGTCCAGTCGATCAAGATGAATATTTTGGCACCATTTTTGTTTTTGTTGCAGCGTCTGCCGGTTTTCCTTCCTAAATCATTTTTTAAAAAGAGGGTCAAGAAGTTGATATTCTCCTTCCCCTCTGTGCTTGCCAAAATATCCATTAACCATGTCATATGGAGAAGGAAATTGTATAAAGTGAGTCGCTTTACCATTCCTCTTGCTTTTGAAGCATTTTCTTCTGGGACTTAAGCCTATTATTCACTTCCCATGTCATTTAGGTGGGCAAAACAGTGGAGTAACTTCTCTCCAATGTGCATTGCCTAGGATCAACCTAATCAGTGCCCTGCAACCATGTTGGTCGGAGGATGGTTTCTTCTAGCAAGTCAGACCTTTCACTGTGCTCCCAAAGACACTAAGGTGAGTATGGAATGATGTGTATGATGTTAAGAAGCCATCCATCTCGAGAGATGAAGGGATGATTACCTCATTCATATGGGGAGGGAAGGTGGCCAGAATTAGAAAGGTGCTATTACAGAGAGGAAGGCAGGCAGGGGGTTTGGGTCTTCTGAACCTGATGTATTACTACTGGGCGGCGAATGTGGAGACAGTGCGGAGCTGGGTCAGAGGGGTTGACTCCCAGTGGGTCAGAATGGAGGAGAGTTTGTCTCGGGGGTCGGGATTGAAGGTGCTAGCAACAGCGCAGCTCCTGACGGCCCCGGGGAGATACTTGGGGAGTCCGATAGTAATAACTTTGTTGAGAATTTGGAGGCAGTTTCGCCAGCACTTCGGGTTGGGGGCAGGGTCAAGGGAAATGCTGATTCGGGGGAACCTTAGATTTGAGCCAGAGAAGTGGGATGGAAATTTTCGAGATGGGAGGAGAAAGTAATTAGGACACTAAAAGATTTGTTTCATGGGGGTCGGTTTGCTGGGAGCAGGGGGAAATATTTAGATACATGCAGGTTCCAGATTTTGCCAGAAAGGAGATAGAGTTTCCCAGTACAGCCAGCTTCCACATTGCTGGAGGTGCTGCTGACGACAGGGGGCTGGAGAAGGGGGTAGTATCGGCGGTTAACGGGGCTATTTTAGAAGAGGAGAAGGCGCCGCTGGAAGGCATCAAAGCAAAGTGGGAGGAAGAGTTGGGAGAGGGTATGGAGGAGGGGTTCTGGTGTGAGGTGCTCCGGTGGTGAATGCCTCCACTTCATGTGCGAGGTTGGGGCTGATACAGCTGAAGGTGGGGTATAGAGCACACCTTACAAGGGCGCGAATGAACCGGTTCTTTGCGGGGGTAGAAGATATGTGTGAACGTTGGGTGGGGGTGGGGGTGGGGCCGCAAACCACATTCATATGTTTTGGTCCTGTCCAAAGCTGAAGGATTACTGGAAGGAGGTTTTTAAGGTAATCTCTAAAGTGGTGCACGTGAAACTGGATCCGGGCCCTCGGGAGGCCATATTCAGGGTACCGGACCAGCGGAGGCAAATGTTGTAGCCTTCGCCTCGTTGATTGCCCGAAGGTGGATCCTATTAGGGTGGAGATAAACCTCTCCACCCTGTGCCCTGGCGTGGCGGGGGGGACCTGCTGGAATTCTTGACACTTGAAAAGGTCAAATTTGAACTGATGGGGAGGATGGAGGGGTTCTACAATTCATGGGCATTATTCATTATGCACTTTCGAGAATTGGATTACATCGAACATTTGGGGGGGGGGGGGGGGTTGGGGTGTGATATGGTACAAATTAAGTAATGGCATGATGGGAAAACTGGTCAATGGGAAGACTGGTCAAAATGTTTGATACAATGTAAGAAAGGCTGAACTACTCATTTCAGCTCACCAGGCCCATGTAAAGAATGCTCACAGTTCACCAAACCTCTGTAAGAAATGCTGCTCTAACCATTTCAGACTGTAAGACTGATAAGGCCAACTCTGCATAACTTGAAGTCTGAAAAAGATCAGAGAAGGTCAAGCCATTCCAAAATACCGGACCTCGGCAACTCCTGATACAACTAACTAGTCATAACCTAGGGCCATAGGAATAAAACAAGATAAGTTCAGGAAGAAATAAATCTACTCCGACCTTTCAATGTTCCCTCCAAGGACAAGATAATGGTATGAGTGGTGCGACCAAAAAAGGTCTGTTTTATGACATTGCTTCCGTTTTTATTTCCGATCAAATTCCGGACTAACCTGTTGTCACGCAATCTTGATAATGATAATGTATAAATACTGAGCTGATTCTCTGTGAAAATGCGAACTTGAGAAGGAATCAGCAAGTTTCATTAACTGCTCTCTGACTTCAAGTTTCAGCTATTACTGCATGCAGTCGTTTTGAAAAGAAAGCTTGTTATTTTGTCTTAACGAGCGTGTTGAATCTTTCTACTACAGAAGCGAGAAAATATTGACTACAATAGGGGGGAGGGGGACTGTATGTGTTAATGGTGACTATGGGTGATTCCGGATTCCTTTTTGTCATTTGTTTATGTTAACATGCAGGCTAATGTTTGGGGGTTTTGTGGGAGGATGGGATCATTGTTATTGATATGGGGGTTGACATTGTATTCGTTACTGATTGTTTATTGTTGGGTGTAAATTTGGGAGAAAATGTCAAAAAGGAGAATAAAAATATATTTTTTAAAAAGCCATCCATCTCTCTGGTAGTTTTGGTAGCAAGTTCTAATCAATGCGCCACACACTGGATTCCAATTAGCCATGCCATCTTGGCAGCCAGGTTTGCGAAGATCCCATCTCTCTGGCCAAAACTGATGTTTCACCCTATTCAGACCAAAGCCATAAGTTCTTCTTTCGCTTTTGGATGCCCTTCTCCATGAACAATGAATTGATGCAGTCCATCATCCCATCTGATTTTGCACTCTCAACATTTTAGATCCAAAATATCTCATGCTTGGGATACCTAGGTGCTTAACGCACCCAAGCTCTTTCTCCTTTCTACTCCCATTAGTGCGGTCATCCGTCAGAACAGTTATAGAACATGAAGTTTGCACCTGGGTGTTGCAGCCCTAACAGATATTCTCATCAAAGGAACAAAGGTATGCCTTGTGTTGAGTTCTCATATGTATTTCCAAAATCTACGCAGTGCTGTTTCTCAACACATACAAGAGAAGGAAAGTAGCTAAATTGGAGCTCATGCTTTTGCCAGATAGCATATGACTTGATTATCTTCCCATACACTTGTGCAGTAATTTTCACAATGTCTGGATTGTTTGACTTTTCCACGCACGATAAGCTTTCTTGTAATGTGTTTGGCTGTAATGTCTTGGTGCTCCCCAGGTGCTCTTTGAGTCAGTTCACGATGTGCCAGGGCAGACTTTGCAGTGTATTTAGAGCCTTATGTCACTGATTAATTGCATCCCAATCCAGTCCAGTTTTCAAGGAACAGGATATTGTGTAGCTTTCAAGGGCAAATTGTATTTTAAGCCCTGCCCTCACCAGTATTCAAAACTGAATACTGGTTGGGATACAAGATTTTGGGTGTCAAGGGCGGCACAGTAAGACAGTGGCTCGCATTGCTGCCTCACAGCTCCAGGGGCCGGGTTCATTTCCAGACTTGTGGAGTTTGCACTTTTTCCCCGTCTGCGTGGGTTTTCTCCGGGTCCTCTGGTTTCCTTCCACAGTTCAAAGATGTGCAGGCTTGGTGGTTTGACCTTGTTAAATTGCCCCTTAGTATCCAAAAGGTTAGGTCGGGTTACTGAGTTATGGGAATCGGGTGGCGGCGTGGGCCTAGGTAGGGTGCTCTTTCAAGGTGCCAGTACAGACCTGATGAGCCGGATGGCCTCCTTCTGCACTGTAGGAATTCTATGCACACTTAAGTTACATGTCTGATCTGTCCATACACCCATAAACTGTGGCTTGACTACATCCAGAAACTTGTTATCCATGTAACTCAGCCTGGCAATTGCACTGCAGTGGCACCAGCGACTACTCAAACTTGAGCGGCTCCAAATGATGACACTTACTGCACATGGGGCTGTCTGAAACACAAGACCTGTCCTCGACTTCCTGTATATCCTGTAAAAGACATTCATCCCACAGGACCAAGGTGCCCTGCCATGCCTCTATTTATTAGACTGACTAAACTTAACAAAAATAAACTAAAGACTTGTATATTAAAAAAATCCTCAGCAGCTGATGTCTGTGCTGATGTCATGAAGTTTTATTAACATAGTGCCTTGATGCTCATGTTCACTCCACTCTGCTATTTCACCCCCAAACTCCTTTAGGTACATGCTCCTTACCTCCAATCTCTTCAAACAACTCATCACTGACCTGTTGCCCGGCGAAATCACACACCAAATTTTGTTTAGCGATTTGTTCTCACAGTACTTTCTATTGCTGTTGAACTCTTTTCTCTCAACCTTAGTGTTTCTAACGCGTGCAAATTCCCCACCTCCACTTATATCTGTTGGGCTCCAGTACTGGATCACCTCCAGCATGCTCTTTCCGCCCACCGCTGCCTTAGGCTGTTGATCCCCAGCACTGTTTTCCAACAGCATGACAAGGAGAAACTGCTCTCTGACTTTTTAATGAGAAAACGTAAAACATAATCATACGTAACCTCCATGCTAATGCCTAGTTTCAATCAATTTTCCTTTTGTTACGATACCCAGGGCTAGTGCCCAGTCAATTCCTGCTGCACTTGGCCCCGAGTCACAACACAGTTGAAATTAACTAAATTTTTAAAATACCCAGAGTCTTTGGTCTTTGGCTGACCAATAACTAGTCACCAAGTTTGTAAATTTAAACACAATTAATTTTTATGAATAACAACTATAGGCAGCATATACAACTGATTAACTACTATCTAATATGGGTAGGGTGTGTGGATAGTCTGGGTCATGTTGACATTAAAAATGAGTAGGTATTGTGTGTTTTAAAACACACAATACCAAGGTAGATAAGTCTCCTGGGTCCGATGGGATTTACCCCAGAATGCGGAGGGAAGCAAGGGAGGAAATTATTGGGGCTTTGACTGACATCTTTGTATCCTCATTGGTTACAGGTGAGATCCCAGAGGATTGGAGTATAGCTAATGTGGTACCGCCATTTAAGAAAGGTAGCAGGGATAATCTAGGCAACTGTCGGCTGGTGAGCTTCATGTTGGTAGCAGGTAAATTATTGGAGAGAATTCTCAGGGACAGGATTTATATATACCCATTTGGAAACAAATGGACTCATTAGTGATATAGATAGATAGATATCATAGAAATTACAGTGCAGAAGGAGGCCATTCGGCCCATCGAGTCTGCACCGGCTCTCAGAAAGAGCACCCCACCCAAGTTCCACACCTATCCCCATAACGCAGTAACCCCACCCAACACTAAGGGCTATTTTGGACACTATGGGCAACTTAGCATGGTCAATCCACCTAACCTGCACATCTTTGGACTGTGGGAGGAAACTGGAGCACCCGGAGGAAACCCACACACACACGGGGAGAATGTGCAGACTCTGCACAGACAGTAACCCAAGCCGGGAATCGGACCTGGGACCCTGGAGCTGTGAAGCAATTTGCTATCCACAATGCTACCGTGCTGCCCATCATATGCAGCATGATTTTGTGAATCAGGGAGGTCGTGCCTCACTAACTTGATCAAATGTTTTGAGGAGGTGACAAAGATGATTGCGGGCGGCATGTGGTGCAGTGGTTAGCATTGGGATTGCAGCGCTGAGGACCCGGGTTCGAATCCCGGTCCTGGGTCACTCTCCGTGTGGAGTTTGCACATTCTCCCATGCCTGCGTGGGTTTCACATTCACGACCCAAAGATTGCAGGTTAGGTGGATTGGCCATGCTAAATTGCCCCTTAATTGGAAAAATAAATAAATAAATAAATAAATAAATAATTGGGTACGCTAAATTTAGTTTAAAAAATTAAAGCCTTTGACAAGGTGGCTCATGGCAGACTGGTGCAAAAGGTGAAGTCTCACAGGATCAGAGGTGAGGTGGCAAGATGGATACACATCTGGCTCGGTCACAGAAGGCAAAGGGTTGCAGCAGAAGGGTGATTTTCTGAATGGAAAGTTGGGATTAGTGGTGTTCCACAGGGATCAGTGCTGGGATCTTCTGTTGTTTGTAGTACACAATCGATTTGGAGGAAAATGTAGCTGATCTGATTAGTACGTTCGCGGATGATACCAAGGTTAGTGGAGTGACAGATGGTGTTGAGGATTGGTAGCGGATACATCAGGACATAAATAGTTTGGAGACTTGGGCAGAGAAATGGCAAATGGAAATCTGAACAAATGTGAGGTAATGCATTTAGGTATGTCGAACACAGGGGGAAATCTACAGTACTACAGTAAATGGCAAACCTCTTAGGAATATAGAAAGTCAGGGAGATCTGGGCATACTAAGGCCACAGATCTTTGAAAGTGGCAACACAAGTAGACAAAGTAGTCAAGAAATCGTATGGAATGCTTGCCTTCATTGGACAGGGCATAGAGTATAAAAATTGCCAAGTCATGCTACAGTTGTATAGAATGTTGGTATGGCCGCACTTGGAATACTGCGCACAATTCTGGTCGCCACACTATCAGAAGGAAATGGAGGCTTTGGAGAGGGTGCAGAGGAGGTTTACCCAAATGTTGCATTGTGTGTAGGGTATTAGCCATTCGGAGAGGTTGAACAGAATTGGACTGTTTTTATTGCAATGACGGAGGTTGAGGGGTGACCTGATAGAGGTCTACAATATTATGAGAGGCATAGTTAGAGTGGATGGACAGGCACTCTTTTCCAGGGTGGAGGGGTCTGTCACTAGGGGGCATAGGTTTAAGGTCCGTGGGGCAAAGTTTAGAGGAGATGTGTAAGGCAGGGTTTTTTTTTTTTATACACAGAGGGTGGCGAGTGCCTGGAATGCGCTGCCAGGGGGCGTTGTGGCAGCAGATACATTAACGGCATTCAAAAGGCATTTCGACAAATACATGGATAGGATGGGCATAGAGTGTTGCTAACCTTTGGTTGGTTCAATTGGCTCGGTTTTATAACCTTTGTTCTCGAGTCGCCAGGTATCTTTATGATACCGCCACGAGGTTCAAGTTCAAGTAATGATCAATAACTCAATACACAGATTAGTAAGATTCAAATCAAAGCACATTTATTATACACAGTAATCGCTACTCATGCACAAATTCTACATCTAAGCTACTTCTATGACTAACAGGCCTATACTTAGCTTCGGACTGGCCCACCAGGTCCAGGGAACAAATGGCCTTTCGTTCGGATTCTGAGTCTGCGGGATTCGAAGTTGGTACGGATTGGTAGCTAGGAGCGCCTATCTCGTAGCGAGCATTGACTTAAGACTTACTGGATATCAGCGGCAGTTGCACCGGTCACGGTCAAGGGTTGGTTCGCGATGCTGAGTGACCCAGTCAAGAAGGAAGATTTGAACTTGGGGGCTTAACTTTATAGTCCCCAGGGGCTTCCCGCCTTTCGGGGCGGACCCTGTACCTGGTTCCAAGAGATTAGACTTTGTTCCAATCGCTTGGTTCGATTTCTCCAATACTGGAGCGGTTCCCTGATCGATGGGCGGTCTTGAGGTGTCCGTTAACCTCTTTTGTGTTGGCTCCTGCTGGCACCGGGGAGTCTGGCTTAGCTTTGTTTGTCCCAAATGTTGCGATTGTTGCCGGGGATCGCTCATTTGTATGTAGATGGCTGCTGCATTATTATGCAGATGGCTGCTTGTATCGATGCTGTCTGGGCTTTTGCAGAGTTTAATACACAGTAACTTGCAGCTGCTGGTTTCTGCCTGTGTTGGCTGAATTTTCCTTCTGGCTTTGCTGTTCTCCATTTTAAATCGGGACTTGGCCAAACCAGGTGGCTACAAGAGGGATACAGCATTAGGACGTGCTGAGCATTTTGGCCAAGTGTGGTATCATGACCGCTACAGGCTTGGAGGGTCGACGGGCCTGTTCCTGCGCTGTATCGTTCTTTGTTCAAACCCCCCCCTTACACACACACAAACCCGCCCCCCCCCCCTTACACACACACAAGACAGTCAAACACAGAGGGGAAGGAGAAAAGCAAGAGGATAAGAGTCTCTGTTTCAGATGGATGTCTTCTAGTTAGATCTTTCTTCAATCTAGACCTCCAGTTGGATGATGTCTTTGCTTTCAGTCTGTAATGGTTTTGACTGTAGACTCATCGGGGTCTTGGGACTTCCCTACAGACTTAAGACAACAGGCAGAAAACATTCCGGGAAAGAGAGAGGGAGAGATAGTACAACACACAGCCTTTCCTCTCAGCATCCAGGAGCTGTTTGCTGGGTTCTCTAGGTCCTGTGAGGTGGTGTTTTCAATCCATTGGCCACCAAGTCAACCAATCGCACCAAATATCTCTAGTCTTGCGGGTACCATAAAGTCTGAGTTCTTCTGTTCAAAATCTAAATCTTCAGAAAAAGTGTACTATTTTGCAACTTTGGAGTTCCTCACTTCCTCTGTTCAACTTAAAGAAGCACACTGGTTAGCACAGTTGCTTCACAGAGCCAGGGTTCTGGGTTTGATTCCTGGCTTGGGTCACTGTCTGCGCACAATCTGCACGTTCTCCCCACATCTGCATGGGTTTCCTCCAGGTGCTCTGGTATCCTTCCACAAGTCCTGAAAGACGGGCTTGTTAGGTGAATTGGACATTCTGATTCTCCCTCAGTGTACCCGAACAGGCGCAGGAGTGTGGCGACTAGGGGATTTTCACAAGAATTTCATTGCGTTAACGTAAGCCTACTTGTGCACTAAGGTTATTATGTCACCATTAAAAATCCATAGACCAAAACGACACATGGACCAAAACAAAATAAAATAGGAAATAAGAGAATCAACAGGAAGGGCCCTTACTGTTCTATGAAAGTCACAGCAAAATCCGATGAACAATTAAAAATAAAGTCTAAAAAATGTCAGGCTTGTTCACATCATTACAATAAGTCTGTCCATCAATTTCGGTCATTATAGTACAACAAAACACAGCAGCTACATAAAATATTCAAACAATGTCAGCATTTGGATTAAAATAGACTGGCAAACACCACCATATACTTGTAGTGAAATCAGTTGCCTAGAGACTTCAGCTGCAAATGACAAAAGGAGGTCCTATAACACTAACATATGTTGCTTTGCACAGACATTGAATGGTATTTACACTGCCTCATTTGATACCTTGTGTCATTGTTATCTGCGCTTTTTGAAGTACACCTATCTAAGAACTATATTAGAAAGTCTTAGTAATAAATCCCCTTTCAGAATGTTAAGTACAACAAAAAAAGTATCACATTCCAATGTGCAATGGATGGATTTGTCAACTTTTCTTCCCAACTATAGTGACAAGTGAAAAAATGCAAAACACACCATGAAATTTGCTTCCCAATTAATTATATGCTGTCCAGGGGCACTCCAAAATCCCAGTGTACTCATTGTTACAATCTCCCTATGTCTATGAAGCTGACCAGCCTCCACAGCCTAAAGCATTGCACATGCATTAGTTCATCCGACCTAAAATGGTTTCAAATTCTGTTAATTAGTGATTGCTTTCGTTGCTAAATCACAGTTCAACTGCAATCGAAAATGTAAATACTTTTTTGTCCAGCGTGAAACATTATGCAACATTCCATATACCTATTTACAATACTTCATTTTCAATACATTTTCAATTATCATGAATCTTTAGTGTACAATGATGAGATCGTGTCTCCAACACAATCATTGAATTTCCAGTTTAGTGGGTGCGGAGTACTAAGCAAACAGATATTTTGGATCTGTCATCACAAGCTGAGAAAGCAACGTTGGTGTTTGGATAAATACAAACTAGCAATCACCAACATATCCTAACTTGAAATACTTGCCAACCAAAGTTAGTGCTGTAATGTTGGATTCTCCCGAGATTGTCACAGTAACTTCATTGCAGTGTTAATGTAAGCCTACTTGATTCCTGGGATGGCAGGATTGGTAGAAGAGGAGAGATTGAGTCAAAGAAGAAAAAGGTTAGTTTGTTCCTTACCCAGCCTTCTGTGAAACCAAAGACCTGGTTGCTGAGATTTTCCATATGATCCCCCACTAGTTTGTGGTGCGTTTTGGGACTGCAACACTTAAAGACATTCAAGTAACAGACAATAATAATTTTCATTAGTGTCACAAGTAGGCTCACATTAACACTGCAATGAAGTTACTGTGAAAATCCCCTAGTCGCTGCACTGTGGTGCTGATTCGGTTACACAAAGGAAAATTCAAAATGTCCAAATTACCTAACAGCACGTTTTTCGGGACTCGTAGTAGGAAACAAGAGCACTCGGAGAAAACCCACGCAGACTGCGCACAGGCAGTGACCCGAGCCAGGAATCAAACCTGGGTCCCTGGCACTGTGAAGCAACAGTGCTAACCACTGTGCTACCATGCCGCCCATGTGCTATCGTGCAGTCCATGTGCTACCGTGCACTGGTGTTCTGTTTAGGAATATACAAATGGGATACATGTAGCTTGGATAGAGAAGATGTTTTTGTGATTCACTGGAATTCAGAAGAATGAGGGAGGAGTTCATAAAACCTATAAAATTCTAACAGGACTTGACAGGGTAGGTGACGAATGTGATATAAAATAGTTACTTTAAAGATATTAGTTACTGTAATGTAGATATAGGCCGGTCTAATTCATGTTAGTTCACAGACAAAGGATTTCAGACAGCATGGCAAAGGAGGGGGGGGGGGGGGGGGGGGGTGGGGGGGGTGTTTAGAGTATGAGGAGAAAAGGATGCTGGGTAATAAGAGGCCAGGGGAAGGGATGAGAAGTGAGCCAATTAGGATGTATGGCCAGGTCAGGAGGGGCATAGGATGACCTATGGGAATAGTTTATGTGAAACTTGATGCCATTTGAATGTGTTGGTAGAGATTTCTTTGTTCTTGAGAATCACTCGATTCTGTAGACCCAAGAGGCAGCTTGTATCTTGGTTCTGAGAAACGAGTCAGACTTGCAAGTCGAATAAAAATAACTAATGCTATGCCTACAAATCCATCTAGAGTTTTATTGAGGCCAGACTGACGGGTGAAGAATTTATTAATTTCTCATTTGGTGCCGGAAACCCGGGATTTCTCAAGACGGTTCTGACCAACCGCAAAATCAGAATTAGACTGATTTTGGACAAGGAGAGTGGAAAAGGGCCCACAATGTATAGCTGGAAAATGACCGCGCATTGATTTTTCCCCTCTTCTAATGGTCTGATTAGTCTGGTCACTCGCGGTTGGTTAGGAAAGATTGTCTCGACGAAATCAGAGGTCAGTCTGAAGATTAGAAATTTAACTGATGGGATTTCATAATTGATGATTCGGTTTTGGGTTAGGTTTTGGGATTAATGGGACATCTAAAAAAGATGGTTTAATTCCATGTGAGAGTTATGATTCAGTTTTGGGTTAGGTTTTGGGATTAATGGGACATCGAAAAAAGATGGTTTAATTCCATGTGTGAGTTATGATTCGGTTTTGGGATTAATGGGACATTTAAAAAAGATGGTTTAATTCCATGTGTGAGTGTTTTTCAGAACTAATGGGACCTCAGGACATTATTTTCAAAAGCAATTGATTGAAATTGCCAAAATCTTAAGTTTTAATTACTTGAAATAATGTTTATCTCATTTTATTTGTGAATTCATAGAAACTTAAAGAAACACACTGACACCAATTTAAAAAGTGTAAATCTGGCGATGACAGTTGACTTTGCTCCGGTATAAATCACCGCGGCTAACTGCTCCCTCATTGATAGCAGCCAACATTTTTGTGAATGTAAGAAAAACTTGTTAAAAGAAAAATTGTTAAGATTAAGAATTAATTAAGTTGTAAAAGTTATACAAGTTTGTGTTAAGCAAATCGTAAATTTAGTTCTGAGTTGAGATCAGAGCTAAGCTTGCAGGTTGCAGTAATTCAATTTGAATTTTCAAACATTTTAAGTTTTATAAGAACACTGTTAAAACCTTTTCAATAATTTTGCCAAGTAGCAAAAATTGCCATTGGTTATAAATACGCAAAAAACATTTTTTAAAAGAGAGCCAAAGTATGAAAGCTAAAGAGTTAATTAGATTATGGAGACAATATTGTCAACATGAGAGGGATAAGATCATGTTATTAAGTTGGCAAGAAAATGCCCTTAAAATGGGGATTCCAATTAGTGAAGGGGGAAACCAGAAAACGCTAGACATCTTGAAAAGGGAGTGTGCATTCAAAACAAAAACGCGCATGTAAAGAGAAGGTGGGGGTGAAAAAAACGGGAAAAAAAAAAAGCAATGGGCTACGTAGTTCAATGGCTGGCCTTGCATTGACAGAGACAGAGGATGAAGATTTTGAAAATTTGACAAGGTCGGCTCGGGTTCCGACTGCACCAGTAGCATTGTCTGCACTAATTCCGGAACCACCAGAGTATCATAATTTATATCCAGTCACTGCTCCCCAGATTCAAATCATGCCAGCCTCTCCAGCCCCCTTCGGTTGATAGCGTGGGTCCTATTTTACCATCTTCACCGTCTGCGAGAGGAGAGCTCTGTTCCACAAGCCCAGTTAGCTCTAGGACCCAATCTCGGACAGCGAGAGAAGAGCCTGATCCTATCCAGAAACAATCACACATACCACCTAAATCCCTTCAGACCGATATGATAGAATAGAAAAGTACGAGAACAAAGGAAGAGGATAGGGATGGTTCTGAGGAGCTGGAGCTCCCTCTAGTGACAGGGAAGGACGTTGAAGTCTTGGAAGAGCCAGAGGAATCAGCTAGAGCGCCCCCTAGTGAGACTCTGAGACAGCTGCCGATTAGGAAAATACCAAATCCTGACTCTGTGACGGCGGCGGCCCAGCCCACGATAGACGTTTATTTCCCATGGAGACCCAGTGAGATGATGGCTAGTATGGCTGCAATCCCAGACAGGAAGAAATCTCCTGCTGCTTTCGTGGATCATCTGAGAACTACCATCTCAGTTTATCAAGCTGATTATAGGGACCTCTGGGCCCTAGTCCAGCAGGTTTTAACCCCAGAAGAGCACCGCAGTTACATTAACCACTTAAATTATGCTAGCCACGCCACACTTCAGGAAGCCCATGCGTTGGACGATGATAGACGGACACAAATCCGGAATGCATTGAATGCCACATTTTAAAAGCCCATAAACATCTCTGCTATCTTAAACCTCAAACCTAGAAAGGCTGAAGAGCCAGAGGAATTTCTGGAACGTTTTAATGAAATCTACCGTGGGCAGTCAGGCGACTTGCCATATCAAAATGGTCAGAATTCCCCTCAATATTGTGAATTCCCCTCAATATTGTGCTATGTTAATGCATTGCCTACCACCTTCCGTGGCTACTGCCGTGAAATGTAATAACATGAATTGGACAGAGAACAACCCTTCTCAAATGGCCAGGGCAGTCAGATTTTATTGGAATGAGGGTGTAGGCCAGGAAGGAGGCTCAGTTACAAAGATTAAGACGGAGTATGTAATGAAAAAGGATGATCTGAGACCCCAACCAGCGGCAGAAACGGTGGCTTACCAGCTGGAGCCCCAATATTGTGACTTTGGGTGGGTGGATCAACATGGGGGAGGGCATCAAACCCACCCAAATGGACCCTCAGCTCCTCTTTATGGCCCACCGTATGCACCAACAGCTTTACAACAGCGGCCCCCTTGAGGGGCCATTGGTCTACTGGGAAAAGAGGACGGGGCAGATATAGAGGGAACAATGCATGTTTTAATTGCGGCCGTGCAGATCACTGGCAACAGGAATGCCCCTTTAAAAGACAGGCAGCAGAAGGAGACTACCCGACCCAAAGGAGGGGGTACCCACCAAGGGGAGGACAGACGAGACACCCTGACTTCTCCCAGGCAAACCCTTTCCCAACACAGGATTGACTGGCTAATTTAGTCATAAGGACTCTCCAATCGGACAGGGAACCTATTATTTCTCTGCAGATAGGAGATCAACATTACCCATTTGTAATCGACACTGGAGCAGCCATGTCTTCAGTGCAATCAGAACTTCGACTACCACTATCTGACCACACGCAGCATTTGTCGGGGTTCCAAGGGCAGGTGTGAGTATCCTATTTCTGAACCTGTGGCAGTCACTTACGAGAATAAGTCTGCGGATCATCAGTTTGTAGTGACCACTGGATTGGACTGTAACTTGTTGGCCCGAGATTTACTGTGTATCTTCCAGCTACAGCTAGAGTGCGGAGACGAAGGGGTAACGGTTCAATTATGGAGGATGAGACAACAGTGCTATATTTCTATCACTCCCCAGTGGTGGACGTTAGACATTGAACATTCACTGCATCACGTTACCCTGGCCAATGACAGAACCGGCCAAAACAGGGAGTTGGAGGACAAATACCGGCCATTAATTGGGACCGAATGGCCAGTCAAGGTTACAGCCACGGTCACGGGAGAAGAAGGTACAGCCGATTTTGTTACAATACCACCACATTTATGGCCACAGTCAGCTTCTGTAGGCCCTCATATTACACGTCAGGTCCACGACCAGTACCATGCCAAGGATCTGGGGCCTATTGTAAGGAGGGCAGTGGATCATTCAGATCCAACAGAGTACACACTTCAAGTAATGCCAGAGGGCACTTCCATAAAATATTTTGAGGTCCCTGAAACGATTAACACTCGACTTCAGCCAACCTACAGCTCTGGAAGAATAGGGGATTCCTGATCTCGGCCGGCACGGAAATATCCCACCGGGGTTTAGTTAATGACCTACTGCAGGCCCTCCTTATGCCCGCGCAGATTTCCGTCATTAAATGCGCTGCCCATACAAACGTTAAGACCCCAGTTGACGTTGGTAATGAACAAGCAGATTGTGCGGCGCGGACAGCCGCGCAAATTCAGCAAGTGATGGTGCCTAAAATGTTAAGTCAGACTAAACGATCTACTATAAATATGTCTGCTTCTGACAAGTCAATGCCAACCATCCAAGACATGATAAGGTTACAGGAGGACGCTCCTGAGTGATAAACAAATGTGGAAACGGTTAGGTTGTACACATGATTCTGTTTCCTCTTTATGGATCACGCCAGCACATCAGACTTGTATGTCTGATGTACTGGCTTTATGGGTCATCGAATGTGTACACTTTGCAACTCATTGTGGGGCTCGGGGGACTAGTGATTTGTTGCTGGACATTTGGTGGTACCCTAAAATGCAGGGGTTGGCCCAGAGTATCAGCAATCGGTGTTTGATTTGTCAGCGATATAACACCGGCAAAGGTATCCCTTGTGGTATGAGGCAAACCCCGTTGCCCAGTGGTCCCTTTGAGACGCTCCAAATGGATTACATGGAGTTGGAAAGGTGTCAATGTTGTCAATATTATAAATATGTTTTGGTTATTGTGGATGTGTTCAGCAGATGGGTCGAGGCATATCCGACTACCGATAATAAAGCTGCAACTGTGGTTAAGGTTCTGAGGCGGGAAATCATTCCCTGGTACGGCATACCAGCTCAGTTAAGTTCTGATAACGGGCCTCATTTTCTTGGATAGATTAACCTGCCTCCCTTCCCCAGCGCTATTTTACAGGTGTGGAGCATGATGGGGTGGCTACGCACCGCCTGTGTGATCTTCGGCCTCACCTCGCTTGGAGTGACATCGGCGATGGACATGGCAAAGGGAAATATTATCTACATTTGTAACCCCAACCAAACTACAAGGACATTTTGTTTATGCAGAGGTGATGTTCTTCGATGCCCCCATATACGAGGGCATGGTATCGACTCATGGAAGGACACCAGGTTAACGGACAATGCAGGACTCATGAAGCAATTGCACCGGTCCCGGCGATGGGAAGGGAACATTACATGGACATTGCCTTGTTTTTGGAGTCCATGTAAATTTGATTTTGGATGTGTTAAGATTGGTGCCATAAAGGTAAAATCAGACCGTCAGGAGAGTGTAGGAAGAGGTTGTGAGAGAGAGGGACTAGAGAGAGGACGGGAGTGTAAGGAGGGGAGTACAACTAGAACGTAGGTTATCAGGAGATACACTTAATTCATTTAGGGTCCAGACTGAGGAAAACCCGGGTAGTATGAATCTCTTCTACCAGATTTACCACCGCTTGTATGGCCAGGGACGGGTTGTCTGCTACCCGAACCCCGCAGCGGTGTCTAGGTTATTTTCTGTTTCACCGCTTTGGGGCACCCCCCCAAACGGTGGTTCATTGTCAGCGTTCCGCCCGAGCAAGTCACTCTTCCTTAAGATCCAGGTTCAGCACCACCGGCTATTTGCCTTCCCCTGCCTCAGGATAATTCCCACTCACAGTATGATAGGCTGCAACGGTAGAGGGCGTACATACCTAGCCATTTCACTCCCAATGGGGACTCCCGGTCGTACGAGAATTGTTTCAGCAATGACGAGTACGGCTGTTTACTGGTAGAGGTGGAAATGAATATAACATGTCTGTTCCCCACCGGTACGGACAGGAGGTGTCATATCACCCAGGCATCTGGCCAATGCGTTTGTTACAACACCACCTGCGTTCCATTGAACGCCGGCCTCCAGCTCCTTTGTGGCTGGGCGAATGCCTCTCATATCACTGTTGGGACTAGGGCTTTCCGCATTGCAAGGAGGCCCGAATGGGCGTTCCAAAACTGGATAAACTGGGCTACTGGGGGATCCCTCCGCAACCGATACACTGATTGTGATGCAAGCCTGTACACGGAGCAAGGATACTATTTTTTTTTTTTTTTTTTTTTTAATGGCACAGCGACCAATGTTTTATTTCCCCGCCAAATTGCTATTGGGACTCTAGTCCCTACCACAGTCCCCTGCCCCTCTGTGTGGATACTGCATAATCAGTTAGCACGCCGGGCAGTTTCAGCTGAATTCTGCGAGAACTGGAAAAAAACTCAGGTTCTCGCACCCAACCGGGGCCACTCAGCCGGGTGGGGAATTCTGAGCGTCTTGACACTTGGAGGTGTGGGGGGTTCCTTGGCGGTCAGCGATAGGAATTATTTTATTTGTGGCCTTACCATCCTGGGAAACAAAACCTTGGGAGCCCTTGGGGCAATAACCAAGGAATTGCCTCAGCTGCGTTTTTTTAAAATGCAGAACCAGTATGCTCTTGACCATTTCTGGCCCGTGAGGGTGGGGTATGCACCATAGTGCAGGGCAAGTGTATCATTGGAGTTCAAGACTTAACCGCTAACATCACTAAATTTATGGATCGCATACGGGATCACCTGGACGGTATGCAGGATCCTGGCTCTTGGGGTAACTGGGGATTTGGAGATTGGAAGAACTGGTTGATAAGTATGGCCATGTATTTAGCAGTGGCAATCGGCTGCATCTTTGTGGGCCTGGCCATCCTTAAATGCGTGAAGGGTAGAATGCGGGGTGCACTGGAACAGATCAACACCCCTAGAATCTTGGCTGTTAAAATCCACGAGTGTGCAGTGGTTGCGGGGGGGGGGGGGGCTACTACAGGAATTGGAAATGCAGCGACAAATCTTTTTAGATGAGGGGCCGTAGCTATGGATTGAATAGCTAGGTTTTCATGAAATGATAAAAGGAGGGAATGATGAATGTGATATAAAATAGTTACTTTAAAGATATTAGTTACTGTAATGTAGATATAGGCCGGTCTAATTCATGTTAGTTCACAAGCAAAGGATTTCAGACAGCATGGCAAAGGAGGGGGGGATGGGGTGTTTAGAGTATGAGGAGAAAAGGATGCTGGGTAATAAGAGGCCAAGAGGCCAGGGGAAGGGATGAGAAGTGAGCCAATTAGGATGTATGGCCAGGTCAGGAGGGGTATAGGATGACCTATGGGAATCGTTTATGTGAAACTTGATGCCATTTGAATGTGTTGGTAGAGATTTCTTTGTTCTTGAGAATCACTCGATTCTGTAGACCTAAGAGGCAGCTTGTGTCTTGGTTCTGAGAAACGAGTCAGACTTGAAAGTCAAATAAAAATAACTAATGCTATGCCTAGAAATCCATCTCGAGTTTTATTGAGGCCAGACTGACGGGTAAAGAATTTATTAATTTCTCATAGGTGCAGGAAGTGTGTACTCGATGGAGGTGGAGTTCACAACGAGAGGATCCCGGGTAGTCCATTTAGGGCTGAGACTAAGCGAAATTTCTTCACCCAGAGTGTGGTAAGCCTGTGGAATTCACTGCTTCAGTAAGTAGTTGAGGCCAAAACAATGTATGTTTTCAATGCGCTATATATAGCTCTTGGGGCGAAAGGGATCAAAGGATGACACGTGGGGGGAAATCAGGCTATTGATTGGATGATCAGCCATGATAAAAATTAATGGCCGAGCAGGCGATATGGGCTTACTTCTGCTCCCATTTTCTATGTTTCTTTCTATGTTGTAGTGAAACCGTTGCCAAGAAACTCTCAAATAGACTTCATCCATAGGTACTTGCATGAGTGAAGGCCACAATCAGATCAGTCATCATCTTATTGAATAACAGAGCAGGCTCAATGGCCAGAATGGCCTACCCCTGCTCATGTTTCTTATGATAAATCTTCTTCCCAAGCACAAACCTCCCATCACCTCTGGAGCTGATTAATGTTCCATCTCTTTCCACCCCATGGGATTGGAAGGAATGGGGGATCTATTCTCGAGGACGGTTTGAGAGTTTGGAGAATATGCTCCAGCTCTAGGGTCCCAGGTTCGATTCCCGGCTTGGGTCACTGAGAGGAGTCCACACGTTCTCCTCGTGTTTGCGTGGGTTTCCTCCGGGTACTCTGGTTTCCTCCACAGTCCAAAGATGTGCAGGTTATGTGGATTGGCCATGCTAAATTGACCCTTATCGTCCAGGGATGTGCAGGTTAGGTTACGGGGATAGGGCATGGTGAACGGGGGAGTGGACCTGGGTTGAATGCTCTTTCGTGTCCAAAAAGGTTAGATTGGGATACTGGGTTGCGGGGATGGGGTGGGGGAGTGGGCTTGGGTGGGGTGCTCTTTCCAGGGGCCGGTGCAGATTCGATGGGCCGAGTGGCCTCCTCCTGCACTGTAAATTCTATGATGATCTATGATGTCGGAGAAATTTGAGCTCTTGTGGTCTGACTGCAAGTTGCAATTTTGCAAAATGGATCTTTCCGACATGCCCTGTGGTGCCGCCAATCTTGTTGATGGAGAGGGTTCTTTTTTTTTTTTTTTTTTTTTTTTGCAGGGTTGCAGGAGGGTAGTACCTCAGGTACCTATAGAAGCATTATGGCTGAAGATGCAGTATCGGTGGAGGTGGTTACGGCCACGTGGGAGGAGGAGTTGGGGCTGGTGCTGGAGGATGGGGTGTGGAGTGAGGCCCTGCGGAGGGTGAACACCACATCCTCTTGTGCGAGGCCTGGTTTAATACAGCTTAAGGTAGTGTATAGTGCTTGTATGACTAGGTCGAGGATGAGCACATTTTTCACAGGAGTGGAGGACAAGTACGAGCGTTGTGGGGGAGGTCCGGCTAACCATGTGCAAATGTTCTGGTCGTGTTCTAAGCTCATGAGGTTCTGGGTCTCCTTTAGCATCATGTGGGTGATTCTGAAAATTGAAATGGAGTCCTGTTTATTAGTGGTCATATCTGGGGTATCAGACTTGCTGGATTTGCAGTCAGGGGCGGGGGCCGATGTCCTGACCTTCGCCTCGCTAATTGCTCGGATTATGTGATGGAGGTCAGCTTCTCCACCCAATGCCTCAGAGTGGTAGTGATCTGATGGAGAGTCTACACTTGAAGAAAGTCAAGTACATCATGAGGGAAACAATTGTGGGGTTCTACCGAAGGTGGTAGCTGATTATCTTAGATTTCAAACAGCTGGCTAACTGTTAGTTGCTGATTGGGGGTGTTGTTTTGGTGTTATGTATAAAATGGAAAACGTTGGAATATAAATTTTTTTTTTAAATATCTGTCATCCAGTTTTTAAAGCGCCCTAACTAAATGTTGGAAAAAATGAAGCCATCACACACCCCACTCCTCACCTGTAACTCTATCAATGTTCTTGGCCAACATACAAGCTTTTACCAGGTTGACTGCACATCACATGTCCAATTCAACCGCAAAACAATGCTGGCCTTGCATCCTCCTCATTATCTATTTCCACCTCCAA
Source organism: Scyliorhinus torazame (assembly GCF_047496885.1). Taxonomy (NCBI): domain Eukaryota; kingdom Metazoa; phylum Chordata; class Chondrichthyes; order Carcharhiniformes; family Scyliorhinidae; genus Scyliorhinus; species Scyliorhinus torazame. The sequence goes on from NC_092713.1 coordinate 125,323,423, forward strand.
TTCCTATCTCTATGTGGATCTCAGCCCATTTGCTACTTAAAATCTCTATGTATATATTTAACAACTTCACTATTCCAATACTGACGTTGCTGGCCTCCCAACCTTACTGCGTTCATAAATCGCCGTACATTCAAAACACTGCCACTCAAAACCATACCTGCCCCAAATCCCACTTACATATTATCCCTAATCTCATAGACATTAACTTCTAATTCAGCAATACCTCAAACTTAAAATCTTCATCTATATCTATATTATTGCCCCATCTTATCTGCAAATCTACAATCCTTCGTGAACTCCTTTGTTCCTCTGACTCCCGACTCTAGGACAGTCTCCTTAACTTGCTTCACTCCTTGCAGTTGTGCCTTCTCTTGTGTCAGTCTTACAATTTGGATTTCTAACTCGCCATGTGTTTCTTCTCCTGTAGGCACACCTTAAAACTCAATTCTTTCTCTAAACTTTATGCTATTCCTACCTGACACAGCTTCTATTTCTCAAAACAGCTCAATGAAACTCAGATTTGTTTTGTACATTTTTGGCATAATCTAAATGCAAATGACTAATGTATACCTTTGTTCGTTCAGAAATGAATAAAACAGGAAGAAATTAATTTGAGATCAGTAAGCAACATTACAGGTCAACAGGATGAAAAGGAATGAGACTTATAACTGACCACAGGATGATAACTCGAGCGATGACACGAAGGCCTACAATCCATCCTATCCTTTCAATTCTGCAAAATTTGCATACAAATCAGTCGTATCAACATTATTCATTTCTGATATTTACTAAAATTTTAAGTGACATCTATAAACTCATTGTCACAGAAATTGACCAATCAGTAAAATGGCAGCAGAGTTGAGATTATGGGCAGTAACGTGGCACAGTGGTTAACAATGCTTCTTCACAGCACCAGGGACCCGATTCAGACCTTGGATGACGGTGTAGAATTTGCACGTTCTTCCTGTGTCTGCATGGGTTTCCTCCGGGTGCTCAGGTTTCCTCCAACAGTCCAAAGATGTGCAGGTCATATGGATTGGCCATGCTAAATTGACCCTTATCGTCCAGGGATGTGAAGGTTAGGTTACGGGGATAGGACGGGGTGAGCGGGGGGGGGGGGGGGGGGGGGGTTCGACCTGGGTAGAGTGCTCTTTCGTAAACTTGATGGGCCAAATGGCCTCCTTCTGGACTGTAGGGATTCTATGATTATTGATATTGGCCTGGGTTATGCCTGGAGGTCTCCCCAACTTGGCGCCAGAATCAAACAACATCAGCAAAGGGAAAAGTCGATGCCTCTGACATCACTAGATCTTTGTGGACAACTTTCTTCAAGGTCAGTTACAAGCGCCATCACTTTACTGCTGATTACGAAATCCGGGCCGGAGTCTAGAAAATGTTATTCTTTGGAAGGGTACCAAGGATTGTTTTTGTAATCCAAACAAATACATGATATGAAAAGGAAACGGCTTATACAGTACAAATACATGGTTTGAAATCTGATCTGTAAATCGCTCTTTTGTACTGTGAACAATGACCAAATTGATGTGCGTGTCAATGTCGTCAGTTGTACGCAATAATCCAAAAAACATGTCTGTAAAATTTGAAATGAAACCTACTGCAGAAGACATCATAGCTACATAGACCTGCAGTCAAAAGGAGGGTCATGTCTCATGATGACAGCATACCTAATTAGATCATTGTTATGCATTCGAAAGGGCAGATAAAAAGGAAAAGGAAATACATGGGAAGTTTAAAAAATATTTGAACCATAAAAATGTTCTGAAATAAAAAATGTTCTTGCATTTCTAAAAAAATTTCAAATGTTGGAAATCTTCAATAAAAATAAAAATGCTGGAAGTGCTTTGTTTAATGGCAAACATTTCAGTATATACAGCAAGTTGGAATAAAACTCTTAACCCGATGATTATGGAGTAAATTCTATTCCAGAGTGATCAAGTCATGAGCAAGTTATAAAAACGTCTCAACCCAATTTACAAGCTATTTTCAAAACATTCTTACAAGTCTATTCCTAACACAATTTAAATGCTAGAAGTTCTTGTCAACTAGATGTCAGTTTCTTACTAGAGGGGCAGCTGTTGACTTTTAGAATAAACATAGCAATACCACAGTATTGACTATGTAACAAGCATTTATGGTATTTGAATGATAAGATCAAAGTCCATTTATAATTATAATCTGTAAATGAAGCTCAATTAAAATACTACGGAACACATTCAACTACGTTTTAACACAACAAATGTACCCTTTAAATTTCAAGATAGGAATTATAGTGGTAGTTAATGGGTAGTATTTTCTCATTAAACAAATGTGTAAAAACTAATAACTTATAATGAGAATGTTGATTTTGCCCTGATGGCTTTCCAAATGCCGTAATGATCAAGCCATGGACTTGGAATCTTTCATGAAAATATGGAAACATTGGTGTCACCCGTGTTGATTTCATTTCTTCACTCTTCAGTAATTCAGTTAATTACAAAAGCAAGTCAAAAAGAAAGCTGACAAAACACAGCATCCATCAGTGCCTAGGGAAAGTACAACTGGGTACTGTCAGTCACTTTCAAAACGTATGGCTGAGGTTTTGTTCTCTGAATGAGAAATTACTTCTTAATATTTGTCAAAAAGCAGAGAGCAAATCTCCAAATTGCTTCATTGTTGTTATTTGGGCATATAATTAATTTAAAGTAATAACGGTTTCTAGGCAAATTGTATTAAAATATGACAATTGGCTTTCTTATGTTTGTACCTTGAAGGCGGAATTCTCCATCCATTCACAGCAGCGGATTCCCCAGTCCTACTGCAGTGAATGGGAGATTTACCGGAGTGCCATTTCTCCGTCCTCACTAGCAACGGTAGCAGGGCGGACTCAAAACAGAGAATCCCAGCCATGTCAGAATGTCACAACAGATATCTTTTCATTGGAGTATATTCACTACTCAACATAAATTGCCTCCAATATTTGGTAATACATTAGTTTCAATTAAAACCTAGCTTAGTTTCAATTCAAACCTAGCTTAGTTTCAATTCAAACCTCGCTATTTTATGAACCGAACAATAGCTTTTCACCATAAACAATATAGCATTGTTTAAAAATGTCTTAATCTGGAACAGTGCTGAAAAGAGGCATTCATTAAAACCTGATAGAATGTCACTGCCCAACAACTGGCTGCTAAGAACACTTGTAGAGAACTAGGTCCAAGTCACTGATAAGGGAGAATTTAAAAAGGCAACAAGAAATAACCCAATTTGGTCTCAAACAAATTCTGACCTGCTTACACTCACACTATGTGATTCGTGTTCAGACAATAAAAGCACAATCACTACTCAAATGCAGCTCCACTTATGACCTCTTCATTATTGTTTTTCCATACTGGCCCGAGATAGATCACTATGATCTGTAGCTAATTTTCCAACATTAATGACTTACTCCAACCAACTTTCTGCTTCATCTTCCTGGAAAGATTCAATCCACCATTATCCTGATGATGCTTCATGTTACTTTCCCTCCTGTTCCCATGTTGACAAAGCTACTTGGTCTCTGCAATGAGAAATTTCTTACCAGGTGCTTACCACCTTTCAGACTACAACATCAGTACACAAAGACCAGCTAGATTTCCTCTGCACAAGTTTAAAATGCATATTCATTTTGCCACTATCTTCAGTTACTAGAATACAGCAATAAGATTGAGCCAATTGCATAAATCAACCACTTTTGAATGCATCAACTCAATTTTTAAACACCATTCCCTAATAAACACTAAATTTCAATAATCACCCATCACGATCATCCAAACATTAAATCCACAGTTCTGCTCACTGCAGCAGTGCGTCTGGCTCCACTCCACGCTTCACTTTCCATCACCTCCCAAACCTTAATTGAGAGCTTGTAGAAACCAACTATTTTCTAATACAGCTATTTAGCTAAATATTAAGCCCCAGACATTAAATACCCATTTTACATTCACTCATAACCACAGGCCATCTCAAATCATACAGACACAAAACAGCATGAAACAGCAGAATTCCATTATAGATTAAAACAGCACTTTTACTGAGCTAGCAAATACATTTGCAAGACAGTGTGACATTAAAACACAAGCCGTACCAGATATCAATCCAAGGACAGGGCAGGCACCATAGCAACATTAAGGCGCTATTATCTACAATGTGGCTTACAGCTAAGTCAGCAGAAGTCCAGTTTAAACTGGTCGTGATAGCAGCACAGAATTGCATTCCATAACATGCACAAGTATTCAGACATGAAACATTTAAAGCTAATGTTGCACATAAAAGATTGACAGCTAATCAAACTCATTTGATTCTAACCCAAACCAATTAGGATGACTTAGAGGTGTAGATAGATGGCGAAAGACTGATATGATTTCCTATAACCGTGAAGGTCCGTACGGTCATCTTTATCCGGATCATTCTATACTTCGATTGAAACTATTCGCTATCTCCATTTTTCACTTTTCCACTCTAACTCTTGAAGTAAATGCAAGCTGTTATGCCGTAAGCAATAAACCATTTCTGTATTATTTTCAAAGTTAAATTGTGTACAAGTTGCTTCTCTTTAAGTCCTTTTTGCTAGCCGGACTTATTAGAGAATAAGATTTAAGTGACTCTCAATTGTAATCAAATAGAGGCAATAAACTATTCTTATTTGCACTCGAGAAGTTTTAACTCAAATTTCTACTGAGTTTTAGTGTCGCCAATGCCACTAGATTCGCATGGTAGATCTCTACAGAGCTATGATTTTGCTGTGACAATTATAGGTCGCCCCTAGGCCTCACCCCTATTTCTCTCGCATATTTAAGTGCCTCACTTTAACCATTCAATTCACTTAAAATTTCCAGCATCAGCAAAATGTTATGTGTTTCGTTCAGTTTGAAAATGAATCTCCTGTGTCAAAAGACAGTTGAAATATCGCTTTCAATTAATAACAAAAATTGAACTAAGCACTTACACACAGTAGCTTACAATAAAATATTTTGTACACAGAAATTAAATGTACTGATTTCACATGAAATTTACTAATATATTATCTGACATTATCTGGTTTTGGAAACCGGAATTCTATATGGACAGTATCTGTATACCGCAATTAAATATATTTTTGAACCTGCAGAAACTCTCACATTTTCCAACGTTTTACTGCTTAGTTTACAGAACATTTCTAAATGCCGGAGTTACAACACAACTCAAAAGTTCACACTTACTGGAACAGAAGCAAAGTCTGCGTTTGTATGGGAGCCTTTATGAACTATTCATTTCCACAAGTGTTCCGCTCACATTGCTGAACACTGTGCTTCTGACAAATGACCTCTGAGTCACATCTTGATAGATGATCTGTTAACTCCCAGAATTGAATTGAAGCAGATCAAGTTACACTGTGTTCCATTAACAGGATCAGCAACCCCCCCCCCCCCCCCCCCCCCACAACAGGTACTGTACAGCCAAACTGTTATACTGTTTTAGGGAAAGAGTGTTTTGAAGAACTCCGGATTGCAACATGCACCAAACATTTACCGTTACAATGCAGTGGACAATGGGATAGTTCTTGTTGAGTTTATTTGTCTAACAAAGGTCAATATTGCAGAAGGTTTTCAATCATAACTTCAGTAATTTGAAAAACACTCTTCTGCATTAAGATCAGACTTTAGAAAAATTACAGTTTGTGTGCCTTTGTAACACAAATTCCATCCAACATTTTGGACTCCATAATAAGAGTATCGTTGGCTTCCTTCTGGTGCACATTGCATGATAAACTACATTGCTCACTGAACTCCATTGCATTATAAACTGAGCCCATTCCAATTACTGAAGGATATCATTACATCATTACCACCAACTCAGTCTTTCAAACAAAATGACATTTACATTTTGCCTCAACCACAAGGTTCCAAAGTCAAATTGGTATGATTAAATACAATGTTGTCATACACGGAGGATAGCAAGATAAAACAATTACAGCAACATCTGTGTACAGTCTATGTTACCGAACTAAGAGAGTCTGCAGAATAAAATTAAAATGGTATCAGAAACAATAGTTAATTATGATCTTTTACAGAATTTTAAACACAAATTGTGATGTGATGAAAGTTTCCAAACACTCCTAAAATAAAATAACCAACTCATGTTACTGCTATCACCATTGACAAATACTTTCAGCTGTTTCATTTGGGCATGTTTCCCATGCCAAAAGCAAATCCTTGGTGAGGTGTCCTTTAAAGGGACATTCTCAGCAAGCATTCCCAATTCACACAGTACAAATTCTTGTATATAAACGGAGGCCATTTTCAGTGCATCGAAACAGTGACATCATGCAAACTTGTCTGCACTTGCTCGAAAGATTTTTCAAATGGTTCAAAATAGTTACTGTCAAAATTTTGGCACAGTGGTTAGCACTGCTGCCTCACAGCGCCAGGGACCCGGGCTCGATTCCGACCATGGCTGACTCTGTGTGGAGTTGCACTTTCTCCCGTGTCTTAGTGGGTTTCCTTCAGCTGTTCTGATTTCCTCGCCAATCCAAAGATGTGCAGATTAGGTAGATTGGCCATATCTTTTTATTAAAACAGTAAAAAAATATATACAAGGCCAAACGTACAAACGCTAATTTTGTGTTGGAGAAACAGGGTACCCTCCCCTCAGTACCAACGTACGAGGGGGGGTAGGATATTCTGATTATTGAAACAGTTCACAACACAATTGTACAAAAAACAAATGGTATAAGCACTAAACTTTGCGCTGGAGAGACCAGATACCCTCGCCTCTGGAGCAACAGAAGGGAAAGGAAGGGGAGTGGTGGGGAGAGAGGGGAAAGGAGGGTGTTGGGGGGGGCGGGGGGCAATAGGACACTTTGTGAACTATCTACAGAGGCAGAAAAACAAAAGAGCCTTCAATTATGATGTGCCAGATTCCAGGGGTCCCCCAGAGGGGGTGAGGGGCGACAGTGTCAGGCACGAGTGAGCCCTGCACCTCATTGCAGAGAGCCTCATGTGCACCCTCTGTTCCCGACACTGGGTGGCTGATAGCCTTCGGACAGTCGCCCTCTGGGCCCGAATCCTCCACCACACTGTGCAGCGGGCGACGCGGGCCCACCAACCAACCCAGGGCCTGCCTTGATCCCGCCACCAGGATCATCGACAGGCAGGACCTCCTCAGGCTCCTCCTGTGGTAAGGTGGGGTTACAGGGATATGGCAGGGGATTAGGCCTGGATAGGGTGCTCTTTCAGAGGGTTGGTGCAGACTTGATGAGCCAAATGACCTCCTTCTGCACTGTAAGAATGCTACGATTCTGTGACATTCATTTTTCCGTCCATGTTAACGATATCAGTTTGTTAATTTACAGACAACTTCTGTCTGGTACAACAGAAATGCACAACAATGTCGCTTTAAGTCAACATTCAGAATGCATCTTTCATCACATCACCACAAAGGATTCTGAACTGCAGCTGTCACAGTCACAGCAGGCCCAGGATCCCAGACTCGGACAAGGTATGCATAGTGCAAGGCTGACTGCAGTTCTGCGGTGATAACACTGAACAGAAGTTTTTGTATGCATGAGGACATTCAAAGTATGCATGAAAAGTTCAAAATCAGTTTAATTTTGCACCATGTTTGGCAAATACTAGAAAACAGAAAAGCAATAAAGCTCAACTGGCTGGACTTTAAAATTAAAATTAAATCAATTTGTCTGGTAAGTAGTTGGACGAAATACATTTTCTTCACATTAGCGATCATCACAATAGACCATAAGAAATGGAAGAGTAGACCATTTAGCCCTTAGAGCGTGCTCCGCCATTTAATAAAATCATGGCTGATCTTAAACAGTAGAGGGTAGCACTGTGACCCCTCAGCGCCAGGGACCAGGGTTCCATTATGGCCCTGGGTGACTGCCTGTGTGAGGGGGGAGGGAGAGAGCGAGAGGGGGAGAGGGAGAGAGCGAGAGGGGGAGGGAGAGAGCGAGAGGGGAAGGGAGAGAGCGAGAGGGGGGAGGGAGAGAGCGAGAGGGGGCGGGACAGCGCGAGAGGGGGCGGGAGAGCGCGAGAGGGGGAGGGAGAGAGCGAGAGGGGGGAGAGAGCGAGAGGGGGGGAGAGAGCGAGAGGGGAGGGAGCGAGAGGGGGGAGGGAGAGAGGGGGGGAGGGAGAGAGGGGGGGAGGGAGAGAGAGGGGGGAGGGAGAGAGAGGGGGAGGGAAAGAGGGAGGGAAAGAGCGATAGCGGGAGGGAAAGAGCGAGAGGGGGAGGGAAAGTGCAAGGGGGGAGGGAAAGAGCGAGGGAGAGGGAAAGAGCGAGGGAGAGGGAAAGAGCGAGGGGGAGGGAAAGAGCGAGGGAGAGGGAAAGAGCGAGGGGGGGAAAGAGCGAGGGGGATGGAAAGAGCGAGGGGGAGGGAAAGAGCGAGGGGGAGGGAAAGAGCGAGGGGGAGGGAAAGAGCGAGGGGGAGGGAAAGAGCGAGGGGGAGGGAAAGAGCGAGGGGGAGGGAAAGAGCGAGGGGGAGGGAAAGAGCGAGAGAGGGAGTGAAAGAGCGAGAGAGGGAGGGAGAGAGCGAGAGAGGGAGGGAGAGAGCGAGAGGGGGAGGAAGAGCGCGAGAGGGGGAGGGAGAGAGCGAGAGGGGGAGGGAGAGAGCGAGAGGGGGAGGGAGAGAGCGAGAGGGGGAGGGAGAGAGCGAGACGGGGAGGGAGAGAGCGAGAGGGGGAGGGAGAGAGCGAGAGGGGGAGGGAGAGAGCGAGAGGGGGATGAGAGAGTGAGAGGGGGAGGGGGAGAGGGGGAGAGTGAGGGGGAGGGGGAGAGTGAGGGGGAGAGTGAGGGGGAGGGGGAGAGTGAGGGGGGTGGGAGAGAGTGAGGTGAGAGGGAGAGGTGGGAGGGGGAGAGGGGAGAGGGAAAGAGCGAGGGGGAAGGGAAAGAGGGAGGGAAAGAGCGAGAGGGAGGGAAAGAGCGAGAGGGGGGAGGGAAAGAGCGAGAGGGGGAGGGAAAGAGCGAGAGGGGGAGGGAAAGAGCGAGAGGGGGAGGGAAAGAGCGAGGGGGCTGGGAAAGAGCGAGGGGGGAGGGAAAGAGCGAGGGGGGAGGGAAAGAGCGAGGGGGTAGGGAAAGAGCGAGGGGGGAGGGAAAGAGCGAGGGGGGAGGGAAAGAGCGAGGGGGGAGGGAAAGAGCGAGGGGGGAGGGAAAGAGCGAGGGGGGAGGGAAAGAGCGAGGGGGGAGGGAAAGAGCGAGGGGGAGGGAAAGAGCGAGGGGGGAGGGAAAGAGCGAGGGGGGAGGGAAAGAGCGAGGGGGAGGGAAAGAGCGAATGGGGAGGGAAAGAGCGAGGGGGGAGGGAAAGAGCGAGGGGGGAGGGAAAGAGCGAGGGGGAGGGAAAGAGCGAGGGGGGAGGGAAAGAGCGAAGGGGGAGGGAAAGAGCGAGGGGGGAGGGAAAGAGCGAGGGGGAGGGAAAGAGCGAGGGGGAGGGAAAGAGCGAGGGGGAGGGAAAGAGCGAGGGGGAGGGAAAGAGCGAGAGAGGGAGGGAAAGAGCGAGAGAGGGAGGGAGAGAGCGAGAGAGGGAGGGAGAGAGCGAGAGGGGGAGGGAGAGAGCGAGAGGGGGAGGGAGAGCGCGAGAGGGGGAGGGAGAGAGCGAGAGGGGGAGGGAGAGAGCGAGAGGGGGAGGGAGAGAGCGAGAGGGGGAGGGAGAGAGCGAGAGGGGGAGGGAGAGAGCGAGAGGGGGAGGGAGAGAGCGAGAGGGGGAGGGAGAGAGCGAGAGGGGGATGAGAGAGTGAGAGGGGGGAGGGGAGAGGGGGAGAGTGAGGGGGAGGGGGAGAGTGAGGGGGAGGGGAGGGGGAGAGTGAGGGGGAGAGTGAGGGGGAGGGGAGGGGGAGAGTGAGGGGGGTGGGAGAGAGTGAGGTGGGAGGGAGAGAGGGAGAGGTGGGAGGGGGAGAGGGGAGAGGGAAAGAGCGAGGGGGAAGGGAAAGAGGGAGGGAAAGAGCGAGAGGGAGGGAAAGAGCGAGGGGGAAGGGAAAGAGCGAGGGGGAAGGGAAAGAGCGAGAGGGAGGGAAAGAGCGAGAGGGGGAGAGAAAGAGCGAGGGGGGAGGGAAAGAGCGAGGGGGGAGGGAAAGAGCGAGGGGGAGGGAAAGAGCGAGGGGGGAGGGAAAGAGCGAGGGGGGAGGGAAAGAGCGAGGGGGGAGGGAAAGAGCGAGGGGGGAGGGAAAGAGCGAGGGGGGAGGGAAAGAGCGAGGGGGGAGGGAAAGAGCGAGGGGGGAGGGAAAGGGCGAGGGGGAGGGAAAGAGCGAGGGGGGAGGGAAAGAGCGAGGGGGGAGGGAAAGAGCGAGGGGGGAGGGAAAGAGCGAGGGGGGAGGGAAAGAGCGAGGGGGGAGGGAAAGAGCGAGGGGGGAGGGAAAGAGCGAGGGGGGAGGGAAAGAGCGAGGGGGGAGGGAAAGAGCGAGGGGGGAGGGAAAGAGCGAGGGGGGAGGGAAAGAGCGAGGGGGGAGGGAAAGAGCGAGGGGGGAGGGAAAGAGCGAGGGGGGAGGGAAAGAGCGAGGGGGGAGGGAAAGAGCGAGGGGGAGGGAAAGAGCGAGGGGGAGGGAAAGAGCGAGGGGGAGGGAAAGAGCGAGGGGGAGGGAAAGAGCGAGGGGGAGGGAAAGAGCGAGGGGGAGGGAAAGAGCGAGGGGGGAGGGAAAGAGCGAGGGGGGAGGGAAAGAGCGAGGGGGGAGGGAAAGAGCGAGGGGGGAGGGAAAGAGCGAGGGGGGAGGGAAAGAGCGAGGGGGGAGGGAAAGAGCGAGGGGGGAGGGAAAGAGCGAGGGGGGAGGGAAAGAGCGAATGGGGAGGGAAAGAGCGAGGGGGGAGGGAAAGAGCGAGGGGGGAGGGAAAGAGCGAGGGGGGAGGGAAAGAGCGAGGGGGGAGGGAAAGAGCGAGGGGGGAGGGAAAGAGCGAGGGGGGAGGGAAAGAGCGAGGGGGGAGGGAAAGAGCGAGGGGGGAGGGAAAGAGCGAGGGGGGAGGGAAAGAGCGAGGGGGGAGGGAAAGAGCGAGGGGGAGGGAAAGAGCGAGGGGGAGGGAAAGAGCGAGGGGGAGGGAAAGAGCGAGGGGGAGGGAAAGAGCGAGGGGGAGGGAAAGAGCGAGGGGGAGGGAAAGAGCGAGGGGGAGGGAAAGAGCGAGGGGGAGGGAAAGAGCGAGGGGGAGGGAAAGAGCGAGGGGGAGGGAAAGAGCGAGGGGGAGGGAAAGAGCGAGGGGGAGGGAAAGAGCGAGGGGGAGGGAAAGAGCGAGGGGGAGGGAAAGAGCGAGGGGGGGAGGGAAAGAGCGAGGGGGGGGGAGGGGAAAGAGCGAGGGGGAGGGGAAAGAGCGAGGGGGAGGGGAAAGAGCGAGGGGGAGGGGAAAGAGCGAGGGGGAGGGGAAAGAGCGAGGGGGAGGGGAAAGAGCGAGGGGAGGGGAAAGAGCGAGGGGGAGGGGAAAGAGCGAGGGGGAGGGGAAAGAGCGAGGGGGAGGGGAAAGAGCGAGGGGGAGGGGAAAGAGCGAGGGGGAGGGGAAAGAGCGAGGGGGAGGGGAAAGAGCGAGGGGGAGGGGAAAGAGCGAGGGGGAGGGGAAAGAGCGAGGAGGAGGGGAAAGAGCGAGGGGGAGGGGAAAGAGCGAGGGGGAGGGGAAAGAGCGAGGGGGAGGGGAAAGAGCGAGGGGGAGGGGAAAGAGCGAGGGGGAGGGGAAAGAGCGAGGGGAGGTGAAAGAGCGAGGGGGAGGGGAAAGAGCGAGGGGGAGGGGAAAGAGCGAGGGGGAGGGGAAAGAGCGAGGGGGAGGGGAAAGAGCGAGGGGGAGGGGAAAGAGCGAGGGGGAGGGGAAAGAGCGAGGGGGAGGGGAAAGAGCGAGGAGGAGGGGAAAGAGCGAGGGGGAGGGGAAAGAGCGAGGGGGAGGGGAAAGAGCGAGGGGGAGGGGAAAGAGCGAGGGGGAGGGGAAAGAGCGAGGGGGAGGGGAAAGAGCGAGGGGGAGGGGAAAGAGCGAGGGGGAGGGGAAAGAGCGAGGGGGAGGGGAAAGGGCGAGAGGGGAGGGGAAAGGGCGAGAGGGGGAGGGAAAGAGGAGGGGGCAGGGAAAGACATGGGAGCGAAAGAGCAAGAGCGGGAGGAAAAGAGTGAGAGGGGGAGGGAAAGAGCGAGTGAGGGAGGAAAAGGACGAGAGGGGGAGGGAAAGAGAGGGGGGAGGGAAAAAAAGAGAGGGGAGGGAAAGAACGAGAGGGGGAGGGAAAGAACAAGAAGGGGGAGGGAAAGAGTGAGAGGGGAGGGAAAGAGCGAGGGGGGAGGGAAAGAAGGAAAGAGAGGGTGAGCGAGGGAGGGAGGGGGAGAGGGGGAGGGAGAGAGGGGGAGAGGGGGGGAGAGGGAGGAGGGGAGAGGGAGGAAGGGAGAGGGAAGGAGGAAGGGAGAGGGAGGAAGGGAGAGGGAGGGAGGGAGGGGGTAAGAGGGAAGGAGGGAGGGAGGGAGGGGTTCTTTCAGGGGATTGGTGCAGACCTGATGAGCCAAGTGGCCTCCTTCTGCACTGTGAAGATTCTATGATTTCTAACACGCACAAAGACCACCCCTTAATTGCCCGACTAATTAAAAACATATCGATTCCAAAGATTCACCACTCTTTTCAGAGAAGAAATCCTTCCTCATGAGCACTCTCCTATTCTGCAAACATGCCTTCTGATCCTGCACTCTCCCATGAGTGGAAACATCCACCCAACATTTACCCGGTCTAATCCCTGAAGAATCTAATATGTTTCAATCATATCACCTCTCTTGCATCTCAATTCCAAGGAGCACAGACTCACCTGTACAATCTTTCCACATATGGCTGTCCCTCCATACCGGGGATCATAAAATCCCTACAGTGCAGAAGGAGGCCACTCGGACCACCCATCGTCCTAGTAAACCTACCCTGCACTGCATCCAGTAATATATATGTTTCCATAAATAAGGGGACCAAAACTGTACACAGTATTCGAAATGTGGCCTCACTAGTATCTTGTACAGTGTCAGCAACACCTCTCGACTTCTACATTCCAGCTCCCTGGAAATAAAAGCCAGCAATCAATTTGCCTCTCCTATTATCTTCTGCACCTGTGTACCAGCTTTCTGAGTTTCTTGAACAAAGACCCCCAAAGTCTCTGTGCTACAGCTTTCTGCAGTCTCATTCTTTCTTCCAAAATGGACAATCTCACATTTTCCCACGACTAATTCCATTTACCAATTTTCTGTTCACTCATTTAGCCTGTCAATATCGTTCTGTAAACTACTTATATCCTCCTTACAACCTGCTTTCCCTCCCACCTTTGTATCATTCGAAATTTGGCCACAATACTCGCAGTCGTTCTTTCCTCCAAATCATAAATATATATTCTGAAGAACTGCAGTCCCAGCATACCTAACACAAAAAAACAACAGAGAAACCCCCCCAAACCCAACCCTTCGAAACAACCAAACCGGTTACCAAAGGGTAAAAATACTGATCCATTAACCCACCATCCCCAAACCATCCCCACCCAACCACAATATAAGTCAGAGTCCAAACTCAGTTCAGTCCCAATCCTTCAGCCCTCACAAACGGCTCCGCTGTCTCAAAGAATTGGTCGTTGGAGTTGTACATAACTCTCAGCTTCGCTGAGAGGACAGCCTCCCCCTATCATTTTCATGGTGGATGCAGGCAGTAAAGATGAACGTTTTGCCATAGTTTTCATTTTTATTCCAGTGCTTACCGGTCTTCTTGCATTTTTTATGGGGATGGAACAGATGATTTTGTGGTTTCTCTGGGCAGGTACGGTAGCAAGGATTCGGAAGACGGTGCTTCAGAGAGGGAGACAGTCAGGGGGCTTGGCTATGTTGAATTTGATGTATTATTATTGGGCATCGAACGCTAAGAAGGTGCGGGGCTGGGGTAGGGAGCCGGAGGCAATGTGGGTGAGGATGGAGGCGGGTTGGAATTGCAGGCAGTGGCGCTGCTTCCGTTTGCCCCAAGGAATTATTCAGGCAGTCCAATGGTGGTGGCCATGTTGATGATATGGAGGCAATTTCAGCAACATTTTAGAGACAGGGTCGAGGCTGATGCCGATGCGAGAATGTGTTTGAGCTGGCGATATTGAATGCTAGATTTGGGGGATAAGAGGAGATGGGGTGGGGTGGAAATGAAGGACTTGTTCTTGGAAGGGCGGTTGGTGAGCTTGGAGGACTTGATGGAGGTATTTGGGATTCTACTGGGGGAGGCCTGTAGGTGCATGCAGGCGAGGGATTTTGCAAGGAAGGTTTTCCCCAACGATTCCAGTAACACTACCCACTCCGTTGTTGATGGGAATGTTGCCGGTGATTCGGTCCATCTCAATGCTTTATGGGAGGATTCTGGCGGATTCAGCATCGGTGGAGGGGATTAAGACCAAGTGGGAGGAGGAGCTGGGTACGGCGCAGGAAGGGGGTTGTGTTGTGAGGTGTGGCAGAGGGTGAATGCCCCGACTTAGTGCGCAAGACTGGGGTTAATACAGTTAAAGGTGATGCACAGGGCACACCTGATGTGCACAAGGATGAGCCGAGGGGGTGGAGGATATTTGCAAGCAGTGTGGGAGAGGTCCAGCCAACCATGTTCATATGTTCTGGTCCTGCCCGAAGTAGGAGAAATTTTGGAGATCTTTTTTCAGCACGTTAGCGAACTTACACTTGGAGCAAGATGTTTAGCCTTCATCTCGCAGAGTGCTCGCAGGCAGGTCCTGTTGGGTGTGGAGGTCAGCTTCTCCACCCTGTGCCTCAGTGTGACTAGGGGACCTGATGGAGCCCCTTAATCTTAAGAAGGTGAATTTCACCTTGAACCCCTCAAGGGGGTTCCATAAGAGATTTGGTCTATTTATTAGTCATTGTAAATTACCGTCAACTGCAAAAGTGGGGGGGTTATTCTTCGAGTCATGAGAATTGGTCGGTAGGGTGGAGGGTGGGTTCTTCTGTTATTCTTTTCATTTTGTGCTTTGTTTTATGTATAAAATGTTAAAAACAGAATTTAAAAGTTTCCAAAAAAAAACATAGAATCACCACATACCAAAACAAGTCATGAGGCAGTTAACCATATACTCCTTTGTTTTAGTTTCTTCACAAATTGAGGGGGAAAACTTTAAGCCTATTCTCTTACTCTACTCTCTATACCAGTGTGTGTTGTGTGTGGAGGCGTTCACGTGCCATGGGAATCTGTATAATGTATGGACAGTTGCGATTTACCTAGTTTTTTTAAATTCACTAAATATTTGCAATAAACTAATCTAGCTTTTCATTCAAACTCAGAAAATCTTTTTCAATAAATTTAGAGTACCCAATTTGTTTTTCCAATTAAGGGGCAATTTAGCATGGCCAACCCACCTAGCCTGCACATCTTTGGGTTGTGGGGGCGAGACCCACGCAGACACAGGGAGAATGTGCAAACTCCAGACAGACAGTGACCCGGGGCCGGGATCGAAACTGGATCCTCAGCGCTGTGAGGCAGCAGTGTTAACCACTGTGCCGCTCAAAAATATTTGACTATTTCTTTACAATTTTAACGGGTAAACAGTGGGTCTCCTGCAGTACTGTCAAATTATATCCTCTCTCACAACAAAACCCTGTTACAGTCAGACCTGGAGTGGTAGCACAGTGAAGTAATTTTTACCCTTCACATGGCTGTAAAACTTGCCATATCTTTTGAATAATTACATTGAATGGGGAGCCTTTAACAGTTTTTGCAATCTATACACAACAAACAAATCATCCAAACTGGTCTTGTTTAGAAATCTGATTCAATAAAATTACCTTTTTATCCAAAGAAAAAAATGCAAAATAAAACCTTGAAATAACGTGTAATTATTAATGATGTATTATCATCATGAATTAAGAACATTCAGCCCCAAGTTCTGAAAACTACTCCACCAAACAAATGGCCATAACAAATGCACACGACTTTGCATACTATGGAGCACATTTTCCTGTTTCTGAAGGTATCAGATTGCGTGGGTACAATGTAGAGCAAAATCAAGAATAACTTATGGAGCATCTTCACTGCAGAAAAACATACAAACCCAATTCACAGAGACATGATGTAGCCATCTGGGATGGCCACTTACAAAGGGAAACATGGCCACTTGCAAAGAATCACGGGAAATATGGCCAATGCAGGATCCAGATGAACTCAGAGCTTAAGTGTATATTTGCCACTAGATAACCAGACACTATCGAAACCCCCAGCCAATTTGCATTCTAATGGCCCATTTCCCCAGAACAAAGACTTGTACTCGGGTATCAGATACAGATCCAGACTCATAGGCGCCACTCCCTTCACCCAGGAAGCCCAAACAGCCAAGGTCAATGACCGCTCAGGACATGCCCAGTCATCAAGGCACCCGCCCCTTTATTGGCTAAAATCGAAAGCAGTAATCGAAGCCTGCCGAATTACTGGGTCCAAAGCTAAGGACCGCCCAAAAGAGCGCGAAACCCCAGAAGGATAAAAAGAGACACTGCCATGTTTTCAGTCTCTTTTGGCCTCGGCGTACCGGCACTCTTTTGGTCCCGGCTTACGCCTAAAACCAATTGCAGCATCACGACCAGAAGCAAGTTCAAGACCAACGATCGCTCCCAGACGGCTGAGCCCAGCAGAAACGAAGTCACTTCTCCAGACCCAGCCACGCAAGATCCGAACAAAGGCCTTGTCCTCTCCATAAAGCCAGGTGCCTGAAGTTAAGTACAGGTTGTTGTAGTGTTAGGTGTAATTTAGCTTGTAGTGTTTTATGTTGCATGTCGAAGTAGTTGTGTGTAACTAAACTATCATTGAATTTGAACTAACTAACTGGTTGTTTGGTCTTTGATCGATATCCAGTAAAACCTTGTGGTGGTATCATTTGATACCTGGCGACTCTGAAAAGCAATATCATCATTAATAACTGTCATATCAGTATCCAGTTAAAACGAGCAACATTATTGGGGTCTCCGGTGCGAATTGGCAACAATGATCAGATAAAAGTAGCTGACTCAAATTGAAGATATTACCATAGGTGGGAAAAACGTTGTATAATATATGGGTCTTATGGAAATTCTTGAATGAGGAAATAGGTGGACAGGCAAAGGAGCTGGCCAACACAGAACAGGGCAAGGGAGAGATGTTCCCAGCCATTATGAAATGCCTGCACCCTCAGTCCGCCCCAGTTTCTGCTCCTTAATGAAGTCCTTAGCCGCTTCTGGGGTCTCAAAGTAATACTCCCAGCCTTCAAACATCACCCATAATTTTGGCGGGTACAGCACCCCAAACCTGATCTGCCACCGATACAGCACCGCCTTGGCCTTGTTGAACCACACCCGCCGTTTCGCCAACACGGCTCCAATGTTCTGATATATTTGGACCTTGTTCCCTCCCAGTTGCAGGTACTCTTCTTCCCTGGCCCAACGCAAAATCTTCTCTTTCTCCACAAATTTGTGGAGTCTCACGATCACCGCCCGTGGTGGCTCCCCAGCTCTCAGCTTCTGCCTCAGGGACCTGTGCGCTCGATCTACTTCAGCCCCGCTTCTGCCACCAGCATCTTCAAGAAGTACCTCAGGCACTCACACCTTCCACTCCTTCAGGCAGGCCCACGATTCACAGGTTCTGCCTTCTTGAGGTATTCTTCTGCTCCTCCACCTTTGCCCTCAACGTTTCACAAAGGTCTCCTAGGAGCCCCACCTCCCGTTCCACCACACGATCGCTGTGGTCAGAGATCTCTCCTTCGTTCTCTCGAATCTGCGACACCTGCACCTCCAAGCACTTCTCCACCCGTTTCATCAAACTTTTCAGGGGTGCCACAGCTCCTTCAGTGGCCTTCGAGCGAACCTCTTGCATTTCCTTCCTCTGCTGGCGGAATTCCTCCTTAATAAAAGCCCTCAAGTGTTCCATCTGGGGTTTTCCACCTTCCACCAGTCCTTCCCCCTTTGCTATCCTTGCACCGGTTGCTGCGCCACAGGTTTCCTCCAAATCTTTAGCCAGGTCTCTAACCGTCTTCTGCCGGGTCGGATAACCCAGCAGACGTGCCACTCCTGGGGGAAACTACTTCTCAGACCTTCAGCTACCCTTTTTCATCGAAATTCCACCCAATATTGGGTAAAAAGAGCTCTTTCCATGCCTTCGAACAGGAGCTGCCCTGTGTGCAACCACTCACACCATGGCCGCCACCGGAAGTACCTTCCAAGAGGATCCGTAACAACAAGATTATTTATCAACACTTATTTGTTAGATAATACTAAATCTAAAATAGCCTGCTCCCTGGTTGGCTCCATAACATATTGCTCAAAGAAACAATCCCTCATACACTATAAAATCTCCCTCGAGGCTACCCTTGCCAATTTGATTAATCCAATCAATATGCATATTAAAATCACCCATGATTACCATTGTGTCCTTTTCACAAGTCTCATTATTTCTTTGTTTATACTATGCCCCACTTTGAAAGTATTGCTCCGAGGCCTGTAAATTACTCCTACTAAAAAGAGTTTTTCCCTTTTTTTTCTTTCCACCCAGATCCAATCAACATTTTGACCCTCAGTGCCAATATCATTTCTTAATCCAGCCTTGATGTCATCTTTAACCAATAAAGCAACTCCACCTCCTGTACCATCCTGTCTATCCTTTTGGAATACGGAGTACCTTTGGACATTTAACTCCCAGTCCCGGTCCCACTGCAACCATGTTTCAGTAATCGGTGAACAATCGGTGGACATGGATCCCAGAATCCTTCAGATTTCCATTGTTCCCATTTTCTTACCATTAACATAATACTTGTATGAATGTTTATGGTCCACAATGGATGACATCACAATTAACGGTCCTGAATTCCTTCTGGCACAGTTTTGCTCTCTTACCAAATTTATCAACACCTCATTGTAAATTCATGCTCCCATTTGCAGGACTTACTGTTATACCAATCTTTGTGTCATCAGCAAACTTGGATAGAAAGCTATCCGTTGTGTTCAGTCATGAATAAATATGGTGAATAGTTGAAGCACTGGCATAGACATTACAATTTTCTGTGGTGGTGTTCCCATGTGTCTGCTTCCTTGTCCTTCTTGATGTTAGTGGTTCAGACAATGCTGCCACTGTTCGTCAATGGTGGAGGGAGGGAATATTTGTGGAATGGGTGCCAATCAAACTTTGCCCTGGATTGTGTTGAGCTTCATGAGTGTTGTTGTGTGTCGTCCAAGAAAATGGAGAGTATTCCATCACACTCCTGACTTGTGCTTTGTAGATGGTGGACAGGCTTTGGGGAGTCAGGAGGTGAGTTATTCTCCGCAGGAATCCCAGTCTCTGGTCCGTTTTCATTGCCACAGTATTTGACTAGTCCAGTTAAGTTTCTGATCAATGATAATCACCAGAATGTTGATAATGAGGTTTCAGCAGGGGACTTCCAGTGGTGGCATGTAGGAGAAGGTCGCACACTAGGTAGCACCCGCCAGGGTACTTGTTTTTTGGATTCCTTTAGCCCAGGTGCAAATACTGGTGGAATACTGGTGAACAAACTTGGCCATCTAAAGAATTTGTGAGCCTGTCACCAAAAGAATGTCGAACATTTCAAAAAAGTACGTTGCAAGTGGAAATTTTGTGACAGATTCGTGGAGTCTGCGTGGCTCATCAGGAGGAAGACGGTGAATACAACGTCAGCGGGTGTGGCAGCTCCTATCGAATGAAATGAAAATCGCTTATTGTCACAAGTAGGCTTCAAATGAAGTTACTGTGAAAAGCCCCTAGTCGCCACATCCGGCGCCTGTTCGGGGAGGCTGGTACGGGAATTGAACCCACGCTGCTGGCCTTGGTCTGCTTTGCAAGCCAGCTATTTAGCCCACAGTGCTAGACCAGCCCCCAGCTGTTGTTGACAGTTGTTGACAGGGCCCTCAACAGTGTGCGGTCCACCTCCAGCGCCACTACACTCGCCCCCTCCCCTCCCTCCCAGAACAAGGAGAGTCCCCCTCGATCTCACATTTCACCCCACCAGCCTCCGTATGCAAAGCATAATCCTACGCCATTTTCGCCAACTCCAGCGTGATGCCACCACCAAACACATCTTCCCTTCACTCCCTCGGTCAGCATTCCACAGAGACCATTCCCTCAGAGATAATCTAGTCCATTCCTCCACCATGCCCAACACCTCTCCCATCACCCATGGGGCCTTCCCATGCAATCGCAGAATTGTAACACCTGCCCTTTTACCTTCTCCATGCTTAACATCCCAGGCCAAAACATTCATTTCAGGTTCAGCATTGTTTCACTTGCACCTCTTCCAAATTGGTCTATTGCAACCGCTGCTCCCAATGTGGTCTCCTCTATATCAGAGAGACCAAACGCAGATTGGGTGATCGCTTTGCTGAGCACCTTCGGTCTGTGCGCATTCAGGACCCTGACCTTCCCGTTGCTTGCCATTTTAACACAAGACCCTGCTCCCATGTCCACATGTCTGTCCTTGGCCTGCTGCAATGTTTCAGTGAAGCTCAACACAAACTGGAGGAACAACATCTCATCTTCCGGTTAGGTATGCTACAGCCTTCCGGTCTCAACATCGAATTCAACAACTTCAGATGATTAGCTCTACCCTACCTCGACCCATTTGTTTTCATCCCATTTCATTTTAACTGTCTTTTACCATTTTTTTCTTTATTACCACCCCCCCACCCCCCCCCCCCCCATCTTATCCTCCTTTCCTTACACTTTCTCCCCCCTTCCCCAACCCCCACATCTGCATCTGTCACGTTTTACCGTCTGTTGTTAGTTTCTCTGCTGTTTGGCCTTTCACACCTTTTGTTCTCTTGGGGACTGCCATTAGCACTCGTGGATTGGATTGAATTTGTTTATTGTCACGTGTACCGAGGTACAGTGAAAAGTATTTTTCTGCGAGCAGCTCAGCAGATCATTAAGTGCATGGGAAGAAAAGGGAATAAAGGAAAATACATAATAAGGCAACACAAGGTATACAATGTGACCACATAAGCACCGGCATCGGATGAAGCATATAGGGTGTAGTGTTAATGAGGTCAGTCCATAAGAGGGTCGTTTAGGAGTCTGGTAACAGCAGGGATGAAGCGGTTTTTGAGTCTGTTTGTGCGTGTTCTCAGACTTCTGTATCTCCTGCCCAATGGAGGGGTCTTTAATTATGCTGCCCACTTTCCCCAGGTAGCGGGAGGTGTAAATGCAGTCAATGGATGGGAGGCAGGTTCGTGTGATGGACTGGGCGGTGTTCACGACTCTCTGAAGTTTCTTGCAGTCCTGGGCCGAGCAGTTGCCATACCAGGCTGTGATGCAGCCAGATAGGATGCTTTCTATGGTGCATCTGTAAAAGTTGGTACGGGTTAATGTGGACATGCCGAATTTCCTGAGGAAGTATAGGCGCTGTTGTGCTTTCTTGGTGGTAGCGTCGACGTGGGTGGACCAGGACAGATTTTTGGAGATGTGCACCCCTAGGAATTTGAAACTGCTCACAATCTCCATCTCTGCCCCATTGATGCTGACAGGGGTGTTTACAGTACTTTGCTTCCTGAAGTCAATGACCAGCTCTTTAGTTTTGCTGGCATTGAGGGAGAGATTGTTGTTGCTGCACCACTCCACTATGTTCTCTATCTCCCTCCTGTATTCTGACTCATCGTTATTCAAGATCCGGCCCACTATGGTCGTATCGTCAGCAAACTTGTAGATGGGAGTTGGAATCAAATTTTGCCACGCAGTCGTGTGTGTACAGGGAGTAGAGTAGGGGGCTAAGTACGCAGCCTTGCAGGGCCCTGGTATTGAGGACTATTGTGGAGGAGGTGTTGTTGTTCATTCTGACTGATTGTGGTCCGTTGGTCAGAAAATTGAGGATCCAGTTGCAGAGTGGGGAGCCAAGTCCTAGGTTTTGGAGCTTTGATATGAGCTTGGCTGGGATTATGGTGTTGAAGGCGGAGCAGTAGTCAATAAATAGGAGTCTGATGTAGGAGTCCTTGTTGTCGAGATGCTCTCGGGTTGAATGTAAGGCCAGGGAAATGGCGTCTGCTGTCGACCATTTGCGACGGTATGCGAATTGCAGTGGATCAAGGTGTTCTGGGAGTATGGAGGTGATGCGCTTCATGATCAATCTCTCGAAGCACTTCATTACGACTGAAGTCAGGGCCACCGGACGGTAGTCATTGAGGCACGCTGCCCGTTTCTTTCCCCTTGGTTTCTGTGGAAATCAGCACTCCGTTTCCCTGTGTTTCAATGGCTATGACTCATCTTTCATTCTCACTCCACAGTATAAATATGTCCCACTCTCTTTGTCTTTGGCTTTGACAAAGGATCATCTGGACTCGAAACGTTAGCTCTTTTCTCTCCCTACAGATGCTGCCAGGCCTGCTGAGATTTTCCAGCATTTTCTCTTTGGTTTCAGATTCCAGCATCCGCAGTAATTTGCTTTTATACTGATGGGAGAAGTACTGGCCTCCGAGCTTGATAACCAGTTTGGGAAGCATTTCAAGAAACAAAGGCAGGTAATGATGGAAATCCTCAAAAAGTCAATTGAGGCGGCGCTTGGTCTGGATTCGAGAAACAGTGAAGAAAACCTCAGAGGCTGTGAAGGAGCATGAAGAGATCTTGAAGGGGGTGGAAGAAACTTTTTTGTGGCATAGTGGTCTAATCGTCTCGGTGGAGGCAGAAATCTCGTTGGTGGGGGAGGGAACAAGATCCGGAGGGCAAAAGTAGATGATCTGGAGAACAGGTCAAGGAGACAAAGACCTCAGATTCGTGGGGTTGACCGAGGGGATGGAGGGCCCGAATCCCACTTAGTATTTTTTGTACATATGTAACAGGGGAGGGCTACAGAGCTCCTTTTTTCTTTGTTCCTAAATATTTACTCTGAGTAGAAGCTACTTCACTAGCAGGAATGTTTTAGCTAGTGAACAGGAGTGTGTGTGTGTGGGGGATGCTGCAACCTGTTTAGACGTGGCTCAATGAGCCTAGCTGGTTTGTTTGGTGGGGAAGGATGGGGTTGGTGAGGAGGGAGCATTTTTCTCTGGAAGTTGACCAGCAGGTTCATGGGGGAGGAGTGGATGGGGGTGGAGGGAGATTATTTCTCTGACAGTGACCATATTTCTCTGACAGTGACCAGAGTTTTTTTCTTTGTCACACCTTTTGGATAATCTTGGGTGGGCCTTAGGCCTAGGTATTTGATGTGGGTGCAGGATAATCCTTTGTGGTGTAAATGGCTGACTCTAAATTGTTGGGGGTTGTCATTCCCCCTGTTGCTCTTTTTAGCCTTAGTTTTATTACCTCTGATTATGTCACCTTTGCTCACGAGTCGCCAGGTATCTTTCTGATACCGCCACGTGGTTCAAGCTCGAGTTATGATTAATAAGTCAGCACACCGCTTAGTAAGATTGAAATCAACGGTCATTTATTATACAATAATCCTACTATCTATATCGAAACCTACCGCTACTGGCCAATACTTAACTTTAGGAAGGGCCCACCAGGTCAGGGAAACAAATGGCTTATCGAATCGGATCTGGCCCACGGGATTTAAAAGGCTGATACGGGTCGATGGCTAGGAGTCTTTATCGGGTAGCGATCGCTGGAGTCAAACTTACAGTTTCTGGTCGATGTTCTTGCAAAGGTCGCGAGCAGGAGAAGAAGGGAGAGAGAGAGAGATCTGAACTTGGCCCCTCACTTTATAGGGCCCAGGGGCTTCCCGCCTCTCGGGGCGGCCCTTGACCCTGAGTCCCAAGTGATTGGACTTGTTCCCAATCACTGGGTTCGATATGCTCCAATGATGGGGCAATTCCTCGATCGGGGGGTGGTCGTTCACCTGTGTTTGTTTTGGCCGCTGCAGGCGCCGACAGGTCTGGCCCAGCATTTAATTGCTAATATGTTGCAATTGTTCCCGGGGCTAGCCGATTAAACTGCAGATGTCTGGGTTGATGTGCTGCTAATAGTCTTGAGTATCGATCTGGGCAGACTTCCCCAGAGCCGAATACGCTATTCAGTCTGCAGCTGTCCGTTTGTGTCCTGTTGGCTGCTTTTCCCATCAGCCTTTTCGGATAGCCATTTTAAATCGGGTTTTGGCCAAATTAATAGGGAATCAGCCATTTTAGGTGGCTACACCCCCCCACCCCCCGATCAGGTTAGTCACATTGAACATGCGGGCATTGGGGGGGGGGTTCAGTGAAAAGGTCAAGAGTTTTCTCTCACTTGAAGAACTTAAGGGCCAACATGGTGCATTTGCAGGAGATTCATCTGCGGGTGAGGGACTAGACCTGACCCCGGAGGGGTGGGTGAGCCAGGTATTTAATTCAGGCTTCGACAGTACGGTCCGGCGGGTGGCCACTTTAATTAACAAGCCGATTTGCTTCTTACTGGATACGGTCGGAGCAAACCTGCATGGCAGGTATGCGATTGTGACTGGGTGATTGGCTGGTAATTTGGAAGTGTTGGTAAATGTACATGTCCCGAATTGGGATGATGTGGCATTTATAAGGAAGCTATTGGCTTCCATCCTAGATTTGGACATAAACCAACTGATCCTGGGAGGGAAATTTAAACTGTGCTGGAGCCAAAGTTAGACCACTCTCGGCCGAAGCCATTGTCTCCTTCTGGGGAAGGCACTGTTAGCGTTTATGGAAGAGATGGGGCGGACCCAAAGTTGTTCATGCATCCAGGAGATAAGGAATTGTCGTTTTTTTTCCCCCAGTTCATAAGGTATATTCCGGGATAGACTTTATTGATAGATCGATCTCTTCTTCCTGGGGTGAGGAAGTCAGAATATTAGTCATTTTGGACCATGCTTCGCACATGGTGAACTTGGTTTTAGAAGTGGGCTTTGTTGAATATCTGGTATGGAGGTTGGAAGTGGGGCTACTTGCGGAAAAAGGGTTTTATGGGCGCATTTGTAAGGCTACAGATGAATATGTGGGGTTCAATGGAAATGGGTCTTTTTCTCCTTCCATGTGTGGGAGGCCTTGAAAGCAGTTAATAGAGGGAAGATTACATCATACAAGGCCCACATGGATAGGAAGGACAAAGAAGAGCGCCAGAAGCTAGCTGACAATATTTTGGAGGTGGACCCCAAGTATTTGAGTGACCCGACTCCCAAGCTCCTGTCGAATGGTAAGAAACTGCAGACGCGATTGTCTATGGGTAAGCCGGTTCACCAGCTGCGGCATTCGGGAGGAGTTATTTATGAATATAGGGCGAACGCTAGCCATCTCCTGGTTCACCAGATGAGGTGGCAGGTGGCCTCCTGGGAGATCATTCAGATCAGGTACACAAGCGGCAAGCTTGTGCTCACCCCGGATAGAGTTAAGACTGCATGTCAAGATTTTTATAAAAACCTTTATAGGTCAGAGCCGCCAGTGAGGTTGGTGGGGGGGTGGGATATGTTGCTTTGTTTGGAGGGTCTGGAATTTCCTATGGTGAGAGGAGGAGGAGGAACGCGAAGAGTTGGAGGCACTGCTAGGTTTGGGAAAGTCTTAGCATCTGTTGGGAAGCTCCAAACAGGTACCGGATGGGTTTCTGATGGGGTTTTAGAAGAAATTTGCCCAACTATAGGTCCCGTTGCTGGTAGACATGTTTCTGGACTCTCTGACCCAGGGCACCCTTCCGGCAACAGTAGTGCAGGCATCGATTTCCCTCCTGCTGAAGAAATCCAAGGATCCTGTGGAGTGTGGGTCATACCTTCTTATTTTGTTGCTGAATGCTAATGCCAGGTTATTGGCTCAGGTGCTAGCAATGAAGTTAGACCCTTGTTTCCCTGTAGCGATAGGTGAAGATCAGACAGGATTTGTTAAGGGCCAGCAGTTGTCATCTCACATCCAGCAACTGTTAAATGTAGTTCTTTCCCCATCTGCTGGGCCTGATCCAGAGCTGGTTGTCTTTGGGTGCACAGAAGGAATTTGACAGGGTGGGGTGGAAACATGTGTTTACAGTTTTGGTCTTGACCAAAGTTTGTTTAATTTTTTTCTCTAATGTATAAGGCCACCTCAGCTAGTGTGCATACCAACATTGAGTTAAGGGAACTTTCATTTGGGTAAGGGAACGAGACAGAGTTGTCCAATGCCTCTCCTCCTATTTGTATTGGCAATTGCTTTGAGGGCTTCAAGAAAGTGGAAGAGGGGAGGGAGGGGGGTGGAGAGGGCCCTCACTCCACTCTCCCATGGCGGCCCACCATTGCGGAGGGTCCGCCACCGAGCACTGGGGCGGCAAGCACAGCACCCCAGGGCTCTTTGGCTGTGAGCAAAGATGGCTACACATCTCCTCGGTACCCCACAGAAGCCCTTCCGCCAGGTTCACATTTTTCAAAAGGAGTACTAATGGGAAGGGCAGCACAATGGTGCAGTGGTTGGCACTGCTGCCTCACGTTGCCGAGGTCCCAGGTTTGTTCCCGGCACATGGTCACTATCTGTAGGTTTGGATATTCTCCCCGTGTTTGCGTGGGATTCACACCCAGAACCCAAAAGATGTGCAGGGTAGGTGGGTTGGCCACGCTAAATTGCCCCTTATTTGGAAAAAATTAATTGGCTCCTCTAAATTTATAATTTAAAAAAAGGAGTACTAATGGGCGCCAACGTGACCACTTGCTGGGGAGGCTGCTAAATGACGGAAGGCCTTTGGACATGGGGTGGCTCTCGTTAACTGTATGGAAATTGGACTTAAGTGGTGATAATTGGTTTCTCACCATGCTACGGAGAGATCCCTATTTAGCCTACGAGAACGGGCCGGTTGCATCGCAAACTGTTTGGCACCTGGCGTGGTTCTCGTTTTTGGCATCTCCCGCTATTCACCGGCCTCGTTTCACTTGAGCGAGAGCCTAACGAGGCCAGAGAATCGCACCCCCAGTGTCAATGGAAGAGGCCGCCTGCTCCATATGTAGAGACCCCAAAAGAATATATTTCCTTACATATGCGAATGCTAGTCAAATAATACACATTTTCCAATCGTGCCAACACTTTTGTTAACATTAGTCACTCACGGAAAATATAAATTTATTTTCTTAGCCTCCAGAAGGCTTGAAGTCCCTCCCAACAACCTAGATGTAGACTTTTTCTGGAAATATGGCACCAGTTACAGGACACAATATGAAAATATATGAAATAAATATACAGTATTTCATAATTCAGCAGATCTTAGTAATCAAAGAACACAGTGTTATGATACACGTATTAAATCATGTAACGCACAATGTATTAAAAGAGCCATGAATATAGAGACGGATTGTCAAATTGTCAAGTTTTTTTCAACAAAAAAAAGAGTATTGTACAATTTTCAAATGATGTTTTAAGTGTCTAATTCCATGACATCAGTGGAATATCAATGTTTTTTCCAATTACTATTCATTTACCTATTGTCTCAACTGTTAGCCGTCAGCTTTCAGAAGGCCATGGTACGCAGCACATGTACCTCTCATTTAATTGGACAAGGAAATTGGTGCAACATTGCATGTAGTGAATCTAGGGTTTAACAAAACCAGAAAAAAAAAGGAACAACGGTGGCACGGTGGTGCAGTGGTTAGCACTGCTGCCTCAATGTGCTGAGGATCCAGGTTCAATCCCGGCTCCGGGTCAGTGTCCGTGTGGAGTTTGCACATTCCCCCCATATCTGCATGGGTCTCACCCCCACAACTCAAAGATGTGCAGGGTAGGTGGTGGACCGGCCCAGCTAAATTTCCCCTTAATTGGAAAAACATTTCTTTAATTTTTTAAAAAGGAGCGGTGGGCACAATGGAGTGGGATGAATATGCAAAGTTTGGCTCAGTCAAACATGGGGGGGGGGGGTCTTGCAGCAATTGTGGGATTGGGAAAGAATTGAAGGGGCAGGGAAGGATAGAGGAAATGGATGCAATAAGGAATTAAGTAGCATGATGACTTTGCAACAGTAATAGAAAATTTGGTTGGTCATAAATTGCACCCATTTTTTAAAAATTAAAGACGCATTGTTCCTTTTTTTCGTAAAAAGTCTAGTTAAAATTTTGGCTCACACTTTTCCATGTCAACAAACAAATTGTTTAATCCCCCAAAGATATTTTTCTCGGTCAACAATTATCGCATTTGCAAAGTGGAATGGGAAATGGCCTGCAATCCACAAACATGCAATTTTACTATTAATCCCAGAAAAACAGTGGCCTGAATTTTGTGTTCAACTGAAAAGTGGCACTCACCATTCATGCTGGCACAGACTTGATGTATGCTTTTTGCAACTCAATTTGCAGTAATTACAAATCCATTTCAGCACAGTGCTCTCTAAAGGAGATTGGGGACTAATGTGAACAGAGCATGCAATTGGCGACATGGTGGCAGTGGTTAGCACTACTGCCTCACAGCGCTAGGTTAAATTCCAGCCTTGGGTTACTGTGTAATTTACACATTCTCCAAATTCAGTGAGGGTTTCCTCAGGGTGTTCCGGTTTCCTCCCACAATCCAAATATGTGGTGAGGCGGATTGGCCATGCTAAATTGCCCCTTAAGTGCCAAAAAACATGAGGTGTGGTTACTGGGATAGGGTGGGGGCATGGAGGGTTGGTACAGACTCGATAGGCCAAATGGCCTCCTTCTGCACAGTAGGGATTTTATTCTATAAGCATGAATCTTGAACAAATCAGACTGGAGAATCCTCACTTATACATGCAGAGACTAAACTGAAAAATGTCAACAAGAATATTTGATAAATGTAAAATCATTCACAGAAAGCATGAATGAGAGAAATAAAGATACGATACAGGAAGAGAAAGAAAAATAATACTTCTTTAATATTGCAAGGAATGGAGCTCCACTTAAAGCATTTTTTTTAGTGCCAGAGAGTATATTTGCCAGTAATTAAGGGTTAGTTTATAGTTGAAAATTCACTTGCACTTCAATGCACCAACCAAAAATGTTTCTGGTGTAATTAGCTGGCAACTAGTAGACACAGCAACTCCATACCTTTCACGCGTTTCAGTGCCAAGTCATTTGGGGATGTACCTGTGAAGCAGGCAACTCTGATAACCACTTCCTAATTTCCACATTTAATTGAACATTTTCAGGCGCTAGAAAGTGCTGTCTGATTTGCTTCACAATAATGGCGAGTGCTGATATCCTCACTGTTATTTTTAAGCACAAAATCCTGGCCATTGCCTCCAATTGTCCAATTATTAAAATCCTATTGCAAAAGTCAAGCAGAGTTCTATTTAATTACACACTTGCGGTATTTCCTATTAAATTGCAAAACGGGCCGGTTTCAAAAACAGAAATTACCAGCATTCTAAATGCTCAATCAGCATAAGGGAAAGGTACATTTAAAGTCAAAATAATTTGGGATTCAGTAAACTATGATTAATTTAGGCACCAACCAATATGCAGCAACCAAGACATTCACACAAAGGAAGAAATCAGCAAACGTAATGATTTCAACAGCATCTTCCAACTAGTTTTCAAATAATTTGGAATAACTGACTAACAGACGCAATATTACCAGTCTATTGAGGAAAGTATATTTGCTGTCAACAAAATCTTGTTTTAAACTAAAATATAAACATAGGAATGCATATATGATCAAATTATTTGCTTCAAATTTGTACTCTTCCTGACTGTGCCTCACTCTCTCAGGTCAGCCCTCTAAAGCAGAAATTAACACTTAATTGCTTAAATTATGAAACCCATCTGAAGTACATAATCTGAGATGTTATTTCTTTTTTTAAAATATTTTTATTGAATTTTACAGTTGTACACTATGCAGCAGGTGATTGAGACGGTTATTATGTACAATTTACATGTTTATTTTTAATTGACCCTCCCAACCCCCTTGCTCCCCCTCCCCACCCTCATTCCACCCTCCTCCCCTTGTTATTTGAGCTGTCTTGGGCCCTCCTTCGTCGATGCTATAGTCTATCTTTCACCTTGTATTTGTTGCTGTTGTCCCTATGGCTTTGTGTTTGTGTGGGGGTGGGGCCCTCTGGCCACTCCTGATATTTCCCTGGGTTCCTCCCTTTCTGCCCCCTCCTTGTTCCTGTCTGCTTTGTGTGGTCCTGTTGGCACTTATTGGTACTCCCGCCCCCACTCCCTTCCTGTCCGTTATTTGCCTCGAACAGGCCTTGGAACCTACAACACATAATTGTTTTTAAATTTGAAGCTGCAACAGGCAGGACGGTAGCAGTGGTTAGCACTGCTGCCTTACAACACCAGGTGCCCAGGTTCAATTCCAGCCTTGGGTGAGTGTGGAGTTTGCACTTTCCATCCCATGTCTGCGTGGGTTTCCTCCAGGTGCTTCCATTTGCCCACATAGTCCAAAAGATGCAGGTTAGGTGGATTGGCCATGCTAAACTGCTCCTTAGTGTCCAAAAGGTTGTTGGGGTTACTGGGATGGGTTGGGGACATAAATAGGTGCTCTTTCAGACGGTTGGTGCAGACTTGATGGGCCGAATGGCCTCCTTCGGCACTGAAGGGATTATATGAACAACACAGCCAACACCTAAAGGGAAACTAAATATATTGAACTTGTTTCCTTTACTACAGGACTCCACTTCTCTCAATTCAAAACAGTGAGAAACTTGTATTTTTGTATCCATCTGCCCAGAAAACTCGATACTAACTTGGCCATCTGAATTGCAGTCACATTTTTCCAATTTCAGTGATGTAATTGAAACCTCCTCGCACCACAATACAAGAGAAAAAGAGAAGAGCGTTATCACAAGGAAATTAATGTACACAGAACCAGGAGTATAAAGTCAAATTAGAATTGTACTTGCAGAGGCCCTGGAAACTCGTAACAATCTGAAGAAGCAATTGAAGAGTTTAAAAACAATTCAGACTGAATGCACGGAAAATTAAAAATCCACATGAAATCGCGACAATGCCACTTTGTTCTTTCTATCTAGCCAATCCAAACAATATTCTGAAAATGCGAGCTAAGTTTTCAATTTCTTCTGATAAAGTACGGTAAACAGATCTTGAACTATAGTACACAGAAACTTCTACATACGCCCCACATATTTACATTTAAGCAGTTCTAACCTTGTATCATGTTCTAACATGCTCAGCCACACAGTACCACATAAAACAAGATGCAACAGCCATTTCAGTGATTTTTTTTCCCCCCAGTTACACAGAAGTATAGGTTATAAAAATCACTTTACAAAACTTTCCACACTTACTATTTTTGTAAATGTAACAATATTTATTTTTATTCTGGAATTAAAACAGCAGAATTTGAAGAATAAAAGTGTCATTCATGGAAGACTCCTCATGCTCGAGAGTATTGCCAAGCGGTAAATGATTTCATCATCTTCTCATGGCTGAAGAGTCCGATGTGGGGTTGGGATGGATGTCCACTGAACTGGTAGTCTGTTTATGTTTTTGGGAGAATTCTGCAGCATGCTAACTCTATCCTTCCTCCGGGCATCTCAAATGTTGCAAGTTAGTTTGGTGTAGGTCAGTGTTCTTCAAGCTTTTTTTCCAGGGACCCATTTTTACGAACCAGCCAATCTTCGGGACCCAACTCGGCCGATCTTTGCGACCCTCGCCGGCCGACCTGCGTGACCCACCATTTTCTCTTACCTTGTTTGCTGCTGACAAAAATGGAGGAAATGGTTTAGGGTCCCTTTGGCCCTCGTACACACTCCTTCAATGGTACCTGTTGGATGAAGGTGAAGCCTTCTGGTGACGGAAAGTACGGAGTCTCAATCTGTCCAAAGTTCTGCATTTTGTTCCTGCAAGATTTTATCAAATAAACCCTTCCCCTCCCCCGATCTTGTACAAAAAAAAATGAATAAAATAAATGAAAAAAATTAAAATTGAATTTAAAAAACCCGAACTTATAAAACAAAAGCTGCGATCATTTTTTTTAAGTGGCCGCACTGTGCATGCGTGCCCGATGATCGGCGCACGTGCGCATGTGCGGCGATTATTGGGCACGCATGCGCAGTGCGGCCGCAATTTTTTTTTTACAACATGATCGCGGCCGTTTTGAAGGCCGCTTCCAGCTGGCGTTAACAGCCGGCTGCTGCGCGCACATCTGCGCGATTGGAAGAGCCGCGATGGACGGTTCCGTGACTCTCCTGACATCTGTCCGTAACCCACCCGCGGGTCGCACCCCAGAGTTTGACAATGCCTGGTGTAGGTGGTCCTCAAAACATGCTGAACCAAGTTTCAGTGCCTGCCTCCACGAGGGTCAGACAGTTGCAGTGCTTTTCTAAGACAGATGGCCTAAAATGCAGAAATATGTATAGTTCTTCTTTAGGGTGCCCTTGTATCGTGAAATAATTTGCCCTGAGGATGCTCCCATCAAAGATCTACTTAGTGATTCTGTGGACATCGCTGTGGGGAGAGGGGGTGGCGGCCATGGTCTGCCCATCTGAGTTGAATTTTCAGGAGAATCTGTTGAACCCAGCACAATGAAGGGCATTGCTGTCTTACCATCGAATTCTCAAGATGGACCTCATCTTCGGTGAAAATATTCCAACGCTTTGACATGCAATTTAGAGCAGACCCAGACGCACAACAAGGACAATCAGAGTGTTTCTGTATGCTGCCTATGATTAAAACATTCAGACTATGACAAGCAAATTCTCAAGTGGTGCCAAAATCTTTGGTCTCCAAATCAGTGTCTCTAAGGCCGAGGTTATGTTTCAGCCAGCAGCAAGCAGACACTATGAACCACTAGACATAACTGTTGATGACATCAGTCTCAAAGTCGTAGAAACCTCATACCTTACTGATGTATTCGTTTGGGATTCAATTATTGAAGATATCCTTGTATGCATTCAGAAAACAACTTTTGCCTCTGGCAGACTCCATGATCCTGTCTGAAAGCAGCATGGCATTAAACTGAAGGTAAATTCGAAACTGCATTGCTGTTCACTGGTCATCATTCTAATATAGTCCAAAAGATAATCTGCTATTGGTTGCATTCAAACACATATCTTTGGGGGGAAACTCTGATCTTTAAAAGTTTGACAGAAACTAATTTCACAGATGTAGCTGCAATATTTACGCAGACACCCAATATCAATTAGAAGAATGTGAAGAAAGAAGAATTTTCCATGCAAAATACACACCAGGCAGGGAAAGGAGACAATTACCAATTACAATTCCAGCTTTCCATAAGAACACATTACTTAACTGCTTGGGTGCACAGGTTAAGGATGAGGTCTTCAATAGGTTATCTCAAAGAGTTACTGTCATGATACAAAGTTCCAAAAGGCTCTTACTGGGCACAGCGGCCAACCAACCACATTTATACCTTCAAAGAACATAAGGACTAGACACAACTGTGCTCAATTTGTTGCATCTGGAGACAAGATTCTTGGCAGGATTTGGAAGTAGTATTTATCTGATATCACTAATGTAAGTTGTAAATAGAGCACAGCCTGCCAATGATGGTATATTTGTTGTCAGAAGGTTCAGAGAACTGTTCATCCAGTATCTAGATATGTTAATCGAAAAAAGGCCTCCGAGGACCTGGCTACGGTAGTGGAGCCTCTTAGGGTGGCTATTAAGAGAGTGAAGAGGAGGCTGAAGGCATAGGGCCTGGTACTCCAGAAGATGGAGCAGTTGATGGAGGAGCACAAGGAACAGCTAGCCTCAATGGAGTTGGAGATTGTGGCAGATAGCCATAAGAGGTTGAGGGAAAAGGTGGAGGACCTTAAGAATCGTTCCAGGAGACAGAATCTCCAGATCGTGGGGATGCCTGAGGGGTCGAAAAAGTGCAGGCTGCTAAATATGTAGCAATTATGCTGGAGAGGCTGATCGAGCAGGTGGTCTTTGATCTTTCCCCTCGAGGTGGATCAGGCGCACAGGGCACTGAGGAGGAGGCCGAAGAGCCACTGAGGACGATAGTGGCGAGGCTGCATTGTTTTCTCGATAAGGAGAAAATCATGAAATGGGCAAGGCAGACGAAGAAGTGCACCTGGGAGGGGAGAGAACTGAGAATACACCAGGACCTAGGTGTGGAGTCGGCTGGCTCCAAGGCTGCCCTCTACAAGGCGGGGCTGAATTATCCTGCTTGCTTGTGGATCACACATCATAATTTTATTCGTTCAAGGGACGTGGGCATCGCAGGCTGTGCCAGGATTTATTGCCCATCCCTAATTGCCCTCGAGGGGACAGTTAAGAGTCAACCACATTGCTGTGGGTCTGGAGTCACATGTATGCCAGACCAGGTAAGGATGACAGATTTCCTTCCCGAAAGAACATTAGTGAACCAGGTGGGTATTTACGACAACCAACAATGGTTTCATGGTCATCGGTAAGACTTTTTTAAAAAATTCAGATATTTTATTCGGTTTTAAATTCTATCACCTGCTGTGGTGGGAATCGAACCCGGGTTCAGAGATCATTATCCTAGGTCTCTAGGTTACTAGTCCAGCGACAATACCACTATCTCCCTCAGTATCAGTTTTCTTTTGATACGCCCGAGGAGGTGATTGAGAGACCATGGACTGGTAGGAGTCAGGACACTGAAATGTGGAGATGTTAAATGTGAGGAATGTGTTTTCACAGGAGGGGTGGATTGGTGAATTTAATGAGAATGGGAGCGGAGAGGATGAGGTGCTTTCTTTTATGTTGGGGTTTCGAGTGTGGGGGGTGAATGGCGATTTGGGGAAAGGGGGTAGATGGAAGCCTCGGATGGGGGGCCACCATGCTAGCTAGTTAACGGGAGTGGAGGTGGGGAGGTTCGATAGGAGGAAGGAGGAGGGGATGGGTTATTTTCCTTTTTTGATCGGTTTTGGAGGAGGGTGGAAAAGAGAGGAATGCTGACATGGGAAATGTTGGTGTGATGCAGTTGGCCAAGAAAGGATGGCAGTAGATATCTTGGGAAGGGCCCGGAAGAATGCAGGGCATGGACTGGTGGTGAGGGGGGGGGGGGAAGAGGACAAGATTAGGAAGGAATATGGCTGACTGGTAAAGTCGGGGGCGGGGGGGGGGGGGGGTTGGGGGCAGGGAGCCTCCCCACCCGCTTGATGTAGAATATGCGGGTGCCGAATGGGCCAATTAAATGGTCGAGTGTTTTCTTACACTTAAGGAGTTTGAAGGCGGACGTAGTGTTTCTTCAGGAGACACACCTGAAGCTGGGGATCAGACAAGGCTTGAGGAAGGGGTGGGTGGGGCAGGTGTCCCACTCGGGGTTGGATATGAAGATGAGGAGTGCTGGTCAACAAGAGGATGGCCTTTGAGGTCGGCAGTATCGTAACTGACCCAGGAGGCAGGTACGTGATGATTAGCGGGAACAAAGAATAATACAGCACAGGAACAGGCCCTTCAGTACCAACCTTTGACAAAACTCTCATCACTTCCTTGTGCCGTATTCCTCTATACCCATCCTATCCATGTGTTTGTCAAGATGCCTTTTGAATGCAGTTATTAATGTATCTGCTTCCACAACCTCCCCTGGCAATGCATTCCAGGCACTCACCATCCTCTGCTTAAAAAACCTGCCTCACACATCTCCTCTAAACTTTGCCCCACAGACCTTAAACCTATGCCCCCTGGTGACCGACACCTCCACCCTGGGAAAGAGTGCCTGCCCATCCACTCTCTATCCATGCCCCTCATAATCTTGTAGACCTCTATCAGGTCACCCCTCAACCTCCGTCTTTCGAATGAAGACAGTCTGAGTCTATTCAGCCTCTCTACATAGCTAACACCCTCCAGACCAGGCAACATCCTGGTAAACCTCCTCTGCACCCTCTCCAAAGCCTCCACATCCTTCTGGTAGTGTGGCGACCAGAATTGTGTGCAATATTCCAAGTGCGGCCTTACCAAGGTTCTACACAACTGTAGCATGACTTGCCAGTTTTTATACTCGTTGCCCCGTCCAACGAAGGCAAGCATTTTTCTGCCCAAGTCTCCAACCTATCTATGTCCTGCTGTATCTGCTGACAATCCTCAACACTATCTGCCGCTCCACCAACCTTGGTGTCATCCGCGAACTTACTAATCAGACCAGCTACATTTTCCTCCAAACAACAGAGGCCCCAGCACAGATCCCTGTGGAACACCACCCATCCCAACCTTCCATTCAGAAAATCACCCTTCTACTGCTATCCTTTGCCTTCTGTGACCTAGCCTCACCTCATTTTACCGCCTCACCTCATTTTACCACCTCACCTCTGATCCCGTGTGACTTCACCTTCTGTATCAGTCTGTCATGCGGCACCTTGTCAAAGGCTTGACTGAAGTCCATGTAAACAACATCCACCGCCCTCCCCATATCAATCATCTTTGTCACCTCCTCAAAAAACTCGATCAAGTTAGTGAGGCACGACCTCCCTTTCACAAAACCATGCTGTCTACTGCTTATGAGTCCATTTGTTTCCAAATGGGTATAAATCCTGTCCCTGAGAATTCTCTCCAATAAGTTACCTACTACCGACGTGAAGCTCACCGGCCTATAGAACATAGAAAATACAGCACAGAACAGGCCCTTCGGCCCACGATGTTGTGCCGAACCTTTGTCCTAGATTAAGAACAAATTCATCTACACCCCATCATTCTACCGTAATTCATGTACCTATCCTATCGCCGCCTGAAGGTCCCTAATGTTTCCGACTCAACTTCTTCCACAGGCAGTGCATTCCATGCCCCCACTACTCTCTGGGTAAAGAACCTACCTCTGACATCCCCCCTACATCTTCCACCATTCACCTTAAATTTATGTCCCCTTGTAATGGTTTGTTCTACCCGGGGAAAAAGTCTCTGACTGTCTACTCTACCTATTCCCCTGATTATCTTATAAACCTCACTCAAGTCTATAGTTTCCACGATTATCCCTGCTATCTTTCTTAAACAGTGGTACCACATTTGCTATTCTCCAGTCCTCTGGGATTTCACCTGTAACCAATGAGGATACAAAGATGGCCCCAGTAATTTCCTCCCTTGCTTCCCTCAGTATTCTGGGGTAAATCCCATCCGGCCCAGGAGACTTATCTACCTCCTCCTTTTCGATGTTAATATGATCCAGACTGTCCACACACCCTACCCAAGAATCATCTACCACAAAGTCCCTTTCTTTGGTGAACACTGATGCAAATTACTTATTTAGTACCACGCCCATTTCCTCCAGCTCAACACATAAGATTCCCCCCCACTGTCCTTAAGTGGCCCAATCCTTTCCCTGGCCACCCTCTTGCTTTTTACATATGAATAAAAAGCTTTGGGATTCACCTTAATCCTACTTGCCAAGGACTTTTTATGACCCCTCCTAGCCCTCCTAATTTCCTGCTTCAATACCTTCCTACTTTCTTTATACTCCTCAAGGGTTTCAACTGTCCCCACCCTTCTAGACCGTACAAAAGTCTCCTTTTTCTTTTTGACAAGGTTCACAATATCCCTCGTTATCCAAGGCTCCCTAAACTTCCTATACTTATCCTTCGTTCTCTCAGGAACATGATTTTCCTGAATCCCAATCAACTGTCGCTTGAAAGACTCCCACATATCCGATGTTGATTTACTATCCATCAGCCGCACCCAATCCAAATTCTTCAATTCCTGTCTAATGTTATCGTAGTTTGCCATTCCCCAGTTTAGCACCTTAATGCGAGGGTTACTCTCATCCCTGTCTAATGGTACCCTAAAACCTACGGAATTGTGGTTACTACTCCCAAAATGTTAGACCATAAGATTATAAGACCATAAGACACAGGAGCAGAATTAGGCCACTTGGCTCATCAAGTCTGCGCCGCCATTTAATCATGGCTGTTATTTTCTCATCCCAATTCTCCTGCTTTCTCCCCATAACCCCTAATCCCCTTATTAATCAAGAACCTATCTCTCTCTGTCTTAAAGACACTGAGTGATTTGGCCTCTACAACCTTCTGCGGCAAAGAGTTCCACAGATTCACCATCCTCTGGCTGAAGGAATTCCTCCTCATCTCTGTTTTAAAGGATCGTCCCTTTATTCTGAGATTGTGTCTCTGGTTCTAGTTTTTCCCACAAGTGGAAACATTCTCTCCACGTCCACGCTATCCAGGCCTGGCAGTATCCTGTAAGTTTCAATAAGATCCCCCCTCATCCTTCTAAACTCCAACAAGTACAAACCCAGAGTCCTCAACCGTTCCTCATATGACAAGTTCTTCATTCCAGAGATCATACTTGTGAACCTCCACTGGACCCTTTCCAAGGCCAGCACATCCTTCCTTAGATACTGGGCCCAAAACTGCTCACAACACTCCAAATGGGGTCTGACCAGAACCTTATGTAGCCTCAGAAGTAGATCCCTGGTCTTGTATTCTAACCCTCTTGACATGAATGCTAACATTACATTTGCCTTCTTAACTGCCGACTGAACCTGCACGGTAACCTTAAGAGAGTCGTGAACAAGGACTCCCAAGTCCCTTTGTGTTCTGATTTTCGAAGCATTTCCCCATTTAGCAAATGGTCTATGCCTAAATTCCTCCTTCCAAAGTGCATAACCTCACACTTTTCCACATTCTATTTCATTTGCCACTTCACTGCCCACTTTCCTAGCTTGTCCAAATGCTTCCTCAATACTACCTGTCCCTCTACAGATCTTTGTATCATCTGCAAACTTAGCAACAGTGCCTTCAGTTCCTTCTTCCAGATCATGAATGTATATTGTGAAAAGTTGTGATCCCACCACAGACTCCTGAGGCACACCACTAATCACCGGCTGCCATCCTGAAAAAGACCCCTTTGTCCCCACTCTGCCTTCTGCCAGTCAGCCAATCCTCTATCCATGCCAGGATCTTACCCTTAACACCATGGGCTCTTAACTTATTTAACAGTCTCCTGTGCAGCACCTTGTCAAAGGCCTTCTGGAAATCTAAATAAATCACGTCCACTGGTTCTCCTTTGTCTAACTTCCTTGTTACCTCCTCCAAGAACTCTAACAGGTTTGTCAGACATGACCTCCCTTTGACAAAGCCGTGCTGACTCAGTCCTATTTTACCAAGCACTTCCAAGTACTCTGTAATCTCATCTTTAATAACAGACTCTAAAATCTTATCAATGACCTAAGTCAGGCTAACCGGCGTATGATTTCCCGTCTTCTGCCTCCCTCCCTTCTTAAACAGTGGTGTTACATTAGCCACTTTCCAGTCCTCTGGGACCCTTCCTGCCTCCAGTGATTCCTGAAAGATCACCACCAACGTCTCCACAATTTCCTCAGCTATCTCTTTTAGGATCCTGGGGTGTAGTAAGACTGATGCAAAGTAATATCTGCCATTTCTTTGTTTCCTATTATTACTTCTCCAGTCACATTTTCCAGTGGTCCAATGTCTATTTTTGCCTCTCTCTTACCGTTTATATACATATATTGAAGGAAACTCTTCCTATCTTCTTTTATATTACTAGCTAACTTGCACTCATATTTCATCTTTTCACCCCTTCTTGCTTTTTTAGTTGTCCTCTGCTCGCTTTTAAATGATTCCCAATCCTCTGATTTCCCACTAATCCTTGTCACTTTATATGCTTTTTCTTTTATGCTGTCCTTTACTTCCCTCGTCAACCATGGAAGCCTTCTTGCCCTTAACATGTTTCCTCCTCCTTGGGATGATTTCTGCTGTGCCTCCCGAATAACCCCAAAAAACTCCTGCCATTGCTGTTCCACTGTCTTCCCTGCCTGCTTGTCTCCTTTTGCAATCAACTCTGGCCAGCTCATCCCTCATGTCTTTGTAGTTACCCTTATTTAATTGTAATACCATTACATCGGACTCCTGCTTCTCCCTCAAACTGCAAGGTAAATTCTATCATATTGTGGTCACGAGGAGAATGTGCAAACTCCACACGGACAGTGACCCAGGGCCAGGATTCGAACCTGGGTCCTCAGCGCCGTAGGCAGCAGTGCTAACCACTATGCCACGTGCCGCCCCCCCCCTATCTCTCCTGAAGCATCTATATCCTCCAACGTTCAGCTGCCAATCCTGCCCTTCCTTTAACCATGTTTCTGTGAAAGCCACAACATTGTAATTCCAAGCACTAATAAGTCCTCTAAGTTCATATGCCTTACCCGCTATACTTCTGGCGTTGAAACAAATACACTTCAAACCACTGCATTTGAGCAGACAGGGCGATGTTTTCTCATATTTTTGTTCTCTATTTCCCTTTCAGTTATTACACCTTCTAAGCTAACGTTCTGGTTCCCACCCCCCTGCCATACTATTTTAAATCCTCCCGAGTGACTCTAGCAAATCTCCCAGCCAGGATGTCGGTGCCCCTCCAGTTTAGATGCAACCCGTCCTTCTTGTAGAGGTCACACCTGCCCTGGAAGAGATCCCAGTGATCCAGAAATCTGAAACACTCATCCTACACCACCAGTTTAGCCAAGTATTTAGCTGCACTATCCTCCTATTTCTAGCCTCACTGGCACGTGGCACAGGGCGTAATGCTGAGATTACAACCCTAGAGGTCCTGTTTTTTTAGCTTATCCCTGAACTCCTGCTGCAGGACCTCATCATTCTTCCTGTCTATGTCTTTAGCACATACGTGTACTACGACCTCCAGCTGTTCACCCTCCCCCTTCAGGATGTCCTGTGTTCGTTCCCTCCCAACAGGGAAGTTGGAGGAGACATCGGTTTATGCCCCAAACAGGGTTTTGAGGCGGGTTTTAGGAGATTCCGGACCTGGACACGCATCGGCTGATTATGGGGGGGCGATTTCAATGTGGTTCTGGAAGGGGTTTTGGGATGTTATGTCCAATATTTTGGGCGTAGGGGTGGCTCCAAGTCTGTAAGTGGCGATGTCCGGAGTGTCGAAAGATCTGGGAGATCAGGTGGGGAGAGAGGCCAATGTCTTGGCCTATGCTTCTGATAGCCTGGAGACGGACTTTATTGAGTTGGAGGGACACGGAGCCGCATAAGGCGAGGGTATGGGTGAGTGACTTGGCCGAATGTTTGCACCTGGAAAAGGTTACGTTTATCATACGTGGAGTGGAGGGGTTCACCTGGAATTGGAAGCCGTTTACCAACTTCTTTAAAGTGAATTGCGGTGTCAGCGGGGGGTGTTTTGTTTGGGGGGGGATAGGGGGGAGAGATGGACTCTTAGTTTTGTTACCCGTTGCCGAGGTTTAGCTTTTGTATATATGAAAAATGCCTTCAATAAAAAAAACTTTTGCCACACTACTAACATTCTTACCCCTGGTCAGAAAGTAATGTGTCCATCACCAACCTCAAAACTAGAGCATATAACCTAGCCACACTTCAGTGTAGCATAAAAGGACTGGTGCGCTCGGAGGTGTCATCTTCCAGATGAGGAAGCAAAGGCCCCATCGATTCTCATATGTGGATGTGAAGGAGCCCATGGTACGATTCCAATTAGAACCAAGTAAGAAGGGAACATTCCTGCCTGGTGATGTTCCTGGTGGTGGTGGTGGCACTCTTGGACACACTCGTCTCCATCAAGGACAGTCACCTCAGCACTTCGCTTTACCGCAAACCCACGGATAACCTCACGATGCTCCACTTCTCCAGCTTCCACCCTAAACACATTAAAGAAGCCATCCCCTATGGACAAGCTCTCCGTATCCACAGGATCTGCTCAGACGAGGAGGAGCGTAACAGACATTGAAAGATGCACTCGTACAAACGGGATATGGCGCTCGACTCATCGATCGACAGTTCCAACGCGCCACAGCAAAAAACCGCACCGACCTCCTCAGAAGACAAACATAGGACACAACCGATAGAATACCCTTCGTCGTCCAGGATTTTCCCAGAGCGGAGAAACTACGACATCTTCTTCACAGCCTTCAACACGTCATCGATGATGATGAACATCTTGCCAAGGTCATCCCCACACCCCCACTGCTTGCCTTCAAACAACCGCGCAACCTCAAACAAACCATTGTTTGCAGCAAACTACCCAGCCTTCAGAACACTGACCACAACACCACACAACCCTGCCATGGCAATCTCTGCAAGACGTGCCAGATCATCGACATGGATACCATCATTACACGTGAGACCACCCACCAGGTACGCGGTACATACTCGTGCGACTCGGCCAATGTTGTCTACCTCATAGGCTGCAGGAAAAGATGTCCCGAAGCGTGGTACATTGGCGAGACCATGCAGACGCTGCGACAACGAATGAACGGACATCGCGCGACAATCACCAGGCAGGAATGTTCCCTTCCAGTCGGGGAACACTTCAGCAGTCAAGTGCATTCAGCCTCTGCTCCGGGTAAGCGTTCTCCAAGGCTGCCTTCACGACGCGGGACAAAGCAGAATCGCCGAGCAGAAACTTATAGCCAAGTTCCGCACACATGAGTGCGGCCTCAACCGGGATCTGGGATTCATGTCGCATTACATTCATCCCCCACCATCTGGCCTGCGAAATCCTACCAACTGTCCTGGCTTGACACAATTCACACCTCTTTAACCTGGGGTTACCCCATCTCTGGATCTGTAAAGATTTAATCACCTGCTAATGCTTGTATTCCAAGCATTGTCTGGCATCTTTGAATCTGTCTATATATATGTTTCTGGAACATACCTCTTCATTCACCTGAGGAAGGAGCAGCGCTC
Organism: Scyliorhinus torazame; assembly: GCF_047496885.1. Classification (NCBI taxonomy): domain Eukaryota; kingdom Metazoa; phylum Chordata; class Chondrichthyes; order Carcharhiniformes; family Scyliorhinidae; genus Scyliorhinus; species Scyliorhinus torazame. The sequence goes on from NC_092713.1 coordinate 125,365,825, forward strand.
CGAAAGCTAGTGACATCGAAACAAACCTGTTGGACTTTAACCTGGTGTTGTAAGATTTCTTACTGTGATCACCCCAGTCCAAAGCCGGCATCTCCACAATCAGAACCAAGGAAGTTCTTCTGTTGTCCATGCCAATACTTTTTTTTTTTAAATTTAGAGTACCCGATTCATTTTTTCCAATTAAGGGGCAATTTTAGCATAGCCAATCCACCGAGCCGGCACATCTTTGGGTTGTGGGGGCGAAACCCACGCAAACACAGCGAGAATGTGCAAACTCCACACGGACAGTGACCCAGAGCCGGAATCGAAACTTGGACCTCAGCGCAGTGAGGCAGCAATGCTAACCACTGCTCCACCGAGCTGCCTGTCCTAGCCAATACTTGTCCCTTAACCAACTTCACAAAAAACAATTAACAATTGCTGTTTGTGAGACTTTTCTGTGCATAAACAGGAGATCGCTGACTTTTGTAGAAGCGGTTTCGGTCATACGGTGGGGATGGATATCTGATTGGAGGGACTGAAGTATGACGTTCAGAAAAACGGGCACATATTTCAATGTATCCCCGAAATAATGAATTTCAGAGTTAGCGTAGACTTTTTAAAAATTCTGTACAATGGTCAGATTTCAATCAACAGCTGTCATATTTGCACTCACTTTCAAATAGTTTGGTCAGTATTTTAAGGAGATCTGCAAATATTTAACACATTTCCCTTTAAAATGGGTTTAAAAGCTATGGTGTTGAATTGAAATTTCAAAATGGCATCCTAAATTGTCCACATGTTTAACACTGCAACTTTCTGCATACTTTGCTGCTTTCACAATGAAAATTGCCTGGTGTTAAGGGAAACCATACTCACAATGCTTCCCCATGCTGCACAAGTTCAAGACAAACACAAATCTGTTCTCGGTGTGAGCATGAAGAAAAACAAACTATTTGGTATTCAAAATCCAAACGCCTTAACTCCTTGAAGTCTACAGAATTTTGTTAGATAATCTAGTTTATTCTGAGGATTTTTGTGCCTCCATACAAAATTCATAGGCGTGTTCCAGACGATTTACATTTTGCACGGGTGGCACAATGGTTAGCACTGCTGCCTCACATCGCCAGGAACCCAGGTTCAATTCCGGTCTCAAGTGACTGTGTGGAGTTTGTACTTTCTCCCCCTATCTGCGCGGGTTTCCTCTGGGTGTGCCAGTTTCCTCCCAGTCCAAAGACGTGCAGGTTAGGTGGATTGGCCATGCTAAATTGCCCGTTACGTGTTCAAATGGTTAGGTGGGGTTACTGGGTTAGAGGGATAGGGTTGCGGCGTGAGCTTAGGTGGAGTACTCGTTCTAAGGATGGGTGCAGACCCGAATGGCCCCCTTCTGCACTGTAGAGATTCTATTCTATTCAATAGCCGAGGTAGGGTACTCTTTCCAAGGATCAGTGCAGACTCGATAGGCCACCTTATGCACTGTAGAGATTCTATTCTATTCCATGTGCTGTGGCACAAAATCGCAGAACTGTCACAGGGAACAATAGATCATTCAGCCCATCGTGCTTGCACCAGATCTCTGACTGAGTGTCATTCTTCCACTTATAATAATCTTTATAATAATAATAATCTTTATTATTGTCACAAGTAGGCTTACATTAACATTGCAATGATGTTACTGTGAAAATCCCCTCGTCGCCACACGACGGCGCCCGTTCGGGTACACTGAGGGAGAATTCAGAACGTCCAAATTATCTAACAGCCCGTCTTTCGGGGCGTGTGGTAGGAAACTGGAGCACCCGAAGAAACCCACGCAGACACCGACACCGCACAAAGTGACCCAAGCTGGGAATCGAACCTGGATCTCTGGCGCTGTGAAGCAACATTGCTAACCACTCTGCTACTGTGCCTTCTCTCCCCATAACCCTAAAATATTCTTCCTTTTCAAATAATAGTCTAATTCCCCTTTAAATGCTTCAATTGAACCTGCCTTCACTACTCAGACAGTGCATCTGTTAACTGCAGTGCGGCTTTTGCAAACATGACACTAAATGACTAAATCACACAAAAATGCAGTCAGACAACAAAGCTGGATAATTAATCAATAATACATTTGTATAATAAAAACAAGCAGTATAAAAGACCATTGTGTAAATGCAGCCACTGATGAAGCTTCTAAAAACTGAAACTCCAACAGCATTGCTTTCCATGGTAAAAAGAAATTTAAATTCCTATTTGTAAACTGTAATTCACCTCTCTACTTTGCCAACCTTCCTCTAGTGCTTTGACAATAAGTCATCAAGACTCGATGTTAGGACCCTTCTCTCTCCACAGATGCTGCTAGACCTGCTGAGATTGTCTTTCTGCTTTTGTTGCTCTCATTACAATTTGCTTTCTATCTCTCTGCCACCACACCACTCATTTCAGGCAGCCTTCTTTGCAAAACTCCATTACAAATTTTTCAACGTTAATATAAAGGACTCACTCTTTCGAGGCATCGGAGTGTAATTCTTATATAACTCAGCAGCCCAACCAACTTTAGCACAAATTCACATAAGACAGTCACTTCGAATTTCACCCATCAAATCTAAGACTAACACAATAATATCTGTACTGGTCATGACAAAATTCCTACAACTATCAATAGCAAGATTTGCAAGCTGCTCTCCTGAACATTTTCTGACGGCTTAAAACAGTCATCCAATATGAAATGAAATGAAATGAAAATCGCTTGTCACAAGTAGGCTTCAAATTAAGTTACTGTGAAAAGCCCCTAGTCACCACATTCCGGCGAGGAGTTCGGGGAGGCTGGTAAGGGAATTGAACCGTGCTGCTGGCCTGCCTTGGTCTGCTTTCAAAGCCAGCGATTTAGCCCTGTGCTAAATCATCTTTCCAAAAATACCTGATTATAATTGAATTCTAAAATGATTACGAAGAAAAGTGCTTTTTACAATAATGCTTTCAGTAGTGCATTCCTTACCACATCTCTGGCTCTGCACTGCCCAGGCTATAAACAGTTCAGTCAATTTCCCAAGCTTGCAGCAGTTAAGTTCAATAAAAGGACACACATCTGAGTAGTAAACTGCAACAATCTGGCCAGTAACCGAGCAGAAAAGCATGACACAAATGAAACAACAATCCTTGCCCATCCTCCCCGAGAAACCTTCATGAAATTATATACAAGGGGCTTTTCACAGTAACTTCATTGCAGTGTTAATGTATGCCCACTTGTGACAATAAAGATTATTATTCATAGAATCATAGAACTTAACCGTGCAGGAGGTCATTCGGTCCATCGAGTCTGCACCGGCCCTTGGAAGGAGCACACCATTTAAACCCACACTTCCAACCTATCCCTGAAACGCAGTAACCCCACCTAACCTTTTTGGACACTAAGGGCAATTTATCATGGCCAATCCACCTAACCTGCACATCGTTGGACTGTGGAAGGAAACCGGAGCAACCGGAGGAAACCCACGCAGACACAGGGAGAACGTGCAGACTCCGTGACCCAAGCTGGGAATAGAACCTGGGATCCTGGCGCTGTGAAGCCATAGTGCTATGCTACCGTGCTGCCCCTGTATTATTAGTTGACTGTGAAACCTGTAAATCCCAAATTAGAAACCGTAAAGAATTTTTTAAAATGTTTGTTCCTCCAATAATTATACGCAGTTTCATTTCATTGTGCCAATGAAGTAAATTGTACAGTGGTTAGCACTGTTGCTTCACAGCGCCAGGGACCCAGGTTCGATTCCCAGCTTGCCACTGTCTGTGTGGAATCTGCACGTTCTTCCCGTGTCTGCATGTGTTTCCTCCGGGTGCTCTGGTTTCCTCCAAGTCCCGAAAGACGTGCTTGTTAGGTGAATTGGACATTTTGAATTCCCCCCCTGTTGTACCGAACAGGCGCCGTAGTGTAGCGACCAGGGGAGTTTCACAGGAACCTCATTGCAGTGTTAATGTAAGCCTACTTGTGACACAAATAAAAATTATTATTAATTTGTTCAATGTAACAAGCAAATGAGAAAAATGCTATGTAGGCATGAAAACTGTGGGGAAATAAAAGCACTAAATTAATCAGGGTTTTAACAAGAACTGATGGTTCAAGGAAAGCTGACATCAGTCATGGAGATAGAATGGGAGAATTAGCATCAAGAAAACTTGGGATAAAGAAGAACCAGCATCTATGATTCAGAATCTGTAGTTTATTTTTATTTTTACGAGCATGGGCTTCATTGGCTAGGCCAGCATTTGTTTATAGGTGGATGCTGAAAGGATGTTTCCTCTTACGGAAGAGACCAGGACTAGGGAGAGAGTTTAAAAATAAGGGGTCTCTCATTTAAGATGGAGATAAGAAGAATTTTTCTTTCAGAGGGTCGTAAATCTTTGGAATTATCTTCCCCAGAGAGGAATGGAGGCAGCCACTGAATATTTGGAAACCAGAGGTAGCTAAGACTCTTGACTGACAATAGAGTCAAAGGTTATAAGGGTTAGGCAGAATATGGAGTCGCAGCCACAATCAGACAGGCCATGATTTTACTGACTGGCAGAGCAGGCTTGAGGAGCCAAATGACCCATGTCTACTCCGAACTCATATGGTCTTACGTTTGTTTCTTATAGATCTTTCACAATACAGGATATCCCAAACCATTTCACAGCCTCTCATGCATGAGAGGTGTTGACCTTGGGTGGGGTGCTCTTTCCAAGAACCGGTGCAGACTCGATGGGCCGAATGGCCTCCTTCTGCACTGTAAATTCTAATTCTATGTACTTTGGAAGGACAACCACTGCTGTAATGCTGGGAAATACAGCAATGAGATGAGTAACCAGAATAAATCAGAAAATGCTGGAAACACTCAGGGCTCTGATGTAAAGTCACAGACCTCAAACATTAATTCTAGTTCTTTCTCCACATATGCTGCCAGACCTGCTGAGTATTTACAGCAATTTTTGCATTTATTCCAGGTATATATCAATCACAGTGTTCTGCTTTTGAACTCTTTTAATGATGCTGTTCTTGCTCATGTATTTGCTTTGTTTGGCCCCTTGTTCCACACTCTAACCAAACACTTGTTTGTCAATGTACCAGTTGTCAATGTACTCTGTTGATTATTCTTTTTGTCTACTATGTACGCACTGTGTACGTTACCTCGGCCGCAGAAAAATACTTTTCACTGTACTTTGGTACATGTGACAATAAATCAAATCAATCAGTCAATCAATGTTGGTTATTACTGTCCAACACACTAGCCAAACTCTCCTTCTATTCCAGATGATCATTACAACCACCTGCAAGGGTGGATTAGGTCTCATTTTAACATTTCATCCGAATGACAGCACCTCCGCTGTAGCACTCCCTGCATACCAAGTGTCAGTTTTGTTTATGTGCTCATGTGTCTGAAGTGAGGCTTGAACCCAAGACTTGTTGACTCAGAGGCAGCAGTGATACCATTGATGTTGTGTTTTATAAGGACAGGAACATATGATGTAAACCATAATATATTATTCTTGCTCTCTCTGCCCCTTGAAGGTTAATTAAGTAAACATTGGCAAATTCATTATATCGGTCACAAAACTGTAGTTATTGTGCCTCAGGTTATTTTGTTTTGCAGAGTTGTTACAGTACAAGATCCCAAATCAGCACATCATGTTGGCACTGGCACTCCAATCACATTTTTTCTTTCTTGACTTTTTTTCCCACGAAACAGAAATTTGCACAAGGTACAAATGGGCAGGAAATGCATGTGTACAAAGCAATTTTGGATCTTTATACATTGTTGGATAAGAGTACAAGAATATTTTAATGCAAGTTTTTGCACAAAGATAGAAAAGGTAACTTTGTGGAGAGCATATTTGGTTTTTTTTCAAATATACATTTAGCATATTAAATACAAAATCCAGAAACCCTCATTGTTAACTAGATAATGCAGCTTGTCATCTGACACTGAAACGGATATCCCCAAGTCAACACATTTTATAACATTGCTGAACTATAATATAAACAGTAACTCAGCACTTTGAGATTCAAACTCACCTGAGCATTGCAACTATTCTTAACACTGCAAATGTCAAAGCCACTGAGGGAAATTCATATTTGGTACAAAGTGATATGACCAGAAATATGCACCAGATGTACTGTTTTTATCAATATACTAATAGGTTGCTTCCAACTTTGCTCATGACGAGTCACTGTTGCATGGGAGAGCAGTATTCAACAGGCAGGATAAATACATGTCCGAAGTGAACAAATTTGAAGAAGAAAGTTTCTCAAGACTTCTATCCAAAGACAGCCATGCAAATGATTTTTAAGGGCTGCTTCTTGGAAGTCGATAATTCCCTTTGCAGCTGGATGAATTGTTAACATGGCTGCTTCAACAAATCTTACCCGCAACAGTTTTTCTTCAAATTCTCACCCGAGCAAAAGAAAACATCCTTTTATTCTTCATTCTATTTCTCAACAAAAATGGTCATTGTAAACTCTTGCTCTCTGGGAAATTGGCTGTTTTCCTCAAATCATAGAATTTATAGTGCAGAAGGAGGCCGTTAGGCTCATCGAGTCTGCACCGGCTCTTGGAAAGAGCACCCCACCCAAGGTCAAGACCTCCACCCTATCCCCATAACCCAGTAACTCCACCCAACACTAAGGGCAATTTTGGACACCAAGGGCAATTTATCATGGCCAATCCACCTAACCTGCACATCTTTGGACTGTGGGAGGAAACCGGAGCACCCAGAGGAAACCCACGCACACACAGGGAGGATGTGCAGACTCCACACAGACAGTGACCCAAGCCGGAATCGAACCTGGGACCCTGGAGCTGTGAAGCAATTGTACTATCCACAATGCTACCGTACTGCCCACGGGTTTCTTAAATGGGTTTCTTAAATTCATCTCCCCCTTTTTACGGAAAGTAAATGCAAATATTCTTTCAGTTTGAGCAAGGCAATCTAACATTTTCACAAAATAACGTTCTGTGAACAATTATTGTTTGAATGTTCAGTATTACAAAACATACAACTGATCCAGAATAGATATGCGTCATACAACTTGTCTGCCACTTTAAAAAACCCAACAGTTTCAATTAACTGGGACTTTTTTGTGTTATATTTCCAACAGATTTTCAATACAAGTATTTTGTTGTTCACTCTTCTCTCATTCCTCCCCAAAACCTTCATTGTTCTTCTCAGTTGTGCACAGAATTATGCAAAGAAAAATGTTGACACTGTTCCTTCCCACTCCCAAGTAACAGCAAGTTCTACATTCTAACCAGACACGGAAAACATTCCTTCTCCTTCTGGACAGTCCGGTTAGATGAGTTCCAAGGTGGCTGATCAGTATATTTGATCTACAGACTTTGCTATCTTGTCCTTTGATCTGGACACAACCAGAAATAATTTTCCCACGTCTTCCCAATCAAACAGCCTTATAATTTTAATTGGGATGGTTCTCCTCTTGCGTTTCTTTTTTTCAGAGGGGACAAAAAAGATGACAATCTTAGCCAAATTTCTGAATCCAAGTGGATTTTGATTGCTTCCCACCCAACCTGCAAAATATTTGATCAAGTCATTTTTTTCTCTTGGAGGTGCAAAGTCTGTTGGTCAGACTCCCGACAAACATATGTTATACCCAAGACTTCATTTATAGATAAGCAGTTTTCCCATGGAATTTCTGAGAGATGTAGGAAAAATTGCATACATAATTTAAAGGAAATGATGGCATGTGACAGACAACATGACTTTTTTTTTCATTAAATATTCTGACATCAGTGCTTGAGACCAAATACTGCGAATTTTGACCATTCGACCATTGAAATTACAAGCTTTACTCCCATGCCTATACACCAATTTATTAGTTTTATTTTAAAAGGGCCTCGGTAACAGCAAGGTGGTAAAGGACATGTTCGAGTTTGAGGGAGATATCTGGTATATAACAACATTCAGAAGACAAAGAGATGTTGTGGGGTTTAGCATCAATGGGAGAAAGGAGACCTTAGCAGCAGTAGCAATAGGATACGATGGATTAGACTTTAACAGCATGCTCGTTTTTCTTGACTTTGGCAGTGTTAGGAGGTGGAATCACGGAGATTTCTGGAGATTGGCAGCACTGGGGAAGTGGGCCCCCAAAGGTATGGCCACAAACCATTCATTAGCCACTCTGACCCATATTGGGCCTATGATGCCTGATCTCAAACCATTGCCAGGCGTGTTTTCCAACATTCAACTTTAAACTATATTTAACTATTGTAGTTAATATTTGTGCTGATAAAGTGGAAAGCAGAACAAAGAATACCAGCTGTTGGTCAGGAATAAAGGGATGGGGAATGGACAAGAGGCCAGAATTGAAGAAATCTAGAAATCTTTAAAGTTGTAGGAATTGAAGAGGAGATACGGAGGGGTAAAGTCATGGAGGGATTTGAAAACAAGGTGAGAATTTTAAATGCAAGATGTTGCTTAACCAGGAGCCAATGTAGATCAGCATACACAAGGAAATGGTGAGCACAGTTTTGAATGAGCTTGGATTATGGAGGGTTGAAGATGGGAGGCCAGGTAGGAATGGGTTGAGTTGTAAAGTCTGGCGGAAACAAAGGCAAAGATGAGAGTTTCAGCAGCAGTTGGGATTTACGGTCAGAAGTGAATTGGGAGTTTTATTCCAGGGGCAGAAGAAGTAGTGGAACTTGGGTGTTTTTCTGCAGGGTGTTTCTCTGCAGTGTGGGATTGAACAATGTAATGCACTGCCGCATAAAATTATATTGTGGCATGAAAGCCAAAATTAATATAACTGTGACAAGAATATGACAATAGGAACTAAAAGCCTTATTTGACCCCAACATGAGATGCTGACCATATTTCTGCTCCATCAACAAAACTACCTACGTTCACCTCTTTAATACTGCTCATCTCAGACACTGCCTCCTCAGCCAAAACGTTCATTCGCCAAGCCTTTGTTACCACTAGATTTGAGTATTTGAAAGCTCCATCTTCCTATCTTCCAATAAATACTACATCCAAACTCTGCCACCCTTTTCCCAACTAATGCCAATTTCCTTTTCCCCTGTGCTCTTTGGCCTGCAGTGGCTCCCACATGATTTTTTTAAAAATCATCCATACTTTCAAATCCCCAAAGCCCACAACTCTCTCTAAACTCCTTCAGTAATACAACCAAAGAACTCTAGACAGTTATATTTCCAGCCGCCCGCACATCCCTGATTGTTAAATCAGTCCACCACTGGCAGCCATACTTTCAGCTGCTATGGTCCTTAGCTCTCAACCGCGAACCTCTCCTGCATTCTTTCAGATTGTGCTTAAAACCTGACTCACTGATCAAGATTGTGGTCATCTGTCCCAATATCTTCTTTTGTGGCTCGGTGTCAAAGTTTGTTTGGTAACGCTCCAAATGCCTGGGACAATTTACTACATAAATGACTTGATCGAAATGTAAGCCGTTGTTTTTGTTGGTTATGAGCAGGAAGTGCAAACAAGTGCAAGATTTCTGTTAGACCATAAATTAATATAGATAGTTCCCCAAATGAAACATGGACACTTCCTTTCTCTGCATGCTGGCTAGTCCATTGTAAAATACTGTTGCGGGAAACTCAAGTTGGATCCATTAAACTCCACAGGATGCAGCATTGCATTTTCTCCACAATTATAACCTTTGAAAAACCCACACAATTTGAACTATTATGACAAAGTGAAAAGGCGACACCAGCTTGAACTCTAACAAAATGAATTCCTGTACAAAATACTAAATACAACTAAAATAATGCATCAGGCAGTCTAGATCTTGAATGAATTAAAAATCTCCCAGAACCAGAACGACAAACATGAAGGCTGCTGGTGTGGGAAATATGAATGTCTTATTCATGCATCAAGGACTCTTCTCTAGTTTTAGATTAGTGTGTCTCATCTGGACAGTGAAGATGGAGCGAGCTGTTCACAATATGTGCCTGCAATATACCTGACACAGACGTGTTTAATGTTGGCTCAGGGTGCCAAACGTAGAATATGTTCCATTCACAGAATGAACATACCTTACCACCCTGGAGTTGTCGCACTGTAGCAACTGAATGTTGAAAATATTTGCATACGCATTGTGCAGTGGTAGAAAATAACAGGATTTGTGACAAACATGCCAACATTTCCAAACCACCCTTATTGCAATATAGGATCTCTGCAGTGCAGAAGGCGGCCATTCGGCCCATGAGTCTACATTGACCCTTGGAAAGAGCACCCTACCTAGGCCCACACCCCGACCCTATCCCTGTAACCCAGTAACCCCACCTAACCTTTTTGGACACTAAGGGCAATTTAGCATGGCCAATCCACCTAACTTGCACATCTTTGGACCGTGGGAGGAAATCGGAGCACCCGGAGGAAACCCATGCAGACACGGGGAGAAAGTGCAAACTCCATACAGACAAGTCACCCAATGCCAGGATTGAACCCAGGCCCTTGGTGCTGTGAGGCAGCAGTGCTAATATGTGTTATGCCAAACAATAAGGCAGACTTAGTCCACTTCATAATTGAAGTGATTTACTACATCACACTGACAAATCCAACATTTCCCCACCCACAATACACCATATTTACCCAAAGAGCTACAAGCAAGAAATACTCACATGGATAGGTGAATCTCTCTTTTGCGTCACTTCATATTAATTGTTAACATGTGTATGCTGGGCTGCATGGTGGTGCAGTGGTTAGCACTGCTGCCTACAGCACCGAGGACCCGGGTTCAATCCCGGCCCTGGGTCACTGTCCCTGTGGAGTTTCCACATTCTCCCTGTGTCTGCATAACCCAAAGATGTGCAGGTTAGGTGGATTGGCCACGCTAAATTGCCCCTTAATTGGAAAAAAATAATTTGGTACTCTAAATTTTAATTGTGTTTTAAAAAGACATGACATGTGCATGCTGTGCATCATGTGTCACAGCTACTGCTGAATGTTTCAAAAAATGATCATGTGCAGCACAGTAGCACAGTGGTTAGTACTGTTGCTTCACAGTGCCAGGGACTCAGGTTTGATTTCCAGCTTGCCACTGCCTGTGCGGAATCTGCAGTTCTCCCAGTGTCTGCATGTGTTTCCTCTGGGTCTCCAGTTTCCTCCCACAGGACCCGAAAGACGTGCTTGTTAGGTGAATTGGACATTCTGAATTCCCCCTAGTGTACCTGGACAGGCGCCAGGAGTGTGGCAACTAGGGGATTTTCACATTAACTTAATTGCAATGTTACTGTAAGCCTACTTGTGACAGTGGAGTAGTGCAACACCAAAGTTCACAATATCCAATAATTCTGCCATATGGAAATATGCCATCATGTTTGCTTGCAATGATACTGACATATCCAAAACAAATACAGCCCAAATTTGGTCTACATATTGAAGCAAACTGGTTAGAATTGAATGTCTTTCACATTGTAGCTGACCAACCAGTTTTCCCACACATAGACTAGAGATTTGTTTTATTTGTTCTTGGGATGTGGATCTGCATTTGTTGCCCATCCTAAATTGTCCTTGAACTGAGTGCTTGCTGGGCCATTTCAGTGGGGGACAGTGAAGAGTCAACCACATCGCTGTATGGGTCTGGAGTCACAAGTAGGCCAGACCAGGTGGACGGCAGATTTCCTTCCCTGGGTTTTTACGACAATTGGTAATGGTTTTCTGGTCATCTTTAGACCTTTAATTCCAAATTTTTGTTGAATTCAAGTTTTGATTCGAACTCAGGACCCCACAGCATTACCCTAGGTCTCTGGATTACTAGTCCAGTGACAATACCACTACGCCACCTCCCCATATGCCTCCATCTCTAATTTGATACATATTCCACGTCAATCAAGAGAGTGTTTAAAATAAAACCTCAGTGTCCTAAACACTTGATAAGTAACATCGTTGAGGGAAAGATTATACAGCTATTTGACTGTAGTGTACTTCACCCTCACTCTCATGAGAGACCAAAAACTCTTGGGAGTTAAAAACTAGTCTTAAATTACAAGTTATAGTGAGGGCTATCGGCATTCTAATTAGGATTCAAGAATGATAGACAGTTATACTTTGAGATTCGACTACAAGAAATTAGCAGATACCAATCATTTGTTACTAGTTATCTATGTCCAATAATGAATATGATTAAAGTTACATCACAAATAGTATATGGGAGTACTTAACCAATAACATTAAAGGTTTGCATGCTCAATTGAACTGTCCAATCATTACAACGGTAAGTATGTTGTCTTGCAACCAGTGGTCCAATATCTGGGTGTAGCCAATAAATCGTCTCCCTATCAGCAGACTTACGAGGGCCATCACAATGGCACCTTGTACACATTGTAGAATAGACCTTGAATTGCAACATATGCAATTTCTCTGCCTGAAAACTGGGTTCTCAGAGACATACTGTGTCCTTGCAATACCTGTTACACATAGCAATTGAAGAATTCAACTTCTCCAGTAAAATGGTGGAACTGTAGTTTTTAAAATGGTTGCAGTGTACTCTCATATTTAAGGGTACCCAAATTGTCCTCTTCAAATATTATTGTGCTCGTTAAACATTTTTTTAAAAATTGGATGTATTTTAAACTGCCTACAAATGCACAAAACAGTAACACACATGGTATGTAGACAAGCAAGAAGAACGGAGAGTGAATTTCAACCTGAACTACGTAGTATGTAGACAAGCAAGAAGAACGGAGAGTGAATTTCAACCTGAACTAAATGTTGGTGAATGTGCAGATGTCTCAAAAGTCAACGCTAAATCCAGACGCGCACATTTTTTTTTACCTTTTTGATATCGATTGCATGTAAAGGAAACTGAAATTGCAAGGCTTTCAAAAATATTCAATTACAATGAATCTGCACTGGGCATGAGGGAATGCATTGGAATATGTAGGTTTTGTCTGATTCAAATCAGTTGTTTTACTCATTACCAGTTTCTGTATTAAATTCTCATTACTGTACAGCAATAAAACAGATCCAGGGGAGGCAGTGGCATAGCGGTATTGTCACTGGATTAGTAAACGAGAAACCCAGGGTAATGCTCTGTGGACCCGGGTTTGAATCCCGCCACTGCAGGTGGTAAAATTCGAATTCAATAAAAATCTGAAATTAGAAGTCTAATGATGACCATGAAACTATTGTAGATTGGCATTTTAGAAACCAATCTGGTTTACTAATGTCCTTTAGAGTAGGAAATATGCCGTCCATATCTGGTGTGGTCTACATGTGACTCCAGACCCACAGCACTGTGGTTGACTCTTACTGCCCCCTCATGGACAACTAGCGGAGGGCAAGAAAAAAAGAACAAATACAAGGTTCTAGAGTATAATAGATTTTCTAAAGAGGCTATATCGATGAATAAAAATCTTTCATTTTGGGATATAACCTAGAACATCCAACAAGAATAAAAATCTGAGCTGCTGGAGCCTCATGTTAAAATTTGGCAAAAACATGTCATTCTCAAACATTTTTATTACCACTTTACACACATGGAAGTTAACAAGTCAGCACAACATGAACAGTATTTAATGACTAAACTAGAAGCTTTAAACTGATAAATATGTTTCCTTCTATTATAGCAAAAATAATATTAATTATAACCACATATCAATCTATTAAATAACTTATATCTTGCTCAATTTTTCATTGTCAAAAACAAGCAACTCATCCAACAGCAGGAGTGGCTTTAAAGGATGGTTCAATGCTGAAACAAATGTCCTCAAGCTACTTCAAGATCTAAGCTACAACCTTCTGCTCTATCAGTTCTTGGTTCACTGTACATGATAAGTCACTATTGCCGGAGCCATTGATTTACATTGGCTGGGAAAGTCAAATTCCACTTCTATGACTGGAACGCTCGGATATATGCCAGTGTCTTTGAGAACTATACACCTTCAATTTAGGTGTATTTTGCACAAAAATCAGAATCCAATGGCCTTGATTCTCATCAGAACATAACTAGTAATTCCTACTTGAAAATTAACTCTGTTTCTCTCCACAGTTGCTGCCCAACCTGCTGAATATTTTTCGCACTTTTTTGCTTTTTATTTCAGATTTCCAGCATCTGCAGTACTTCACTTCTGGAAAATTACAGGGCTGTTTTTGTAGAGCCTGGTTACAGACTGTTCCCTCAGTCAGAATGGGAAGGTTAATAAGCACTTGCCCTATATGCTTTTATTATAAAAATTGTGGGCAGGATTCTCCGTCCTGCCAGACACGTTTTCTGGCGCGGCGTGCCTCCACTGACAGCTGGATCCTCCCACCCGGCAGCCAGCAAGAGGTTTCCCATTGTGGGCACCCCCACGGCGTCAGGAAATCCACGTACATGGGTGCGCTGTTGGCAAAGCGGATGATCCCGCTGATGGAGAATCCCACTCTGTTTCTTTGAATTCTATACTATCATCCAATTTTCACTTTTAAATAGTTAAGATGGCAACCAAGAGCACTGGCAAAATGCCAGTTTACGCAAAATGGCAACTAAATACCATATATCATAGAAAACAAATGCAAAAAAACACATCTTATCTAATTATTATGGGCAAATAGCAAAATCATCTCAAACACTAGTACATCTGAATTTGTCCTACTTTGCCTTAATTCAGTCTCAGCTGGTGCAGGAGGATAGGGGGAAATTGTGTAAAGTGTGTGTGTGGATATATTATATACGTGTGTGTGTGTATACTATATATATATATATATATATATATATATTATATAAAGTATGCGTGTGTGTGTGTGTATATATAAAAAGGTGTGTGTGTATATATACACACAAGTCTTAGAACACCAGGTTAAAGTCCAACAGATTTGTTTCGAATCACTGGCCTTCGGAGCACTGCCCCATCCTCAGGTGAATGAAGAGGTAGATTCCAGAAACATACATATATATATATATATATAGACAGAGTCAAAGATGCAAGATTGAATGAGAGTAATTAAGTCTTTACAGGTCCAAATGGAGCAACTGGAGAGAGGGATAATCACAGGTTAAAGAGGTGTAAATTGTCTCAAGCCAGGACAGTTGATACGATTTCGCAAGCACAGGCCAGATGGTGGGGGGGTGAATGTCATGTGACATGAATCCACGGTCCCGGTTGAGGCCGTACTCATGTGTGCAGAACGTGGCTACAAGTTTCTGCTCTGCGATTCTGCGTTGTCGCGCATCCTGAAGGCCGCCTTGGTGAACGCTTACCTGAAGATCAGAGGCTGAATGTCCTTGACTGCTGAAGTGTTCCCCGACTGGAAGGGAACATTCCTGCCTGGCGATTGTCGCGCGATGTCCATTCATCCATTGTCGCAGCGTCTGCATGGTCTCGCCAATGTGCCATGCTTCGGGACATCCTTTCCTGCAGTGTATGAGGTAGACAACGTTGGCCGAGTCGCACGAGTATGTACCGCATACCTGGTGGGTGGTGTTCTCATGTGTAATGGTGGTACCCATGTCGATGATCTGGCACGTCTTGCAGAGATTGCCATGGCAGGGTTGTGTGGTGTCATGGTCGCTGTTCTGAAGGCTGGGTAGTTTGCTGCAAACAATGGTTTGTTTGAGGTTGCGCGGTTGTTTGAAGGCAAGCAGTGGGGGTGTGGGGATGACCTTGGCAAGATGTTAGTCTGCATCGTAGATGTGGTGAAGGCTGCGAAGAAGATGTCATAGTTTCTCCGCTCCGGGGAAATACTGGACAACGAAGGGTGCTCTGTCGGTCATGTCCCATGTTTGTCTTCTGAGGAGGTCGGTGCGGTTTTTTGTTGTGGCGCAGTGGAACTGTCGATTGATGATTCGAGCACCATATCCCGTCCGTACGAGGGCATCTTTCAGCGTCTGTAGATGTCTGTTACCAATCCTACCAACTCTCCTGGCTTGAGACAATTCACACCTCTTTACCCTGTGATTATTCCTCTCTCCAGTTGCTCCATCTGGACCTGTAGACATAATTACCTGCAAATGCTCGCATTCAAAGTATTGTGTTGCATCTTTGACTCTGTCTATATACATGTTTCTGGAATCTACCTTTTCATTCACCTGAGGAAGGAGCAGTGCTCCGAAAGCTAGTGATTCGAAACAAACCTGTTGGACTTTAACCTGGTGTTCTAAGACTTCTTACTGTGCTCACGCCAGTCCAACGCCGGCATCTACACATCAGATATATATATATATATATTATATAAATAAAATATATGTGTGCGGTACACACACACATATATAAACAGTGTGTGCGTGTATATATAAATGCGTGCATATATGTATATAAAGTGTGCATGTGCAAAGTGTGTGAGAATTGAAAGGCCCTCGAAGAATCTACTAGGTTTCCTTTCTATTAATTACAATTGCAGAAAAGCAGTTGGGATCCGCATGTGATCCATCTACCCAATTTCTGCTTCAAGCAGTCAAAATGAAAATCAAATCCCACAAAGCTGCACTGTTGTAATTATAGAAAGAGATTCACTGACAGTCAATAGAGATTTTAAAAAACATCATTTCAATGAGCATGTTCCAGCTCAAAAGAGAATGGCTCGGTTGTATGCAAATTCTTAGAATCCAAGATCAGGTTAATAACTAAACAGAATGAAATAGCATCAACACACTATTAGAAGGTATTCAACAAGGTGTATTTGGCATAGTTCAGGTACAGCATTATGGAAGAAATGTATAACATGGATTGAAAGCTGTACTCCAAGGAATCAATGCCAATTCAACTTGTACATAGGTATGTTTTGTTTTGTGTTACAGAAAACACGGTCTTCAAATTTGCCAAAGGCACAAACCTAGGAAATTTATCAAACCACAAAGGTGACCGTAAAATGTAGACAGATGAGCGGACTAGGCAGACAGATGGCCGATGCAATTTAATGTGGACGTGTTTGAAGTATTACATTTTGGAACACAGAACAAAATCATAAACATGACTTTAGGACATCCCAAAGTAATCCAAGCCAAATGAATGACTTCTGAAATGTAATCACTGTTGTAATGCAGGAAAGACAAGGGTTGGGTGCATAAATGTAATGGAAGGACACTGCACATCTCTGGACAGTCTTCAACACTTTATTAGTATGACACTGAAATGAAAACCTTGATTACATTCCCGTGGGCAGCACGGTAGCATTGTGGATAGCACAATTGCTTCACAGCTCCAGGGTCCCAGGTTCGATTCCAGCTTGGGTCACTGTCTGTGCGGAGTCTGCACATCCTCCCTGTGTGTGCGTGGGGGTGCTCCGGTTTCCTCCCACAGTCCAAAGATGTGCAGGTTAGGTGGATTGGCCATGATAAATTGCCCTTAGTGTCCAAAATTGCCCTTCGTGTTGGGTGGGGTTACTGCGTTATGGGGATAGGGTGGAGGTGTTGACCTTGGGTAGGGTGCTCTTTCCAAGAGCCGGTGCAGACTCGATGGGCCGAATTGCCTCCTTCTGCACTGTAAATTCTATGGTAAGTCTTTAAAACAGCTTGACCACAAAGCAAGAATGATACCAATAGCAGTAACCAGACAGTTTTAAGAAAAACTACAAACCTACGGAGATAAATCAGCAGAGAAAAAGAACAAAGCTTACTAAAATAAGTTTTGAGTGATTACTGAAAATTGACAGGAAATACAGCAATGGAAGCACATTTAAAACTAGTAGGATGTTGTTTTGGAGAATTACTTACAACCGAAGCAAGTTTTACAAAGTGGGAGAAAAATATGATTAAGTATTGTATTACTGTGCAGCTTAGACTATCAGTGAAGAGTGCTAAATCTTTATCTCATCTGCTATGTTATATAACAATGCATTTACCATATTACAATAGTGGAAACATCTATGCAGCAGAAGTACATTAACCATAGATGACCAATGAGCACAGACATTTATATATACTGTACTTATTTGTAACGCTACTTTTTGATTTAAATGTCATTCCTATCAATTTCTGAAAAGGTTTCGATATTGAAAACATTAATATACACTTATCAACAACATCTGTCACAATTGCTCATTTCAAGTTTTACTATTTCGTTACTTTTAAACAATGCACCAACTTTGGAGTAACGAGCAAACTTACAAGCAGATCTGGATGGCAAATGCTGCAATGCTTATTTTCTAAAGATATACAGTGCACAATTTCATAAATAAAGAAACTTAATAAATGATGCCCAATTCTCTGACAGAAAGAGCCAGGAAGCAAAAAAAACAACTTCGGAATCCAAACAACTGTAAGAAATTATTTCAGTATTATTACAGCAAAAAGTTATTGAAGAAGAAATTAGGTTTCTAATGAATGCAGCACAGGCTAAAATAAGAGATGAACTTAAATACATAGCTTACTAAATGAGTGCCCCCTGAAACTAAGCTCGAGAGAAGATTTTAGCTGCCAACTTGATTCTAGCAGGTTCCACAACTAAAGTTAATAGTTTGAAATTCAAAGATAGGATTCAAGACTAACAATTCCTCAGGAAAATACATCATATATCCATGGGTGCTATATAAGAAATGGAATTAAATCTACACAGCGCTGACGGTCATCAAAACAAACCAAAGCCGTGCCTATTTTAAAAAAGTGACAAAATACACCCAAGTAAAAACATCTTGCATCAGTAACAGACAAATTAGCAGAATTGATTACATATAAATTCAAGGTTAGTCACCTGAAATTAACATACTAAAGGCAGCCAATTTGGTTATCAGAAGGCCTAAATCATACCTGTCCAACTTCCTTAATTTTGAGGAAGTGACATTCCAAGTGGATACTGGAAGTCCCACAATGTTGTATACCTTTTGCTTCAAAATGCATGTGACAACATTAAATAAAGAAGGCTACTACACAAGGTTAAGATAGTAAATACGCTATGTAAAGCTTGGACAAGAGAGCGGGGAAGCACTTAAGGGAATCACATCAAGACGGAAGGGCTGGATTGTCCCAGGGATGCCTGGGGAAAGAGGCCCCCATGTTTCTGATCTACATTATCAACTTAAGTTCAGAAAGACAGTGGAAGGTCATCAAGTTTGCAGGCAATAAATTGTCAGAGATAGCAAACGGTATTATCCAATCAAGCTGGCAAAAAATCGAGAGGACTCGGATAATGTTTGCAAGTGGCAAAACTGTGGCATATTAAATCAATGCAACTAAGTGCAAAGTATTGCACACAAAAGAAAAAGGACAGTACAACAATTGAAATAGTTATTAGAGGATAGGCTGAAAGAATTCAGAGAATGATGGTGAATTCACCATACATTATTCCTGAAATAAACAAGCAAAACACGGAGTAAAAATTACAATCTAAGCATTTGTGGACAGAGAAATAGAACTGAAAAAGGTGAATGTAGCAAATCTTAACCAAGTACAGAGACAAGGAACGGGCAAGTGGGCATCAAACAAAAAAGATGGCAAACGCGTGGAAGGTAGGGTGGATTTCCCATATTTTTATTGCTTACATTTCCAATACAAGTTCATCGAACTGAAATAAGGTCAAAGAGACACAGCCTGAGTGAGTATGACACATCCAGAGTGGGAATTTGAAACTTGGTAATTTGGTGCAGTGAGGTAATTCGGTGCAGAGTGGGAGAAGGTGCTTTTTCCCCTACTGTTTTGTTCTCTCTCTTTCTTCTGGCCTGTAACTTTTAATCTGCAGTGAGATAACCAGAGAGCATCTGAGACCCTCAGAAGGTAAGTAAGTGAGTTTTACTCATTTTTACATTTATTACCTTTTCAAATTGTGTGTGTGGGGGGGGGGTGCGGGGGAGAGAACTGAAGTGACATCACAGAAAAACTGTGACCTGAGTGGCTGGTTGGGAATCTACACTAAATTAAAAAAATTAAGCATTGGTCAACTAATTAAACATAATTACTTAATTATAATTTAGAGGGGTATCTAAGCCAGAGATTGGAGAGTACTGTATTTAGCTTTCACATTTATAGTAGAAATCTAGTGCTAGGAAACAGATAGTTAACAGTAACTTTTTTTTTTAAATTTTAAGTTTTAACTTTAATTTACTAATTAATTGACGCAATGTCAGTTAGAGGGGTGCAGTGCTCTGACTGTGAGATGTGGCAGGTCCGGGAAGCTTCCAGCGTCCCGGATGGCTTCATCTGCAGAAAGTGCACATAACTGGAGCTCCTCACAGACCGCATGGTTCGGTTGGAGCAGCAAGTGGATGCACTTAGGAGCATGCAGGTGGCGGAAAGCGTCATAGACAGCAGTTATATAAATGTGGTCACCCAAGGTGCAGGCAGAGAAATGGGTGACCACCAGAAAGGGCAGACAGTCAGTGCAGGAAGCCCCTGTGGTTGTCCCCCTCTCGAACAGGTATACCCCTTTGGATACTGTCGGGGGGATAGCCTATCAGGGGAAAACAGCAGCAGCCCGAGCAGTGGCACCACGGCTGGCTCTGATGTTCAGAAGGGAGGGTCTAAGCGAAGAGCAATAGTCATCGGGGACTCTATAGTCAGGGGCACAGACAGGCGCTTCTGTGGACGTGAAAGAGTCTCCAGGATGGTATGTTGCCTCCCTGGTGCCAGGGTCCAGGATGTCTCTGAACGAGTAGAGGGCATCCTGAAGGGAGAGGGCAAACAGGCAGAGGTTGTTGTACATATTGGTACTAATGACATAGGCAGGAAGGGGCATGAGGTCCTGCAGCAGGAGTTCAGGGAGATAGGCAGAAAGTTAAAAGCCAGGACCTCTAGGGTTGTAATCTCGGGATTACTCCCTGTTCCATGTGCCAGTGAGGCTAGAAATAGGCAGATAGAGCAGCTAAACACGTGGCTAAACAGCTGGTGTAGGAGGGAGGGTTTCCGTTATCGGGACCACTGGGAGCTCTTCTGGGGCAGGCGTGACCTATATAAAGGACGGGTTGCATCTAGACTGGAGAGACATAAATATCCTGGCCGCGAGGTTTGCTCGTGTCACACGGGAGGGTTTAAACTAGTATGGCAGGGGAGTGGGCACGGGAGCAATAGGTCAGAAGGTGAGAGCATTGAAGGAGATCTAGGGAATAGGGACAGTATGGCTCTGAGGCAGAGCAGACAGGGAGAAGTTGCTGAACACAGCGGGTCTGGTGGCCTGAAGTGCATATGTTTTAATGCAAGAAGTATTACGGGTAAGGCAGATGAACTTAAGAGCTTGGATTAGTACTTGGAACTATGATGTTGTTGCCATTACAAAGACCTGGTTGAGGGAAGGGCATGATTGGCAGCTAAACGTTCCAGGATTTAGATGTTTCAGGCGGGATAGAGAGGGATGTAAAAGGGGTGGCGGAGTTGTGCTACTGGTTAGGGAGGATATCACAGCTGTACTATGGGAGGACACCTCAGAGGGCAGTGAGGCTACATGGGTAGAGATCAGGAATAAAAAGGGTGCAGTCACAATGTTGGGGGTTTACTACAGGCCTCCCAACAGCCAGCGGGAGATAGAAGAGCAGATAGGTAAACAGATTTTGCAAAAGAGTAAAAACAACAGGGTTGTGGTGATGGGAGACTTCAACTTCCCCAATATTGACTGGGACTCACTTAGTGCCAGGGGCTTAGACGGGGCAGAGTTTGTAAGGAGCATCCAGGGGGGGCTTCTGAAAACAATATGTAGCTACTCCAACTAGGGATGGGGCGGTACTGGACCTGGTATTGGGGAATGAGCCTGGCCAGGTGGTAGGAGTTTCAGTAGGGGAACATTTCGGGAACAGTGACCACAATTCAGTAAGTTTTAAAGTGCTGGTGGACAAGGATAAGAGTGGTCCTAGGGTGAATGTGCTAAATTGGGGGAAGGCTAATTATAACAATATTAGGCGGGAACTGAAGAACCTAGATTAGGGCGGATGTTTGAGGGTAAATCAACATCTGACATGTGGGAGGCTTTCAAGTGTCAGTTGAAAGGAATTCAGGACCGGCATGTTCCTGTGAGGAAGAAGGATAAATACAGCAATTTTCGGGAACCTTGGATAACGAGACATATTGTAAGCCTCGTCAAAAAGAAAAAGGAGGCATTTGTCAGGGCTAAAAGGCTGGGAACAGACGAAGCCTGCGAGGAATATAAGGAAAGTAGGAAGGAACTTAAGCAAGGAGTCAGGAGGGCTAGAAGGGGTCACGAAACGTCATTGGCAAATAGGGTTAAGGAAAATCCCAAAGCTTTTTACATGTACATAAAAAGCAAGAGGGTAGCCAGGGAAAGGGTTGGCCCACTGAAGGATAGGCAAGGGAATCTATGTGTGGAGCCAGAGGAAATGGGCGAGGTACTAAATGAATACTTTGCATCAGTATTTACCAAAGAGAAGGAATTAGTCGATGTTGAGTCTGGAGAAGGGTGTGTAGATAGCCTGGGTCACATTGAGATCCAAAAAGACGAGGTGTTGGGCATCTTGAAAAATATTAAGGTAGATAAGTCCCCAGGGCCTGATGGGATCTACCCTAGAATACTGAAGGAGGCTAGAGAGGAAATTGCTGAGGCCTTGACAGAAATCTTTGGATCCTCACTGTCTTCAGGTGATGCCCCGGAGGACTGGAGAATAGCCAATGTTGTTCCTCTGTTTAAGAAGGGTAGCAAGGATAATCCAGGGAACTACAGGCCGGTGAGCCTTACGTCAGTGGTAGGGAAATTACTGGAGAGAATTCTTCGAGACAGGATCTACTCCCATTTGGAAGCAAATGGACGTATTAGTGAGAGGCAGCATGGTTTTGTGAAGGGGAGGTTGTGTCTCACTAACTTGATAAGAGTTTTTCGAGGAGGTCACAAAGATGATTGATGCAGGTAGGGCAGTGGATGTTGTCTATATGGCCTTCAGTAAGGCCTTTGACAAGGTACCTCATGGTAGACTAGTACAAAAGGTGAAGTCACACGGGATCTGGGGTGAGCTGGCAAGGTGGATACAGAACTGGCTCGGTCATAGAAGGCAGAGAGTAGCAATGGAAGGTTGCGTTTCTAATTGAAGGGCTGTGACTCGTGGTGTTCCGCAGGGATCAGTGCTGGGACCTTTGCTGTTTGTAGTATATATAACTGATTTGGAGGAGAATGTAACTGGTCTGATTAGTAAGTTTGCAGACGACACAAAGGTTGGTGGAATTGCGGATAGCGATGAGGACTGTCAGAGGATACAGCAGGATTTAGATTGTTTGGAGACTTGGGCAGAGAGATGGCAGATGGAGTTTAATCCGGACAAATGTGAGGTAATGCATTTTGGAAGGTCTAATGCAGGTAGGGAATATACAGTGCATGGTAGAACTCTCAAGAGTATTGAAAGTCAGAGAGATCTAGGTGTACAGGTCCACAGGTCACTGAAAGGGGCAACACAGGTGGAGAAGGTAGTCAAGAATGCATACGGCATGCTTGCCTTCATTGGCCGGGGCATTGAGTATAAGAATTGGCAAGTCATGTTGCAGCTGTATAGGACCTCAGTTAGGCCACACTTGGAGTATAGTGTTCAGTTCTGGTCGCCACACTACCAGAAGGATGTGGAGGCTTTAGAGAGGGTGCAGAAGAGATTTACCAGAATGTTGCCTGGTATGGAGGGCATTAGCTATGAGGAGCGGTTGAATAAACTCGGTTTGTTCTCACTGGAACGACGGAGGTTGAGTTGCGACCTGATAGAGGTCCACAAAATTATGAGGGGCATAGACAGAGTGGATAGTCAGAGGCTTTTCCCCAGGGTAGAGGGATCAATTACTAGGGGGCATCGGTTTAAGGTGCGAGGGGCAAGGTTTCGAGTAGATATACGAGGCAAGTTTTTTTTTTTTTTTAAACAGAGGGTAGTGGGTGCCTGGAACTCGCTACCGGAGGTGGTGGTGGAAGCAGGGACGATAGTGACATTTAAGGGGCATCTTGACAAATACATGAATAGGATGGGAATAGAGGGATACGGACCCAGGAAGTGTAGAAGATTGTAGTTTAGTCAGGCAGCATGGTCGGCACGGGCTTGGAGGGTCGAAGGGCCTGTTCCTGTGCTGTACTTTTCTTTGTTCTTTGAAACGTTGGTTTGGATTTGAGGGTTTGTGGTGCAGCCACAGCACAACGTCCACAAAATCTGTCAAAATGAAGTTTTTGCAGCACTATCACATGCTTGCAAACAGAATATTTATAAATCTGCACAGAAACATGTTAAAAAATATATTTAAATTTAAATAATTTAAACAGCCATTTTGATAGTTCATATCATCCTGGGACCAATGTCCTTATTAGCTATTCACGAACTGAGAGGAAACCCTTTCCACCTGGTAAAAACAACCCTAATATGTAATGGCAAGGAACTTCCCATCACTACCATATTTTTCCTTTTAATATTAATGTCAGAGTTCAAGAACAAAGCCTCTGGAACAGCATTATAGTGCACCCACTGTCCTCACACTGCTGGTATTTCATTGTTGGAATGATAGCAAACACTGACCGCTTCGCTATCATTAACACAGCAAAATCAGGTTTTCAACTCAGCTCGTCTCTCCGGTCAGTGCCTTATCTGCTGACTATTTCCAACTTTATACGTGTGTCCTCCAAATTTCCAATATCTGAAAAATTTAACTTTGTATTACAATAATGAGCGATGCTGATAAACCAGGAGTAGGGAAATCCTGTTGGGTGCCAACTCAGACATTATTTTTGATCTAGTCACTAAGAAACATCCAAGTTCTGGAAGCAATAGAGTCAAAACGCTGAGGCCTTATATCTCAGAATCATTCAGAACAGACAGTAATTGCAACACAGTATGAAGCTATTTGGCCATCTAGTCCAGTCATTTTCAAGCCCAGGATCGCGACCCGCGGGTGGGTGCCAGGAGGGTCACAGGGCCATGCGTCGCGGTGTTCCCGACCGCAGGAAGAATTGCACAATGGCACGACCGGCTTTTAAAAATGCCAGCTATTCCGCGCATGCATGCCCCCTCAGCAATGCTCAGGGCCCGGAGCCCGGAGAAGCAGAACACCTCCTCCCGATGTCAGCAGGCTAACCCAGGACCAGATTTTTTTTTTTTTTTTTTAATTACTGGAGTCTTCCTGCCTGCAGCAGCGGCAAAGAGGTCACCCGCCCTGTGCACTGATGTCACATGTTCTGGGCGCGCGAGAGCGATTCCATCATTTTGCAGCTGCCAGCAGTGCTGGTGTGAATTCCAGAGCCTCTGGTGAACCCATGAAGAAGCTGAAAGCAGGAATAAAGAAGCATAAAGATGATTACTTGAGGTGTAGGTTATTAATTGTGCCACTGCAAATCAGTTGTATGCAGGGATGCACTGGCAAAAAAGTTTTAAATCCTCAAAACTTCAAAGACATTTGAAGACTAAGCATGGCGAGTTTGAGGACAAACCTGTTTTTTTTTTTCAACAGAAGTGAGATCTTAAATCATCAGCTGAAGTCAATGCCAGAAATGTAAAATTGAAAAACAAAGCAAGCAAGATCGTGACAACCAAGCAGGGCCACAACGGTCGGCTGGCGCGAGTCGCGAAGGTCGGCTGGTGGGGGTCACGACGGATGGTCATTTGGTAAAATGGGTCCTGGGCAAAAATGTTTGAAAACCTCTGATCTAGGCCATGCCAGCACTTGTAGCACAATCCTCCACTCTATCTCCATAGCCCTGCTATCCCCATAGCCCTGCTAGTTTATTTCCCTCAAGTGTCGATCCAAATTCCTTTTCAAATCATTGATTCATCTCGTGCAATTTTCTGTTCAGTGCCAAAAAATCAAAAAACAAGGTGTCATCAGACACAATGGGCTAAATGGCCTCCTCCTATGCTGCAACAATTCTATGATCTCTGCTTGCACTCTCATGGGCGATGAGTTCAAATATATTGGATTGAATTACATTGGAGGCTTACAACAAAAACTCTTCAACCACAAATTGAAGCAGGTAAAAGGATAACTGAGAAGCTTACAAAATACGAAGAAAAACTGAAATATTTATCTTAAGCTCTATTCTAAATTAAAACATAACTTCAGAACAGAACAACGGTTACAAAACAGTAAACGGTAACAAGATTGTTGTTCATAAGCATTGCTTCATGCAAAGAGTGATTGATATCTGGAATGATCTTTAAAAGATCATTGTATAGCACTCACGTTATAAGTTAGCACAGAATCACTGAATTAACGGTTTACAATGTAAACTCATTCAACCTGTTTCTGGCAAATCTGTCTCAAATATAAGAGTGGGTGAGTAATAAATCTTTGAAAGAGGAATATATCATATTGCTTTACTGGATTGGTAGCACAAGTGGATAGCACCGTGGCTTCACAGTGCCAGGGTCCCAGGTTCGATTCCCTGCTGGGTCACTGTCTGTGCGGAGTCTGCACGTTCTCCCCGTGTCTGCGTGGGTTTCCTCCGGGTGCTCCGGTTTCCTCCCACTGTCCAAAGACGTGCAGGTTAGGTGGATCGGCCATGATAAATTGCCCTTAGTGACTGGGTTACGGGGATGGGGTGGAAGTGAGGGCTTAAGTGGGCCGGTGCAGACTCGATGAGCCGAATGGCCTCCTTCTGCACTGTATGTTCTATGGCTCAATTCATAAGTTGACTTTTAATGACATGCATAAATTTCCTATTAAAGCATTCAGTTGCAACCTGGAAAACCTACTTGAAGAAAATTGCTCAAATCTTGGGATTTGTATCGGTCCATAGTTCACAAAGCAAAATAGTTCCACAATGGCATTCAAGAAAAATTAAACAGATTTCACAAACAATGCTTAAAGATCAAGGACAAGTCTGAAAGCAAAGTTTTAAAAAATATCTAGCATTAGACAATCAAAATAGATCAAAACATAGTTTGACAATATTAACAATGTTGCCTAAAACCAACTGCTCAAATCAAGTGATGGAAGACATGTTGAGTGTGTGACAAATTATTGCGTTTCAGCCAGTTGAGGAACACCAGCTGCCACCCACCCCCACATAAATAGGTGTAAAACTCATATATTCCACTGGAGTAATTATAATCCACAGTATTAATCAAACGTTTTTGGGGGAAACAGGAAATTAGCATTTGAGTAACTTTTCATGTTCTATCAGAAGCAACATACAGAATAATAATTGTAATTTTTTTCAATAAAGGACAAATACTCTTCTTAAATTGTTATGTCATGACTTCAGATTGAACAGGTCGACAATGTGCTCAGAATGTTAATGTAGTGGATGAATGCACGTTTAAATCAAAAAAGTTGCACAAATAAGCACGGGTAGGCCGTTTTAGCCCCTTGGGTTTGTTGTGCCATTCAATTAAATCATGGCCGATCTGCGACTTAACTCCAGGTAGAAGTCAAAAATCTGTCAATCCCAGTTTTACAAATAGCATTTGATCTAGCATCAATTTACATAAGAGTTCCAAACTTCACAGAATTGCACAGGAAGCCATTTGACCAATTGCGTCTGCACCAGCTCTCCAATTGAACATCATGATTTATCATTCTCGTGCATTTTCCCTGTACTCCTACACATTGTTTCTATTCAAGTAAACATCT
Organism: Scyliorhinus torazame; assembly: GCF_047496885.1. NCBI lineage: Eukaryota > Metazoa > Chordata > Chondrichthyes > Carcharhiniformes > Scyliorhinidae > Scyliorhinus > Scyliorhinus torazame. Next base: position 125,393,174 of record NC_092713.1, read on the forward strand.
AAAGCCTTCTTGTGTGCCTCGATTGAACCTGCCTCCAACACTTCCAGGCAGTGCATTCCAGACCCAAACCGCCCTGTGCACAGGGATGTTTTTGAAAGGAACGGTTCAATGTTCCCATGATTTAACCAAGAACCTGAGTCTAGACATTTTTTCACAGACTTGAAACATAACTGTCACCCACCTTACTTGCACTACGTGAAAGTTACATTTTAACAAAATGTGAAAAGCTTACTCGCCATGAAGGCTGAAGTTAACCCACTGAGCGCGAAAAGTACGGCATTGCAGCTTATTTAAAGGAACTACAAACGACAAAATAAAGCAGAAATGCTGAGAAAAAACATCACCACCTGAGAACCTGCTAATTTCACAACTCCAAACCGTCCCAGTGACAACGTTGTCCTTTGAATCAGGGCAACTTGCTGCTGGAAGTCAAGCGGCCTATCCGACAACAGACACGCCAGCCAGCCAATCCCAAGGGCTAGATTATTTAGCAGCGCTGGCAAGCGGCCAACGAGGGGCGGGAGCTGCACTGCCAGCGGGTTTGGTTGCTCCTTGGGCTGGCGCGCTCTCTCCACAGTTGCGCCTTGATTACAGTGCAGACGTTGAGGGAGAGAGACCGTGCCCGGAGAGGCTGAAGCCGTGGACGAAAAGTGAGCTCGATGGTGCGCTTCGAAACCGGCTCCGCCGCGAAGGGCCTCACAGGGATTGGAGGAGACCAGGCAAGCGGGAACTTACAATTTAGGCCGGAGGAACATCGTTTAGGCGGTGAGAAAAAGCTCCGCGATCAGGAGGCGACGATGCCATGTCCTTACCAGCAAGTGGCAGCCGTCGCTGTGTGGATTGTGATGATGGCGCCGCTTTTGGTTTCCTTCCACCTGCAGCCTGTGAAACGCGTGTGGCCGCTCCAGGCTCGAGCTCGGGCTCGCGCGCTGATGTCAATACAGGGACCGCGACGCCATTGGCTGGAACCTCCCAGCATTCCCTGGGACGCGCAGGCTGCGGGAGGCAGCACGTTGTGAGGGGGCGAGACTGCAGCGTGCGGGGAGGGCAAGGGGCGAGACTGCAGCGTGCGGGGAGGGCAAGGGGCGAGACTGCAGCGTGCGGGGGAGGGCAAGGGGCGAGACTGCAGCGTGCGGGGGAGGGCAAGGGGCGAGACTGCAGCGTGCGGGGGAGGGCAAGGGGCGAGACTGCAGCGTGCGGGGGAGGGCAAGGGGCGAGACTGCAGCGGGGGGGGCAAGGGGCGAGACTGCAGCGGGGGGGGCAAGGGGCGAGACTGCAGCGGGGGGGGGCAAGGGGCGAGACTGCAGCGGGGGGGGCAAGGGGCGAGACTGCAGCGGGGGGGGCAAGGGGCGAGACTGCAGCGGGGGGGGCAAGGGGCGAGACTGCAGCGGGGGGGGCAAGGGGCGAGACTGCAGCGGGGGGGCAAGGGGCGAGACTGCAGCGGGGGGGCAAGGGGCGAGACTGCAGCCGGGGGGGCAAGGGGCGAGATTGCAGCCGGGGGGGCAAGGGGCGAGACTGCAGCGGGGGGGCAAGGGGCGAGACTGCAGCGGGGGGGGCAAGGGGCGAGACTGCAGCGGGGGGGGCAAGGGGCGAGACTGCAGCGGGGGGCAAGGGGCGAGACTGCAGCGGGGGGGGCAAGGGGCGAGACTGCAGCGGGGGGGCAAGGGGCGAGACTGCAGCGGGGGGGCAAGGGGCGAGACTGCAGCGGGGGGGCAAGGGGCGAGACTGCAGCGGGGGGGCAAGGGGCGAGACTGCAGCCGGGGGGGCAAGGGGCGAGACTGCAGCCGGGGGGGCAAGGGGCGAGACTGCAGCCGGGGGGGCAAGGGGCGAGACTGCAGCGGGGGGGCAAGGGGCGAGACTGCAGCGGGGGGGGCAAGGGGCGAGACTGCAGCGGGGGGGGCAAGGGGCGAGACTGCAGCGGGGGGGGCAAGGGGCGAGACTGCAGCGGGGGGGGCAAGGGGCGAGACTGCAGCAGGGGGGGCAAGGGGCGAGACTGCAGCGGGGGGGCAAGGTGCGAGACTGCAGCGGGGGGGCAAGGGGCGAGACTGCAGCAGGGGGCAAGGGGCGAGACTGCAGCGGGGGGGGCGAGACTGCAGCGGGGGGGCAAGGGGCGAGACTGCAGCGGGGGGGGCAAGGGGCGAGACTGCAGCGGGGGGGGCAGGGGGCGTGACTGCAGCGTGGGGGGCAGGGTGTGTGACTGCAGCGGGGGGGCAGGGGGCATGACTGCAGCGGGGGGGGCCAGGGGGGCGTGACTGCAGCGGGGGGGACAGGGGGCGTGACTGCAGGGGGGCGTGACTGCAGCGGGGGGCAGGGGCGTGACTGCAGGGGGGAAGGGGGTGTGACTGCAGCGGGGTTGGAAAGGGGGCGTGACTGGGGGGGCAGGGAACGTGCTCTGTCACCTGTGTGTGCGTGTGTCCTTTACCTTGTGGCCACTTTGAACACTTGCTCATCCCTTGGATGTTCTGCTCAAACAAGCCCATTTGGCCACCACCTCCAGGTTTCTTGGCATGTACACTTCTCGACTGCCGGTGCTCTCAATCCGGTGTCGAGTCTGGCTCATCTCGCCAGCGGTGGTAATACACCTCGACACCTTCAATCCCACACAGAACAAACCACCACCCTGACAGAATATTCAATCACTTGTGGCGACCAACCAATTAAAGCGATGATAGAACACACCAAAGAGGCTTGTCACTTATGAGCAGTTCTGCAGGGAGTAACTGTCGAAGTGAAAATAGCCAAGACTGCAATAAAACGCTGCAACATGATTCATTCAAAAAAGCTATGAATAAAATGGGATGAATTTTCTAAAATACTTCCATTTATATGGTAACCAGAAGACATTAAACATCCCAGGGTACTTAAAGGGAGCAACATCAAATAACATATGACATGGAGCCACATAATCTTTTTTTTAAATTGCTTGAAAAATTCAGTAGGTCTGGCAGCATCAGTTAACTTTCGATTCTGTATGACTTCATACAGAGAGATTGGGTCAACTGACTAATGTCTTGGGCAAAGAGGTACGTTTTAAGGAATATCTTGAAGGAGGAAAGCAAGCTCGAGTTACGGAGAGATGTCAGGAGAGAATTTCAAAGCTCAGCACCTTGACAACTGAAAGCACTGCCATCAAAGGGATGTAATTAGCCAATTTATTGTTATTTTTTTAGTTATTAATATTACAGCTATTAGAGGGGGGACTGGCCCTACCAAACTTTATAAATTATTACTGGGTGGCAAACATAGTGATGGTCAGGAAATGGGTGGCGGAAGAGGGGTCGGCGTGGGAGTGGATGGAGGCGGTCTCATGAAGGGACACTAGTTTAGGGCGCCTCTGCCGTTCTCGCCGGCCAGGAACTCCACAAGCCCGGTAGTAGTGGCAGCCCTGAGGGTGTGGGGACAGTGGCGACAGCACATGCGACTGGATGGGGCATCGATATGGGCACCAATATGTGGCAATCACCAGTTTGTTCCCCGGGGGGGGGGGAGGGGGGTTGGATGGGGGGGTGACAGCGTGTGGGGATTGAACGGTTTGGGGATTTGTTTATCGACGCCAGCTTTCCCTGTTTGGAAGATTTGGAGGAGGAGTTTGAAATGCCTGGTGCTACCTGCAGGTGAGGGACTTTGTGCGGAGGCAGGTACCGACTTTCTCGCACCTACTGCCCCAGGTGCTACAGGGTAAGGTAGTGTTGAAAACGAGTGGGATGGGGAAAGTATCGGAGAATTATAGGGAGCTGATGGAATGGGAGGGAGCCCCGATAAGGGAGGTGAAGCGAAAGTGGGAGAAAGCTGGGTGGGGAGCTGAAGGCATGTCAATGCTTCCTCGTCGTGTGCCAGGCTTAGCCTGACACAATTTATGGTGGACCAAAGGACGCACCTGATTGGCCCAGATGAGCAGGTTCTTGGAGGGGGGGTTGCTGTGAATCATGTCCATATGTCTTGGGCATGCCCAAACTTAGGGGATTTTGGCAGGTGTTTGCTGGCGTCATGTCGGAGGTAATGATGGTAAAGGTGATTCTGAGTCCAGGGATAGCAATTTTTGGTGTGTCAGAAGGTCCAGGGGCAGGAGAGGCCAATGCCTTGGCCTTTGACTTCCTGGTAGTCTGGAGACGGATTTTGTTGACATGGAGGGACTCGGAGCCCCTGAAGTCGAGGATATGGGTCAGTGACATGGCTGGGTTTCTCCGTCTCGAGAAGATTAAGTTCGCCCTGAGGGGATTGACGCTAAAGTTTGCTCAGAGGTGGCAGCCGTTTATCGACTTCTTTGGGAAAAAAATAAGTTCTCAGAAGTGTGGGGGGGTGGTTAAAAAGGGGAGGCATGGGGTGTTGGGTAAGGTGGGGGAATGTTCGTGGGGAATTGGGATTAGGGAGTCGTTGATGTAAACCATGTTGGCTGGGTCTTGTTGGTTGGGTGTGTGGTTGTTCATTTGGTTACCTTGTTAAAAATATAATATAAATGCCTTAAAATATATATATTTTGTAATATTCCAGCTGTTATGTATCACATCTGTATCATTGTAGCACAGTGGTTAGCATTGTTGCTTCATCGCGCCTTGGTTCGATTCCCGGCTTGGGTCACTGTCTGTGTGGAGTCTGCATGTTCTCCCTGTGTCTGTGGGTTTCCTCCGGGTGCTCCAGTTTCCTCCCGCAAGTCCTGAAAGATGTGCTGTTAGGTGAATTGGACATTCTGAATTCTCCCTTAGTGTACCCGAACAGGTGCCGCAATGTGGCGACTAGAGGATTTTCACAGTAACTTCATTGCAGTGTTAATGTCAGCCTACTTGTGACAATAATAAAGATTATATTATCTATTAAATTATTTTCATCTTGCGCGGGAGGGAGGCGGACAGAGAGATTGGGGGAGTGCGGGATAGGGAAGGCAACATGGTGCTGAGCCCATAGAGGGTTAATGAAGTCTTCAGGGAGTTCTACGGGAAGTTATACGAGTCGGAACCCCCCGGGGAGGGGGAAGGGATGAGACTGTTCATGGACCGGTTGAGGTTCCCAAGGGTGGAAGCCGAGTGGGTGGAGGGACTGGGGGCCCCGATTTGTGTTGGAGGAGGTAGTCAGGGCTGGCAGACGGGCAAGCCCCCGGGCCCAGACTGCTTCCCCGCAGAATTTTATAAGCAGTTCTCGGAGCTGCTGAGCCCGCTCCTGATGAGAACCTTCAATGAGGCAAAGGAGAAAGGGACCCTCCCTCCGACATTGTTGCAGGCATTGATCTCGCTCATCCTGAAGAAGGAGAAGGATCCGCTTCAGTGTGGACCCTACAGGCCGATATAGCTCCTGAACGTAGATGCCAAGCTGTTGGCAAAAATTCTGGCCACCAGAATAGAGGACCAGACGGGTTTTGTTAAGGGCAGGCAGCTGAACACGAACATGAGGAGGCTCCTGAATATTATCATGATGCCCTCGGAGTGGGGGGAGGTGGAGGTGGTGGCTGCGATGGACGCAGAGAAGGCCTTTGACAGGGTGGAGTGGGAGTATCTGTGGGAGGCGCTAGGCAGATTTGGATTTGGGGAGGGATTTATAGGGTGGGTCAAGCTGCTGTACCAGGCCCCTGTAGTGAGTGAGTCCACAAACCGGCTAAGGTCGGAATATTTCAGGCTGCATCGGGGGACGAGACAGGGGTGTCCCCTGTCCCCGTTGCTGTTTGCCTTGGCAATTGAGCCGTTGGCCATTGCGCTCAGGACTTCGCGGGATTGGAGGGGGCAGGTGCGCGGAGGGGAGGAACACCGGGTCTCCTACACGGATGACCTGCTGTTGTATATTTCGGACCTGTTAGAGGGGATGGGGAGGTCTTGCGGATCCTGGGGGACTTCGGGAGGTTCTCGGGGTATAAGTTGAACGTGGGGAAGAGTGAGCTGTTCGTGGTCCACGGTAGGGGCCAGGAGGAGAGACTGAGGGAGCTCCCGCTCAGGATAGTATTCGGTACTTCGGGATACAAGTGGCCAGGAACTGGGATGCCCTGCACAGGGTCAACCTAACCCGGCTAGTGGAGCAGATGGAGGGAGAGTTTAAAAGGTGGGATATACTCCTGCTTTCCCTGGCGGGACAGGTGCAGACTGTGAAGATGACGGTTCTCCCTAGGTTCCTCTTCGTATTTCAGTGCCTCCCCATTTTCATCCCCAAGTCCTTTAAGCGGGTGAATAGGATTGTTACGGGATTTGTGTGGGCGAATAATACCCCGCGAGTCAAAAGGGTATTCTTGGAGCGTAGCCAGGGGGGGGGTTAGGACTGGCTCTGCCGAACATCTGCAGTTATTACTGGGTGGCTAATGTGGCCATGATTAGGAAATGGGTGATGGAGGAGGGGGCGGCTGGCGGCGGCGTCGTGTAGAGGCACCAGCCTAGGGGCACTTGTTACGGCTCCGCTGCCGTTCTGCGCGATACACCACAAGTCCGGTGGTGACGGCAGCACTGAGGATCTGGGGGCAGTGGAGGAGACATGGGAGAGGAGGGGGCCTCGGTGTGGACCCCGAAACGGAATAACCACAGATTTGCTCCGGCTAGGATGGATGGGTTTTCCCCACCATGCAGGCGCTGGAGGAGAGGTTCGGCCTGCCCCCAGGGAATGCGTTCAGATACCTTCAGGTTCGGGAATTCCTTAGAAAACAGGTGGGGACATTCCCGTGGCTGCCTCCACGTAGGATCCAGGATAGGGTGGCGTCTGGGTAGGGGAATGGAAGGTGTTGGACATATATCAGGAGCTGCAGGAGGTAGAGGAAGCCTCAGTGGGGGAGTTGAAGGATAAGTGGGAGGAGGAGCTGGATGAGGGCCTGTGGGCAGATGCCCTGGGCAGGGTGAACTCATCATTTGCCAGGCTCGGATTAATCCAGTTTTAGGTGGTGCATCGGGTGCATATAACGGCGGCACGAATGAGTAGGTTTTTTGGGGTGGAGACAGGTGCCCGAGGTGTGCAGGGAGTCCGGCGAATCATGCCCATATGTTTTGGGCCTGCACGGCGCTTAAAGGATTATGGCAGGGGTTTGCAAGGGTGATGTCTAGGGTTTTGGACGCTCGGGTGAAGGCGAGTCCAACAGTAGCGATATTTGGGGTGGCGGAGGATCCAGCAGTGCAGGAAGCGAAAGAAGCCGAGGTACTGGCCTTTGCCTCCCTGGTAGCCCGGAGACGGATTTTATTAATGTAGAGGGACTCGAAACCCCCGAGCGTGGAGACCTGGGTTAGCGATATGACGGGGTTCCACAGCCTGGAGCGAATAAAGTTCGCCTTGAGAGGGTCCTTGATGGGGTTCTCCCGGCGGTGGCAACCTATCCTTGACTTTCTAGGGGAGCAGTAAGTGTCAGCAGCAGCAGCATCCTGGGGGGAGGGGGTGTTCTGTTGATATAATGTGAGTTGGGCATGGAGACAAAACCCACCTTGTTCTGTTTTTTTTTTAATTAAAAAATTGTGTTTTGCAAGTAGTTTTATTGTAAGCTTTCGGTTATGCTTATTGTTATTTTTTATTACCATCTGTATTTCTATTTTTGTTATGCAAAAACACTGATTGGAAAAACTTGAATAAAACATTTATTTAAAATAATTTTTTAAAAATAAAATAGAAAAATGTTTTTAAATTATTTTCTTAATTTTGAGTTTCCAATATGGCAGTGGATCAGTCAAACGTTTGGAGAATCTCAGCAGGTCTGACAGGGAGCTAACGTTTTGAGTCTGGATGACTCTTTGTCAAAGCTTTGTCAAAAAAGGGAATGCGATTTTGGGCAAGGGTAAGCTTAATTATGTGCACCCTGTGTGGTGACAGCATCATGCCAGCCAGAGCTCAAAGTAGCACTCTCAACTCTGAACTAAAAGGTCATGGGTTCCAGTCCCAGGGCAGAGACTGGAGCACAAATGCTAGACAAATGTTCCAATGTAGTAGTGTGGGAGTGTTGCGGGAGATAGCTTATCGGGGGAAACAGTGGCACCGCAACTAGCTCTGTTTCTCAGCAGGGGAGGGCAAAATGCAGGAGAGCGATAGTTATGGGGGACTTTATAGTAAGGGGCACAGGTAGGTGCTTCTGTGGACGTGAAAGAGACTCCAGGATGGTATGTTGTCTCTCTGGTGCCAGGATCAAGGATGTCTCGGAACTAACACAGGACATCCTGAAGGGGGAGGGTGAACAGCCAGAGGTCGTAGTACACATAGGTACTAATGACATAGGCAGGAAGAGCGATGACATCCTGGAGAAGGAGTTCAGAGAGTTAGGCAGTAAGCTAAAAAGCAGGACTTTGAGGGCTGTAATCTCAGGATTACTGTGCCATGTGCCAGTGAGGCTAAAAATAGGATAGTGCAGCTAAGTACGTGGGTAAACTGGTGGTGTAGGAGGGAGGGTTTCAGATTTCTGGACCATTGGGATCTCTTCCTGGGCAGGTGTGACCTGTACCAGAAGGACGGGTTGCATCTAAACGGAATGGGCACCTTCGGTGGTTTGCTGGAGGGTGTTAGCTATGCGGAGAGGCTGAACAGACTCGGACTGTTTTCATTGGAACGACAAGAGGTTGAAGGGCGACTTGATGGAGGTCTACAAGATTATGTGGTGCATAGATAGAGTGAATGGGCAGGCACTCTTTTCCAGGGTGGAGGGGTCAGTCACTAGGGGGCATAGGTTTAAGGTCCATGGGGCAAAGTTTAGAGAAGTGTGAGGCAGGTTTTTTACACACAGGGTGGTGAGTGCCTGGAACGCGCTGCCAGGGGAGGTCGTGGAAGTAGATACATTAACAGCGTTCGAAAGGTATCTTGCCAAATACATGGATAGGATGGGTACAGAGGGATATGGCACTAGGAAGTGCTGAGGGTTTTGGCCAAAGGTGGTATCATGACCGGTACAGGCTTGGAGGGCTGAAGGGCCTGTTCCTGTGCTGTATGGTTCTTTGAGTGCTGCACTTCAGATGCGATCATAAGCCGAGTTTCCGCTCAGCTGAGCACAGAAGATCCTGTGACACTATTTCAATGAGAACCAGGGAAGCTACCTATGCCTTAGCCAAAATTTATTCCTTGACCAGTAACAAAACAAACACCCTGATCATTGTCATGTTGCTGATTATGGCACTTTGCTATGTGTAAAATGGCTGCCATGTTTCCTGCATAACAGTGACTGCACTTCAAACGCATTCATAGACTTGAAAGCAGCATGGGACAGCCTGAGGTTATACAAATGTTATAAACACATGAGCATGGGGGAAATTGACTCACTCCTCCAAGTCTGACGGTAATAGGATTTTTGTGAATTTAAAATGCACTTATTTAATCACATTTAACCATTGACATGCTAATTGCAAGAAAACAAGTCTGGCAGGCTTTCTTGAGTTTAAGGCAAAAGGAGATTGTTTTTATTGAGTTATAAACACATAGGCAAGATATTAAAAATATTTCAAAGGATAATCCTGCGCATGCAGTCGATTTTCACAACAAAAACACAGCATGCAGAATTACAAGATTACAACCTTGTGTTGCCCTATTATGCATTTTCTTTTTCTTTTCTTTTATTTTCATGTACTTAATGATCTGTTTGAGCTGCTGGCAGAAAAATACTTTTCACTGTACCTCGGTACACGTGACAATAAACAAATCCAATCCAAATTAAAGTCCAATGCTGAAAGATAATACCAGTGAGATTTTACTTTTTAATGAATCATTGGCTGCAGCAACATTTTCTCCATGGTAGTCTTGAGTTTCAGGAGTTCAACCCAATTTAAAATTGCAATTATGGGAACAATTTTTTTTTTTTTAAACGTAATACTTTTCCAAAAGTGGATGATTTTTGTATCTGAGATTCCTTTTGATTAACAATTCTCTATGTGCTGGATTTAAACTGTAATAGAAATAAAGTTTTTGTAACTTTTCCAGACTCTTAAAAGATTGGGGAGGTAATTGACGAATATGTGGGGTTTAATTGCACTGAGGAGGTTTCGCAGGCGGTGGTATGGGAGGCTCTGAAGGCGGTGATGAGGGGGGAGGTGAAATCGTTTAAGGCAAAGGTGGATAAGGAGGAGAGGGTGGTGCGGCAAAGGCTGATAGACGGGGATCCAGTGCTTTTGGAGAGGAGGAAGGAGTTACAGGCGAGTTTTGATTGGTTGTCCACAAGGAATGTGGTGCGCCAACAGGCGGGCGAGGGGAGCAGTTTATGAGTATGGGAGAAGGCGGGACGCATGCTGGCAGGTTAACTTCAGAGGGATGTGGCGGCGAGGGAAATTGTCCAGGTGTGGGGTAGGACGGGGAAATTGATGGTGACCCCGGACCAGATTAATAGGGCAATAGAGGAGCACGAGATAAAGGAAGCAATTGGGAGGATGCAATCGGGGAAGGTAGCAGGGCCAGATGGGTTCCTGGTGGAGTACTGTAAGAAATTTAGGGATAGGTTGGGGTCGCTCATGGTGGGGATGTTTGAGGAGGTGATAGGGAAGAGGGTGCTCCCACAGACTTTGGGGCAGGCCTCGATTTCCTTACTGCTAAAGTAGGATAAGGATCCGACAGAGTTGGGTCATGCAGCCTATATCGCTATTGAATGTGGATACGAAGATATTGGCAAATGTATTGACGGTTAGGTTGAAGGAGTACCTCCCGAAGGTGATGGGGAGGACCAGACAGGGTTTGTGAAAGGGAGACAGCTATTTTTGAATATTAGGAAGGTATTGAATGTCCTTATGGCACCGGTGGAGGGGAGTGAGACAACGTGGTGGTTGCGCTGGACTCAGAAATGGCATTTGATCGGATAGAGTGGGGGTATTTGATGGCGGTGTGAGAGCGGTTTGAGATTGGGCTGCAATTTGTGGAGTGGGTACGGTTATTGTCGGAGTCGAATGTGTCGATGGGGGATATACTGGAGCTGCTCCGAGTGTTTGGGTCCTTTTCAGGGTATAAGCTAAATTTGGACAAAAGTAAAAATTTTGCGGTGTCCTGGCCGGGGGTGGGGGGGCTGCCGTTCTGTAGAGCAGCGACCCACTTTGGATATCTGGGGGTGCAGATGGCACGAGACTGGGGGGGCTCCGTAGGTATAATCTTACGAGTTTGGTGGGGAGGGTGTCGGCCGACTTGGCAAGGTGGGAGGGTCTTCCTCTGTCGCTGATGGGTCGAGTGCAGGCTATTAAAATTAATGTGTTGCCGCGGTTTTTCTTTCCATTTCAGTGCCTGCTGATCTTTTCACAAAAGGCATTTTTTAAGGAGCTGGCGAATATGATTACCTCGTTTATTTTGGGTGGAGGGTTGGGGAGTGGCTAGGATTAGGAAGATGCTTCTTCAGAGAGGACGGGAGGCAGAGGGGTTGGGCCTCCCAAATCTGTTCTATTATTACTGGGTGAGGGTATGGAGGAAATGCTGTGGTGTGAGGTGCTCCGGAAGATAAACGCCTCAACTCATAAATGAGGTTGGGGCTGATACAGTTGAAGGTGGTGTATAGGGAGCACCTCACGAGGGTGGAGGATGTGTGTGAGCGCTGTGGGAGGGGCCCCGCAAACCATGTTCACATGCTTTGGTTCTGTCCGAAACTGGAGGGGTATTGGAACGTCTTTGAGGTCATCTTGGGGATGGTGCATGTGAGGTTCGGACCAAGGCCCCTAGAAGCCATAGTCGGATCAGCATGACCTGGAGGTGGGTGCGGGGACAGATGTCTTAGCCTTCGCCTCACTGATTGACTGAAGGCGCGTCCGGCCGGGGTGGAGGTCAGCTTCTCCGCCCTGTGCCTCGGCATGGCGGGGGTACCTGCTGGAATTTGTAACGCTCGAGAAGGTGAAGTTTGAGCTGAGAGGAAGGATGTAACGGTTCATGGGCATTGTTTATCCTGCACTTTCAAGGATTGGATGCCATCGAACATTAGGGGGCGGGGGAGGTGGGAGAGAGGGGGTTTGAGTGTATGGTTTATTGTTTCCCATATATGGAATGGCCGTGGATTCTCTTTTTCTTTCCTGTTTTGTATTTGGGATGCAGGGAGGAGGTTTGGGTTTGTATGATGAAGTGGTTGTGGGTTGGGGGATTGTTATTGTATTTGTTATTATTGGTTATCTTTTGTTGGCTGTATATTTGATGGAAATGTGGAAAATTAGGAGAATAAAAATATGTTTTCACAAAACCTTTCCAGACTCTTGCCATAGTAACTGGCGTGCCGTATTAAGATATTCCAAAAATGGTCACTCCAGTCACATGATTGCTCTCCCCATAATGATTCAGAAGTTGTTTGCTTATGATATTTGGACAGGCCGTGATTTTTGCCAAAGTGATTAGATTCTGTAATTTCCCAGCCATTATCCATCTTGAGATAGGAAGAACACCTCTCCACATAACTGTTGCCCTAGTAGACTTCCTGTACCGCTTGCAAGGTAGCCTTATAAAAATGCAAATGTAAGGTCCAGTACAGTTTTCAGTAAATCCTTTCGAAGTAGTTCTTGAGATCAGTGGATGTGAAATTCCGTCAGGATGCCATGGCATGTCTGAATTGTAATTCACATTGGAACTTTCCAGAAACTGGTCTACTTGTAATACCAGACATCAGGTGACTTGTCACAGCCATCTTAAGTCATTGTCTTCTTCCTTTTAAAAAGTTATTTTTAAACAGTTGATGTATGTTTAATCAGACAGTGAAATTAAAGAACAGTATCACTCATGCACACATCGCATCATTGTGACCCCTCTGTCATGATATGCAGACATGCAGATAATGATATACAGACAGGCACGACAGGCAGCTAATGAACACAGAGAACAGGACATGACCAATGAGCAGACAGGACACTCGGGTGATATCTCACTATAAAAGGCACGAGGCACTCACACTCTGCCTCTTCCCACTGATGAACATCTACAGAGTGAGTCAGGGTGTATGTACAATATCACACCTCCAGCACGTGGCTAAGAGCTAGTCTGGTTCAGTCAGACAGAGTAACCACACTTAGCTTAGCAGAGAGTTGAACTCATAGAGAACTGTGCTACTAGTTCAATAAATCAGATTGAACTAACTTCAAGGTCTGGAGTATCTTTTGGTTAAAGCTGCATCCAGTTGCAGCCTGTGTTATCCCAGAGTACAGAACACAACACCTCTACTTCATGAGGAACGAAATGCAAATTTCAATGAGCATTTTATTATGCCGAGATATTAAAATAATTAAAATAATACATGCACACCCGTTCACACTTTTAATCTAATTATATTCACTCTGTTCTGTGATTTTGTGTTTGCGACTTGTCAGAGGTCAAAAGGATGTGGGAGGTCGGGTGCTCAGGAGGTTGGTGTGTATCGGGGGTCGGTGAGAGGAAGGTAAGGGGATTGTCGGGGGGGGGGGAATGATAGGAGTGGCATGGGAAGGGATGTTAGAGGGGTGGGGAGGTCAGAGGATGGGAATGTATGGGGGTTTGGAGGGGGGAGTGGTGGGGGGGATTAAAGTCAAAGGAAAGGTTTTGAAGGTCGACGAGGGGTGGGGGTTGAGAGTAGTGGCAGGGGCTTGGTGAGTGGTGGGGAGATCATGGGAGGAGGCTGGGGTGGTCAGAGATTGGTGGGGTAGGGGTTCAAGTCGGGTCCAAGGGCCAGGGGTAGTTGGGTTAGAGATGTTGCGTCCGGCGGGGGGGGGAAGTCGGTGTTGAGGTCCCACCATTGTGGGGGAGGGGGGGATTTGTTAGGATTGTGGGGGATGCCCCTTGGGTTTTGTTCTTGGTCTTTACAATACTTACCCAGAAGCTGTAAGAGGTTTTAATTCTTCTAACTTTTTCAGAGTCGCTATTGGTGTACCCTGGTAGGACCATCTGAAATTTGCGATTTAAAGTGCATTTTTTGATCCAAAGGTCCAGTCCAAACATGTGCAGGTTAGGTGGATTGACCATGCTAAATTGCCCCTTAGTGTCCAAAGATGTACAGATTAGGTGGGGAAATTAGGTTACGGGGATAGGGCGGGGGACTGGGCCTAGGTTGGGTGCTCTTTCAAAGGGTCGGTGCAGACTCGATGGGCCGAATGGCCTATTTCTGCACTGTATGAATTTTATGGATGGCTCCCAGTGCAGAGGCAGTTAGCACTACTGGGCAATTGTTGTGTGATCCTTTACCTGTGATGTTTTAAGAGGGATTCCCCAGCACATCTTTAGGGACCCGCCCCAATCCGATGCTGGGGAGCCGGAAGTTAAGGCCCTTGATTTTTAGGTTGTTAGTGGGCTGTAGTTTGATTTTTACCTGCTATCGGAATTCTGTACTGGCAATCCGGCACTTCACTTTTGCTGGATTTTCCATCAACAGCATTCCTGGTTGAGTTTTTAAACGTGGATCTGTTTCAGTGCGTTGCACTGATATTCCCCTTGTGGTCTCCTCAAGCATTGGCTACTTTGGGTTGGGTCCCCTTCTCTTGCGTTTTGGCAATCGGAATTCCCTTAATATCATAGAATAGAATCATAGAATCCCTACAGTGCAAGGAGGCCATTCAGCCCATCGAGTCTACACTGACCTTCTGAAAGAGTAACCTGCTGAGGCCCGCTCTGTCGCCATAACCCCACCTAGCCTTTTCCTTTTGGACACTAAGGGACAATTTACCATGGGCAAGCCACCTAACATACACATATTTGGACTGTATGGCCCCTGGAATACAATTAGCCCCCAAGTGGACAGCTCCTGCTCTACTCCTCTGTAGCTCTTCAACTAAGTAGGGCATCACCCTCATACTTCCTTGGTCGAGTTGGGAATTTCCTTGGTCCGCATTTAAATCTGCCGTGAAGGTGTCTGCTAAATAGATCATTGGCTCTTCATCCTTTTTAACCTTTACGAGCCCCTTCATGGATCTCTTTTACTTCTGCTGGTCCAGCATCGGTCGTTTTAAGTTCAAATGCCTGTTGCTTAGTGACCTCAATTCTCACGGATTATACCCTGACCCATTTTACATCTTCTGGCCTAGCTTTGGCCTTGTTAAATTCAAGTGGATCCTCTCTAGCCGCTTCAACCCTCATGGGTTCTAGTGTCCCCTGCATGGCTTCCGAACCCCTCTTTATTCCATGAACTTCAAAAGACCCTTGTTCTATAGCCTCCTGTAGGGCTTCTGAACTTCTCCTGCACTTCCCTGCTGGCTCTATACAGTCTTTTCAGCCTCTCTGGACCATCCCTGACGTCAAGAATATTATTTTCCAGCCTGCCCTCGTTGCCCCTAACTCCCCACAGTGTTCACATAGTCTTATCTCTCTTGGAAAGCTTCTTTCTTTCTTGATTTTTTTTTTGTTGGAAAGCCTCCTGTCGCTCTTTGCTTTCCCTCTCTCTCCCTTTCCAATGCTTGAAGTTCCAGTTCTGTTCCCCTCTGTTTCTAGCTGGAGTTCTGTGAAAGCTTTTTATTTCTCCCTTTTCTCAGGTTTGCAATCCAATTGCCTGGCCCCCAGTTTCCGGTTTTAACAGTTCAAATCTCCTGACTTTTGGGGGGAACTCCAACCTCTTGGCTACACTTTTTAGCTCCTTGACGGACAGAAATTTTAAATCCTCAAAAGTATTTGCCATCTCTTCTAGAGAGGCACGGTCTACAAATGTAAATGCTGAGTACTGTTGTACCCTATACCAGAAGGCCTGGATGATCTCAGTTGATGTTATAACTGGATGGGAAGATCTCAGAATTGGACCCTGGCTCAAAAGACCATAACCTCTTTTTTTAAATAAAATGTCACAGGACCGCTAATTATTTTTAACAACAGGAAAAAGCATCTATTCACCATGAAAAGTTGGATCATTATACAATACTCCTTTACTCTCTCCTTAGCTCAACAAATACACACAGATTTAAGGATTAACATGGATAACAAAGTACATCTTACAATGGTCTCATTAACACAAAAAGTCCCTTTGAAGCACACAAGATGACCAGTCAAGTATCCACTCTGCTCTGTAGTGTATCCATTCTGCTCTAGTATCTCTGGACTTCTCAGAATCTTCCCAGATGATGATCACATGAGAGTTTCCAAACTCCACTCCCCCAAAAAAGCTTTAATATCTTCTCTCAAGGACATCTGGTGGCAGCATGTAGAACAAAGTCACACACAACATAGCTCCCACCAGAGTCTTCGGTTTCTGGTCCTTTTACTCCGGTTCGTGGGGATAATCTGTGGACAGACCTGTCCCATTTGATAGCCTTTTACAGGAAGATGTCAAAGGACACTGATGCACGATCAATGACCACTAAAGCGAGGTTGTAGTCCAACTGAAGGCTTTAATAAGCTAGATGTTTCCCCCAGCAGCTCAGGTACAGAATGAAGTCTGCTGGGGTGGCACGGGCTCTTATACCCCGCCTAGCAGGGCGGAGCTACCACACAGCTTGACCAATAGGAACAAACAATACCTACCAATGGTGTTCCAGCATTACCAGGTACCTCTACACAGAGTACCACAGACACACAAAAGAATACTGGATGGAAGGGAAAGAGTTGGAACTCTCATGAGAAATTGAGGAAGGTGCGGAGTCCGTTTGGAACAAGAATGGCGGATGCAAGCTTGTTAGAGGGCTGCACCTATTCTGGTGAATAAGCTGACGGAGGTAATGGCGACCAAATTTGGCATGCTTTTTGAGAGGCAAGCAAGGGTGGTGATGGAGATCCTCAAAAAGTCATTGGCGAATGGGGTGGTCCTGATAAAGGAGGCATTGGAAAATACCTCAGAAACAGTGCAGGAGCATGGTGAGGAGCTGAAGGCCCTATTGCAACACGGCGACCAGTTAGCCTCATTGACTGTGGAGCTGCTGGTGGTGGAGGAGAGGAACAAGGGCATGAGGGCTATGATCGAGGACCTGGAGACTAGGTTGAGGAGGCAGATCCTCAAGATTGTGATTTTGCCGGAACGAATGGAGGGCTGACTGAATGCTTCGATGTTCACAAAGTTGTTGGGGAGGAGGATCAGTTCACCCCATCCCCGAGCTGGACAGGGCCCACCGGTCACTCCAGGTGAAACCATGAGCAAAAGAGCCACCATGAGCGGTGATAGTGTGCTTTCATAGCTTTTGGATGATGGAGAGGGTCCTGAAATGGGCCATAGAAAATCAAGAGGTGCGGTGGGAAGGCAGCAGTTTTCGAATATACCAAGATGTCATGGCAGAGTTGGCAAAGAGGCACGCGGCCATCAACAAGACAAAATCCGCGCTGTAGAAGAGCGGTGTGCATTTTGCTGTGGTGTACCCGGCAAGGCTGAGTCACACACAATTCCAGGGACCATTTATTTGAGACAACGGAGGAAGCGGAGACCTTCTTGAAAGCACAAGGACTTGGATTGAACAAAGGAGGGTTGAATAGGACTTAGGTGGTGTTTGGCATGGGACTGTTTGGGGATGTTTTTCATGTTTGTGTGCAGATATGGTTAATTGAAATTTATGATTCTGTATTGAGGGAGAATATGTTTTTGGGAGGGGGCCAGAGGGAGTCGGGGATATGGATTAAGGAAGGAATCCTGGTAGTAATCCTGGAGGATGGGGACATTAATGGTTTTGGGTTTCGGTTACTTCTTGGGAAAGGGAGGGGGCTGTTGAGTTTTGGTTCTTGGATGTTACTTATTTGATGTGGGACCTGAGGGTCAACCTCATTAGCAGGCAGAGATTGGTTAGTGAACAGGAGTGATGTGGGCGGAAGGGGTTGCGGCCTGTTGGACCTGTTTAGGCAAGTATTGATGATCCTAGAAGGTGTGAATGGTGCGGGGAAGAGATAATGGTTCAAGAGGAAGTAGGTGGGGGATTTCTGGGATAGGGAAGGGGAGAGGGGAAGGGTAGATTGCTGACCGTGACCAGGGTTATGTTTTCTTTGTGTCATTCAGTGGGTGGGGTCAGATGCCATCTTGGGTGGGCCCTGGTATCATGAGTCTAGGAGATGGAGGTGGTAACCCCTCACAGTGGAAATGGCTGACTAAAGGGGGTGAGGGGTTGAGAGAACCCCATTAGATTGGCCACGTGGAATGTGCAGGGTTTGGGGGGCTCAGTTATGGGAGCGAGAGTTTTCTCTCATTTGAAGAAACCCACAATCTCAGACTAAAGGGGCGATCCTTTAAAACAGAGATGAGGAGGAATTTCTTTAGCCAGAGGGTGGTGAATCTGTGGAACTCTTTGCTGCAGAAGGCTGTGGAGGCCAAATCACTGAGTGTCTTAAGGCAGAGATAGATAGGTTTTTGATCAATAAGGGGATCAGGGGTTATGGGGAGGAGGGAGGAGAATGGGTATGAGAAAAATATCAGCCATGATTGAATGGCAGAGCAGACTCGATAGGCTGAGTGGCCTAATTCTGCTTCTATATCTTATGGTCAGCCGCCATACTCGACTTGGACATGCACCAGTTGATCTTTTGGGGGTTGGGCGATTTGAACTGTGTCAAAGTCACTGGATCAGATGGGTTTCATTAAGGATCGACGATTATTGTCTGATGTGTAGCAGTTGTTAAATGTGGGGCAGGTTTCTCCAAAACTGGGACTATGTCCCCACACCGGCGTAAAAACACTGGCGTTTTACTCCCCAGTTTCCTGCAAAAATTAAAAGTGATTCACTTACCTGCAGGGGGCGTGCAGGGATCCGGGGAGCTTCACGCAGCTTTGGCTGCGGATACTGGCCCCCGCACATCCGGTTCCGAGTCCGCACATGCACAAGGCGGCGGCCTCCAGCGGCCGCGCTGAGCGCCATGGCGGACTCAGACCGCGGACCAACACGGACAATGTAGGCCCTCCCCATCGGCCACGCGCCGCTGCATCGGACCGGCCCGATCGCTGTCCCGGCCACCCTTAATACACCCCCAACCCCCCTTCCCTCGGTGCTTGATTTCCCCCCCCCCCCACCAGGGCGGCCATGGACTGAGTCCGCAGCCGCCATGCGAGAGTCACGACCAGCCATACCACATTAGTTCCACGCTGTCAGGAACTCGGCCGGTCGGAAGCGGAGTATCGCTGGGAGGGCCTCTGGCAATGGTCCCACAGCCGCATGGCGTAAATCGCGGATGAGCGATTCTCCGGGGCCCAGAGAATCGCAGGAGTGGTGCCAGACCCGATTCGGTCGGGATCTTCGATTCTCCGCCCCCGCGCCAAACGCGATTTCAGCGTGGGACTGCGGAGAATCCAGCCCGTAGTGTTGTCCAATCGAAGGGGATGGAGAGGAGGTTATTGTTGCACTGGATGCCAAGAAGGCTTTTGACAGGGTAGAATGGGGGTATTTGTTTGTGGTCCTGGAAAAGTTTGGGATAGGGCCTAAATTTGCGTCGTAGGTATGGTTGTTATTTAAAGCACTGAAGGCCAGTATCCACACAAACAAGGTGAGTTTGAGATATTTTCAGGTGAACAGGGAAATGAGACAGGGTTGCCCTGCGTTTTGCCCCCCTCCCTTGTTTTCATTGGTGATAGAACCTTTGGCCATTGCCTTGAGGGTTTCAGTTAGGTGGAGGGGTATAATGGCAGGTGGGGGGGGGGGTCGTGGAGCATACCGTGTCCCTGTACACTGATGATCTTTGGGCAGCACGGGTAGCACAGTGGCTAGCACTGTTGCTTCACAACTCTCGGGCTCAGGTTCGATTCCCGACTTGGACCACTGTTTGTGTGGCGTCTGCACGGTCTCCCTGTGTCTGTGGGTTTCCTCCGGGTGCTCCGGTTTCCTCCCACACGTCCCGAAAGATGTGCTGTTAGGTCATTTGGACATTCTGAATTCTCCCTCAGTGTACCCGAACAGGTGCCGTAGTCTGGCGACTAGGGGCTTTGGCAGTAACTTCATTGCAGTTGCAGTTAATGTTAGTCTACTTGAGACAATAAAGATTATTATTACTATTATTACTCAAACTCTTGCTATGAAAGCTGACATAGCATTTGCCTTCTTTACTGCCCGCTGCACCTACATGCTTACCCTCAGAGACTGGTGTACCATGACACCCAGGTGTTGCACATTTTCCCCCTCTCAATTTTTAGCCATTCATCAGAAGTGATGAGTCATTCTCTTAGTTAAAGGAAGGCCAGGTCAAGAGAATACACCCCAAAATTATAGAAACAGCACAGTCACAGAACTCAGGCCAAGATCAAAGCATGTCACCTACATTGGACAACCAGACCCGAGAACACCTGCGGGAGGATTCACAAAAACATCTCTATCCAAGCTACATGTGTTCCATTAGCATATTTATAAGCATAACACCAGATAATTTATCTGTTACTTGAATGTTTTTAAGTGTGGTAATCTCAAATAGCCCACCAGACTAGTGGGGAATCATGTGGAAAATCGCAACAACCAGATCTTTGGTGTTACAAATGGCCGGGAAAGAACAGACTAATCATTTTCCTCTTTGATTCCTCAGATGCCTCCTTTAAAGTATAAAAAAAATTGTTGACTTGCCATGAGAGTGCACCCAAACAACTTTAGCTTCCTTGATGGACTCACATGACTGGACTCTCATGACGAAGAGTCATTATAATATAATATAACTCCTTAACTTTCAAAGGCGATCAGTCTGTCCTATCCTAAACCTGGGTCTCATCTCTGAAAACATGTCATTTGGACATTCTGAATTCTCCCTCTGTGTACCCGGACAGGTGCCGGAATGTGGCGACCAGCGGCTTTTCACAGTAACTTCAGAGTTAATGTAAGTCTACTTGTGACAATAAAGATTATTATTATTATTCCGTATGTGACAGATAAAATCCCCAGAATGGGTGATAAAATGGCACTGTTGATGTTCGCGTGGCAGCTGCGGACTCAGTCCACGACCGTCATGGTCGGGGGCGGGACGATCGGGGGCGGGGGGGGGGGGTGTCTTGTAGGTAGCCAGGGAATGTTCGTGCAGGGTTGAGGGTCGGGCGCTTGGCTGATTGGGGGGGGGGGGGTCCGCTTTGTGGGTCTACCTCCGCGGTCCGAGTCCGCCATTGGCACAGCGCGCAGCCACTGGAGGCCGCCGGCGTGCGCATGCGTGACCTCTGACCTAGAAGTGCGGGGGCCCATATCTGCAGCAAAAGCTGCGAGATTTACTCTGGGCCCCTGCTAGCCCCCTGCAGGGCTATGAATTCACGTCACTTTTTCCCAGGATTTTCAGGAGTAAAACTCCACGGTTTTGACGCCGGCGTGGAGACATTGTCTCAATAATGGAGAATCCTGCTGTATTACAGGGTGTAATATATATGCTACTCATTTGTCTTGCTGAGTTATCCTTAACTTGATGATAAACAGATAAAGTCAGACTTCCGGTTGCGGCCAAGCGGAGCTAAGTTGCACGTTCGGCAGCTCCTGCAAAAAACAGACTTTTGGGCTCTTTTCAGGGCTCCCAACGGCACTTTTTCGATGTTTCCCGCTGTGGGAAGGAGAGTACAATAGTTCCCCGACAGTATATGGCTTTTACCAGGAGCGGGGCGACTAAACAAGTGGTGGTGGACCCGAAGAAGGTGCGAGGGAGAGGCGGAGTAGCCGGGGTCAGCAGGAGTCAGCTGACTTGCGGAAGTGCAATGGGAGGAGTAAAGCGGGGGGGGGGGGGGGGCAGGGAGAATCGAGTTGCTGCTGCTATGGTCAAGGGGGAGCTGGAGTGAGTGTGGGGGGGGGGTCGAGACGGGGGTCTGCCGCCGTGGGGAACATGCCGGGCGTGAGGTGCGGGCGTGTGGCTGGCCGAGGTGGGGTTATGGCTAGTTGGCGGGGGAAGGGGGGGCGGGAAGCCCCCTGATCCGGCTGATAACCTGGAATGTAAGGGGACTGAACGGGCCGGTCAAGCGGGCCCGCGTGTTCGAAGGCGGATGTGGTCATGCACCAGGAGACACACCTGAAGGTGGCAGACCAGGTAAGATTGAGGAAAGGGTGGGTAGGTCAGGTGCTTCATTCGGGGCTGGATGCCAAAAATCGAGGGGTGGCGATCTTGGTGGGAAAGGGGGTGTCGTTCGTGGCGTCGAGCATTGTGGCAGACAATGGCGGTAGGTACGTAATGGTTAGTGGTAAGCTGCAGGGAGAGAGGGTGGTACTGGTCAATGTGTATGTCCCGAACTGGGATGCGGCGCATGTTGGGTCGGATCCCAGATATGGAAGTGGGGGGCCTGATAATGGGAGCAGAGGGAGAGGGAGGAGATGGTGAGGGTAGACAGGAGGTATGTGGAGGTGTCTGAGGAAGGACTGTTGAGGAAGAGGCGCAGCCTCCAGGCCGAATTCGACCTGGTGACCACCAGGAAGGCGGAAGTGCAGTGGAGGAAGGCCCAGGGGACGATTTATGAGTATGGGGAAAAGGCTAGCCGGATGCTGGTGCATCAGCTCCAGAAGCGGGACGCAGCTAGGGAGATCGGGGGAGTTAAGGACAGGGGAGGGAGTATGGTGCAGAGTGGGGTTGGCATCAATGGGGCCATCAGGGACTTTTACGAGGAATTATATCGGTCCGAGCCCCCATTGGAGGAGGGAGCGATGGGCCGCTTTCTGGACCAATTGAGGTTTCCGAAGGTGGAGGAGGGACTGGTGGCAGGATTGGGCGCCCCAATTGGGGTGGAGGAGCTGACCAAAGGGATAGGGAGCAGGCAGGCGGGGAAGGCACCGGGGCCGGATGGTTTCCCAGTCGAATTTTATAAAGAATATATGGACCTGTTGGGCCCGTTGCTAGTTTTTTTTAAATATATTTTATTCAAGTTTTTTGGCCAAACATAACAATACGTAGTGTTTCTTCTACACAACAATAAAGCAATATAAATAACCGTGGCCAGTTTTAAACAAATAAATAAGTAATAAGGCCCGTTGCTAGTTAGGACCATTAATGAAGCAAGGGAGGGGGGGGGCTGTGCCCCCGACGATGTCCCGGGCACTGATCTCCTTGATCCTGAAGCGGGACAAGGATCCCCTGCAGTGTGGGTCAAACAGGCCGATTTCGCTGCTGAACGTAGATGCCAAGATGCTGGCGAAGGTCTTAGCCACGAGGATTGAGGATTGTGTGCTGCAGGTCATCCACGAAGACCAGACGGGGTTCGTGAAGGGGGGCAGTTAAACGCGAATGTGCGGAGGCTTCTGAACGTTATCATGATGCCGGCGAGGGAGGGGGAGGCAGAGATAGTGGTGGCAATGGACGCTGAGAAAGCCTTCGATAGGGTAGAGTGGGGGTACCTGTGGGAGGTGCTGAAGAGGTTTGGGTTTGGGGAGGGGTTTGTCAGGTGGGTCAGGCTGTTGTATGAGGTCCCGATGGCGAGTGTGGCCACGAACAGGAGGAGGTCTGAGTACTTTCGGTTGCACCGAGGGATGAGGCAGAGGTGCCCCCTCTCCACCCTGCTCTTCGCACTGGCGATTGAACCCCTGGCTATGGCACTGAGGGAGTCAAGGAACTGGAGGGGATTGGTGCGGGGTGGGAAGGAGCATAGGGTGTTGTTCTATGCGGACGACTTGCTGTTATATGTGGCGGATCCGGTGCGGGGAATGCCGGAGGTAATGAGGATCCTCAGGGAATTCGGGGATTTCTCGGGGTACAAGCTCAACATGGGGAAGAGCGAGCTGTTTGTGGTTCACCCAGGGGACCAGGAGAGAGGGATTGGTGAGCTCCCACTAAAAAGGGCGGAGAGGAGCTTCAGGTATTTGGGGATCCAGGTGGCCAGGAACTGGGGGGCCCTGCATAGGCTTAATTTCACAAGGCTGGTGGAGCAAATGGAGGAGTTCAAGAGGTGGGACGCGTAGGGTAGGGTGCAGTCAGTCAAAATGACGGTGCTCCCAAGGTTTTTGTTCCTGTTCCAGTGCCCCCCCTTGTTTATCCCGAAGGCCTTTTTTAGGCGGGTTAACAGGAGCATAATGGGGTTTGTGTGGGCGCGAGGGACTCCGAGGGTGAGAAGGGTGTTCCTGGAGCGGAGTAGAGATAGGAGGGGGCTGGCGCTGCCCAACCTCTGTGGGTACTACTGGGCCGCCAATGCGACGATGGTGCGCAAGTGGGTGGAGGGGGAGGGGGCATGGACGAGGCTGAAGACGGCGTCCTGTGTGGGTACGAGTCTGGAGGCGCTGGCAACGGCGCCGCTGCCGCTCCCTCCAAGGAGGTATACCACGAGCCCGGTGGTGGTGGCTGCCCTCAACATTTGGGGGCAGTGGAGGCGGCACAGGGGGGAAGTTGGGGCCTCGGTGTGGACCCCAGGGAGGACGGATGGAGGGTTTCAGGGTGACACAGTGCAGGGATACGAAGGTTGGGAGATCTGTTTGTGGACGGGAAGTTCGCGAGCCTGGGTGAGTTGGAGGAGAAGTATGGACACCCCACCCCCCCAGGGAACACCTTCAGGTACTTACCGGTAAGGGCGTTTGCCAGGCGGCAGGTGGTGGAATTCCCGCGGCTGCTGCCACGCACAGTACAGGACAGGGTGCTCCAGGGGGGGTGGGCGGGAGTGGGGAAGATCTCGGAAACTTACCAGGTCATGCAGGAGGAGAAGGAGGCCTCGGTGGTGGAGCTGAAAGGTAAGTGGCAGGAGGAGGTGGGAGAGGAGACCGAGGAAGGGATGTGGGCAGATGCCCTCGGGAGGGTGAACTCGTCATCTTCGTGCGCGAGGCTCAGACTCTTACAGTTTAAGGTGCTGCACAGGGCACACATGACCGGGACAAGCATGAGCTGGTTTTTTGGGGGTGAGGACAGGTGTGTTAGGTGCTTAGGGAGCCCAGCAAACCACACCCATATGTTCGTGGCATGCCCAGCGCTGGAGGAATTCTGGAAGGGTGTAGCGAGGACGGTGTCGAGGGTGGTAGGTTCCAGGGTCAAGCCGGGCTGGGGCTCGCAATATTTGGGGTGGCAGAGGAGCCGAGAGTGCAAGAGGCGAAAGAGGCCGGTATTCTGGCTTTTGCGTCCCTGGTAGCCCGGCGAAGGATTCTTCTTCGGTGGAAGGACGTGAGGCCCCCAAGCGTGGAATCCTGGATCAACGATAAGGCGAGGTTTATTAAGTTGGAGAGGGTGAAATTCGCCTTGAGAGGGTCGGCACAAGGGTTCTTCAGGCGGTGGCAACCGTTCTTAGACTTCCTGGCAGAACGGGAGACATTGGTCAATGGCAGCAGCAACTCGGGGGGGGGGGGGGGGGGGTTTACTTTATTTATGTTTAATTACACTGGGGGATCTGAGGGGGTGTATATATTTGCTAAGTTGGCTCTGTGTTAAGTTGGGGTGTTAATTTATTATTTTTGTACAGGGGGGAGGGGGATATGGAGGGTTGTTTTTTGACTTTTGTATTTAACCCTGTTGGGTTCCTTTTTCATTTTGTTACTGATATTCTGTGAAAACGTTAATAAAAATTTTTTTTTTTTTTTAAACAGATAAAGTCTACCAGTTGTTGACAAATTATTTATTGAGTAACAAAATAATATCTTTGTGAGTTCTTTACTTTAATACTTTGACGAGTAGTAGGATTAACAAAGATTGAATTAAATTGACAATGAATATAATACACTACACTCTGAGCTGGTCACACTTCTATCCTCTAGCTACAACACATGAAGAAAGCGGGAAAACATGCTTAAGCTTCCTTTTTTTTAATAAATATTTTATTGAAAATTTTTGGTCAACCAACACAGTACATTGTGCATCCTTTACACAATATTATAACAACACAAATAACAATGACCTATTTTATAAACAAAAAATGAATAAATAATAAATAACAAAAATGAAAACTAACCCTAATTGGCAACTGCCTTATCACAAGTAACACTCTCCAAAAATATAATTTAACAGTCCAATATATAATTACCTGTCGCAACGACCTATACATATTATACAGTATATATTAACCCTGAGAGTCCTTCTGGTTCCTCCTCCCACCCCCCACCCCCCCACCCCACCCCCGATCCTGGGCTGCTGCTGCTGCCTTCTTTTTCCCATTCCATCTATCTTTCTGCGAGGTATTCGACGAACGGTTGCCACCGCCTGGTGAACCCTTGAGCCGACCCCCTTAGAACGAACTTAATCCGCTCTAGCTTTATAAACCCTGCCATGTCATTTATCCAGGTCTCCACCCCCGGGGGCTTGGCTTCTTTCCGCATTAACAATATCCTGCGCCGGGCTACTAGGGACGCAAAGGCCAAAACATCGGCCTCTCTCGCCTCCTGCACTCCCGGCCCTTGTGCAACCCCAAATATAGCCAACCCCCAGCTTGGTTCGACCCGGACCCCCACTACTTTTGAAAGCACCTTTGTCACCCCATCCAAAACCCCTGTAGTGCCGGGCATGACCAAAACATATGGGTATGATTTGCTGGGCTTCTCAAGCACCTCGCACACCTATCCTCCACCCCAAAAAATTTACTGAGCCGTGCTCCAGTCATATGCGCCCTGTGTAATACCTTAAACTGAATCAGGCTTAGCCTGGCACACGAGGACGACGAGTTTACCCTGCTTAGGGCATCTGCCCACAGCCCCTCCTCGATCTCCTCCCCCAGCTCTTCTTCCCATTTCCCTTTTAGTTCATCTACCATAGTCTCCCCTTCGTCCCTCATTTCCCTATATATATCTGACACCTTACCATCCCCCACCCATGTCTTTGAGATCACTCTGTCCTGCACCTCTTGTGTCGGGAGCTGCGGGAATTCCCTCACCTGTTGCCTCGCAAAAGCCCTCAGTTGCATATACCTGAATGCATTCCCTTGGGGCAACTTATATTTCTCGGTCAGCGCTCCCAGACTCGCGAACTTCCCATCCACAAACAGATCTTTCAGTTGCGTTATTCCTGCTCTTTGCCACATTCCATATCCCCCATCCATTCCCCCCGGGGCAAACCTATGGTTGTTTCTTATCGGGGACCCCCCCCAAGGCTCCAGTCTTTCCCCTATGCCGTCTCCACTGACCCAAATCTTCAGTGTAGCCACCACCACCGGGCTTGTGGTGTAGTTCCTCGGTGAGAACGGCAATGGGGCTGTCACCATAGCCTGTAGGCTAGTCCCCCTACAGGACGCCCTCTCTAATCTCTTCCACGCCGCTCCCTCCTCCTCTCCCATCC
The DNA here is from genome assembly GCF_047496885.1 of Scyliorhinus torazame. Taxonomy (NCBI): domain Eukaryota; kingdom Metazoa; phylum Chordata; class Chondrichthyes; order Carcharhiniformes; family Scyliorhinidae; genus Scyliorhinus; species Scyliorhinus torazame. Next base: position 125,420,012 of record NC_092713.1, read on the forward strand.
ACTTACTCACCATTGAAATATTAGCGGCCCAATAATACTCACTTAGGCTCGGTAGTGCCAGCCCCCCCCATCCCTACTACGCTGTAAGAATCCCTTCCTCACTCTCGGGGTCTTCCCGGCCCACACAAAACCCATGATGCTCTTTTCAATCCTTTTAAAAAAAGCCTTCGTGATCACCACCGGGAGGCACTGAAACACAAAGAGGAATCTCGGGAGGACCACCATCTTAACCGCCTTCACCCTCCCTGCCAGTGACAGGGATACCATATCCCATCTCTTGAAATCCTCCTCCATTTGTTCCACCAACCGCGTTAAATTTAACCTATGCAATGTGCCCCAATTCTTGGCTATCTGGATCCCCAGGTAACGAAAGTCCCTTGTTACCTTCCTCAACGGTAGGTCCTCTATTTCTCTACTCTGCTCCCCTGGATGCACCACAAACAACTCACTTTTCCCCATGTTCAATTTATACCCTGAAAAATCCCCAAACTCCCCAAGTATCCGCATTATTTCTGGCATCCCCTCCGCCGGGTCTGCCACGTATAGTAGCAAATCGTCCGCATACAAAGATACCCGGTGCTCTTCTCCTCCTCTAAGTACTCCCCTCCACTTCTTGGAGCCCCTCAACGCTATCGCCAGGGGCTCAATCGCCAGTGCAAACAATAATGGGGACAGAGGGCATCCCTGCCTTGTCCCTCTATGGAGCCGAAAATATGCAGATCCCCGTCCATTCGTGACCACGCTCGCCATCGGGGCCCTATACAACAGCTGCACCCATCTAACATACCCCTCTCCAAAACCAAATCTCCTCAACACCTCCCACAAATAATCCCACTCCACTCTATCAAATGCTTTCTCGGCATCCATCGCCACTACTATCTCCATTTCCCCCTCTGGTGGGGCCATCATCATTACCCCTAACAGCCTCCGTATATTCGTGTTCAGCTGTCTCCCCTTCACAAACCCAGTTTGGTCCTCGTGGACCACCCCTGGGACACATTCCTCTATTCTCATTGCCATTACCTTGGCCAGGATCTTGACATCTACATTTAGGAGGGAAATAGGTCTATAGGACCCGCATTGTAGCGGGTCCTTTTCCTTCTTTAAGAGAAGCGATATCGTTGCTTCAGACATAGTCGGGGGCAGTTGTCCCCTTTCCTTTGCCTCATTAAAGGTCCTCGTCAATACCGGGGCGAGCAAGTCCACATATTTTCTATAGAATTCGACTGGGAATCCATCCGGTCCCGGGGCCTATCCCGCCTGCATGCTCCTAAATCCTTTCACCACTTCTTCTACCTCGATCTGTGCTCCCAGTCCCACCCTTTCCTGCTCTTCCACCTTGGGAAATTCCAGCCGATCCAAGAAGCCCATCATTCTCTCCCTCCCATCCGGGAGTTGAGCTTCATATAATTTTTTATAAAATGTCTTGAACACTCCATCCACTCTCTCCGCTCCCTGCTCCATCTCTCCTTCCTCATCCCTCACTCCCCCTATTTCCCTCGCTGCTCCCCTTTTCCTCAATTGGTGTGCCAGCAACCTGCTCGCCTTCTCCCCATATTCGTACTGTACACCCTGTGCCTTCTTCCATTGTGCCTCTGCAGTGCCCGTAGTCAGCGAGTCAAATTCTACATGTAGCCTTTGCCTTTCCCTGTACAGTCCCTTCTCCGGTGCTTCCGCATATTGTCTGTCCACCCTCAAAAGTTCTTGCAGCAACCGCTCCCATTCCTTACTCTCCTGCTTCCCTTTATGTGCCCTTATTGATATCAGCTCCCCTCTAACCACCGCCTTCAACGCCTCCCAGACCACTGCCACCTGGACCTCCCCATTATCATTGAGTTCCAAGTACTTTTCAGTGCACCCCCTCACCCTTAGACACACCCCCTCATCTGCCATTAGTCCCATGTCCATTCTCCAGGGTGAGCGCCCTCCTGTTTCCTCCCCTATCTCCAAGTCTACCCAGTGTGGAGCGTGATCCGAAATGGCTATAGCCGTATACTCCGTTCCCCTCACCTTCGGGATCAACGCCCTTCCCAGCACAAAAAAGTCTATTCGCGAGTAGACTTTATGGACATAGGAGAAAAACGAGTACTCCATACTCCTAGGTCTGCTAAATCTCCACGGGTCTACACCTCCCATCTGCTCCATAAAATCTTTAAGTACCTTGGCTGCTGCCGGCCTCCTTCCAGTCCTGGACTTCGACCTATCCAGCCCTGGTTCCAACACCGTATTAAAATCTCCCCCCATTATCAGCTTTCCCATCTCTAGGTCCGGAATGCGTCCTAGCATCCGCCTCATAAAATTGGCATTATCCCAGTTCGGGGCATATACGTTTACCAAAACCACCGTCTCCCCCTGTAGTTTGCCACTCACCATCACGTATCTGCCCCCGTTATCCACCACTATAGTCTTTGCCTCGAACAATTCCCGCTTCCCCACTAATATAGCCACCCCCCTGTTTTTCGCATCTAGCCCCGAATGGAACACCTGCCCCACCCATCCTTTGCGTAGCCTAACCTGGTCTATCAGTTTCAGGTGCGTTTCCTGTAACATAACCACATCTGCCTTAAGTTTCTTAAGGTGTGCGAGTACCCGTGCCCTCTTTATCGGCCCGTTCAGCCCTCTCACGTCCCACGTGATCAGCCGGGTTGGGGGGCTTCCTACCCCCCCCCTTGTCGATTAGCCATCCCCTTTTTCCAGCTCCTCACCCGGTTCCCACGCAGCTGTATCTCCCCCAGGCGGTGCCCCCCCCGCCCATCCCCTCCCATACCAGCTCCCCCCTCTCCCCAGCAGCAGCAACCCAGTAATTCCCCCCTCCCACCCCCCCCCCCCGCTAGCGTAATTACTCCCCCCATGTTGCTCCCAGAAGTCAGCAAACTCTGGCCGACCTCGGCTTCCCCCCGTGACCTCGGCTCGCACCGTGCGACGCCCCCTCCTTCCTGCTTCTCTATTCCCGCCATGATTATCATAGCGCGGGAACCAAGCCCGCGCTCCTCCCTTGGCCCCGCCCCCAATGGCCAACGCCCCATCTCCTCCACCTCCCCTCCTCCCCCATCACCACCTGTGGAAGAGAGAAAAGTTACCACATCGCAGGATTAGTACATAAAACTCCTCTTTCCCCCCTTTTTAACCCCCCTCTTCGCCCCCCACATTCGCCCCACCACTTTGTTCAAACGTTCTTTTTAATAACCCGCTCATTCCAGTTTTTCTTCCACAATAAAAGTCCACGCTTCATCCGCCGTCTCAAAGTAGTGGTGCCTCCCTCGATATGTGACCCACAGTCTTGCCGGTTGCAGCATTCCAAATTTTATCTTCTTTTTATGAAGCACCGCCTTGGCCCGATTAAAGCTCGCCCTCCTTCTCGCCACCTCCGCACTCCAGTCTTGATAAACGCGGATCACCGCGTTCTCCCATTTACTGCTCCGAGTTTTCTTTGCCCATCTAAGGATCATTTCTCTATCCTTAAAACGGAGGAATCTCACCACTATGGCTCTGGGAATTTCTCCTGCTCTCGGTCCTCGCGCCATCACTCGGTATGCTCCCTCCACCTCCAACGGACCCGCCGGGGCCTCCGCTCCCATTAACGAGTGCAGCATCGTGCTCACATATGCCCCGACGTCCGCTCCCTCCGCACCTTCAGGAAGACCAAGAATCCTCAGGTTGTTCCTCCTTGCGTTGTTCTCCAGTGCCTCCAACCTTTCCACACATCGTTTCTGATGTGCCTCATGCGTCTCCGTCTTCACCAACAGGCCCTGTATGTCGTCCTCATTCTCGGCTGCCTTTGCCTTCACGACCCGAAGCACCCGCTCCTGGGTCTTTTGTTCCTCCTTTAGCCCTTCGATCGCCTGTAGTATCGGGGCCAACAGCTCTTTCTTCATTTCCTTTTTGAGCTCTTCCACACAGCATTTCAAGAACTCTTGTTGTTCAGGGCCCCATGTTAAACTGCCACCTTCCGACGCCATCTTGGTTTTTGCTTGCCTTCCTTGCCGCTGTTCTAAAGGACCCACTGCAATCCGGCCACTTTCTCCTCCTTTTTTCATCCGTATCCAGGGGGGATTCCCTTCTGGTTTACCGCACAGTGTTTTTAGCCGTCAAAATTGCCGTTGGGGCTCCTATCAAGAGCCCAAAAGTCCGTTTCACCGGGAGCTGCCGAAACGTGCGACTCAGCTGGTCATCGCCGCACCCGGAAGTGGTGCTTAAGCTTCCTTATATACTCCCTGTTAGTGTTGCCCTCTAGTGATCATCTACTGTACTGACTGATCATGTATTTGCGTATACAGAGATCACCTGTTATGAGCCAGGGATTAGAGAACCCCAAAGTGTATCATGGAGTTCACCTGACCCACAACTTTTAATAGATTGTGGTATGGGGAGCACACGGCCCTCTCTACAGGTGTGGTACAGCAGAAATGGAAAAGTATTTTTTAAAAGCAAAACAATGTTTATTCAATGAACTCAAGTTAACCTTTTTAAAACATACAGTGAACATCTTAGCAACCATTAATTCAAATACAACCCCCAAAGAATACAACACTAAGTAATGGTTACGCTGTCCTTTTAACATCCATAAGACTTAAAAAACCTTCAAAACAGAAAGACATCAGGCTTAACTTCACTACTGAGAACATGTATAATTCTGAATTCACCAAATGATCAAGAGATAGTCTTTTCATGGCAAAGAGATCAACAGTACACCTGCTCTGCCTGGCTTCAGCTCCAACACTGAAAACAAAACTAAAACACACCCTGCAGCAAACAGTCTAAAACAAAAGTAAAAAGCTGACAGACAGCCCAGCTCCACCCACACTCTTACATCACTGATAAACATCCATTTCTTAAAGGTACTCTCACTACAGATATTTATATACACACCCCTTTATAAATACCCATTTCTTAAAGGTACTCTCACATGACCCACTACAAATACAGCCCCTGGTTTTTGGCCAGATTCTGGCGTGAGGAGCTGACGCTGGGTCAGGATGGAGCTGCTGCTCTTAGATTTACCGACTGTTTTGTTGTCTGACCACATTCCACCAGATGGTTCAGCTTTGTACAACTTGTGAAAATGAAGCAACTTCCTTCTGTGTTCAGGACATTACATCATTATGTTTGTTGCTGCCTCATATTTTTCTGCTTTGATTCTTTGTAGTTTTCTTTCATCCTGGAGCAGCTTTGCCACTAACCTGCTGACCTCTGCTATCATTAAGGATGCGGTGTTCATAGAACCTCCTTGACCCCTTCGTTGCTTAATTGGTTAGAACTGTGGCTTCACAGCGGGAGGGTCCCAGGTTCGATTCCCGGCTTGGGTCATTGTCTGTGTGGAGTCTGCACATTCTCCCTGTGTCTGCGTGGATTTCCTCCTGGTGCTCCGGTTTCCTCCCACAAGTCTCGAAAGACGTGCTGTTAGATAATTTGGACATTCTGAATTCCCCCTCTGTGTACCCGAACATGTGGTGGAATGTGGCGACTAGGCGCTTTTCACATTATCTTCATTGCAGTGTTAATGTAAGTCTACTGGTAACAATAAAGATTATTATTAGATTATTATTATTATACTGGTTGTGCACAAGGGTGTTTATTGTGTTTTACAATTCCCCAACCTCAGAATGGTGCTGCCCCCTCCTGTACCACTGCCCTCTCACCCTCTACCTACCACCCTCCCCCACACCTCCTCCCTGGTGCACTCAGTGATCCTCGATGCACTTTGCCCTACTAGCTCTACCGTTACATCTAGGTGTGACCCCAGGATGCAAATCTGAGGTGGAGGCAGCCAGCTGCCTACCACGTCCCGAGGCCTTCAATCGCCCTGTCGGGCATCCTCTTAGGCTCTGTGGATGGAGGGCCCCGGTTCACATGTCAGCAGCACATGCACAGCCGTGCTGCCCAGTCCCAATTGCTGGCTGTGAGACATAGCCTCATCAGAAAGGTGGAACTCGGGGGAGCTGGTGGCCACCATTGCCACTCCATGGGGCAGGTCCGGGTTGGTACCCGGCACACTCTCGTCTCGCCCGGTGCCCATAGGGTCCTGGGGTTCACCTTGGAACGGAGGGGCAGCTGGTTAGAGCCCCTGCATCATCGGGCTCTGCCAGCCCTGGCGGTTCCCCATGGTCCGCACCATCGTGTCGACGCACTCGCAAACTGTGATTGGGACAAGCTTTGCAGCGCCTCAGCCGTGCCCATCTGAAAGCGAGACATGTCCCGCAGAACCTCATCAAGGTCAGCCTGGTGCTGGGTCACATCCCCCAGTGAGTCGGGCATTCTGACGAGACCCTCAGCCATCGCCATCACCGACTGCACGACACCTTGGACATCTTCGCTAATGGTGTCAACGTCATACATCAAGCTTTCCACTGCAGTCGCCACCCTAGCAGTGTTGGCCTCGGTGCCACGCATTGCCGGTAACATCTCCAGCGCCCGTAGCCTCTGAGACTCCTCCAAGCGGCTATGGATCTGATGGAGTGAAGCTAACATCGCCCTCTGAATGTCCCGGCCCTAACATTTCCATCAGCTCCGAGATGACCTCTTCCGGGCTCAGTATCAGGCTGGTACACAGCTGGGTCATGGGAAAGCAGACCTCCGACTGCTGTCTCACCTGGGGGTTCCTGCCTCCACCTGATGTGCATCAGCAGCTGTGTGGTGCTCACCAGATTGTGCCCCAGAAGCCTGACCACTAACATTTCCCACCGAGGTGTGTGTATCTGTGCTGGTGGAGGGTGGGGATGACAGCTGTGTTGCGGCTATTATGGTGGCATCCCTCAGGGCTCTCCCAGGTGGTCTCATGAGGAGGCTGGAGAAGGGGCCATCTGGGATGGGGCAGCGCTGTCGGCTGGAAGACCTATGGGAAAATGGGCATGTGGTCAGTGAGAGGGATGGGTCAGTTAGTAAGGCAATATTAACTCATGTTTGATAGGTCCTCCGGATGGAGCCCGGTGGTTCTTCACCTCTGTGGTGCCCATCAGCCTCCGCGTTGGTGACTGCTCTATCCTCAGCCACCCCAGTCACCTCAGGGCCTGTTCTCGAATGAGGTGAGGATTCTTATGTCACGCCCACCACCACCAGTCTGGGGCCTCTCCCGGCGATTATGAGAGAACCTTTTTTGAGGAGACACAGAGAGGGCATCATTAGCCACAGCATGGTTCACAGTGGTGGGAGAGGGTGTGTGAAGGAAGGGTTGGAGGGGGTTGAAGGGTGAGGGAGGTGGAGGGAGAGTTTGGGTTGCATGGAGAGTTGGGGGTGGACGCTCCCATGGGGCCGGAAAGGTCTCGGGGAGGCATTGGTTTTGGGGGGGGGGCATTGATGCCCCCCCCCCCCCCTGTGCTGTCCGGTAGCTAGTTTACCTTTTTCCTGCACTGGAGGCCGGTCCTCCTGGTCACACTCTCGCCAGGCTGAGCGCTGGGAAGCCTACGGCAGTTCCCACTCGCTACCACACTTCGGAATTTTTCCACATAATTGCGTCCATAGATTCCAATGTCACATGACGATTTTTGCAAATTTTTTTAACAGGCCTATAATTCCAGAAAAATATTCCTTATCCAATATTTATTTAAAGAATACCTTCAGTCTCTTGTTACAAGATCACAATTAGAATGAAAATATAAGCACAATGGTAAATTAGATTAAGAACAACAGTGTAATTACAAGATACATTTACCTTATTTTTCTATTAAAATGTTTTTTAAATAGGTGATGTTAGATTCTGAATTAAAATTCTATGCTGAACATAAACTCTTTAATTTTACCTGCCACTATATAACACTGACCATTAAAATACTCTTTTTTATAGAAATAAGCATATGAAGGCCTTCAGACAATCCTGAACACAAGAGACACTATGGCTGGTCCCATCTTATACTTCTTTCCAGTTTTGCATAGATTCAGGAGAAGTGTGACATCTTGATGATGGCTAGGTGTCATCACAGGTTGATGAAACTACAAGCTAATACCCATTGCACAGGAAGAAATGCTGTGGACGATCATAAACATTGTTATGCTGTCTAGTTAATGGGAAAAGCCATATGTCTTAACTGTTAATTTAAGAATTCTGTCGACTTGATGGACAAAGCCATATGTCTTAACTACTAATGTAAGAAGTTTCCATTTCCTGTTAACTCCTAAAGCACCTAATCATTGCTTGCAAGTACACAAAGGAACAATTATTGTTAAAAACAATCCTGTGAGGTCACTTCTGTAGAAGGTGAAAAGGGGTATTTTCAGTTCGGATAAAGTGTGCGTGTACTCATTTAGTATGGGTTGTATTAGTGTCCAGTGTTTATATTAACAATACTGAATTCAGGTGGACAAAGGTGTGGTATATTTTTTTGAAGCCCACAAATTAAACTAGGAATAAGCTTCATACCCTGATGCAGTACTTCACTGTTGGTATTATCCTATATGTACTTATTACCTATATATCCCCATTGACTAAGCAACTATTCTCTTCAAATTTAATATGAAAGGCAACAATATTTTGATTTTATGCATGGACTTTCAAAAGATCTACAATATGGCACTGCACAACAAACTCATGACTGAAGTCAGCTCACTTGGAGTTAAGAGGCAAGCAGCAGAGTGGAAAGGAAACTGAATACAGAACAGAAAACTGAGGTTAAAAATAGTTACTCAGATTGGCACAAGGTGTTCCATAGGTTCAGTGCCAAGTCCACTGTTGTTTAATATTTATATTAATTGAGTATTAGAAATCAAAGGTAGAATATCAAAATTTGTGGACAATCCTAAATTGATGGGACGGAGTGTTAGGGAGTATCATTAATACTGTGGAAGAGACTTCCGGTTGCGGTGATGACCAGCTAAGCCGCACGTTTCGGCGGCTCCAGCTTAAATGGACCTTCGGGCTCTTTTAAGAGCCCCAACGGGAAATTCTTTTGTGACGAAACCCGGTGTGGGGTGAGGCAACAGGGAGTCCCCCCCCCCCCCCCCCCCCCCCCCCCAGTGGAAAAGAAAAATATCGGTGGTGGCAGCCAGATCTCGGAGAATCCTCGAGGGCAGCGGCAGAAGAAAGAAAGGAGCAAGATGGCATCGAAGGGAGCCCAGGCGACTTGGGGACCGGACCAGGACGAATTTTTAAGACGGTGTGTGGAGCTGCTTAAGAAGGAGGTGCTCGCCCCGATGCTACAGGCAATTGAGGGGCTTAAAGAGACACAAAAGGCCCAGGAGATAGAGCTCCGTGTGGTGGAGCAGAAGGTAACGGACAACGAGGACGAGATCCTGGGCCTAGCGATCAAAATGCAGACGCACGAGGCGCTCCATAAGAAGTGCATCGAAAGGATTGAAGTCCTGGAAAACTGATCAAGGAGAAAGGACCTCCGGATCCTGGGTCTCCCCGAGGGAGTGGAAGGAGCTGACGGCGGGGCTTACGCGAGCACGATGCTATGCTCGCTAATGGGAGCTGAGGCCCCCTTGGGCCCCTTGGAAGCGGAAGGGGCCCACTGGGTCCCTGCGAGGAGACCAAAGGCGACCACCTAGGGCGATGATCGTGAGATTTCACCACTTCAATGATAGTGAGGTGGTTCTGAGATGGGCCAAGAAAGTACGAAGTAGCAGATGGGAGAATGCGGTGATACGAGTGTATCAGGATTGGAGTGCGGAGGTGGCGAGAAGGAGGGCGAGTTTCAATAGAGCCAAGGAGGTGCTGCATAAGAAGAAAGTGAAGTTCGGGATGTTGCAGCCGGCGCGATTGTGGGGCACGCACCAGGACAGACATTACTATTTTGAAACATCGGAAGAAGCATGGACCTTCATTCAAAAAGAGAAACTGGACCAGAACTGAGGGACTGATGTTGGAGGGGAAACGAAAATGCTGATGTATAGAGGTGTAAATTGGGGAGGGGGACACACTGAGAAATGTGCGCGCCGGTGGGGGGGGAAGAAGAGACACAGGCGGGGGACGGGGAATGGGAGCGGGGCGGTAGGGGGAGCTGCGCCATGGGGGGCGGGATGGCTCTAGAAAGCGCGGGGTTTCTTTTTCTTTTCCCGCTCCAGAGACATGATGGCGGGAAGATAGGCGCAAGGAGGATGGGAGTTCCTCACACGGGGGGGTCAAGGAGAGAGCGGGAGAAGCCAGGTCAGTTGAAGTCAGCTGACTTTTGGAAGCAATATGGGGGGAGTAACCATGCTAGATGGGGATCTAGCGGGGGGGAGGGGGACAACAAATGGATTGCTGCTGCGGAGATCGAAAGGGAGCTGGTAAGAGAAAAGGTGGTCGAGGCAGGAATGCGCCGCCTGGGGGACGGGAGGGTGCATGGAACCGGGACGTGGGACTGGCCCAAAGAGGGTGATGGCTAGTCGACAGGGGAGGGGGGCGGGCACCCCCCAGTCCGGCTGATCACGTGGAACGTGAGAGGCCTAAATAGGCCGAGTAAGAGGGCCCGAGTGTTCGCGCACTTAAAGGGGCTGAAGGCAGACGTGGCCAAGCATCAAGAGACGCAGCTGAAGGTGGCGGACCAGGTTAGGTTAAGGAAAGGATGGGTGGGACAGGTGTTCCACTCAGGGCTGGACGCAAAGAAGAGAGGGGTGGCCATATTGGTGGGGAAACGGGTGTCGTTCGAGGCTAGGAACATTGTAGCGGACAGCGGGGGCAGATATGTGATGTTGAGTGGCAGACTGCAGGGAATGGAGGTCGTGCTGGTCAACGATGGGGGATTTATGAAGCGGATGCTGGGACGCATCCTGGACCTGGAGGAAGGAAACCTGGTAATGGGGGGGGACTTCAACACCGTGCTAGACCCAGGGTGAGATAGATCTAGATCCAGGACCGGAAGAAGACCGGCAGCGGCCAAGGTGCTTAGGGGGTTTATGGACCAAATGGGGGGAGTAGATACGTGGAGATTTGCTAGGCCGCTGGCCAAAGAGTTCTCCTTTTTCTCCCACGTCCATAAGGTATACTCCCGGATAGATTTCTTCGTTTTGGGAAGGTTACTGATTTCGAGGGTGGAAGGAACGGAGTACTCGGCCATAGCTGTTTCAGACCATGCCCCACATTGGGTGGATCTGGAACTAGGAGAGGAGAGGAAGCAGCGTCCACTCTGGCGACTGGATATGGGATTATTGGCGGATGAGGGAGTCTGCAGAAGAGTGCGGGGATGTATCGAAAGGTACCTGGAGGCCAACGATGACGGGGAGGTCCGAGTGGGGGTAGTATGGGAAGCGCTGAAGGAGGTGGTCAGGGGGGAGTTGATCTCCATCAGGGCTCACAAGGGGAAAACAGAGGCCAAAGAAAGGGAAAGATTACTGGGGGAGATTTTGAGTGTGGATAAAAAATATGCAGAGGCCCTGGACGAAGGACTATACAGGGAGAGGCGACGACTCCAGACGGAGTTTGACCTGCTGACCACAGGGAGGGCAGAGGCACAGTGGAGGAAGGCACAGGGGATGAGATATGAATATGGGGAAAAGGCGAGTCGCCTGTTGGCCCGCCAGCTTCGAAAGAGGACAGCGGCGAGGGAAATAGGGGGAGTTAGGGATGAAACGGGAACCACGCTGCGGAGAGCAGGGAAGGTAAATGACGTGTTCAAGACCTTTTATGAGAGGTTATATAGGTCCCAACCCCCGGAGGGAAAAGAGGGGATGCAGCAGTTTCTGGACCAACTAAGGTTCCCGAGGGTGGAGGAGCAGGCCTGGGGGCGCCAATTGGAGTGGATGAGGTGACCAAAGGGCTGGGGAACATGCAGGCAGGGAAGGCCCCGGGACCTGACGGGCTCCCGATGGAATTTTATAGAAAATACGTGGAGACTTCCGGTTGCGGCAATGACCAGCTAAGCCGCATGTTTCGGCGGCTCGAGCTCAAACGGACCTTCGGGCTCTTTTAAGAGCCCCAACGGGAAACTTTTTCGGGACGAAACCCGGAGTGTGGTGAGACAACAGGGAGTCCCCCCCCCAACGAAAAAGAAAAATATCGGCGGCGGCGGCCAGATCGCGAAGAATCCTCGAGGACGGGGCAGAAGGAAAAAGGAGCAAGATGGCGGCGGAGGGAGCCCAGGCGACATGGGGGCCGGACCAAGACAAATTTTTGAGACGGTGTGTGGAGCTGCTTAAGAAGGAGGTGCTGGCCCCGATGCTACAAGCAATTGAGGGGCTTAAGGAGACACAAAGGACCCAGGAGATGGAGCTCCGCGTGGTGGAGCAGAAGGTGACGGACAACGAGGACGAGATCCTGGGCCTGGCGGTCAAAATGCAGACGCACGAGGCGCTCCACAAAAAGTGCATTGAAAGGATTGAAATCCTAGAAAACAGATCACGGAGAAAGAACCTTCGGATCCTGGGTGTCCCCAAGGGAGTGGAAGGAGCAGACGGCGGGGCTTACGTGAGCACGATGCTACGCTCGCGAATGGGAGCTGAGGCCCCCTCGGGCCCCTTGGAAGTGGAAGGGGCCCATTGGGTCCCTGCGAGGAGACCAAAGGCGGGAGAACCACCTAGGGCGACGATCGTGCGATTTCATCGCTTCAACGACAGAGAGGTGGTTCTGAGATGGGCCAAAACGGTACGGAGTAGTAGATGGGAGAATGCGGTGGTACGGGTGTACCATGATTGGAGTGCAGAGGTGGCGAGAAGGGGGGCGAGTTTTAATCGAGCCAAGGAGGTGCTACACAAGAAGAAGGTGAAGTTCGGGATGTTGCAGCCGGCGTGACTGTGGGTCACGCACCAGGAGAGGCATCACTACTTCGAAACGGCGGAAGAAGCATGGACATTCATTAAAAACGAGAAACTGGATCAGAACTGAGGGACTGATGTTGGAGGGGAAACGACAATGCTGATGTATATAGAGATGTAAATTGGGGAGGGGGGGACACTTATTGTTCTTGTTCCCGCGCCAGAAAGATGATGGCAGGAAGATAGGCGCAAGGTAGATGGGAGTTCCCCACACGGAGGGGTCAAGGAGAGCGCGGGAGAAGCCGGGGTCAGTTGAAGTCAGCTGGCTTTCGGAAGCAATATGGGGGGAGTAAGCATGCTAGATGGGGATAACTGGGTTGAGGGGGGGATAACTGGGTTGCTGCTGCAGAGATCGAAGAGGAACTGGTAAAAGAAAAGGTGGTCGGGACGGGAATGCGCCGCCTGGGGAACGGGTGGGTGCGTGGAACCGGGACGTGGGACTGGCCCAGAGAGGGTGATGGCTAGTCGACAGGGGAGGGGGGCGGGCAGCCCCCCAGTTCGGCTGATCACGTGGAACGTGAGAGGCCTAAATGGGCCGATTAAGAGGGCCCGCGTGTTCGCGCACTTGAAAGGACTGAGGGCAGACGTGGCCATGCTTCAGGAGACGCACCTGAAGGTGGCGGACCAAGTTAGGTTAAGGAAAGGATGGGTGGGACAGGTGTTCCACTCAGGGCTGGATGCAAAGAACAGAGGGGTGGCCATACTGGTGGGGAAACGGGTGACATTCGAGGCTAGGAACATTGTAGCAGACAGCGGAGGCAGATATGTGATGGTGAGTGGCAGACTGCAGGGAATGGAGGTCGTGTTGGTTAACATATATGCCCCGAATTGGGATGATGCGGGATTTATGAAACGGATGCTGGGACGTATCCCGGACCTGGAGGTAGGAAACTTGATAATGTGGGGAGACTTCAACACCGTGTTGGACCCAGGGTTAGATAGATCTAGATCTAAGACCGGAAAAAGGCCGGCAGCGGCCAAGGTGCTTAGGGGGTTTATGGACCAAATGGGGGGAGTGGATCCGTGGTGATTTGTTAGGCCGATGGCCAAGGAGTTCTCCTTCTTCTCCCATGTTCACAAGGTGTACTCCCGGATAGATTTCTTTGTTTTGGGAAGGTCACTGATCTCGAGGGAGGAAGGAACTGAGTACTCAGCTATAGTTGTTTCAGATCATGCCCCACACTGGGTGGACCTGGAATTAGGAGAGGAGAGGGAGCAATGTTCACTTTGGCGACTGGATGTGGGATTACTGGCGGATGAGGGAGTCTGCGGAAGGGTGCGGGAATGTATCCAAAGGTACCTGGAGGCCAATGACGACGTGGAGAGACTCCAGGAAATGGAGAGGGGTGGTTAGAGGGGGAGAGGAACACCGAGTGTCACTCTACGCGGATGACCTACTGCTGTATGTGGCAGATCCAGTGGGGGGGATGACAGAGGTTATGCAGATATTGAGGGAATTTGGAGATTTCTCGGGATATAGGCTTAACATGGGGAAGAGTGAGCTTTTCGTGATACACCCTGGGGACCAGAGCAGAGGGATAGATGGCCTGCCGCTAAGGAGAGTGGAAAGAAACTTCCAATACCTGGGGATTCAGATAGCCAGGAGCTGGGGAACCTTACACAAACTCAATCTGACTCGACTGGTGGAGCAAATGGAAGAGGATTTCAAAAGGTGGGATATGCAGCCGCTGTCACTGGCGGGCAGAGTGCAGGCGATAAAGATGATGGTCCTCCCGAGGTTCCTATTTGTGTTTCAATGTCTCCCTATATTGATCACTAAGGCCTTTTTCAAAAAAATAGATAGGGGCATCATGAGCTTCGTGAGGGCAGGGAAGGCCCCGAAGGTAAGGAGGGGGTTCCTGCAACGTAGCAGAGACAGAGGGGGACTGGCGTTGCCAAATTTGGGTGACTACTACTGGGCCGCCAACGTGGCGATGATCCATAAGTGGATGATAGAGGGAGATTGGCGGCGTGGAAAAGGCTAGAGATGGCGTCCTGCAAAGGAACGAGCTTAAAAGCGCTGGTGACGGCGCCACTACCGCTCCCCCCGAAAAAGTTTACCACAAACCCAGTGGTGGCGGCAATATTAAGTATCTGGGGGCAATGGAGGCGACAGAGGGGTGTGTTGGGAGCCTCGGTGTGGTCCCCGATCAGGAACCACCATAGGTTTGCCCCAGGGAGGTTGGACTGAGGGTTCCAGAACTGGCACTGGGCAGGAATTAGGAGAATGGGAGACTTATTTATAGATGGGACGTTTGCGAGCTTGGGAGCGCTAGAGAAAAAGTATGAGCTGCCCCCGGGGAATATCTTTAGGTATATGCAGGTGAGAGCGTTCACGAGACAACAGGGGCGTCATTCTCCGACCCCCCGCCGGGTCGGAGAATGGCCGTTGGCCGCCGTGAATCCCGCCCCCGCCGAAGTCTCCGGTACCGGAGATTGGGCGGGGGCGGGAATCGGGCCGCGCCAGTTGGCGAGACCCCCCGCTGGATTCTCCGGCCCGAATGGGCCGAAGTCCCGCCCAGAAATTGCCTGTCCCGCCGGCGTAAATCAAACCTGGTATTTACCGGCGGAACCAGGCAGCGTGGGCGGGCTCCGGGAGCGATCTGACCCCAGGGGGTGCCCCCACGGTGGCCTGGCCCGCGATCGGGGCCCACCGATCCGCGGGCGGGCCTGTGCCGTGGGGGCACTCTTTCCCTTCCGCCTCCGCTATGGCCTCCACCATGGCGGAGGCGGAAGAGACTCTCCCCACTGCGCATGCGCGGGAAACTGACAGCGGCCGCTGATGCTCCTGCGCATGCGCCGGGAAACTGACAGCGGCCGCTGACGCTCCCGTGCATGCGCCGCATTTCCGCGCCAGCTGGCGGGGCAACAAACGCCATTTCCGCCAGCTGGCGGGGCGGAAATCCCTCCGGAGTCGGCCTAGCCCCTCAATGTTGGGTCTAGGCCGCCAAAGATGCGGAGCATTCCGCACCTTTGGGCCGGCGCGATGCCCGTCTGATTGGCGCCGTCTTTGGCGCCAGTCGGCGGACATTGCTCCGTTGGGGGAGAATTTCGCCCCAGGCGAGGGAATTTCCGCTGCTCCCAAGACAAGGGATCCAGGACAGGGTGCTTCATCTGCTCCAGTTTTATGAACCCCGCCATATCGTTTATCCAGGCCTCCACGCCGGGGGGTTTCGCTTCCTTCCACATGAGTAAAATCCTACGCCAGGCTACTAGGGACGCAAAGGCCACAATATCGGCCTCTTTCGCCTCCTGCACTCCCGGCTCATCCGCTACCCCAAATATAGCTAACCCCCAGCTTGGCTTGACCCGGACCTTCACCACCTTCGAGATCACTCCCGCCACTCCGCTCCAATACCCCAAGAGCCGGTGCAGACTCGATGGGCTGAATGGCCTCCTTCTGCACTGTAAATTCTATGATAATCTATGATGAGATGAGAGAAGAGGGGGAGGAGCTGGTAGAAGAACTGAAGGGAAAATGGGAAGAAGAGCTCGGGGAGGAGATTGAGGCGGGTTTGTGGGCTGATGCCCTAAGTAGGGTAAATTCCTCTTCCTCGTGTGCCAGGCTTAGCCTGGTCCAATTTAAGGTGCTACATAGAGCACACATAACGGGAGCGAGGTTGAGCAGGTTCTTCGGAGTGGAGGACAAATGCGGGAGGTGCGGGGGAAGCCCGGCGAACCACACACATATGTTTTGGTTGTGTCCGGCACTGGAGGGGTATTGGAGGGGAGTGGCGGGAGTGATCCCGATGTGGTGAAGGTCCGGGTCAAGCCAAGCTGGGGGTTAGCTATATTTGGGGTAGCGGATGAGCCGGGAGTGCAGGAGGCGAAAGAGGCCGATATTGTGGCCTTTGCGTCCCTAGTAGCCCAGCGTAGGATTTTATTCATGTGGAAGGAAGCGAAACCCCCCGGTGTGGAGGCCTGGATAAACGATATGGCGGGTTTCATAAAACTGGAGCGGATGAAGTTTGCACTGAGAGGATCGGCTCAGGGGTTCACCAGGCGGTGGCAACCGTTCCTTGACTATCTAGCGGAACGTTAGGGGGAAAATAGATAGCCAGCAGCAGCAGCCAGGGGGGGGGGTAAATTGTTTGTGTTCTAGATGGGGTGAGGGGGCAGGGGGGCGAGCACTATTTCGTGTTATTTTGTTAGTTCACTATTTTATTTTAACAATGTTATCTATCAGTTATCATGTTACCGTTTTTGTTGATTTGTAAGGGGGAAAATTGTGTTCGAAAACCTTAATAAAATATCTATTTTTTTTTTTAAATACTGTGGAAGACTATGACAAAAAGAAAAGTAGAGAAGCCACGTAATCTTTGGAAAATAATCTGAATGGGATGGAGCTGCAAGGTGGGCTGGAGGTTCACAATCATTAAAAATTATAATGCAGATTACAAAGGAATGAAAAAATTCTGGGGTTCAGTTCCAAGGGAATAGAATTCAAAATAGAACTTTGGTTATGTTATAACCTGCCTGCTTACCATGGACTGGGGACTAATGGCAATCCCACAATCCTTAGGGAGTATGAGCTTCCCCAATGAGGGGGGGTGGAGAAATCATTAGCAGAGTCCCTATGTAAATAGAGCTGGTCAGTATGGAACCAGCTAGAGAGGAGTGAGCAGCAAGGGAGTACTGCTGCTGTTGTGTATATATGTAATTGTAAATAAAGTTATTTCTTTCTATTCTACAAACTCGTGCTGGATTCTTTGTGGCCCTCACAAAACTGGCGACGAGGGTTAAGGTGGATAGCTGTCTACGCTGCTGAAGCCGCCTCCCTGGATTTTTGTTGGATACAGGTTGGGAGGTTCTTTCCTGTTACACCATGCCTCTTTATGGACATTTGGATGTCTTTGATGCTGCGCTGGAAAGTTGGAACCAGTACGCACAACGGATGCGATACTATTTCGAGGCAAACAACATCACCGAAAACGAGCGCCCGATGGTCATTTTGCTCACCGCCTGCGGCCTGCATACGTTTGGGGTGATTAGGAGCCTTACGTACCCAGCTGCATCAGACACCAAGACGTTTGATGAACTTGTGACCTTAGTGGGGCAACATTTTAACCCAATCCCGTCCACGATAGTCCAACATCACCGGTTTAATACCGCTGAGAGGACCCCAGGAGAATCTCCTGCTGAGTTTTTATCCAGGTTAAGCATTAAGAATTGTAGAGTACTGTGACTATGGTGAGACTTTGTCAGAAATGTTATGCGACCATTCAGTTTGCGGTATTAACAGCGTGGCCACCCAGAGAAAGTTGTTAGCCGAGCCAACATTGACTTTTCAACAGGCCATTCAGATAGTATTGTCCCGAGAGAGTGCAGAACGGGGAGTGCAGGAGCTACAGGGAATGGAGGTGCACGTCTTGGGGCGCAACCCCTTCCGTCCAAAAGCGTCTCCCCACACTCCTGCTGTACCTTGGGCGGGGCGGCGTCCGGATCTACGCCAGTGGCCGCCGGACATTCCTCCCCAAAGGGAGCTTTCTCCAGAACCAATGGATGAGGAGCCATGTCAGTGTCGGGCTTGTGGGCGCCGACCCCGTCATGGACGTAAGTCCTGATGGCGCCAGAGGCGCCTTCGTTCCGACAGACACTGGGGCCAGCCCAAGGGCCATACCTTCCATTTGGATGAACCTGCGGCAACTACTCCCGAGGACGTGGAGATGGAGGACGACTGCCTACAGTTGCATTGTGTGACAGCTCCCTGTGTGGCCCCCCTTCTAAGTGACAGTACGGAGCAATGGTCACCCGCTTGAGATGGAGTTGGACACTGGCGCAGCGATCTCCGTGATCGTCCAGAGGACATTCGACCACATCAAGCAGGGTATACAGACCCTTATATTAACCAATACACAGGCCAGATTGGCCACTTACATGGGGGAACCATTGGACATTGCTGGAACTATGATGACTCCTATTGTTAATGGACGCCAGGAGGGGCGTTTCCCACTTATCGTGTTGCGTGGCTACGGGCCCAGCCTGTTGGGTCGGGACTGGTTGCAAGGGAGTACTGTAAATAAAGTTATTTCTTTCTATTCTACAAACTCGTGCTGGATTCTTCATCACCCTCACAAAAGATTGGAACACACTTAAAGAGTTCTGTGCAAAATTTAATTCTGAATGTAACAAAAATGAAGTAAAAAGCACTCGAGAATATACAAAAAAAATTACAAGCTTGATGCCAGAATGGAGAGGATACAACCAACTAGAAAGAGTGAACAGTCTGGGCTCTTCTCTAGAAAAGAGAAGACTGAGAGGTGACATGATAGAGGACTTTAAAATTATGAAGGTGTTGAATAATGAGGTAGTATGAGGGAGTCCAAAACTCGGTGCCATAAATATATAAGTCATTCACAAATTGATTGAGCAGTTCACGAGAACCCACCACACTTTGATAGTAGTGAGTGTGTGGAAATTATCACCACATACGGTACTTGAAGAAAATAGCACAGATGTATTTAAATAGCAGCTAAATAAGTGCATGAGAGATAGAAAAAAAGGATATGTTGACAGGGTGAAATGAAGTAAAGTGAGAGGAGGGTCACGTGAAGCAGCACGATAGCATAGTGGTTAGCACAGTTGCTTCACAGCTCCAGGGTCCCAGGTTCGATTCCTGGCTTGGGTCACTGTCTATGTGAAGTCTGCGCGTTCTCCCCGTGTGTGCGTAGGTTTACTCAGGGTGCTCCGGTTTCCTCCCACAGTCCAAAGATGTGTGGGTTAGGTGGATTGGCTGTGCTAAATTGCCCTTAGTGTCCAAAAAGGTTAATTAGGGTTATTGGGTTAAGGGGATGGGGTGGAGGATGTGTGTGCTGGAGTGGGGTTCTCTTTCCAAGGGCTTGTGAAGACTCGATGGGCTGAATGGCCTCCTTGTGCACTGTAAATTCTATGATACTATGAAGCATAAACACCAACAGAGCCCAGCTGGGCAGCACGGTAGCCTTGCAGATAGCACAATTGCTTCACAGCTCCAGGGTCCCAGGTTCGATTCCGGCTTGGGTCACTGTCTGTGCGGAGTCTGCACATCCTCCCCGTGTGTGCGTGAGTTTCCTCCGGGTGCTCCGGTTTTCTCCCACAGTCCAAAGATGTGCAGGTTAGGTGGATTGGCCATGATAGATTACCCTTAGTGTCCAAAATTGCCCTTAGTGTTGGGTGGGGTTACTGGGTTATGGGGATAGGGTGGCGGTGTTGACCTTGGGTAGGGTGCTCTTTCCAAGAGCCGGTGCAGACACGATGGGCCGAATGGCCTCCTTCTGCCCTGTAAATTCTATGAAATGTTGTGTTTCTGTGCTGTGAAATCATATGTAACTTTGAATATTCAGTTAGCTAAATGTTTCAAAAATGTAACGATGTTTATGTTATATTTAAACAATAGAATTTTGTCATTCAATCTGTAAATAATTTGGTGAACATGCTTTTCTCTTTGGGACACGTGTCTCTCTTTATCTCTTTCTTTCTAAGACTCGTTACATTGCATCTGCCAGATGCCTTTAAGGTTTTTGATGTCTTTTGCAGTTGCGATCAGGGCTCAACCAACTCCTTTACTGTCATTGATTTTGTGATCCCTCCCAAGTTCAACTCATTTCTGTATGTCAAGAACAAATGTGGACCCCTCCGGACTGACCATTCTGTAGCACCCACTAGCCTAACTCCATGCTGCCACTTCTATTCTTGTCCATTGTCCTTAGATTTCTGTAACATGCCCTTCTGTGAGAGATCTTAGGGAACATTTCCTGAAAATCATATCAACTACTTTCTCTTTATGCAACCAGTCACTCCTTCAGAGAAAACCCTCTTATTAAATATGTCAAACACAAAACGCCTTTACCAAACTGCATGTTTCAGTTGCATAATTTGATTTAGTCAGGGGGTGTTATTAACATTCAGAAAGCATTGAGAGTCAGCATAGTATTTTACGATGTCATCAGAACAGTCAATTGAATAACACATTTACAATTCACTCCGATCAGTATTCTGTATGCTCACTGATATAATAATACTTTGGTGTCGCTCAGTGCTTTGAATTATGGTCTACACTTTCTTAACTAATTGTCCCAATTTGCCATGCAAATGAACTACAAATTAACATAACCAATTTATTATCCCTAATTTCTCAATGATTACACAGTCCTAGTTTCACAAAGGTGGGACTTGGGTTGACCTAGCGATACATTGGGGTCATCAGCCTGGTTTTGCTCACAGTTCTCCAGATAGGAAATTCTTGACTTTAACTGGACTGGCTGGGACAGGCATCAAACAGTGATAAAGTGTTTCTTTTTTTCTTGTTGCTCGAGCCTTGATAGCTCTAGCATAATGAGCCTGGTGCAGGATTAGAAGCAATTGGCCCATTCCCACAGCCAATGAATCATGCATGCTGATAAAAGCTCCATAAAAAAAGTGAGAAAATGATGAAAAGTCATCAACCTGAACTACTTTTCTCTTTGCACTAAGTGTTGTCTGCTGAGTGTTTTCCAGCATTTTCTGTTATAATTTGAGAAAATATGTTCTCAGGGTGGTATTAAGTTCATCAGTGCATTATGCAATTTTTTTTTGCAAGAGTAACTAATTCTATCAAGAGGGCCATCAGGTGGATAACTGATCCGCTACATGATTTCCGTCAATGACAAATTCTCGTCAAGAACCCGGACAAATAGGGAAGCTGGCAAGCTGAATTTGTTAAAAACTAATTATATAGAAGTCTTTTGTTAACACTTTGTGCCTCCGCTAAATAGCTAGTTGAGTTTTCACTATCACTGGACTATGAATTTGGATCCTTGATTTCCTATTCAATAATGAATCAAAATCACAAGATTTCCGGTGGTGGCCATGGTGTGAGTGGTCGCACATTAGGTGGCCCATGCTCGGAGTGGAATTGATTTCGTTTTTTTATGCACATTTCATGAGGAGTTATGCAAGTAGAAAGTGTTTAAATATAAGGGACTAAGAAGTCTCCTTTGGTGGAGCATGTCTGGGACCTATCAAACGTGGAGTGCAACAAGTAAGGGTCAGCAGTACCCTCCGCCTGTTGTCTCACACTTGCCCCAACACTCTTGGCCCAACCCCAATATTAACTTTCTTCTCCCCTCTGTTACTCTTGAACCTTCCCCTGTTACCATGGACCCTATTACCATTTACCTCCAAGTGCCATCTCTCTCCCTCTATGCAGATACCCGTGAACATCCCAATGCCCATTCAGATGCTGAACCCTCTCGTTATCCTCCCTGCTTCTGTCCCTTGACCCACTCCATGACACCTTCCAATACCTGACCTTGACTTTGGGCCTGCCACCATACCGAATATAACTCCGTCATTTGACTGTGACTGTTCCATCCAGCACCCTCAATTGAATTCTCAGGGCCCCTATGTTGGTAGTACTGACCCCACCATTTAGGCCCATCATCCATTGCTGCCGTGAACTGCCACCCCTGCTTTACAGGACAACCACATCCAGGACCACCACATCCATGCCTTTCCCTCCACTGCAGCTCCTTGCACCTGATCAGCAACCTCTGTCCATCCTCCCTCCCCACCACCATATCTCCCTGAACCCAAACAACAAACTTTTAACATCCACCGCCTCGTGCCACAGAGTTCAACATGGAAATCACTTACTTTAATCACAACTGCTCAAAGCCGACTTGTGTATGGCACCCTTAAACAATCATGAATCGGGAGCCACACAATTATTGTGCACTGTTAACTTTATCATGAGGGTAAGAATCCTCAACGACTCTCCCTCGGACTGATCTGTTCCCTGTAAGAACACTGTTCACGACGCCCTATGCTGCTCTTGCTCACGTACCGGTTTGTTTGGCCCCTTCTTCTGCACTATAACCAATCACTGTTTGTCGATGTACCATTTGTCAATGTACTCTGTCGATTATTCTTTTTCTGTCTACTATGTACGTACTGTGGACGTTCCCTTGGCCGCAGAAAAATACTTTTCAGTGTACTTCGGTACAGGTGACAATAAATCAAATCAAATCAAAGATTTTATTGAAAACAGTTTCATTTTCATGAATATTCATGGTGTATTATGAATATGAACCTGCCACAAGCCGGCATTTATTCAACATGCCGTGACTTTATCTCTGCATCTTAACCCACTGATCTCAACCCACTGTTGGGAAATCAAAATTTTGCATCCTGCTTAATTAAGTGACCCCACATGCCACGTTTCTCACTCTTATGGGCTCCATAAAATCCTCCCTACCCCCTTTTGCCACCCACCCCCAGTCACTCAAGATATCTGTCTCCATCAGAGTATCACCTTCCCTTACCTCCAGCAAATCATAGCTATCCATAATTAATGTTTCTATTTGTAACTTTTGTCTTTGGTTTTTTTCCATAAGGAAAGGTGTTTTCATATTGAAGGTCTGGCTCCTGACTTTCCACCTGACTGACTTGACACACTTACAGCAATATTTCAAGTCATAGAGTCTTCCCATCACATCAAGGTGTCATCGCCATGGTTTAATATAAGCATTGTCACATCGCCCCATTCAGATATATAGTTCTATGGCCCTCCCATTGGGCAGTGCTTCTGTGCTACCCATTTTGTAAGTCTAATAATATTCGAGCTAGATAATCATTAGTTACTCATAGCTTTTTATTGTGAGTCCAACCCTTTTGTTTCTCAAATTGACTGGATGAACAGAAGAATGACTGTTACTCCCTGAAGGCTATTATAAGCAAATTGACTCTGATATAGCAATGGGAAAGGCTGGGAAATAATCAAGGAAACATATTGCTAAGTTAATTAGTGAGCACCATGGAAATGAGATGACTTGAATTTCGTAACCATCCTGAAACAATCCTGAAGTAAAAACTTGAAAGGGATTGAAAGGGCAAACAGTGAAAGATTATTTCCAACAGTCAGCGAATCAATCGCAAACGGATATATAAATTTAAGATAACAAGAAGCACAATGGAAATGGTTCAGAAGGATTGTTTTTACACAAAGGGTTACTAGGCTACAGAATTCATTACCACAACAGACTTTTGAAGCGGGATTACTAACATTGAAGAGGAAACTGAATAAACACTTGAACAAGAAAATTACGAAAGGCTATGGACAATAAGCCGGGATATGAGATTGGAGTAAATCACTCAGGAGGAAAAGAGTAAGTAAACGGAACATTGGCCCTCTGCAGAGTGAGTGTGGGGAATTCATAATGGAAGAAAAGGAAATGGCAGATGAACTGAACAGGTATTTTGCATCTGTCTTTGCCATAGAGAATGCAGATAATATCCCAGGAATAGTGTGAATCAAGACGAAAGGGAGGAACTTATTACGATCCCCAGAGAAAGAGAACCAAGAACTGACAAGTCCCAAAGTCCTAGTGGACTTCATCCGACGGTCTTATAAAAGCAGCTGCTTAAAAAAAAACATATCTGCTGAGATAGTTAATTTTAATTTTCAAAAATTCCTATCAGATTGGAAAATAACAAGTGTAACTCCTCTTCAAGATAGGAGGGAGACAGAAAGCAGGAAACTACAGGTCAGCTAGCTTAATGGGCTAGATTCTCTGGTCTCCACGCGACGCATTTCTCAGTGGCGGGATGCAGCTGGCTGCTGGCCGGTGATGGTACCCTCTGGTCCTGCCATTGTCAATAGGATTCCCCATTGAATACATCCCATGCCACTGGGAAACCGGCAGTGGGGGTGCGCCATTAGCAGGACCGGAAGTTTCAGGCGTCATGAACTGCCGGAAGATCTCACCCAATATCTGTCAAAGGGAAAAAACTGGAATCTATTATTAAGGAGGTTATTGCAGGGCACGGAGACAATCTCATTGCAATCAAGCTGAATCAATATGGTTTTGTGCAAGGGAAATTGTGTTTGACTAATTTATTAGAATTCTTTGAGGAAGTAACAAGCAACGTGGATAAAGAAGAATCTGTGGATGTGGTGTTAGATTTCCAGAAGGTATTTTATAAGGTGCCACATCGAAGATTACTGCACAAGTTAAGAGCTCATTAACTTATTAGCATGGTTAGAGAATTGATTAGCTAACAGATAACAGAGAGTAGGCACAAATGGGTCAATTTTGCGTTGACAAGATGAAATAAGTAGAGTGCCACAGAGATCAGTGCTGGGGCTTCAACTACTTACAATCTATATCAATGACTTTGATGACGGAAACAAATGTACGGTAGCTACATTTGCCGATGACAACAAGATAAGTAGGAGAGTGAGCTGTCAGTCTGAAAGGGAATGTAGATAGGTTAAGTGTACAAGGAAACAGCTGGCAGATGGAATATGTGGGAAAATTTGAACTTGTACACTTTGGCATGAAGATTAAAAATAGCATGGTATTTAAATGGGGCGAGATTGCTGAACTCTACAGTACAGGGGGATCCAGTTATCCTAGAACATGAATCATAAAAAATTAGAATGTCGTTCCAGCAAGTGATTAGGAAGGCAAATGGAACGTTGTCATTTTTGCAAAGGGAATGAACTATGGATATTTTTCTGCAGTTGTATAGGTTATTAGCAAGACCATATCTAGTTTACTGGGCATAGGTTTGGTCTCTTTATTTAAGAAAGGACATAATTGCATTAGAATCAGTTCAGAGGAGGTTCACTTCACTGATTCCTAGGGGGTCATCCTATGAGGAATGTTTGGACAGGCTGGTTTTCCATTGGAGTCAGAGGAATGAGGGGTGGCATTTGAAATATAGTGTATAAGGACCTGAGAGGACTTGGCAGGGTCGGTGTTGAAAGGAGTTTTTCCTTGTGGGAGAGACTAGGGGAGAGACCTCAAACTGCTGCTTGAAGTTTTTTCAATTTAAACTCAGTTTACTGGACATCTTGAAAGTATCTGTTTTTTTCACAACATCCATGTTGGTCTCATTTTTTTTCTTTTTTCTTTACAGATTTCAATGTGTAGCGATGCACTGATTTCTTGGGCCGGATTCTCTGGTCGCAGACGCCGAAATCGCATTCAGCGATCGGCCGGATAATCCCCGTTCCCTGCCAAATTGGGGGCGATGCCGCTTTTTCAATACTCCGCCCCCTCCAAAGCGGCATATCGATAGCCTCAGGACATTTCCTGAGGCCCGCCCCCGATGCTCCACCCCCGACTGGCCGAGTTCCCGACGGCGTGGGTCTCTCATGGTCTCACCCGTCGGGAACTCGGCGTGCCGGCTGTGGACTCAATCCAGCGCCGCCATAGTCGGGGGAGGGCCGATCCGCGGGCAGGGGGAAATTTATCAGGGGCTGGGGGCACTGTTGGGGGTTGGTCTGGGGCTTGTGAGCCAGCCAAAAGGGGGGCACTATTTTGCAGGCCGGGTCCACCATGTTGCCTGACGCGGCTGCTGCAGGCTGCCACCGTGCGCAGGCATGGCCACGGACCCGGCAATTCTCCGGGCCGTATCGGCAGCTAGAGCCGGGTGCTCTACGATGTCGGCATTCTAGCCCCCAGCTACACAGAGGATACATGGCCGTTTTACGCTGAATATTCGGGCGTAAAACGCCACCGTTCCCATGCCGGCGTGAGGACATAGCCTCACAATCGGACATTCCAGCCCATTTTCTTTCTTCTTTTTTACTGCTTGCTTTCGGGAATACACGACCTGGTACCATGTGGTGATCTTTGTGAGGTGTTTCCAGGATGGGAGGCGTAGTGATCACAAAGATACACAAAGCTCCTTTGAAGAACTAAACTAATTTTATTAACACTACTAAATTTGAGTTTGACTCTTATTCTGAAGAGCAAACATACATGGAAGAATTAAACCACACTCACTAACACTATCTACTAACTACAACAATTATATCTTAACTAACTCTGAAATATGAACCTTATCGTTGTCAGCTCCAGATCTAGTCTCCTCACCGGGCCCAAGAGCCAATGCTATTTATAGTCCTGTCCCTTAGCTCCCTTTAGTGGCTAGGTTGAACATAACATTAACTCTTCACATGCTATATAATGTCACACCCATGTGCTCCATAAACCCCCTCAGCTCCTTCGCTACCGCCGTCACCTTCCCCGACTCAAACTCGACCGATCCAATCATTGGTCTAAAACTGTGTTAAAATCCCCCCCCCCCCCCCCATTATCAACCAATGTGAGTCCAGATCAGGGATCTTCCCCAAGACCCGCCTCATAAACTCCACAGCATCCCAGTTCGGAGCGTACATATTCACCAGCTGGTGTCCCCTCCTGGACCAGCCTCCAGCCCGCGTCTCACACCTTGGTGGGGTGTGGTGGGTTGCTCTTTTCTTTGTGTTGGGTGGGTGTTGTTATGTTTGCACCGGGATAGTGTTTGAGCAGGGGTGGAGGGGAATCAGTGGGGGTAGGATGCTAGATGCCGTGGGCGGGGCTACCAGGCTAGCTGGGCAGGCTAGTTCTCGGAAGCGCAGTGATTAGTATGTTGGTTGGGGTTTTATTTTGTGGTGGGGTGGGGGGGGGGGGGGGGAGGAAACTGCTGACAGGGGAGGGAGTTGTAAAATGTTGTATGGGAAGGGTAGATGATGGTGGGTGCCCAAGGGCGAACAATGGGCCCAAACACAATTCAAAAATTACCCAAACAAACCAAAAGGAACAGAAAGAGAACTTCTCCTCCAAAGTTCAATGTCCTCCATCCCCTGCCAGTTCATTGTCCCTGACAAATTCTATTTCCTCCTCAGGCATCCCAAAGTACAGCTTCCAACCCTTATAGGTCACCCACAGGCAGGCCCGGTACAGCATGCCAAATTCCACCCCCTCCAGAAAGAGGGCCACCTTCACTTTGTTGAAGCCCGCTCTCCTCTTGGCCAACACCGCACCCAGGTCCTGGTACACACGCAGCTTGTTACCCTCCCAGGTACAGTGTCTCGTCTGCCTGGCTCACCTCAGGATCTGCTCCTTGTCCAGGTACCGGTGCAGACGCACCACCATCGCCCTCGGCTGCTCGTTCCCCTGTGGCTTCCTCATCAACGCTCTGTGCGCCCGATCCACTTCCATGGGCCGTACAAATGCCCCCTCTTCCAGCAGCTTCTCGAACATTCGGGCCACATACACGCCGGCGTCCGCTCCCTCGCTGCCCTCTGGCAGTGCCACGATCCGCAAGTTTTGCCAGCGAGACCGATTCTCCAGGTCCTCCACTTTCTCCTGCAGCCGCCTCTATTGATCCCGCATCATCCCCATCTCCACTGCTCCTCGTGCTTCCCCACCATCTCCTCCACATTCTGGATCACCTGGCTCTGGGCCTACAGCCTCATCACCAGGCGGCCGATCCCCGCTTTTATCGGGTCCACCACCCGAGCCAGGTCTTCCAGATTCTCCTTCCTCTGCTGAGTGAATATCTCTTTAAGGAAGCCCACCTGCTGCTCCGTCGACGATTGAGTGGGCAGGGCCGATCCCTGTCCCTCCGCCATCTTCCCCTGTGTCGCAGGCACAACTCTAGCTGTCTCCAACTGTTCCTTTCTTTTTAGACCACTTCTAGTCCACAAATCCATCCACCGGTGGGACACTCTCTCCTACCACCCCTCCTGCACCTTTTTAAATCAACAAATCCACCCATTAGCCGGGGAAAGATCTGAAACTTCCACCATGAGTGGAAGCCACCAAATGTGCGACCACTCACACTATGGCCACCACCGGAACTCCCCTCTCATTCTTCTAAACTCCAGTGAATACTGGCCTGGTTGACCCAATCTCTCCTCACATGACAATCTTGCCATCCCAGGAATCAGTCTGGTGAACGAACCTATGCTGCGCTCCCTCTATGACATGTATATCCTTTCTTAGGTAAGGAGACCAAAACTTCATAGAATACTCCAGGTGTGGTTTCACCAAGGCCCTGTATAGCTACTTGCTCCTGTACTCAAATCTCCTGCAATGAAGGCAGATGTACCATTTGTCTTCTTGACTGCTTGCTATATCTGCATGTTTGCCTTCAGGGTCTGGTGCCCAAGGTCAATCAAGCCCTTTGGATATCAACATTTCCCAATCTATCATCACTTAAATAATACTTTACCATTCTGTTTTTCCGACTGAAGATAAGGGGCTGGATGCTCCCATAATGGGACTATGTCCCCACGCTGGCGTAAAAACGCTGGAGTTTTACTCCAGAGATTCCTGTAAAAAAGTTGGACTAATTCAATGCCCTGCAGGGGGCTAGCAGGGACCCGGAGTAAATCTCGCAGCTTTAGCTGCGGATACGGGTCCCCACAACTCCAGTTTGGAGCCCACGCATGTGCACGGGCCGAGCTCCATGGCGGACCCGGACCACGGAGGCAGACAGAGAAAGGAGACCCCCCGATCGGCCGTGTGCCCGAGCATCAAACCGCGCGGTGTTCGGTGTGTGTCCCCCCCCTGACCAGGGCAGCCGCGGACTGAGTCCGCAGCCGCAACACCAGCATCCCGACCGACAAGAGGTGGTTAGTTCCACGCCATCGGGAACTCGGCTGGTTGGGAGCAGACGATCGCTGGGCTGGCCTCTGTCAATGGACCCCCAGCCGCACGGCGTACTCCGCGGTCATGCCAATTTTCGGGTCCCGGAGAATTGCCGACCTGGCGCCGGGCCCTATTCCGGCGTGAAAATGGATTCTCCTCCCCGCACCGGCTGCGATTTTGGCACGGGGCTGCAGAGAATCCAGCCCAAGGCAACACTTACCCATGTTATAGAGCCAAAATTTCAATGCATTTCTCCACCATTCATGTGCGTCAGAGACAACATGTTGTTGACAGCACGGTGGCACTGCTACCTCACAGCGTGAGGGACCTGGGTTCAATTCCGGCCTCGTGTGACTGTCTATGTGGAGTTTGGGCCTTGGACACTACCCTAAGTAGTTGATTTAGCTCAGTTGGCTGGACAGTTGATTCATGATGCAGAGCAAGGCCAATAGTGCGAGCTCAATTCCCGCACCGGCTGAGGTTGTTCATGAAGGCCCTGCTTTCTCAGCTCTGCCCCTTGCCTGCGGTGTGGTCATCCTCAGATTAAATCACCACCAATCAGCTCTCCCCTTCAAAGGGGAAAGCAACCTATGGTCATCTGGGACTATGGCGACTTTATTTTACTTAAGGAACTCCTGCAGTGACGTCCCAGTACTGATGTCATTGACCGAAAGAATTACAACCATCTTCCTTTGTGCTAAGTATGACTCCAATCAGTGGAGAATTTCCCTCCATTTTTCATTGGCTTCAGTTCTGCTAGGGCTCCATGATGCCACATTCAGTCCAATACTGCTTTGATATCAAGGGCAGATACTCTCAAAGCTCCTCTCAGAATCATAGAATCATAAGATCCCTACAATGCAGAAGGAAGCTATTTGGGCCATCGAGTCCGCACCGGTTCTTTCAAACGACCACCCTACCTAGGCCTGTTCCCTAATCTTTTCACGAGACCTAAGAGGCAATTTAGCATGGCCAAATCACCTAACCTGCAGATTTTTAGACTGTAGGAGGAAACCAGAGCACCCGGAGGAAACACACACAGACATGGGGAGAACGTGCAAACTCCAGTCACCCGAGATCAGAATCAAACCCAGGTTCCTGGTGCTGTGAGTCAACAATGCTAACCACTCTGCCACCATGCCACCCCCTGGGCCACCATGCCGCCCCTCTTGGCTTCAGCTCTTTTGTTTTAACCAAGGCTGTAACGAGGTCAGGAGCTGAGTGACTCTGACAAAACCCAAATTGAGTGGCAGTGAGCAGGTTATTGTTGTGTAAGTGCCATTTATTAGCAGTGTCGATGACACTAGCCATCACTCTGTTGAATATCGAAAAAAGACTAATGAGGCAGCAATTGGGTGGGTTGGGTTTGTCCCTTTTTTGTGAACACAATATACCTGGGCAATTTTTCACACTGTTCATTTTGTAGCTGTGCTGGAACAGCTTGCAAAGGGCGCAGCTATTTCTGTAGCACGGTTTCAGTTCTATTTCTGGAATAATGTCAGGGCCCACAGCCTTTTCAGTATCCAGCGCCTTCAGCTAATTCTTAATATTACATGGAATGAATTGAATTGGTTGACAATTAGCATCTGCAATGCTGGGTACCTCAGGAGGAGGCCAAGATGTATCATCCACTTGACACTTTAGGCTGAAGGCAGCAAATGCTTCAGTCTTGTCTTTTGCACTGATGTGCTGGGCTCCCTCATCATTGAGGATGGGGATATTCGTGGAGGCTCCTCCTTGAGTTAGTTTTTAATTGTCCACTACCATTCACGACTGGATGTGGCAGGACTGCTGAGCTTAGATCTAATCCTTGGTTGTGTGGTTACTTAGCTTTGTCTGTTGCATGCTGCTTCTGCAGTTTGTCATGCCTGTTGTCCTGTATTATAGCTTCACCAGGTTGACACCTCATTTTTAGCCAAACCTTGTGCTGTTCCTGGCATGCACCCTTGCACTCTTCATTGAGCCAGGGTTGCTCCCCGAGCTTGATGGTAATGGTAGATAATGGGGGATATGGCAGGCCACTAATACAATTCTGCTGCTGCTGCTCATGGCCCACAACATGGCCCAATGTTGAGTTGCCAGATCTGTTCAAAATCGGTTTCATTTTGTGTGGTAGTACCACACAACACAATGGGTGGGTATCTTCAATGTGATGAGAGGACTTTGTTTCCACACGGACGTTACGTCGGTCACTTCACCCTTTACTGCCATGGACAGATGCATCTGTAACATGTAGATTGGTGAGGACTCAGCAAAGTTGATTATTTTTCTCTTGTTTGCTTTCTCACCACCTGCCGCAGATCCAGTCCAGCAGCTATGACCTTTGGGATGATTGGCAGAATCTTACTGGAATCATTTATAAACACAGCTTGTGATCATTTCTGGGTCCCAACCTCACAGGGGTCCGAGGCGCACTGATAAGGCACCAACAGGAAGTGGCCAATTTAAGTACACCGATCAGTTTCCCAAGGTGGGTGCCCAAGAGAAAGTCCTGCAGCACTGTACAGGCAACCAGTACTGTACAGGCTTTATCCAACCAGAGGAGGTAGGGTAAAGCACGAGGGTGCCTCAAAATGTATGTGCTCCCAGTTGTCAACTTAAATATTAAAAATACGTTCACAGTTCTATGGTTGAGGCTGCAGCCTTCTTACAGTTCATTCATTGGGCCAGTGAGAAGAGGCATTGATTGTTCTCTACCCTGCCACCTCCAAGATACTGATGACCTCTGCAAGGTTTGTTCTGACACCGATAAGGTACCTTCTGCATCTGAAACATTCTGTGATGCCAAAATTGGTCTTCACTAAGTAGCTGCTGTCGCTTAAGCCCAAGACTGACAAAAGCACAGGGAGATGGGGAACATTTCATGGATGCAACTGAAACTGTAACTTTCCAAATAACCTCACCCCTCGCCACCAAAGTCACCTCTGTGCTAAGATTTTGCCCACAATTTCTGAAATTCAATTATCTAATTGAAGAAAAATGTACAATTAATATAACAGATTTTCGGTGAGCCTCTTTGGGCATATACATTTCTGTAAACTATAGGTCAGAATTTACAAATTAGGAACAGGAGTAGGCCACTCAGCCCCTCGAGTCTGCTCTCCTATTTAATGAGATCATGGCTGATCCATTTGTAACTTCAACCCCACATCCCTGCCTACCCTCTGATAACCTTTCACCCCCTTGTTCATTGTTACGACCACGTGGGCTAGTGCGCGGTCAATTTCAGTGCCACAGGCCCTGGAGTCCCAACATAAGTGAATTAACCAATCATTTGCATGTTTTCCTGAGGTCTTTGACCCTTGACTGCTCCAATGACTTACAAACACCAGATTGTAGGCAAAATATTTGGTAAACCTTTATTTATAACAAGAGTAGTGATAAACATGTAATGGAAATAATATACCAATCGTCTACAAATCGAACTGTTCCTCAAACCCCGTCCCACCCTCCAACCAGACACACACAAGACAGACACATGGTGAGCGGGAAGGAAAGGTTCCAAAATAAGAGGGATTAAAAGGGCTGAGATGAATCTTTGCTGCTGCGTCTTTGTATCTTGAAATCATAATAATAATAATCACTTATTGTCACAAGTAGGCTTCAATGAAGTTACTGTGAAAAGCCCCTAGTCGCCACATTCCGGTGCCTGTTCGGGGAGGCTGGTGCGGCCTCATCATCGGTTGATGGGGATCTTCTAATGTTTGTCTCAACTAGAACTCACAGGCTGTAAGGCTTCCTCTAGGAAGTTACCTTCACTTCCACTGACCTGGGCTTTCACATGGAAGATTCCCCTCCGGTCTGTATAATTCTAACTTGTGTCCACCAGATGGAAGATCAGCCTCACTGAGTCAAACTGAAGTTCTCACCATGAGAATTTACAAGAGAGTTTTCCATCCACTCTGCCTCTGTGACGCTTGTCTGCTCTTTCTGAAGATCAAGATTAACAGTAATGAACAGAAAGTACCCTTTCTTCCAGACCTCTAGAGATCTCATGGGAGAGTTATCAGCACTGTGTCTTCCCCAGCCTTCCAAACAGAGGTTGGGCTTTTACTGAGCTGGCTGTAGACTGCTCACAGTCTTTTGGTCAGAGGGTAAACTTCACAGGCCTGGCTGGATGGAGAATGCTTGCAACACTTAAATCAGGATTGATAATGTCCAGATCTGTTCACTCCAGCTGAGATGTCAGAGAGAGAAGAAGTTTCCGCCTTTCTGGGAGAGATATTTAACAGGCTTCTGCTCAGCTCCTTCTTAGAACGAAACTGCAAGCAAAAATTGAACCTGCCTTCTGCCCAAACTCTTCTGAAAGGCTCCACCAATCCCAATTGAAAACAGAAAATGTCCTGGGGGAGTCTTAGTTCAAAATCAAAAGTCTGTAGTTTTAAAAACAGCCAGCAGGACAGGCATTAAAAGGAAACCCGGATCAGACATGGACTTGAAAGAGGTTCCTTACATAATCAAGCGTCTATTGAGCTCTTCCTTAAAAATATTCAAAGACTTTGCTTCCACTATCTTTTGAGGAAGAGAGTTCTGGAGATTAATGTGAAAAATACCATTTATGAGACATTTTCCTCATGTTTCAATTCGCTACATCCGAGTCAAATTGTTTACATGTAACAACTGTGTAGCTTCTTGACAGAAGTCAGAATTGACTAGTGTTGTACGCTAATGTTTGATGTGAAAGTTGATGGTTACTCACCTCAGCAGCAATTTAAATTTCATGGGGGAGATAAGGATTTGTCCATCTTTCACTTTATCCATTATTATTCTCTCTCGCTATTACTTTTAAATAAATGTTATTTCTTCACACTATTTAACATTATTAGAGTACCAATAATTGTGTAGAGGCAAGGCACCTTGCCCCATAAAATTTGCCACATTTATTATGAGCTTGAAGGGTAATAATGATAAAAAAACACACCTTGCTCAGTTTTAACCAGAAAGGATGCTTCCTGAAGTTTCTTGCAAAATATCTGTTACTGATTAGTATTGTAACTTCCCTTTTAATATTTGATTCATGGTTGCTATTCTGTTTCTACCCATCAGACACTTATATTAAAGCCCGTCTCTCATTTTCTCACTTCCAACCTTCACCTTCCATTTACGTAGTTTGACAGCCTCTTGTGTCTCTTTTTCTCATTATTCTGTGTTGATTTATTTTTTGTTCTTGACCTTTTTAAAAAAAAACATCCTTTTCTTACTACCCCTTTCACCCTATCTTCCACACCAGCCACACCTTACCACACTCACCTCCTCTCCCATCCACCAACAGCGCATTTGTCATGGTTAAACCCTGGGCTGCAAAGAACATTGAAATTTTGGAGGAAATAGATAAAAGGACGTGTGCAACAAACTGGATCTCCTGGCCGAGTGCAGCTGAGTTCCCCTCAGAGACTTGCCTGTGAAAAGCTTAAGTTGCTGTGGGATCTGTCGGATAATTTCCAGACATCCTGGAGAAACACGTCCGTTTCAGGAGTTGGAATGTGAGGTGAAGAGAAACTAATTCATTATATCATATGTGGCCAAGATGTTGATAATATCTGAAATATGGAAAGATTTGGGATTGTCTGTTGGCTGTACAATGTGGAATGCTAATAGCAGCTGGACTTCAATTCACATTAAAATTCACATAGAATACTCCATAGTGAATTAGAAATTTCAGCCAAGCTGTTGGCTGGAGCTGCCTGAGCAGAGACAAGTGGAGTTAGGAAACCCAACCGCAAGTTAACTCAGGTCATTCTTGACCTTCAGATCTCCTGGGTTAAATTGTGTGGCATTCTTATCAGTCAAACTATATTACCCAGCAGAGAACAGGAGGAAACTTGGGGCGAAATTCTCCGTTTGAGAGACTAAGGGCATGATTTACAGACCGGGTCCCAGTTGGACACAACTGGTAGATCCTGGGAGAGGCCTCCCCCAGGATTCCCAATGACCCTTGCATTTTAATATCTAACCAGATCACACAAGATGTCACAATCGGATCGCACTCAGGATGAGCAGGACCCAGTCTCGCACGGTTAAGTGAGTTTAAAAATCTACTTAGCCGTTCTGACACCGGATCAAATGGCCACCTGGCACATATTGGCCTCATTGAGGAGACCCCAACCGAGCACTCATTAGTACTGGTCCTCACAAACGGGTGCCTAGGTGGCACTGCTAGGCTGGTAACAACACTGCCAGGGTGCCAAGGTGCCAGGCTGGAACTTTGCTCGCCTTGGGGATTGGACCCAGGGGCTCACTGCCAATATGGGGTGGGGTGTGAGAGGCTCAAGGACCATCCAACAGGTGAGTTGGGGCATTGTGGGGGGTCAGGGGCTCGTGTCAGGAGGTCAGGATGCCATTTAAAATTGGTGCCCCAATCTCTTCCTGCACTTAGGAGCTCAGCTCGTCAGAGCTCTTCAGTGCAGGATATGTGGATAAGTGCGGCCTTGGCAGGCATTCCCTGCTGGGGGCTGAAAAAAACCCAAAGTGCCCTTAGATAGTGCAGTCATTCCCGGCATGACAAGCGCCAGGAATGACCCCTTCATTCTCGTCCAGATTAGTTAAATTGCACCCTATGTGTTGATGATGAGGCTAAATTACATGAGGTTCATGTTCCTGTTGGGGGCGCCAGTTCCAGAGCAATTCAAGGCGTGCTAATGGGCCAGTACTCTGCCCACATGAATCTAGAGCAATTCTCATTCCCATTGGCATCGGAATCACTGGGACCAGAATTGCCGCTGGAGTGCTTGCTGAGCTGGAGCTGCTCATAAGCACTCCCCTCCCCACACATTTTTACTACAACCAAGAAGATGGCCCCACGAAGAGCAGCACCATGCTTCATGGATGCCAAGTTGGACTGAATGCTGGATGCGATGGAGGAGAGGCAAGACATTCCCTTCGCCACTGTGGGCAGAAGGCTACCACCCGTGGACGTTGACAGGTGGTGGACGGAGGTGGCAGAAGTGGTGAGTGCTGTGGGCCTCACCAGATGAACTGGCTTGAGGTGTCGGAAAATATGAATGATCTCCATAGGTCAGCTTGGGTGATTCACCGCCTCTGTGACCCTGGCATCACTCTTGTTCCTCACTCCCTACCCTCAGAGGTCAATGAAAACCCATCTGCCTGCATCTCCCTTACATCCCACCCTGTACCAAACCCCAACACCTGTATTATCCTCTTTGGCCAGGTGCCTTACACACACATGTCAGCAGCTATAGACCCCCACCCCTGTGTCACTCACCTCCATGTGTCTCAACATGTCCTTTCTCTGCCCCCTGGGGAAAAACAGCCGACAATTGCCGGGAGTGGCAGAAGATGGGAGTGGGTGAGCCAGACCTTAGGGCTCTCACCATCGCTGAGCAGAGGGCGATGGAGCTAGCTGGGGAAGTGGAAAAGATAACTATCTCCCAGGTGGAGGTCGGAATAGGATAATCAAGTGAGCCCGAGTGCAAAGTGATGTCTATAATAAGTGAGTCAATCCTGTCCCCAGATCACTCCTACCCGAGATCTCACCGTGTGTCTTGTCTTTTGTCTTGCAGGATCACCAATAGTGTAGCCGGCCGTCTAGGGTTCCTCGTTCCAGCCACAACCCCAGCACACCCTCAAGGATCAGCCAAGGGATGATACTGACTTCTCGGCATTGCATTCACTACACCCTCCACCAACCCAGGTACTATCACCTCGGTGGGTCTATTCGTGAAGACGCTCCTGGTGCGCATGTTACATATGCTACAGCACATCAGGTAGAGGTAGGGACACCCGAGGGAGCGGGCAGTTGGAGGGCTGTCCGATCCCAGGAAAGAGCTGTAGGATAGACAGGTGCATTGCTTCGGGAAAGGATGATCCCATCACTGGTGGAGATGCAGACACAGAACCAAGGTTTACAGGAGGGGATATCAACAACCTTCCAGTGCCGGCAGGTGCAGTTGGAGTAGTCCAACGGCCTTCAGGCGCAGGAGATGGTGACGACAATGCGTGGTACCCAGGCGTCTTTGGTGGAAGCCTTGGGTGAAAATGTCACAGCCATGGGACAAAACATCCAAGGCTAGAGGCACACTGTGCGGTCATGGCTGAGGCTCAGGACAGGGGAGCCCAGTCACAGGCAGCCATGTGCAAGGCTCACATGAACATTGCTGCAGCGCTCCAGAGCGTAGCCCAGTCACAAAGGGTCATGGCGGAGGGCATTGAGAGCATTGGCTGGGCACTGACTGACCTGGGCTAGGCACAGTCCCAGAGGGACCAGGCACTGTACCAGAGGGACATGACCAAGGCAGTGAGGGACATGTCTCACTCGCTGAGGGACATGTCCCAGTCTCAGTGCTCTATGGCTGAGGGCATCAAGACCCTGGTTGAGACAAGAGCGGGCTTCCAGGACTGGCAGTGCCAGGTGATGGTGAAGCCTCTGGAGCTCACTCTGGCCTCACCTCCATCCCGTTGAGTAGCACGGCGACCATTGATCTGCCCCAGGGAGGAAGTGAATCCTGCAGAGGAGGTGCTCAGCGCTTATGAATCCCTCCCCCCACCTGACACTGGCGCATCTGATGGCCAGCAGGCAGAAGGGAGTGGCAGCTGATCACCTTTGACACACGAATGTTGGCTGAGCCCAACCATGTCCAGGCCCTCCAGAGGCTGGCCGCCAAAGACACCTCAGGTGAGAGGGTGAGATTTGCACCAGGCCATCTACACATCGGAGGTGCTGTACGAGCTCACACCTAGAAGGAGTGGTAGGCTGCTTAAGATAAGAAAGTTTAACACCAGTTACGTTGGCACGTAGGTTAGAGGTCGGGGTCAGGGTGTAATACAGTAAATAGTCACGATTAAACATCTTTGCACCAAAACTGTGACCTGCCTCAATCCTCTGTCTGAAGGGTGTGAGGGATGGGTTGGGCTGGGTGTAGAGGGTGTGACAGGTTGGGGGTTTGGGGGGGGGGGGGGGGTCTGATGTGAGAGGTTGGTGGTGTGAGCTGTACGTGCTGGAGGATAGCACAGGGCAGTGCCC
Source organism: Scyliorhinus torazame (assembly GCF_047496885.1). Classification (NCBI taxonomy): domain Eukaryota; kingdom Metazoa; phylum Chordata; class Chondrichthyes; order Carcharhiniformes; family Scyliorhinidae; genus Scyliorhinus; species Scyliorhinus torazame. The sequence goes on from NC_092713.1 coordinate 125,458,040, forward strand.
CCAGGACAATTGGACATTTCACCTGGGGTCACCCTCAGAATTGGCAGAAGTGTGAGGCTGTCTTGTGTGAGAAGGCCAGAAGTATGAGGCCACCATCTTCATAACCGCCATCCACCAAAAGGATATATGGGCCTGTGAGGTGGAATGGCCATCTCACATTCAGGGATCACCTGGGCGGACAGTGGAATGTGATCCTAAAGGCAGGAGTCAGACTTTGTCAAACAATGAAGAGCACGAGAGCTCATCTCACAGCGAGTTATCATAATGATAATAATAATCTTTATTGTCACAAGTAGCCTTGCATTAACACTGCAATGAAGTTACTGCGAAATGCCCCTAGTCGTCACACTCCGGCACCTGTTCGTGTAAACAGAGGGAGAATTCAGAATGTCCAAATTACCTATCAGCACGTCTTTCTGGACTTGTGGGAGGAAACCCACGCAGACACAGGGAGAACGTGCAGACTCCACACAGACAGTGACCCAAGCCGGGAATTGATGCTGGGAACCTGGAGCTGTGAAGCAACAGTGCTAATCACTGTGCGACAGTGGAACACTTTCACTTGGGTGTGTGTGTGGCTCGATGCCGATGATATTCAGGTCTGATGAATCATGTGACTATCAGACATTTATGTTATGTTTATGTTTCCTGTCTGCAAACCTGTCCCTTCAAATATACCCATCGCCACACTGGTACTGCGCATCATCATCCCCCATCCTGTTGTCCTACTGCCTGCCCAGGGCCAACACCCTGTGGTGATGAAGGTAGCACTCTCGGAGAGGGCCGAGGGAGCTGGGGTGGTGGGATGCGGTAAAGGAAGAAGGGACAGGGGAGGATGTAAGTGGCGATGGGTAAGTGGGCAGCACTTGGTGAGGGGGTGTTGGGGACAAGTATGGAGAGGTGGGGCAGGCTGGCGGAGCTGCCAGTGGCCGAGCCTCTTCGTTATAAAATCAGGAGATGATGAGGTTTTCCCGCATACAGCGACCCTGGAGCTCACCTTGGGCGGTCTGCCATGTGAGCCTGGGTTCCATTCCCAGATCATTCTGGATATCCTCCTCATCCCACTCGTCAGATGAGGCCCGGTGTTCCTCCTCCTCCAGCCTGTCCCCCCTCTGTTGCATAATGTCATGAAGGACGCAGCAGGCCACCACCGTGTTTGATACACTTCTGGGGCTATGTTGGAGCACCCCAGCAGAGTGGTGCAGGCACTGGAACCACATCTTTTAGGAAGCCGATGCACCGCTCGATATATTCCTGGTCACTGCATGGGCATCATTGTAGCAGTTCTCCGCCTCGGTCTGGGGCCTAGGGACAGACGTCATTAGCCACAACCTCAGCACAATAGCCAATCCCTCACCCGAGGGAGCACCTCGACAGTGCTGGTAACAGGCGCAAGTTTGCATTCTGTGCAGCTGGCGGTCACAAACCAACTGCACATTCAGGGAATGGAAGCCCCTCCTATTGATGAAGCGGACCCCCTGATGAGCCGCTGCTGCCTATCACGCACTGGACCTGGGACATGCCAGCGGTGGTGGTGACTCACGCTGCCTGGGCATCCTGCTGGGCTTGGCCCAGATTGAAGTTTACATAGACCGCTGCCCGGGCAAATAGGGCATCCGCAACAGTGCTGATGTACCTCTGTACGGACATCTGCGATTTCTCAGACAGGTCCCCGCTCGGCACCTGGAAAGACCCAGAGGCATAGAAATTCAGGGTGACTGCCACCTTGATGGTCACCAGGAGCGGGTGTCCTCCTCCATACCCGTGCAGTGCCAGTACTCAGGATAACAGGAGTCTTTAGCAGTGCACACAGTCCGGCAGGTCCTCGAAGGACAGGCTCTGATGGTACAAACGTAGCCTGATGCGGTACCTCCTTCACACCTCCTCCTTGGCCAGTTGGACAGACACCTTTCCAGCCTCAACAGCCAACCCGTGCTCTTCTGGGGCAGCTTCCTCTTGTACAGTGCGCACCCGAGCAGACCTTCTGCCTCCAGCCTCCATGTATGGTGACGGCAGCTGCGGCCAGGTGGACGGCAAGCATTCCTGGCTGAAGTCCGAAATCCATTTTCAGCAGGAGGGAAAAGAGAAGACATGTTAGCCTGATGAGTATTCTCTTGCTCATCCAAATCCAACAGGTTACATAATGATCCTGGTTTGCATTTCAGCTCCGCTTTCCACATGCCCCCCCCCCTCCCCCCACAAACCCACCCCCACCGCTCAGCCATTCCCCCAATATGTTGCCTTCCACACTGCATCCTTGCCCCATCAGTGAGTGGCCCTGGGCCTGTGATGTGGGAAGCCTCTATCCTTGCCACCTGTCCCAGGCAACAGGGGTACTGGTGGCCGCCGGAACCCTTGCAGGCAATGACCTCTGCGGCATCTGTCCTGTCTTCCCAGTGGAGTCGACTGTGGGTATCCTCATTGGGTGGGCCGTGTGTTATCCCAACAGCAAGGTGGCACCTGGTTGTGCAGTGGAGAGGTTCACCATGTGCCACCAACAACCCATGCTTAGAGGCTTGTGTGTGGGCAGGTTGTTCAAATGGAGGTGAGGCAGGGAAGTGTACGTCTGCTGGGAGCGTAGCCGCAGTGTCACGTGGGTCCTGGGTGTGACACACAGGTTGTGACAATGTGTCTGGGGTCAGGATGGGTGGAAACAGGAGTGCAGTGGGTAGGCAGGGCTTGGGGGCAGCTGGTAGTCCTGCGTAGAGGGCTAGCTGATCATGTAACCGGTGAGGCCTCTGCCCTGAGAGGGACAGTGTGCTTGTGAGGGTGTCAAAGGCCACGGTGCATATGTCCTAAGTTTGGGGTGAGCTCTGCTATTCCCATGCTTCCCCTGCAGTGGGGCTGAGCTTCTGATGAGGCCACTGAGGAGTGCCAGCACCTGGTGTGCCACTGATTGAGCTTGGCCACGCCCATCCCATTGATGGGTCAGCTGGGGTCTGAGGGTTTCAGAGGGGTGGCCTGGGTGGGCTCCCAAATAGCCAGTGGCTCTGTGAACATTTATAGCACACAGTGAGCAGTCAGCAGAGTGAGAAGCCAGGGGTCTGTAATTTGTACCAAATGGGTGCGTTTACTGCAGCAATGGCAGCCTGAGCCAAGCCACCACGATCTCGAGGGGGACACCCCAAATTACAGAGCCACCACAAAGTCACTCCCCGCTACTGACCACAGCCCCCCCACTCCCCCCACGCCAGCTACCCACCCCCCGCCCCGGCAGTCACCCCACAACAACGCTATAATTTTTAACTGTTTTTAAAACTTTGCTCACCTTCTCTCTCTCTCTCGCAGCAGTCATGGCGTCCAGTCCCTGCTTGTAAACACCTGTACCAAATCGTGCCCGCGTGACCTCCGCCTGAGAGGGGCAGAGAATCGAAGAGACCCAGAGCATACTGGGCCCAGCCCACTAATGACATGTAAACTAGTGTAAATTCCGGTTTTGGCATGCCACCGCCAGCACGTGGCGCAAACCTGGTCACCGCCACCAGCGAGGGACCGGAGCATGGCGTCGAATTTTGGCTGGGCAATTTGCGTTTCCGGCGTCGAGGGATGGAGAATGTAGCCCATGATATGACAATAGCTCTGTCCTTGGCCTCCTTCAGTCTTCCAGTGAAGCCTAATGTAAGCTTGTGGTGTAACGCCCCATCTTTTGATCAGGCCCTTTACACTGGGTTCAATAATTTCAGACCATAATCTCTGCCCCCATTTTGTTTCCTTTTCCTTTGCAGGCTTCGCTTTTACTCGTGTTTTTCTCACATTTTTACTTTTGGCCATAAGCAGTTTATCATCCTGCCATCCACACCTCCTGCAGACAATTTTTTTGTTTCTTTATTTGTCCCATTACAATTTCCCTTGGCCTTACACCACTAACTTCCACCCATCACAGACTTTCCCTTTTGTTCTTGCTTTACACTCTGCCCGCTGGCCCTTTCACTTGCTTAAAACCTATTACATTTCCAACTTTCCCCCAGTTCTGATGCAAGGCCATTGATCTGAAGCATTTTCTATTTTTATTTCAGACTTCCAGCATCCACAGCAGTTTACTATGTATTTGATATGCAAGTCAGGTATCGAAGCGAATGAAATGATGCCTGCATGTCTGTTCTTCTCACATTGGCTTGAACGGTGGAATTGATTAATAACATAATTGCGTATCAAGTAGGAAATATCTTTCGATCTTCTGTGTTGCATGCTGCCTTAAAGCCTCATAAAAATGGGTCGACAGGTTGGTGAGGTGGGTGGGAGGTTAAGGGAACGCAGGGCTGGGTGTAGAAGGGGAAACTATTGGTTGCAGTGTAGAAGGAGAAGCTATTTCATTAGTTCCCTGTTCCCTTGTTTCAACTATTTTGTTTCCACATTATGGTAGCGAGTCAGCATTCTGTGCACCAAAGGTGTGCCTAGGTTACCATGTTCAAAATCTCGCTGAAAAGATTCTGAAAAAGGACACTTCGGGCAGAATTCTCTGTCAACCAATGCCAAAATTGGGACAGCTGATTTGGCGGAGAATCAGTTTTGATGCCGAAATCATGACGAGTGCTGGTTTCACGCCGAATCACAATTCTCCAGTGCCTCGACAGCGGTGTCAACAATCTCTCCCTCAATGGCAACAAAACTAAAGAGCTGGTCATTGACTTCAGGAAGCAAAGTACTGTACACACCCCTGTCAGCATCAACGGGTGGTGGCGATGGTTAGCAGTTTCAAATTCCTAGGGGTGCACGTCTCCAAAAATCTGTCCTGGTCCACCCACGTCAACGCTACCACCAAGAAAGCACAACAGCGCCTATACTTCCTCAGGAAACTAAGGAAATTTGGCATGTCTACATTAACTGTTACCAACCTTTACAGATTTCATAGAATTTACAGAGCAGAAGGAGGCCATTCAGCCCATCGAGTCTGCACCGGCTCTTGGAAAGAGCACCCTACCCAAGGTCAACACCGCCACCCTATCCCCATAACCCAGTAACCCCACCCAACACTAAGGGCAATTTTGGACACTAAGGGCAATTTATCATGGCCAATCCACCTAACCCGCACATCTTTGGACTGTGGGAGAAAACCGGAGCACCCGGAGGAAACCCACGCACACACGGGGAGGATGCGCACAGACAGTGACCCAAGCCAGAATCGAACCTGGGACTCTGGAGCCGTGAAGCGATTGTGCTATCCACAAGGCTACCGTGCTGCCCCTTAGATGTACCATAGAAAGCATCCTATCGGGCTGCATCACAGCCTGGTATGGCAACTGCTAGGTCCAAGACCGCAAGAAACTTCAAAGAGTCGTGAACACCGCCCAGTCCATCACACGAACCTGCCTCTCATCCATTGACTCCATCTACACCTCCCGCTGCCTGGGGAAAGCGGGCAGCATAATCAAAGACCCCGCCCACCCGGCTTACTCATTCTTCCAACTTCTTCCATCGGGCAGGAGATACAGAAGTCTGAGAACACGCACGAACAGACTCAAAAACAGCTTCTTCCCCATTGTCACCAGACTCCTAAATGACCCTCTTATGGACTGATTTCATTAACACTACACCCTGAATGCTTTACTTGATGCCGGTGTTATCTAGTTACAATGTGTACCCTGTGTTGCCCTATTATGTATTTTCTTTTATTTCCTTTTCTTTCATGTACTTAATGATCTGTTGAGCTGCTCGCAGAAAAATATTTTTCACTGTACCTTGGTACACATGACAGTAAACAAATCCAATCCAATGCGTTCCAGTCTGCACGTAAGGTAAGCACCATTGGCATATCATTAGCAGGCCTGACCCGGCATTCTCCGGGCCCGCCGCAATTGTCTGCCTCCACTGGGGGAAATTCCCGGATACGAGGTCCACTTGTGCTTTAAAAATCGGGAAACAGGTTGATGAGGGAGAGAGAAGATGAGGTAGGACATGCAGAGGCGTGACCATGGACTGCCGGTCCTGATACTGGCTGGGCTGGCCTTGGGGGGGCAGTGGTCCAGCAAGAGTCGGGGGGATGACGCAGAGACGGGCTGTGGAGCCGGGGTAACTCCCCATGGGTCTGGGGCAGTGTTCCAGGCATGGACATGGGACTAGCATGGTATCCAGGCCTACAAAGCAGCCATCTTGCTGCGCACCCCACTGACCACCCACATTGGTTCTGCAGACGGACACCGGTCGGATGGGTGCCCACACCCCATCCCCCACCCTCCACCCCTGCACCCCAGCCCCACCCTCCACCTCACCAACCCGCACTCCAGCCCCCACCCTCCACCATACCACCCCACCCCCAAATGGCTGCCATCCGCTTGCGGGGCATCACGTGGCGGACATAGATATTGGAATTCAACCGGCAATGGTGGCCTTCCTGCCAGACCGGGTATGCCATTGAAGACTCCGGATGAGCAAGGGGACAATGCGACATATCTGCCAGATCATGGCGCACCTGGCATCGTGGGGGAATGAGGTAGGACACTCGCTCCCAGTGGCCGTCAAGGTGACAGTCGCCCTTAGGTTTTACCACACAGGATCCTTTCAGAAGCCAAGTGGGGACCTGTCCGGGATCTCACAGAACTCGATGCACAGGTGCATCCGTACCGTCACAGAGGCCCTATATGCCCAGTTGGCACAGTGCATCCATTTCAATGTGGACCGGATCCACCAGGATGCCTGGGCAGCAGGGTTCATTGCCATCAATGGGATGCCCCTTCTCCGGGGGTGATTGACGGGTTGCATGTCATCCTAAGAGCACCTGCAAATGACAGGCCAATCTTCACAAACCGAAACGGATTCCACTCGATGAACATGCAGCTGGTGTGTGACCATCAGCTGCACATCATACGCGACTGTGCCTGATACCCCGGCAGTGTGCATAATGTCTTCATCCTGGCACACTTAATTTTTGAGGTGCACCCCTGGCTGGTGGGTTCAAGGGCTCCCACCTGTGTGTGTGTCATCCTCATCGCTGGTCGGCACCTGTGCTTGTGTTTGGGGTCTGGGGCGAGGGACACTAGAAGGGCCCGCCCATCACCAGCAGCACTTGTAGGACATGAGAAAAGGGGCAGGATTCTCCGCACCCTGACGCTGAAATCGCGTTCGGCGACAGGGCGCAGAACCGTTTTGGCACCGGAATTGGGAGCAGCGCGGTTTTAAATTCTCCGCCCCTGAAAATCGGCGTACTCATGGAGTGCACCGTGCCGAGAATTCACAACCTCAGGCCATTGCCTGAGACCTGCCCCACGATTCTCCTTTGCCGACTGGCTGAATTCCCGGTGGCGTGGCTTACGTGTGCTCACACTGTCCAGGATGCTCCCGTGGCAGCTGTGGACTCAGTCTGGGGCCGCCACAGTCGAGGGAGGGCCAATCGGCGGGCAGGGGGGCCTTCATTCAGGGCTGGGGCAATGTGGGTGGGCGGTCCAGGGCGCGCGAGCAGCCGATGCGGGGCAGTGCTTTGCCAGTCCAGGTCCACGGGCTGAGTCTGCCATGGAGTACGGTGCAGCCACTGCAGGCTGATGCCATGCGCATGCGCGGTCTCTGACCTGGAAGTGCTGGGACCCATATTGGCAGCTAGAGCTGCGAGCTCTATGACAGCTCCCTGCTAGCCCCCAATAAAATAGGGAATCTGTGATCTTTGACGCCAGTTTTCCTGGCGTAAAAGACCACAGTTTTCCCGACGGCGTGGGGACTTAATCCCAAAAACGGAGAATCTAGCCCAAGATGTATGATTGTACACGGGCCGGGAGGGATTGGGGGCAGTGGGGCATGTAGGGATAGTGATGGTGGTGGATTGGGGTTGTGGAGGTGGTGTGGGGTGTAATGTTCTTGTTGGATAACGTGATTTAGATTACAAGAACACTTGTAGCTAAAGTTATAAATGATTTATTAACATTAACTGGGTAAACTATATACAAAACAACAGATGAGTAACAGTAAGATCAAGTGCAAGCAACCTCTCTCCAGCTTCCTCCAGCCAGTCTGAGGGGTCATATGACTCTAACATTCACTTATATGCTAGTGAGACGCCTAGTGGTCTGTCAGTGAATTACAACATGACCATGATATCACTACATGGGGATAGTGTCTTGTGGGTGTGGGGGAGTCCTCAAACGTTCCTCATACAAGTTCTATGGATGTTAAAAGGAAAGTTTAAGGATTACTTAGTGTTGTATTCTTTGGGGTTGTATTTTAATTGATGGTTGCTAAGATGTTCACTGTTTATTCTAAAAAGGTTAACTTGAGTTCATAGAATAAACATTGTTTTGCTTTAAAAATTACTTTTCGATCCCTGCTGTACCACACCTGTAGAGTGGGCCGTGTGCTCCCCGTACCACAATCTATTAAAAGTTGTGGGTCAGGTGAACTCCATGATACATTTTGGGGTTCTCTAAACCGTGGCCCATAACACCTCTTATTGCTTTTTTAGTTGTCCTCTGCTCACTTTCCCCCTTACTGCTTTTTGTTTCTGGCCCCGTTTTACTTCCCTCCGACTTCCTGCATCGGTCCTCAGCCTCCTGCCACATTAGTTTAAACCCTCCCCAACAGCACTAGCAAACACCCTCCCCAGGACATCGGTCCCAGTCCTGCCCAGGTGCAGATCGTCTGGTTTGTACTAGTCCCACCTCCCCAGAACCGGTTACAATGCCCCTGGAATTTGAATCCCTCCCTCTTGCACCATCTCTATCAAGCGAAGCATTCATCCTATCTAACCTGACATTCCTATTCTGACCAGCTCGTGGCACTGGTAGCAATCCTGAGACAACTACCTTTGAGGTACTACTTTTTAGTGTTTAACTCCTAACTCTCTGATTTCAGCTTGTAGGACCTCAGCCCGTTTTTTCCCTATATCGTTGGTGCCTATGTGCACCATGACAGCTGGCTGTTCACCCTCTCCCTTTAGAATGTTCTGCAGCTGCTCCGAGACATCCTTGACCCTTGCACCAGGGAGGCAACATACCATTCTGGAGTCTCGATTGCGTCCGCAGAACCGCCTGTCTATTCCCTTTATGATTGAGTCCCCTATCACTATAGCCCTGCCATTCTTCTTCCTGCCCTCCTGTGCAGCAGAGCCAACCACGGTGCCATGACCCTGGCTACTACTGCCTTGGAGCCAACTCCCTCAACAGTATCCAAAACGGTATACCTGTTTTGCAGGAAGATGACCGCAGGGAACACCTGCACTGCCTTCCTATTCTTCCTATGTCTTTTGGTCGCCCATTTTTTATCTCCCTCAGTAATTTTCACATGCGGTGTGACCAACTCGCTAAACGTGCTATCCACGACGTCCTCAGCATTGCGGATGCTCCAAAGTGAGTCCATCCGTAGCTCCAGAGCCGTCAAGCGGTCCAACAGGAGCTGCAGCTGGACACACTTCTTGCACGTGAAGGAACCAGGGTCAGTGGACGTTTCCCTGAACTCCCACATCGTACAGGAGGTCTGGATGGTATTGCCCATGGCGCTGACAACCTCTGCCACCTGCATTCAGGCACGGTAAACGTCGGTAGCTGGCAGTCTCCTTCCCATGACAGGGTCATCCGAAATTCCTCCATGGCATCTAGCAGAGTCTCCAGTTCCGCATCAGTGAACACTGGGGCCGCACGTCTTGCTGCCATCTTGTTAGCTGGGATGGTGTGTGTGGGGAGTGGAGTGTGTCTATGCGGCTGCAGCTTTTCAGCCTCCTGAGTGACAATCATGGACCCAGCGAATCCCGCACCGTTTCTCATTGAAATCGATTGTGTTCCATGTGGTGCCGTGCTGGCCGCTTAACGGTCGCGGAATCGGTCCAGGTGCGGCGCCATTTTTGCTGATGTGGAAGTCCACAAATCCTCCCAGGCGTCAACACTTACAGCGTGATTCTCAGGCCACATTGTGCTCTCACTCAAGCAAAGCAAGGCTGGTGAATAGCAGGAGAGGCCAAAAACGAGAATCGCGCCATGGGTCTGACAGATTGAGGTGCAACTGGCCCATTCCTGTAGACAAAATCAGGATCTCGCCGTTCCGTGGCGAGAAACCAATTATCATCACTTAAGACCTATTTTCATATAATTAATGGGAGCGACCCCCATCTCCAACAGCCTCCTGTGATTCAGCGGCCTTCCCAGCAAGTGGTCATGCTGACACCGATTAGGACTCCTTTGAAATCGGGCAGAACGTTGGCGCAGTGGGTTAGCACTGCTGCCTCAAGGCGCTGAGGTCCCAGTTCGATCTCGGCTCTGGGTCATTGTCCATGTAGAGTTTGCACATTCTCTCCGGGTTTCGTGGGTTTCACCCCCACAATCCAAAGATGTGTAGGGTAGGTGGATTGGCCACGCTAAATTGCCCCTTAATTGGAAAAAATGAATTGGGTACTCTAAATTTACATTTTTAAATGTACTCCTTTTGAAAAACCTGAACCTGGTGGAAGGGCTGCTGTGGGGAGCCGAGGAGGTGAGTAGCCATCTTTGCTCAAAGGCAAAGAGTCCGGGGGCGCAGGGCTTGCTGCCCCAGTGCTTGACGGGGGATCCTCAGCTGGATGTGGGGGACCATCCACAGAGGGTGGGGGACCCTCTGCAGGGATGGACCACCATGGGAAGGTGGGGAAGACGCCGGGGGGGGCCAACCGCCTGCAGCACCACAATGCCAACTCTGGATCGAGAGTACCCATCTCAGGGGCAACCCTTGTCCCTGCCCATCTGTCCCACTGCCCACCCATAACTCTCACCGACTGCCGAGGCCTCTTACTAATAGGGAATTGGCAATCGTGGTTAAGTGAGCACTTCACACAACCCAAATGGATTCCCTTGGGAGGGCCATAAGACCATAAAACCATAAGACCATAAGACATAGAAGCAGAATTAGGCCACTCAGCCCATCGAGTCTGCTCTGCCATTCAATCATGGCTGACATTTTTCTCATTGTCATTCTCCTCCCTTCTCCCCATAACCCCTGATCCCCGACAGGGCTGGCCATGTAGCATGCGGGAGTCATTGCTTAGCATCCTAATCAGACCACGATGCCTGGACACTGTGCCTGAACACTGCGGGAGGCAACAACACACATGGATAGTTTTTTGAAGAATAAAGGGATTAAGGGTTATGGTGTTCGGGCCAGAAAGTGGAGCTGAGTCCACAAAAGATCAGCCATGATCTCATTGAATGGTGGAGCAGGCTCGAGGGGCCAGATGGTCTACTCCTGCTCCTAGTTCTTATGTTCTTATGCAGCAGCCAACATTCGAACACCCAGATCCGAGGTATCCGTGACGTGTCGGATGCACCTGTGGGCTATGGCTTACGAGATGCCACACAGGTACCCGCTCAAGTCCTGGAAGGATCCTGAGGCATAAACATTCAGGGCTGTGGTGACCTTTCCCTGGGCAGGAAACTATGTCAACTTTGACATGGACCAAGTCCAGTAAGACGCCGGGCAGCAGGACTCTGCCTTTGTCTGTATGCCCCAGTCCAGGGGCTGATAGATTGCACACATGACGCCCTGCACTCACCGGGCCATCTGAGAGTGCTGTACATTAACAGAAAGGGGTTCCACTCCCTGAACGTACAGCTCGTGTGTGACCACCACATGAAGATCATGCATGTGTGTGCACGCTTCCCCCGGAGTGGGCATGACAGCTACATACTGGGGCAATCGGTCATACCCGGCCTCTTCGAGGACCACCCCAGGATGGGCGGCTGGGTCTTAGGGGGATAAGGGGTACCTGCTGAGGACCTGGCTAATGATGCCAGTACGGAGATTGGAGACCGAAGCGGAGACCCAATATAACGAGGCCCATGTGGCCTCCCGGCTGTCATTGAGCAGTGCATCGGACTGCTCAAAATGCGGTTCCAAGGCCTCGACCGCTCTGGTGGTGCCCTGCAGTACACCCTTGGAGGGTCGCCTGCTTTGTGCTGGTCTGCTGTGCCCTCCACAACCTAGCACAGGAGCGGGGCGATGAGGAAGGTTGGAGATGTCTTGCCACCTCCGAGGAGGAGAACGAGGATGATGAGGCGGCACCGGGCTAGCAGGGGCTAGAGGACAATCCCAGGGAGGAACCGGAGTACCAGCCAGAGGCTACAGGACATGCTGCAGTGGCGAGGGTCCGGCAAGCCCAGGGGCCAGGGGGATCCTCATACTCACCCGCTTCACTTGTGGTCAGTGGGAGGGATGGGTCAGTCAGTAAGGCAATAACAACTCATGTTTGACAGGTTCTTCGAGTGGGGCTTCCGCCAGCCTCCGCGTTGGTGACTGCTCTGTCTTTGACCATCCCCATCCCCTCCAGAGCCCATTCCTCAAAAGTGCTGAGGATCCGTATGTCCAGCACACCTCTGCCAGTCTTGGCCCTCTCCCGGCGACTTGACCTTCAGAGACACAGAGAGGGCATTGTTAGCCGCACGAGTGGTTCACAGTGGTGAGAGGGAAGGGTTGGGAGCCCGAGTTGAAGGGAGAGGGGTTGTGTGAAGGGAGGGTTGGGGGCCTGGGTTGAAGGGAGAGGGGTTGTGTGAAGGGAGGGTTGGGGTCTTGGGTTGAAGGGAGAGGGGTTGAGTGAAGGGAGGGTTGGGGCATGGGTTGAAGGGAGAGGGGGTTTGAAGGGAGGGTTGGAGGCCCGGGTTGAAGGGAGAGGGGGTTTGAGGGTTGGGTGCTGCATTGGGGGTTGCGGGGGTGGATGCTCACTTGGGTGTGGTATGGTCTTGGGGGAGGGGTGGCAGTGGGGGCATTGGTGTCAACTCACTCATGCTTCCCAGTGTAGATTGTTGACCTTGTTCTTACGACACCAGAGGCCAGTCCACCTGGTCACACTCCCGTTGCTTATGGCTGCTGCCACCTCGTCCCAGGTGGCACGGGCTGCCCTGTGGCTCACCCTCCGGGATCCTCAGGGGAACAGGACGCCGAATCTTGGGGCCGGTCTTCTCGGCGCCATGGCTGGGAGCTGAGTGGGGCTGGCTGTGCAAGTGCTGTTTAAGTACTGCTCAACCTTGTTAGCGGGGGGCTGGCGAACGTGGTCTTGCTGAATTGGCTGGTGAGCCTTCATTTGCGGTGAAAAACCCTTGGGGCCTCGTTAAGTGGACTAATTAACGTCGAATAGTGTTGCTGGCCTCACTGGGCCGAGCACCGGAAAGCTCACGGCAGTTCCCACTCGCTACCACACTTAGAAATCTTTCTGAAAAATCGCGCCGTTAGTCTCAGGAACAGAGAATCCAGCCGTTTTAAAAGCACAAGTGTAAACTCAGCTTTGCAGGTGAGCTTCTATCGATCTTTTGCTCCTGTGCAGATCAGCAATGCCAATCGTTAGATGGTGTAAAAAGATAAAATGGCCGGTGTCTGCTCACAACCATTTCAGTGAGATCCGTGCTGATCATCACGTTGTGATAGTGTGGGTTTCCCACCAGTGTGCCAGAGCTATGCACAGTAGGCAGATCACCATGACGGTCAAATCCCTAATGCTGCTTTGACAAACGATCTGCCGTTTTCAACCTCAGCACTTTTGGTAATGCGCACTCTTAAACCCCACTACATCAATGCTACTTGAAAGAATCACCAAACAACTTTCAGGCGAGGTTGCTTCTGACTATCTAGTTGCTGCTGCAGAGTGACTTGAAGTACTGTGTTGGAGGAGGTGACAAGACGTTGTTTCAGTCAGAACGGAGTAGAGCTGGACATTTGCTTTAAGTTCCTGGGGGTCACCATCACCAACAGTCTGTCCTGGTCCACTCACTTTGATGCAACAGTCAAGAAAGCCCAACAACGTCTCTACTTCCTACGGAAGCTAAAGAAATTCAGATGTCTGCATCGACTCTCACAAACTTCTACAGATGTGCGATAGAGAGCATCCTATCCAGCTGCATCACAGCCTGGTATGGCAACTGCTCAGTCCAAGATCGCAAGAAACTGCAGAGTGTGGTGAACTCAGCCCAACGCATCACACAAGCTTGCCACCCCCACATTGATTCTGTATACACCTCCTGTTGCCTCAGGGAGGCAGACAGCATTATCAGAGACCCCTCCCACCCAGGCATTGCCTTCTTCCAGACCCTTCCATCAGGCAGAAGGTACAGAAGACTGAAGACCCGGACATCCAGACAGATAAATAGCTTCTTCCCCACAGCTACAAGACTCCTCAACAACTCCCCCTCAGACTGATCTGTGCCCTATAAGAACACTATTCACGACACCCTATGCTGCTCTTGCTCATGTATTTGCTTTGTTTGGCCCCTTGTTCCGCACTGTAACCAATCACTGTTTGTCGATGTGCCATTTGTCAATGTTCTCTGTTGATTATTCTTTTTTGTCTACTATGTACGTGCTGTGTACGTTCCCTTGGCCACAGAAAAATACTTTTCACTGTACTTCGGTACATGTGACAATAAAATCAAAACCAAAATCAAAATCAAATCAATTTAGAAGGAGTGGCATGGTGGCCTAGTTTTGAAAGGAATCTGAACACAATATTTGCTCGCAGTAATGAGGACTACAGTTGCTGTTCCTTCTGGACTGTAGCATCACAAGGCAGCAGAGAAGACAGCCTGCTCACAGAGGGAACAGGAACAGGGCTCTCAGACGGACGTATCCAGGTAACCTATTCAGAGACCACTCCTCCTATCTCTATCTTAGCCAGGTGTATTGTCTGGCACAGCGTTCCTTCACTAAAGACAAGGAGGTGGTCATTGAATGATGTCACCTCTTTGTCGACATCACTGTCTAGGCCAGCACTTTTGCCAATATAGCCCTTGAAAAGGTGATGGTGAGCCACCTTCTTGAACCACTGCAGGCCATGTTGTGTAGATGTACTGTTCTGGAGTGAGTTCCAGGATTTTGACCCAGTGACAGTGAAGGAACAGCGATATAGTTCCAAGTCAGGATGGTGTGTGGTTGAGAGGTGAAGGTGTTCCCTTACTGTCCTTGTCTTTCGAAGTGGTTACGGTGAGTTCCTGCAGTTCATCCGGTGTCTCCACTTCTGATCTTTAGATGGAGGGAAGGTAATTGATAAAGCAGCTGGAAGGTTGTTGACCTAGGGCACTCCCCTTATGAACTCCTGCAGTGATGTCCTGGGACTGGGATGATAGATCTTCAACAATCAGCAATAGTGAAGGAATGATAATGTATCTTCAAGTTCGGTTGGTGTTGGAGAGGAGCTTGCAGGTGAAGGTGATCCCATGCATCATTGCTGTTGTCCTTCTAGGTGGTAGAGATCATGGGTTAGGAAGGTGCTCTTGAAGGAGCCTTGAGTGGGTTGCTGCTGTGCATCTTGTAGATGGTACATGCAACATCCCTTTGTGTTAATGGTAGAGGGTGTGAATATTAAAGGTGGTGTATGGGGTGACAATCAAATGGCTGCTTTGTTTTGGATGGTGTTGAGCTTCTTGAGTGTTGTTGGAGCTGCACTCATCCAGGCAAGTGGAGAGTATTCCATCACACTATTGTGGTCCTGACTTGTGCCTTGTAGGTGATTGGCAGGCTTTGGCGAGTCAGGAGGTGAGTTACTCATTGCAGAATTCGCAACCTCTTGCCTGTGCTTTATATGGCCATTTTATGAATATACAATATTTATATGGCTGGTCCAGTTTCTGGTCAGTGGTGACCCCAAGGATGTTGTTGATGCAGAGCAAGGCTTACAGCGCAGGTTCATTTCCTGTACCAGCTGAGGTTATTCATGAAGGCCCTGCCTTCTCAAACTTGCCCCGTGCCTGAGGTGTGATGATCCTCAGGTTAAATCACCACCAGTCAGTGCAATGTTCTCTGCTTTCTTGATAAGTATGGCTTTGATGTGTAGTGTTCAACAAAGAACATCAAGCTATGTTGATCAACAAAGCTAATTTATTAACACTACTTATAACTAGATTCAAACGTCTTACTAAGATACAAAGGTTGCTAAATAAACTGTGCTATAATTCTATCTACAGATCTCCTGAACACACACTACTTTCTATCCCCCTAATCACCTTCTCCCAGAATCAAGAGTGTCTCGTGATCGATGTGACTGTTCTTGATCACCATCTGGTGGTTAGATGCATTTACATAAAATTGTTAACCCTTCATTTACCGTACAATATCCATATTGTCAGTCAGCTCTCCCCCTCAAAGGGGAAAGCAGCCTATGGTCATCTGGGACTATGGCGACTTTACTTACTTTTACTGTTGATGGGGGTTACAGTGATGGTAATTGAAGTGGGAACACCTATAGTGTGGTGGCCAGAACTGCACGCAGTACTCGAGCTGTGGGGTAACGAGCATTTTGTACAACTCCACTATAACCTCCCTGCTCTTATATTCTAGGCCTTGGCTAACAATGGCAAGTATCCCATATGCCTTCTTAACCACCTTGTTTACGTGTCTTTCAGGGATCTATGGACATGCACCCCAAGGCCCCTCTGGTCCTCTGTACTTCCCAACGTCTTGCCATTCCTTGACTATTCCCTAGCCTTGTTAATCCTCCAAAAATGCATCACCTCACACTTTTCAGGTTTAAATTCCATTTGCCACTGTTCTGTCCATCTGAGCAGCCCGTTTATATTATCTTATAATCTAAGACTTTCCTCCTTGCTATTTACCACACCACTAATTTTTGTGACATCTGTGAACTCATACCTCCCACTTTCATGACCAGATCATTAAAGTACACTACAAACAGCAAGGGACCCAGCACTGATCCCTATGGTACACCACAGGACACAGGCTTCCAGTCACAAAAACAAACGTTGACCATTTACCCTCTGCCTCCTGCAACTAGGTTACATTTGGATCCAATTTGCCAAGTTTTTAAGTCCACTAAAATCCTTAACACCGTCTCCCTCTACACATCTCACCAGGCTGCAGCCAGCAACACCACCAAAGGATCCCAGTTTTCTGCTCGTTGTTGCACCCCTGAGTTCTCCGATGACTTGGATGCCAGGAGGTGGGATTTTATTGCCTTCTCTCTAAACAAGCAGAAGCATAAGGATCAGATACATGTTTTTGTGACAATAGCAGTGTGGTAGTCACCACTAAGCAGTATTACATGTATTACGGTAAGGCCGTATAATAGAGGTACATGGGTAAATCCCTGCCTGCTGGCTTCGCCCAGTAGGCGGCGTATAAATGTGTGTGCTCGCCGGTGCTGCAGCCATTCTGATTCCAGCTACAGGAGGCACAACATCTTTGCTCAATAAAGCCTCAATTATTTCACAACTCTCGTCTTTGTGGTAATTTGCATCAATTTATTGAGCAAAGATTTTAAACCGATGGATCTCCGCATCAAGCCTGATCGCCTGCAGCCGAGCCCTCAAGCAGCCAATGCTACGTCTGCCTTTGAGCACTGGCTAGCCTGCTTCAAAAGCTGCCTCCGACCATCCGCTGAGGAACCCTCGGACTCGCAGAAGCTCCAAGTCCTTTATTCACGGGTGAGCCCTGACATTTTTCCTCTCATCCGGGATGCGCCCGGATGCGATGGAGTTCCTGAAGGGACATTACGTTCGACCAGTCAATCAAGTATACGCCAGGCACCTCCTGGCCACGAGACAGCAACTCCCCGGCGAGTCTCTGGACGATTTCTGGCGTGCCCTGCACATCCTGGGGAGGAACTGTGACTGCCAGGCAGTTTCGGCAGTCCAGCACACAGAACCTTTAATTCGAGACGCTTTCGTTACGGGCATGAGGTCTGCGTACATCCGCCAGCGGCTACTGGAATGGGATACGCTTGATCTTGCGAGAACTAGGCAGCTCGCTAACTCGTTAGAAGTGGCCTCCCGTAACGTCCAGGCAAAAGCCCCCAACCGCGCAGCACCCTCGTGGGCCCCACCAGCTGCCGACTCCAGCTCACCGCAAGCCTGCGCCGCGCGGCAGCCAGCCAACCCTGGGATGCCCAAGTGCAATTTCTGCGGGCAGAACAAACACCCCAGGCAGCGCTGCCCGGCGCGGAGCACGACCTGCAACAGATGTGGGAAGAAGGGCACTTTGTTTCTGTTTGCCAGGCCCGGTCAGTCGCCACTGTTTCCAGGCCCTGTGTTCCTGCACTACCCACGTGCGACCCAGGGGCACCACCATCTTCCTTATCGCCAGCCATGTGCGGCCGCCATTCTCTTCTCTGCAAACCATGTGCGGCCCGTGGGCACCGCCATATTTGGCGCCATTTTGGACGGCGTTTCACGACCCCTGCTCATCTGGCCGTTCATCGCCTGCCGCTACCTCCACTACCGCTGACCAATCCGGGGCCTCCCAGCATCTGCCGCAGCTCACCTCGATCACCCTGGACCAGTCCTGGCAACCGCAACCTCGCGACCGCAACAACGACGGTGAAGATCGATGGGCATGAGACGACCTGCCTTTTTGACTCCGGTAGCATAGAGAGCTCCATCCACCCTACTTCAGTAAGGCGCTGCTCCCTCCCGGTACACTCAGTCACCCAGAAAATCTCCCTGGCCTCCGGATCCCATTCCGTGGAAATCCGGGGGTACTGCATCGTGACCCTCACCGTCCAGGGCGTAGAGTTCAGCAACTTCCGGCTCTATGTCCTCCCCCACCTCTGCGCTGCCCTGTTACTCGGTCTTGATTTTCAATGCCACCTCCAAAGCTTAACCTTAAAATTCGGCGGACCCCTACCCCCCTCATTGTGTGTAGCCTCACGACCCTTAAGGTCGACCCACCTTTCCTGTTTGCGAACTTCACCCCGGATTGCAAACCCGTCGCCACCATGAGCAGACGGTACAGTGCCCAGGACAGGACCTTCATCAGGTCGGAGGTCCAGCGGCTTCTGCGGGAAGGGGTCATTGAGGCCAGCAACAGCCCCTGGAGAGCTCAAGTGGTAGGAATAAGGACTGGGAGAAGTACAGGAAGGTCATTGACTACAGTCAGACCATCAATCGGTACACGCAGCTCGATGCGTACCCCCTCCGACGCATATCTGACATGGTCAATCAGGTTGGGCAGTATTGGGTCTTTTCCACAGTGGAGCTGAAGTCCGCCTACCACCAGCTCCCCATCCGCCCGGAGGACTGCCAATACACTGCGTTCGAAGCAGATGGCCGCCTCTATCACTTCCTTAGGGTTCTCTTCGGCGTTACGAATGGGGTCTTGGTCTTCCAGCGAGAGATGGACCGAATGGTTGACCGGTACGGATTGCGGGACACCTTCCTGTACGTAGATAGCGTCATCATCTGCGGCCACAATCAGCAGGACCACGACGCATACCTCCAAAAATTCCTCCAGACCGCCAAACTCCTTAATCTCACGTACGCACCACCCGCTTAGCCATCCTTGGTATGTCGTGGAAAATAGAGTTCTCGGGCCCGACCCCGACAGCATGGAGCTCCCACTTCCCCACTGCCCCAAGGCCCTGAAACGATGCCTGGGGTTTTTCTCCTACTTTGCCCAGTGGGTCCGTAATTATGCGGACAAGGCCCACCCAGTCATTCAGTCTAGTTTTTCCCCTGACGGCTGAGGCCCGCCAGGCCTTCAACTGCATTAAGGCAGACATTGCCAAGGCCACGATGCACGCGGTCGACGAGTTCCTCCCCTTTCAGGTCAAGAGCGATGCATCGGACGTAGCTTTGGCCGCCACCCTCAACGAGGTGGGCAGGCCCATGACCTTCTTCTCCCGCACCCTCCATGCCTCCGATATTCGGCACTCCTCTGTCGAAAAGGAGGCCCAAGCCATTGTGGAAGCTGTGAGACATTGGAGGCATTACCTGGCCGGCAGGAGAGTCACTCTACTCACAGACCAACGGTCGGTAGCCTTCATGTTCAGTAACACACAGCGGGGCAAGATCAAAAACGACAAGATCTTGAGGTGGAGGATCGAGCTCTCCACCTCTACTTACGAGATTTTGTATCGTCTGGGGAAGCTCAACGAACCCCTTGATGCCCTATCCCACGGTACATGTGCCAGCGCACAAGTGGACAGACTCCGGGCTCTCCACTATGACCTCTGCCACCCGGGGGTCATCCGTTTCTTCCATTTCGTCAAGGCCCGCAACCTGCCCTACTCCATCGAGGAGGTCAGGGCCGTCACCAGAGACTGCCAGGACTGCGCAGAGTGCAAGCCGCACTTCTACCGGCTAGATCGAGTGCACCTGGTGAAGGCCTCCCGCCCTTTTGAACGCCTCAATGTGGACTTCACAGGGCCCCACCCCTCCACCGACCGCAACCCGTACTTCCTGAACGTGATTGACGAGTACCCTCAGTTCCCTTTCACCATCCCCTGCCCCGATATGACTTCTGCTACGGTCATTAAAGTCCTCCACAGTATCTTCACTCTGTTCAGTTTCCCCACCTATATCCACAGTGATCGAGGATACTCTTTTATAAGTGATGAGCTGCATCAGGTCCTGCTCAGCAAGGGCATCGCCTCGAGCAGGACGACCAGCTACAACCTCCGGGGAAACGGGCAGGTGGAGAGGGAGAACAGGACGGTCTGGAAGGCCGTCCTGCTGGCCCTGTGGTCTAAAAATCTCCCGGTCTCCCACTGGCAGGAGGTCCTCCCCGACGCGCTCCATTCCATCTGTTTGCTCCTTTGCACCGCGACTAACGAGACCCCTCACAAACGTGTGTTTGCCTTCCCCAGGAAGTCCACCTCCGGGGTCTGACATGGCTGACATTTCCTGGACCCGTCCTCCTTTGCAAGCATGTGCGGACCCCTTGATCAAAAGAGTCCATCTCCTACACGTGAACCCGCAGTACGCCTACGTGGCACACCCCGACGGGCGCCAGGACACAGTCTCCCTCCAGGACCTGGCACCCGCTGGATCCCCACCCACGGCCCCCGTCATAACACCCCCCCCACCCCCCCTGGCTGCCTCATTCACCACTGCACCACTCACCCTCCCTCCAGTGAACCTCACCGCTGCCCCCGCCCCAGTAGGATCCATCCTCCCACTGATTCCACTCAGGGGTGACGAGGACAACATGCTCCCGGAGTCACAGGTGACCAAGTCGACGCCCACATCGCCACCAGGACTGAGGCGATCGCAGAGGAGGGTCAAGGGCCCCAACAGACTGAACTTGTAATCTTTTTCCACCACCCCCGCCGGACTCTTTTTTTAACAGGGGGTGAATGTGGTAGTTACCACTGAGTAGTATTACATGTATTACGGTAAGGCCGTATAGTAGAGGTACATGGTAAATCCCTGCCTGCTGGCTCCGCCCAGTAGGCGGCGTATAAATGTGTGTGCTCACCGGTGCTGCAGCCATTCTGATTCCAGCTACAGGAGGCACAACATTTTTGCTCAATAAAGCCTCGATTATCCCACTACTCTCGTCTTTGTGGTAATTGATAGTGCATCAAGCAGGTTTCCCTATGATGCATTGTCATGTGGGAGCATCTTTAAGAAATGGGTATTTTAAATGGGTGTGTATATAAATATCTGTAGTGAGAATACCTTTAAGAAATGGATGTTTATTACTGCAGTGATGTTAGAGAGGGGGTGGAGCTGGACTGTCTGTCAGCTTTTTACTTTCGTTTTAGGCTGTCTGCTGCAGGGTGTGTTTTAGTTTCGTTTTCAGAGCTGGACAGCTGCAGTCACAGCCAGAAGGGGTATTAGCCTCTCTCTCTGTAATGTAAAAACTGTAAATCGATCCTTTGGTGATTTAAAACTAATAACTGCTCTCAGTAGTGACTTTAACCTGATGTGCTTCTGTTAAAAGTTCTTTTTTAAGTCTTATGGGTGTTAAAAGGACAGTTTAAGGATTACTTAGTGTTGTATTATTTGGGGTTGTATTTGAATTAATGGTTGCTAAGATGTTACTGTATGTTTTAAAAAGGTTAACTTGAGTTCATAAACATTGTTTTGCTTTAAAAAATACTTTTCCATTTCTGCTGTACCACACCTGTAGAGTGGGCCGTGTGCTCCCCATACCACAATCTAGTAACGGTTGTGGGTCAGGTGAACTCCATGATACACTTTGGGGTTCTCTAAACCCTGGCCCATAACATGCATGCACATGGTCTTGCAGGTGTTACGGATGGAAGGGGTTAATTTTAACAGCACTAATTTCTCCTCTCACCACCTATTCGTAATCAGAAAGGTGTTTTGGATTTGCTTCCCCCTGATAAGCAATGTTGTATTTCCCAGCCTCTTAATTTTGGTGCCATTCAATTTTCAATCAATAATGCCAGTTTTTTCAATTCTAGTAATAGGATATCAATATATATTTTGCAAAAACATACAGTGTGAAGTCTTAGTCCCCTCACACAGGAGCTGAATCTCAATATGGAGATATACTGTAACCACAAGGGGCAGCACTCACTGTGTAGTTGATGCATGACCACACCAAACCATCATGCCCATAATGCTACTCCTTTTCTTGCAGTTCCTAATGGGAGGAATCCTAACATCTTTGAAAGTAATTGCAGGTCGGGACCATTTCTGGGTCCTAACCATGCATTTTCTGGCAGTATGCCCACTGGCACAAACCTCTGGAAGGTCGCCTCCTAATCGGTGTAATTGGTAATGGGGAATGGGTCCTGGGGCTGCAGGCCCCGATCCCAATCAGGCTGCTATGGACTCCTTGTCAGACCTCAAAAAAGCTAAGATACCGAACCCGACGCTTAACGTTTTTAAGTTTTAAGACTGTGCAGAAATGATAGATTCGTTTCAGAAGTGATGATATAAGGATTTGAGCTTTCTTATTTTATAAACAAAACTTTATTAAAGCAAAACAAAAGAAAACAATATTTAAACTTTCAAATGTCACAGTTCTAACAGATTATATACAGTTTTTTAACTTTAACACACAAATTCCCATTAAACAACACTTGGCAATAAAACTCAGCTCTTGTTCCACTGACACATCAAGGCAAAGACAGCACTTTGAATTGGGAAGTTATGGATCTCTGTGTCTATTTGGAACCCTGGATATCCGTTATCCCTTCTCAGTTCCCAAATAACAGAGGTCAAGTCTGTTCTTTTTGGGAAAGTCCACTTGTACTTTATTTGTCAGCTGTGCCACTAGTATTCTTGTTTTCAATACAACATTTAGGAAGTTCCGACTAGCCCTGCAGCAAGCTAGTCAGATTAATTGTCCTTAGCGAATACAGTAGTTGAGTTTTCATCCAATTACAGATCGTAATAATAATAATAATCGCTTATTGTCACAAGTAGGCTTCAATGAAGTTACTGTGAAGTTACTGCGCCACATTCGGGCGCCTGTTCGGGGAGGCCGGTGCGGGAATTGAACGCACTCTGCTGGCATTGTTTTGAATTACAAACCACCCCAGATCGTAATAATTCTTCAAATCATAATACACAGGATAACATATTTGAACAAAAGAAAGATGGCGATTAGCAAGCAGCAGAGAAATAGGTTTCAGAAATATAGATAGGGTGATTCCGGAATGAGTTTTTCTATCCCGGTAAGTGATCCTTAAGGCGATTACTATCTTAAGGTCTGGTCTTCTTTTTACTTCTGATTGGCTTTAACTAATTTATAATTCACTCAATTCGGCCAAACTGCCTATCTATCAATTTAAGAGATATATGTATTTAAATATATTGGTGCCAATTTCCCTTTCCATCGCTTGCCAATTTAATTAGAAAAACACAGTTTTTGTTAAGAAATTACCAGTCCTAGACTGGCTGTTACTATAGAAACGGAACTACTCACACTGGACAGCCGCCCAGTTGTTAACATACAATGGGGCCTTTTAGCTAGTTGACGTCACTGGCCTTGCAGTCTCAAGCAACTTGCAAAATGTGAACCTAAAAATTAAAGAGTATTACCTGGATTAACCCTTAGTGGATTCCCACCTACTATTGCCCTGAAGCAATGCTTAATATGTTTATAGTTAAGTTTTCAATTAAACCTCTATCATCTTCCCTTACTCTCATGGTTATAGCTGATTCGAAAAGTCAATTTCACTCAGGAAGCAATCTTTCTTCTGTTAGGGACATTGCTTTCAAAATTCCTTTTCAAAGTTTTCTTTCTCTGTGGTAGTTTGCCATGAACTATTCCATGGGTGCTTACATCTTTAAGCTAGCAGGCTTCATGACCTGACTGGCTGCTCTCCACAGCCTCTTTCTTCCAGTTTTTCTAACATTCCTGCTGGCTGGTCAGCTCCTTCTCTAACTGTTCAAAACACAATTTTTTCATGACTTCCCTCAATGGCTTTTTTTCATGACCTCTTCAATAGTTGCCTACCTACTTCTCTCCTGCCTTTGTTACCAAAAGGATTTATCTTTCTCTCTGGGCAGCATGGTAGCACAGTGGTTGGAACAGTTGCTACACAGCTCCAGGGTCCCAGGTTTGATTCCCGGCTTGGGTCACTGTCTGTGCGAAATCTGCACGTTCTCCTCGTGTCTGCATGGGTTTCCACCGGGTGCTCCGGTTTCCTCCCACAGTCCAAAGACGTGCAGGTTAGGTGGATTAGCCATGCTAAATTGCCCTTAGTGTCCAAAGGGGTTGGGTTAGGTGGGGTTGCTGGGTTACGGGTATGTGATGGAGATAATGGCTTAAGTGGGGTGCTCTTTCCAGGGGCCGGTGCAGACTCGATGGGCCAAATGGCCTCCTTCTGCACTGTAAAAATTCTAAAGTTCTATTGTTGCTAATTTTGCCTTAGTTTAATTGCTCTGTTTTATCACCTTTGCTCTTGAGTCGCCAGGTACCTTTATGATACCGCCACGTGGTTCAAGTCTGAGTAATGATCAATAATCCAATACACCGATCAGTAAGATTTAAATCAAAGCACATTTATTATACACAGTAATCGCTACTCATGCACAAATTCTACGTTTAAGCTACTTCTACAACTAACAGGCTTATACTTAACTTGGAACTGGCCCACCAGGTCAGGGAAACAAATGGCCTTTCATTCAGGTTCTGAGCCTGCGGGATTCGAAGTTGGTACAGATTGATAGCTAGGATATCTCGTAGCAAGCGTTGAAGTAAGACTTACAGTTTCGACCAGCTGCTGAAGAGTGAAGAGCTGGCGAAGCGGTGGTGAAGAGCTGAAGAGCTGAGGAAGAGAGCGACTTGAACTTGGGGCTCAATTCTTATAGTCCCCAGGGGCTTCCCGCCTTTCGGGGCGGACCCTGTACCTGGTCCCAAGTGATTGGACTTTGTCCCAATCGCTTGATTCGATTTTCTCCAATGCTGGAGCGGTTCCCTGATCGATGGGCGGTCTTGCGGTGGTCGTTCACCTCCTTTTGTGTAGGCTTCTGCTGGCGCCGAAGAGTCTGTCTAAATATTGCTTATTGTTCCCGGGGATTGCTCATTAGTTTGTAGATGGCTGGTTTTTTGTTATGCTGATGGTTGCTGGTATCGATCTTGTCTGGCCTTTCCAGAGGTAAATACACAGCCAACCTGCAGCTGCTCATTTTTGTCCTGTTGGCTGACTTTCCCATCAGCCTTTGCTGTTTGCCATTTTGAATCGGGAGTTGGCCATTTTAAGTGGCTACACTATGTCTCTGCCCAGCCCTTCAAACAAAGCCTCCCCCTGAGATAGTCAAACCTGAATCTATTCTCATTATTTGGCTGATACAAAAGGCAGGAGGTAGACCATTCATATTCAATTAGATTTCCATTAATAGACCATTAGGTCATGCAGAAATGTCCTGAAGGACAATGGGTCTTTGGTGAATTACATTATGGGTCTTTGGTGAATTACATTATGCATTCCCTGACGAGTTTAAATTTGAATGTGAGCATGTGACTCAGCCAGGTATGGGCATATCCCTTTGGCTCTGCTGCTAGCAATCTTATTAATTAATTAATTCATTTTTCATTCAGTTTAAACCTTTAAATTGTCTGCTTCATTTTTGGACCTAATTTCTAGACCCAAATATCGAGCATTTCCCTATCATGATAAGGGCCAGCAGCCTTGGAGGGATGGCATCTCCAACAACAGAGGTGGACCCTAAGGCTGTAGGAGTGGGACCATGAGGACACCTCCATCCTGAGGTGCTTTCTGAAGATGTGTCAGTTTTGTTGAAATGAACTGTTGCCATAGTTGCCAGGCCACCCCTGGGGGGACAAGACCTCTCTGCAGGATTGTCTTCAACTGCAGCTGTGATCCAATCATCCATGTGGCTCCAGTGGTGGGGAAATTTGAGGAAGTTAAGTGGATGAGGCCCCATGGGACCTTGACCAGCCACCACTATCCACCTCCAGGCATGCTGCTGGACTTTGGTGTCAGCAAGGCACCCATGCCAACAATTGGGCACTTGAATATGCAGACTGAAAACTCACTACTGCCAGGCATCCACTCTATCTCTGACAAGATCTACTGGAGGTGAGAACCTGTCAGCCCACCTACCCAATGCTCTTCCATCCTAGCTTCTTTCCTGTACCACCTCCAAGCCTGTCTTCTGGGGACAATGCCGTCCCTGCCTAATATGTTTCCCAGTCAGTTGAATGAGCTACTGCAGCTAGGATGCACCTCCCCTTTCAGAGGTTCAGGTTGGCTTTAAGAAGTACAGACTACCTTTAATTAGTGCTGGCCTCGCACGACCTTGGACCCCATGCTGAGCATGCAACCATTCAGCGGCCATTTGACATTGGGCTGTATTAGGATTACTATGTAAGGTAAAGTCGCCATAGACCCAGACGACCAGAGGCTATTTTCCCATTTGAGGGGGAGAGCTGACTGATGGTGATTCAACCTGAGAATCACCACACTGATGGTGATTCAACCTGAGAATCACCACACCTCAGGCGAGGGGCAAGGTTGAGAAGCCAGGACCTCCATGAACAACTACTCATCCGGTGGCATACTCCCATTCATGACATGCACAGAGATTGGTTCATGATCAAAGATGACATTATACACTTTTGGTGTAAACATAAATAAAGGGAGACCAAACTGACAGGTTATTATTTTAAAAGATGATACATTTATGCAACAGTTCATTACATCAGGATAATACCATGATAGGGCATCCATCATTTAAATATTGTACTGATTTTATTTCAAGTAAGTCATTATTAGACATCGTCATTCAAGGTTATGGTTCAAGTGAAGCAAAATGAAATCAGTTTTAACACCCCTCATCTAGTGTAAACTTGGCGAGACGACAGTTATAATGGGGTGGGGGGCGTATCCACTCCTTTGACACCTTGACCTGACTGACAGCAATTTTAAATCACAAGTAGCAAGGACAGGATTGCCCAGATTGTGGAGTCCTTTTTAAGTAAGCAGATCAAGTTTTGATTACATCCTCAGGCTCCAATCTGCTATTTTTACCCTGTGTGAGGCATGAGTAGAGGGCCGATGGTGGTTTAATGTGTCAGGAGCAACAGCCAAGCATCCAAGTCGTTAAATGTTTTTTGGCAGGTTTCCTTGTGGGCAGGGACCTAAGGAGTGTTGCTTGGGCCCCACAAGGGTGCCTTGGGCCTCCCCACCTCAATATTCCATCCTCCCTCAACTGGGATTCTCCTATTCAAGCCGATGACCATTCTTCTAGGTCCCCGAGGTCACCTGCCACCCCATTTTCATAGTCTGACATGTGCTTTCTACTGACTTGGAGTCGACAAGTGATTTGCTGATTAGGGACAGGTGGTGAAATCAGCCGAGGCTGCCCACTGTTGCTCACTTTGCAGTGTTCCAGCCAAGTGTGAAGTCAATCAAATCCCACAGTTAAAGTTGTGGAAGTGTGGCATGAAAACTACATTGTATCTATACCTTGCGCACATACAACCTCAATACATATCCAATTAGAATAACTTTGACAGTATTGGTCTGGCTCCGAATTAAATTTGGTTCATAAGAACGCTCAACTACTTCATAATTCTGACACTATAAAAGCCCACACAAACAATCCTTGTTAGGTTAAAAGTCTTTTTAAATTATTCCCTCAATTATTTTGTCAAGCGAGCGAAACGCCAAAATGCTTCTATGATTCTTCTGTGATAATTAGAAAATAGAGAGCTTCTCTCTCAATTAGCCCAATATAATGACTGAATCAATGATTTCCTTTCATGGGGGTGAATCATAGCAAAACCATCTCAGTAAAGGTAGATAATTCCACAATATATTTGTTCATTACAGAGCGGTTAATAAAAATAATGAGCTCTCAAACATGGTATCCATTTAATATTATAACCTATGATTGTGTTTTGAAATAATTATTTAAAAAAAGACAGGCTTGGACAATCTTCTTATAGAATCATGGAATCACTACAGTGCAAAAGGGGGCCATTCGGCCCATCGTGTCTGCACTGACTCTCTCAAAGAACACCCGAACTAAGCCCACAACCCACCCTATCCCCGTAACCCAATAACCCCATCTAACCTTTGAACACAAAGGGGTAATTTATCATGGCCAATCCACCGAACCTGCACATCATTGGACTGCGGGAGGAATCCGGAACACCCGGAGGAAATCCACGCAGACACGGGTTGAACATACAAACTCCACAGACAGTGACCCAAGGCGGGAATTGAACCCGGGTCCCTGCCGCCCATGAAGTATTTCTTCAGTACCATAAAATTTAAAAATATAAATTGGTGAAGGCCTGCACCTTCATTTTTTTAAAAGATAAATACATCTCAAGTTTTTATTTGAAAAAAGTACAGGCAAGTTTCAATTGAACTTAATAATCATTTATTTCCAAACAAAAAGTCCCAGAACGAAGAAAAGGGTAAAACCCAGATAAAGTTTGTATTTATTTAATTAAAAATATATCGAATGAAAAGGGAAATCAGGTCTTACCTAAAATAATTTGACATGAGAAGTAGCCACGATCCAACTAACATTTCACTCAAAGGTTGATGATTGCTGATCTATTTTGAGTGAATTGGGAGCAGTGTTAGATTTAGTCATGTCATCATCAGACAGCTGGCATTCCAACTAGACAACTTAAAAAGCAACAAATAATGGGATCATTTAAAAAAATAAACATTACCATAATATTAATAGCCTATTTATAGGCATTACCGCCTCATCTGGTAAATACCATGAGCTGTGATGGAGGATGTCCCTGAAAATGTCACACAAAAGTTTGATTTTGAAAAAGACAATTCAAGTATAACACAATGGTGCTTCATTATTTCAAAAGCATAATTTTGCTAATAAAAACAGGATCTGCTCAGGGACTCATAAAGCCCCACAGACAGGAAGGCCCCAGGTTTGATCTTCGGTTTATCTTAAATAGATTGATCTCAGGTTCTATGGTTGGCTTCAAAGCTCCTAAGCTATGAAAGACACAGAAACAAAATCAGCCAGTGTTCCTGTTCCCTATTTCTGATGGCTGCTCAGTGCCTCCTGCTGGAAAGTACATGTGTTCAGACAGTGGGTGATAGCAGGATCTAATTTAGATGTGTTATCACACCTCTTGCCACCCCTGCCACCTACAACGACAACTCCCCCTTCCAGCCCCCACCGCCCCCCTCCGGCCAGCCCTGCACAAATACTTTGCGATCAAACAGTCAGCTTCTACTGCCTGCTGGCCAGACGTGGAAGAATCACCTGAGTGATTGGTTTCTGTGGAATGGTGCCCAACAACAGGCACTGGCTTCAAAATATAGGGCCGATTCTCCGGAAAGATTTCTAAGTGTGGTAGTGAGCGGGAACTGCCGCCAACTTCCCGGCGCTCGGTCCAGCGAGGCCAGCAACGCTATTCAATGTTAATTGGTCCACTTAATGAGGTCCCACGGGCTTCTCACCGTAAATAAAAAACAAAGGACAATACAGCAAAGTAACAGGCCCTTCGGCCCTCCAAGCTGTACTGGTCATGATACCACCCTTGGCCAAAACGCTCAGCACTTCCTAGTGCCGTATCCCTCTATACCCATCCGATCCATGTATTTATCGAGATGCCTTTTGAATGACGTTAATGTATCTGCTTCCACAACCACCCCAGGCAGCATGTTCCAGGCACTCACCACGCTCTGTTTAAAAAACCTGCCTCGCATATCTCCTCTAAACTTTGCCCCACGGACCTTAAACCGATACCCCCTAGTGACTGACCTCTCCATCCTGGGAAAGAGTGCCTGCCCATCCACTCTATCCATGCCCCTCATAATTTTATAGAGCTCTATCAGGTCCCCCCTCACCTCCATCGTTCCAATGAAAACAGTCCGAGTCTATTGAGCCTCTCCTCAGAGCTAACACCCTCCACACCAGGCAACATCCTGGTAAACCTCCTCTGTACCCTCTCCAAAGCCTCCACATCCTTCTGGTAGTGTGGCGACCAGAATTGTGCGCAACATTCCTAGTGCGGCCTTACCAACGTTCTATACAACTGGACCATAACTTGCCAGTTTTTATACTTGATGCCCCGTCCAATGAAGGCAAGCATCCTGTATGCTTTCTTGACTACCGTGTCCACTTTTGTTGCCACTTTCAAAGATCTGTGGACCTATACACCCAGATCTCTCTGACTTTTAATATTCCTAAGGGTTTTGCCATTTACTGTATATTTCTATGTTAGACCTACCAAAGTGCATTACTTCACAGTTGTTCGGATTAAACTCCATTTGCCATTTTTCTGCCCAAGTCTCCAACCTATATACCTACTGTATCGTCTAACAATCCTCAACACTATCTGCCACTCCACCAACCTTGGTGTCATCCGCAAACTTACTAATCAGACCGGATACATTTTCCTCCAAATTGTTTATGTACACCACAAATAACAGAGGCCCCAGCACAGATCCCTGTGGAACACCACTAGTCACAACCTTCCATTCAGAAAAGCACCCTTCTACTGCTACCCTCTGCCTTCTGTGACCGAGCCAGTTCTGTATCGATCTTGTCACTTCTCCGCTGATCCCGTGTGAGTTCACCTTTTGTACCAGTCTGATGGTATGAAGGCTCGCCAACTGATTTGGCAGCACTGCACGCGCCAGGCCCCCGCTAACTGGGTCGAGCAGCACTTAAACAGTTCTTGCTCATTCAACCCCAGCCAGCTCGCATAATGGCGTCCAGGTTACCAGCCCCAAGTTTAGGGGATGCAGATCTGGCCTGGTTTCTAGACATAGTAGACGCCAGGAGGGATATCCTGTTCGTCCGAGGGTCCCAGTGGGTCAGTTACAGGGCAGCCAGTGCTGCCTGGCATGAGGTGGCGGCGGCTGTGTGCACCGGCAGTGTGACCAGGAGGACTGCCCCCCAGTGCCGGATAGAAGTTAACACCAGGCAGCACGAGTGAGTAGACACCACCAACCACCTCCCTTCCCCCTCCCCCCCACCCTGAGACCTTTCCACCCCCAGGCGAGCATCCCCCCCCCCACATCTCTCATGCAACCCCCATCCCCTCTACCTTCAAACCCCAGCCCTCCCTTCACCTTCCTCTCCCTTCAATCCCCCCAACCGTTCCTTCACACCCCCTCCCACCACTGTGAACCAGGCGTGTGACTAACGATGCCCTCTCCGTGTCTCCTCAGGAAAGCTCTCTCCCAACCGTCGGGAGAGGGCCCAGACTGGCGATGGGGCACCAGACATAAGAATCCTTGTCTCCTTTGAGAAACAAGACCTGGAGGTGACTGGGGCCTCCGAGGACAGAGCGGAGGCAGGTGGACGCTGCAAAGGTGAGGAACCATTGAGCTCCACCCGAAGGACCTGTCAAATGTGAGTTGTTATTGCCTTACTAACTGACCCATCTCTCCCACTGATCACATGTCCATTCTCCCGCAGGTCCTCCAGCCGACAGTGCTGGCCTATCCCGGATAGCACCCTCTCCACCCTCCCAGGAGAACACCTCGGAGGGAAGGACTGAGGAAGAAACGATTGAGGAGTCACAGCGGTTATCCCGGCCCTCCAGCAACATAGATACACACACCTCGGTGGCAAATATTAATGGTCAGGCTTCTGGGGCACAATCTGGTGAGCACCACACAGCTGCTGATGCACATCAGGTGGAGGCAGGAAACCCAAGCGAGACAGCAGTCGGGGGCCTGCTGGATCCCAGGACTCAGCTGGGTCTCAGGCTGAAGCTGAGCCTGTGGAGGAAGTTTTCCCAGAGCTGATGGAGATGATACGAAGCGGTCAGGACATTCAGAGGGAGATGTTGGTGAAACCTTAGCAGGTCCATAGCCATTTGGAGGAGTCCCAGAGGCTACGGGTGCAGGAGATGTCACCGGCAATGCGTGACATTGAAGCCAACACTGCTAAGGTGGCAACAGCAGTGGATCGCCTGATGCACAAAGTTGGCACCGTTAATGGAGGTGTGCAAGGTGTAGCATAGTCGGTGATGGCCATGGCTGAGGGTCTCGACAGTATGTCTGCCTCGCTGGGGGGCAGTACCAGGTTGACCTTGATGAGTTTCTGAGGGACATGTCCCGCTCTCATATGGGATGGTCGAGGCGCTGCAGAGCATGTCCCAGTCACTGAGGAGCATCGCTGAGGGTGTTGATATGAAAATGCAGACCCTGGGGAGGTGCCAGGGTTGGCAGAGCCAAACGATGTGGGGGCAGCCGTGGCTCGAACCAGCTGCGCCTCAGTCCCATGGTGAGGGGCCCTATGAGCACCGAGCTGGAGGAAGAGGCCCTGACTACCAATCTGGACTTGTCCCATGGAGTGGGGATGGTGACCACCAGCTCCCCCAAGTTCCACTCCTCTGATGAGGCCGCGTTTCGAAGTGAGCACACAGGACAGGGCGGCCCAGCGCCAACAAGTGAGTCAGGGCCCTCCAGCCCGAGAGCATCGAGGGCCACGGGACGTGGTAAGCCGCTGTGGTAGTCGGTATTAGAGGTATTACGGTACCCTGTAATGCTGTAAGACCATTGGTGCAGGAGGTACTGTTTTCATTGGTTAAGCCTGCCTGCTGGTTCCGCCCAGTAAGGAGGAGTATAAGAGCCCGTGTCTCCCCAGCAGCTGCCTTCTGTACCTGCGCTGCTGGGGGAAACATCTAGTGTAATAAATCCTTCAATTGTCTCCAATCTCGCTTCTGGAGTTATTGATCGAGCATCAATCTATTACACTAGATTTTAAAGAATGGAGCTCCGAATCAAGCCGGAGTGTCTGCAACTCAGCCCCCACACGGCAAACTCAGCGGCAACCTTCAAGCACTGGCTGGTGTGTTTCAATGGATATCTCAGGACGGCTACAATTACACCCACGGAGGACCAGAAAATGCAAGTTCTGCACTCGAGGGTGAGCCCAGAGATCTACACTCTCATCGAGGACGCGGACGATTTTGAGGCTGCAATGAATCTGCTGAAAGGGCACTATATTCGCCCTGTAAACCAGGTCTACGCCCGACATCTGCTAGCGACGAGGCGACAGGTCCCCGGGGAATCGCTGGAGAGGTTCTACCGTGTGCTCCTGGTGTTGGGGAGGAACTGTATCTGCCCGCAAGTTTCGGCCAGCGACCACACAGAACTTTTGATTCAGGACGCATTTGTTGCAGGTATACTGTCCTCCCAAATCCGCCAGTGATTGCTGGAGAAAGAGACACCAGGCCTCAAGGAGGCACGGGCCCTTGCTAGCTCCCTGGATGTGGTCTCCCAAAACGCCCGCGCTTACATCCCCGACCGTGCGGCAGCCCCTTGGGCAGCATGGAACCCCCCTGCGACCGACTCCGATGCATCCCCCATCCCCCCACAAGCTTGTGCTGCAAGACTGGCAGGCAACCCTGGGGGGGCCCCGCTGCTATTTTTGAGGGCAAGCCAAGCACCCCAGACAGCGCTGTCCGGCTCGCTCATCCCTCTGCAAAGGATGCAGCAAAAAGGGCCACTTCGTGGCGGTATCCAAGGCCCGGGCGGTCGCTGCAGTCTCCGGAGGCGAAGCGGGGCCGCCACCACAACCCTCCCCAGGGGCCACGTGCAGCCAGCGGGTGCTGCCATCTTCCTCCTTCAGGGCCACGTGTGGCCTCCGAGCACCGCCATCTTGTCTCTCGGACACCACGTGTGATGGATGGGTGCCGCCATCTTGTGCACCCCAGCCATGTGCGACCAGTGGGCGCCGCCATCTTGGCTGGACTCTCAGAACCCCGACTCAGATGACCACACACCGCCCGAGGACAACATCCAACTTCTGCCACGACTAGCCTCGGTGACCCTGGACCAGTCTCGGCCCCGAACACTCTCGATTGCAACGACGACCATGCTCATCAATGGGCATGAAACATCCTGTCTGATCGACTCTGGGAGCACGGAGAGCTTCATACACCACAACACGGTACGGCACTGTTCTCTCCCCGTTCACCCAGTTAACCAAAAAACCTCCCTGGCCTCAGGGTCTCATTCAGTGGAGATCAAGGGGTTCTGCATAGCGAACCTCACGGTCCAGGGAAGGGAGTTTAAAAATTACCGGCTCTACATCCTTCCCTACCTCTGCGCTGCCACACTCCTAGGGTTAGATTTTCAATGCAACCTCCAAAGCTTAACCTTTAAATTCGGCAGCCCTATACCCCCCCTCACTGTCTGCAGCCTCGCGACCCTCAAGGTCGATCCTCCTTTCCTGTTTGCGAACCTCACCCCGGATTGCAATCCCGTCGTCACCAGGAGCAGACGGTACAGTGCCCAGGACGGACGTTTATTAGGTCGCAGGTCCAGCGATTACTGAGGGAAGGTGACATTGAGGCTAGCAACAGTCCCTGGAGTGCTCAAGTAGTGGTTGTAAAGACCGGGGAGAAGCATAGGATGGTCATCGATTATAGCCAGACCATCAACAGATATACGCAGCTTGACGTGTACCCTCTCCTCCGCATATCCGATCTGGTCAACAGGATTGCACAATACAAGGTCTTTTCCACGGTGGATCTAAAGTCCGCCTACCACCAGCTCCCCATCCCCCCTAGCGACCGCAAATACACTGCTTTCGAAGCAGATGGGCGGCTCTACCACTTCCTAAGGGTTCCCTTCGGTGTCACTAATGGAGTCTCGGTCTTCCAACGAGAGAGGGACCGAATGGTTGACCGGTACGGTTTGCGGGCCACGTTTCCGTACCTCGATAATGTCACCATCTGCGGCCACGACCAGCAGGACCACGACACCAACCTCCGAAAATTCCTCCATACCGCAAAAATCCTTAATCTCACATATAACAAGGATAAATGCTTGTTCAACACCGACCGTCTAGCCATCCTCGGCTACATAGTGCATGATGGAGTTATAGGCCCAGACCCTGAATGCATGCGCCCCCTGATGGGAGTTCCCCCTTCCTCACTGCTCCAAGGCCCTGAAACGCTGCCTTGGATTTTTATCATATTATGCCCAGTAGGTCCCCAACTATGCGGACAAGGCCCGCCCGCTAATCCAATCCACGGTATTTCCCCTGTCGACAGAGGCCCGCCAGGCCTTCAGCCGCATAAAAGCGGACATCGCAAAGGCCACAATGCATGCCATCGACGAGTCTCTCCCCTTCCAAGTCGAGAGCAACGTGTCTGACGTAGCTCTGGTGGCTACACTCAACCAAGCGGGCAGACCCGTGGCCTTCTTCTCACGCACCCTCCACGCTTCAGAAATCCGCCATTTCTCAGTTGAAAAGGAGGCCCAGGCCATAGTAGAAGCTGTGCAGCATTGGAGGCATTACCTGGCCGGCAGGAGATTCACTCTCCTCACTGACCAACGGTCGGTGGCCTTCATATTCGATAATGCACAGCGGGGCAAGATAAAGAACGACAAGATCTTACGGTGGAGAATCGAACTCTCCACCTACGACTATGAGATCTTATATCGTCCCGGGAAGCTAAACAAGCCTCCTGATGCCCTACCCCGCGGCACATGTGCCAACGCACAAGTGGACCGCCTCCGAGCCCTCCATGAAGACCTCTGCCACCCGGGGGTCACTCGATTCTTCCATTTCATTAAAACCCGCAACTTGCCCTACTCCATCGAGAAGGTCAGGACAGCCACCAGGAACTGCCAAATCTGCACGGAGTGCAAGCCGCACTTCTACAGGCCAGAGAAAGCGCACCTGATAAAGGCTTCCCGTCCCTTTGAACGCCTCAGTATGGACTTCAAAGGGCCCCTCCCCTCCACCGAACGCAACACGTACTTCCTGAACGTGATTGACGAGTACTCCCGGTTCCCATTCGCCATTCCCTGCCCCGACATGACCGCAGCCACTGTCATAAAAGCCCTCCACAGTATCTTTATGCTGTTCAGTTTCCCCGCCCACATGCACAGCGATAAGGGCCCCCTTTATGAGTGACGAACTGCATCAATTCCTGCTCAGCAAGGACATTGGCTCGAGCAGGATGACCAGTTACAACCTCCGGTAAAACGGACAGGGAGAGAGGGAGAACGGAACGGTCTGGAAGACCGTCCTATGGCCCTACGGTCCAGGAATCTCCCAGTATCCTGCTGGCAGGAGGTCCTCCCAGATGCCCTCCACTCCATCCGGTCACTGCTGTGTACCACGACCAACCAAACACCTCACGAACGTCTCCTTGTCTTCCCTCGGAGGTCTTCCTCCGGGACCTCGCTCCCAATCTTGCTGGCAGCTCCTGGACCCATCCTGCTCCGCAAACACGTGTGGGCGCACAAGTCGGACCCATTGGTCGAGAGGGTCCATCTCCTCCACGCTAACCCTCAGTACGCCTACGTGGCATACCCCGATGGCCGACAGGATACGGTCTCCCTATGGGACCTGGTGCCCGCTGGATCCCCAACCCCACCCCCACCACCAATCCCACCCTCCTTCCCACCGGCACACCCCACAGCCGTCCCCTTCCCAGGTGGATCGGTCCTCCGACCGGTCCTGTCTAGGGGTGATGAAGCTGCTGAAGAAGCCGAAGCCACGCTCCCAGAGTCACAGATGCCCGAGCCGGCGCCTGCATCACCACCAAAGCTACGACGATCGCAGAGGACGACCAGGGCCCCCGATTGACTAATTGCTTCATTCTGAACTGGAACTAAATTTTGTAAATAGTTGCGATGTAACGAGGCAAAACCACTGTACTGATGTATACCAGGTACCTCCATACCCTTAACCTCTACCACTGTGTAATGCGAGGCCACCACCCCCGCCAGACTCTTTTTTTTAACAGGGAGTGAATGTGGTAGTCGGTATTAGAGGTATTACGGTACCCTGTAATGCTGTAAGACCATTGGTGTAGGAGGTACTGTTTCCATTGGTTAAGCCTGCCTGCTGGTTCTGCCCAGTAAGGCGGAGTATAAGAGCCCGTGTCTCCCCAGCAGCTGCCTTCTGTACCTGCGCTGCTGGGGGAAACATCTAGTGTAATAAAACCTTCAATTGTCTCCAATCTCGCTTCTGGAGTTATTGATCGAGCATCAGCCGCTAGCTGTCTCCACCTCTCATGTGCATCCTGGGGATACACCTAGATATAGCGGTGGAGCTTGGAAGGCAAAGCACATCGAGGATCACTGAGGGCACCGGAGGAGGGGGTGGGGGAACAGGTAGGTGGTCATACAATCTTAGAATTTACAGTGCCAAATTTACAGGTTGGGGGGGGGGGGGGGCTGGCAGGAGGGCGGGGGGGGGGGGGCACCATCGGGAGAGTGGGGAATTGTTATGCACATTAGCACACTTGTACACAACCAGAATAATTCTGCTGTTACTTTCTTCCTCAATGCGGGACGACCGGCGAACCATTGGCCCATCTCTCCAGGCATCCCGTTGTCTCTCACCCCCCTCTGGCCATGGAAATGTCCCCGGATCTGTGTCCCATCCCCTGGGTGTTTAGATGTTAGCTGCTGCATGTGTGTTATTGTCCCCCGCAGTGTTCAGGCACAGCGTCCATGTATCAAGGTGTGATTGGGATGTTAGGCTACATGGCGGCCTACCCATGGGAATCCACTTGGGTTGTGTGAAATGCTCACTTAACTACGATTGCGGATTCCCATTTAGCAATAGCCTTCAGCCGCATGGCCAGAGGCCTCAGTGGTCGATGGGGGTTATGTGTGGATGGTGGGCAGACAGGCAGGCACAAGGGTTGCCCGTGGAATGGGTATACACGATCCAGGGGTTGGCATGGTGGTGCAGCATGTGGTTGCCCACCTGGTTGCACCCCCAACGCCTCGCATGGCTGCCTAACCCAGCGGAGGGTCCCCCTCACAGCCGAGTGTCCCCCAACCCCCACCTGAGCACTGGGGTGGCAAGCCCAGTGCCTCCGGGCTCTTTGCCTGTGAGCAACGATGGCTACTCACCTCCTCGGCTCCCCACAGAAGCCCTTCCGCCAGGTTCACGTTTTTCCAAAGTAGTACTAATCGGCGCCAGAGTGAGCACTTGCTGGGGAGGCCAATGAATCACGGGAGGCCATTGGATATGGGGTTGCTCCCATTAATTGTATGGAAATGGGGTTTAAGTGATGATAATTGGTTTCTTGCCACGCTACGGCGAGATCCCGATTTTGCTTCAGGGAGCGGGCCGGTTGCATCGCAAACTGTTTGGCGTCTGCCACTGTTCGCGTTTTTGGCCTCTCCCACTATGCAGCGGCCTCGTTTCGCTCAAGCAAGAGCACAATGAGACCGGTGAATCGCGCCCTTAGCTGTTGCACAAATCAGCAGCGGGATTCTCCAACCCACCGCCGTATTCTCCGACGCCGTTTTTCGGGCGGGGGCGGGGTTCACGCCACGCCGGTCGGGGCCATTGGCAGCGACCCCCCCAGCAATTCTCCAGGCCCCAATGGGCCGAGCGGCCGTCCGTTTTTGGCCAGTCCCACCGGCGTGAATCACTCAGCTCACGTACCGGTGGACCTGGCAGGTAAGTCGGCTGGTGCGGTGCCCAGGGGGGGCACGGGCGGATCTGACCCAAGGGGGTGCCTCCACGGTGGCCTGGCCCACGATCGGGGCCCACCGGTCTGCGGGCGGGCCTGTGTCGTGGGGGCACTGCCATGGCCGGCGCGGGGAAGAGAACCCCCTGCACATGCGGCAAAACACGGTGACAGATCTGCGCACGCGCGAGATCATGCCGGCCCTTTGGCGCATGCGCGAACTCTTCCGAGGGCTGTTGACGCAGGAGTGGC
Organism: Scyliorhinus torazame; assembly: GCF_047496885.1. Taxonomy (NCBI): domain Eukaryota; kingdom Metazoa; phylum Chordata; class Chondrichthyes; order Carcharhiniformes; family Scyliorhinidae; genus Scyliorhinus; species Scyliorhinus torazame. The sequence continues at coordinate 125,496,743 of NC_092713.1, forward strand.
TGGCACCGGTTCTCCCGCCGGCGTGGGGACTTAGTCCCCAGAAGGGAGAATCCCGGCCCAAGTCTTTATGGGAGCTCTTTATATTGAGAAATATATTTGAAATATAGAGAACATTGTGGGGGGAGAAAAATAAAATCTTTACGCAGTAGCAGTGAATTACATGGGTTGTTCATCATTTCAATTGGCCAACACCCCCCTCCCCCCATCCCCAGCCCCAAAGGTAGCCCCATATCGCTGCAAAGGCGCAAAACGAGCAGCCCACTGGAAAAGGACACGCCAAGTCCTGCCCCAATGGTCGCCCCACATCGGTGGAAAGACGTCCAAAGAAGCAACACAGACATTGGAAAATGACACACCAATATAGGGCATGGAGGAAGAGAGAGAGAGAGAACACCCCTCCCAAGAGAGATCAGCTCCAATTCCCCCCTTACACTAGAAATCACGACAAAATAGAGGGTAACCACAAAAAAGCCAAAAAACAAAATGCAACAATCAAAGAAAAGACAAAGCTGCCAGCACTCAAGCTAGAGCTGTTAATATATTCAAGACTACAAAACCGACTTCATGATGTCTGAAATAGATTCTTCAAGGTGCAGTGGAACTCTGCAACCAAAGTCATCTCCTAACACGTTGCCATTTTGAATGTGTGCTTCCATTGCCTTGATGAGTCAGATGATGCCCTCCAGTGCCAGCCAACCAGATTGTCTCGCAATATGGGCATTTGTTGCATGCTGCACATCATGATGACACAAAGAGAACTGAACTGTGTGACGAGGAGAATCTGGAACATTAACCTTCCTCAGTGGGTGATGAGGAGGATGAAAGTGACGCTGCAGAGGAGCCCATACCCAGCTTCTGAGAAAGTCCACTGAGGCTGTCCCATGCCTTAATGCAATCAGCAGGCTAACATGGTCTCCAGGGTCACACTAATTCAGAAATGGTACCCATGAACAGCTTTCAGCCCTAAGCTGATTCTGCAACTCACTTTCAATGAGAGAGGATCTCCAGGGAGCACACACATTGGAATAATACCCTTGACATGCAAAGGCGTGGGGGGCGATTCTCCAATATGGAGCCCAAGTGTTCGCGCCATCATGAACACCGTCGCATTTCACGACAGCGCGAACCGGGCCAGGGTACGACCGATTCTGGCCAACCTGCGCAATGCGCGGGGGACTTCTTTAGCGCGCCGGCCCCGACCCAATATGGCGTCCATGTTCAGGGGCCGGCCGCGCCAGAAGGTAGGCCTGGGGGGGGGGAGAGGCCGGCCTGCCGATTGGTGGGCCCCGATCGCGGGCCAGACCCCATCGGAGCCCCCCCCCCCCGGTGAAGGAGCCCCCCTCCCCCCACCCCATAGGCCGCCCCCGACCGTTCGTGCAGAGTTCCCGCCGGCAGCGACCTGGGGGGAACGGCGCCGGCGGGACTCTATCGTATCGGCGCGGCCGCTCGGCCCATCCGGGCTGGAGAATTGGCAGCCCCACCGATTCCAGCGGCCCGTGGCCGGCATCGCGCTAAACACGCCGGCACAAATGGCGCCGATTCTCCGCACCTCGGAGAATCGCGCGCCGGCTTCGGGGCGTCGGGGCGCGGTTGCGGCGATTCTCCAGCCCGGCGCAGGGATCGGAGAATCACCCCCCCTATAACTGCACCAAGCCCAGGCCTCCCACAGTAAAGCCTTCATTTCACTTTTCTCAAGAAACTTTACAAACACAGTTTGACCAGTATCATAAGAAATTATGATAACAAGATAAATCAATGGCAAATCAAACAGAGAAACCTTCACCCAGGTGGCTCATGCCCGCTCCGACATGATGCTTCGCTGTGACTGAGGATGAGGTGGAGGCAGCCTGCTCGATTGTATCTACATCCACCAAAGTGGCTTCCGATCTCATTGTGGGGGTGCCCTGTGTTATTGCAGAGGCAGGCTCTGTCACGGGACCTTGTGCTGAAGGTCAGCCACGCCACCACCCATTTGAAACCATCTCACACCTCTGTGTGCTTGCTTTTCCTGCAGGATAAGGTGACAGTGTATGAGTAGGCAGCCCTCCCTCACCTATTCCAGCATTACATTGACATGAGCTATGGTGCTCCTCGGTGATATCGTCTTTTAATGTTTTTATTCTCCTTTTTCACATTTTCTTCAAAATTTACCCCCACCAATAAACAGTAAACAATAACGGATACAATGTCACATCTCTTATTAACAACAGCGATCCCATCTTCCCACCAACCCCTACACAACAGCCCGCATGTCAATATAAGCATCAATTTTTTTAAACAAGGAATGAGGAATCACCCATGGTCACCATTAACATATGTAGTCCACCCCCGCAACACCCACCCCCCCCCCCCCCCTCCCCCCGCTCCCAGACTCCTCCCCTTCACTTCCTCTCGAAAACACCTCACCCAGTATCTATCGGTCCCTTCCCCCAAATTTTCACCCTGGTTAGGCTCATCGAAGCCTGTTCTACCAGGCTCTGCTGGCCGCAGCCCCCCCCCCCCCACCTCACTCCCGTTCACTGGTCGGCTTAAACCAGCCAGTGTGGAGGCCCCTGCCCGGGTCTCCTTCCCCCCCCGCCCGGTCCTAGGAAAATAAAGAAATCCCCTTTAACACACAACCCCAGCATGAACACACACGGCCCAAAGAACCATCATTGCCATTGAAAGTCCCAACTCTTACCTTGTCCAAATATGATGTGGAGATGCCGGCGTTGGACTGGGGTGAGCACAGTAAGAAGCCTTACAACACCAGGTTAAAGTCCAACATGTTTCTTTCAAACACTAGCTTTCGGAGCACTGCACATTCACCTGAGGAAGGAGCAGTGCTCCGAAAGCTAGTGTTTGAAACAAACCTGTTGGACTTTAACCTGGTGTTGTAAGGCTTCTTACTTGTCCAAATAGACAGCGTCGACTGATTTAGTACATACAACAACATGCAGTGAACAGATAAAGCTACATACAGCTACATTCTCTCCTACCAACCCCCTACCCTCAGTACAAGACCAGTCCTCAGTCCCATTTCTCAATTCTGCCACAGCCTTTCTGCCTTCGCAAATGCCTCCGCACCTTCCACCATCTCAAAGCAAAAGTCTTTGGATTTGTAGGTCACCTTCAACTTAGCTGGATACACTATGCCGCACTGCACTTTGCTGTTATACAGTGCTGTCTTCACTCGGCCGAATGCCGCCCGCCTCCTCGCCAACCCCACCGTAAAGGTCTGGTATATGCGTATACCAACTCCAGCCCACTGCACCTCCCGCTTCTGATTTGCCCAGCACAGGACCTTCTCCTTCACGCGGTACCTATGGAAACAAACAGTCACCACTCTTGGCGGCTCACTCGCCTTTGGTATAGGCCTCCATGACCTATGAGCCCGATCCAGTTTGTATCGAGAGGGATCTTCCCCCTCCCCCAATAGCTCCGCCAACATCGTGGCAAAATACTCCGTTGGCCTCGGGTCTTCCACCGCTTCGGGCAGACCCACGATCCTCAGATTCTGCCTGGATCTGTTTTCCAGGTCTTCCATTTTGGCTCGCAGACTCTTGTTGGTCTCTATCACTGTGGTAGTATGCATTAGGGGGCTACAATCACCCTCCGCAGTTGATCATTGTGCTGCGATAGTGCTTCTTCCACTTCCTTCAGTGTCTCACTCTGCTCCCACACCTCAGCTGCTGTGCCCGATACCGCCGCCCTCACTGGGGCAATCGCCTCCTCCACCAGCACTTTCAATACCGGCCCCATCTCCTTCCTCATCGCTTCCATGTGTTTCGTGAACTGTTTTTCAAGTTCCACGGCCATCGCCTCGGTCATCCTTTCTGCCGTGAGCAGTGCGGCCTCACCCGGCGCCCCCGTCTCCGCCTTCCTTCCACTTCCTGAGCTGACCTTTCCACCCACTGGCGGACCTTCATTAGCCCCCTTTTTCACGGCCGTTTTTCTATGAGATTTGGACATCTCTCTTCTCTATGCCTCCCTACCCTTGTTTAATCAAAAGTTGCTCCTGGGACAGTGCATCAAAACTCCAAAAAATCAATTGTCGGGCGGGAGCCCTCCAACGTGCAGTTTCCTCCTACCCGTCACTACCGGAAGTCTCAGTGATATCCTCTTTGCATTTGACTCCAGATATGAAGATGACTGACATCTCAGTGATGTATTGGCACTGACTCCGGCAATGTTAGGGAAAACAATGAGCACTCAGTCTATTCAGCTTGCTGCTGCAAACAGAGTTAGAGGCCAATCACCAGGATGGTGCTTGCCAATCACTTCCCAGAATGTATCAGCTCATTGAACCTCTTGTGACACTGGGCTCACATCCTCCATATGACTCTTCTGCTGCCACCTACCCCCCAGTCCTTTTAGACTCTTGGGGCAGCTTTCTTCTGCCTGATGCCAGAAGGGAATTTACTTGCCCCTTGGCAACTGCCTCCATCAATACCTCAAGAGAGGCTTCAGAAAACCTTGGGGCTGCCTTTGACACCTGCCCCATTCCAGTGCCAACCTGATCAGCATCCTCCTGCAACTCATGTTCAGCGAATAGCAAGCAAGTTGGCTGAGCAAGTGCAGCTTAAGTGCTGCTCGACCTCAGGACTGGCGAGCGCGATGCCGGCGAGTCAGCTGGCAAGCATTCATTTGCGGTGCAAAACCCATGAGGCCTTGTTAAATGGACTAATTAAGGTTGAATAACGTTGTCAGCCTCACTGGGCCGAGCGACGGGAAGCTCGTGGCAATTCCCTCGCTCAACATTTAGACAACTTTCCGGAGAATCTCGCCCATAAACAAACATTTTTTATTTCCAATATTTTCAAGGATTGATTGCAATGCTTGTGTATATTTCTGAGTGTGTCCATTATTCTAATGCAATTTTATATTGTTCCCAACCGATTATTGCAATGTTGCACCTCCAATCACACATCTTTCGTTTCTCACAAAATAGCAGTTGATACCTATGATCAAGAAAAACATAGTTCAAGGTAAATTGCAGTGATGGGATCATCAGTTTTGGGATTTCATATGAATGGCTATCTTTGACAGACATCAACACACAACTTCAGAAATTAGTTTAGAAATTAGCTCCAAATAGACTTTGGGCGCGATTCTCTGGTCTTGTCGCGCTTTCGCTTGAGCGCAACGAGGCCGGTGAATAGCGGGAAAGGCCGACGAGAACCATGGTGTGGTGATATGCATCACTGTAAATACACAAGGGGTTAATGTGAACACACTACACCTAGCTAGACACCAGAGGGAGCACCAGAGACATGACACACAGACATTCAACCAATAAATCAGTAAGAAAGGACACGACCAATGGGCAGTCACGACACACCCAGACGTGACACTACCACAGGTGGGCATTACACCAACCCATATATAAGGACACAGCACACATGATCTTTCTCTTTCCAGTGGAGACACTTAGTGAGTACACAGGGTTGATTGAAACACATCACACCCACCACATGGGTTGTAGCAGACTGATTAACTAGTCTGAGTAGCTATAGCAGGATTAACAGGAGAGTCGAATCCAAGTAGGAGAATCGTTAACAGTTTAATAAATGTGTTAAAGCTATCTCCAAGTCTGAACCTTCCTTTGTCAGAGTGCACATCAAGGTGGCAGCTTATGCTACGTCAAGAGCATAACAAAACATGGTACTAGTGAGTGACTGTTAAAATCCATATAGTTTCTACTCAGCAAACAGTGACAACCAGCAACAGCACCCAGGCATGATGATGTTCGAGATTCCGGTTCCACAGCAGCTCAGGTACCAAGGCAATCTCAGTGAAAACTGGCGCGCGTTCAGGCAGAGATTCGAGATCTACCTGGTAGCCTCTGACTTAGATGGCGTGGAGGATGCAGAGAAAATAAAGCTTCTACTTACCATCATGGGTAAAAAAGCAGCAGAAATTTTCGAGACCTTCAAATACTCAAAGGAGCAAAACAAGAGTGACTTCCAGGCAGTCCTGGACAAATTCCAAGAATTCTGCAAGGAACATACAAGAAAAAACAGTAAAAGAGGCGCCAGTACTGACCACGAGGCGAAGGTAGGCTTTCCATTGCAGAAAACGGCAGTTTTGATTGGCGGCCATCTTGGAAAGATGAGAGAAGGGCGCAAAGTAAAGGAGCATCGATCCGCGCATGCGCAATCCATTCCTACGCAGTACGTCACAAGCGTCGTGACGTCAGAGGCCCATGCCCACTTAAAGGGGAAATGTCCCAAAACACGGAAAAAAAGCTTTAAAGCCGTAAAACCCGATTCTTTCACCTGGAACGACAGCACAATGCCTGAAATTCGACCAGTAGCTGAAAGTAACCTCCGCAGAACCCTGCAACATGCAGTAAGCACCGCCCCAGAAGATGATATGGTCTTGGAAGAGAACGACTCAGACAAAGATTTTGTCTTGGGAGGTGGCTACCCCAGTACTAAATCCGAACTGCAACTAGAGGTGTTGTGCATTGAAGACCCCGATGACGAGTTCTTTGGATTGGGGATTCCTCAGCCCAGCATATATGACATCCCGACTCGTGAGTGCAGGATTATGCTGCAGCCTGACGCCAAGAGACAGAGAGCGGTACAAACCCACAGAGAGCGGCCTGCTGCCACACAGAGAGTGGTCCACGCACCGCGAAGAGTCCCCGACTCCACACAGAGAGTGGTCCACGCACCACGAAGGGTCCCAGCCTCCACACAGAAAGCGATGAAAGACTCCACAACGAGACAAATGCATGTCTCCACACAAAAAGTGACTCCAGTGACACAAGCCTCCACAGCGAGCTCGTGGACAGCCTCCACGATAGAAACAACGCAAGACTCCAGAGCGCAGTCCTTGCATGAACAAGAAGTGATGACAGTCTCCACAGCGAGACCAATGCACGATTCCACACAGGGAACGCTGCAAGACTCCACAGAGGGAGTGACAGAAGCCTCCAGAGCGAGCTCGTGGACAGCCTCCACAATGGAAGGAACGCAAGACTCCAGAACGCAGTCCTTGAATGAACAAAACCATGAGGGTCGAGCAACCTCCTCTGAGCAACCAGCAGCAGACGATGCAAGTCTGCCACGCTCAAGTGAACAACAGAAGGACTATGACAGTCTACCACGCTCAAGTGCACAGCAAGAAGACTATGACAGTCTACCATGCTCAAGTGAGCGACAAGAAGACACTGAGGCTCTACCCACTGTATGTGCAACAAGTGACGACGGCATTCCACTTCCCATACCAGATGTGCAACGTGACAGACCTCAGCTAGTGTGTACAGAGGCACTCGACAATCACAGTGAGACTACTGGTGACTCCGGTGACGCCACGTTACTTCAAACCTCATTCGCTTGAGCCTCTCCACAAGCAAATGCATTCCTGAATGTTTTGACCCTGGACGTGGAGCATCAAGAAACCTTAGATGACTCAAGTGAACCTGCAATGACTCCGGATGGGGAGCGTCAAGAAACCAAAGCTGATTCAGGTGAACCAGAAAGGGCTCCAGATGGGGAGCATCGACAAGCCAAAGCTGAATCAAGTAAGCCGGACATGACTCCAGACGGGGAGCATCGAGAAGCCAAAACTGACTCAGGTGAAAGAGACCAGACTCCAGATGGGGAGCATCGACAAGCCAAAGCTGATTCCAGTAAGCCGGACATGACTCCAGACGGGGAGCGCCGCAAACTCAGTGACGGCATGCTCAAGGAACCAGCAGATGCCACCAAGGACGCTGACATGAGTAACTGTGTGAAGGACTCGTATTATCCACAGAGTGTGGTCCTTGAGCGCAACAAACACGACAACAAAACCAACCAACACAACACCAACATCAAGGACAATAGCAAGAAGCGTAGCAAAGGTAACAACGTCGACAACAGGCACGACAAAAACAACAACAATGGAACTACGACTGGTACGACATGGCACAACTCTGCAAATGCGGGACACTGTTACTGCTCAGCTCAGTACAATGACGTACCATGGCAGGACGACACAGATTGCATACATCGCCACCACAAGCATCGAAAGAAAACAAGAGTCCAAATCAGACAACAAAGTGATTTGACCACTTCTTGGTTCCTTACGCACAGGGACACTGATGGCGTTCACAAGGACATGCCACCATCAACATCACCAACTCACCAACCAAACAAGAAAGCCACTCGACCATAATAATTACTGAACTTTGGACTCGTACATATGATTTGGACTTATTGTGTAATCATCACTCATCATGATTTGTACATGTCATCACTTATCTACCCATTTTGTTCAATTTTCTTCAACAGTCTACAGAAAATATGTAACATGAAAAAAGGGGGGATGTGGTGATATGCATCACTGTAATACACAAGGGGTTAATGTGAACACACTACACCTAGCTAAACACCAGAGGGAGCACCAGAGACATGACACACAGACATTCAACCAATAGATCAGTAAGATAGGACACGACACACCCAGACGTGACACTACCACAGGTGGGCATTACACCAACCCATATATAAGGACACAGCACACATGATCTTTCTCTTTCCAGTGGAGACACTTAGCGAGTACACATGGTTGATTGAAACACATCACACCCACCATGTGGATTGTAGCAGACTGGTTAGCTAGTCTGAGTAGCTGTAGCAGGATTAACAGGAGAGTCGAATCCAAGTAGGAGAATCGTTAACAGTTTAATAAATGTGTTAAAGCTATCTCCAAGTCTGAACCTTCCTTTGTCAGAGTGCACATCAAGGAAGCAGCTTATGCTACGTCAAGAGCATAACAAAACATGGTACTAGTGAGTGACTGTTAAAATCCATATAGTTTCTACTCAGCAAACAGTGACAACCAGCAACAGCACCCAGGCATGATGATGTTCGAGATTCCGGTTCCACAGCAGCTCAGGTACCAAGGCAATCTCAGTGAAAACTGGCGCGCGTTCAGGCAGAGATTCGAGATCTACCTGGTAGCCTCTGACTTAGATGGCGTGGAGGATGCAGAGAAAATAAAGCTTCTACTTACCATCATGGGTAAAAAAGCAGCAGAAATTTTCGAGACCTTCAAATACTCAAAGGAGCAAAACAAGAGTGACTTCCAGGCAGTCCTGGACAAATTCCAAGAATTCTGCAAGGAACATACAAGAAAAAACAGTAAAAGAGGCGCCAGTACTGACCACGAGGCGAAGGTAGGCTTTCCATTGCAGAAAACGGCAGTTTTGATTGGCGGCCATCTTGGAAAGATGAGAGAAGGGCGCAAAGTAAAGGAGCATCGATCCGCGCATGCGCAATCCATTCCTACGCTGTACGTCACAAGCGTCGTGACGTCAGAGGCCCATGCCCACTTAAAGGGGAAATGTCCCAAAACACGGAAAAAAAGCTTTAAAGCCGTAAAACCCGATTCTTTCACCTGGAACGACAGCACAATGCCTGAAATTCGACCAGTAACTGAAAGTAACCTCCGCAGAACCCTGCAACATGCAGTAAGCACCGCCCCAGAAGATGATATGGTCTTGGAAGAGAACGACTCAGACAAAGATTTTGTCTTGGGAGGTGGCTACCCCAGTACTAAATCCGAACTGCAACTAGAGGTGTTGTGCATTGAAGACCCCGATGACGAGTTCTTTGGATTGGGGATTCCTCAGCCCAGCATATATGACATCCCGACTCGTGAGTGAAGGATTATGCTGCGGCCTGACGCCAAGAGACAGAGAGCGGTACAAACCCACAGAGAGCGGCCTGCTGCCACACAGAGAGTGGTCCACGCACCGCGAAGAGTCCCCGACTCCACACAGAGAGTGGTCCACGCACCACGAAGGGTCCCAGCCTCCACACAGAAAGCGATGAAAGACTCCACAACGAGACAAATGCATGTCTCCACACAAAAAGTGACTCCAGTGACACAAGCCTCCACAGCGAGCTCGTGGACAGCCTCCACGATAGAAACAACGCAAGACTCCAGAGCGCAGTCCTTGCATGAACAAGAAGTGATGACAGTCTCCACAGCGAGACCAATGCACGATTCCACACAGGGAACGCTGCAAGACTCCACAGAGGGAGTGACAGAAGCCTCCAGAGCGAGCTCGTGGACAGCCTCCACAATGGAAGGAACGCAAGACTCCAGAACGCAGTCCTTGAATGAACAAAACCATGAGGGTCGAGCAACCTCCTCTGAGCAACCAGCAGCAGACGATGCAAGTCTGCCACGCTCAAGTGAACAACAGAAGGACTATGACAGTCTACCACGCTCAAGTGCACAGCAAGAAGACTATGACAGTCTACCATGCTCAAGTGAGCGACAAGAAGACACTGAGGCTCTACCCACTGTATGTGCAACAAGTGACGACGGCATTCCACTTCCCATACCAGATGTGCAACGTGACAGACCTCAGCTAGTGTGTACAGAGGCACTCGACAATCACAGTGAGACTACTGGTGACTCCGGTGACGCCACGTTACTTCAAACCTCATTCGCTTGAGCCTCTCCACAAGCAAATGCATTCCTGAATGTTTTGACCCTGGATGTGGAGCATCAAGAAACCTTAGATGACTCAAGTGAACCTGCAATGACTCCGGATGGGGAGCGTCAAGAAACCAAAGCTGATTCAGGTGAACCAGAAAGGGCTCCAGATGGGGAGCATCGACAAGCCAAAGCTGAATCAAGTAAGCCGGACATGACTCCAGGCGGGGAGCATCGAGAAGCCAAAACTGACTCAGGTGAAAGAGACCAGACTCCAGATGGGGAGCATCGACAAGCCAAAGCTGATTCCAGTAAGCCGGACATGACTCCAGACGGGGAGCGCCGCGAACTCAGTGACGGCACGCTCAAGGAACCAGCAGATGCCACCAAGGACGCTGACATGAGTAACTGTGTGAAGGACTCGTATTATCCACAGAGTGTGGTCCTTGAGCGCAACAAACACGACAACAAAACCAACCAACACAACACCAACATCAAGGACAATAGCAAGAAGTGTAGCAAAGGTAACAACGTCGACAACAGGCACGACAAAAACAACAACAATGGAACTACGACTGGTACGACATGGCACAACTCTGCAAATGCGGGACACTGTTACTGCTCAGCTCAGTACAATGACGTACCATGGCAGGACGACACAGATTGCATACATCGCCACCACAAGCATCGAAAGAAAACAAGAGTCCAAATCAGACAACAAAGTGATTTGACCACTTCTTGGTTCCTTACGCACAGGGACACTGGTGGCGTTCACAAGGACATGCCACCATCAACATCACCAACTCACCAACCAAACAAGAAAGCCACTCGACCATAATAATTACTGAACTTTGGACTCGTACATATGATTTGGACTTATTGTGTAATCATCACTCATCATGATTTGTACATGTCATCACTTATCTACCCATTTTGTTCAATTTTCTTCAACAGTCTACAGAAAATATGTAACATGAAAAAAGGGGGGATGTGGTGATATGCATCACTGTAATACACAAGGGGTTAATGTGAACACACTACACCTAGCTAAACACCAGAGGGAGCACCAGAGACATGACACACAGACATTCAACCAATAGATCAGTAAGATAGGACACGACACACCCAGACGTGACACTACCACAGGTGGGCATTACACCAACCCATATATAAGGACACAGCACACATGATCTTTCTCTTTCCAGTGGAGACACTTAGCGAGTACACATGGTTGATTGAAACACATCACACCCACCATGTGGATTGTAGCAGACTGGTTAGCTAGTCTGAGTAGCTGTAGCAGGATTAACAGGAGAGTCGAATCCAAGTAGGAGAATCGTTAACAGTTTAATAAATGTGTTAAAGCTATCTCCAAGTCTGAACCTTCCTTTGTCAAAGTGCACATCAAGGAAGCAGCTTATGCGACGTCAAGAGCATAACAAAACACGTGCCAGGCGCTAAACAGTTTGCAATGCAACCGGCCCGCTCCTGTAGGCGAAATTGGAATCCCGCTGTAGCGTGCGAGAAGCCAATTATCACCATTTAAGCCCTATTTCCATACAATTAATGAGAGCCACGCCATATCCAATGGCCTCCCGTGATCCAGCGGCCTCCCCAGCAAGTGGTCACGCTGGCGCCGAATAGTTCTCCTTTTTAAAAACGTGAACCTGCCGGAAGGGCTTCTGCAGGAGGCCGAGGAGGTGAACAGCCATCTTTGCTCACAGGCCAAGATCCCGGGGGCACAGGGCTCGCCGCCCCAATGCTCGGAGGGTGGTGGGGCATCCTCGGCTGGGGAGGGGTATTCTCGGCTGGGGTGGGCGACCATGAGAGGGGGGGCACTGGGTGGGGTAGCCATGAGAGGCTGCGCCATGCCAACCGCTGGATCATGTGAACCCATTCCGGGGCAACTCTTGTCCCTGCCTATCTGCCCAACGACCACCCATAACCCCCACCGACTGCTGAGGCCTCTGGCTGTTGCTAATAGGGAATTGGTAATCGTAGTTAAGTGAGCACTTCACACAACCCAAGTAGATTCTCGTGAGTGGGTGGGCCATGTAGCATGTGGTAGTTATTGCCTAGCAATCCAATCACATCTTGATGCATGGACACTGTGCCTGAACACTGCAAAACACGGTGAGGCAACACTATGGACTCAGCAGCCAACATCCAAACAGCAGCCAGCATCTGGGACACAGCTTCGGGACATGTCCACGGCTGGAGGGTGGGTGAGCGCTATGGGGAGGGGACCAGCGCCGGTCCACCTGATGTTATGTGCGGGTGTCTAGGGTTCAGGATCTGGGTCCATTTAGGGGCGCTCAGTGCGGCCGGGAGTGCATGGTGAGGGTGTTCCAGGTGTGGAGGAGAGGGTGAGGGGGGAATCAATGGATGAATGGAGGGTCCCGGGGTGGGAGCCACCGCTATTTGTCAGTCTAACATGCTATCCCAATTACTTCCAGATATTGAATGCTATGGACGATATTTTGGACCCCACAGAACAGGCCTGAGTGGTGCTGCTAGTACACTGGGCGGCCAAACGCTGGAGACGGTGGCAGCAGCAGCCGCCAGGTTCACGTTTTTTAAAGGGAGTACGAATTGGCGCCAGTGTGACCACTTGCTGAGGACGCTGATGAATCATGGGAGGCTGTTAGATAAGGGGTGGCTCCGGTTAATTGTATGGAAATAGGGTTTAAATGGTGATAATTAGTTTCTCGCCACGCTACGGCGAGATCCCCATTTCGCCTACGGGAGTGGGCCAGTTGCATCGCAAATTGTCTGGTGCCTGGCCTGGCTCTTGTTTTCGGCTTCTTCCTCTATTCACCAACCTCATTTCGCTAGAGCGAGAGCGCAACGAGGCCGGAGAATCACACCCGTAGTCATCTTTTGGCTGAATTGTGCCCATTATTTAGAATACATTTTTTAACTGAATCTAAATTCAGACTGTAGTCTTCCCTTTTCCCCTTCTCAATATAGTGAAAAACACAAGTAGGTTAAGGTATTTCAAAGCAATACTTACATAACTTTGAACAATTTCTGGATTTTCTGCTGTTAAGCCCAGAAAGTGTCTTGCTATATACAGGAATGCTTACATGAAGGAAGAGTTCATTCCTTCCTCCTTGATCTTTTTGCTGACATGTTTGAATCCTCTCTTTCCGAGCAGGTTCATGATTTCACATTGCCCTGGTGGTTTTCGGGAAACAGCGTTTTACATAAAAACAGAACAAATAAAGGCAGCAAAGCAGAGTTGGGCATTTCCACCTTCACCACCACCTCGTTTGGAATATATTCTTGACACTTGAAAGCCCTTTAATTCTCTAAAGCAACCATACACTGATTTAAGGAAAGATCAAAGAAACCTTCAGGGTCTTCGTCGATGCAGCGTAAGGCTAGTGGTTTGGGGATGTCCTCAATCACTTCAAGGAAAATGCAGTTCCCAAGGTTTTCATTCCCTCCTAGAAATTATGACAGCTTAGCAAAAAAAAAAAGCTCAAACTCTGCAGTGAGTTAGCCTTTTGACCTCAGACTCTTCATCACTTTCGGCATACTAGGCCCAGCAGTCTTTACAGGACTCGGCACAGTTACAAACAGCTTTTCTTTTTTCTGTTGACTTCTAATGAAGCTCGTTTTATTCCATTTTCGAAGTAAGGTCTCTCTGATCATAATAGCTTGAGGGTAGAATATTTAATCATGAAGTAAAAGCTAATTCATACCATTCATACAGTGTACCACATAAATTTTCTTCCGCGTTTCTAACCTCAGGTATATGTATATTTAATATTTTGGAGGTGTTTCAAGTTATTTATTGGTTGTCAGCTGGTTTACCTGCTCAGAAAACAGCAAGGCAATGAATATGTTCAGAGGTGTCTTTTCCCACAAATTAGTTTCTTAAAACAGAAATGGTTTTGATTTAATAAACAAGATAAAATCATAATATATTGCAGCATGTTTTTAACCTAGATGAGTGTTTCACGCCCTTGTTATGCTTTCATATGGTTAAAAACACAAGTATTTTATGCTTAAATGTACCTACCACATGCCATTTTGAATTGGGAATAGGGCTTGCAGACTGCTTTGACTCTTCGAAATGTCTTCATTCAACTAGTGCGAGCTTGAGTGTGGGTTTGAGACAATTCAGTAACTATGTTTGCCTATTTTATCATTCTACCCCTCCACCCCATTCTTGGACTGATATCCTCTGATTGTTCTCTGTGTCTATTCGGAACCCTGGATATGTGTTATCCCTTCTTAGTTCTCAGAAATTCAGGCTGTGTTTTTTTTGGCTAAGTTATGTTGAACTTTATTCGTCAGCTTTAGTGTCTCCTGGTAAATTCTTTGTTACAATACAAACTTAGGTCAGATTGATTGTCTTTAGCAAATACAGTGGTTGAGTTTAAAATACAACTCGTGGTAATACTTCAAATCATAATACACAGTACAAAATTACGGATTGATTGAAACAAATGAAAAATGGCAATAGCAAAGGCAGCAGCAAGACATAGGTTTCAGAAAGTGATAGATTGGCAATGAAATTTTCCACCCCGACAAGGGATTTTTAAGATTATTATCTTAAAGTTTTGCCTTCTTTACAGCTGTGATTAGCTTCAACTAATTTAACCACTCAATTCAACCAAACTGTCTGTCTGTCAATTTAAGAGATAAATATGTTGGTGCGATTTTGCAATTTTCCATCCCCTGACTTGCCAATTATGCCTCGAACATTAATTAGATTAACACAGTTTTCAAAAAGTCATTATGACTCTGACTGACTGTTACCATGGAAACGGACGTGTCCAGGCCTGGGAAGGCATTTGCATACAATGGATATTTTGTCACTGGCCTTGGATTCTGGCCAGTCTCGAACAACTTGCAAAATGTGAACATTTGAAGTCTTATCTGATTAGTTCCCAGCTAGTCAGCTTTCCTCACTCTCATGTTTAATATGATTTAGTCAATTACTCTTAATGTTTTTTAATTAAAACTGTTATTTACCTCATCTATAGGTAACCAGAAAATCTGGGGCGAGATTCTCCGACCCCCCGCCGGCGTAGATTAAACCACTTACCTTACCGGCGGGACAAGGCGGCGCGGGCGGGCTCCGGGGTCCTGGGGGGGGCGTGGGGCGATCTGGCCCCGGGGGGTGCCCCCACGGTGGCCTGGCCCGCGATCGGGGCCCACCGATCCGCGGGCGGGCCTGTGCCGTGGGGGCACTCTTTCCCTTCCGCCTCCGCCACGGTCTCCACCATGGCGGAGGCGGAAGAGACTCCCTCCACTGCGCATGCGCGGGAATGCCGTCAGCGGCCGCGAACGCTCCCGCGCATGCGCCGCCCAGAGATGTCATTTCCGCGCCAGCTGGCGGGGCACCAAAGGCCTTTTCCGCCAGCTGGCGGGGCGAAAGTTCGTCCGGCGCCGGCCTAGCCCCTTAAGGTTGGGGCTCGGCCCCCAAAGATGCGGAGCATTCTGCACCTTTGGGGCGGCGCGATGCCCGACTGATTTGCGCCATTTTGGGTGCCAGTCGGCGGACATCGCGCCGATACCGGAGAATTTCGCCCCTGATTTCTATCTTCATCCAACTAGTGTGAGTTTGAGTGTGGGTTTGAGACAATCCAATAACTATGTTTGCTTGTTTTATCATTCTTCCCCCTCCCCCATTCTTGGACTGATATCCCACCTCGACTGACTGACCTCACTTCCTCCCAGACTGACCCCCCCCCCACTACATCCGACACGCCACCTCCCAGACTGCCCCCCCTTCTACACCGTCCGATATCCTCCCCCTGACCAGGTCTCATCCCATCACCCAGGTCAGACCTGACCAACCCCGGTTTGACCCCCCCCACATGGTCTGACCTGACCATTTGCCACCCCCCCCGCCCCGCCCCGTTATCTGAATCACAACTTTTAATTGTCCCTTTTTAAGCATCTCCTTTATGGCAGCTAATGCTGTAAGATGGAGTCATTTATTATCGCTATTTGTCCCAGTTACTCCATGCCGATGCAGCTCTGGGCAGGGGGCGGGGGGGGGGGGGGGGACGCACTTCACTGCCTCTGTCTCAACCAACTTGACTGAGGAAGGATGGGTGAGACAGGGGATTTTGAATCCCAGAATGGGTAAGTCCATCGAGAGTGGTGGTCCGCTGGCGATTGGTACTCTGAGGAAACCTTGGCAAGTATTTAGGAAGTGTAATATCTGCAGGTGGAAGGTGCAACAAAAAGATTAAGAACAAGAATAGGAATATGAAGGGCTATATTTAGAAAGAGGAGACAGTTGATAACTGGAAAGCTGAATAAACAGCTCAAGAAGCGATTTGTAAAGGGCTTAATTCAGAGTGCTGTTTTGAATGAATGTGAGACTTGGACATTATGGAAGGAGGAGATACAATTTGCTGAATTGCTTTGAAATGTGGGTTTGGAGGAGAATGGAAATGATCAGCCAGACAATAACAAAGTAAACAAATAACAAATTAGGAGGTGATGATGAGAACAATGTCATTTGCTGAATAGATTCGGAAAAAGCAGAGAACCTAGACAGGCCACAGTTTAAGAGGAAAGTGTCAAAACATTTAAGATTACAAAGGAGTTTGGTAAGGTAAATACTGGGAAGTTGTTTCCCCTAGCTGGGGAATCTAGAACAAGGGTGCACAGTTTCAGGATAAAGGGCCGATCATTTAGGACTAAGAACAATAGTCTGGTAATAGGCATGTTACAGGGAAGATTTCAAGGACAAAGAGAAAGGGGAAGGAAGAGAATATCACTGCAGGGTGGCTTGTAAATTGAGGGAAGTTACTGGAAAATGACAAGGTTGGCACAGAGCAGAGAGAAGACCATTAGTCAAGGCCCAGCCTACAGGCAGAGCACACATGATAATTTTGAACAATTTCACACTCACTCACACCTACCTGGAAAAGAGATTTAATTGGCACCGTGACAACATTTCTATTTTGGTCATGAAATTTCAGGAAGGTATAGTTTGTTGCTGAATGCCACTGACCTCTTTTTCAGGAATAGCTTCCTGTCAGCCTGAGACTCAGTCGACAGAGGTAATTCAGCACCATGAACATCCATGTCAGTAAAGGGAACTCTGCTGCAAAAGATTGAAATTTCTTGACTACAAATTACATTGGAAAGAGAAGACCCCAACAATGGCGTTGGGCTGTTTCCAATATGTCAGGAAAACCAGTTCTGATGACTACTTTGCAGCGCTGCTACTTTATTACCCACGATCAGGACTTCAGTTATATAATGAAAAGCCAAGATGAAAGAAATGTGCGCAATCAGATCATTTTCTCATTTATAATAATAATGCTATTTATGATCACCATTCTGAATATTTAGTTTACGGTTCGCTTACTGTGTCATTCTAATATCTGCCAACATGGGAACATAAGAAATAGGAGCAAGAGAAGACCATGCGGCCCATCAAGCCTGCTATCCTATTCAATATGATCTTGGGCTTTAACTCCACTTTCACGTTCACTCTCCAAATTTCTTGAATTCTTGAGAAACCAAGAATTTGTCTATCTCAGCATTAAACGTATTCAATGGCACAGAGAATTCCAAAGATTTACATCCTTTTGAGAAAAAAAAAAT
This sequence comes from Scyliorhinus torazame, assembly GCF_047496885.1. Taxonomy (NCBI): domain Eukaryota; kingdom Metazoa; phylum Chordata; class Chondrichthyes; order Carcharhiniformes; family Scyliorhinidae; genus Scyliorhinus; species Scyliorhinus torazame. The sequence goes on from NC_092713.1 coordinate 125,514,746, forward strand.
TCTCCTTATCTCAGTCTTAAATGATCGGCCTCTTCCCCCAGAATGGTGCCCGATAGAATCCATAGAATTCCTATATTGCTGACGGAAGCCATTTGGCCAATCGAGTCTGCACCAACTCTCTGAAAGAACACTCTACCAAGGCCCATTCCCCTGATCTATCCCCGTAATCACATGCATTGATCATATCCAATTGAACTAATCTGCACATCTTTGCATACTAAGAGGCAATTTAGCATGGCCAATCCACCTAACCTGCATATCTTTGGACTGTGGGAGGAAGCTCGAATACCTGGAGGAAACCCACACAGCGAAGGGGAGAACATGCAAACTCCCCACAAACAGTCACCGAAGGCCGGTATCGAACATGGCTTCCTGGCATTATGAGGCAGCTGTGTTAATCACTGTGCAACCATGCTACCACTGCTGTAGATTCCCCAGACAGGAGAAACAACCTCTCAGTATCTAGCCAACCAAGCCCCTTCATAATCTTGAAGGTTCCAATGAAATCACCTCTCATTCTTTTAAAATCTAAAGAATGTTGACCCAATTTACTCAGCCTTTCGTTATAGGACAACCCTCTCATCCCAGAGAGGTAGCTAGTGAACCTTCATTGTATTGCCTTGTTGTCTGTAACATTCCAGTCACTTCGACCAGTTTATTATTCAAACTTTTTACCCAGGTGAAAAATGAAATGAAAATGAAAATCGCTTATTGTCACAAGTAGGCTTCAAATGAAGTTACTGTGAAAAGCCCCCAGTCGCCACATTCCGGCACCTGTTCAGGGAGGCTGTTACGGGAATTGAACCATGCTGCTGGCCTGCCTTGGTCTGCTTTCAAAGCCAGCGATTTAGCCCTGTGCTAAACAGCCCCTTTGCCTCTATTTGCGAAATGAACGAAGGACAAACACAAATTCACAATTCAGCACAAGTTTATTTTCAATTACAATGAAACAGTTATCCCTTAAATTACCCCAACTATCTTATGCCTTAAGATCCTTAATACTATTCTTGAAAATGAACTGGATCAAGCTATGGATCCAATCCTCTGAGTATCTGTCATCTCAGTGCCTTTGTCTGCAAAGGGTGGGTCTCGCATGTTGCTTCCGTCTGTTCTCTGGTCCACTGTGGAGTCTTCTCTGCTGCCTTTGCATCGAGTCTTCGCTAGGGAGGGTCTCTGGATGCCTCTTCCCTCTACCCCTCTTTGCATCCTTCCAGAAGCTTCTCTGGCCCTCAACCATTGGGGTCTCGGGGCTGGGGTCACAACACCCAATGAAGTTGCTGATTGAAACTCTGCAGGACACCAGGAACCCACCCCAAGGTCCCATCCTCAGGTGTATTGTCCACACGTAATCATATCCCATATATGGTAGTGATGGGAAATCTAGGTGCCAGAAAGTCTGGCTGCATCTGGGCAATCCACAACAATCGATTCAAAGAACAAACAAAGAACAAAGAACAAAGAAATGTACAGCACAGGAACAGGCCCTTCGGCCCTCCAAGCCCGTGCCGACCATGCTGCCCGACTAAACTACAATCCTCTACACTTCCTGGGTCCGTATCCTTCTATTCCCATCCTATTCATATATTTGTCAAGATGCCCCTTAAATGTCCCTATCGTCCCTGCTTCCACCACCTCCTCCGGTAGCGAGTTCCAGGCACCCACTACCCTCTGCGTAAAAAACTTGCCTCGTACATCTACTCTAAACCGTGCCCCTCTCACCTTAAACCTATGCCCCCTAGTAATTGACCCCTCTACCCTGGGATCCATTTGAATTGGACTGATTATCTTCCAATATCTTGTTTACAATGCCCAAACCCCGGCTGTCTATCTCTGCCTAGTATATTCAAACTTGGCTAACCTAATTCCATCAGGTCTACCTGTGGTTCTGACTGTAGTTTAATTTAGAAAATCCAATTCTTAGTTTAAAGTGTTCAATTTTGCCTGGGGTCTGAAGTTCAGGTCATTTTACCAGAGCCTCCAAGGCAAGTATATCCTTCTACAAGTATGGAGGCGAAAACTGCGCATAGTTATTCTAGTGGTCTCACCAAAGCCTTGTACAATTGTAGCAAGACATTTTTATTCTTGTTCTTCAATCCCCTTGCAAAAAAGACCAACATGGGGCGGCATTCTCCATTGCCCACCTGCGAAATCGGGAATGGCGAACGGGTGGAGAATAGCTCTCGACGCCAAATTGTGGCAGGCGTCGTTTGGTGCCGAATCACAATGCTCCACCCCCTCCAAATCGGCGTCATTGCGCCGCACAGTTGCATCTCATTATTCCCGACGGCGCATCCACATGTGGTCTCAACAGTTGTGAGCCTGCGCATGGTGGCTGTGGAGAGAGAGAGAGGGCGTATAGACAGTGTCCAGCATCGCCATACTTCACTGACTGTTGTGCCGCTGGCCGGGGGTTTCTGCCAGGGCTGGGTGGAGTAGTGGGGGGTGGCCAGGAGGTGGGCTGTGGGGTCAGAGTGGACGGGTATGCGATCCAGCACAACTGGTGCCATCTTCTCGGGCGCAATCGGTGTGTGTGTGGGGGTTGTAAGTATACGCGCGGCTGCAGTTTCACAGCCCTGTGCATGTCCAGCACGGACCCGGTGATTCTCCCACCATTTCTCAAGTGTTCCGCAAGTGTTTCACACGGCGTTAGCCCCTCACCGGTAGCAGATTGTTCCGTCATGGAACTCCACGGATCCTCCGTTGGCGTCAAACTTAGACAAAGAACCGAAGAATCCAGCCCAAGGTATTTGCTTTCCTAATTGCTTGCTGTACTTGCAGGCTAACTTTCTCTGTTCCTTATACAAGCACATCCAAGTCTCTCGGAATATCTACATTTACAAGTTTTATGCCTTTTAAAAATTATTCTGCTTTTCTATTATTACGAACAAAATGTGTAACGTCAATATTCCCTGCATTGTACACCATCTGTCACCTTGCTGCCTACACACTTATATTGTCTGTCTCTCTTTATAGCCTCTCTGTATCCGCCTCCTAGCTTCCATTTCCATCTAGCTTTGCATCATCATCAAACTTAGATACATTATTCTCTGTCCCTTCGTCTCAGTCAACAATTTGATTGTACATGGCTGAGGCCCCAACACTGATCTTTGTGGCACTCCACTAGTCACAGACTGCCAATTTAAAAATGCCCCATGTTTCCTGTCCATTAACCAATCCTTTATCCACATTAATAGATCACCCCAAATCCCTGATCCCTTATCTTGTATATCAACATTTTGTGTGGCAACTTATTGAATGCCTTTTGGAAATCCAAGAATACTACATCTACTTGTTCCCCTTTATCTACCCTACTAGTTACATCCTCATTCTTCATGATAATTCCTCCTGTCTTTCCTGCTAAGGGACCAACATTTAATTTACCTACTGTCGTTCTTTTTTTATATTTGAATGGCTCTTACAGTATATTCCTGACTTGTTTACCCTCATATTGTATTCCTTCCCCTTTTACACAACTTTTGTTTGCACCTTGTTCATTTCTAAAACTCTCCCAATGCTCAAACATATTATTTTCAACATTTTAAGCCTCTTATTTTAATTTAATACCATTCTCAAATATCCTAATGAGCCACAGATGGATCTTTATCACAGACGTTTTCTTTTTGAATTAAAAATAAATAAATTTAGAGCACCCAATTCTTTTTTTCCAATCAAGGGTCAATTTAGCGTGGCCAATTCACCTACCCAGCACATCCTTTTGGGTTGTGGGGTGGAGACCCACGCAGACATGGGGAGAATGTGTAAACTCCACATGTGACTTGGGGCCAGAATCAAACCCGGGACCTCGGTGCCATGAGGCAGCAGTGCTAAGTTTTCTTTTTGAATTTAATGTAATTTTGTTGAGCATCATGAATTGTTTCTTTAAAACAGTGTTTTTCAAACTTTTTATCCCGGCACCCACTTTTACCAATCGTCCGACCTTCGTGACCCACGCCAGCCGATCTTCACGGATCATGCCCGCTAACCTTCGTAACACACCATTTTTGCAACAGGTGAGCCTGCTTGGTCTCTTGATCTCACTCCAAACAGGTTCACAGGAGGAGAGGGCAATGCACATATCAAGCCAGGATTCAGCCAGTTCTTTTGTGCTGTCTTAATCTTTGTGGGGGTGGAAAATCCAACCTCACACATGTAGGACATTTTGAAGGACAATAGCAACAAATGCTTTTTTTACTCAGCACTGCATATTCCTCAGCGATGCTTCTCTAGAATGCTGACAGCCTCGTGGTCTTGTGGCATGTTTTTAATGTGCTGTCACAGGTCAGGCGCAGAAGTTCAGTTTCTTCATTTGGAGTCTGGGCTCGCAATGTCAATTGACTCTGGGCTCTCAATATCAAAAGGATTTTACATCCATCTCTTCTTTTTCTGAAACTTCCCTTCTGGAAAGTAGCGACAAAAACGATTGATCAGCCGAGCCAGATGCGACTGAATAAGGCTAGTCGGTCTATTGTCAATTCCCTTACTAACATTGATTTCTTCAATGTGTTGTAGCAGTGTGGGGAACATGTAGAGTTTTGGCTTTGTACTCGCACTTGCCAAATCTTCAATGACTTTTGGAGAGCATCTATTTCTTCACAGTGCAGAAATGAATCATCATTCTTCCCTTGCAATTTGAGGTTCAGTTTCTTTAGAATTAAACAAATGTCTGCAAGGTCAAACATAGTTAACATCCAACTCTCATTTGCCAGTGCTTCCCTGCATATAACACATAAGGGCTTTGCATCCTGATTTGCATTGGCACAATTAACAAAGCCATACGTCAAGAAATCATGTTTATACTGCTTTGTTTCCAATTTCAGTTTCTTCTTTGTGGGCTGTTTGGCAAAGGTCCTGGAGCTCTGTGTAAAGCTCACACTAGCACTGCTGTGTCCTGCGATAGACTCTCCTCAGCAGCTCACACAAACACTGCTTTGTCCTGCCATGAAGTCTTCTGAGCAGTTCTTTCCTGCAGATTCAATTGTGAGATCCTGGCCTGTTTGTGTCTCTGGCCTCGCTCCCTTATAACAAAACAATCTATCCTCAGTTCTTCACAGTCCTGTTGCCTTTCTTGCTCACCGCTAACTAATGGAGGGATCTCTCCTCCGTGATTTCACGCCACAGGCATGGCCATACAGGGCACATGATGTCAGTGTGTGTGCCGGGTGCTTAGCTGCCTCTCTACCGCCGCTTCTGGTGGGAAGAATGCATTTGAAAGCCGGTCCTGGCCGACATTTTCAACTTAAAAGCCAGTCGCAGCTATTGGGTGCTTCTCCTGCGAGCAGGAACACCATGACCAATTGTTCCATGACCTACCCGCCACCCACCCACGGTCCGCAGTTTGAAAATCCCTGTTTCAAACGATTCCCAGTGTTTATTTATTGCCATGCATTTATTCTGTTTAACCATTCAACCTAAGCCAGCTCTCCACTCATACTTATATGGCTTTGTTTAAGTTAAAGATTCTGGGGCGAGATTCTCCCCCAATGGCGCGATGTCCGCCGACTGGCGCCAAAAACGGCGCCAATCAGACGGGCATCGCGCCGGCCCAAAGGTGCGGAATGCTCCGCATCTTTGGGGGCCGAGCCCCAACATTGAGGGGCTAGGCCGGCGCCGGAGGGATTTCCGCCCCGCCAGCTGGCGGAAATGGCATTTGTTGCCCCGCCAGCTGGCGCGGAAATGCGGCACATGCGCGGGAGCATCAGCGGCCGCTGACAGTTTCCCGGCGCATGTGCGGGAGCGTCAGCGGCCGCTGAAAGTTTCCCGCGCATGCGCAGTGGGGAGAGTCACTTCCGCCTCCGCCATGGTGGAGGCCGTGGCGGTGGCGGAAGGGAAAGAGTGCCCCCACGGCACAGGCCCGCCCGCGGATCGGTGGGTCCCGATCGCGGGCCAGGCCACCGTGGGGGCACCTCCCGGGGTCAGATCGCCCCGCGCCCCCCCCAGGACCCCAGAGCCCGCCCACTCCGTCTGGTCCCGCCGGTAAATACCAGGTTTAATTTACGCCGGCGGGACAGGCAATTTCTGGGCGGGACTTCGGCCCATGCGGGCCGGTGAATTGAGCGGGGGGTCCCGCCAACCGGCGCGGCCCGATTCCCGCCCTCGCCCAATCTCCGGTACCGGAGACTTCGGTGGGGCCGGGATTCACGGCGGCCAACGGCCATTCTCCGACCCGGCGGGGGGTCGGAGAATGACGCCCCTTGTCTGTGATCAGAGTATGTTGTTTTCAAAATTAATGTGGAATGCAACTGTATTATGATCACTATTTCCCAAAGGATCTTGACAATGATGTTACTCATTAACCCTGCCTCATTTCACAGTCCCAGATTTAAAATGGCTTTATCAAAAACTTGATGTCAAACATATTGCTCCAGCAAACGGCCATATATAAAAACATTCTATGACTTCCGGGTGCGGCGATGACCAGCTGAGTCGCACGTTTCGGCAGCTCCCTGTGAAACGGACTTTTGGGCTCTTGATAGGAGCCCCAACGGCAATTTTGACGGCTAAAAACACTGTGCGGTAAACCAGAAGGGAATTCCCCCGGATATGGATGGAAAAAGGAGGAGAGAGTGGCCAGATTGCAGTGGATCCTTTAGAACAGCGGCAAGGAAGGCAAGCAAAAACCAAGATGGCGTCGGAAGGTGGCAGTTTAACATGGGGCCCTGAACAACAAGAGTTCTTGAAATGCTGTGTGGAAGAGATCAAAAAGGAAATGAAGAAAGAGCTGTTGGCCCCGATACTACAGGCGATCGAAGGGCTAAAGGAGGAACAAAAGACCCAGGAGCGGGCGCTTCGGGTCGTGAAGGCAAAGGCAGCCGAGAATGAGGACGATATACAGGGCCTGGTGGTGAAGACGGAGACGCAGGAGGCACATCAGAAACGATGTGTGGAAAGGTTGGAGGCACTGGAGAACAACGCAAGGAGGAACAACCTGAGGATTCTTGGTCTTCCTGAAGGTGCGGAGGGAGCGGACGTCGGGGCATATGTGAGCACGATGCTGCACTCGTTAATGGGAGCGGAGGCCCCGGCGGGTCCGTTGGAGGTGGAGGGAGCATACCGAGTGATGGCGCGAGGACCGAGAGCAGGAGAAATTCCCAGAGCCATAGTGGTGAGATTCCTCCGTTTTAAGGATAGAGAAATGGTCCTTAGATGGGCGAAGAAAACTCGGAGCAGTAAATGGGAGAACGCGGTGATCCGCGTTTATCAAGACTGGAGTGCGGAGGTGGCGAGAAGGAGGGCGAGCTTTAATCGGGCCAAGGCGGTGCTTCATAAAAAGAAGATAAAATTTGGAATGCTGCAACCGGCAAGACTGTGGGTCACATATCGAGGGAGGCACCACTACTTTGAGACGGCGGATGAAGCGTGGACTTTTATTGTGGAAGAAAAACTGGAATGAGCGGGTTATTAAAAAGAACGTTCGAACAAAGTGGTGGGGCGAATGTAGGGGGCAAAGAGGGGTTTTATGTACTAATCCTGCGATGTGGTAACTTTTCTCTCTCCCACAGGTGGTGATGGGGGGAGGAGGGGAGGTGGAGGAGATGGGGTGTTGGCGATTGGGGGCGGGCCAAGGGAGAAGCACGGGCTTGGTTCCCGCGCTATGATAATCATGGCGGGAATAGAGAAGCAGGAAGGAGGGGGCGTCGCACGGTGCGAGCCGAGGTCACGGGGGGAAGCCGAGGTCAGCCAGAGTTTGCTGACTTCTGGGAGCAACATGGGGGGAGTAATTACGCTAGCGGGGGATCTAGCGGGGGGGGTGGGAGGGGGGAATTACTGGGTTGCTGCTGCTGGGGAGAGGGGGGAGCTGGTATGGGAGAGGATGGGCGGGGGGGCACCGCCTGGGGGAGATACAGCTGCGTGGGAACCGGGTGAGGAGCTGGAAAAAGGGGATGGCTAATCGACAAGGGGGGGGGGGTAGGAAGCCCCCCAACTCGGCTGATCACGTGGAACGTGAGAGGGCTGAACGGGCCGATAAAGAGGGCACGGGTACTCGCACACCTTAAGAAACTTAAGGCAGATGTGGTTATGTTACAGGAAACGCACCTGAAACTGATAGACCAGGTTAGGCTACGCAAAGGATGGGTGGGGCAGGTGTTCCATTCGGGGCTAGATGCGAAAAACAGGGGGGTGGCTATATTAGTGGGGAAGCGGGTAATGTTCGAGGCAAAGACTATAGTGGCGGATAACGGGGGCAGATACGTGATGGTGAGTGGCAAACTACAGGGGGAGACGGTGGTTTTGGTAAACGTATATGCCCCGAACTGGGATGATGCCAATTTTATGAGGCGGATGCTAGGACGCATTCCGGACCTAGAGATGGGAAAGCTGATAATGGGGGGAGATTTTAATACGGTGTTGGAACCAGGGCTGGATAGGTCGAAGTCCAGGACTGGAAGGAGGCCGGCAGCAGCCAAGGTACTTAAAGATTTTATGGAGCAGATGGGAGGTGTAGACCCGTGGAGATTTAGCAGACCTAGGAGTAAGGAGTTCTCGTTTTTCTCCTATGTCCATAAAGTCTACTCGCGAATAGACTTTTTTGTGCTGGGTAGGGCATTGATCCCGAAGGTGAGGGGAACGGAGTATACGGCTATAGCCATTTCGGATCACGCTCCACACTGGGTGGACTTGGAGATAGGGGAGGAAACAGGAGGGCGCCCACCCTGGAGAATGGACATGGGACTAATGGCAGATGAGGGGGGGTGTCTAAGGGTGAGGGGGTGCATTGAAAAGTACTTGGAACTCAATGATAATGGGGAGGTCCAGGTGGGAGTGGTCTGGGAGGTGTTGAAGGCGGTGGTTAGAGGGGAGCTGATATCAATAAGGGCACATAAAGGGAAGCAGGAGAGTAAGGAACGGGAGCGGTTGCTGCAAGAACTTTTGAGGGTGGACAGACAATATGCGGAAGCACCGGAGGAGGGACTGTACAGGGAAAGGCAAAGGCTACATGTAGAATTTGACTTGCTGACTACAGGCACTGCAGAGGCACAATGGAGGAAGGCACAGGGTGTACAGTACGAATATGGGGAGAAGGCGAGCAGGTTGCTGGCACACCAATTGAGGAAAAGGGGAGCAGCGAGGGAAATAGGGGGAGTGAGGGATGAGGAAGGAGAGATGGAGCGGGGAGCGGAGAGAGTGAATGGAGTGTTCAAGACATTTTATAAAAAATTATATGAAGCTCAACCCCCGGATGGGAGGGAGAGAATGATGGGCTTCTTGGATCGGCTGGAATTTCCCAAGGTGGAAGAGCAGGAAAGGGTGGGACTGGGAGCACAGATCGAGGTAGAAGAAGTGGTGAAAGGAATTAGGAGCATGCAGGCGGGAAAGGCCCCGGGACCGGATGGATTCCCAGTCGAATTCTATAGAAAATATGTGGACTTGCTCGCCCCGGTACTGACGAGGACCTTTAATGAGGCAAAGGAAAGGGGACAACTGCCCCCGACTATGTCTGAAGCAACGATATCGCTTCTCTTAAAGAAGGAAAAGGACCCGCTACAATGCGGGTCCTATAGACCTATTTCCCTCCTAAATGTAGATGCCAAGGTCCTGGCCAAGGTAATGGCAATGAGAATAGAGGAATGTGTCCCGGGGGTGGTCCACGAGGACCAAACTGGGTTTGTGAAGGGGAGACAGCTGAACACGAATATACGGAGGTTGTTAGGGGTAATGATGATGGCCCCACCAGAGGGAGAAACGGAGATAGTAGTGGCGATGGATGCCGAGAAAGCATTTGATAGAGTGGAGTGGGATTATTTGTGGGAGGTGTTGAGGAGATTTGGTTTTGGAGAGGGGTATGTTAGATGGGTGCAGCTGTTGTATAGGGCCCCAGTGGCGAGCGTGGTCACGAATGGACGGGGATCTGCATATTTTCGGCTCCATAGAGGGACAAGGCAGGGATGCCCTCTGTCCCCATTATTGTTTGCACTGGCGATTGAGCCCCTGGCGATAGCGTTGAGGGGTTCCAAGAAGTGGAGGGGAGTACTTAGGGGAGGAGAAGAGCACCGGGTATCTTTGTATGCGGACGATTTGCTACTATACGTGGCGGACCCGGCGGAGGGGATGCCAGAAATAATGCGGATACTTGGGGAGTTTGGGGATTTTTCAGGGTATAAATTGAACATGGGGAAAAGTGAGTTGTTTGTGGTGCATCCAGGGGAGCAGAGTAGTGAAATAGAGGACCTACCGTTGAGGAAGGTAACAAGGGACTTTCGTTACCTGGGGATCCAGATAGCTAAGAATTGGGGCACATTGCATAGGTTAAATTTAACGCGGTTGGTGGAACAGATGGAGGAGGATTTCAAGAGATGGGATATGGTATCCCTGTCAATGGCAGGGAGGGTGCAGGCGGTTAAGATGGTGGTCCTCCCGAGATTCCTCTTTGTGTTTCAGTGCCTCCCGGTGGTGATCACGAAGGCTTTTTTTAAAAGGATTGAAAAGAGCATCATGGGTTTTGTGTGGGCCGGGAAGACCCCGAGAGTGAGGAAGGGATTCTTACAGCGTAGCAGGGATAGGGGGGGGCTGGCACTACCGAGCCTCAGTGAGTATTATTGGGCCGCTAATATTTCAATGGTGAGTAAGTGGATGGGAGAGGAGGAGGGAGCGGCGTGGAAGAGATTAGAGAGGGCGTCCTGTAGGGGGACTAGTCTACAGGCTATGGTGACAGCCCCATTGCCGTTCTCACCGAGGAACTACACCACAAGCCCGGTGGTGGTGGCTACACTGAAGATTTGGGGACAGTGGAGACGGCATAGGGGAAAGACTGGAGCCTTGGGGGGGTCCCCGATAAGAAACAACCATAGGTTTGCCCCGGGGGGAATGGATGGGGGATATGGAATGTGGCAAAGAGCAGGAATAACGCAACTGAAAGATCTGTTTGTGGATGGGAAGTTCGCGAGTCTGGGAGCGCTGACCGAGAAATATGGGTTGCCCCAAGGGAATGCATTCAGGTATATGCAACTGAGGGCTTTTGCGAGGCAACAGGTGAGGGAATTCCCGCAGCTCCCGACACAAGAGGTGCAGGACAGAGTGATCTCAAAGACATGGGTGGGGGATGGTAAGGTGTCAGATATATATAGGGAAATGAGGGACGAAGGGGAGACTATGGTAGATGAACTAAAAGGGAAATGGGAAGAAGAGCTGGGGGAGGAGATCGAGGAGGGGCTGTGGGCAGATGCCCTAAGCAGGGTAAACTCGTCGTCCTCGTGTGCCAGGCTAAGCCTGATTCAGTTTAAGGTATTACACAGGGCACATATGACTGGAGCACGGCTCAGTAAATTTTTTGGGGTGGAGGATAGGTGTGCGAGGTGCTCGAGAAGCCCAGCGAATCATACCCATATGTTTTGGTCATGCCCGGCACTACAGGGGTTTTGGATGGGGGTGACAAAGGTGCTTTCAAAAGTAGTAGGAGTCCGGGTCGAACCAAGCTGGGGGTTGGCTATATTTGGGGTTGCACAAGAGCCGGGAGTGCAGGAGGCGAGAGAGGCCGATGTTTTGGCCTTTGCGTCCCTAGTAGCCCGGCGCAGGATATTGCTAATGTGGAAAGAAGCCAAGCCCCCGGGGGTGGAGACCTGGATAAATGACATGGCGGGGTTTATAAAGCTAGAGCGGATTAAGTTCGTCCTAAGGGGGTCGGCTCAAGGGTTCACCAGGCGGTGGCAGCCGTTCGTCGAATACCTCGCAGAAAGATAGACGGAATGGGAAAAAGAAGGCAGCAGCAGCAGCCCAGGATCGGGGGGGGGGGGGGGGGGTGGGGGGGGGGGGGAGGAGGAACCAGAAGGACTCTCAGGGTTGTTAATATATACTGTATAGTATGTATAGGTCGTTGCTACAGATAATTATATATTGGACTGTTAAATTATATTTTTGGAGAGTGTTACTTGTGACAAGGCAGTTGCCAATTAGGGCTAGTTTTCATTTTTGTTATTTATTATTTCTTCATTTTTTGTTTATAAAATAGGTCATTGTTATTTGTGTTGTTATAATATTGTGTAAAGGATGCACAATGTACTGTGTTGGTTGACCAAAAATTTTCAATAAAATATTTAATAAAAAAAAAAACATTCTATAAACTGACCTTCCAGACCACCTTTGCCAATTTCATTAGGCAAGTCTATGAGTGGATTAAAGTCATCCACAAATATTACATTACCTTTGTGACAATTTCCAATTATTTCTTGTTAAATGCTCTCTTCAATGGTATAATTACTGCTTGGGGGTTGATCAATTATTCCCACCAGTGTTTTCTAACCTTGCTATTCCTAAACTCCACCCATACTGAATCTACTGCCTGACCTTCGAAGCCAAGTTTCTTTCTCACTAATTCCCTATGTTACTATTTACTATCAGGGCTACCCCACCTCATTTTCCATTCTACCTTTCTTTTTGAAATGTTGTGTATCCTGGAATATTTATTTCCCAACCGTAGTCATTTTTCTTACTATGTCTCTCAAATGGGGATTAGATGTAAACTATTTATCTCTATTACTCATTCATCTCTCTATTGCGGTAATGGGCAACCTAGGCTGTGAGTGGACCGCAGGAGTGGCCCTCCATCACTTCAGAGGGGCGCAAGATTAAAATTGGGTTTGTTCACTAACCGTGACCCCATGAATAAGATTAAATACATTTAATACACGCTGAATATTTCATAAAGAGTAACAGAAAATGTTTAATCATTTATATATTAATCGAACTGTCATCAACTTCAAATGGTAAAAAAGGGAGCAAAGGCTCTCACAGTCGATGTTGTGAGCAATTAGTATGCACCTCACTTCACTTGCCCCCGTTTTACATTCGAACCACTTCAGTCATAGCGTTGGGAAAAAAAACTACACTGACAGAAATCAGTGGAATGTGGCAACCCTGCACTTGGGTAACGGTCAATAAAATATCTTGTGGGCTGCACTCAGATCCCAGATGGGCCTTATGTGACCCCTGAGCCACATGTTTCCTATCGCTGATTTATCACCTTGTCCGTTCTCTTCAATATTTCAAATCTCTCAAGGGAACCATCCCCTGCTCCATAATTTAGCATTAAGCTCTCTCGACAGTGCCAGTTATACGATTTGCCAGTACACCGATTTGAGAGTGGTTCAGGTGAAGGCTTCCCCAACTGTACAGTTCCCTCTTCCCCCAGTACAGGTGCCAGTGTGCCATGAATTGTAACCCATCTCTACCATACCAATTTTTGAACCATGCATTCAACTCTAATTTTATTTAACGTTCACCAATTTGCTTGTGGCTCATCCAGTAAACCAAAGATGGTTATCTTTGTGTTTCTGCTTTTTAATTTTGTCCTGAGCTGCTCATACTCCCTTAGAAGAATCCTCCTATCTATGTCTTTGGTAACCATGTGGACCAGGACAACTGGATCCTTCATCATTCATCCAAGTTATTTGTCAACCCCGAGAAGATATCCTTACCCTGGCACAGAGCAGGCAACGTAGCCTTCAAGACTTACATTGTCAGCAGCAGAGCATAATATCCCTCCCCCTTACTATATTGTCCACAATCACAACAACATTCCTGTTTACAATGCTGTGTTCAATTTGCTCAACTTCCCTGCAGTCCGCGGGCGCGATTCTCCGAAATGGAGACAAAGTCCCGACGGCGGAGTGAAAGTGTTTCACTCCGGCATCGGAGCCCGCTCCCAGCCCCCTATTCTCCCGCCCCCGGGGGGCTAGGAGCGGCGGCGTGTATTTTACGCGCACTGGGCCTTGGCGGCGCGTAAAAAGTGGCTCTGCGTCAATGACGCGTCCAGCGTCGTGTAAATGACGTCACCCATGCATACACGGGTTGGCCGTCCTCCCCGAGGCCGCCCCGCAAGAAGATGGCGGATGGATCTTGCAGGGCGGCGGAGGAAAGGAGGTCCTTTAGAGAGGCCGGCCCGTCGATCGCTGAGCACCATCGGAGGCCCCCCCCGGTGCAGGAATCCCCCCCCCCCCCCCCCAGGCCGCCAACCCCCCCCCCCCAGCGTTCCCGCGCAGTTCCCACCGGCAGCGACCAGGTGTGGATGGCGCTGGCGGGAACCTGTCGTGATGGGGCGGCCGCTCGGCCTATCCGGGCCAGAGAATCGTCTTTTGCAAACGGCGAGCGGCGAGTGTCCGAGCGGCCAGCCGTGATTCTCGCGGCGCTGGTTTGGGGGGTGGGAGAATTGCATGCGGATGTCGGGGCGGTGTGGCAGGACTTGCGCGGTGCCCCGGCGATTCTCCCACCCAGCGTGGGGGGGGGGGGGGGGGGGGGGGGGGGGAGATGTCCACCCTATGTCTTCATCCACGCAAGTTGAAAGAATCTTGAACCTATTGTACAGTTGCACGGGCTGAGGCCTCCGCCATTGCTTCCTCTGGATCTCCATGCCTACATTACCCATAGTCACATCTACTGTCCCTGACCTTGAACCAAATCTGAAGTATCTAGTATAAGGACTGTAAATTGCCCAAGAGTCCAAGTAACTTTACTCCTCCCTGAAGCATTGCAGTGCCCGAAGCTCAGATTGCAACTTATCAACTCTGAGGCAAATTTCCTCAAGCAGCAGGCACTTGCTGCAGAAGTAATTGCCATGGATCACATTGTCATAAACCAGCTCCCAAATTCTACAACCACAACTCATTACCTACCCTGGTTTTTATATAACTAATTAGATTCAAGTTTCAAAATATCACTCAACTGTTATCAGTAGCTGTATTTAGTTAAGCTATAAATTTAATGCAATATTTACATCTCTCCAGTACTGGGTTAAATATCTGCCTGTGTTTAGATGGCTAAAAATGTAAAAAATCACCAACAAAACATCTAACGTTTATTGAACGTGGTTATGGTACCGGTGGAGGGGAAGGAAAAAAAAATGGTTGTGGCATTGGACACCGAGAAAGCGTTTGACCGGGTTGAATGGGGGTACTTGATGGCAGTTCTAGAGTGGTTTGGAATTGGACCCAGATTTGTGAACTGGGTAAAGCTATTATATAAGGAGCCGAGGGCCAGTGTCCGCACAAATAACATCAGCTCAGAATACTTTCCTCGCTACCGTGGGACTAGGCAGGGATGTCCTATGTCCCCCCTGCTGTTTGCCCTCACGATTGAGCCATTGACCATCGCATTAAGAAGTTTGGGGGTATGGAAAGGGATAGTGCGGGGCGGGGAGGGGGGGGGGGGTGGTGGAGATGGAGCATAGGGTGTCCTTATAGTCCAATGACTTATTATACGTGTCGGAACCAAGTGTGTCAATAGGGGGAATATTGGAGCTGCTTCAGGTGTTTGGGTCTTTCTCAGGGTACAAATTAAATCTAGACAAGAGTGAATATTTTGTGGTGTCTCGGCCAGGGGTGGGGGCAGGGATGGGGGGGTTGCCTTTCTGTAAGGCAGGGACTCACTTTAGATACCTGGGGGTGCAGGTTACTCAAGATTGTGGGGGGCTCCATAGGTACAACAGGGGCTAGTTTAGCACGTGGCTAAAGAGCTGGCTTTTAAAGCAGACCAAGGCAGGTCAGCAGCACAGTTCAATTCCCATACCGGCCTCCCCGAACAGGCTCCGGAATGTGGCGACTCGGGGCTTTCCACAGTAACTTCCTTTGAAGCCTACTTGTGACAATAAGCAATTTTCATTTTCATTTCTAGTTTGGTGGGGAGGGTGAAAGCTGATCTGGCAAGGTGGGATGGTCTCCCGCTGTCACTGGTGGGTCGGGTACAGGAGGTTAAAATGAATGTGCTGCCGCAATTACTGTTTATTTTTCAATGCCTGCCGAATTTCCTGCCAAAGGCATTTTTTAGAGAGATTGAAGGGATGATTACCTCGTTCTCTGGGGAGGGAAGGTGGCCAGAATTTTAAAAAGTGCTACTACAGAGTGGAAGACAGGCAGGGGGTTTGGGTCTTCCGAACCTGATGTATTATTACTGGGCGGCAAATGTGGAGAAGGTACGGAGCTGGGTCAGAGGGGTTGACTCCCAATGGGTCAGAATGGAGGAGAGTTTGGGTGGGGGGTTGGGATTGAAGGCGCGAGCGACAGCGCCACTCCCGACAGCCCCGGGGAGATACTCAGGAAGTCCGGTAATAATAACTTTGTTGAGAATTTGGAGGCAGTTTCAACAGCACTTCGGGTTGGGGGCATGGTCAAGGTGTCATGTGAGAGTACCTTTAAGAAATGGGTGTTTATAAATGGGTGTGTATATAAATATCTGTAGTGAAAGTACCTTTAAGAAATGGGTGTTTACTACTGCAGTGATATCAGAGAGTGGGTGGAGCTGGGCTGTCTGACAGCTTTTTACTTTTGTTTTAGACTGTTTGCTGCAGGGTGTGTTTTAGTTTTGTTTTCAGTGTTGGAGCTGAAGCCAGACAGAGCAGGTGTACTGTTGATCTCTCTGCCATGAAAAGACTGTCTCTTGATCATTTGGTGAATTCAGAATTATAAATGTTTTCAGTAGTGACTTTAACGTGATGTGCTTCTGTTAAAGGTTATGTTTTTTGTAAGTCTTCTGGGTGTTAAAAGGACAGCGTAAGCATTACTTAGTGTTGTACTCTTTGGGGGTTGTATTTGAATTGATGGTTGCTAAGATGTTCACTGTATGTTTCAAAAATGTTAACTTGAGTTCATAGAATAAACATTGTTTTGCTTTAAAAAATACTTTTCAATTTCTGCTGTACCACACCTGTAGAGTGGGCCGTGTGCTCCCCATACCACAATCTATTAAAAGTTGTGGGTCAGGTGAACTCCATGATACACTTTGGGGTTCTCTAAACCCTGGCCCATAACAAAGGGAAATGCCGATTCGGGGGAACCATAGATTTAAGCCAGGAAAGCGGGATGGAAATTTTCAGAGATGGGAGGAGAAAGGAATTAGGACACTAAAAGATTTGTTTCTTGGGGATCGTTTTGCAGGATTGAAGGAGCGAAGTATGGGCTGGAGCAGGGGGAAATATTTAGATACATGCAGGTTTGAGGCTTTGCCAGAAAGGAGATTCAGAGCTTCCCAGTAGAGCCGGCTTCCACATTGCTGGAGGAGGTGCTGACGACAGGGGGACTGGAGAAGGGGGTAGTATCGGCAGTTTACGGGGTTATTTTGGAGGAGGAGAAGGTGTCGCTAGAAGTGATCAAAGCAAAGTGGGAGGAAGAGTTGGGAGAGGGAATGGAGGAGGGGTTCTGGTGTGAGGTGCTCCGGAGGGTGAACGCCTCCACCTCGTGTGCGAGATTGGGGCTGATACAGCTGAAGGTGGTGGATAGAGCGTCCCTTACAAGAGCTGGCTCTTTGACGGGGTAGAAGATCTATGTGAACATTGCAGGAGGGACCCCGCAAACCACGTTCATATGTTTTGGTCCTGTCCAAAGCTGGAGGATTACTGGAAGGAGGTGTTTAGGGTAATCTCTAAAGTGGTGCACGTGAAACTGGACCCGGGCCCTCGGGAGGCCATATTCGGTGTGATGGACCAGCCGGGGTTGGAAATGGGCGCGGAGGCAGATGTTGCAGCCTTCGCCTTATTGATCACCTGAAGGCAGATCGTGTTAGGGTGGAGATCAACCTCTCCACCCTGTGCCCTGGCGTGACGGGGGGACCTGCTGGAATTCTTGCCGCTTGAAAAGGTCAAATTTGAACTGAAGGGAAGGATGGAGGGGTTCTACAATTCATGGGCGTTATTCATTATGCACTTTCGATAATTGGATCACATCGAACATTGTGGGGGGGTGGTGGTGTGGGGGGTGCTGGGAGTGTTGGGGGGAGAGGGATTGTATGTGTTAATGGTGACTATGGGTGATTCCTGATTCCTTTTTGTCATTTGTTTATGTTAACATGCGGGCTAATGTCTGGGATTTGGTGGGACGATGGGATCATTGTTATTGATATGGGGATTGACATTACATTCGTTACCGATTATTGTTTATTGCTGGGTGTAAATTTGGGAGAAAATGTGAAAAAGGAGGAGAATAAAAAAATATTTTTTAAAAACCAAAACATCTACCGTTAAACACTGACCAGCCGCTGAAGGCTGAGAAATGGTACAAAAAGCAGCAGCTCCTTCCCTTCTGCAGTGATTTTCCATCTGCACCAAATTCCCAAATTAGTGCTCATTCCTCATCACACTCTTTGCGGTTGCATAGTCTATCTGCACTCGCAGAGGGCTGGTGATTCACACCCAAGTTGCAACTGCTAAGTCAGCTTCCTGCTACAGTAATTAAACAATTCAGGCAACCGCTTTCAATTGATTGACAGACATTTGCCACTGCCAGGCAATTTCTGTTAAATTAGTCTTTTTAATAAGCCTGTAGTATTTAAATTCATTTTTTTTAAGGGGCAATTTAGCATGGCCAATCCACCTACCTTGCACATCTTTGGGTTGTGGAGGGCAGCACGGTGGCGCTGTGGGTTAGCCCTGTTGCCTCACGGTGCCGAGGTCCAAGGTTCGATCCCCGCTCTGGGTGACTGTCTGTGTGGAGTTTGCACATTCTCCCCGTGTTTGCGTGGGTTTTGCCCCCACACCCCAAAGATGTGTAGATTAGGAGGATTGGCTATGCTAAATTGCCCCTTAATTGGAAGAAATGAAGTGGGTACTCTAAATTTATATTTAAAAAAAAAAATCTTTGGGTTGTGGGGGTGAAACCCACACAGACACGGGGAGAATGTGTAAACTCCACGCGGACAGTGATCCGGGGCATGGTTCGAATCCGGGTCCTCAGTGCCGTGAGGAGGCAGTGCTAGCCACTGTGCCGGTCTTATTTTTGAAGTTCCCAGTCAGAGTCTGGTTGTTAATCTAAATTGGAGCTTGAGAAAAGTTTACCAGAGATACCCTCACTTGCACCAAATTCCCAGATGAGCAAGTTCATTTCTCATCGCATGCAGACCTTTTTGTCTCCACTCTTTTGTTCACACTTCAACAAATGTAAAACGGGGTAAAAATTTGGCCCATCGTGTCTGCACCGACCCTCCGAAAGATGGTAAAACTGGCAGGATTGGCTGCGTTTCACAATAAAGAAAATAGTGGAAAAAACTGAATGAACATTCATGTTGAACAACTAGTCACTCTGGCTATTGTGTGGCACGATGAACTGGGCTACCATTTGTACCCAGACACACCTGTAACATGGTGACTTTAAACATCACAGAAATTCGTACGGAAGTGAATTAGAAGCTTAACTAAAACACACTCAGACCTCCTCAGTCTTTAGACATTCAGTCATCAAACGTTCTGTCTAAACAAATCTTGGCTCCATGCCCCTGACACTCAACAAGATGGCAGCAAGACGCGCACCCTACGCTTCACAGATGCCGAGCTGGAGACCCTCCTGGAACCAGTGGAAGAGAGGTGGATGACATTGCATCCCAGCCCGGGAAGGAGGCTGCCAGCCACTGCTATTTGCTGTGCCTGGGCACAGGTAGCAGAGGAGATCAGCGCCACCAGTAATACCGTCCGAACCGGACAGCAGTCCCGCAAAAAACTGCACAACCTCCTCAGGGTGGCCAGGGTGAGTAGGCAACACTGTTCACCTGGCACCAACCTCTGCCCCACACACCAATAACCCTACCACCCACCCCCCCACCCGGAGGGTGGCCGAACCCCCACCCTGCATCACATGCCGGCACCCATACTGGTGGCCATGGCCAGCTGCCCTGGCCACTTTGCCACCAGTTACCCACCCTCTGGGCTGCATGTGTCGGACTGTCTAACACTGTCACAGCACCATAGAATCATAGAATCCCTACAGTACAGAAGGAGGCCATTCGGCCCATCAAGTCTGCACCGACTCTCTGAAAGAGCACCCTCCCTAGGGTCAGACCCCCTACTCTATCCCTGTAACCCAGTAACTTCACCTAACCTTTTGGACACAAAGGGGCAATTTAGCATTGCTAATTAGCAACAATGGCATGGTGGCACAATAGGTAGCATTGCTGCCTTACAGCGCCAGGGACTCGGGTTCGATTCCGTTCATGGGTGACTGTGTGGAGTTTGCATGTTCTCCCTGTGTCTGTGTGGATTTCATCTGGGTGCTCTGGTTTCCTCCTACGTCCAAAGATGTGCAGGTTAGGTGGGGTTACAGCAATAGGACGGGGAGTGCTCTTTCGGAGGGTCAGTGCAGACTCGATGGGCCAAATGGCCTCCTTCTGCACTGTAGAGATTTATGGAAGGTGTTCTCATGTATCATGTACATGATATCATGACCGGTGCAGGCTTGGAGGGCAAAAGGGCCTGTTCCTTTGCTGTATTGTTCTTTGTTTTTTAATCCACCTAACCTGCACATCTTTGGAAATCGGAGCACCTGGAGGACACCCACGCAGTCATGGGGAAAAAGTGCAAACTCCACACAGACAGTAACCCGGGACTAGAATTGAACCCAGGTCCCTGGCGCTGTGAGGCAGGAGTGCTAACCACTGTGCCACTGCGTCGCCCCTACGGGTCGTTTTCAGTTTGCACACCTCTCCACCCTCCAGGAGAAGGCCGCCCACAACCGCTGGGAGTGGGAGAAGACAGGAGGAGACCGCCGTACTTGCGGCCCCTCACCATAGCAGAACAGAGGGCCTTGGAAGTGGTTGGCAGCCCAGAGGAAAGGGAGGTCACCGAGGTGGAGTTCGGCCGCGGGCAAGGAGGTGAGACCCTGCTGAGTTGCGTTTCCCCGTGACACGTGTGTCAATATCCCTCCCAACACCACCCCACACCACCCTCAACCTCATCCCCCCACCACCCTCACCACCCCCACCTTCACCCTCACCCCCACCACCCGCACTCTCCCCCCCTCCCCCGATGTCAATCTGTGTCCTACAGGACCTGCTGGAGATGGGGTAGTCCCATCTGGTGAAGCCGCCCCTACCCACTGCCACAGCCGGAGCCCCACCGTGTGCCGAGCAGTGGGACTGAGAGCAGCTCGGACACCAGCTCTCCACCTGAGATGCAGGACACCCTGGAGCTCAAGTCCGGGGATGACACTGACTCCCCGTCACAGCTGTCTACAACACCCTCCACCATCCCAGAGATTCTCACCTCGGTTGGACACTCTCTGGTGCGCACCACACAGGTGATACGGTACAACAGGTGGAGGTAGGAACACCCGAGGGAACGGACAGTCGGAGGGTGGGCTGACCCCTGGAACTAGCTCCCGTCCAGACGCGTTTCGGGCTTCTGGAACGGACAGTCCCATCGATTGAGGCGATGCAGTCGCTGAGCCAGGGACTACATGAGGGGTTTCGGCGAGCATCCATCACCTGCTGACGCAGTTGGAGGAGTCCAACCCCATACAGTTGCAGAAGGTGGTTCCAACTATGTGTGCCAACCCAGCCAACACCGAACGGGTGGCATCCACGGTGGAGGCATTGGGGGCGAAGGTTTCGGCTATGGATCAGCATGTCCAAGGCCTGGGGCATTCTGTGCTGGCCGAGGCCTAGGACAGGGTTGCCGACTCACAGACGACCATGTCCAGAGCCACCTGGAAATTGCAGCGGTGCTTCTGAGCATGACCCAGTCACAGCAGGCCATGGCTCTGAATGTTGGCGACATTGCCCAGGTGCAGCCACAGAGGGAGGTGGTCCAATTTCAGACGGAGATGGTGCAGTCACTGGCTGGTGTAACACAACCCAGAAGGTGGTGGCACAGTCAATGGGTGATGTGGAGCATCCCAGATGGAGATGGTCCTCTCCCTGTGCACCATGGCCGCGAACATGCTGACCCTGGTCAAGGCCAGAGTGGACCTCAAGGACTGGGAGCGGCAGGTGACAGGGGAGCCTCAGGGAATGACTCCGCTCGCACCCCATCCCGTAGAGTAGTCCAAGTACCATCGGGCATCCCGAGGGAGGAGGAGGTGATGGGGCCCGTGCCACTGACCCCCGCAGCAGAGGTGCCGGATCACCGCAGGGACTTCGGACGTCCCCCCTCCTATCCCTGGCGCAACTGGTGGGCAGCGGGCAGAACAGGATGTGACCACACCACCTGAGGCACCCGAGCAGCAGCCGAGCCAATCCAGGCCCGGTCGCCCCAGAAAAATCCCGCCAATGGGGACCCAGGTAGCAGGGTGGTAATCACAGCAGGCCGCCTCCACTCCTGCTGTACCATCTGGGGAACCACCTTGACATAGCGTTAGGGTCTGTAACTCCAGAAAGTCAAACACTAGTTAAGTCGGCATGGTGCAGGACACAGTTCAGTTGTAGGGGCTAGGGCCCAAGTCTGTAAATACATTGTCACCTTAAACACTGTTCACACTGTTAGAACCTGCCTCGGTGTTCTGTCAGATGGGTGTGCGGAGTGGGCTGGTTTAGGCCGGTCAGAGAACAGGGGGGTGAATGGGCAGACATTGTGGATGACCTGGGCTCTCCCGCACCAACCGCCCCCACCACCGTCACCCCATCAATGCCTCATGCAGCGCCTCCTTTGCACCTCCTCCTCGGCCTGTTGGGCGTCCGGCTCTCCATCCTGGGCGGCTGCCTCCAGTTCCTTTGTGGCACACTCCGCTGCTGCAGCTTCCTCCTCCTCGAGCAGCTCCAGCTCGTACAGCCGCAGGCCGTCGCTCAGGTCTGCAGCGAGTAGCAGGAAGGTCACCATTGCTGGTTGAATTCCAATATCCATTGTCTGCAGGGGGTGAAAGGCCGACATGTTAGCATGGTGTGCACCCCCGTGCCCAACCAGGTCCAACGGGCTACATGGTGCCCCGGTTGGCACTGCAAGGTGGGAGCACCCATATGGTCGGTGTCACTCTGCAGAACCAGGGTCAAGGTGGGTGGTCAGTGGGGTGCGTAGCAAGATGGCTGCCTGGCAGGCCGTGGCAATGGACACCGCCCCAGTTCCGTGCAGGTTCAGCCTGCCCACTCGGCCTGTTCCCCCATCACCCCCCTCTCCCGATCCTGACAGAGCCCCCCTCCACCGCAGCCACCCGGCCAGTGTCCGGTCCAGCAGCCTGTGTCCTACCTCCTCTCTCTCTCCCTCATCAGCCACAACGGCGGTTTCATGCTTTTTAAAAGCTCAAGTGAACCGCACCATTGAGAACTCAGCCCATCAGAGGTGGGGAATCGCGGAGGCCCCGGAGAATACCGGGTTGAGTCCGCAAATAATATGCAAATGGTGTTTGCTGTACGTGCGTTCCGGAACGCATTGACGCCGCTGTGGAGGTGATGGAGAATTGCGATTTGGTGTCAAATCAGCGCCCACCGCGATTTTGGCATTAAAACCTATTCTCCGCCCAATTGCGTTTCACAATTTCAACGTCAGCCAATGGAGAATCCCGCCCTACGTTCTCCGGCCAGAGCTGAATTGCTCCAGTATTACGATCCTCTTGGGGTCGTAAAGCGGGATGCAATTCAGTGTTCCACGCCATGCAAATTTATATAAGACTTGGAATATGAGGGATTCTCAGCGAGGTCTCGCAGACGGCCACCCGCCCTGCACCACACATTGGTCCCGACCCCCCTCAACCACAATTGGCCCCGATCTACCCCCTCCCCGCCGCCGCCGTACAGCAGCCCGCCACCCCCAGATTTCCAGGGTTCTCCCCTACCCCCAAGTATGGGGGTGTCCTGACCAGCACCCCCCGGGGACCCCTGTAATAGGGGGGCCTCCAGCGACCCCTGAAAAGAGGGACCCCTCACAGAGACCCTTGTAATGGGTACCCCCACAGGGACCCCTGCCTAATAGGGAGCCAACCCACAGGGATACCCTCCCTAAAGGACCCCACTCCACAGACCCTGTCCACAAACAGACACTCACCCCACACAGATCCCCCCTCCTCCCCCCCCCCCCCCCCACCAGAAAAGGGAATCTTGTCTGGAAGCTAGAGAGCAGTGCAAACAGATGCAGTGGGAAGCATTATAGCTGTAATAGTTACCTTGAAGCTCCACATGGCCATTCCTGAAAGGAGGGTAGCTGTGCAGATTCCCAAGATCCATTAGCTGCAACCATTCATAGCTTTCCAGTAGTAATCTGTGATTGACAGTTTCTAAAAACCATCTACAGCTATGATCCAATCATATCCCTTTATAACCACATCAAACAGGTAAGTGCAGTGAAACCACACGCGTGAGTGATTGGAATGCACTTCGTGCTTGGAATGCACTTACATCTCTTTGATGTTGTCAATGTTTACAAACATTGGGGTTTCGCCACTTAGGCCACTGAACGTGAAGGGAATGGACATGTGGAGCTGCAAGGTAAGTATTACAGCTATAATGCTTCCCACTGCTCCTGTCATGCCTCCAGACAGGGGTTCCTTTTCTATGGTGGGGGTCTGTGAGAGGGAGAGTCTGTGTGTGGGGGGTGGGCTGTGTAGGGGATTCCTTTAGGCATGGGGTCTCAGTGGGGGGTACCCCTATTATAGGGGTCCTGTGGTGGTCCCACTTTTACTAGGGTCCCTGTGGGGGGTCTCCCATTACAGGGGTCCCTTTGGGGGTCCTCCTATTACAGGGGTCCCTGTGAAGTTCCCCCTATTACAGGGGTCCCTGGAGGGTCCCCTTATAACAGTGTTCCTGGGGGGGTCCCCTTATTACATGGGGGTGGGGGGGGGGGGGTAGAGGAAGCTTGGGGAGGCAGTGCATAGTTTGGGGGAGCGTGGCCCTTGGGTGGGCTCAGATGGTCTCTACCAGCGTGGCCCTGGTGTGATGGACCTCGCGGTGGGCCAAGGGGGCACACTGGTAGAGACCACAAGTGATACACGACCACGTCATTCCCAGCCAAGGGAACTGCTTCATGATGGAAAGACGGAGCAAAGGGCACCGGGCCCAAAAATAGATGCAAATGGGTCATTAAGGCCCTTTTAAAATGATTCTATCCCCCGCCAGTGCGCATCGTGGACCTCGTTCACACCACCAATGTGGGTGTTGGAGTATCCCCTGATCCCAATTTTCCCCCCGACGCCCGATTCTCCGTCCCATTGGGAAACGCATTCTGACATCCCGGACGGAGAATCCTGCCCCTGGTGTTTCATTGCAAATTTTGGAGCATTTAAAAGTAAAATATCCTTACAGAGACCTGCTGTGACTTCTATTTTTTGATTATATTTTTATCCTCATTATGTAACACACTAAATATTGGACAATTTTACCGATTGCAGGTTCTGGAAAATAGAATCATAGAATCGCTACAGTGCAGAACGAGGCATTCAGCCCATCGAGTCTGCACTGACTCTCTGAAGAGGCACCTGGCCTAGGTCCACGCCCCTACCTGATCAACATGACCCAGTAACCCACCTAACCCTTTGGACACTACGGGGCAGTTTAAGATGGCCAATCCCCCTCACCTGCACACCTTTGGATCTGGAGGAAACCCACGCAGACACGGGGAGAATGTACAAACTCCACACAGTCATCCAAGGCTGGAATTGAACTGAGCACCCTTGGGCAACAGTGCCAACCACTGTGCCACCATGGCTCCAACAACATGTTGTGCTTGATGCACATGAATGGTGGAGAAATGCATTGAAACCTTGGCTCCTTCGGCCCAGTTTGTTTGCACTGATTTGCACTCATTTTAAATTTGGATATATTCCAATGGAGTGAGAGTATCTTTTTGTGTTTTCTGAAATTGGAAAAATGGCCGGGCATTGGACACATTTTGGGTCTAACTCTGGGTTGTGCCCACGGATGAAACTTCAGGCCAATATATGTTACATCTTACACACTTCTCAATTACTGCAAACAATCATTGTTAAATCAACCTAGTTAATACGACACAATCTTAATTCTCCCTGTCAGCAATCCTCTAATTTGTTTCACTGATAATAGCACAGCCACTGGTGTCAATATGCTTTGCTAAATCCCCCATACTGGCTTAATTGAATTAAACATAAAAACCTATTTTTTTAGTGGCCTTTGATATTCAAGAGGCCATTAGTATGAAGCATTGTAGCAGATCTTTATATCTAGAAACTTGCAAATAATAAGAGTTTAGCAAAATTGGCATTTTAACATAAAATGTTGGAGTGGTTTATGGAAATACATGCCATTGACACGAACATGTCCTCAATTTTCTAATCTGCTTGTATGATTGAGTTTTTACCTTCTATGGGCCCCATCCCACTGTTCAAGTGACTTCGTAAATTACCCATAATACTTAAAAACGGAGCAGGTCTGACGGAGGTGAATAGCACAATATCTCTATAAATGCACATGAAATTGAGAGACTGTAATTGTGCACACAAAGAACAAAGAACAAAGAAATGTACAGCACAGGAACAGGCCCTTCGGCCCTCCAAGCCCGTGCCGACCATGCTGCCCGACTAAACTACAATCTTCTACACTTCCTGGGTCCGTATCCCTCTATTCCCATCCTATTCATGTATTTGTCAAGATGCCCCTTAAATGTCACTATCGTCCCTGCTTCCACCACCTCCTCCGGTAGCGAGTTCCAGGCACCCACTATCCTCTGTGTAAAAAAACTTGCCTCGTACATCTACTCTAAACCTTGCCCCTCTCACCTTAAACCTATGCCCCCTAGTAATTGACCCCTCTACCCTGGGGAAAGGCCTCTGACTATCCACTCTGTCTATGCCCCTCATAATTTTGTAGACCTCTATCAGGTCGCCCCTCAACCTCCTTCGTTCCAGTGAGAACAAACCGAGTTTATTCAACCGCTCCTCATAGCTAATGCCCTCCATACCAGGCAACATTCTGGTAAATCTCTTCTGCACCCTCTCTAAAGCCTCCACATCCTTCTGGTAGTGTGGCTCTTACACAGAGTAAGAGCTTTGTGGATTGTGTGAGCCTTTGGAAGTTGTGTTTCAATTTGTGTATTAACAGGATGTTAGTAACAGAAACACCGTTGTCTGGATTCTCCATTCCTGAGCCTAAGTGCCGACGCCAATGGAGGATCCGTGGCGTTTCACGACGGGAAAATGGGCGCGAAACCCACACCTATTCCGCTACCAATGAGGGACTAGCACCGGCGCTGCATGAAACACCCGCAGAACGTGCGGAAAATGGTTGGAGAATCGGCGGGTCCATGCTGCACATGCGCAGGGCTGACAAGCTGCAGCCGCGCGTACGCCTATATCCGCTACACACACGCACCAATCGCACCAGAAAAGGTGGCGGCGGCTGTGCTGGACTGCGTACATGCCCACCCCGACCCAACAGCCCACCTCCTGGTCACGCCCCCAGCACTTCCCCTAGCCCTGGCACCTGGCAGAAGCCCCCCGGCCAGCGGCATGGATCTCGGCCGAGTGCGGCAGTGCTGGACACGTCTGCATGCCCTCTCTCTCTCTCCGCAGCCGCCAAGCCAGGCTCACGACCGCTGAGACCACACTAGGCATCTGCCATCAGGAACTCAGCCCATCGGAGGCAGAGCATCATGGTGGGCCCGCTCATGACATTCCAACGGGGTTGGGACTGCGTGCAGCGCATGGCTCAATTACGCCAATTTGGAAGGGGCGGAGCATCGTGACCTGGCGTCAAACCGGCGCATGTCGCAATTTCGGCATCGGCAGCCATTCTCTGCCTGATTGCCTTTCCTGATTTCGGCATCGGGCAACAGAGAACTTCGCCCCTTATTTCCCTGTAAAACAAACCTTACAATTGGGATGTGCTTCTGACTGTTCTTTTAAGATCATCTCACAGATAAAACACAAGTTAAACTACAAATGGGGCGGAATTCTCCGACCCAGGGCTGGGTCGGAGAATCGTCGGGAGGGGGTGCAATTCATGCGATGCCCCTCTGACGCTGGTCCACCGATTCTCTGTTCACCGGAGAATCGACGTCATTGGCGCCGGCACGGTCAATGCGGTGCTGGTTGGGGGCATGTACAGCACGGACCCAGCGATTCTCTGCGCGCGATGGGCCGAGTGGCCACCGAGATAGGCTGAGTCCCGCTGACGCTGTTCACGTGTGGTTCTACCCAGTGGGACCTCGACGTTCATCCTGCGGGAGGTGGCCTGGTGGGGGGGTAGGGGGGATCCAACCCCAGGGGGGGGGGCCTCCACAGTGGCTTAGCCCGTGATCGGGGCCTACCAATCGGCGGGCCAGCTTGTTCTGGTGGGAGCCTATGTTCCTCCACGCGGGCCCCTGTAGCTCTCCGCCATGTTGCGTCGGGACCGGCGCGGAGAAGGAAACCCAGGCGCATGCGCGAACGCATGCTGGCAGTAGTGCGCATACGTGAATTCGTGCCAACCGTAGCGTGCATGCGGAGACCCGCGGCGCCCGTCCTGACGCCGGTATCGGCAGCTGGAGCTGTGTGAGTCGCTGGATCGCTGCTCCTAGGGGCCTGTTGACGCCGCTGTAAAATGTGACGGCGTTTACGACAGCGTCAACACCTAGCCTCAGGATCAGAGAATCCCGCCCATGGTTTGAGATAAAATGCTTTATCTAAGAATGAAGATTTTAACCACTTCAGTATTAAAATATTTACTAATGCTGTTTATGCAACATAAAGAATGCTTAAAGTGGGAAACGATGGAAATCATAAATGTCCTAATTTTTTAAGAAGTTAACCAGAGGCATGAAGGCCATATTAATTCATTAGATGCAATTTGAATGAGGTGCGTTTGGAAAACAATGCTAATGTAAGATACGAAAAGGTGTTTCTCAGCACAGATTGTGTTTTAAAGCCTACTAATATCTCTTTCTGATGTTGGTATGATGGGAGTTACAATCTGTTATTTACATTAACCTCTATCATAGGGTTTTCAATGCTGTTCTTAGAAATTGAAGATTCTCACAAAATAGTGCTGGAAATATGCAGAGCTGGCATAGAGCTGGCATATCATAACATTAATCAGTGTGCAAAACCAATTTGACACCAACAATGAAATTTTGGAACTTAACGCTCCAGCTAACATCATCTTAACATCATATTTTCAGCAGCAGAATGTTATTTCAAGTTTTAAAGGTTTACAGAGAGTGGTGTGGCCATACTGATGGACTTATTGCTGACTTCAAGGCCTCTGCACAAACCAGTTGCTCTCAGACATGGGTGCACGAGTGGGCATTGCCCTTGGAATACAGCATGATTTAGAAAATGAACAGAGGTCACACCGAACAGCTGGGGCAGCATGAGTGGGCGAAGGGCTCTGAGCCGGAGGTCATATCTGCTTAGCTGTTCAGGGAACAATTCTTACACCTAAGCAAGGAGTCATATGCGCAGTATCTAGAACTGAAGATATTTGCAACATCCCACAGCTTGCCATCCATTATTTGTTAATGGAGGTTACTGAGTTCACAATTCAATGAGAACTAACTGAATTTTGTTCTCTCTTCCCAGACATGAGTAAGTGGAGACAGCGAGCAGCTTTAATAGATATGCAGATTCCCTCATCCTGCAGGTGCTATCGACTGCATGCATGTCGCCTTTCCATTGCCACATGGTAACTCTTGTCATGTGAACCAAAAGAGATTCCATTCTCACAACATCCAGATGGTGTATGACCATATGCAGTCAATTTTGAAGATCACTCATTTTGTGAGGGCCACAAAGAATCCAGCACAAGCTTGTAGAATAGAAAGAAATAACATTTATTTAGCACCAGCAGCACTCTCTTGCTGCTCACTCCTCTCTAGCTGGTTCCATACTGACCAGCTCCATTTATGCAGGGACTCTGCTAATGATTTCTCCACCCCCCTCATTGGGGAAGCTCATACTCCCTAAGGATTGTGGGATGGCCATTAGTCCCCAGCCAGTGGTAAGCAGGCAGGTTATAACAACTAACCAATATCCTGGCAACAGTCATGATGCTTTCATTCTTTGGCAGTCCATTGTGCTAATTGCATTTGGGCCACCAGGGTAAACCGCATGGTGGCTATTGGATGACAAGCAGTATCTGCAGGCCACTTGGCTGATGACTCCAGGAAGCAACCCATACTAATGGGCAGCATGCATGCATGCAATGACAGCCATGCTGCCATTTAAATTGCGATGGAGCAGACCACTGGTGTGCTGAAACAATGTTCCTGCTGTCTGGACCGCCCTGAAGTATGCTGCACAGTCTGAACATGACCAGGTGACTGCTCTTGTCACCAGCTTATAGGGAAAGCAGCTGAGGAGCAGGAGGAGGAACAGGAAGGCTGGAGACAACCAAGGGAACCATTTTCTGCCTATAAGGAACTCATCCGAGTGCAAAACCAGTAACTGCAACACAGTTTCTAATTCATGAACAGTCCCACATCTTGGGCGCGATTCATTGGACTTAAAACAAAGTCTGATTTCGGGCGCTTTTGGCGGATGCAGCGGTGAGAATCACTCTGCTATTCAATAGCACTTTGCCATTTTTGGGGGGCCTCGGGGAGTTTCTCCCCGTAGAGTCCACACTCGGAGAGATTTGCAGAAACGGCTGCTCTCAGATCAGGCGCCATTTGATTGGCAGCCCAATCTTCACCTTCCCACACTTTCAGGCTCACCCTGCTTTCTGCCAATCTTAAAATGTGATTCAGTCAAGGGGGTATACCCAGGGCGCCATGGTAAGGATAGCCCCCAGAGTGGGGAAACTCCCCGTTGGCAGTGCTAATTTATTTGAGGGAAGGAGAGTGCTCCCGAGACTACAGTGCCGGGGAGAGGGCTGCAGTGATTGCCCCTACGCCTTCAATAGGGGTGAAAGAGGGGGCAACTCCTATGCCTGAAAGGGTAGTGGGGGATGAGAGTGGGTCATCCCAGCGCCTGCGAAGGGGGGGAGTCCTATTGATGTTGCTTGTTCTATAGTGGTGGGTGAAGTGGGGTTGGGGAAGACCCCGATGCTTATGTGGGGGAGCGGACGTTCAGTTCCTGTGCTGATCAGGGTGCCTTTAAATATGCCGCCCGGATCTCTGTGGAGCCGAGTTCTGGCTCTATTACTCTTCTAAACTTTAGTGAATACAAACCTAACCTCTCCAACTTTTCATAGAAACATAGAAAATAGGAGCAGGGTGAGGCCATTTGCCCTTTCCAGCCTGCTCCGCCATTTATTATGATCATGGCTGATCATCCAACCCAGTAGCCTAATCCCGCTTTTCCCCCACATCCTTTGACACTCTTCATCCTAAGTGCTATATCTAACTGCTTCTTGAAAACGCACAATGATTTGGCCTCAACTACTTCCTGCCGTAACAAATTCCACAGTTTGACCACTCTCTGGGTGAAGAAATTTCTCCTCATCTCTGTGACCCCTGGTTCTGGACACACCCACAAGTGGGAACATCCATCCTGCATCTACCCTGTCTAGTCCTGTTAGAATTTTATTGGTATCTATGAGATTCCCTCTCATTCTTCCGAACTCCAGTGAATACAATCCTAACTGATTCAATCTCTCCTCATACGTCAGTCCAGCCATCCCTGGAGTCAGTCTGGTAAACCTTCGCTGCACTCCCTCTAGAGCAAGAAAATCCTTCCTCAGATAAGGAGACCAAAACTGCCCACAGTTTTGTGGCCTCACTGGCAACATCCTGGTTAGGGGCTGGTTTAGCACACTGGGCGAAATCGCTGGCTTTGAAAACAGTCCAAGGCAGGCCAGCAGCACGGTTCAATTCCCATACCAGCCGCGCCAAAATGTGTCGACTAGGGGCTTTTCACAGTAACTTCATTTGAAACCAACTTGTGACAATAAGCGATTTTCATTTTTCATTCCACCAAGGCCTTGTATAATTGCAGCAAGAATCCCTGCTCCTGTACTCGAATCCTCTCGCAATGAAGGCCATTTTCCTTCTTTACCGCCAGCTGTACCTGCATGCTTACCTTTAGTGCCTGGTGTACAGACACACAGGCCTCGTTGCACATTCCCCTCTCCGAATTTATGGCTATTCAGATAATAGTCTGCCTTCTCGATTTTGCTACCAAAGTGGATAGCCTCCAAATTCTCCAAATGATACAGCATCTTCCATTCATTTTCCCACTCACTCAACTTGTCAAAATCACACTGATGGATCTCTGCATCCTCCTCATAGCTCACCCTCTCACCCAACTTGGTGTCACCTGCAAATTTGGACTTATTACATTTTGTTCCCTCATCTAAATCATTTATATATATTGTGAACAGCTGGGGTCCCAGCGCCGATCCCTGTGATACCCCACAACTCACTGCCTGACAATTTGATAAACACCCGTTAGTTCCTACTCTTTGTTTCCTGTCTGCCAACCAATTTTCTATCCATCTCAATACACAACCCTTGACCCCATGCGCTTTAATTTTGCACACTAATCTCTTATGTGGGACTTTGTCAAAAGCCTTCTGAAAGTCCAAATACACCATATCTACTGGCTCCCCCGCATTAACTCTATGAGTTATATCCTTGAAGAATTCCAGTAGATTTGTCAAGCATGATTTCCCAAATCCATGCTGGCTCTGTCTGATCCTTCAATTGTTTTCTAAGTGCTCTGCTATAAAATCTTTGATATTGGATCCTAGAATTTTCCCCACTACCAACGTCAGGCTTACTGGTCTATAATTTCCTGTTTTCTCTCTACCTCCCTTTTTAAATAGTGGAGTTCCATTAGCTGTCCTCCAATCTACAGGAACTGTTCCAGAGTCTATTCCAGAGTCTATTGAATCCTGGAAGATGACCACCAATGCATCCCGTTATTTCCAGAACCACTTCCTTAAGTACTCTGGGAATATCAGGCCCTGGAGATTTATCAGCCTTCAATCCCATCAATTTCCCCAGCACCATTTCTCTACTAATATTGATCTCCTTCATTCCTCCCTCTCACTAAACCCTGCGTTCCCCAACATT
This sequence comes from Scyliorhinus torazame, assembly GCF_047496885.1. Lineage (NCBI taxonomy): Eukaryota > Metazoa > Chordata > Chondrichthyes > Carcharhiniformes > Scyliorhinidae > Scyliorhinus > Scyliorhinus torazame. The sequence continues at coordinate 125,547,315 of NC_092713.1, forward strand.
TCTGTTAGCTGATTTGTGTCCTCATTTGTGACGACAGAACGAAAGTATACGTTTAGTTTCTCACCCATTTCTTTGTCCCCTATTATACATTCCCCTGATCTGATTGTAAGGGACCTACATTTGTCTTCATGGAACACAGAACATCGAAAATACAGCACAGAACAGGCCCTTTGGCCTGAACAAATCAATCTACATCCCAGCATTCTACTGTAATCCATGTACCTATCCAATAGCCGCTTGAAGGTCCCTAATGTTTCCGACTCAACTACTTCCACAGGCAGTGCATTCCATGCCCCCACTACTCTCTGGGTAAAGAACCTACCTCTGACATCCCCCCTATATCTTCCACCATTCACCTTAAATTTATGTCCCCTTGTAATGGTTTGTTCCACCCAAGGAAACAGTCTCTGACTGTCTACTCTATCTATTCCCCTGATCATCTTATAAACATCTATCAAGTCACCCCTCATCCTTCTCCGTTCTAATGAGAAAAGGCCTAGCACCCTCAACTTTTCTTCGTAAGGCCTACTTTCCATTCCAGGCAACATCCTGGTAAATCTCCTTTGCACCTTTTCCAAAGCTTCCACATCCTTCCTAAAATGAGGCGACCAGAACTGCACACAGTACTCCAAATGTGGCCTTACCAAGGTTTTGTACAGCTGCATCATCACCTCACGGCTCTTAAATTCAATCCCTCTGCTAATGAATGCTAACACACCATAGGCCTTCTGCACAGCTCTATCCACTTGAGTGGCAACTTTCAAAGATCTATGAACATAGACCCCAAGATCTCTCTGCTCCTCCACATTGCCAAGAACCCTACCGTTAACCCTGTATTCCGCATTCATATTTGTCCTTCCAAAATGGACAACCTCACACTTTTCAGGGTTAAACTCCATCTGCCACTTCTCAGCCCAGCTCTCCATCCTATCTATGTCTCTTTGCAGCCGTCAACAGCCCTCCTCACTATCCACAACTCCACCAATCTTCGTATCGTCTGCAAATTTACTGACCCACCCTTCAACTCCCTCATCCAAGTCATTAATGAAAATCACAAACAGCAGAGGACCCAGAACTGATCCCTGCGGTACGCCACTGGTAACTGGGCTCCAGGCTGAATATTTGCCATCCACCAACACTCTCTGACTTCTATTGGTTAGCCAGTTCATTATCCAACTGGCCAAATTCCCCTCATCCCCCATGCCCCCTTACTTTCTGCATAAGCCTACCATGGGGAACCTTATCAAATGCCTTACTAAAATCCATGTACACTACATCCACTGCTTTACCTTCATCCAAGTGCTTGGTCACCCACTCAAAGAATTCAATAGGACTTGTGAGGTAAGACCTACCCCTCACAAATTCGTGCTGACTATCCCTAATCAAGCAGTGTCTTTCCAGATGCCCAGAAATCCTATCCCTCAGTACCCTTTCCATTACTTTGCCTACCACCGAAGTAAGATTAACTGGCCTGTAATTCCCAGGGTTATCTCTATTCCCTTTTTTGAACAGGGGCACGACATTCGCCACTCTCCAATCCCCTGGTACCACCCCTGTTGACAGTGAGGACGAAAAGATCATTGCCAACAGCACTGCAATTTCATCTCTTGCTTCCCATAGAATCCTTGGATATATCCCGTCAGGCCCGGGGGACTTGTCTATCCTTATGATTTTCAAAATGCCCAACACATCTTCCTTCCTAACAAGTATCTCCTCGAGCTTACCAGTCTGTTTCACACTGTCCTCTCCAACAATATGGCCCCTCTCATTCATACATACTGAAGAAAAGTACTCGTTCAAGACCTCTCCTATCTCTTCAGACTCAGTACACAATCTCCCGCTCCTGTCTTTGATCGGACCTACCCTCGCTCTAGTCATTCTCATATTTCTCACATATGTGTAAAAGGCCTTGGGGTTTTCCTTGATCCTACCCGCCAAAGATTTTTCATGCCCTCTCTTAGCTCTCCTCATCCCTTTCTTCAGTTCCCTCCTGGCTATCTTGTATCCCTCCAGCGCCCTGTCTGAACCTTGTTTCCTCAGCCTTACATAAGTCTCCTTCTTCCTCTTAACAAGACATTCAACCTCTCTTGTCAACCATGGTTCCCTCACTCGACCATCTCTTCCCTGCTTGACAGGGACATTCATATCAAGGGCACGTAGTATCTGTTCCTTGAACAAGTTCCACATTTCAATTGTGTCCTTCCCTGACAGCCTATGTTCCCAACTTATGCACTTCAGCTCTTGTCTGACGGCATCGTATTTACCCTTCCCCCAATTGTAAACCTTGCCCTGTTGCACGCACCTATCCCTCTCCATTACTAAAGTGAAAGTCACAGAATTGTGGTCACTATCTCCAAAATACTCCCCCACTAACAAATCTATCACTTGCCCTGGTTCATTACCAAGTACCAAATCCAATGTGGCCTCTCCTCTGGTCGGACAATCTACATACTGTGTTAGAAAAGCTTCCTGGACACACTGCACAAACACCACCCCATCCAAACTATTTGATCTAAAGAGTTTCCACTCAATATTTGTGAAGTTGAAGTCACCCATGACTATTACCCTGTGACTTCTGCACCTTTCCAAAATCTGTTTCCCAATCTGTTACCCCACATCTTCACCAATCTTTCTCTCTTCACATACTTATCAAAACCTCTACAATCAGTTTTTACGTTCCCTGCAAGCTTACTTTCGTACTCTATTTTCCCCTTCTTAATCAATCCCTTGGTCCTTCTTTGCTGAATACTAAACTGTTCCCAATCCTCAGACCTGTTGTTTTTCTTGGCCAATTTGCATGCTTCTTCCTTCATTCGAATACTATCCCTAATTTCTGTGGTAAACCATGGATTGGCCACTTTTCCCATTTTACTTTTGTGCCAGACACAAGACAAGACATCCATTTCTGGTATTAATCTTCGCTGAACTGCTTCTAACACATTTTTATCTTTCCTTAAATATGGAAAACTGTACACAATGCTCCAGATGTGGTCTCACTAATATCCTGTACAACTGAAGCATCGCCTCCCTGCTTTATTAATCAACCTCCATCACAGTATATAACATTCTAGTTTGCTTTCCTTATTACTTGCTGTGTCTATATACTAGCCTGTTGTGATTCATACATTAAGACATCCAGATGCCTCTGCACTTCAGAGCTCTTCAATCTCTTACCATTTAGACAATGAGCTTTTAAAAAAATAATTCCTGCCAAAATGGATGGTTTTACATTTGCCCACATTATACTCCATTTACCAGATCTTTGACCACCTATCTATAATCCCTCCATAGCCTCCTTATATCCTCTTCACAAATTACTTTCCTACCTATCTTTGTGTTATCAGCAAATTTAGCAACCAGACCTTCAGTCCCTTCATCCAATTCATTTATACCACTTGAGGAAGGAGCTGTGCTCTGAAAGCTAGTGATTCGAAACAGACCTGTTGGACTTTAACCTGGTGTTGTAAGACTTCTTACCATGCCCACCCCAGTCCAACGCTGGCATCTCCACATCATTTGATAAATTGTAAGAAATTATGGCCCCAGAACTGATCCCTGTGGAACATCATTTGTCACATCCTGCCAACCACAAGAATACCCATTTATGCCAACTTTCTGTTTCCTGTTAGCCAGCCAATCTTAATCCTAGATTCTTAGAATTTACAGTGCAGAAGGAGGCCATACGGCCCATCGAGTCTGCACCGGCCTTTACAAAGAGCACCCTACTGAAGCCCATCATCTACCCTATCCCCGTTACCCAGTAACCCCACTTGACATTTTTTGGACACTAAGGGTAATTTAGCATGGCCAATCAACCTAACCTGTACATCTTTGGACTGTGGGAGGAAACCGGAGCACCCGGAGGAAACACACGCAGACACGGGGAGAACGTGCAGACTCCGCACAGACAGTGACCCAGCCGGGAATTGAAACTGGGACCCTGGAGCTGTGAAGCAACTGTGCTAATCACTATGCTACTGTGCTGCCGGTATCTATCCATGTCACTATGTTACCCGTGCTTTATGAGCTTTTATTTTCCGCAATAATGTTTGATGTGGCACCTTATGAAATGCCTTTTGGAACTCTAAGTACAGTACATCTGTTAGTTCCCCTTTATCCACAGCACACGAGACTCCTTCAGAGAACACCAATCAATTGATTAAACATTATGCCCCTTTCATAAAACTGACCATCTCAGTTTGGTCTTGGCCACAATGCAAATATTTGGTAGCCAAAAATCAACAAATTAAATCAAATTCAGAAATGAAACCATACCATTTTGTTTACAAAAGTCAATTGATGACCCAACTGCATTATTTTCGTGTCCCTCTTTGTTATGCTTTTTCTTGCCCTACTGCTTCAATGCAGTGCTACCCTAGTGGCTGCAGCATGGCTTGCGGAAAGCTGCTGACTTTCAGTGAAGGCGACTGCTAATGCCTTTGAAGGATGACCTGGAGCAGCTCTGAGCTGAGAAAGTGCAGCTCTGCATGCGTTATCTCCCACCATGAGCGATAGCAGTCTGGGCGAGTTGGCTGACAAGCAGCAGCAAGGGTGGCAACTGTTTGAGATCAACGGTGGTCTTCCTGAGAAAGGACAAGTTTATTTTCCATGGTACTGCTGCCACATCCATGGGGCATCTCCTCAGCAATGCCAGCAGTCTGTTGGGGATGGGGGGCAGGTTGCTGGACTGCTGTGGCACTCTGCTGCACTCAGACATTGGGGCCTGGATTTCTGTAATGATGCAGTGTCTCCGTCACTGCGGTAATGGCGGAAGAGGCTGAAATCCAGACTTCTTGCCCTTAAACACAGTATCTACTGTTTTCACTGTGGCGGGAATGAGCCCAGGCCAGGATTTGTTCATGTATATTTCACAGAGACAGCTGCCTAAATAAGTCAGAGAACCCAGAGAATCCTATCCATCCAGAACCAAAATCAGAACTTCCGCAGCACTTCCTCTGGGTCGTGTTTGCGGATCCAGGAAATGAAAGGGTCAATCTCTGCCCAAAACCCTTTGTCAAGTTGATGTTGGACCCATCCATGTTCCTTGATGTTGACTTCAAGATTTCTGGTAGATTTCCCCATGCACTGAGCATACTGTCAGCTGCTCCATCAAAATTCTCTTCGGAGTCGTCTGCTTCAGAATTCATCCTCTGGTGAAATGAGACCTCCATTCTGATCATCTGCCTTGACTGCAAGTCACTTGTACTTAGTGTCTCATCAGCTGCAGATTCTGTCTCCATGTGCCACAGTGCCAATATCTGAGCTGATGGCTGCCAGTGTGAAATCAAGTGGTGGTGCTGTGTCTTCAACATCACTTATTTCTTCATGTTAACCGACTGCCTGGCCAGGTTGCATTTCTTGAGTGCCTGCAACGAGAAATGCACAAGGTTAAAGTTGTGGTACCAACTCCTTGCAGATACAGACACCTCTTCTCCTTTCTACTTCTTCCACCAAGACCTCCAGTCAAAAACCTTGGTGTCTGTTTGTTCCCTTGTTGAGCCTTTCCTCACTGTTTCCCTTGTCAGATTTTCTTCAACTACAGCTCCCAGCCCCTGCTCGAGCCTGTATGTGCCTCCCCTTGAGGAAGTGCAAGCTAGTTTTAAGTGATATTAACCACTCCCAATATTGGTCCCCTGTTGATGTGTCCAGTTCGTGAACAGTCCGTACCGGCAAAGATTGTGGAAATGAGCAGGCAGCACAAAGTTGGCATGGTGCCTGTATTGTAACTATTGGTGCGGGTTAATTACACATTTGTGATCCCCACACCTGTTTTTGGAGGCTATCCAATTTAGCCCCAGTTACTTTTTACTTTAGAATTGTGTTTGCATAGATCCAACAATGTAATACTTCCAATTAACATGTTAATCTCTCAATTAGCAATTAGTTAGTATGAGGAACTCATTTTCAAACCTCACCTAAATATGTTTATCGCACCACTAGCTTTGGCATCATGGGTGCTGTGATAACTTCGATTGCACTCAATGATCAGTCAATGTTTTCTTCCCACTCTTACCACAAGATAATAATGAAACCCTCTTACGAGAACATTCTGACAGAAATGTGTTATTGCACCGGGTTGTCCCTCATACTTCTGAGATTGCGAATATGATGTATATATTTGCAGCATAATGGATTGGATATTGTTTTTTGTTTCAAATAATTATTTTATATCCTCAGGCAAATTTTAACAACTCAGTATTAAATTCAAAACTAAAAGCGGAAGATATTTTTGATGGTGGCAAATGGAGATCACATAAAGGTTTTATGAATCATCAGCAATAATTTACTTCTGCTTATTAATGTTGTTAAATGGGGCAGAACGATGGCGCAGTGGGTTAGCCCTGCAGCCTCACGGCGCCGAGGTCCCAGGTTCGATCTCGGCTCTGGGTCACTGTCCGTGTGGAGTTTGCACATTCTCCCCGTGTTTGCGTGGGTTTCGCCCCCACAACCCAAAGATGTGCAGGGTAGGTGGATTGGCCACGCTAAATTGCCCCTTAATTGGAAAAAATGAATTGGGTACTCTAAAAAAAAATTTTTAATTTAAATTAATGTTGTTAAATTAATCAGAACGTTAACTTACCTTCATGTTCATTGTAACAAAATTAGCATTCCAGCTCAAATGGGTTGGAAAGTGTTGGAACCTTTTCCGCACAACATTTCTACTGTGGTTTGAAATGTTAATTATGCCACCATGGGGGACATGTTATTATAATTAAGACATCATTAAACTTACAAAAGTATATTCATAAACTCTGTGTCACATCAAGTAGGCATCCAAAACCAAAGATGAATAACTTCCATCTTTAGCATTCCAGTTGATCCTCCCTACAATATGGTGAAGAGTGTTCCAAACTATTTAGCTGATTGTTTGATCACTGGCATGAGGTCATTTTCTGCTTAAACTTACTGAAGTCAACAGGAATAAAACTGAAAGAAAAAACAGTTGATTCACCATCTCCCATTTTACAGGACTGTATAAAGTCACAGTGTTTGTAATCAAGAGGTGATATTGCACAACATGGAACAGAATGACGTGTTTACCCATTTCAGGTATATTCTAATCAGATATTTAGCTGTAACACACACTTATTTTGTGAATTGTGTAATGGATGTAGTGTCCATTTTAACATGGATCAAGTCATCATTTGATTATTTCTGAAAAATCAATGCACATTGCTCTCTTTCAGATTTCGTTACATTCATTTTTCAAATCTCAAAATTAACATTCAACCACACTGACTATTTGCACATTTTTAGATGATTGCTTTTCTTTTGTGTACACTGCAAAAAGTGATTTACACCCAGTTTTAATTTGGCATGCTTTTTCTGTATGAGTTCTGTATAATTACTGTTGAAATGCTTAAGCATTTCCTGCGCACCCCATGGTGGCAGTTCATGTGTAATGAGCATGGTGACATCTATTAGTGAAGGGCTTGATTTACCATCATCATACAAATATAAACATAACTTTCGCAAACAAATACAGTGGGCGCGATCTAACCAGATTACTTCTAAATGTGGTGGTGAGCGGGAATCGCTGGGAGTTTCCTGAACCCGCAAGGCTCTCATCGGTACCTAACGTTAATTGCTCCACTTAACGAGGCCCCACGGGCTTCACGCCACAAATGACAGTCACGCCGGCTAATTCACTGGGACTGTGCTCGCCAGCCTCCTGCTAACGAGGAGGAGCAGCACTTAAACCGATCCCGCAGAGCAAACCCCAGCTCGCAGCCATGCCACTGAGACCAGCTCCAAGATTCGGAGATGCAGCCCTGGCCAGACTGTTGGACATGGTGGAGTCAATCCAGGAAACATGCCCCCCCTGGACCTGGGGCATCACGGCTACGGCGAAGAATCTTGCTGCACGGGCATCCTGTTGGGCTTGGTCAAGGTCAAAGTTTATATAGTTAACTGCCCGGGCAAACAGGATCTGTTGTGGGCTGTTGGTTTGGAAATGCTGCACAAGTCCCTGCTCGAGTGCTGGAATGACCCCGAAGCGTAAAGGTTCAAGGCTGCGGTGACCTTGAAAGCCACCGGGAGTTGGAATCCTCCTCCTTCATGTGGTGTCAAGACCACAAGGACATGGCACAGGTGCCACACTGTCCCCTTGTTGGGGCGGAGCCTCCTGTGGCACACGCTGTCCATCATCTGTTCGAACGACCAGTGACGCCTGTACACCTTGGGCCATCGCCGGCGTCCCCCCTGGGTCCCTCCCTGGCCTGATGGGCAGCCGGGTCCTCAGAGTATGGGGCGGGGCCCTGCACATGGGCTGCCACCTCGAGCCTCTGTCGATGCTGCTGCCGTCGCCTTCGCCAGCATCTGGCCTGCCGTCAGCACCAGATGGCAGCTTCCGTGGGGTACAAGATATTATCCATTTTGTACAATATCTGTAAGGGATTGATGAGGATGAGGGACTGTCAATCAGCGATAACTTCCAGCCCAGTACCCTCTGGGTTCCCCATGGCTCCCCCCTTCGCATCCGCTGTCATCCCTCAGGGTGCCGTCCAACACGCCCTGCACATGCAACCCCAGCCGCAGCGGAGACCCCTGGGCATCGGTGCCCAGAGCCAGTACCCCAGACACCCCGTGGTAACGTTACCTGGAGCAGGCACCGGTTCCGTCCCCATTGCACACATCCACCCTCTGGTTGAAAACCTTGCTTGTGAGTTAATGATGTTAAATTATTGACTTTGGCTTATCCTTAAAGTATATACATTTCTGGTTGCGGGCATGTCCCCAGTGCTGAGATCCAGCTCTTGGGTGTTTGGATGTTACCTTCTGCCTCTGTAGTGTTGCAACCTCCGGTGTTCAGGCAGAGTGTCCAGTCCTCATGGTCAGGTTGGGATGCAAGGCAGGAACACTCACTTGTAAAGTGGCACGTATACCCACAGGAATCCACTTGGGAGTTGTGAAGTGCTCTCATTACCACGATTGCCAATTTCCTGTGAGCAAAAGCCTTCAGCTGTGCACCTGGAGGCATCACAGGCAGTGGGGGCTATGGGTGGTCGGTGGGATAGATAGGCAGTAACCAGAGCTGCCCCCGTTATGGGTACAGACGATCCAGGGGGTGGCATGGTGTATCCGCAGGCGCTGGGACACCCACCCACCGATGGCAGTCCACCCCCTGACCAAGGCCGTCCCCCCCCAGAGTCTCCCCCTCCCCCCGGAGTCTCTCCCCTCGGGGTCTTCCCATCCCCCCTCCCCCGTGTACTGGGGCTGCAACCCCAGTTTCCCCAGACTCACCGCCCGGGTTCGAAGATAGCTGCTCACTTCCTCGGAACCCTACAGCAGCTACTCCACCAGCTTCATGTTTTTAAAAAGATGTACTAACTGACCCTGCACGATCACTTGCTGGGGAGGCGATTAAATCACGGGTCACCGTTAGGTCGGGGGTGGTTCTCGTTAATGACATGGAGATTGGCTTTAATTGGTGATTATTAGTTTCTCGCCAAACAGTGGCGGAATCCTCATGTCACCAATAGGAGCGGGCAGCATGCTTCCCGATTTTGGCCTCTCCCGCGGTCTAACGGCCATGTCGTGCCCAATGAGAGCATGACGTGCTGGTAAATCGCGCCATGTATATACTTTAAGGATATGCCAAAGCCAATAATTTAACATCACCAACTCACAAACAAGGTTCAAAATCATGTGGGTTACAATGATGCGCCTGAGAAATATATCTGTTTTATCACCTCTCATTGCTCACCCTAAAACTTCAAACACTTGCGGAATGTTGCAGCAATAAAAAAATTGCATTGATAGTATTTACCACTGAAGAAAATTGGTTGAAGCTGACAGGTAATCCCATGTGGCTGTTTCTGTGGAATTGATACCATTGCAAATAACACTTTTATTTCCTCTGCTATTTGTGTACTTGCTTTGAAAAAATGTATTACACATCATGGCTGATAATATAATGGCAATGAGTTTCCAGCTGCCCCGATCACTGGCATTGATGCCCTGCTGTCAATGCCAGTTAAGCGCGACAGAGAGTCAACAGCCCTGGACTGCCTGCTGACCTGACAATGCAGATGTGCTGCTCCTAGTGTCATGGAACATGCACCCAAAATACCAGGAAATGTTTCAAATATCTGACATTTCTACATCTGCCATGATCAAAGATAATGCAACAACACTGTTACATAAAGGAGTGAGTAGAGGTAAGAACTAGTTAAAGCAGTGCTTTTCAAACTTTTCTTTGCTGGACCCACTTTTGCCAACCACGCCGACTGACCTTCATGGCCCACTCTGGCCGACCTTTGCGAAACATGCCACGTTCGCTTACCTTTAATGCAAAAGAGGAGCCTGCTTGGCCCTCACGATCTCTCTTGAAACAGGTTCACAGGAGGAGAGGGCACTGCACATATCAGATGCGGACTTCAGCCAGTTCCCTGGTGCCGTCTCCATCTTTCTGATAACAGAAAATCCAACCTCGCACATGTTGGTCACCTTGAAGGGCATTAGCAACAAAATCCTTGTTTTACTCAGCACTGGATATTCCTGGGAGATGCTACTCCAGAATGCTGGAGTAATTAACCTCATGTGTTTTTGACATGTTTTTAATGTGGTATCACAGGTTAGGTCCGCAGCGTAGTCTTTTCATTTGGCGTCAGCTATAAGTTAATAACTGACTCTGGGGTGTCAACCTCATAAGGAATTTTTCACCCACCGCTTCTCTTTCAAAATCTGAAACTTCTCCTCTCATTTGGCAGTACTTCCCTGCCATATAACATACATGGGCTTTGCACCCTTATTTGCATTGTTACAATTGACAAAACCATACCTCAAGAAATCATCTTCATGCTGCTTTGTTCCTGAGTTAAGTTTGTTCTTTGTAGGCTGTTAACTGGAGGCCCTGGAACTAACACTAACACGGCACTGTCCTGTTCTGGGACTCTCCTGAGCAGCTCACTGCAGCAAATTCTGTTGTGAGATCCTAGCCAGTGGGTACACTGCCTATTTGAATCTCTGGCTGTCTCTTCTTTTTAAGAAAACAATCCATCTTCACAGTCCTCTTGCCAACAGCTGGAAAATGGAAGCAGCTCTGCTCCATGATTTGGCGCCAAAGGGCGCTTGATGACAAGTGTACATGCAGGGTGCATGACCTGTTCCCTGCTGCTGCTTCTGGCCGGAAGCCTGCACACAGCCTCGTTTTGTTTAATTTAAAAGGCAGCAGCGGCCGCCATTCTCAATGTAAAAGCCGGTAGTGACCATTGTGCGCTACTCCTGTGATTGGGAACACTGCGGGAGCGCTTGACCGATTGCTTTGTGACCAATTGACACCTGCCCATGACCCACCCGCAGGTTGCAACTCACACTTTGGATAACCCTGATTTAAAGTAATTTATGTATATGAAGGATAAGTACAATCTCTGAAACAATGGATTCATAAGGGATGGAGAAAGTAATTGACATTTTCATATACAGATGGAAAGGTGCTGGTTATATATGAGGACACTACGAGCAGCACATATTTCAAATAGCATTATAAAACCACCCAACCAAAATCTCAAGACGAAAGTGAGTAGGACTTTGTTGGTTGGGTTTATGATCGATACAGAACACATACACTGCAACTTGCAACTCTGTATCCTATTAACTCGTTGTTCTGTTTATATGTCAACTATCCTTTATTGAAGTGCTTTTCTTTTAAACTGTATTCAATTTTTAAGTTATATTTTCTTTCCTTATTTGCTCATGGATTCTTGATAGAATAATACCTATTCTAGTGTACAATCTATTGAGTGTTCAGCCTTGCATACAATGGATTGATTCAAAGCAAGACTGCGGCCAATTGTCAGTTTGGCTTAGTGGCAGCACTTTGGTCCCTGACTTACAAGGCTGTGGCTCAAAGTCCATTCCATAAACTTGAGAACATGATCTAGGCTGAAACTTCATTGCAATTCTAGGTCATTAATGTATCTGCCTCAACCACTTCACTTGTCAGTGCATTCCAGGCCATCACCACCGTCTGTGTAAAAACCTTCCTCCGCACATCTCCACTGAACCTATCCCCCCCTCACCTTGAACCTGTGCCCCCTTGTAATTGTCAATTCCGCCCTGGGAAAAAGCCTTCAACTGTTCACCCCAAACCAACGCTCCTTCTGCCTACTGTCATGTGAGAGTACCTTTAAGAAATGGATGTTTCAGCAATGTACCTTTAAGAAATGGAGCTGATCATATCACTGAAGTGATGTCAGAGGGTGGGGGGAGTTGAGCTCACAACTGCTTTTTTGAGTTTCACTTTTGAGAACGCAGCTGGGAGTGTGTGTGTGTTTTGCTGTGAGCTGCAGGAAGAAAACACAGAGCTGGTCTGTTGATTTCTGCAATCCAAAGACTATAAATATATTGAATGTAACCTAATATGCTCCTTTTTTGAAGGTTTGAAGTCTTTTGGATGTTTAAAGGAACAGTTTGAAGGATTATTTAGTGTTGTAGTCTTTTGGGGTTATCTTTGAAGTAATGGGTGTTAAGATATTCAATGTTTGTTTTAAAAAGGTTAACTTGAGTTCATAGAATAAACATTGTTTTGTTTTAAAAACCACTTGTCCATTTCTGCTGTATCACACCTGGAGAGTACGCCGTGTGCTTCCCACACCGCAATCTATTAAAAGTTGTGGGTCGGTTGAATTCCATGAAACACATTGAGGTTCTGTAAACCCGGACCCATAACACTACTCATGTGATGTAAAAGATCTCATAGCCTTATTTGAGGAGAAATAAAGGAATTCTCCCAGCATCCTATTCAATGTTTATTCTTCCTGTGCCACTAAAATACAGATGAGCAGATCCTTTGCCAACTTGCACTCTGTGGGGCCTTGCTTTGTGTAAAACGGCTGCTGCATTTGCCTATGGCAATGATAACAACACTTCTGAAGGCAATTGGTTGGTGGTGAAATTGGTTCCTGTGAAAGGGGTCTATAAAGAAGTCGTACAGGCTAAATCAGTGAGCGGGCAGGAAAGAAGCCAGCACTAAGTCAAGCAAAAATGGAAGTAGCCATTATTGCATTGCTGAATGGAAGCAATTGCTGCTATCTTTGATAAGCAGGATTAAAACAGGAGTATTACCACACCCTCACAAGGTCCACGGAGAGACGCTGATTGATTTCCCTTTGTGACTCATGGAGTATGAGCTTCCCCGCTCGTGGGCGGAGGCCCACCCAGTTGGGCCTCATAAGAACTTGGTGTGTAGGCTGGCCCAGACAGGGATTGGCATGTTGGTTGTCCCAACGGAACCGTACTCCGTAAATATATTCACTGCTGTGGGCAGACTTTTGTGACCATAAATAAATCGACGTTCACCTTACCGTGCCCCTTCCTGAGCCTTAATACAGAACAAAGGTGAAACTGCAGCTGGGAATACTGTGAAAATGACAATGGAAGCCTCTGCCTTGTGAAAGAGCAGTGAGACGGGGTATTACTGTACTACTGAATGAGGAAGGCTGGCAGCTGTGTGCAATTGAGTTTGAATTAACCTGAATCTACCTATTTTATATGAGTATTGTATCTGTGATGATTTCTTCAGTGACACATCCTAATTTCTTGACCGAATGTTCTCAGCTTGGAACTCACCGAAACAAACTATAGTATTACCTCCATGGTGTAGTTCCATCTGCTGGTTAGAGATGAAATTACTCATGTTAAAAGCACAAGCAGAAGTGAACTAAATCACAGAAGGGCCAGAAAGATAGACAACTCAGACCATTGGTGATCAATCCTCAGGGTACCGCAGTTGTCATTAACTTCAGTCATTGACAAACTAGAAAAGACTTCAAAGCTTAATGTTTTGCTTTTTATTGTTTAGCTATTTAACTACATTCATAGGTCCATCATCACCACACTTCCAAATTGGAGGAAACAGAGAATATCCTTGCCTTTGGGCAAAACGCCTATAACAATTTACAATATTATTTCCCTCAAAAACACATCAATAAAAAATCGGTATCAACTAGGATGTTTACCAGTTTGAGTCAAAGTAGTTCAAACAAAGTCATTGCTAGCTAAAGTCCTTGCAATGTGATCTTTGCACCACTCTGGAGCTCCTTGTTAATCCAGTAACTGATTTGATATTGTTGTGTTGATGGAAACCTTTTCCATTACATATTCCTTTCAAGTTGCTGGTTTTTTTTTGCCGATGACTGGTCACTGTTTTTATGTGTTGTGCTGTGGAATGTGTACTACATCCGATGTTCTCACAGGACCTTTCTGAATTCCAATAAGAAACTCTTTTTTGCTGTTTGGCATGAAAGAGCTGGCACATACCATTTTAACATATTTGTTTCAGCATTCATGCTCAACAGACCGTCAGCAAACCATTCCTCTACCTCTCCGGAGACAATCTTGAGTTCCAGTGCAGCTTGTGTGAACACTTTACATCTTCTATCATGAAGAATGTTCTAATTATTCAATCTCTCTTGGTTGTAAGTCTACTTTATATGTTGAATTAATCTCTGATATTGAAATGCACATTAACTGACAATCCTTCTCCGATGCCAAAGTTCATTTTTCTGATTGCTATTTTTAGTGTTTCACGTCTTCATAATAGGTTACTGAAACTTAATTATTCCATCTCCATTGATGAAAATATTACAATGAATTGATGGCTTATATGTCTCGTTCTAATTCCAAACTCAGTCCAATTGACATAACTTTCACATTGTCAATTTTTCTGGCCTTGCGCAGGAGGTATTCTCTGCAGTGTCAGGAGAAAATATCTCCTTAGCTGCCTTGTCGGCAATGGGCCAAATTTTCTGGTCAGTAATGAATTATTTGCACCATGGTTCATGACTCTTGCACTTGTAATTAATAGCACCTGTGTGGCTACTGGAAGTGGCTGCCTAATTTAGTTATGAGCACGATAACCTCAGTTGTTTTCACCATAAAATCTGAGCCAATATTAAATTCCTACTTTTGAAGACATAATCTCAAGCCTTTAGGGTGCTGTAATGAAATTTTTTCAATATAGCTACATGCAGCTTGTGCTAAAATGTGATCCGGCGCATAGATTATGCCTAGTGATCTTCGGGCATAACCAAGAAGATGACTTTCTTGTACGACATATGCTCTCTGTTCCCTTACAAATGCATTCATTGTCCTGCTATTTTTTTTAATGTGCCTAATGCATTTTTCTTCCAATTAAGGGCAATTTAGCATGGTCAATCCATCTACCTTGCACATCTTTGAGTTGTTGGGGGGTGGGGGCGGGTGAGACCCACGCAGACATGGGGAGAATGGGCAAACTCCACATGACAGTGACCCGGGCCGGGATCGAACCCGGCTCCTCAGCGCCATGATGCAGCAGTGCTAACCACTGCATCACTGTGCCGTGTTATGGGCCAGGGTTTAGAGAACCCCAAAGTGTATCATGGAGTTCACCTGACCCACAACTTTTTATAGATTGTGGTATGGGGAGCACACGGCCCACTCTACAGGTGTGGTGCAGCAGAAATGGAAAAGCATTTTTAAAGCAAAACAATGTTTATTCTATGAACTCAAGTTAACCTTTTTAAAACATACAGTGAACATCTAAGCAACCATTAATTCAAATACAACCCCCAAAGAATACAACACTAAGTAATGCTTAATAACTTCCCAAACAACACCCAGAAGACAGAAGAAACACCTTTTAACAGAAGCGCATCAAGTTTACATTCACTACTGAAAACATTTACAATTCTGAATTCACCAAATTATCAAGAGATAGTCTTTTGATGGCAGAGAGAACAGCAGTTCACCTGCTTGGTCTGTCTTCAGCTCCAACCCTGAAAACAAAACTAAAACACCCTGCAGCCTGCTCAAAAATGAAAGTAAAAAGCTGACAGACAGCCCAGCTCCACCCTCTCTCTGACATCACTGCAGTAGTAAACACCCATTTCTTAAAGGTACTCTCACTACAAATGTTTATGTACACACCCATTTATAAACACCAATTTCTTAAAGGCACTCTCACATGACACCTCCCCCCAAGAAAAAAAAAGCAATCAACTTCAAGTTGGTTTCATTTTTCACCTTTTCATTATCCTTCAGGAAATGCACACAGTAAATATACTTTTTCGTTTCAAAAAACAACACACGCAAACAGGTATAATAAGATAGTCCATTATTTTTTTCTTCCTCCAACTGAAATTGCTTCAGTTCATCAGATTTGTGACAAGCATCGGCTATCATGTTTTCTCGTCCTGCCACATGTACTATTTTTAAAGGAAATGACTGCAACAATAAACTCCAGCGAAACAGCTATGCATTGTTATTCCAGAATCGCTCCAAAAACTTCAACAGATTATGATCAGTATATATAACGGTGTCAGATGGATTGCTGGTCACATAAATGTGAAAATGTTGCAAAGCCAGCACCAAACTCAAAGTCTCCTTCTCAATCGTGGAATACTTTTTCTGGTGAGAAAAAGGTCGCTCTAGCCCTTCGTCGTTATCTTGTAGAAGCACTGCACCTAAACCCACATCACTTGCATCAACCGCCACTTTGAATGGTTTTGTATAATTTGGGGTGGCTAACACAGGAGCAGTGGTTAACACAGTCTTCAGGCCGTCAAATGCCTGTTCACACTCCGCTGTCCACTGGAATTTGTTACGCTTCTTGAGCAAGTCCGTCAGTGGACCGACCACACTGCTAAAATTGGGTACAAATTTCCGGTAAACTCCACTCATACCAAGAAATCGCATTATTTCCCGTTGTGTCGAGGGCATCGGAAACTCCCCAATAACTTATGTTTTCACATCCCGTGGGACCATTCAACCCTGTCCGATTGTATGGCCAAGAAAAGTGACTTGGGCCTTTCCAAATTCACTTTTGGCTAGGTTTATCACCAAACCCGCCTCCTGAAGTCGATCGAATAACTCCATCAGATGTTTCAAATGTTCTGTCCATGTCTGGCTGAAAATTACCAGATCGTCGATGTATACCACACAATTGGGTAATCCTGAAACGACTTTGTTAGTTAACGGTTGAAATGTGGCTAGGGCATTTATCATGCTAAATGGCATAATTTTGAATTAGTATATACACTATCTGGAGTCACAAAAGCTGAAATCTCCTTCGCCCTTTCGGATAAAGGTACCTGCCAGTAACCTTTAAGTAAATCCAGTTTAGAAATAAAAGCTGATTGTCCCACTTTCTCAACGCAATCCTCCAAACGTGGGATAGGATAAGAGTCCGTTCTTGTAACTGCATTAACTTTTCTATAGTCCACACACAACCATTGGGTACCGTCTGGTTTTGGTACCATCACTATGGGTGAGCTCCATTCACTGCAACCCACTTCAATTATGCCATTTTTAAGCATACTCTCAATCTCTTTGTTAACCTGTGCCAATTTTAAAGGGTTAAGTCGATCTGGATGTTGTTTGATTGGAACAACATTTCCCACATCTACATCATATATATCCATTTTAGTACTTCCCAATTTATCTCCACAAATATGCCCATGTGATATCAATAACTCTTTCAGGTCAGTTCATTTTTCCTCTGGAAGGTAACTCAACAATTTATCACAATTTTTAAGAACATCCTCGTTTTCCAATTTAATTTGAGGTATGTCAAATTCACAGTCATCTGGATTTGGTTCATCACTTTGAGTTAGTATCATTAAAACCTCCTTTTTTTCTCCTTCCCTTTCAAAGTACCTTTTAAGCATATTCACATGACACACTCGGTGAGTTTTCCTTCTATCTGGCGTTCTTACCACATAATTCACCTCACTTCATTTCTTTTCAATCTGATAAGGTCCACAAAACCCAGCTTTTAAAGGTTCACCTACCACTGGTAACAACACTAAACCTTTATCTCCACTGGCAAAACTACGAACTTTGGATTTCTTGTCCGCTACCCGTTTCATCACATTTTGTGCAACTTTTAAATGTTGTCTCGCCAATTCACCTGCTCTATTTAATCGTTCCCTAAAATTTTACACGTAATCCAATAATGTAATTTCCGATTTCTCACTCACCAATTTTTCCTTAATCAATTTAAGTGGTCCTCTTACCTCATGACCAAACATTAGTTCCAAAGGACTAAATTTGTTGATTCATTAGGTGCAACCCTAATTGCAAACAGTACGAATGGAATTCCTTTATCCCAATCCTCTGGATAATCGTGACAATAAGCCCTCAACATTGTCTTTAATGTCTGATGCCACCTTTCTAACGCTCCCTGCGATTCTGGATGGTACGCAGTTGATTTAAATTGTTTTATTCCTAAGCTATCCATAACTTCTTTGAATAACCTTGAGGTAAAATTCGATCCTTGATCTGATTGTATTTCTGTGGGTAGTCCATATCGAGTAAAGAATTTAAGTAACTCCTCCACAATCTTTTTAGCTGTAATATTATGTACTGGAATGGCCTCTGGAAACCTAGTAGACACATCCATTATCGTCAAAAGATATTGATTCCCAATTTTCATTTTAGGAAACGGTCCTACGCAATCAATTAGGACCCTTGTAAAAGGTTCCTCAAATGCTGGAATGGGTATTAAGGGTGCTGGTTTTATCACCGCTTGAGGTTTCCCTATCACTTGACATGTGTGACATGATTGACAAAATTCAATTGCATCTTTATGTAGTCCAGGCGAATAAAAATGTTTTTGTGTTTTAGCTTGAGTTTTCCTTATTCCCAAATGACCTCCCACTGGTACCTCATGTGCAACTCCAACACCTCCTTTCTATACCCTACCGGCAATACTACTTGATGAACTTCTGCCTACTTTTCATCTGCCTGCATATGTAAAGGTCTCCATTTTCTCATCAAGACATTACTTTTACGGTAATAACACTCTGGGATACACTCAGATTCCTCTTCCGTATATGCTTTCTGATACATCCATTTTATTTCTACATCTTTCTGTTGTAACTCTGCCAATATTCCTGAACTAAAGACATCCGCCTCATCCTCCACCTGTTCTTGTTCTTTTTCAACCATCTGATTAAAAATCATTTCTGACAATTGCACTTCAACTTCATCTTCACTCTTTGATTTATCCTCTTGTCTTAACCTGTGACTTTGCGACCTTGTTGCTACACAATCCGGAAAAATCCCAGGATATTCATCCTGCAACACTTCAGTTGTCTGATTTTCCACGGGCTTATCAACCACAGCAAGCATCACTCCCACCTGCGATCCAGCTATATCATTACCCAAGATAAACTGTATTCCTGGACAAGATAATTTCTCTATTACTCCTACTACCACTTCACCACTCTTTCCAACCTTACCTTGTATAACGGAACACGGCTCCTCTCACCCTGAATTCCACATATTACCACCTTTTCTGGCAACACTCTTCCCAAACTACATAACTCCTCATCTCTTACCATTAAAGATTGACTAGCTCCCGTATCTCTTAAAATTGTGACATCTTTACCTGCTCCTCCTGATACACATGAGTAAACTTTACCCACACAAGTAAATTCTTCAAAGAGATCTGGCACCTTCTTATCAATCACCTCTTGATCAGGCTGTACAATCTATTGCACCTCCTTCGCTTCACTTGGGCTTTCCTTTGCCACTTTAACAAACCACACTGTCTTATCCTGTTTTACCACATCAGCCTTCCCAGTGCTTTTCTTCAACCACCAACACTGTGACTTTACATGGCCTTGTTTATTCCAGTGAAAACATTTGAAATGGTTCATTTCTTTTCCACCCTCCTGGATTTCTTTTTTAATCTGAGGTACACTCTCCTTATTATCTCCCATCAGATCACCTTTACCTTTGCTACTTGAGTATTTCTCATGTCCCCAGTTCCTATCCCTCACAGGCTGAAACTGATGTTGGAAACCAAGCTTTGATTTATAAACTAATTCATAATCATCTGCCATTTCTGCTGCTAATCTCTCAGTTTTAACCCTCTGCTTAACCACATGAGTTCTTACTACATCAGGAATTGAATTTTTAAACTCCTCCAAAAGTATAATTTCTCTGAGAGCTTCATACGTTTGGTTTATTTTCAAAGCCCTTATCCACCTATCAAAATTACTCTGTTTGATCCTTTCAAACTCCATGTATGTTTGACCAAATCCTTTACTTAAATTTCTAAATCTTTGTCTGTAAGCTTCAGGCACTCGTTCATATGCACCTAAGATGGATTTTTTCACCTCCTCATACGTCCCAGATACCTCCTCCGGTAGTGATGCAAACACTTTACTAGCCCTACATATCAGCTTTGTTTGAATCAGTAATACCCACATGTCCTGTGGCTATTTCATTGTGCAGCTACCTTCTCAAATGAAATGAAAAAGGCTTCTACCTCCTTCTCATCAAACCTTGGCAATGCTTGGACATACTTAAATAGATTCCCACCAAGCCTTCGACTATGATGCTCTTTCTCACTATCCTCATCACTATCATCCAAGTGTGCGTTTCCCTTTACGGCTACCAATTTTAACTGACTGTCATGTTTCAAGGCCATTTTCTGAAGTTCAAACTCTCTCTCTTTATCTTTTTCCCTGATCTGTATCTCCCTTTCTCATTCTTTTTGTTCTGTTAGGGCTATTCTTTCTTTTCTCCTTCCTTCTCTCTCCTTTTCTTTTTCCTCTCTCTCTCTTTCATATTCAAGCAGCTTTAATTCTTTCTCATGTTCCATTTGTTTCAGTTGTAACTGAATTTTTGCCATTTCCAATGAGTCGAATTGTATCTCAGGCAACTTTAAATGCTTAGCCACCGCCATAATTACCTCATCTTTTCGCATTTTGTCAGGTAATGTTAACTGCAATGTTTTTGCCAAATATAACAGTCTACTTTTAGTTTCTGTCCGTAAGGTACTGCGAGTGACCGTCTCCACCCCCAAAAACTTCAGAGCCTCTGAAAGAGCCATTCTCTACAACACACTCCCCACTTAAACTAGAATACCACACCTGATAAGCAACCACAATATGCTCACCCCTCACAGTCTTTAAGTTCACTAAGCCAATCTAATAGATAGACTTTTATCGCCCTCAAGCCCCCAATTTGTTATGGGTCAGGGTTTAGACAACCCCAAAGTGTATCATGGAGTTCACCTGACCCACAACTTTTAATAGATTGTGGCATGGGGAGCACACGGCCCACTCTACAGGTGTGGTACAGCAGAAATGGGAAAGTATTTTTTAAAGCAAAACAATGTTTATTCTATAAACACAAGTTCATCTTTTGAAAACATACAGTGAACATCTAAGCAACCATTAATTCAAATACAACCCCCAGAGAATACACTAAGTAATGCTTAATAACTTTCCATACAACACCCAGAAGACAGAAGAAATACCTTTTAACAGAAGCACATCAGGTTTACATTCACTACTGAAAACATTTATAATTCTGAATTAACCAAATGATCAAGAGATAGTCTTTTGATGGCAGAGAGAACAGCAGTACACCTGCTTGGTCTGTCTTCAGCTCCAACCCTGAAAACGAAACAAAAACACACACTGCAGCCTGCTCAAAAACAAAAGTAAAAAGCTGACAGACAGCCCAACTCTGACATCACTGCAGTAGTAAACACCCATTTCTTAAAGGTACTCACACTACAGATATTTATATACACACCCATTTATAAACACCCATTTCTTAAAGGTACTCTCACATGACAGCTGCCCCGTGCTTCTTTAAATTTAACAGGATTTGGATTCCATGACCCAAATATTTCAGTCCCTATTACTTTTATCCATGTCGAGTTTGAAATAATCTATCAAATCACAGAGATGGGCTTCCTGTTTTTGAATATGATCTGTTTATCTGTGCAATGCATTGAAGGCACATTCACACTATTAACAATAGCATTGGTGCTGTGTTATCTTGCTTTCCATCAAAATATCGTATGAAACTAGACTTGGGACCTGACTTTCCACCAGATCAAAGAGTTGTGAGACTCCTTCAAGATTAGATACTGGCTCAGCATTTTTAAAGAGTCAATTTGGGCATTGGCAACTGATTTACACTCAATAGGCGTAGCTCGTTAGCTGCGATGTAAAGCCAAAACACAAATTCCACAAGTGAAGTGTGAATGCATTGAAAAATATCATTAACTATAAGGATGACTCTGTTCAAATTTCCAAGTGCCCCATGGTGCTTTATCCTAGAGCCTGATGAGACTCTGAAAGACTTACATCTGTACCTATCAAATAGTGTCACAAAAGTTGACAGCAAATTTAATTCTTCATCTCTTACATCCATATATATCCATAGGTCTTAAAAGTTTCATTTCAGCTTTTTCAGTCAGCTCATCATCTATTATGTGACATATGATTGTGTTTGAGAACATTGTTAAGGGACTTGGTTAAGTGCATTGGGTTTGTAGCTCTACAATAATGTTGGTGAACCACAAGCCTTCCCTTATATCGATCAAATGATCACACAACCAGTTAGTTAGTTCAAAAGATCATTTATTTACATACACAAGAGTTATCTCGACATGCAAACACAATATCTACTATGAGTTAAACTACACCTATCAGCTACAATAACCTATACTTAACTTCAGGGCGACCGGCACTGTGCAAATGGATAAGGCCTTTATCTGGATTTCACTTGACTGGTTCAAAGAAAGTTGCTCTGCCTCTGCTGGGCTCATCCGCCAGGTAGCGATCGTTGGTCTTGAACTTGGCTGGCTGTTCCTGCTACAATTGGGTTGGCACAGGCTGGATCCAAAAGAGACAGAACACACGGCTGTGTCCTCTTTTATCCCTCTGGGATTTCGCGCTCTTTGGGGCGGTCCTTAACCTTGGACCCAATAGTTCGACAGGGCTCTGATCACTGTCTTCGATTTCGGCCAATAAAGGGGCGGGTGCCTTGGTGGGTGGGCGGTTCCTTCGCGGTCATTGACCTTGGCTGTTGGGTTTTCTGAGTAAGGGGAGTGGCGCCGATCAGTCTGTGGCTGTACCGGTTGCTTGATTGGAATTCTATTGTCCTGGGAAAATGGGCTATTAAAATGGGCAAACGAGCGGGGGTTTTGATCAGGTCGGGTTACCTGTGGATCAGATACACATAGGCTCTATATCTGTCTGAGTCCTGGGTTGGCCATAATTCCCATGGTCCTTTGCAGGTGGTCATCTTAGATGGTTACAGGCACAGATGAAATTTATTATTCTCTTTCATCACCAATGTCATTGATGAGATCCAACCATTAGGGTGCTGAACAGTGCAAGAACTTTACTGTCAAAGTGTTCAATTTTTTGCTGAATAAATTATGTTACATATAGGGCGATGTTACCAGACTTGCAATTGTGGAAGTGGGATATTGGGATCAATGGGAAGGTACATAGTGCATTTTAACTTCTCTTCTTCCTGGTACCTGGCCACAAACTACTGCTTTTTGAGTGTTGCTGAACTCTCCCATTCTTATAATGTTATTGTGATTCATTCATATTTGAATGACTAAAACCTAGAACATTTACACTTAGCACACTCTAAATCTTGTTATTAACACAGCCTCTTCTTTTCCAACTGGCCTCGTTTCTACTTTTACAACATGAGAAATAAAGTGTCACTTGGATTCTCAAACTGTCTCAGGTACTCATTCTCAGGTAGAACATTAACAGTAGCACTCAAGTCTAGCTGAAATCTAACTTTTTCATTGTTTATGGGTATGTTGGCATATCATTTGGTGATATATTGCTCTTCTACAGGTCAAACAAGGCAAACAAACCAACACCAACCACACAGTCATCCTCCACAGCGATGCCTAACAATATCAGCCTTGTTTTTCATTTCAACCTTTATACCTGCAGCATTCCTAACTTGTCCTTTCATTCAGTTTCTCCTATTGGACAATTAGTCGTCCAGTAACCATTCCTTTCCCAGGTTCCACTGTTTAGCACAATGTCAAGTCAGGGATTTGCCTGAAAATGTCACTATTTTTAACATGAATTGGCATCTGTAACCATACCAACTCTTGCCAGCAGGCCTCACTTCTGGTAACTTCCTCTTTCAACCTGCAGATACATATCTATTTTGTCTCTTTTTGGAAACGGCACCCTGTAAAATGTTTCTTACTGTCTTCTATATTTGATTGTGCCTCCAAGTGTAACATCCATGCTGTAGGACTATGGGAGAAGAATGCTAAATTTAGCTGAGTGTTCTACTTCTGCGACACAAATAATATGTGACACTCACTAATTCCTGCCCTGATAGATTCACATGTATAGACAGTAACTCAGAGTTGAATAGTTGTGGAAACTTTAGTTGACTTGCCCCAGACACCCATGTATCACTCAGGAGAGTTTCCAATCTCCACTTCATCCAAAGTCATCCAGTTATTTGCTGACTCTTTTCCCACCAGACTTGTCTTTTCTTCTCCTACTTCTTCATTCTCTATGACCAAAGTGTTACAGCACGTGAAGAAGCCTTTGGGTGTATTGTACTTGCAGGATAAAAGAATGGGAATGCTGAAGCACATGGATTGAGATAAGGTAAAGTCGCCATAGTCCCAGATGACCATAGGCTGCTTCCCCCTTTGGGGTGTGGGGAGAACTGACTGGTGCTGATTTAACCTGAGGGTCACCACACCTCAGGCAAGGGGCAAGGTTAAGAAAGTGAGGCCTTTATGAATAACCTCAGCCAATACAAGAATTGAACCTGCACTGCTGGCCTTGCTCTCCATCATGAATCAGCTGTCTAGCCAAGTGAGCTAAACTGGCCCCTTGGGCTGAACACACTAATCAATACAGGTTCATCATATGTTTGTTAACCATACAATGGCGGACTTCCGGTGATGGCGGGCAGGAGGCGGCCGCACAATGGAGAGCCCCCGCTCGGGAACAACAATTTTGGGGCTTTAGGCCCGGTCCCAGGGTCCGCGGAGGCGGCAGAAGAAGGGAGGAGGCACTGAGAAGACACAGGACGAAAAAAAGAACAAACAAAAATGTCGAGGGTGAGCAGAAAAATGGCCGAAAAAAAACCAGCTGGAGGTCCGTCGGGAAGTAGAAAGGTCACCGCGGGGTCACCAGGAAAAATGGAGGCTGGAGCACCAGGGAAGGCCGCACTGCTTACGGCTGAAGAAATAACCAAGGTGATGGCTGCGGAATTTGAAAAGCAGTTGGCGCAAATTGCGAAATGCATGGAGACGGTGAGGAAGGAGATGAGGGAGGCTTTGAGTGTGCTGGTGGAGGAGGCGGTTTCCCCGGTGAGGACGGAGGTGGCGAGCGCAGTGGCGGAGGTGCGAGAGCAAGGGGAGGCGCTGAAGGAAGTGAAGTAGACGTTATTGCAGCACGCTGATCAACTTGCCTCGATGGGGAAAGAGATCCGGAAGATGATGGAAACTAACAAGGATCTGCGAGGAAAAATGGAAGACCTGGAAAATAGATCCAGGCGACAGAATTTGAGGATTGTGGGGCTGCCCGAAGGAGTTGAAGGACCGAAGCCGATTGAGTATTTTGCCGCGATGCTGGCAAAACTACTGGGGGAGGGGGAGGACCCCTCCCGATATGAACTGGATCGGGCTCATCGGTCGTGGAGGCCTGTACCAAAGGCGAGTGAGCCGCCAAGGGCAGTGACTCTGTGCTTCCGTAAGTACAGGGTGAAGGAAAAGGTCCTGAGCTGGGCCAAGCAGAAGCGGGTGGTGCAGTGGGCTGGAGCTGGTATACGTGTATACCAGGACTTTACGGTGGAGCTGGCAAGGAGGCGGGCTGCCTTCAACCGGGTGAAGAGGGCACTGTACATTAGCAAGGTGCGGTGCGGCATTGTATATCCAGCGAAGCTGAGGGTGACTTACAAGCTCAGGGACTTTTATTTTGGAACGGTGGAAGCAGCGGAGGAGTTTGCGAAGGCAGAAGGACTGTGGCAGAACTGACAAATTGAGGAATGGTCATGTGCCGATGTAACCTCATGACTGTATTTTCTTCTTTTTTGTATCACTGCGCGCAGGTGTAGAGATTAAAGGAGCCAAGGTGGTGTATATTTGGACGAGGGAAGGGACGGGACTTTCAGTCAAAATGAGAGTTCTTTGGGGTGGATAGGCGGGGTTTGTGTGCTAAAAGGGGATCTTTGGGCTTTCCTGGGGCCGGGCAAGTGGGAAAGGGACCTGGGCGGGGGCCTCCACGCTGGCCGATGTGTGCCGGCCAGTGAACGGGAGTGAGGTGGGGGGAGAGGCTGCGGCCATCGGAGCCTGGCAGAACAGGGTCCGAGTGGTCTAGCCGGGGTGGAAAGTTGGGGGGGAAGGGACCGAGGGTAGGGGGAGGAGTTTTACAAGAGGCAGTGGACGGGAGGAGCTGGAGGCCTGGGGTGGGGGTGTGGGGGGCGGGGGGGGGGGGCGGTGGGGGGGGGGGTGTGGGAGCTGTGTAAGATTAAGGGTGACTACGGGTAATCCCTGATTTATTTTTGTCATTTGTTTATGTAAACATGCGGGTTGAGGTTTGGGGGTTGGCGGGTAGATGGGATCGTTGTTGTTATTATGGGGACTGACATATCTTGCTGATTATTGTTTATTGTTGATGGATGTAAATGTGGGAGAAAATGTGAAAATGGTGAATTAAAAACATTTTTTTTTAAAAAACCATACAAAGGCTTGCTCTAGACTGCCTCTAAGCCCATCATAGCTGATGACATCACAGACTACCACGTGACTCAACTAATAAAGGGACCACACAACAGCACAAAAATAACAACCCACAAATATAACACCTCTCCTCCTTTACTTCTAAAGTTCAACACAATAAATAACGATAACTATAAATAACTTTTACATAGCCATTTACACATACATACAAGAGCAGGCATTCCATTATTACACAGTGGTAATACAATCAATAGGAAAGATGATATGGCGGTGTCTATTCCGCACTGGTTGCTTGCACACTTGAGGGATTTGATTATTCTTGACCTTAGATGTATTCCTAGGTTCGTGTGTGGATGTCCTCCCTAAAAGGCATTACTGTCTCTTTTACAGAAGGAAGACTAGTAGCAGCAGGGGATTCTTCACAATATCTGCTTCAGTGGATTGACCAGAGATCACAGTCACATGATCTAGTTGTGTGGATTGTGATTCCACATGAGGTAGTTCTGCCGTACATGGCATTCACCCATCCATACGTGTAGATAGCAGCTGATTTGCATGTTGACTCCACACTAACTCATCTCCCGTTTCAATGGTATAGGAGATTGGACCAGTTTGAGCCAACACAGTTGCAGGATCCCACTTCTCACTAGTGGTATAGCTGCATACCAAACCTTGCTCTCCTTGTTTAAGCAAGCGTCTTCTTGAATTCTCCTGACCTGCGACTGCTGTTGCGTTCTACTATCCCGGACATCTCCTGTGGTAAGAGCAAATCAAAGGTCAGGGGTTTGTTCTCACTGGAACGAAGGAGGTTGAGGGGCGACCTGATAGAGGTATACAAAATTATGAGGGGCATAGACAGAGTGGATAGTCAGAGGCTTTTCCCCAGGGTAGAGGGGTCAATTACTAGGGGGCATAGGTTTAAGGTGAGAGGGGCAAAGTTTAGAGTAGATGTACGAGGCAAGTTTTTTACGCAGAGGGTAGTGGGTGCCTGGAACTCACTACCGGAGGAGGTAGTGGAGGCAGGGACGATAGGGACATTTAAGGGGCATCTTGACAAATATATGAATAGGATGGGAATAGAAGGATACGGACCCAGGAAGTGTAGAAGATTGTAGTTTAGTCGGGCAGTATGGTCGGCACGGGCTTGGAGGGCCGAAGGGCCTGTTCCTGTGCTGTACATTTCTTTGTTCTTTGTTCTTTGTCATTCTCAGCTTCCTCTTTATTCGTAGTAAAGCTAGGTAACTCTGTGTAGTCACATGTATGGTGTTGCGATACATCACTGTTATAACTTGCCTGGATCCTATTGGCTGGGAACAATTGGTTACCCCATGTGATCTTTTAGGGTTGTTCAACTCAATAACAAAGGAAACAAACTTAGGGATAAATGGTAGGGGCACTGCCCAAAAATAACAAAGAGCAACAGAAACTTAACATCAAGAGGGGTCGATAAAACAATCCAACCCCTGTGGTACTCACTGGGCACAAAAGGCCGCGTGGGTGCCCATGGACATTGCACGCTCTCTCTCCAGGGACACCCAGCCGCGAATAAAGCCGCGGAAGAGGGGCAGGCAGTCCGGCCGGACGACCCCCTCGGTTGCCCGCTGCCTGGACCTGTTGATGGCGAGTTTCGCCAGGCCGAGGCGCAGGCTCACAAGGAGGTCCTCCGCCTTCCCCACCCCTTTCATCACCAGGTGGGTTAACCCATGTTGTATTTTGGGTCCAATCAACTCAATAAATGAATAATAAATAATAAAGGAAACAAACTTAGGGATAAATTAAAAGGGGCCACTCGTGATAGGAGCACTGCAAAAAAATAACAAAGAGCAACGGAAACTTAGCAAAGATCAAATCAGAATGTGAAAAAAGTGGTGGATAAAACAATCCAACCCCTGTGGTGCCCACTGGGCACGGAAGGCCTCGAGAGTGCCTGTGGACACCACATGTTCCCGCTCTTGGGACACCCAAGTGTGAATGAAGCCGCAGAAAAGGGGCAGGCGTTGGGAGGAGAAAGGAATTAGGACACTAAAAGATTGTTTTCTTGGGGATCGATTTGCAGGATTGAAGGAGCTGGGAGCGAAGTATGGGCTCGAGCAGGGGGGAATGTTTAGGTACATGCAGGTTCGAGACTTTTGCCAGAAAGGAGACACAGGGCTTCCCGGTAGAGCTGGCCTCCACATTGCTGGAGGAGGTGCTGACGAGAGGGGAACTGGAGAAGAGGGTGGTGTCGGCGGTTTATGGGGTGATATTGGAAGAGGAGAAGGCACCACTGGATGGGATCAAGGGAAAGTGGGAGGAAGAGTTGGGAGAGGGTATTGAGGAGAGGTTCTGGTGTGAGATACTCCGGAGGGTGAACGCCTCCACCTCGTGCATGAGGTTGGGGTTGATACAGCTGAAGATGGTATATAGAGCACACCTCACAAGGGCGAGGATGAGCCCGCTCTTTGAGGGGGTAGAAGATGTGTGTGAACGTTGCGAGGGATGCCCCGCAAACCACGTTCATATGTTTTGGTCCTGCCCAAAGCTGGAGGATTACTGGAAGGAGGTTTTAAGGGTATTCTCTAAAGTGGTGCACGTGAAACTGGACCCGGGCCCTCGGGAGGCCATATTTGGGTGTCGCACCGGCCGGGGTTGGAAACGGGGGCGGAGGCAGATATCGCCGCCTTCGCCTCATTGATCGCCCGAAGGCAGATCCTGATGGGATGGAGAGCAACCTCTCCACCCTGTGCCCTGGCATGGCGGGGTGACTTGCTGGAATTCTTGACTCTTGAGACGGTCAAATTTGAACTGAGGGGGACTTCCGGTGGCGGCCATGAAGGCGTAGGTCGCACATTTGGTGGCTCCCGCTCGGGTCGGTCCTTTGGACCTTTTCCCCGATTTTTACTCGGATTTTACTCGGAAAATTGATGGTGGATGTAATTGTGAGGAGGAATCCCACACCAGTGCATGGAGAGGCAGACCAGGAGTGCTCGCAAAGGAAGAAATAGGTGAACAAAGAAGGCTTGGGCTGAAGCTGCAGCGGGAGAAAGCATGGCGGATGACCGGAGTCCTGGCTCGACGACCCAGCGGGTGATGAAGTTTATACAAGAGGGCTTCGCCAAGCAGAAACAGGAATGCTTGAACCCGATTAGGGAATCGATTACTCGGCTCGAAAAGCGATTGGATGTTCAAGGTCGGGCAATCCAGAAAGTGGAGAAGGCACTGACTGAGCAGGTGGAACACCAAACAGCAATGGAGGTGGAGGTGGGGATGCTGACAGACCAGCAGAAAAGGTTGCAGGAGAAGGTGGAGGGTCTAGAGAATAGGTCCCGCTTGCAGAACCTGAGGGTTGTTGGTCTCCTGGAGGCGTCCGAAGGAGTGGATGCAGGGGCATATATAGCGGGCATGTTCGAGAAGCTAATGGGGGATGGGACGTTCACCCGACCCTTGGAGGTGGACAGGGCTCACAGAGCACTAGCGAGGAAGCCTCATGTACGTGGTGACCCCCCCCCCCCCCCCGGCGGCGTTGGTGGTGAGATTCCACAGGTACCTGGACAAGGAGCGTATTTTATGGTGGGCCAGGCAGACAAGGAGCTGTAAGTGGGAGAACAGCACCCTGCATATCTACCAAGACCTGAGCGCGGACGTAGCCAGGAGAAGAGCAGGGTTCAACTAAGTAAAGTCGACCCTTTTCAAGAAGAAGGTGAAGTTCGGGCTGCTGTATCCGGCCCGACTTTGGGCCACTTATGAGGAGCAACATTTCTATTTTGAGTCGCCCGAGGAAGCAATGGACTTCGCCAGAAGGAAAGGGGAGGCAGGGGACTGAGGTGTTTGAACTTTGATGCAGCGTTCACGTTAAAAACGTTTTTGTTTTTGGACTATATCTGTAATGCCTTCTACATTGATCCTTGGGCTGCTGCATATTTGTGTAAGTTAAAGTTTGCACTTGTACCGATGGGGGATAGAGGTGTGAATTTTCGATGTGGGGTTTTTGCTTTTCTTTGTGTTTCTTTTGGTCAACTGGGCTGGGATTGTTTTCTTTTGCATAGGTGTGTCCGAGCCGGATAGGGAGGAGGAGCAATAGGTGGGAAAATGTCTGGGCGGGGACTATCAAGCTAGCTGGAAGTGCAGTGGGGGTTGAGCAGATGTTATGCTTGTTGAAAGGGGCTGTTTGTGCCGGCGGTACTTTTGCTGGGGGACAAAAGGGAGGTCGGGGATGGAGGCTGCCTGGAGGCGGGCCTGCGGATGCGCGGGGCGCGAGCTGGAGACTGACCCAAGAAAGGTGATGGCTGATTCGTGGAGGAGGGGGGCAAGAAGCCCCCCAACTAGGCTGATCACATGGAACATAAGGGGGCTAAATGGGCCGGTTAACAGCGCATGCGTGTTTGCATATTTGAAGGGACTGAAGGTGGGCGTGGCAATGTTACAGGAGACGCATTTTAGGGTAGCTGATCAGATTAGATTAAGGAAGGGATGGGTTGGACAGGTATATTACTCAGGGCTGGACTCTAAGACTAGAGGAGTCGCCATCCTGATCAATAAACGAGTGTCATTCGAGGCAGGAAGAATAGTTGCGAATGTGGGAGGACATTACATCATGGTTAGTTGGAAGCTGGAAGGGCTGCCGGTGGTACTCGTGAATGTGCATGCGCCAAATTGGGATGATGTGGAGTTTATAAGGAGGATGTTGGGGAAGATCCTGGACCTGGACTCACATAAGCTGGTCATGGGGGGGGACTTCAACACAGTCATTGACCCAGGACTAGACCGGTTGAGCTCCAGGACAGGCAGGGTGCCAGCAATGGCAAAGGAGCTAAAGGGGTTTATGAAGCAAATGGGGGAGTGGACCCATGGAGGTTTGGTCGGCCGAGAGTGAAGGAGTTCTCCTTTTACTCACACGTGCATAAAATGTATTCCCGGATCGACTTTTTCTTCTTGAACAGGGTTTTACTGACAGGGGTAGTGGACACTGAATACTCAGCGATCACGGTCTTGGATCATGCCCCGCACTGGGTGGACTTACAGGTGAGCAAGGAGGGTGACCAACGCCCGCATTGGAGATTGGATGTCGGACTGTTAGTGGATGAGGAGGTGTGCGGGCGGGTGAGGAAATGTATCCACAACTATCTGGAAGTTAATGATACGGGGGAAGTCTCAGCTTAATGGTCTGGGAGGCGCTGAAGGCGTTGGTCAGAGGGGAGCTGATCTCGATTTGGGCCCACAGCGAGAAGGCAGACAGAGCAGAGACGGACCAACTGATAAGGGAAATACTTCAGGTTGACAGGAGGTATGCGGAAACCCAGAGGCAGGGCTTTTAAGGGAACGACGGAGGCTACAGGCGGAGTTTGGCTTGTTAACTACAGGGAAGGTGGTGGAGCACATGTGGAAGGCGAGGGGGGCGATATATGAATATGGAGAGAAGGCCAGCAGAATGCTTGCGCAGCAGCTCAGAAAGAGTGAGGCAGCCAGGGAGATTGGGAAAGTAAGGGACAGAGATGGGGACCTGGTCAGAGATTCAGCAGGGGTTAATAGGGTGTTCAAGGAGTTTTATAGCAGGGAGTCAGAACCCCCAGCTGGGCTGGAGGGGATGAGACAATTCTTAGGGGGGCTGAGGTTCCCGAAGGTTGACGAAGGGCTGGTAGAAGGGCTGGGGGCCCCGATCGGGATGGAAGAAATAGCAGAAGGGCTGATGGCCAAGCAGTCGGGTAAAGCCCTGGGACCGGACAGGTACCCAGTGGAGTTTTACAAAAGGTTCTCTGGGATGCGGGGGTCGCTTCTGATGAGGACATTTAATGAGGCAAGGGAGCGAGGGGCGCTCCCCCCGATGCTGTCACAGGCCACAATCTCACTGATCTTGAAGCGGGGTAAGGACCTGGAGCTATGCGGGTCCTACAGGCCGATCTCCTTATTAAATGTGGATGCCAAACTGTTGGCCAAAATCTTGTCCTCTAGGATCGAAGACTGCATTCCGCACATGATTGGGGAGGACCAGGCGGGGTTTGTTAAGGGCAGGCAGTTGGCGGCCAACGTTAGAAGACTGTTGAATGTGATCGTGATGCCCCCAGAGGGTAGGGACGTAGAGGTAGTGGTCGCAATGGACGCAGAGAAGGCCTTTGATCGGGTGGAATGGACCTATCTGTGGGAGGTGCTGGGGCGGTTTGGGTCTGGACGGGGCTTCATCGACTGGGTCAGGCTGCTGTACCAGGCGCCTGTGGCTAGTGTACGGATGAACAGTTGACATCGAGCTATTTTAGGCTGCACCGGGTTACGAGGCGGGGATGCCCCTTCTCCCCACTGCTGTTTGTGCTGGCCATAGAGCCGTTGGCAATTGCGCTGAGAGCCTCAAGGGGCTGGTTCGGGGAGGTTGTGGAACACAGAGTCTCGCTATACGCAGATGACCTGCTCCTATATGTTTCTGACCCACTCGAGGCGATGGGAGAAATTATGAAGATTCTAGGGGAATTTGGCCGGCTTTCGGGTTGTAAATTGAACATGGGGAAAAGTGAGATGTTCGCGATCCAGGCAAGGGGCCAGGAGAGGCGACTGGGGGAGCTGCCGTTTAGAGTGGTAGGTAGGGGGAAGCTTTCGGTACCTAGGCATCCAGGTGGCACGGGAATGGGAACGGCTACATAAGTTAAATTTGACCCGACTAGTAGACCAAATGAAGGAAGACCTCTGAAGTTGGGATATGCTCCCGCTATCACTGGCTGGGAGGGTACAGACAGTGAAAATGACGGTCCTCCCGAGATTCCTGTTTATGTTTCAGTGTCTCCCCATCTTTATTTCACGGGCCTTTTTAAAAAGGGTTAACAAGGTGATCTCTGACTTTGTATGGGTGGGTAAGACCCAGCGAGTAAAAAAGGGGATGCTGGAGCATAGCCAGGGGGAGGGCGGGCTGCTGCTGCCGAACTTTAGTAATTATTATTGGGCTGCAAATATAGCCATGATTAGGAAGTGGGTGGTGGGGGGTGTAGCCATCTGGGATGGCCACTTCCCGATTACAAAATGGACACTTTGCAAAGAATGCCGGGAAAATTGGACAACACTGAAAAAGCAAGCAGGTGCAAGGTCTGTCTGTTGATTAGAGCTGTAGCTCTCAGACAAGACCGATACTGCAGAACCATCTACATACTAATGAGCCATCCCCAGGAACAAAAACGCAACATTTAGGTAAACAATGCTAAGACAGACACTCCGGCGCCAGAGGAGACTAAAACAAAGCAAACCAACGGCCACCTAGGACACGCCCAGCAATCAGGGAACCCACCCCTCTATTGGAGGAAAATCGATAAGAACGATTGGGAAACGGCCCAATTAATTGGGGCCAAGTTCAAGGCGCGCGAAGCCCTTTTGGGCATAAAAAGGATTCCCCAAGAGAGAATCGCTCTCTTGGCCTTGGCGAGGAGAGACCTGCCAAAGCTACGCCAGGCCAGGTAAGTTCCAAGTCAACACATGCTAACGAGATAGACGCTCCCAGTTGCTATCCTGGAAACAGCTCAACCCAGCAGCCTTCGAACCGAGCAACAGCCATTGTTCCTCTGACTGAGTGGCACCCGAAGCTAAGTATAGCCTTTTAGTAATAGTGATAGTTTAGGTTGTAGAGTTTATGCATGAGTAGATTTGACTGTGTGTAAATAAATGAGTATTGCTTTTGAACTTACTAACTGGTGTATTGAGTCTTTGATCAGTATTCGGTTTTGAACCTTGTGGCGGTATCGAAAGATACCTGGCGACTCTTGAGGCTGGATGGAGGGTTTCGGAGATGGCAAAAAGCAGGAATCAAGAGGATGGGAGATCTGTTTATAGAGGGGAGCTTTCTCAGCCTGAGGGAGTTGGAGGAGAAATTTGAATTGACGGGTGGGAATGAGTTTAGGTACCTGCAGGTGTGAAATTTCCTACGCAGGCAGGTCTCAACCTTCCCACTCCTACTGCCAAGGGGAATACAGGACAGGGTAGTTTCCAGAATATGGGTGGGAGAAGGGAGAGTTTCGGTCATTTATAAAGAACTCATGGGGTCAGAGGAGATGCAGACCGAGGAGCTGAAACACAAATGGGAAGAGGAGTTAGGAGGAGAGATAGAGGATGGGCTCTGGGCGGATGCGTTGAGTAGAGTCAATGAGTCCACAACATGTGCCAGGCTCAGCCTGATACAGTTTAAGGTCGTTCACCAGGCACACATGACAGTGGCCCGGATGAGCAGGTTCTTTGGGATAGAAGACAGGTGCGCAAGGTGTGAGGGAGGACTAGCGAACCATGTTCATATGTTCTGGGCATGCCCGAAGCTTATGGGATTCTGGCAGGGGTTTGTGGATGTCATGACCAAGGTGTTAAAAGCAAGAGTGGCACTGGGTCCAGAGGTGGCGATTTTCAGAGTGTCGGAAGATCCGGGAATCCAGGAGGAGAAAGAGGCCGATGTTCTGGCCTTTGACTCCCTGGTAGCCTGGAGACGGATATTATTAGCTTGGAGGGACTCAAATCCCCCGAAGTCAGAGACCTGGCTAACTGACATGGCTAGCTTTCTCTATCTGGAGAAAATTAAGTTCGCCCTGAGAGGGTCAATGTCAGGGTTCGTCCGGAGGTGGCAGCCATTCGTCGACTTATTTAGGGAACAATAATTGTCAGCAAAGATGGGGTGGAGGGGGGGGTGGTTAGAGTCTAGTTTAGTTTAGATTGGTGTATAAGAAAGATGGGGGAGGAAGATGGCCTTTGCACTATGTTTACATTTGTATGTACACTGTTTCTTCTGTTATTGTTATAAAATCATAAATACCTCAATAAAATGTTTATTAAAAAAAAATTTAACTGAGGGGAAGGGTGGAGGGGTTCTACAATTCATGTGCGTTATTCAATATGCACTTTTGAGAATTGAACATTAGTGGTGGGGGGTGTTGGGAGAGTTGGGGGGAGGGGGGTTAATGTGTTAATGGTGACTATGGGTGATTCCTGATTCCTTTTTGCTATTTGCTTATGTTAACATGCGAGGTAATGTTTGGGGATTTGGTGGAGGATTGGATTGTTGTTATTGATAAGGGGATTGACATTGCATTCGTTACTGATTATTCTTTATTGTTGGTGGGTGTAAATTTGGGAGAAAATGTGAAAAGGGAGCAGAATAAAAATATTTATTTAAAAAAAAGAAAAGGGGCAGGCAGTCCGTCCGGACAACCCCCTCGGTTGCCCGGTGCCTGGACCTGTTAATGGCGAGTTTTGCCAAGCCCAGGAGCAGGTTCACAAGGAGGTCCTCCACCTTCCCCCGCCCCTTTCTGCACCGGATGGGTTACCCCATGTTCCTTGGGGAATATGAACTCCCCAATGAGGGGGAGGCAGGGCAATCATTAGCAGTGCAGCTATATAAATAAAGCTGGCTAGCGTGGTACCAGCTGGAGAGGAAACCAGTGGTGAACTATTGGTAGTGTGTAAATAAAGGTACTTTCTGTTTGACTCCATACACTCATGCTAGATTCTTCATGGTCCTCACAAAAGTCACTAAGATGGCTTCGTTGGCGAGATCACGGCCTATATTCAGCGGCACTTAGTGCCAAAAATGATCCCCCCACATGAGTCTCACCATTACTGGCTGTCTCACCGCCTGATTCGCCGGCTTGCCGCTCAGCACTTTACTGCTAACAAGGAAGAGCTGCTTTTAAACACTCCCTCACCACCCAGTCAGTACCAGCATGGCAGCGAGCAGACCTACTCGTTGCTTTAGCGATGCCGACATGGCCAGGCTTCTCGACACTGTGGATGCGAGACAGGAAATCATGTTCCCCCGAGGAAGTCAGAGGCCCAGCAACAGGGTCAGCAATGATGCCTGGGAGGCAGTGGCAACGGCTGTCAGTGCAGACAACATGATCAGGACAACCATGTCCCTGAAAAGACCAACAGCCTCTGATGTGTTGGGTACTCTGCTACACAGACAAACCAACACGGTTGCGAATGGTACAACTCAGTTTTATTACTATCATTTATTTACAGTGGTAAACTGGTTACTGAGGTTCGATCATAACCCTAGAATCTGTGGACCTATTCCTAACACTATCTTGGAGTGGCACTCAGCACATGGTGGATGTCTGAGTGGTTTGCAATGAGCTCTGTGCCCTGAGCTGTCTCCTGCTGGAATGCTCAGGAAGTGTCATGTTCCCTGTTTTGTAGTGTGTATGCTCTTGCCTGTGATTGGCTGTGGTGTTGTGTGTGTGTTGATTGGTCCGTTGATCTGTCCATCAGTATGTATGTATGTTTGTACCATGATGTTTACCTGAATATCATGACAGCCTCCATCGAGCTGCAAGGATAAGTTACCATCTCTCTGGCATCAGTTCCGCCTGCCGCCCTTCAAATTCCCAGACCCTCCGCACACAGATCACTGGTTAACACCTTACACCGATCTTCATGCTTGTTACACAGAACCCCCAGCACCCACCAGCACAACCCCACCAAATGTGCGGCTCACAATGACCACTCTTTGTCCTCGAAGGAGAAGACAGCCCATAATAAACAGGAGAGGGCCAAAACTGGGGGTGGAGTCCCAGAGTTTCGAGTCATCACCCCCAATGAAGAACGGCTGCTGGTGATTGCGGGGTTGGCCGAGGAGAGAGCAGTCACCGGCAGCGAGGTTGGTCTGCACCACAGAGGTGAGCTGACATGTCTCAAGTGAGTAGTTCATGTCAGATAAAATGATCCTTCCTTCTCACTGACCACATGTCCATTAGCTTGCAAGATCTCCATCTGATGAGGCCGGATCCCGTCCTTGCTGAGCACAGGGGCAGCAGATCTGGTGCCCTTGCGTTGCATGCCAGAAAATGGAAATGGCTACTCACCTCCTCACTTCCCCTCAGCAGCCATTGCGCCAGCTTCACGTTTATAAAAAGGAGCACTAAATGACACCGCGTGATTTCTCGCTGGGGCGTTGGTATTTCCCGGGGGACTGCCTCATTCGACTTCAATCTTGCTGATGAGATTGAAACAAATGTAAATGAGCATTAATCATATGCTTGCCATCTTTGGACGTGATCTGGAACTCACCATCAGGACCGAGCCGGGTGAATTGCAAACTCGTTTGCTCCCGGCGCAAATCTCGATTTTGGCCTTTCCCGCTATTTACCCGGTGTGCCCAGATCTGCATTGGCTGCAATGCAGTGGTTGTATCACGCCCTGTATGTTGAATACCATTCGTCTTTAGGTAACCCTCGAACTCCTGAGCTGTAAACTGTGGACCATTGTCGCTCATGATTTGTTTTGGTTTCCCAAATCTCGCAAAAATCTCATCAACGTTTTCAATGGTTTGTCTTGCGGTTGATGATTTAATCAGGACCACTTCAGGCCACTTGCAATGTGCATCTACTACAACCATGAACATGTGTCCCTCGTATTGACCTGCAAAGTCAATGTTTAGACATTGCCACAGCATTTTAGGCACTCCTATGGATGCAATAGGGACAACTGCAGTGTGTTCGTTCCCTGCGCACATGACTGGCACAGTCCTACTTTTTCCTTTATTTGGGCATCGATTCCTGGCCACCAAAAGCAGCTTTGTGCTGGTTCCTTCATTCAAACTACACCTGGGTGTCCTTCATGTGATTGCCTAATACTCTTTGTCACAAATTTGGAGGAATTATTCCTCTCATCCCTCACAACAGTCATCTGTCTTGTACTGGCAACCTTAGTTTCCTGGAAATATATGGGGCGGGATTCCCCGACCTCCCCGCCGGGTCGGAGAATCGCCGGGGGGGCGGCGTGAATCCCGCCCCTGCCGGCTGCCGAATTCTCTGGTGCCAGGGATTTGGCGGGGGCGGGAATCGTGCCGCGCCGGTCGGCGGCCGCTGGCAGCGGCCCCCCCGCCGATTCTCCGGCCCGCGATGGGCCGAATGCCCGCCTGTACTCGGCGGGACCCGCCGCCGTATGTTACGACAGGTATTTGCCGGCGGGACCTGGCTCCACTGGCGGCCTCCGGGGTCTTTGGGGAGGCGGGGGGGGGGGGATCTGTCCCCGGGGGGTGCCCCCATAGTGACCTGGCCCGTGATCGGAGCCCACCGATCCGCGGGTGGGTCTGTGCCGTGGGGGCACTCTAGTTCTCCGCGCCAGCCGGTGTAACCATCCGTGATGGCCGGCGTGGAGATGAACCCCCACTGCGGATGCACTGGTATGGTGCCAGCACACGCTGGTGCTCCCGCTCATGCGCCAACTCGCGCCGGCCGGCTGAGGCCCTTCGCCGCCGGTTGGCGGGGCGCCAAGCCCCTTCTGCGCCGGCCAGCGCGACACAAACCACTTCACCACTGGCCTAGCCCTTGAAGGTGCAGAGGATTCTGCACCTTCGGGGTGGCCCAACGCCGGAGTGGTTCACGCCACTCCTTCGCGCCGGAGTGGCCCGCCCCGCCGGTTTCCAATGAATCCCGCCCCTGGCTTTAATTCAGGATGTGTTCCAGCTATCCTTCACTTTAATACTATTTCCAGTACCTTGACCATCACGGATCTTTTCTAGCATGCCGTTGGCATTGAGTTCCAGTCACTGGAACGTCTTCTATTTGCGCACAATCACAGATACTTTTACCCCTGGGTGTTATCTGACAGGCACCGGCAATCGTGACAATGCATCAACATTGACTTGGCTCTTGGCACTGCTGGTATTTGATCTCAATTCAAATTTGTGGATAAAATCAAAGACTATCATTGGTGTCTGCTTGCTGCCAATGAAGAAATACCTTTATGTGGCCCAAAAATAGCTATTAAGGTCCTGTGATCTGTCAACAATGTTAAATTACAACAATATATGTTTGGTGAATCTTTCTTTTACCAGAAATAATACTCAGTGCCTCCTTCTCCAACTGAGCGTAGTTTGATTCCGCACTTGTTAAGGTACGTGACGCAAAAGCTATTGGTCTTTCTTCCCCTTAAGGTAGAATATGTGACACCACCGCCCCAACTCCGTACGTCAAAGCATCACAGGCAAGTTGTAATGTTAACTTTGGGTTAAAATGTACCAACACGTCTGACTTCTTCAATGCTTCTTTAACTGACTGATATGCTTTTTCGCATTCAGCCATCCATTGCCAAGCTTGATTCAAGCACAATAAAATATGTAATAGTTTGAGCAGGATTGCTAAGTT
The DNA here is from genome assembly GCF_047496885.1 of Scyliorhinus torazame. NCBI lineage: Eukaryota > Metazoa > Chordata > Chondrichthyes > Carcharhiniformes > Scyliorhinidae > Scyliorhinus > Scyliorhinus torazame. The sequence continues at coordinate 125,586,876 of NC_092713.1, forward strand.
CAGGACAAATTTCCCATAGTAGTTAAATAACCCGAGGAATGATCTTAAACTGTGTTACATTCATTGGTCATAGAGGCTCCATTATAGCCTCCATCCTCTGAGGTGCTTTGTGTAAACCCTTACTATCAATCACATGGCTTAGATATTGGGCTGATGTTTGAAAGAAATCACACTTACCTTTCCTCACATGGCGACCATGCATCTGAAGGCGTTTCAATGTAATTTCTAAGTTACATAAGTGTTTTTGGCGGCATGGTAGAACAGTGGTTAGTACTGTTGCTTTACAGCGCCAGAGACACAGGTTCGATTCCCGCTTGGGTCACTGTCTGTGCGGAGTCTGCACGTTCTCCCCGTGTCCGTGTAGGTTTCCTCCGAGTGCCCCAGTTTCCTCCCACAAGTCCTGAAAGACATGTTGTTCGATGAATTGGACATTCTGAATTCTCCCTCAGTGTACCCGAACAGGCGCTGTAGTGTGGCAGCTGAGGGATGTTCACAGTAACTTAACTGCAGTGTAAATGTAAGCCTACTTGTGACACTAATAAAGAATATTTATTCATTTTATTTATTTGTTCGTTGGTAACAATAATTAATATACCACCTAGGAACACTGTATCTCCTGTAAACCACTAAGGATCTGGTCCATGGACCATCAAAATAAAGCAGGTACTAACGTTATTCCAAAAGGCCTTTATATGTGACAATGGTGAGCAGGTATTGAGATTCAGCTGCAACATTCATTTGCAATTCGGTCTTGCTGAACTTCAATCCTCCTGCTAGGCTGGCAAACAAATCCTCAATCAATGGTAGCGGGTATTGAGCCATGCATAGAACCGGACCGATGGTTATCTAAAAAATCCCCACAGATGGAAATTATTCCGTCTTGATTCACGTCCCCTCAAAGACATCAGTGAATTAATTGGGTTTTTATGACAATTCAGTAGCTTCATTTTTTTTAAATGGCAGTTTATTCCAAGCACATGTCCTTCAAATCACAGTTTGTAATTTTTTCGCTTTTATTCCCTCCCCTGCACCTCCACCTGCCTCGCGACGAACACCTTCTCAAATAATGTCATGAACCACCCTGCACCCCATCTCAAAGCCCTGCTACGACCCCCTTAACCCAATCTTAATCTTCTACAACCGGAGGAAACCATATAGATATCCCAGCCAAGCCGTCACCCCCATAACTACATTCAACAGCCTCCTGTTGTTGCTGGAGAGCTGCCTACCCTTCACAAAACCTGTTTGATCCTCAAAGACCACCTCTGGCACACACCCCTCCATCCTCCCTGCCAACACCTTCGCCAGTACTTTCTCGTTCGTATTTAGCAACGAGATGGGCCTGTAAGACCCACACTTCAGCAGATCTTACCCTTCTTCGGGATCAATGTAATCGACGTTGGCAACTCCCCCCTTTCCACCGCCTCACTGAACATCCCCAACAGGAATGGGGCAAACTCTGCCGCAAACTGCTTATAAAACTCCGTCGGAAAGCTATCCGGTCCCAGGGCCTTCCCGACTGCATTCCCCTGATACTATCTATCACCTCTCTCAGCCCCAGCGGCTCCTCCAAAGCCTACCTCTTGCCTTCCTCAACTCTGAGAACTCCAACCCGTTCAGGAATTGTCCCATATCCCCCTCTTCTCCCCCCGGCTCAGCCCTATACAACTTCTCGTAGTACCCCCTGAACACCTCGTTTATCTTTTCAGGCTCCGACACCATTTGCCGATCCTCCGCGCATACCCTCAGATCTTGCGCAGACCAGCTGGCCCGTGTTTATTCGCAGACATCTTCAACACCTTACTCCTCTGCTCCTAGGCCCCCTCCTCCTTCAAGAAGATCACCATAATACCAGTACCAAAGAAGAACAAGATAGCATGCCTCAACGACTACCGACCGGTGGCCCTAACGTCTATTATCATGAAATGCTTTGAGCGGCTAGTCATGAGATGGATCAACGCCAGCCTCCCAGGAGGTCTCGGTCCACTGCAGTTCGCCTATCACCGCAACCGGTCCACAGCAGATGCTATCTTCCTGGCTCTACAATCAACGCTCAAATACCTCGCCAATAAGGACACCTATGTGAGACTGCTGTTCATAGACTACAGCTCCGCCTTCAACACCATTGTCCTGACAAGACTGATAATCAAACTCTACAACCTTGGTCTTGACCCCTCCCTGTGCAGCTGGATCCTTGACTCCCTCACCAACAGACCGCAATCTGTCATGATAGGCAACAGCACTTCCTCCACAATAGTCCTCAACAACGGGGCTCCGCAAGGATGTGTGCTCAGTTCTCTACTGTACTCGATATACACACACGACTGTGTGGAAAGATTTTACTCCAACTCAATCTATAAGTTTGCGGATGATACGACTGTGGTGGGTCGTATCACAATCAATTGTGAATCAGACTACAGAAGGGAGATAAATAACTTGGCTGCATGGTATACCGAAAACAACCACTTTCTAAATGTTGGGAAGACCAAGGAACTGATCATCGACTTCAGGAAGCGTAGACGACACACACACCCGCCGTCTGCATCAGTGCCTCCGAAGTGGAGATGTCGATAGCTTTACGTTCCTGGGGTCACCGTCACCAACAGTCTGGCCTGGTCCACTCACGTTGATGCAACAATCAAGAAAGCCCAACAACGTCTCTACTTCCTGCAGAAGCTAAAGAAATTCGGCATGTCTGCATCGACTCTCACAAACGTCTACAGATGTGCCATAGAGAGCATCCTATCCGGCTGCATCACAGCCTGGTATGGCAACTGCTTGGCCCAAGATCGCAAGAAACTGCAGTGTGGTGAATTCAGTCCAACGCATCACACAAGCTTGCCACCCCACATTGATTCTGTCTGCACCTCCCACTGCCTCAGGAAGGCAGGCAGCATTATCAGAGACCCCTCCCACCCAGGTTTTGCCTTCTTCCAGACCCTTCCATCAGGCAGAAGGTACAGAAGTCTGAAGACTCACACATCCAGACATAGGAACAGCTTCTTCCCCACAGCTACTAGACTCCTCAATGACTCCCCCTCAGACTGATCTGTTCCCTGTAAGAACACTATTCAAGATGTCTTATGCTGCTCTTGCCCATGTATTTGCTTTGTTTGGCCCCTTATTCTGCACTGTAACCAACCACTGTTTTCCAACGTACCATTTGTCAATGTACTCTGTCGATTATTCTTTTTTTGTCGACTATGCACGTACTGTGAACGTTCCCTTGGCCGCAGAAAAATACTTTTCAGTGTACTTCGGTACATGTGACAATAAATCAAATCAAATCAAATCTAATATATGTTGACTAACACAGGCATTCCCTCCAACACCCCACTCACTATCACATCCTTTCCCCCCTCGTCCTGCAGTTCCCTGGCCTCCATGAATCCTGATCTCTTGCTCAACAAAATGGCCACCCCCCCAATTTGGAATCAAACCCCAAATTATATACTTGCCCCCCCCATCCCTTCCTCAGCCTAACCTGATCCTTCACCAGGAGATATGTCTGCTGTAAAAAAAATCACCTCCGCTCTCAAACCCCTCAGGTATTCAAAAACCCAGGACCCCTTGACTGGTCCATTTAGCCCCCGGATGTTCCATGTCACAACGCTTAGTGGAGGCGTACGCCTCCATTCCCCTCTATCATCCGCCATCATCCCCCATCAGTTCTGCCTCACTTAATCCCACTCTGAACCGGCCCCATCCAAGATGGCCCTCCTCTCCGCCCATGGCCACACTCAACCTCCAAACCTACCACGTTGCATTTCCCCCTCCCGCCACCAACATGGCCACCTCTTGCGGCCTCCTCCCCACCTCACCTCCGCTCACTAACATTGCTTGCTAGAGTAGCAACTCATGCCCGAAGGCCCCCTTGCACACCCTCTCCCGCTTCCCCCCACCAGTCCCTCCTTAGCCTGTGTAACCAACCCTTAACCCCCCTGAATAACACGCAACCATCAAGGCCACCCATAGGGCCCCATCAAGCACACCCCTTACATGAAAAATTCACCCAAACTCACAAATAACTTCCTCCCAAAAACAAAGCAAAAGATTGGAGGGGGTGGTGATCGCCCCCCCCACCCCTTCCTAACTTACAAATTTACAACTTTTAAAAATCCCCCCCCTTCGGCAATACAAAACAGCCGTAACACTCAATTTTTGCGGACTTAACCCCTCCATCCCACACCGCCCCTCAGTTCTCCCCAACTTATGGTCCTTATAAAGTAATTCGCCTCCTCTGGCGTGTCAAAGTAGTATTGTCGACCATCAAAGGTTATCCAAAGTCTGGCCGGGTACAATACCCAAAACTAACCTTTCACCTGTACAACATTGCCTTGGCCTTGGCAATGCCTGTGCCAGCTTGGAATTGCCACCTGGGCACCCTAGAAGTGGCTGGCAGTGGCAAGGTGTCTGGGTGCCAGGAGAAGTGCCAGAGTGCCTCCTGGGTCCTTTTCCCGACCACCCGGGGATGTCTAATGGCCTGGGAGGTCCCTCAAGTGTCGTTATGCCTTGTGTGGACTGGTACTAAATGGCGCAGTCTTGCAGGCACAGCCGTTGAGTTCCGGGTGCCGGAGAATCCGGCAAACGTATATGTCAATGAGCCGTATGGTTCATTTAAATATGCTGATCTGAGTTTAACTCAGTGATTGCAAGATTCCGTTGGACCTCGCGAGACATTTCGAGTGTCGCAAATCTTGCGAGATTAAATGGCCACGTACCGACACCAAGTCAGGCGCAACAAGGCTACTGAATCACAATCGTCACATAGATGCTTCTTGTACTAAAACATCAACAATTTGTATTTATATAGTGCATTTAACATCATAAAACATTCCAAGGCACTTCACAGGTGTGTTATCAAACAAAATTTGACACTGAGCCACATAAGGAGAGATTATGGCAGAAACATTAATCATGGGAAGATTCAGTTAATCACGTGCTGGATATCTGCCAAACAACCTGTTAATTTAGCAGCAGTGGAGGATTGAAGAGAAGAGGCGATGGAGTAGAACTGGACATCGCCAGCATTCATTCGGAACGTGACATGTTTATGGGTGATGTCACTAAGGGGCAGCACAAAGAGAAAAAGGAATAATCCAAGGATAGGTCCTTGGGGGAAGCTGATGTAAGTTTGGGTGTGGGAAGAGACGCCATTGCGAGTAATAATCTTTTATCAGTGTCACAAGTAGGCTTACATTAACACTGTAATGAAGTTATGTGAAAACAACAGCATGTCTTTCGGGACTTGCGGGAGGAAACCGGAGCACCCGGAGTAAACCCATGCAGGCACAGAGAGAACTTGCAGACTCTATACAGACAGTGACCCAAGCCAGGAATTGAACCTGGATCCCTGGTGCTGTGAAGCAACAGTGCTAACCACTGTGCTACAGTGCCGCCCAAAGTGATTCTCTGGCTACGATTAGATGGATGAGAAAGGAACCAGGTGAGTGAAGTCCCATTCAGCTGAAAGGTGATGGAGAAGTGTTGGAGGTGCCGTGGGGTGTATCAGCCGTGTCGCACTGGACACGAAAATGAGTGGGCTGGTTAGATAAAGGGAGAGGCTGAAATTGGGAACCACGCTAAACGTTGACTGGTTTCTGATCTAACCGGCCCGCTCCAGTTGGCGAGGTCCAGATCCCGCCACAGCATGGCAAGAAACCTATAATCACTAATTAAGGCCAATCAGCATTCCATTAACAGGAAGGACTCCCTATTAAACGGCCTCCCGCGATCATAGAGTCATAGAGTGACAGATTTTTACAGCATGGAAACAGGCCACTTGGCTCAACTTGTCCATGCCACCCAGTTTCTATCACTAAGCTAGTCCCCATTTGGCCCATACCCTTCTATACCCATCCTGCCCATGTAACTGCCTCTGGCAGCCCGGTCCAGATGCTCACCACCCTCTGTTTGAAAACATTTCACCTTTGGTCATCGCTTGACAAAATCTGACCCCTGTCTTCAGGATCACCTTCCACTGTCCACCTGGGTGATCCCTGCATGTGTGTTGGCCATTCCATCTCACGGGTCCATATATCCTTGGAGGGGGATTAGGGGGGAGCGGTTATGGAGATGGTGAGCGGTGACGGGTCTTTCACTGGGTAAGCAGCTCTACAAGGCATCCTCACACTTCTGGACCCGTTCCTTGTCATCTCTGAGCGTGATCCCAGGTGGAACATTCAAGTGTCCTGACGGCCCTCACCTGTACTATCCTCCAACACCCACCCCACACCTCCCACCTGGCACACCCTCTACACCCAGTCCACCTCATCCCTCACACCCATCAGACAGAGGATCAAGGCAGGTCAGAATGTTGGGAAAAGGTGTTTAATTGTGACTACATATATTGATGTGCCCTGACCTCTACCTCTAAACTACGTGCTACACCCATGCCAACTTAACTGGTTTTCATATCTTACGTGCTCTAACCTCCTTCTAGGTGGAACCCCAGGCAGCACACCAGCTGCCTTTCCCGACCTCTGACCCGAGATGCCTTTAGTGATCACTTCCCCAGCGAGCGGTCACATGGGTGCCGTCCAGCACACTTATTTAAAAACGTGAAGCTAGCGAACTGGCTGCTGTGGGGATCTGAGGATGTGAGTAGCCATCTTCAAAATCGGGCAATCAGCCCGGGCGCACTGAATGCACCAGGGCTCCTGCCCCAGTGCATGGCCGGGAGGGAGCGCCGGGGTTCTCGGGCTCGTTTGGGGGGGAGGGGTGGTGGTCGGCTGCTATCATTGGGGGGGGATTGCTCTTGGTCTGGGGGGGTAAGGGGGCATAGTGCCCACAGACCAGCCATGTCACCCCCGAATCATTTATGTCCATAAAGGGGGCAGCTCCAGCTGCTGACTGTCCGTCCGACTAAAAACCTCGTGACAGAGCCCTGCCTGTGGTAATATGGTGAACGTCACTTTACCTCCCGCTGACCATGGCAGCCGCTGTTCACACAGCTGAAGCCTATTGCTCATAGTGAATTGGCTATTCTGGTAATGTGAGCACTTCACAGATCCCAAGTGGATTCCCCTGCCATGACGCAGGCAGTTGTTACTGCCTAGCATCGCAGACAGACATTGAGGCTTGGCCACTTGTCCTGAATTCAGGAGACATCAACATCACAGAGGCAACAGCCAATATTAGACCATCCAAGAGCTGGGCCTCAGCACTGGGGACATCCCCGTGACCAGAGGGTGGGTGTGTGGACCTGGGAGGGAACCAGCGTCCAGTCCAGGTGATGTTACCAGCGGGTGTCTGGGGTACAGGGTCTGGGGTCCGGTGCCCAGGGGCCAGCGCTGCGGCTGGGGATGTGTGCGCAGGGCGTGTTGGATGGCATGCTGAGGGATGGCAGGGGATGTGAGGGTGGGGGGCGCTTGGAGGACCCTCAAGTACCGGGGTGTAAGCCATAGCTGATTGTCAGTCTCACATCCTCTCTAATTCCTTACAAGATATGACATTCTGAATGGTATCCTGGACCCCTGTGAAGCTGCCCTTGCGGTGGAGTTGGCAGGCCAGGCCGCCAGACACCGGTATGGCGGCAGCAGCAGCATCGACTTAGGCTTGAGACAGTGGTCCATGTCCAGGGATTCACCCCACACACTGAGGACCTGGCTGCCCATCAGGCCAGGGAATGACCCAGTGGGGGAGGGCAGCGATGGCTCAAGGTGTGCAGGTGTCACTGGTGTTTTGAACAGATGATGGATAGCTTATGCTGCAGGAGGCTCCACCTCACCAAGGATACGGTGCAGCACTTGTGCCATGTCCTTGCAGACTTGGCACTACGCTGGGGAGGAGGATACCTGCTCCTGGTGTCCATCAAGGCCACTGCAGCCCTGAACTTTTACGCCTTTGGATCATTCCAGGGCTCGAGCGGGGACTTGTGAGCATCTCCCAAGCTGCAGCCCAAAAGTGCACCTATGAGGTCGCAGATGCCCTGTTTGCCTCGGCAACCGACTATATAAACTTGGACCGAGAACAAGCGCATCAACATGTGCGGGCAGCAAGATTCTCCACAATTGCCAGGATGCCCAGGTCCAGGGGGTAATTGATGGCATGCATGTCACCTTGTGCACATCGGATGGTTTGGAAACGCCTTCATTAACAGGAAGGGGCTCTACACCCTAAACGTCCAATTTATGTGAGACCACCATATGAAGATCATGCACATATGTCCACACTTTCCAGGGACTGTGCATGATAGCTACATCTGGGGCAGTCGAAGATTACGGCACCTTCGAGGGACACCCCACGGTGACGGGCTGGCTCTTGGGGAATAAGGGGTATCCGCTTAGGACCTGGATAATGGCACCAGTACGGAGGCCGGTGACCGATGCAGAGACCCAATACAACCCATGTAACCACCAGGGCTGTCACAGCTGTCACACCCTCTCCAATTCTTTACAGATATGACATTCTGAATGGTATCCTGGACCCCTGTGAAGCTGCCCTTGCAGTGGTGCATCGCACGGCTGAAATTGGGGTTCCGATGCCTCGACCGCTCTGGTGGTGCACTGCAGTACACCGGCCGGAAGGTAGCCTGCCTTGCGGTGACCTTCACAACCTGGCACAGGAACAGGGCAACGTGCGGGAGATAAAGGAGGAAGAACATGCGGCCATCTCCGAGGGGGAGTCGGACTTGGAGAAGCTGGAGGACGGGCCCAGGGAGGACCCACGGGACCAGCTGGAGGATGGACGACAGGCGACAGAGGCGAAGGTTCGGCATGCAGTGTGGAGCAGGCCCTCATCCTCACTCACTCCACAGAGGATGTGGCTTTGACTGTAATTCCCCCCCCCACTTCCCCCCCCTCCCCCTCCCACACACACTACCTCCTCCCATCCCTGCTCTGACCATCCCCCACTCACCCACCCATTACAAACCTCTTCCACCCCACCAAAATCATCCTATTCCACCCTCCCAGGGACGGTGTTACATCACTCCAGGGTGATGGGCCTGTGTTGGCACTGTTAGTGGGTCAATAGACAAGGCAGGAGAGTGATGATAACCCGCTGTGAGCTAAACTCTGGTTCTCCTCGATCTATGCCATAGTTAGACTCCTGTCCTCCTGTCTGTCTGCTGACAGCAGGCTCACACCTATCACCTGCATCACCCTCCTTGGTGGGGGGCCCAGGTCTAGTAACTGGAAGCCTGGGTGGCTGAGGTCAGAGAGGGCAACCGAGGGAGGTAGGTGCAGGCTGGCCCATGGTGCAGAATAATGGGACAGAGGCTTCACATGTTTCGAGTGTAATGTTCTTTAATGATGTACAATAGTGACTCCAACTGCCCCTATATCCCGATGGCTTGAAGGGTTTGGAACCAGAGGGCATTGTCTGACTTGGTGATGGCACATGCCTTGCTGTCCCTCCCTTTTCCACACACGCTGACCCCAATACGTACCATTGTCGGGGGGGGGGGGGGGGGGGGGGGGGTGGACACGAGAGAGCTGGTGACAGCCATCGTCACACCGTGGGCAGCCTCCGAGTTAGCGTCCAATGCTTCCTCCTCCCAATCAATGCAGGTGGACCCTGGGAGTCACGTTGGGATGGAGGGGCAGCTGGATTGTGCTCCGGATGCCCCTGCATGATCTGGCTCTGCCAGCCCAGGCGGCTCCCTAATATCTACATCATGGTGTCAATGCCCCTCTGTACACAGGCCATGCTCTGGACTGCCTCATCAATGTCCACTTATGTCTGGGACATGATCCTCAGCGACTGAAACATGCTCTGGAGCATGTCAGTGATGTCCACCTGAGACTGGGATATGCTCTGCAGTGCCCGAGCAAGGCCCACCTGAGACTGGGAAATGTCCACCTGCTTCAAGGAAACGTCCCCCAGTGACTCAGACATGCTGCCAATCCACCCAGCCGTGGCTGTCACTGAGTGAGCTACGCATTGGATACCACCACTCATGATGCTGACATCGTGGTCCAGGCTTCCCACTGCGGTCACCATCCTAGCAGTGTTGGCATCGGTGCCTGCCATTGCCGGCGCCATCTCCTGTACCCATAGCTGTTAGAACTCCTCCATTGGCTATGGACCAAATGGAGTGTCGCTATCATCCCCCTCTGAAGGTCACAGCTGCTCCCATTTGACTGCATCAGCACCGGGGTGGCCTGGTCCAGAGACTCAGCACCTGACTGGGCCTAGCTGGGTCCTGGGATCCAGCAAACCTCCGACTGCCGTCTTACCTGGGCACTACTGCCTCCACCTGATGCGCATCAGCAACTGTTTGGTGCTCACCAGATCATGCCCCAGAAGCCTGACCATTACTTTCACCCACCAAGGTGTGTGACTCTGTGCTGGTGAAGGGTGGGGATGCATCGATGTGGCATCCTTGGAGCTCTCCGAGGTGTTCACTTGGTTGCAGGGGAGGGGGCGGGTGCAGTCGGCGCCATCGGAGAAAGGACATGTGGTCAGTGGGAGGGAAGGATCATCATGCTGGCATAAACAACTCACGTGCGACACTTTATCTGGGTGGGGGCCGATGGATACTCACCTCCGCAGTGCAGGACGATCTCAATGTCGGTGACCGATCTGTCCTCAACCACCCCTGTGACCTCCAGGGCCTGTCCCTCATAGGGGGTGAGGACCCTGAGGTCCAGCACCCCATTGTCTGTCTGGGTCCTTTCCTGTCTTTTGTGGGCCAACTTCTCCTGTCGAGACACAGAGGTTCATTGTGTGCCGCACGCTTCACGCGTTGCAGTGGATGGAGGGAGGCATGTTGGGGGACAGGCGGGTGGCACCCCTGCTGGGCATGATTGGGGTGTGCTGGTGGGTCCAAAGGTGTGCTTGGGCATGTGGTCTTGTGCTGGGGGCGAGGAGGGTGGTGCCAGGCACAGGGTCGCCCAGGAGCTAGCAAGCAGGACCGGTGCCAGGAGCCAATGCCAACTCACCTGTGTCGCCCGGTGGAGGCCGCTGTGCTTCTTGCAGCACTGGGTGGCGGTCCTGGTGGTGACACGCGCCGAGCCGACAGCTGGTGCCATTGCCTCGCAGAGGGGAATGGCCTCCAGCCCCTTCGGGAACAGGGTATCCTATCTGGACTCCAGCACATCCAGCAGTCTGGCCAGGTCAGCATCTCCGAATCATAGTCTGCGCAGTGGCATGGCTGCGTTTTGTCTGGGGTTTGCTCTGCAGGATCAGTTTAAGTGCTGCTCCCCCTCATTAGCAGGGGGTGAGATGGGCTGGTAGTTTGCAAGAACAGTGGGGTCAAGGGTTGCTATTCTGAGGAGAGAGGTGATGATGACAGATTTGGAGTAAATGGGGACAGTACCTGAAGACAGCAAACCATTAATAATGTGAGATAATATGGGAACTAGGGGGGGTATAACAAGACTAATTAGGAGCAGTAGATCCCCCTTCCTGTCGGGCATTAGTGAACAAACGGGATTTTATAATAATAAAGCAACTTTCATTGTCATTCTCTGATGCAAGGCCAATAAGAGGTTGTGGAAATGATGCTACACTGAGACATAACAGCAGTTCATCAATTATTTGCATAAATCTCAAGTGTGTATGTGTTGTGTGTGAGCTTTTGTCAATGGTTGGTTAATTGATATGTTACTGAAAAACTAAACCTCAAATAAACTGTGTAAATTATCAACAGAACATGCTTGTGTTTACAGCGAAAACTGTTTGCATGTTGCTAAAATATTGGTGCAGTCCTTGGAGAGTAAAAAGAAAGTTCAGCTAAATTAATGAGGAGACCTTTTTCTGTGACAGAAACACTTTGAATATTCCAGTTTAATCCAACGGGTTACAATTTAAAGCTGAAACGAAGCCAGCATTCAATTTAAAGTGTGGCGACTGGAAGATACGATACCAGTTTGTACACAACAGCAATGCTAAAAACATGCATTTATATAGCAAATTGAATAAAGAAAATTGCCTCAACGTGCTCTACAGTTGCTGTTTCTGTACAAACTGACAAATTGTGGTTCAACGGAATCTCAGCACAATGATATAGCATGCTACTAATTGTTCAGAGACTTCCTTTTTCGAAGACTGGGTTGCCTCTTCAATATGATGGGTCTTTCACCCACCACAAAGATCCACCCCTGATTCTTAGTTATTTTTCCACTAGTGTGGTTTGTTTGTATAATACTGCCAGGCTCCCTGTCCCCTGCTAAGGCATTCTATCCGGTGCAATGTGTCAGGATTAAATATTTTAATCTTTTTTCAGGAATTTGGTGCCAAAGTCAAGTGCAATTCGTCATTCTTGGTGATCAACGTTTTTATTAGCCCCAGTAACTTTTTTTTACTATTTGTTCTTGGGATCCGTTACTCTGTTTTAATTTAATGAATGACATCAGCATCATTATGCTTATATGCATGTTATTATCTTAATACAGAAATAGATTAATTGGCATTACTTGTCACTTCCAGAAGGATATTTCGAAGTGATGGGGTGAGTGAAAAATCAACAGGTTTCTCACTCTTTGTTTTCCAACCCTGTTACGCAGGGTGATTGAGTTGAAAATCTAGGCCTCACTCTTTCTTAGGCAGTCCTTCAGTATTGCGGAAGACTAGCTTCCACACCAGTTTGATTAGTTTTCAGGCCCAAATTAATCTTCTCCATGTTGGCCGGTCACAAGTCAAGGGATCCCAAGAATCGGCATGGGTGTTTGACCGCTTCAGGAATGTTTTGAGGACATCCCTAAAGTGTTTCCATTGTCTTTTTGGGAGACTCCTGCCACGACCAAGTTCCAAATGGAGCAATTGCTTCAGGTGTCTGATGTGAGGCATACAAACGACATGTCCTCTCTACTCCTAATGCTCTGCGATTAAGGAATTCAAAGTGTACCCAATTAATCAGTATGCCACCTTCCCATGTTAAATATATCAACTTTCTATTTAAAGCGCGAAGTAATGATCACTGACGTGATTGTGATCCTGTGTATTCTCACTTTGTATCCTCAAGTGACAATGAATATGCAACTGAAGAACTCCTAACTTTAGGTTCATTAGCATTACGATGCGGGATTGGTGAATTGGACTTAATTGCCCTTTTGAAATGTATTCTGTATGTAAAGAAAAGATGTTGTGGGAAAATCAAATCATCCATTGTACACGTATTAAAATGATAATTGTAGTCAACCACATACTGTCGAAAGATACCACATCATTTAAGGCCCGAAGTAATTAATCTTGTTTCCTGGTATGGAAATAGAACAAGTGTCTCACTGGTTACCCTTAGGCAAATGTCATTGCTTTTCGATTGTTACTACACTGCAATAACTTCAGCATTATTGTTCATTATATATAATTTGATATGTACACTCAACAATTGTTAATCCAATGTTCGGAAGATAAAGTAACTAATTATAACTGAAACAACTTTGCAAAATTGTGAATGTGTTTATTAAGTAGCAGAAATAAGCAACTGGCTTTCTCTGTCATAAGTATGTTATGCCCCATTTATCATCCTTGCTTTTCCCCTCCATTGTGTGTGGTCTTTCTCTGTTCGCTTAATACAAATTTACCAATCGCACACAGGATTAGTAAAATAAATGTAGTTGCAGATTATGTGAAGGTGTAGTACAGGATTGCACAGCAGACGGATTACCTGTAAAGATTCAAGAACCATTGTTAACATGAAAGTACAGCTGCAACTCCTTCACACCACATGCTGCCAGCTAAACGGAAAGCTACCCAGAACAACGTCTGCTGGTCACATGGTTTACACTTGGGCTACTTATTCATTAGCATTTTCTCTAAAAGAACTAATACAATATCCCCTTTACTTTCCAAAATAACATTACATACATGAAGAGTGAAAATATATGCACATAGTGTAGTTGTGAAAGTTATTTCCACAAAACAAATTTTTGTTCAAGAATTTAAAGATTTACGAATTGAAGAGTTTCAGATTCTGAATAACATATGGCAATTGAACAACCTTCCAAGATTTCATAATAATATAATCTTCCTGAGATCCAAACTTATCATTTGGATGTTCTTGACTTGGAGGTAGGTGTGTTGGTATCTTGTGTATTGTCAGAGTTCTGATTGTTTCGATGGTGGTTTTCCACAATTTTACTCCATCTTTGGATATGTTCTTGACACAGTTGGACTGCCAGATGTTATATAATTTGGTTAGCCGTCTTCTGTTCCTTTTTAATGTCGCTCCATTCAGTGTTGTGACTTCATAGGATCTAGGCTCATGACACACTTCAGATACTTCTGCAGGTAACCAAATTCCCTGGGTTGAATGTATGACTGAAAACCTTTGTCCTATGTGCAGACTAGGCAATTCTCCACCTGTATGTCGGTTGTACACCATAGGACAAGTAGCAGACACAGTTTTGGTCTTTCATTCCCCTCAGCTCTGTTGTTGGGCATGGAGCTACCAGCTCTGATAACCATCTGATCTGCCACAAGGAGGCCTCTTCTGAAGAACAGTCATATTTGACTCAAAATGTTAACTCTGTTTATCTCTCCACTCCTGCTGCCAGACCTGCTGAGTGTTTCCAACACTCTCTGTTTTTATTTTGTACATGTCAAGTCTTTCTATCTTTTTCTTTCAGTGATTCATTTTTAGCTGCTTATACATGATTATGATTATGGTTTTTGGACTCCAAAATGTCTCAGCATTGTACGTTTTGCAATGTGGAGATAGTGTTTACATTGCCAACTAGAAATCGGACAATATTATTTCATATTATTATTTCATAATAGTAATTCAAACAATATTGTACAATCTTTACACGCCATGCATTCCAATATATTTTTCCTCCACAGTCTTCTTACATTATTAATCTAAATGAACACCTCAGCAGGTGGTGATATTGTCAAGTTTAATATCAAGGACATATAAACCCTTTTTTCTCTGCCATTTATAGCAGAGGATTGCCTGCAGCTTCACGGTCGCTTTTCATACTCAATGAAACCAGTTCAAAAGTAAGTGTTGTTTGTCCACAAATTGACATGCTGTATAATTACACACCTGGGAATAAAAATTGTGTCTGTTTGTATTGTGTATTTCTGGTCACGAAGAAATTCATCATTTTTTCTCAGGACTGCTTTCTGAGAAGGTATTTCTTTTTCTCCAAAGTGACAGTTTCAAACTCTGTTGTGACCTATTCCTGGGGTCTAGCTGAACAGCCAACAGTATTTCATAAGTTCACAAGATATATGGGCGGGATTATCTCATAATCTGTGTCCACGCCGTCATAAAAGCCGTTGCATTTTACGACAGCGAACGGACCCCTCCCAGGACTAATTCTGGCCCCTGCAGGGGGCCAACACGGCACTGGAGTGGTTCACGCCGCTCCAGCTGCCGATCGCGGCGTGAACTGTGCACCGCGGGATCCGTGCATGCGCAGTGGTGCCGGTGCCAACACGCACATGCGCAGTGGCCTCCTTCAATGCGCCAGCCCCGCCCCGACGCAACATGGCGCAGGACTAAAGGGGCCGGCGGGTAGGAAAGGAGGCCTCCAGCCAGAGAGGCCGGCCCGCCGATCGGTGGGCCCCGATTGCGGGACAGGCCTCATTGGAGACACCCCCCCGGGGTCGGAACTCCCCTCCACCCCCACAGGCCGCCACCCGACCCTTCAATGCCGAGGACCCGCCGGCTCAGAGCAGGTTAGAACGCCGCCGGCGGGACTCAGATTTCTTTTATGGCCGCTCGGCCCATCCAGGCCGGAGAATCGCGGGGGGGGGGGGGGGGGGCTGCTCTACCGATGCCGCGTCGATCACGCCGGCCCCAATGGCGCCGATTTTCCGCTCTGCGGAGAATTGCGTCCCAGCAGCGTGGCGCGATTCGCGCGGCCCCCCAGCAATTCTCTGACCTGGCGCCCCTGAGAATCCCGTCCCTGATATAGGAGCAGAATTAAGGCATTTGGTCCATCGAGCCTGCTTCGCCATTCTATCATGGCTGATATGTTCCTCATCTGCTACCTACAATGTTACAGACCAAGAGCTGGATTACAAAACCAGGCAGAGCATCTCCTCCCGAGAACACATGACCTAGGAGCGGGAGTAGGTAATTTAGCTTCCCGAAACTAACACCCTCAATGTTATCATGGCTGATCCCATCCTGGCCTCAACTCCACCGTCCTGCCTGTTCTCCATAACCCTTCAACCCATTCCCAATTAAAAATCTGTCTAACTCCTCCTTAAACTTAATCACTGTCCCTGCATTCACCGCACTCTGGGGTAGCGAATTCCACAGATTCACAACCGTTTGGTACATGGTAGACAAAAGAAATAATCAACATAGAACATTGACAAATGGTACATCGACAAACAGTGATTGGTTACAGTGCGGAACAAGGGGCCAAACAAAGCAAATACATGAGCAAAAGCAGTGTAGGACGTCGTAAATAGTGTTGTTACAGATCAGTCCGAGTGGAAGTCATTGAGGAGTCTGGTAGCTGTGGGGAAGAAGCTGTTCTTATGTCTGGATGTGCGAGTCTTCAGACTTCTGTACCTTCTGCCTGAAGGAAGGGTCTGGAAGAAGGCAATGGCTCAGTGGGAGGGGTCTCTGATAATGCTGTCTGCCTCCCTGAGGCAACAGGAGGTGTATACAGAATCAATGTGGGGGTGGCAAGCTTGTGTGATGCGTTGGACTGAGTTCACCACACTCTGCAGTTTCTTGCGATCCTGGGCCGAGCAGTTGTTATGCCAAGGCTGTGATGCAGCCGGATAGGATGCTCTCCATCGCACATCTGTTGATGTTTGTGAGAGTCGATGCAGACATGCCAAATTTCTTTAGCTTCCGTAGGAAGTAGAGACGTTGTTGGGCTTTCTTGACTGTTGAATTAACGTGAGTGGACCAGGCCAGACTGTTGGTGATGGTGACCACCAGGAACTTCAAGCTATCGACCATCTCCACTTCAGAGCCATTGATGCAGACAGGAGTGTGTATCGTGCTATGCTTCCTGAAGTCGATGATCAGTTCCTTGTCTTTCCGACATTTACAGAGAGGTTGTTTTCGGTACACCATGCAACCAAGTGATTTATCTCCCTCCTGTAGTCTGATTCGTCGTTGTTTGAGATACGACCCACCTTAGTCATATAATCCGTAAACATATGGATTGAGTTGGAGTTAAATCTTGCCACACAGTCATGTGTGTATAGCGAGTACAACAGAGCACTGAGCACACACACAACTTTGCGGGGCCCCAGTGTTGAGGACTATTGTAGAGGAGGTGCTGTTGCCTATCCTGACAGATTGCGGACTGTTGGTGAGGAAGTCAAAGATCCAGCTGCACAGGGAGGGGTCAAGTCCAAGATTGCAGAGTTTGGCTATAAGTCCTATCGGGATAATGGTGCTAAAGGGGGAGCTGTAGTCGATGAACAGCAGTCTTACATAGGTGTCCTTGTTGTTGAGGTGTTTGAGTGTTCATTGCAGAGCCAGGGAGATAGCATCTGCTGTGGACCGGTTGTGGTGATAGGCAAACTGCAGTGGATCAAGACCGTCTAGGAGGCTGACAGTGATCCGTCTCATGACTAGCCGCTCAAAGCATTTCATGATAATAAAAGTCAGGACCACCGGTCAGTAGTCGTTGAGGCAGGCTTCCTTGTTCCTCTTTGGTACTGGTATTATGGTGATCTTCTTGAAGGAGGTAGGGACCTCGGAGCAGAGGAGTGAGGTGGTGAAGATATCTGCGAATACACTCACCAGCTGGTCTGCGCAGGCTCTGAGTGCTCGCCCAGGGACTCGGTTGGGGCCCGTCGCTTTCCGCGGATTCACTTTCAAGAAGGCAGCTCTTACCTCTGAGGCTGTAATAGTGGGTATGGGTGTGTCCAGGGCTGTTGGGGCGGGTGGCACTGATACATTGGCTAACTGCTCAAAGCGGGCATAGAACTTGTTCAGATCTTCGGGTCGGGGTGCCCCAGCCCCAGATATTCCGCCTGGCCTTGCTTTATAGCCTGTGATTTTGTGTAGGCCCTGCCATAGTCGTCGTGTGTTAGTGTCGTTGGCCTGGGACTCTAGTTTGATGCGGTATTGTCTTTTTGCATCCCTAATGGCTTTCCATACGTCGTACCTAGATTTCTTAAATAGGTCAGGGTCGCCAGACTTGAACATCTCTGTCCGGAACTTCAGCAGGGAGTGAACCCTTTGGTTGAGCCAGGGTTTCCGATTGAGGAATACCTGTATTGTCTTCTTTGGTACACAGTCCTCGACATACTTACTGATGAAGTCTGTGACGGTGGTTGCGTACTTGTCCTTGAATATGGACCAGACCACAGTCTCCAAGCAGTCGCGGAGGATGTCCTCAGATTCCTCGGACCAGCACTGCACGGTTTTCTTGACTGGCTCAGCACGCTGAGTTGCTGTTTGTAAGCCGGAGGTAGGAATACTGACTTGTGGTCGGATTTGCCAAAGTGTGGTTGGGGAATGGAGCGATAGGCACCTTTGATGCTCGTGTAACAGTGGTCCAGGGTGTTTGCACCTCTGGTGGGGCAGGAGATATGTTGATGGAGTTTAGGTAGGACCATCCTGAGGTTGGCCTGGTTGAAGTCTCCAGCCACGATTGTCAGGGTTTCGGGGTGATTTGTTTCTTGGTTGTTGATGGTGGAATGTAGTTCGTCAAGTGCTTTCTTCACTTCCGCCTGGGGTGGAATGTCAACTGCTGTGATGAGTACAGAGGTGAATTCACATAGGAGGTATCTGATTTAAATTTGCTACCTCTTATTCTAAGGTTATGACCTCTCGTTTTAGAATACTCCAGAAGTGGAAGCATCAGCTCCACATCTACTTTATCCATACCTTTTAGCATCTCGTGTACCTCAGCTTGATCTCCCCTCATTCTTCTAAACTCTAGAGAGTGTACTCTGTCGTGTTATTCATCCTGGGGTGACACAAACTGCAACAGGATGCAGATGAACTGTAAAGCATACACCAAACGTAGGCGTTGGTTCAATACGATTTATTGAATTTCTGTAACAATGCACGCAGCTGGCTGTGGGTTGACACTCTACTACTCTAAGTGTACTAACTCTAACTTACTAGACCAGGCTAGCTCTGATCCACGTGTAGAAGGTGCTGACTGATATATACACCCTGACTGTCACTACAGTTGTCACCAGTGGAAAGAGGCGGAGTGTTGATGCCTCATGTGTTTTATAGTTGGAAGCCCCCCTCTGGTGCTCTGTCTGGTGATTGGTTGTGTTCTGTCCTGTATGTTGATTGGCTAACCTGGGTGTCTGTCACTGCCTGTTTTTACCTCATGATGTGCATGGGTGCATATTATGACACAGGCCTAAACTATTCAATCGCTCCTTATTCGAGAAACCCCTCATCTCTGGAATCGATCTAGTGAACCTCCTCAGAACTGCCTCCAATGCCACAACATCTTTTCTCAAATAAGGGGACCAAAACTGTGCACAATACTCCGGGTGTGGTTTTACCAAGGCCTTGTACAGTTGCAACAACACTTCCTTACCTTTATACTCAATTCCTTTTGCAATTCCTACTTCCAATCTACAACAAAATGAAATTAAGGAATCACATCTTCTGCCTCCCACCACTGTTGCAAGCAATATACTATCACGGCTTTCAATTTGTTATTTGTTTGTACTTCCTGAGGATCTATCTCATGTGACAAATGTTACGGTGCACAGAGAAACACCATCAATTCAGTAAAGCTCACGACAACTTGGCTGCTTACATGTGCAGAGCTCCTGTTTAGTGTTTCGTGAAGCAAGGTACAGCTGCCAGTTTGCTATGTTTGAGCTGGAATTTTCCGCAAAGGGACAAAATTGTTGAGATGTGAATTTAATTCCTGCTAACCATATGTTTCCACGCTACCCTTAGGCAAAACAGCAAACGATTGGGGACTGCATCCCCAAATTAATTCTGCAGCTAGTATGTTGAGCGATCCAAAGTGCCTGAGTGATAGTATTTCTCCTTTAATCGTGTAATTTATCTTCTGAAATGATCCAACTAGATTAAGATGTTCAATTGTGCAGCCCATATTATGCTGCCATCCAAAAACACAAGTCAGAAATGCTTGTTGACAAATATTGCTGGAGAACAAGTATTTGCTGACGATATAACAACAGTTTGAACAGCAGGAAATAAATTACCAGCCAGATCAAGCCTGTCATGATTTTTTAATAGGTACCGCAACAGGGCACTGTTTCAATTCAGGACTCATAACAAACTTCATTCTAAATAGTATTTATTTTTAACACAAATTCTTGTGGATTTTTTATGTCGGTATTTTTAGGCACTATTTTCAAAATAATAACAATTAAAGGCCTCTTGTTAAAATTACTTGTTTTTTTAAAAAGCTGTAATATCGTCACTGAGAGATGTACACATTTCAGCACATTAAAACTCCCTGATGCAGAGACACTCATCTCACTGTCATGGGAGTTTTGCTCATATTAGCAGAGGTGGGTTTGAATTTAAGTTGTAGGGTCAAAAAAATACATACGTATTATGGAGGTTGCTGTACAGTTTTGTGGTATGATTGCCACAAGAAACAAACTTGCTGGTAAAGATAGGCTCACTGGGAAGGGGAAGGTATCGGATATTTGTAAGGAATTGATGGAGTGGGAGGGAGCCCTGGTGGGGGACATTCAGCGCAAATGGGAGGAGGAGTGGGGAGGGGAGTTGGGGGCCAAGACGTGGGCAGAGGCCTTGCGGAGGGTGAACGCATCCTCATCATGTGCGAGGTTAAGCCTCATCCAGTTCAAAGTAGTGCATACGGCTCATATGACGGTGGTGACGATCAGTAGGTTCTTTGCGGGAGTAGAGGATAGGTATGGGCGGTCTGTGGGTGGGCCCGCGAATCACGTCCACATGTTCTGGGCATGTCCAAGACTGAGTGGGTTCTGGCAGGAGTTCTCGGACGTGATGTCCGAGGTGCTGGATAATAATTGGAGGTAGTGGGCAGCACGGTGGCGCAGTGGGTTAGCACAGTGGCCTCACGGCGCCGAGGACCCAGGTTCGTCCCGGCTCTGGGCCACTGTCCGTGTGGAGTTTGCACATTCTCCCTGTGTTTGCGTGGGTTTCGCCTCCACAACCCAAAAATGTGCAAGCTAGGTGGGTTGGCCATGCTAAATTGCCCCTTAATTGGAAAAAATAAATTGGGTACTCTAATTTATTTTTTTTAATTAAAAAAAATAATTGGAGGTGGATCCGAGTCCAGAGGTGGTGATATTTGGGATGTCAGAAGACCCGGGAATCCAGGAGGTGAGAGAGGCCGATGTTTTGGCCTTTGCCTCCCTGATAGCCCCGAGATGGATTTTGCGAGGGTGGCGGGACTCTGAGCCGCTGAAAGCAGGAGTGTGGGCGAGTGACCTAGCAGAATTCCTGAGGCTGGAGAAGGTCAAATTGGCTCTGAGGGAGTCGGCAGAGGGGTTCACCCGGAGGTGGAAGCCATTTATCGATTTCTTCAAGGAGGATTGAGGAGTCAGCGGGGGGTGGGGGGGGGGGAGGCATTGGGGGGGTTTGGGGTGTAAAGGGGTTAAAATGGGGAAGGCGAGATGTTGTGGGGGGCTGGCATCAGGCAGGGTGTGGTTGTTCATTGAGTTGTTTTTGTTCTTCTGATTTTTTTCTATGTGTATGTGAAAATGCCTTGAATAAGATATTTTCTGAAAAAAAGGTAAGCTCACTCTGAGAATCACACACAGAGGAACACGAGTAAATAATTTATCCCATCAGCCTCTGCTGTTCAGGGAGAGCCATTGGCCACACTAAATTGCCCCTTAATTGGAAAATAATAATTGGGTTTTCTACATTTATTTTTTAAACAAGGACAAAGAGAAACAGATCTTTACTGGAATGGGCAGCTAAAAATAGGTATTGAAAATAGGGTAAAGTTTGCAGGGTTTTGGTACTGTATAGAACATAGAATATTAAAGCGCAGTACAGGCCCTTTGGCCCTCGATGTTGCGCCGACCTGTGAAACCACTCTAAAGCCCATCTACACTATTCCCTTATCGTACTGTCGATCTGGAATTCCCTCAGTGTAGACAGGTCACTAGATCCCATAGAGGCCTGGAGACTATCACCAACAGAGAACAAAGAACAAAGAATTGTACAGCACAGAAACAGGCCCTTCGGCCCTCCAAGCCGGTGCTGACCATGCTGCCCGACTAAACTACAATCTTCTACACTTCCTGGGTCCATATCCCTCTATTCCCATCCTATTCATGTATTTGTCAAGATGCCCCTTAAATGTCACTATTGTCCCTGCTTCCACCATCTCCTCCGGCAGCGAGTTCCAGGCACCCACTACCCTCTATGTAAAAAATTTGCCCCTCATAATTTTGTAGACCTCTATCAGGTTGTCCCTCAACCTCCATCGTTCCAGTGAGAACAAACCGAGTTTATTCAACCACTCCTCATATCTAATGCCCTCCATACCAGGCAACATCCTGGTAAATCTCCTCTGCACCCTCTCTAAAGCCTCCACATCCTTCTGGTAGTGTGGCGACCAGAATTGAACACTATACTCCAAGTGTGGCCTAACTAAGGTTCTATACAGCTGCAACATGACTTGCCAATTCTTATACTCAATGCCCCAGCCAATGAAGGCAAGCATGCTGTATGCCTTCTTGACTACCTTCTCCACCTGTGTTTCCCCTTTCAGTGACCTACGGACCTGTACACCTAGATCTCTCTGACTTTCAATACTCTTGAGGGTTCTACCATTCACTGTATATTCCCTACCTGCATTAGACCTTCCAAAATGCATTACCTCACATTTGTCTGGATTAAACTCCATCTGCCATCTCTCCGCCCAAGTCTCCAAACGATCTAAATCCTACTGTATCCTCTGACAGTCCTCATTGCTATCCGCAATTCCACCAACCTTTGTGTCGTCTGCAAACTTACTAATCAGATCACTTACATTTTCCTCCAAATCATTTATATATACTACGAACAGCAAAGGTCCCAGCACTGATCCCTGCGGAACACCACTAGTCACAGCCCTCCAATTAGAAAAGCACCCTTCCATTGCTACTCTCTGCCTTCTATGACCTAGCCAGTTTTGTATCCACTTTGCCAGCTCACCCCTGATCCCGTGTGACTTCACCTTTTGTACCAGTCTACCATGAGGGACCTTGTCAAAGGCCTTACTGAAGTCCATATAGACAACATCCACTGCCCTACCTGCATCAATCATCTTTGTGACCTCTTCGAAAAACTCTATCAAGTTAGTGAAACACGACCTCCTCTTCACAAAACCATGCTGCCTCTCACTAATGTGTCCATTTGCTTCCAAATGGGAGTAGATCCTGTCTCGAAGAATTTTTGGCATGCTTTGGCATGGGGGAGAATATGACTGGATCAATCCTCTTTCCCTCCGCTACTTGGGTTTCCCAAAGACAGACAAGTTCCAGTGTGATCCTGGCTGGATACTGTCAATCTCAGGCAAGGCAACAAGAATGCGAGGTGGGCAGCTTCTCACTTTCTCAGTTCACTTCTCACTCATTGAATTCAAAAAGCAAGTTCAAAACTTAAAGCTTATCCCTGTTATGTGATTTCCATTAAATCACCATTGCCTTTTAACCATTTTTTTTCCCTCTCAATTAAAATAATTGCAGTGCAAACAAGCACACAGTTCTTCCCCTTTCAGGTACCATGTTGGTCAGGTGATTTCTTGGAAAGGGCATTCTTGCTCCCAATCCAAAAGTGAGTTTATGACCTTTTATGTAAGAAAAATCCAAGTGTCCAAATAATGCAATATCCTCCCAAATTATCAATGAAAATGACAGTTTGTGATGGATTTCTCAACATGTCTCCACCCTTGAGAAACAAAACATCTTTTCCAAATGTGTTTTATTATAAAGTGTACAGGAAAGACACACACAATATGTCAACAAAATTCAAACCCACTCAGCCATTCACTCCTTGTAGAGAGTCGAAACAGTTTTCTCTGACTTCCTTGCTTTCAGGTAATTCTACAAAATTTACATTTTTGAGAATGCATCAGCAATGACATTACCTTTCGCAGCAATACGAACAATCTTTAAGTTATAAGGCTATATTAGCCCATTCGTGGAGCAGCTATTTTACTGAATTTTCTCACATCCCTAAAAATTTCATGCTTTCCTGTTGAGTAATGTAGCCAGTTAAAATGGATAACTCCCGATTTAGAATGGCTAACTCCCGATTTAAAATGGCGATCGGCGAGGGCTGATGGGAAAGTCAGCCAACAGGACACAAATGAGCAGCTGCAAGTTGAGTGTGTATTTACCTCTGGAAAGGCCAGACAAGATCGATACCAGCAACCATCAGCATAACAAAACACCAGCCATCTGCATATTAATGAGCAATCCCCAGGAACAATGAGCAACATTTAGACACATAAAGCCAAACCAGACTCTTTGGCACCAGCAGAAGCCTACACAATGGGAGGTGAACGACCACCTCAGGACCGCCCATCGATCAGGGAACCGCTCCAGCATTGGAGAAAATCGAACCAAGTGATTGGAACAAAGTCCAATCACTTGGAACCAGGTACAGGGTCCGCCCTGAAAGGCAGGAAGCCCCTGGGGACTATAAGAATCAAGCCCAAGTTCAAATCGTCCTTCTCTTCTTGACCGGGTCACTCAGCAACGCGAACCAACCCTTGACAGTGACCGGTCCAGCCACCGCTGATATCCAGTAAGTCTTACTTCAACGCTCGCTATGAGATAGGTGCTCCTAGCTACCAATCTGTACCAACTTCGAATCCCGCAGGCTCAGAACCCGAACAAAAGGCAATTTGTTTCCCTGACCTGGTGGGCCATTTCCAAGTTAAGTATTGGCCTGTTAGTCATAGAAGTAGCTTAGATGTAGAATTTGTACATGAGTAGTGATTACTGTGTATAATAAATGTGCTTTGATTTAAATCTTACTAAGCGGTGTGTTGGATTATTGATCATTACTCGGACTTGAACCACGTGGTGGTATCAAGAGCAAAGGTGATAAAACAGAGCAATTAAACTAAGGCAAAAGTTAGCAATATTATTAGGGACAGGGAATTCCATTCAAGCCTGTACTTTTGCTGTTCTTGGCAACACTTGTCCCTGCCCACAATATGCCTACATAAGTTACTCGCACTTTTGCAAACTCACTCCTGGCAAAGTTTATTATTAGATCTGCCAACTATAATTGTTTAAATAGGGCTTCCAATTGCTGAACGTGATCTTTCCACATGTGGCAGTAAATCAATACATCATCCAAATAAACTGCACAATTATGAACTAGTTCCAACTTTATTCATTAGACTTTGGAAAGTGGCTGGAGCATTTTTCAGCCCGAATAGCATCACTCAGCATTGATATAGCCCATTCAGTGTGACAAAAGCCAATATCCCCTTAGCTCATGACATTAAAGCTACTTGCCAGTATCCTTTCACTAAATCTATCTTGCTAAAGAAGGTCACCACCCCTATCAATACAATCTTCTAAATGAGGAACTGGATAGGAATCCATTTTTGTCACTGCAGTAACTCTTTTGTAATCTATGCATAATCTGGTTGATCCATCAGGTTTAGGTACTAACATGACTGGAAAACTCCAATTGTTTCGACTAGGTTGAATTCGCTGATTTTCTAACAGATATTGAATTTCTGCCAACTGGAATTCCTTCCCTAACAACACTGTGGGTGTATCTATACCCCAGGGATGCAGTGGTTCAAGAAGGCAGCTCACTGCCACTTTCTGAAGATTTATTATAAAACAAAACTTCTGTTTTATAACATGTTGCAAGATCTGGTCAACACATAATTGTAATCCAGAAGTATAATTATCGAGCACTTTTCAAATTCCCCAGTAAATACAAGCACACAAAGGATAAACAGATCAGGGCATTTGCAGGGATAGGCAGTTGAAAAATAGGTTTCTAATAAAGGGATAAATTTCACATTTTCATTTTCACATGGTTTCGGTGCTGTCGATCTGGAGTTCCTTCACGTGCAGACAGACCGCTAGTCCCAGTAGAGGCCTAGACATTCTCACCAACAGAACTTTGGCATGGCAGAGAATATGGCTGGAACAATCCTTCTCATCCCAGCCTCTCAGTTTCCCAAAGACAGACAGGTTCCACTGAGATGAAGATTCCTAGCTGGACATTGTTAACCACTTTATCTCAGGCAAGATAAGGAGAATGCAAGCATAGCAGCTTTTCATGTTCCCAATTCAGCCCCAACTGAATTCAAAAAGCATGTTGAAAGGTTAAAGCTGATCCCTGTCAGATGGAGAATCACTGAGAGAGCACTGAGGTGGGGAAGGGGGGGCGGGGAAGGGGGGGGGCGGCAGAGAGGGTAGGTGAGGTGAGGGATGGGGAACGGGTGTGGCGGGACACTGGATGGGAAGGGGGGGAGGGAGTGGGACGACGTATATAGCCATGTCCTATGTGAAGTGAGTGAAGATGAGGGCCTCCCTTGCCCACCGGGCATGCCCACGCCGCTGATGTCTGTTCTCCATCTACCAATTGGTCCTGCAGGTCCTCCCCGGGCTCGAATGTGAGGAGGTTGTTGAATGTGATCCTGTCTCCGGTGGAGGGAAAGGAGACGGAGTTGGTGGACGCAGAGAAGGCATTTGATCGGGTAGAGTGGGGGTTGTATTCCAATGCCTGCCGGTCTTTTATCGAAGTCCTTCTTCAGGGGGGTGGATGAGTTGATCTCCTCATTCATCTGAGGGGGAGGAAAGGTGACCAGGATTAGGAGGGTGGTTCTGCAGAGAGAACGACAAGCCGGAGTTGGAGGCCCGGTGAGTTAAGATGGAGGTGGGCTCGTGCAGGGCTTCGGGATTGTGGGCGCTGGAACGGCACCGCTTCCGATGGCTCCAGGAAAGTACTCGTGAGTTGGTGATGGTGGCTACATTGAAGATTTGGAAGCAGTTTAGGCAGCACTTTAAGCTGGGAGCTGGGTCAGGGGGGATTGCCGATTTGGGGGACTCATGGGTTTGAGCCGGGGAGGATGGATGCAAGCTTTCAGGGATGGGATAAGAGGGGGATCAAGGAAAAGAAGGATTTGTTCCTTGGGAGGCAATTCGCGAGCCTGGAGGAGTTGGGAGAGAAGTATAATTTGGCGCAGCGGGCAGGTTTTAGGTACATGCAGGTTCTGGACTTTGCAAGAAAGGTTTTCCCTGGAGATTGAACATTCTCCCCGTGGGTCTCACACCCACAACCCAAAGATGATGCTAAATTGCCCCTTAATTGGGAAAAAAGAATTGGGCACTCGAAGTTAAAAAAAAAGGTTTCCCCGACCTTCCCGATAGCGCTGGCCTCTTCATTGCTGGAGGCGGTGCTGTCGGCGTGAGGGCAGGAGAGAGGGATTGTTTCGGCAATCTACGGGATACAGGTTGTCGATGGATGGGATTAAGGCAAAGTGGGAGGATGAGCTGGGGGAGGGATTGGAAAAGGGATTGTGGTGTGCGATGCTGCGGAGGTTGAATGCCTTGACCTTGTGTGCGAGATCGGGGCTGATACAGCTGAAAGCCGTACACAGGGCGCACTTCACAAAATCAAGGATGGGCCCGCTGTTCGAGGGGGTGGAGGATGTCTGTGAGCAATGTGGGAGGGGCCCCGTGAACCACATTAATATGTTTTGGTCCTGCCCAAGCCTGGAAAGGTTGTGGAGGGTGATATTTAGTACAATCTCGGGGGTCTTGCATGTGGACGTGGAGCCCGGTCCCCTCAAAACCATATTCGGGGTATCGGGCTGGCCCGAGTTGCAGGCAGGAGCAGGGGCAGATGTTTGAGCTTTCGCCTTGCTATTGGGGTGGAGGTCACTCTCACCACCCTGTGCCTCGACGTGGCGGGGGGGCCTGCTGGAGTGTTTGACCCTGGAGAAGGTGAGGTTTGAGCTGAGGGAGGGGGGTGGGGCGAAAGAGGGATTTCACAATTGTTGGTGTTTGTTCATCGTGGAGTTCCGGGTGGTGTTTACCATTGACTGTTCAGGGGGATCGGGGGGAGGGGCGTGGTGGTTTCTTGGATTTGGGTGGGGTTGTTTATTTTATATAGTTGGGGTTCTCCTTGTTTTTTTTGTATGGTGAAATTATGAAAATTTGTTGAATAAAAATAACGTTTTAAAAAAGATCCGGGGTCGTTCCTGTTAATGGCTGCGTCGTGCTCAAGCAAGAGCGTGACCAGGCTGGTAGATCTCTTTCTTAGTCATTTTTTCAGGCCCTGGGGAGTTTCTCTCCCTCTAGAAGACTTTGCCCTCTAGAAGAAGGGTGGGATTCTCCATCCCGCCAGACGCGTTTTCTGGGGCGGCGCATCCCCGCCGGCGGTGGGATCCTCCGTCCCGGCAGCCAGCCAATGGGGTTTCCAATTGTGGCCATCCCCACACCGTCAGCAAATCCGCAGGTGTGAATGCACTGCCGGAGAAGCAATGGATCCCTCCAATGGAGAATCCTGCCCGTGATCTCTATAGCATTTTAGCTCTGATCAAATGCCAAAATGAGGCTGAGGCTGGTTTAGCACAGGGCTAAATCGCTGGCTTTGAAAGCAGACCAAGGCAGGCCAGCAGCACAGTTCAATTCCGTACCAGCCTCCCCGAACAGGCGCCGGAATGTGGTGACTAGGGGCTTTTCACAGTAACTTCATTTGAAGCCTACTTGTGACAATAAGCGATTTCATTTCATTTCATTCAAAATACTGACATTTTCTTTTTTGGATATCACTTTGTAGAGTTCTGTTTGCTTTTGCCCCTCTCCACTTGTTATATGGGGCTGGATTCTCCACCCCGCCGGGCCACATTTCTGCCTCGACCCGCCGGCGGGATTCTCCATTACACCGGTCGGTCATGGGCTTTCACATTGTGGGGCAGCCCCACGCCATTGGGAAATCCCCGGGCGCCAACAAAACGGAGAATCACGCCAGCAGTGAATCCCGCCCATGGTCTATATAATGAATTTTAAGCATGCGTCTGAGCATCCAAATTTCAAAGTCCTCCATTATCTTATCACCACTTCTCCAATTAATTCTCTTTTTCACAACATGTTATCTCCAATCATAGAATCAGATCATAGAATTCCTAAAGTGCAGAAGGAGGCCATTCGGCCCATCGAGTCTGCACCGCTCCTCCGAAAGAGCACACTGCCATGCCCCATTCCCCCGCCCTATCCCCGTAACTGGGTAACACTTAATCAATACAAGCAGTATTTTCCAATCGAATATATAACAACAATAACCTCTTATTTTACCAAAGGTTTGTACAAAACATGTATCGGAATATATAAATGTTTTAATACAGAAAAACATGAAACATCCACATTTTCTGCACTCTTTATTCTATTTTCTCACTCATTAATGTGTGTATTGAGGGCCCAGCAAAGGTCTTTATGACACGAGTCATCATTTCTTTACAATTTAAGTGCATATCCACATCTCCACACTACTCCTGCTTAACAAATTTCCTAACTAGCCCTTCAATTTAATGAGATTTAATTTTAGTGAACAGTCTCTTGTGTAGCAAATGACTTCGGAAAGTCCATGTAAATGACATCCATAGGCATTTCCCTGTCTGACACTTCAGTTACTTCCTTAAAAATTCAAGTAAAGTACATTAGACATTATCTACCTTCACAAACCCATGTATCTAATCAGCTCAATTCTTTCTAAATTGTCAGCCACTTAATTATATATTCCAATGTACTAGTCCTTATTTAGCTAAATTCCTTTTTGGACACCTTCCATCATTCATTTGTACTGTTACCGATTATAATTTTGAAGAGATTTGCTGTTAGCAGTCTCTCTCTCATCCATTTGAGGTTAGCCTCCCTAAAATCTAGAATCTTACGTTTCTCCTTTTACAATTCAGCACTGAATTCAATCAGATTAGTTTACTGTTTTGATCATCAGAATAGCTTCTTGGTAACTCTCAGGTTTGCAGAGTCCTGCCTGCACAGAAAGGTGCCTTACAGTATCGGTTGATTTCCCCTTGTGGGACTTTGTGGCCTGGTTGAATAGAAAAGTATCCTCACAGCTTGTAACTGCGTTCCAAGGCAATGCATTCATATCTTTCTGATGGGGGAGGGGAGGCAGTAGTATGAATGTGCACATGGAGATATCTTGTTCTTACAGTCTTAAAGAGCTGCAGATTGCATGGTGCTTCCAGTGCTCCAGGCAGAGTCTACACATTACCCGTTCTGACTGGCATATGTCCCGTAAGTGTTTCTCTCATGCTTGTTGTGTGAATGGTTGTCCTTCACCATGGGGGAGGGGTAGATGCATCTTTTTTGTGGCGCGCTATGACAGCTGCACATGCTTACACGTTGCCAGGGGGTGTGCGGGGTAAGTGAAACTTTTGCATTTGAAATTTTGCATTGCTTATTTATTTTGTATATTGTGAATGGTCAGGACAGTTGAATCTGTTCCATTCTTCCTACCAGAATTCCCCAAATAGGAAAAAAATAAAATTCTCTATACGGCGATCGGCCGAAGGCTTCCACACCCCGTGGAAGCAGCTCACCAGCTTGTTCCAAGACCTGTTTGTAACCAACACCCAATAAGGGAGGGGGGCAGAGATCAGAACGGAAGAAAAGAAAGGGGGGGCAGGAGGGTGGGGGGAGGGAAGGAGGGCATGAGAAAGCGGAGGCACCAACCAGAATGCACGGCGAGCAAGCAGAGGAACCAGAGGAGACCAAAGGTGAGGACATACATGGGTACCACCACACCAAAGGTACGCTCAGGTGGCAGCAAACACAGTCCCTGGTATGTTATACTACCAGGAGGTGATACCTGTAAAGTAAGTCCAACACGGAGGGGGTAGCCAACAACGGGAGGCCCGAGCCAGGGCCCCCTTATCTGTATCTAAACAAACGCTATCCTTATATACATATCGGTGTATGTTCCTATAGTTGTGTCTTTTCGTTCTTCTTTATACCCATTTGTAGATATCTCTATGTTATGGTACATGTCCCTTACAATGGGAGGCACGGTAGCACAGTGGTTAGCATTGTTGCTTCACAGCGCCAGGGACCTGGGTTTGATTCCCGGCTTGGGTCACTGTTTCTGCGCAGTCTGCATGTTCTCCCCGCGTCTGCGTGGGTTTCCTCCGGTGCTCCAGTTTCCTCCCACAAGTCCCGAAAGGCGTGCTTGTCAGGTGAATTGGACATTCTGAATTCTCCCTCAGTATTTACAGATACAACCACTATGAACTTGGTGCCTTTCACCTCCATGCCTCTGCAGACCAGGAGTGGAAATTACTCGCTGAAAGAGTGATTCCCACTGGCAGGCTGAAGTCGGCAGGATCACTTCAGACGGCAGCAGGTAGATTAAGATGGTGCTCAGAGGACTGAGATGAAAGCTGGGACAGGATGTGGACAGGAAAGGGAGAAGGGCAGAAAAGAATGAAGGGGGGGGGGCAAGAAAGAATGCAAAATTCTGGAATGCGAAGCTGTGAGCAAGAGTCCAGGAGAGAGTGGGGCCATAAACAGGGAGAAACTGAGAACAGTACTTAAGGTTGAGGGAGGATGGAGAGTGGCAGTATTAACTGAAGGGGGAGCCATGAAAGAATGTGCCAGTATTAACTGGGAAAGTGACGATGAACAGTTTGCACTGCAGGAATGTGGTAGCTATACTAAAAAA
This sequence comes from Scyliorhinus torazame, assembly GCF_047496885.1. Taxonomy (NCBI): domain Eukaryota; kingdom Metazoa; phylum Chordata; class Chondrichthyes; order Carcharhiniformes; family Scyliorhinidae; genus Scyliorhinus; species Scyliorhinus torazame. The sequence continues at coordinate 125,618,353 of NC_092713.1, forward strand.
TTACATTTGAATTGTGTCTTCAAGGCAGTAAATGGTCCCAAAGTGCTTCATGAGAGCCTCATGAGCCAGAAATTGCTAGAAGATGTGTACTGGGTTGAATTGAGGAGGCAGGCTTGGGAGAAATATAGTCTCTTCTGGAAAGAGGTGTGGTAATTTTTGTGAATACATAGCCTGCCAAATATCATCCAACCCCAAGTCATTCCGCCATTCATGCATCATTCCGGCTGCTAGCCCAGTGCGCGCTCATGTGAGTAAATTTGCAGAGTGAGTAAATTTGCAGACGACACTAAAGTCGGTGGTGTTGTCGACAGTGTGGAAGGATGTAGCAGGTTACAGAGGGACATAGATAAGCTGCAGAGCTGGGCTGAGAGGTGGCAAATGGAGTTTAATGTAGAGAAGTGTGAGGTGATTCACTTTGGAAGGAATAACAGGAATGCGGAATATTTGGCTAATGGTAAAGTTCTTGGAAGTGTGGATGAGCAGAGGGATCTCAGTGTCCATATACATAGATCCCTGAAAGTTGCCACCCAGGTTGATAGGGTTGTGAAGAAGGCCTATGGAGTGTTGGCCTTTATTGGTAGAGGGATTGAGTTCCGGAGTCAGAAGGTCATGTTGCAGCTGTACAAAACTCTGGTATGGCCGCATTTGGAGTATTGCCTACAGTTCTGGTCACCGCATTATAGGAAGGACGTGGAGGCTTTGGAGCGGGTGCAGAGGAGATTTACCAGGATGTTGCCTGGTATGGAGGAAAAATCTTATGAGGAAAGGCTGTTGGACTTGAGGTTGTTTTCGTTGGAGAGAAGAAGGTTAAGAGGGGACTTAATAGAGGCATACAAAATGATCAGGGGGTTAGATAGGGTGGACAGTGAGAGGCTTCTCCCGCGGATGGAAATGGCTGGCACGAGGGGACATAGCTTTAAACTGAGGGGTAATAGATATAGGACAGAGGTCAGAGGTAGGTTCTTTACGCAAAGAGTGGTGAGGCCGTGGAATGCCCTACCGGCAACAGTAGTGAACTCGCCAACATTGAGGGCATTTAAAAGTTTATTGGATAAGCATATGGATGATAATGGCATAGTGTAGGTTAGATGGCTTTTGTTTCGGTGCAACATCGAGGGCCGAAGGGCCTGTACTGCGCTGTATCGTTCTATGTTCTATGTTCTATGTATTGTTTGTCTGTCTAAATGGGGTGATGTTTATGTTTTGTCTTACAATTATTTTGCCTTCTATACATACAAGGTCAGTGAGACAAACATTACTGTGGGGAAAGTGGGTGAGTTGATTTTAGGGTGTTCAGATCAACTTGACCATGAATGACCTTTACTCAGACGCCAACAACAATCCTTGCATGGGATGATCTCCTTCTCGACAGGGTGACGGGCACACACTTGCGATGTAGGGTGGTCACTCCTCTGCTCTTGAGTAACTGTTGCCAGCTTGCTGTGGGCTCTGGATGGGGATCAAGTGGATCCACTACAGCAATGGTGCACTGCCTGCTCCCTCCTGTCGTGGGTGTCTTCTTCCACATAATTTGTGGGCTGATCCCATTAAAATTCAGGAGAATAATGTTGAGTTCAGCAATGTGGGAGTTTGGATTAGTATTGTAGTGTGTGGTGTTGGGGGAAAGGAGATGGTATTTGGCAGGAGGAGTGTGGCGAGGGGAGGCATTCGTATGGTTTATTGTATCTTGCACTGTGTCTTCCCAGACTAGGTTTACATTCCTTCAGGCCGCAAAACCTTTTCCCTTGAATGGCGTCCCTGACTGAAAGTTTTCTACCAGGCCATTATAAGAACATAAGAACATAAGAACTAGGAGCAGGAGTAGGCTATCTGGCCCCTCGAGCCTGCTCCACCATTCAATGAGATCATGGCTGATCTTTTGTGGACTCAGCTCCACTTTCCGGCCTGAACACCATAACCCTTAATCCCTTTATTCTTCAAAAAATTATCTATCTTTATCTTAAAAACATTTAATGAAGGAGCCTCTACTGCTTCACTGGGCAAGGAATTCCATAGATTCACAATTTATAGGCATCTACTGTTATGTTCTCACAGGTATAACAATTTTTCGATGTACCTCGTCCTTGCACACCACATTCGGGGAGAGACTGAAAAGCAAGGCAGGCTACCATTGAGGACACCTCAGATAATACTTAATTTTCATATGACTGCTGTGGGTGTGGGATAGGGAGGGGTGTCTTTCTGAGTTATTTCTGTCCCTGCACTATGGATTATGAGAGGGCGATATGATCTGAGTCTCTAAGCATGTTGTTGCCAATCGGTTTGACTGGCTCAGGTTGCTGACATGGCTAGTTGACATATGTGAATGATGGTTGTTCATTGGGCAGCTGTGCTGTTCTCTGCGCTTACAGCGGTGATTGATGCAGGAGGAGGAGAGTTTGTTTTTGAACTCTGTGTATCTAAGGGGGACATGGATGCACACAGGCTGCATTTGGTGTAGTCAGCATCAGGATGGCAAATCTAGAAGATGTGTACTGGGTTGAATTTCCGGCTTGGGTCATTGTCTGTGCGGGGTCTGCACGTTCTCCCTGTGTGTGCGTGGGTTTCCTCGGAGTGCTCCGGTTTCCTCCCATAGTCCAAAGATGTGCAGGTTAGGTGGATTGGCCATGATAAATTGCCCTTAGTGTCCAAAAGGTTTAGGTGGGGTTACTGGGTTATGGGGATTGGGTGGAAGCATGGGCTTAGGTGGGGTGCTCTTTCCAGGAGCCGTTGCAGACTCGATGGACTGAATAGCATCCTTCTGCACAGTAAATTTATGATTCTATGATTCCCAGTGATTTGCCACACAGTTTTCCCCCCAACCTTAGTCAGGTCACCTGGGGACTTGGAGAACAAAGGCTCTTCGATGGAAAAAGAGGCTGAGTCAACTTGACTCACTCACACATATTCCCTGGTGAGTGGTTCAAAGGTCAGCAGATGCAAGAGGCCAGATCTTAGATTTGTTTTCTCGACGAGTAAAATTGGAAGAAGGTTAAGGAGGTAGAACAGAAATTGTTTACACTTTGGGCGCTTTTTCCTCTGAAAACTTGAGTTTTAAGGTTTTTAAAAAGTCATCGACTCAAACCCATTTTCGGCACAAACATAGACGTCTAATGTGTTACTAATACCACTAAGGTAATGGCGCGAATCGACTTGATGCATAAAAATGACCATTATTAACACATTAATAAATGTTGTTATTATCTTGAGTTTTAGTAACATACCTAAAATGTTTACAATAGTGAATAGATTGTTCAGTTGGTATGAATTTGATCAATTACATCTTTTTTAAAATAAATCACTTTGACATTCCATGTAATTTCAGTGATAATGTTTCCCCACGTGACTGCGAAATTAGCTCTGAAGGACTATGCGCAAACTTTTACCTGAAATAAAGGCCGCTGTTGTTTATTAAATTTATGGTTTCGCTTTTTTTCCCTTGGCAACGAAGGTACTCAAGGGTCCCGATCCTTTAAGAAGTAAATCTGTAAACATCCCCAGGTCACATCACTAGAAACATTGCAACCAGCCGAGAAGATCTACATCATTGCCAAGCTAAGTGTGAAGCTAGGTTCCTGATGTGAAACGGTAGTACAATTGCCTCCGTGGCATATTCAATAAGGCCAGATTTCATGGTTAGAATTCTAGCCAAAGCACTCATTTTTAAAAAAACGCTCAGTCACATTTTTTATTAAAAATGAACCACCACATACATTTGAGCTCTGCAAATCTGCGCATAATAACCATTGCACTTTAGTGTGGAAAATTGAGCGTGACACTTTGAAACAAGGAACCTTTGAATATCGACTTGCTTCACTAATGTGCTCCTATCAGGCAACCAAACCATTTGTGCACAGTTTAAGCGAAAACATGCTTTTGGATTCATTTTATTAAATCATCAAAATAAAATATATCAACTTATTTTTTTAAATCCTAATATAATTCACATCTTGCAAAAATTTCTGGAACTATTCTGGGTAAAGGGGGGAAAGAACACATATGTAAAGTTTGTTAGTTAACAACTGAATCTTTCAAACTTTTACTAAATCCAAGATTTTCTATAAATTAATTGGGACAATTGCAGTTTCTAGTCCAATGTTAATTTCATTATTTCAGTGTCACCCAAGAGAGCAATTGTGATGAATTTTCAAAGGTTGGTGAAAGACAAAGCACAGCAGGTTATGTATTGTATTCATCATTATTTCCAGCACAGTAAAAAACATTATTATAAGCACATTGTTTTAATATCAATCAACATTTGCAGATTAATGTGTAGATAATCTGAAACACATAGCAGATTACACATATAGCTGAATAGAGTACATCAAGTTGAATGGCAATGAAGTACAATTCACCATATATGAATATTAGAACTGAATAAGGTAATGTCCAATTTAATTATCAGAAAAATATTGAAGATGAATAAATAATGACCTCATGTTTCCAAATAAGCACTGCTGCCTCACGGCACTGAAGACCCAGGTTCGATCCTGGCCCCAGGTCACTGTCTGTGTGGAGTTTGCACATTCTCCCTGTGTCTGAGTGGGTTTCACCCCCGCAACCCAAAGATGTGCAGGTTAGGTGGATTGGTCACACTAAATTGCCCCTTAATTGGAAAAAAATAATTGGGTACTCTAAATTTATTGTTAAAAATGTTTCCAAATAAGACTATTATGGAACACATCAAATTCTGACTGAAAGCATACAATCACAACTATCTCTAGAAAACAAAATTTAAACATATACTCTTCAACGGTATAAATGAAAGTCTTATATATTTTGCATCATAAAGTATCAGACATTTAAAAGGGAAAGAAAATGCAATCATTCCATGCTGCTTTTGCTGACATTGTTAAATTTGTCTCTGCCAAACAGCAGAAGCTGGGATTTACAAGCAGCTGTCAATCAATAGAAACCTCACTTGGCCAACAGCCTCCATTGATGTTGGAGTGTGTCAACTTGGACCATTTCCCTCCAGAACATGGGTGAGGAATGGTCATAAAGCACCTCGCCGGTTTAATAATGCTTCAATGCAGCAGGTAAAAAGCAAAACCACGCTTCTGACTATGATTGTAATTAAGGAATTTTGCAAGTATTTATTCTGAATCAGACTTTACCTCAATGTTTGCCTGGAAATGAAAATCCTGGACTAATTTAAAAAGAAGCTGATTTTAAAACTATCAGGGATAGTTGTTTCTTGATCATGCCTTCCATTGTATATCCAAGTTGGGGGGGAGGAGGAGCAGGGGTTGTGGCTGTGGGGGCATGGGGCTAATTCTGACACATCCCTGTGACCACACTGCAAGGAATATGCAACATACAAACAGAAAATATAACTGATAGCTGACGTTTGGCCAAGGTGTAATCTTGTTTTTTTTCTCTCAGGGAGCTGACAGAAAGCAGAATGCCTAACGTTAAGATTTAAACAAAATATATACTTCCAACTAACTTGTTTGCAAGCTGAGTCTAACGTGGTGACTTACATGCAAAGACTTAGTATCCATTGAATAGAGCAATGCAGAAATTTGCTTTTATTTGCTGATACTTCCACCTTTCATTTGGTGAACAGTATGAAAGGTAAACGTTGTCTTGCAAACTTAGTTCAATGCTAATGTAAAATTACCATTGACAATTGTCCTCTGCAGTGATAGGACAGCTTCCTCTGAAGTGAACTCTCCATATATATATTGAACAGGAGGAGATGAGAAGGAGGTGATTACTGGAAGTGTGGAGACACTCGCAAAAAAAGGGAAAAGAATTTACCTGCAACTCCAAGAGAATGGTTTGAGTACACTTGCAACAGCCTAAAAATAGATTGATTGCCAGAATCCTCCTGCTCAGAATTGCCAGGCTTTTGCACATTCTCCCCGTGTTTGCATGGGTTTCGCCCCCACAACCCAAAGATGTGCAAGGTAGGTGGATTGAACAGGCTAAATTGCCCCTTAATTGGAAAAAATGAATTGGGTACTCTAAACTTTTTTTTTAAAGAAACAAAAAAGAAAGAATTGCCAGGTTAGAAAGAACGACTTGCGTTGTTGATGTGGCATTTTTCAGACTATCAAAATTCTCAAAGTGCTTTCCGGCAATGAAATTACTTTTGAAGTGTAGTCACTGTTGTTATGTAAGAAAGCAGCTGCTAATTTGTACAGAGAAACCTCCTAATAGACTGCAATGTAATAACAACCGGAAAAATCTGTTTTTCTGTGTGTGATTTCAATTGTGGGATAACTATGGGCTAAGGTACCGATGATAACTCCCCTGTTCTTCTTAGAAATGGTAAGACGGATCTTTGACATCCAAGCAAGCAGATGGAGCCTCGATTTAATGTCTCGTACAAAAGAAGGTATCTCCAACAGTGCAGTACTCCCCCAATAATGCACTGGAGCATCAATTTGGAAAAGTAGGCTGCAAGACCAAGACCAGGATGAACTTGGCCTTTCACATAAAGTCCCTATAATGTAGCCAGTGGGCAGAAGAAACTTTAATAACAGTACAATGACAGAAATGCAGCAAATTAGCCACAATAGCTCCTTCTGGATGTTTACCACTGGCGAGAGGGGAAATAGTGAGTAGTAGAAAAGGAAAGACATGCAAAAAATTCAGATAAAATATAGTGGAGGAAATTGATGTGAACATATGTGGTAACACTTTATTTATAAATAATTGGAAAATAATAATTATAAATAATAAATAGCCATGAAGAGCTCCTGCCGGTGGCCACTATTTGCGGCGCTTTTGGGGAATTCCCCAATTCTTTGCTCTCCCCCCGATTATTGGCGGCCTTTGGGGCTGTCCCGGGTAGAAAGCGGGGCTGGTTTGAAAACCGACGAGGAACCCCGTGCGGGTGTCGGGCGGCTGATGCTGAGGCATCGGGCCCAGTGCTGACAAGATGGCGGATGCCGGACCGCATGGTGGGGCCGCACTACTTACGGTGGAGAAGATGACCGAGGTGATGGCGGTGGAGTTGGAAAAGCAGTTTGTGAGGCACATGGAGGCTTTGAGGAAGAAGATGGCGGTCGGATTGAAGTCATTGGTGGAGGAGGCAATCGCCCCGGTGAGGATAGCTGTGGCAAGGACATCGGCCGAGGTGTGGGAGCAGGGCAAGAAGATGAAAGAAGTGGAGGAGGCCGTGTCGCAGCACAGTGACCAGTTCACCTCGATGGGGGATGGGCTGCGGAGGGTGGTGGAGGTCAACAGAGGACTCCGAGCAAAGATCGAGGACTTGGAGAACCGCTCGAGGTGGCACAATCTGAGAATTGTGGGCTTGCCCGAAGGGGCAGAGGGTCCAAGGTCAACAGAGTACTTTGCTAAGAAGTTGGTGGAGCTGGTGGGGGTGGGTGAAAACCCCTCCCGGTACGAACTGGACCGAGCTCATCAGTCATTCAGGCCGAAGCTCAAAGTGAATGAGGCGCCAAGAGCAGTAATCATCTGCTTCCTTAAGTACTGCATGAAGGAGAAGGTATTAAGCTGGGTGAAGCAGAAGCGTGAGGTGCAGTGGGATGGTACTGGAGTTCGGATCTACCAGGACCTGACGGTGGAGTTGGCAAAAAGACGAGCGGCGTTCGGGCGGCACTGTACAAAAAGGGGGAGCGATGTGGTATGGTATACCCGGCGAAGCGGAGGGTGACGTATGATGCCAAAGACTCTTATTTTGAGACAGTGGAGGCGGGTGAGGCGTTCGTGAGGGCAGAAGGCTTGGGACAGACGTGAGGAGCGTAGCTGGAAGAGAGACTGTGGACTGTGATTGGGGAGCTGGAAAATGTATAAATGCTATAACTTTCTTTTTACTGACGTGTATCGTAATTTACTTCTCTTCACATTGTTACAGAGTTCAAGTTATTGGCTGGGTTGATTGGCATTCTGTGTTGCGACGGTTATATCTTATTTTAGTGAATTGTATGGGTTGGATTGTTGTTTTTGTTTTTTCTTTCTCTGGGACTGAGTGGGAGGGGCGATATATCTTGGCGGGGGGAGCCACCCGCGCTAGCTAACCAAAGGCGGCTAGTGAACGGAGGTGAGGTGAGAGGAGGGCTGCGGACATTGGAGCCTGGTTAATAGTTTTCAATGGGCCTATGAGGCGAGTGAAGTGGGGGGGAGGGATTGATTCTGGGAGATGTTTTTTCGAGAGGAAATGTAGGGGGGGTTTTGGGAGGGCGGGATGGGATTTGATATTAATAATGGATAGGGGCGGGTCAGGCTCATGGGGCAGGGCCCGGTGGTATGGTGATGGTGGATAAGAAGGGCGGGTGGGGGGCGGGGGGGGGGGGGGGGGGGGGGTGAGAGACTCCCAGTTAGGATAGTCACGTGGAACGTGAGAGGTTTAGGAGGTCCGGTCAAGAGGTCAAGGGTGCTTGCGCATCTTAAAAGTTTGAAAGCCGATGCAGCAATGCTGCAGGAGACTCACTTGAGGGTGAAGGGCCAGGTGAGACTTAAAAAGGGTTGGGTTAGTCAGGTGTTTCACTCTGGATTTGATGGATGGCTCGAGGGGTAGCAGTAATGGTCAGCAAAAGAGTACGCTTCCAGATGGAGAAGGTGGTGACAGATCAGGGGGGTAGATATGTGATTGTGACAGGGGCGCTGGAGGGGAGGTTAGTGGCGCTGTTAAGTATATACGGTCCCAATTGGGACGATGTGGGATTCGCAAAGAAGCTGTTTGGGGCCATCTCCGACTGGGACACACACAAACTGATTGTGGGGGGGGACTGGAACTTGGTGCAGGAGCCAAGGTTGGACAGGTCACGGCCGCGCCCGCTGGTCCCATCAGGAGGGGTGAAGGCGTTGGCTGGGCTAATGGTGGAAATGGGAGGGGTGGACCCTTGGAGGTTTCTGCACCCGAGAGAATGGGAGTACTCGTTTTTCTCAGCAGTCCATAAGGTATACTCGTGGATCGACTTTTTCGTGGTGGGGAAGGCTGTGCTGGCTGGGGTTAAGGGGTCGGAATACTCGGCAATTGCAGTGTCAGATCATGCTCCGCATTGGGTGTATATGGTGCTGGAGAAGTGGGTAGCGCAGAGACCGGGGTGGAAATTAGATGTGGGACTTTTGGGGGACCAAGTGTTCTGTGACAAAATTGAAACGGTAATTAAGGAATATGTAGGTTTCAAATATACGGGTGAGGTGTCAAAGGCAGTTGTCTGGGAGGCTCTAAAGGCAGTGGTGAGGGGTGAGGTAATTTTGTTTAAGGCCAGGGTGGACAAAGAGGAAAGGTTGGAGTGGAAGAGGGTAATAGATGAGATGTTGGAGGTAGATAGTTGTTATGCCGAAGATGGGGACGCAGCAAAGCTGGAAAAGAGGAAGGAACTACAGGCGAGCTTTGGCCGGCTATCTACCAGGAAGGTGGTGCGCCAACTGAGACGAGCAAGGGGTGCAGTTTACGAACATGGAGATAAGGCGTATGTTAGCAGGTCAGCTCCGGAGGGAAGCAGTGGCAAGGGAAATTGTTCAGGTGAGGGATAGGGAAGGGAAGTTGGTGGTGGCTGCGGATCTGATTAACAAGGTTTTTGAGGAATTTTATGAGAGGTTGTACAGGTCAGAGCCACCTGGCGGAGACCGTGAGATGCAAGAATTTCTAGATGGGTTGGAGTACCCGAGGCTCGGGGAGGGGGACAGGGCTACATTAGAAGGAGCGATGGTGGAGCAGGAGATAAAGGATGTGATTGGGAGGATGCAGTCGGGGAAGGTGGCGGGGCCGGATGGGTTTCCGGTGGAATATTATAAAAAATTCACGGATAAGCTGGCACCCCTGATGGTGGGGATGTTTGGAGAGGCGATAGGGAAGGGGGTGTTGCCGCAAACCTTGGGGCAGGCATCGATTTCCCTGTTGCTAAAAAAAATAAGGATCCGACGGAGTGTGGGTCGTATAGGTCCATAGCGCTTCCGAATGTGGATGCAAAAGTATTGGTGAAGGTACTGGCGGGTAGGCTGGAGGAGTGCCTCCCGAAGGTGATGGGTGAAGATCAGACGGGTTCATGAAAGGGAGGCAGCTGTTTTCAAACGTTAGAAGGGTATTGAACGTCGTTATGGCACCGGCAGAGGGGAAGGAAACAGAGGTAGTTATGGCATTGGACGCTGAGAAGGACCGGGTAGAATGGGGGTACTTGATGGCAGTTCTGGAGCGGTTTGGGATTCGACCAAGCTTTGTGAACTGGGTAAAGCAACTATATAAGGAGCTGAGGGCGAGTGTCCGCACAAACAACATCAGCTCGAGATACTTTTCTCTCCACCGTGGGACTAGGCAGGGATGTCCTATGTCCCCCCTGCTGTTCGCATTCGCGATTGAGCCGTTGGCCATCGCATTTAGAAGTTTGGGGGTATGGAAAGGAATAATGCGGGGGGGGGGGCAGACCCTAGGGTGTCCTTTTATGCCGATGATTTGCTCTTATACATGTCGGAATAGGGGGAATATTGGAGCTGCTTCGAGTGTTTGGGTCTTTCTCGGGGTACAAACTAAATCTAGACAAGAGTGAGTATTTTGTGGTGTCTCGGCTGGGGGTGGGGGCAGAGCTGAGGGGGGCTGCCATTCCATAGGGCAGGGACTCACTTTAGGTATCTGGGGGTGCAGGTTGCCCGGGAGTGGGGGGGGGGGGGCTCCGCAGGTACAACACTTCTAGTTTGGCGGGGAGAGTGAAAGCTGATCTGGCAAGGTGGGATGGTCTCCCTCTGTCACTGGCGGGCCGGGTACAGGTTGTTAAAATGAACATGCTGCCTCGATTTCTTTCAATGCCTGCCGACTTTCCTGCCAAAGGCTTTTTTCAGAGGGATTGGGGGAAGGATTACTTTGTTCATATGGGGAGGGAGGGTGGCCAGAGTTAGAAAGTTGCTGCTACAGAGGGGAAGGCAGGCAGGGGGTTTGGGTTTTCCGAACCTGATGTATTACTACTGGGCGGCGAATGTGGAAAAGGTGCGGAGCTGGGTCAGAGTGATTGATTCCCAGTGGGTCAGGATGGAGAAGAGTTTGTGCAGGCGGTCGGGATTGAAAGCACTAGCAACAGCGCTGCTCCCGATGGCTCTGGGGAAGTACTCAAGGAGTCCAGTAATAATAGCTTCATTGAGAATTTGGAGGCAGTTTCGCCAACACTTCGGGTTGGGGGCAAGGTCAAGGGAAATGCCGATTCGGGGGGACCAAAGATTTGAGCCAGGGAGGTGGGATGGAAATTTTCGGAAATGGGAGGAGAAGGGGATTAAGACACTCAAAGATTTGTTTCTTAGGGGTCGGTTTGCAGGGCTGAAGGAGCTGGAAGCGAAATATGGGCTGGAGCAGGGGAAAATATTTCGATACATGCAGGTTCGAGATTTTGCCAGAAAGGAGGTACAGAGCTTCCTGGTGGAGTCAGCCGCCACATTGCTGGAGAAGGTGCTGACGATAGGGGGACTGGCAAAGGGGGCAGTGTCAGCGGTTTACGGAGCTATTTTGGAAGAGGAGAAGGCACCACTGGAAGGGATCAAAGCAAAGTGGGAGGAAGAGGTGGGAGAGGATATGGAGGAGGGGTTCTGGTGTGAGGTGCTCCGGGGAGTGAATGCCTCCACCTCTTGCGCGAGGTTGGGGCTGATACAGCTGATGATGGTATACAGAGCACACCTCACGAGGGCGAGGATGAACCGATTCTTTGAAGGAGTAGAAGATGTGTGTAAACGTTGTCGGGGCCGGGGGGTGGGGGGGGGGGGGGCTAATCACGTTCATATATTTTTGCCCTGTCCAAAGCTAGAGGATTACTGGAAGGAGGTTTTTAGGGTAATTTCTAAAGTGGTGCACGTGAAACTGGACCCGAGCCCCGGGTGGCCATATTCGGGGTGTCGGACCAGCCAGGGTTGGAAACGGGTGCGGAGGCAGATGTTGTAGCCTTCGCCTCGTTGATCGCCCGAAGGCGGATCCTGATAGGTTGGAGAGCAACCTCTCCACCCTGTGCTCTGGCGTGGCGGGGGGACTTGTTGGAATACTTGACCCTTGAGAAGGTTAAGTTTGAACTGAGGGGAAGGATGGAGGGGTTCAACAATTCATGGGCATTATTCATCATGTACTTTCAAGAACTGGATAACATCAAACATTAGTTGGGGGGGTTGGGTGGGAGGGTTGGGGAGAGGGGGTGGGTGTGTGTTGATGGTGACTATGGGTGATTCCTGATTCCTTTTTGACATTTGTTTATGTGAACATGTGGGCTAATGTTTGGGGTTTGGTGGGAGGATGGGATCGTTGTTATTGATGTGGGGATTGACATATTTGTTACTGATTATTGTTTGTTGTTGGTGGGTGTAAATTTGGGAGAAAATGTGAAAAAGGTGAAGAATAAAAAATATATATATATTTTAAATAGCCATGGAAAAGAACTTAAAACAAAATAGCAGTTTTGACGGTGTTTAATTTGCTGTTTTCAGTTAGTCGATTGCGTGCGTTAACAATTCTTTTGATTCTGGCCTGGATTCCTCATTGAGTCGGTAGAATGACATTTTACCTCAGGACCTGAGCTTAATTCAAATGCAGGCTGCCGGAATAAAATTACTTCTGTCTTGCGCCCTAGAAGAGTTGGGATTGGATTATATTTGAGCAGCCTCTGCTCAATAGCCTTGGACCCATAATGCACAACTGTCCTGAATTCATTAGAATCAACATGACAATGAAATGAAAAATGCTCAAAAACTGAAACAGGACAACGTGTGTAAGAAGTGACAAAAGTCCCTTTCTTGAAGCAGGCGCTTATTTTGGGATGTTTACTTGTCTGAGATGGTGGTTAAGGGAATATTGGGGACAGAGGCAGCTTCATTCCATGTCTAACCATGATGTATAGTCCTTCAGAAATTGAAAAGTGTTCCATTCCACAGATGGGCTTCTCACACCCTGGTAGTACCACAGTGTAAATCTTCACCACATAGCTGCTGAATACAAAGCACTATCAGCAAGACCCCTAATAATCCTACTCTGCCCCAATTGTGCCTCCACACAGGGATTCACTCCAAACTGATTACTAAGTAAGCATTTGGACAAGGTGACTGGTGACCCCTGCTTTCTCAAAACATTCCAAAAGACCATGCAAAACATTTATAAAGTAGTTGGGTATTCCGACAGTATAATTCAATATCTTAAACTAACTTGCCACCTCCCACACCAAAGTTAGGCAGCACACCACAGTTTTATTCATATGCCCTCTTCACAGAGGACACACCACCTATCCCTCCCAGATGTTATTATCTGCACCCAGCACCAAACTCTATCTTGCCTCCAGGAATGATACACCATCCTGGACTTCAACATCATGCTGAAGTTATACACTACTCGGTGTTAGATACTACCGCAGAGTTACACCGCGCATTAAATGGTTATGGTGTGAATTGGTCTTCTGGAGGGGCAAGGGTTGCCAACTCTATTGGGACAAATTCCTGGAGGGGTCATCACATAACCTCTTCCCTCCAATCCCTGGGACCCCACACCCCTACCATCTGTTACCCAGTATATCCAGGCTTGTGGCGCATTATCTTCACAGATCAAAGAAAGTGAAAAATCATTTTGTGATGGACTGGATCATGTTTGGCTCTGAGGCATACCAACTTTAAATCCCCATCGCCAATATTTTTATAACTAAGAATTGAAAGCGTTCATCATGACTGAAGCTGTGCCCCAGAGATCGATCTACAATTCCTGGAGAATCCAGGGCAATCCTGAAGGTGTTGGTGTTGGTGTTGGGGGAGCATGGTCGAGGGAGGACATCATAATCTTGAATTTTCAGCCACATTGGGTTGTGATCCCAGTTACTTTACCAGCAAAGGATACCTTTGCACTGCCTGAGGGAAAAACAATCAAAACCAAAAGTGAATTCATTTGACAACATAGTGCAGAAATGGAGGGACTGTGTATAACAAGCTGCATTATAATGCCCTCTCAAAATAATTTTGAGGCCTTAGCCTTCCGGAAGGCACTTCTCA